>NC_054844.1:24798398-26048398 GCF_018345385.1 Vulpes lagopus
TCTGGAAGCATGATGCCTGTAACATTCTGTCACATAAATATCTTAGTTTAGTAAGATACTCCCAGATTGCAAGAAGATGAACAAAGAACCAAAGGTAAAGGGAATAATAACCAAGAAACACCTCCTCCCTCAACACACACACATGCCACACACACCCCACTAGCAGCTAACATCAGTAACCAAGCACTACACACATACCACGCACTATGATAAGAGCTTCACATATATTTTTTAATCTTTTTTTTTTAAGATTTTATTTATTTGTTCATGAGAGACATGGAGAGAGAGGCAGAGACACAGGCAGAGGGAGAAGCAGGCTCCATGCAGGGAGCCCAATGTGGGATTCGATCCCGGGTTTCCAGGATTAGGCCCTGGGCTGAAGGCAGCACTAAACTGCCAAGCCACCCAGGCTGCCCACATTCTTTAATATTGATAAAAAAAAATGTGAGACAGGTAGCACCACCCTTGCCATTTTGCAGATAGTGAAACTGCAGCTCGAAGGTTAGGTTCTCCCAGTATCACAGAGTTAGCAAGTGGCAGAGATACGATTCAAACCCAAGCACCTTAAGTTCAGAATCTGTGCTTTTATTTTTTTAAGATTTTATTTATTTATTTGAGAGAGGAAAAAAAAAAACAGGAGAAGGACAGAGGGAAAGGGAGAGGGAAACTCAAGCAGACTCTGTGACTCATCGTCTAGGTGTTAAATTAGCTGCTATTTTCCCACGACCCTGATCATGACTTGAGCTGAAATCAAGAAGCAGAAGCTTATACAACCAGAGTCTATGGTTTTATACTCTGAAGATGGAAAGGACACACATAGCCTAGCTATTTTGCATGTCTGGAAGTCGGAATAGTAAAATATTGAAGAATTGGGAAATGGAAGGAAAAGTGAGACTTCCAGAAAGCAGGCTGGACATGAGAAGTCAGATATGGAGAGATGAAGTATCAGAGTAGCAACTGCAGGAAACAGGACAAGGGAACTAGAAGAAACAGTTGTGGCATTTTCTTCTTCCTACATTTTTTGTCTTCTCCTTTCATATCTATTTCTCCCTTTTCCCCCATAACTTCAAATGTGTGTGCTGTTCTCTTCCTGTTTCTCTGAGTCACACTCATTCCATTTCTCTTTTTTGTTTTATCTAGTTCTTTTTTCTTAATCATGTTCTTCCTTTTACTCTCTCTTATTTTGCTTTCCCCAATATTTCCTTTATATCTTTCTCTGAACTTTCTCTTGATTCCTCTTGTTCTTTCCTTCTCTCCTTTACATGATTATAAAAGTGTACTTAAAATTTATTAGATTTTGCTTGGATAAGATTATGTTTTATATTTCAAATAAAAATGTACATGAATGGGATATTTTCTTACCAAAATTGAACTTAAAATTAGGTTGCAAAAGCAAAACATATACATATATCTAAAAGGACTTGGATCTGGAATATAGAAATTACTCTTACAACTCAATAAAGAACACATACAACCCAATGAGATATGAACAGACACCACAAAGGAAAAATATATGGAAGACCAACAAGCACATGTAAAGATGCTCAACATCTTTGCTCATCAGAGAAATGCAAATCAAAACTGATTACATACTACTACATACCTGCTAGAGAGGCTATAATTAAAAACAATGACAATACCACATGTTGGCAAGGATGTGGAGCAACTGGAACCCTCATATATGATATATACATGTAATCATATCCTCAATCATGGTATGAATGCAAAGTGGTTCAAAGACTTTCAAAAATATGCTTGTAATTTCTTGAAAAGTTAAACATATACTTCATATATGATCTAGCAATCCCAAGGCACCTGGGTGGCTCAGTCAGTTGAGCATCAGGCTCTTGGTTTTGGCTCAGGTCATGATCTTAGGGTTGTGAAAGAGAGCTTGCATCAGCTCTGAGCTCAACACAGAGTCTGCTTGAGATTCTTTCTCCCTCTCCCTCTGCCCCTCCCCTAGCTTGCACTCTCTCCCTAAATAATGTTTTTTAATCATATATATATATATATATATATATATATATATATATATATATACACATATACATGATCCATCAATCTCATTTCAAAGTATCTATTCAGGAGAATTAAAACATATGTCCACACAAAGCCTTGTATGCAATGTTCATATCAACATTATTCATAATAGCCCAAAAGGGGAAGGGGAACCCAGCTCTTAATGTGATAGTATATCTGAACAATGAAATACTACTCAGAAAAAAAAAAAGATTGAACTACTGATACATGCAATAGCATGGATGAGTCTTAAGAATATCTTACTAAGTAAAAGAAGCTAGACACAAAAAACTACATATTATGTGATGCCATTTATAGGAAATTCTAGAAAAGGCAAAACTATAGCATTCAAAAGATCAGTGGTTGGCTGGAAATGGAGTGAGGACAAGGAATGACTACAAAGAGAAGAAGATAATTTTGGGGGTCACTAAAGTGTGATTGTAGTGTTGGTTGTACAACTGTATCCATTTACCAAAACTCATTGAACTATACTTAAAATGAGTGGATTTTATTGTATGCAAATTATTATACAATAAAACTGAAAAAAAATAAATTACTCTATTTGTATATGGCCTGCAATTGCTTACCTTTCTATGGATCAGCGGTTTCCCCAAAATATTAAAAGATAAACTTTAACAACGTAATGAGGACTCGTTTTCATTGTTTAGGTTGTAGTTTGTTTGTTGTGGGAGCAAGAAGACCGGGGTGACTTGTTTGCTACATAACAAGATTTACCTGGTTTCCCTGCACATGGCAGCCTTCAAAAATATTTGGTGATTGACTGATAAGGCACACCCAGGGGTGCAGCTGGTAGATCTGGTTAAACCCTGTGAGACAAATTTTCCTAAATACAGCACAAAATAAAATTGAGCCTTATTCCAAAATTTAATTTTAATTTGGGTAAAAGAATAGGCTAGAACACCTTGCCATATGTGGAAGTGAGAAATTCAACTCATAGCACTGACTCACATCAACAACACTTTAAAAGGTTCACATTGAATAAGATTAGACTAAGCATCCAGATTAATGACTGAATTGGACTAACACACATCAAAATGTATTAAAATCCAAGAGTTCATAGGTATAAAAAATACTTTTTGGCCATCTTTGAAGGTCAGGGTACCAGCTCATTACTCTAAAAACAAGTAAAGGAAAATAGGCACATTTAAAAAGAAGGACAAGATAAGAGGAAGGTGAGCCAGCACAAACACAGCACATGCACAAAAGCATATCTGTGCTACCGTGAAAAGTGGAAGACACAGGTGGTACAAGTCTGTAATGCGATCCCAGCCCAGGAAAAACAAACAAATCTATACCATGCTTTCATACACTTGATAAAAACTCTGGGATGATATACTATGAAAAACAGCTATTCTTGCAGAATGGAAATGGGCATTACAGAGAAGGGCTCTTCATTCTGTATTTTCTATGACTTTTGTAAATATTTCAAGCCAATAAATTTTTTTAAAAAATTCATTTTCCAAGGAAAAAGATCCAATTGATTATGAACTATTTAATTGTGTGCTTCATTTAGTCCTTTCCCATTCTTTTCCAATGACCTCTGTGATGGAGCAGCACCCAGTTATTCACCTACTAAGAAAATATGAGACAGGAAACACACCCAGGCTGAGGAGGGGCAGGTTCCTGGTGAGGGAGGGAACAGGAGGTGCACACATCCCAATCGCATGCCAGCTGTCCCTGAGGCCAAGGCGAGGCCTTCTCGGCCTGGGAAGGTCCAGTTGAACTGTAATTTCTTTCTTTTAATCTCTAGTTATACAGTTTAACAAGAGTAGTGAAGGATACAATTAGAGAAGTTCTCAAATGCTTGCAGAACTGAACAGAATGTGGATTCCACAATAATTACAATGACTTTTCTAAGTGCTAGTAATTCTTACCCCTTTTGCCAGCTATGTCAGGTTCTCTGTATTAGCCTTCTATCTATGCACCTATGGTCCTTTGTATGTCCACATCTGTTAAGAGTGATGGCTCAGAGTGGAAGATCTTAAAGAGGGTAGACTGAAGAATACTGATCCAGTTTTAGGGCATTACAAAATAGAGAAGATTCTTAGTCTAAGAACCACGAATTCACAGTTTGGTGGGATTCCTGGAGGTCCACAGATCCTCCCAAATGTGTAAGGAAAAACTGTGTGTTCACAGGTGCATTTTCTCTCTCTTTTTTGTTAAACATAGGCTCCACCCCAGTGTGGAACCCAACATGGAGCTTGAATTCGCAACCCTGAGATCAAGACGTGAGCTAAGATCAAGAGTCAGATGCTTAACTGAGCCATTTTCTATCAGAGAACCAACAATTTTTATCACATTCTGAGAGGAAGGGATCTAGGCCCCTCAAAAACCTATAGCAGCCACTACTTTTAGAAAAGGTGCCATTGTAAATTATCTTGGGCTCCCATGCTGGTGACTGTACCTAGTGAGTTGGAGACAGGCAGGAGCTAAACTCTGCTTTGTGTAACAACAGAAGAAAAAATGCATAAAGAATGAGGATTGTTACAAGATGTTTTAGAGAGAACAGGAAAAAAAGAAAGAAAGAAAAGTCAGTCCCAAATGTGTGCCCAGGCAGGGGAGAACTCCTAGAGCAGGTCCCAAGAAGCCAAGGGAGTGCCCAGCACCAATGTAAACAAGCATGCCAAAATGATGTGGAAAGTCAGAAAAAGAACAACATAGCAACTCCATTTCTGTGTATCTACCCAAGGGAAATGACTGCTTTTATGTGTCTGCCACCAACAGACACATAAAGAATGTTCACAGCAGTATTATTCATCAAAGGCTCCCAAACTGTAAACAACTCAAATGACCAATCAGAGAATGGATAAGTTGCGTTATGTTCATAGAATGAAATCCTAAAAAAGTAATGAAAAAGGACAAACTACTCCTACATGCAACAACATAAACCACACAGGCATAATGGTGAATATGGCATAATGGTTATAATCGCTTTGATTATAAACTTGAGAGACAGCTTTGTACGCATCCCACCTCTTATACCTCAAGTCCAAAATAATCAAATCCCTGTAAGACCTACCTTTCAAATATATCTAGAATCTAATTTCTTACTGACTCATCAACCTAATTTAAATTGCCATAATTTCTCCCCTGGCTATGACAAAATCCTCCTAACCAGTCTCCCTGTTTCCAACCCCTGCCTTCCTGCCTGTTAACTGTCTGCCTGGTGGGGGAGTAAGCCTATTAACACACAAGCCAGGGCCAATCAGCTTCTGCTCAAACCCCAACAATGGCCCTCTGCCCCCCACACCCTCAATAACCTTTCTGACTTCATCTGCTACCCTCAAGCCACCCGCTAGCTCACCCCAGCCACCCCACCTGTGTGCTGTTACTGGCACTTATGCAGGACACCTCTACCTCAGGGCCTCTAACCTGGATGATCCCTCTGCCTTTGCCTTTTCCCCAAGTTTTTTGTAGCTTTGATTCTGTCTCCTACTTAGGTCTCTGCTCAAATATCAGTGAGGCCTGTCCTGGCACTGCAAAAACACCCCTTTCCGGCCACGCCGCTACCTTGCTTTAGTTTTCTACATAGCATAGCATCCCCTGATGGATGCCTGGCACTTAGTTGGTGCTCAGAAGATGTTTCCTAAGTGGATGAACACACATATGAATAACTGAGTAAAAGAAATGAATGATATCAATTACATCAACTCTGGGATATCGAATAAAATCCCACAACCTTAGGTACAATCTATATATTTTGTCATAAATATGAATTATTTTGACACAGGACACAGTCACAGGAGCCAGCAATTTACTGAATCCTATTCATGATGTGCCCCAAAAGTAAAACAATAAAGCAAAAGGAAACGTGCTCTTTCTTGAGTGTCTTACCATCTACTTGGCCTTATTAAGAAAGCGGTTACTATGATCTTTTAAGGGGAAAATGTGAGTATGGAGAAAAGTAATTTTGCAGGTAAAATGTTAGATCATTTCTAGATTGTCAGAAGTTCTCCATTAAAATTAGGCAAATGATGGCAGGTGCAACTTTTTTCAGATAAAATGTTTTGCAAAAGTAAGAGATATTTCCCAGGTAGCAGCATTATAAACGTTCTCAAGGGTCATAGAGGCCTACTCTGCCTGCAGATTAGCAACGGCTTTGCCAGAACAGGCGGGCTTTGATCTTATCCAGGAATGACGAACAACAGACCTCCCGTGCTCCTTGCCTGCTAGATGAAAACACGAGAACATAAAGGAGCCCTGGTGCTTCTTTCCTTTTATCCTTGAACAAACACAGACACAAAGCAGATGTGACTTCACTAAATATGAGCTGGTTCAACTGATGCACAGTTTTGATTGCACTTCTAAGGGTTACACATTGTGATGTTCCCACTCAGTGTGACTGAATCCAGGCAAAAGACGAAAGCAGCCCTCCGCTCCACAGACATAAAAGTTTATTGGAGGCATAAATTCTGGGTACGCTAACAATCCGGGAAATGGTACAGGATTATTTTTCGATAACCCAAACTGCAAAGTTGAACTATCTGCTCGTTAGAACAATTGCTACCAGAGAGAGTTGACTCACGCTGTTTGAAGAAGTACCTTGAACGCCTTCCCAGGGCTCAAGGAAGAAGAAACTCCTTAATAAAATTCTCACTTAGAGAAGGTGGAGAAGTCTATAGGAAAATCACAATTTAACCAAGCAAAATTAAGAAATGTTTATTTTAAAAAAGAGGAGGAAAAAAAGGAATAATGTGATAGTCATAATGCTGTTATGTGGAACACAATTATAAAAAGGCATTTAAGTGGCTCTACCTAAACTATACAAAGAAAAGCACACCTAAGTGTTCCTTCACTCAGAATTCAAATGTTAGTCCCATTACCAAAAACAGAGACTGCCATGGTGGATATTCAATAAATGCTAATATAATCAAAATTCAATTCTAAAATGTAAATCTCATTCTTCCAAGACTTCCTGACTAAATCACCTCAGAAAAAAAAACCCTCCTCAGACCTGTATAATACTTACACCCAATAATAATTATAAAGGGTTTATTGTTGTTCTTTATTTTATACACAGAAGCTTATCTCCCCAACTTATTACCCAACTCCATCAAATTCAGAGACCAAGCATTAAATTTCTTTTGAATAACCCAACAGTACCTAACCATGGAGAAACACAGAGTGGGATTAAATATGAAACATCTCGCCCCATTCATTCTAAGTGAACACAAAACATAATCACTGGCTCTCACTCTTTTCCTCTCTCACTCTCTTCTCTCTTCTCTCTCTCTCTCTCTCTCTCACACACACACACATACACACACGTTCTTGCGTGGCTCTTCATGAGCTGCTTCTTTGAAGACCCAATAAAATATGTATGCAAATGGAGGGAACCTGGAGAATGAGCCCATTCTACTGAGCCCCATGCTCCACATTCACTGAGCTTAGAAAAGACAGAGCTAGTGTTTCTGTGGTATTTAGGAAGCACTGGCCGTGCGTCTGAATAGGAAATGAGAAGAAACCACCTGACAATTTGCCACTCTTAAACATGTAACCTTCCTTCCTTCACTGCTGCTTGGTCCTACTTAGTGTGACATGCCTCCCTGGAGAGCTGGCTGGTCTAGTGACACATCTTTTCCAAGGAGTCTGTGGGAGATTTCCTCCAGAGACTCATACCACCTTGGTTTGCTGAGACAATCACAAACTTAATCTGGGAATGCTGTTATCTTCTTTATTACTGAAGCAAATGTGGGCCATTGATAAATAATTTATACTCACCAATCAGATCTGCATGAAAAAAAAGCATAGCATTATCAAGGCAATTCAGTTAAGAGGGGTATTTCAAAACAGTATATTGCTCAATGAGATATCACCTCACACCTGTTAAATGACTATTATAAAAAAGACAAAACAAAGAGTTAGCAAGGATGTGGAGAAAATTTAATCCTTGTGCACCGTTGGCTAGAATGTAAATTGGTCCAACTACAATAGAAAACAGTATCGAGGTTACTCAGAAAAGTAAAGATAGAGCTCTCATATGATCCAGCAATTCCACTTCTGGGTATTTATCCAAAGAAAACAAAAACACTAACTCAATAAGATATATGCAATCCCACTTTCATTGCAACATTTACAATAGCCAAGATATGAACAACCTAAGTGTCCATCAACAGATAAATGGATAAAAAAAATGTGGTACATATATATATTATGTATTAGTTAGTGGAATTTTAGCCATAAAAAAGAATGGAATCTTTCCTTTGGTGATAACATGGATGAAACTTGAAAGGGCATTATGCTAAGGTAAATGAGTCAGAGAGAAAGAAAAATATCATATGATTTTTTATATGTAGAATCTGAAAACAAACGAACAACAACAACAAAAAAAACAAGCTCCAGATACAGAAAACAGATCAGTGGTTGTCAGAGTCAGGGCCTGGAGAAGGGCAAAACAGGTGAAGGAATAAAAAGGTACAAACTTCCAATTTTAAAATAAATAAGCCATTGAGTTGTAATCTACAGTATGGCAACTATAGTGAATAATACTGTATTGTATACTTACAAGTTGCTAAGGGAGTACATCTTAAAAGTTCTCATCACAAGAAAAAATATGGTGACATATGCTAACCAGACTTATTGGGGTGATCTTTCATAATACATACAAGTATCAAATCATTACACCTGAAACCAATATAACATTGTATGACAATTATATCTCAATAAATAAATAGTGCATTGTTGTATGTACCTGATTTTTCTTTCAAAGATCTCAAGTGTTCTCTTATGTGTGTGTGTGTGTGTGTGTGTGTGTTTGTGTGTGTGTGTAAGTGAGAGAAACAGAATTATTTTGTTTAGTTTCTTAGTTGAGTCTAATTCTCTTAATGGCTACCTAAGAATGACTATAAAAGTGAGAAAAAAAATGCTTCCAGACTCCCTTTCAAATTCACAAAATTACTTTTTCTTACTAAATAGCCAAACAATTCAAAACTGAGTAGTTGCCCAGGTCAGGTCCAAACTCAAAAGAGGTAACCAATCTTCCAAAGTTCCTCTACTGGACTTGCAGTTAGTACATATAAGTGCATATGTTTAAAATGCTGACAAAAAATTATTCATGAAATTTGCATTTAATTAGTTCTCAATTCTACAATTTACTCTGCTCCCAATTCAGAGCTCTGAAAATGCCCACAATCACTTAAATTCTTTGTTCTCACATTATTGGTAGTATTGCTATCCTTGCAATTCTTGTTTCCTCACTGATGATACTATCCATTTTTTGGTAAAGATCTGTTCATTTATTTGAGAGAAAGAGAGAGTAAAAGAGTGTGTACACACACAGGGGAGAGGCAGAGGGAGAAGAAGAGAATCTCAAGCATATTCCTTGATAAGCACAGAGCCCTATGGGCTGATCTCTCAACCTCAAGACCATGACCCAAGCTGAAACCAAGAGTCACATCCTTAATAGACTGAGCCACCTAGGCACCTCACCATTACCCATTTTTGAGAATAGTCACCTCCAACTAGTTCTGTACACAAGGACTCATATAAAACCACTACTTTGATAGATTTAAGAAGTTTGAATTTGGTAATTTCATACAGCCCAAACCTAACATATGCTTATAAACATCTTCAACTTCTCTCTTCTTCATGCTATTCATTCAAATATGAAGTTTCCTCTAATCAAATTCCATAAGGTTAAAAAAAATTCCATAAGGTTTACCTGCTATGTCTCTTGTTCTACTTTCATGGCAACAATTATCCATTTGCTAAATTGCACTGAAATGCCTATCACACCACCTCAGCAGCAGGACAGCTGTAACTATGTCCATGCTTGACTCTCCATCATTCATATCTCCCATTCCAAGTCAGTCTCAAGACCAATGATGAATTTCTTACAATACTGCTTTTGACATATTTTCCCATTCAAGAATTCTGCATCCAATAGAAATATATTTACATCATCCTGAGTGTCCTCCACCAAGTCTTCTAACTTATGCCATTACTTCATTAACTTTTCTCATTATCCTGTAAGATTATCTATCCTAGGCAAGAAAATACCCTGTCACAAACCCATAGCTTCTTTTACTTTCATAAGAGACTTATGTGCTTTAGTCTGTCATCTGAATAATTCAGCCTATCAGCGTTCCACAATTAAGTTCCTTCTAACTTCAAAGTCCTGAAGAAATAATTTCTCTGGGAAGGCTTCCCTAATTAACTTTAAAACACTCAATTAATGCTACAATATTACAAAGAAATAATATTTCATTGTTCTCACATTTCTTCCTACCTGAATTTTAGATATATTATCTCCAAACCATCTCTTCCTTCTAGAATGTCTGCAGAACATATCCACTGGGGTCTCCCATATTCCATAGGGAATAAGACCTTCCTTCTAATCTTAGTGAGGACTATGATGATCATTCCCTAATATTTGGGTAAGTTATTTTTTTTTTGACTCCCAAGAGCATGCCATGGGAGGGGAGGGAAATGGAGGGGAAGAGACAGGAAAGGGAGAAGGAGAGACTCTTAAGCAGACTGAACACAGAGCCCAACATGGGGCTCGATTTCAAGACCCTGAGATCATGACCTCAGCCACAATTAAGAGTCAGATGCTTAACCAACTGAGCCACCCAGATGCCCCTTATTTTTATTTTTTTAAATAATCTTTATACCCAACGTGGGGCTCAAACCCTCAACCCCACAATCAAGAGTTGCATACTCCACCAACTGAGTTAGCCTGGTGCCCCAGAGTAAGTTATTTTTTTAATTGCAAAACAGTATTTGAGATTCTAAAATACCATTTCCCTGAGGAAACTCATGGGTGATGAGTCACTGGATAGAGAGGGAAAATCATAAGTTTGAAATACAAATTTTATAATCTATCATACAAGGATAACTAAGCCACAGGAATAGATGAAATTTTAAAAAAATGGAAATAAAGGAATGCAAAGGGAAGGGGCAAAACCTGGGGAAATCCATAACTTTTAGTACATGTTGAGAGACAAAAACAAGTGAGATTTCATTTGCTGGGATCTGACTTTAAGACATCACACAGCACTCACATAACTCCAGCCTTACTCCAACAGAATTAGCCAAATTCCCTATTAAGTTTTTATGGGCCATTATACCTACTCTTCAGTTTAAAGATAGGAAGATAGAGGAAGAAACTAAACTCATGATGAGTTGACATTGACTTATGAATGTCCAGGTCAGAGAATTAAAAATGGACTGTGATCCAAAGCAGCAATCATTCAGATATAGTACTCATGAAATATTCTGAAAGAAAAGTCACTGCTTATTCCATAAAGTAAAGTGTCAGGTATTAGTGGAAACATCTGAATTGCAGCCATATTTTAGTCAGCTGATTTTCTAAGTGGAGTAATCATAGAGTTTCAATTACTATTTTCTTTTCTCCTGGGGAAACAACGAAATACTGATTACATTCCACCACATTTACTACCTGCTCTTGATTCTGTGGAAGGAAATAAAGACCCTTGTTTTCTAGTATTGTGCCAAGATTGTAAAGCTTCTCAAAATCACAACCAAATATTATGTTCATTTTAGGAAACCAAGCCTACAGATCTCAGGGAATGCAAAAATTAATTTGTCCATCAGTTTCTTATGTTATCAGTTCCCATAAATGTCATCAAAGTAGGACTAAACACCAAAAAAATTTGATTTTCTTTATTATGACATACGTCTTCTATCAATGACTTCCTAAATAACTAATATTTTAAATATTATGCCTCAGGAACACAGTTATAGGAATCACTTGAAACTGAAGATGTACGTAATTTATTAATCACATATTCCACCCAACCCCACCCCCCAACACTGTTAGAATAACCTTCACAATTGCAAATTAATATTTGCTGAATGTCCAACAGGGGCATAAAACATGAAGCCAGACAAGGAACAATAGAATAGAACATGAACCACTAGAAAATAAGAAACTGTCCAGCTCCTTCCAGACAGCCTGGTGAAGAATAGGATGATCTATTTCTAACTCTTATAAACTTTAGTATGACCTTATGTAACAGTTGCACATTTCATTCCAAGCCAAAAGAACTTTTTCTCAGTTTGGAAAATATTCACCATAATGTTGAGCTTCAGGTTACAGGGTCTAGATTTCCAAGTTCAATACCCAATAAATCCTTGATTTTCATTTTGCAATCTGGGGAGACAGTTGTCAAGGCTATAGACTCCAACTGCCCTGCCCTCCCATAAAGTAACATATCATTCTGTGTATTTTATAGTTACCTCTTACACTAGACATCTCTCTGAAGTGTGCCATACTCACCACTCCGCTTGTCATCTTATAGATAGTTGATTATGGACCCTTCTCTTTGGGTAACAACTAGGGTAAACTAGAGTTTCACACCTCATCTGAAGAGAGCCATCTTGAGGCTCTACAGTACCAAAGAGGTGGCCTTCGTTGAAGAGAGGTCCACTATGCTCGATGGCATCTGAGTAATAAGGTGACCATGTGCTTTATCTTTATTTCCAAAGAAACCTTTAAAAGAACCCCTGTAATTACACTGGGACAGTAGGTAAAAACCATGATTGTCTCAGAAAAATAGGATATGTGGTTACAACCAGTTAGCCCAAAGAGATCCTCTCTGCATAAATGAGAGAAGAAAGCCAGCAAAAACACACAAAGTGAAAGCAGTAAGCAAAAATCCTGAGGCAGAAAAAAAGAAGTAGGTAATTGTAAATGAACAGATGAGACGAGATAAACAGAAATGGAGAAAAACTTGTCAATGACATCAGGAAAAGTACTGAATATCTCAGACACTAAACTAACAACTTTAGATATCTCATTGCACTTAACCTCCAAAGCAATTCTATAAGATAGCTTAGATTATTCTCCATTTTACAAGTAAGTTTAGCGAAGATATCTGCTTAAGATAATGCTGCTACTTAATATCACCCAGGCAACAAAAACACCTGAGTCATCATAATAACAAAATACCAGGGCAAAATGTTTTGTTTTGTTTTGTTTTTTTAGGGCAAAATGTTCTAAAAATGCTATGCACATTCCAGAGGAGAGCTCAAATAGAGTAGTAGAGTGTGGAAGAAAATGCTAGAAATTAAATTTACATTCTTTTATCTACCATTTAAAAATTTATGTTTGTGTATGTTTAATAATATATACAACTCAGTACTATAGCAACAAACATATATAATTTGTAAGTCAACTTATATCTATTACACTCACTCTCTTTCTGATGGGGCACACAATCAAAATGTTGAAAGACCACTGCCCTAGAGTTCAGAGCAATGGTTGCCAACTTCTGAGGCAACAGTTCCCACAGTCACTGTGGCATCAACAGGACTAATTTCAAACTACTAGAGCCAGGGGTACAGCCATGAGGACCAGGTGATGGTGATTCCGACTGATTTGTGTTCTCCTCCCCTTCTCTATTAGATGCTCTAACAATAAACTCCCATCAACTCAATAAACTGAGCTTGAAATGTCAAAAGCATCATCTTATACTAGAAGTTTTAAAGGTCCTAAACCAACACTTCAAATAATATGCTTTTAAACCCAGACATGAAATTATTTTTACCGCATGTACAATCCCACAGAATTATAAAGCTATGTGTCTATAGTCTTGTTAAAGTATTTCAACAGGGTGGCCATGACACTGAGCAGGCTCCATTGGCTTGGTAGCCCACATAAGTAAACCACAACCAAAGCCAGGGTCAATGCCTTAGAATCCAAGAAAATGAAACCAATCACAAACAGCCAACAACTAGGTTTTCCCAAATTGCATAATACTGTACCTATAAACAATCAAATAACTGCTTTGCTTTTGCACCTTCTCTATAACAATCTCACCCCTAGCTCCTGTCATTGGAACACTCCTAACCACTTCTGCTATACTACTGCCCAATTCCAATTGATGTTTGTCCAAATAAACTTCAAAAAAAACCACAAAAAAACAAAAAACTTAATGTGCCTCATTTTACCTTTTAACAGTCCAGAGGCTCAAATGCATAAGCAGGATTTTAACTATCACGGATGAACAATCTCCTTTAAAAAAAAAATTAAAAGATTTCATTTTAGACACCTAAAAACTCATCTTAATTTCAACAGCCTTTTATTTTTTTAAGATTTTATTTATTTATTTATTTATTTATTTATTTATTTGAGAGAGAGAGAGAGCACTACCAGACAGACAGAGGGAGAGGGAGAAGCTGACTCCCCACTGAGCAGGGAGCCCAAAGTGGGGCTCAATTTCAGGACCATAACCTCAATCTCAGATCATAACCTGAGCCAAAGGCAGACTTAACTGAGCACCCAAGTGCCCTCAACAGCTCTCTTTTAGTAATAAAAGGCCTCTCTCCTATGCTAAGATCCTCTGAATGGCTAAGCTAGTTTCTCCTATTGCATCGTCAGTTGAGATTATGGCTAGTTTTCATACATACATAATAACTTTTTGAATACATGAAAATGTTTCTTTAACTCAACTGTTCTTCTTTCTCTATTTGATCCAAATTCATCTCCAACTATATGTGACTCTTAGGAATTACTCTGTGTTGTGATAATGCTTTAGGCAGAGTACTTAAAAAATACCTCTTTGGAATATGCAAGGGAAAATGAGGGTAGGAAGCAGCTGCTGTGACTCTCCTACTTAAGAATTTGTAGAAATTCAAAGACAGTTCTAGAAGTGTCGAGAATCCTTATGTATTAATTAGAATCCAAAGGACAAGAGTAATTGCTAAAATTTGATTCTGAAGAAAAATGCCCAAATTAAGAGTCCAGCTGAGAACCTCTCCTCCTGCCTGCTTTCCCTTCCACGTGGCTCTCTCTTCCATCTCTTTCCTTAGGTCATGGAGAGCCAATATCTTTCTCATCCTCTCTCTTCCTTTCTCATTCTCCATCTCCCCACTTCTAATCTTCTTTCTTCATTAACTAAACACAGTATATAAATCTGGTTTCTTATAAATCTGTATTTTAAATATCCATTTAATATACATTGATGTCTTCTTTTCTCAATTTAAAAATATAAACTTACAAAAACTTAGAAATAACTAAATACTACCTAGTACATAATAGATGATTATTAGCATTAATCCACATTAACTAGCCCCCTTTGTTGTTTTTGTCTTGCAACTAGCCCTTACTTGACTACTTTGTCAAGATCAATTGCCCTAAATGAAGAAGACAGGATTCCCCACCTTAACACTAGCCTTTCCCCCACCATCCTTCTAGCCATAATAGCTCTTTAAAAATCCACAGACCAGACTGTGAAGGAGAAGCTTCAGGTGGAACAGGACATCTGATCCAGTAGTTGGACTATCTTATTGAGTTTCAAGCTCCCCTACGGTTGTTTTTCCTGCTACAACTTACATACCCATCTTTTGAACTGAACACAGGGATGGGAAGAAGGATTTTCTATATTCTCCTTAGCACAAAAGAAATCAGCCAGCATTCTTTTTAATGCTTTTATTAAATGCCAAGGGAAATATCAAAGAAAATATTTACAATCCTTTTTTTTTTTTTTTTTTAAGATTTTATTGGAACGCCTGGGTGGCTCAGCGGTTTAGCACCTGCCTTCAGCCCAGGGCGTGATCCTGGAGACCCAGGGTCAAGTCCCACATCGGGCTCCCTGCATGGAGCCTGCTTCTCCCTCTGCCTCTCTCTCTGTGTGTCTCTCATGAATAAATAAAATCTTTTTTAAAAAATAAAGATTTTATTTATTTATTGAGACAGAGAGAGAGAGAGAGAGAGGCGCAGAGACACATGCAGAGGGAGAAGCAGGCTCCATGCAGGGAACCTAACATGGGACTCGATCCCGGATCTCCAGGATCACACCCCAGGCTGCAGGCGGCGCTAAACCGCTGCGCTACCAGGGCTGCCCAACCTATGGTTTTTCAAGCAACAGGTTATTGATATTCTGTGGGCCACATCCAACCATGCACATAGTCTTCCCTGTGATCAAGGTCAGGAAGCCAACCTTAAACTCCAGACATCACAGGCCATTTGCACCATGAGGGCAGAAACAGTATCTGTATTATTATACAATAAGATCTCCAGTGCCTATCAAATACCTAACACTTAAAGAACTGTTCAGTAAATACTTAATAAATCAATGAATGATGCAGACATATAAATTCTTACCTTTCGAAAGAAACACCCCTCCCAAGAAGTAGGTAATAGCCATGTGCATTACAGGAACTAGCTGAAAGAATTTCCTTCTCTTAGTAACAAGACAGATATTCTTTCAAAACTCCCTCACAGAAATCTAGCTTGTATTACATTTGAAAACAAATTCAAATGAGGAGGGTTTTTTCCCTTCATCCATGTAAATCAAACCACAGTAGCAAACCCAGGTATGTTTTAAAATACATTATTCATTTCATCACAGCATAACTCTTTTTCAAGAGGACAGAAGGAGTAGTTTGTAACTGTCTGCCATCCCTTAACAGCTGCTATTTAAATTGCAAGGTGTCATTCTGTTGTAAATTATATCTTACCTACGGAAATTACACTAGCTTTGCAAACACCAAGCAAATCTAGACAAATTAAGTACAAAATTACTAACACTATGCGCTGGCACACACAAGCTACCTCATGAAAGGTGAAAAACAATGCCTTCAAAGACTAGTATATAATCACAGGTGGTGAAATAAAGACACTGGAATAGTAGCTTTCGTCAAGCCCAGAAACAAAGTCTGTGACTTGCACACCATCTTTTCTAGAGCTACCAGTGGTAACTGTTAACTCTTCCACTAAGCCCACACAAGGTCCAAACTAAAGAAACTCACAGCAAGACGGAGGTCACCAGAATCACATATGATTACCTTGAAATAATCAATATGAAATTAAAAACAATTTTAGCAGAGAACCTGGGTGGCTCAGTGGTTGAGCGCCTGCCTTTGGCTCAGGTCATGATCCCGGGGTTCTGGAATCAAGTCCCACATCAGGCTACTTGCAGGGAGCCTGCTTCTCCCTCTACCTATCTCTCTCTGTGTCTCTCATGAATAAATAAATAAAATCTTAAAAAAAGAAAAACTTAAGCATTTCAAGTAAGAAAGGAAGAAAAGAAGGAAATTTTCACTGTATTTTAACATCTCTATCTCTGATTCCTTATAAATTGGGGTTAGGGAAAAAACATCCCTCATTAATCCTTTGCTAGTTACTTTACACAAATTATTTAATTTTATTTTCAAACACGCCTGAATGGCTATATTACCATCGTCTCACAGTATGCATACTGAGATGGTGTGGGATTAAATAACCCCTCAAAGCCACATTCCTCATGAGTGGCAGAGCCACGGTCTAACCCTCATTTAGTCTGACTCTATTACAACAATACAGGAAAAAGAAGATCCCTGCCAAAAACTGAATGCCAAAACCATGGTTCCAGGAGAGAAGTAAGCCCTAATACCTTAAGGAACTCATCATCACATATAATGAATTAACCCCTCCTCTGCATCTGGAATGGACTGATTATGACCATCCTTCAGAGTCCTGAGAAAACTGACACTTATATTATCTGTGTTCTGTGACAGATGAGGAATCCTGGTGAGAAAGGAGAGAATGGAGTGTCTGCCAGTTTCCTAGTAAATGTGCAAAAACATGTTTTCCGAGATCCAGTAGTGCTGCTCCTAGGGAACTACCCTAGCAAAAACATGCCATGGGCCTTTCGTAATCCAGTAAAGCCCTTTTCTCACGATAATATTTTATTACCTACATCCATAATTAAAGGCAATAAACTAGCAAAAATAATGAAACTCATGGGGAAAAAAAGGCTAGTGGAAATAAAGATGGAATTTTTTTTCTGTCCACGTTCATGGACCCAGACAACAAAGAGACATGCACGTGTAATTTAGGAATGAATACACGCATATGTTATGAATACTAAAACCAAAGAAAAGGAATGGTTAACACAAAAGTCAGGATAGCAGTTATCTGTGTGGGAGAAGAAAGGGGACAGACACAATAAAGTCAGGGGCACAAAAAGGGCTTCGGAGGTCCTAGTAGGTTCTAGTTCTTAGCTGGTTGACAGGCAGTCACATTGCTATTTTTCTAATAGTACCACTAGTGGAGACTTTCTTCCCCACTTGCATTGCTTCTTTCTGGTGGCAGGAAGTCAAACAGTGAAACTGTGGCATCTTTCCACCTTTTTATTTACAAGTGCCTGCAGTAGTGAAGAGGCTTCCTGATTACCTGAATGCAGCCTACAACCAGCAGAGAGGTCTGCTTGATTCTAAATTCAGAATTAGCATACCCACTGGGCCAAAATACTTAAAGCCAAATTTTCAAACTAAGCCTCTATTATATAAAAGCTGAAATTTTGGTCTCCATCTCCCAGCCCTCAGCTCAATTTGTTGTAGTGAGAAAAGAAAAGGGCTATCCAACTTTCAAGCCTTATTATAAAGCTACAGTAATTGAGATAATATGATATTTGTGAAAAATAGATTAATGGGACAAAACAGCACAGAGAAATAGACCCACATGATTATAGTCAACTATATCTTTGACAAAGGAGCAAAGGTGATACATGGAGAACAAAATTGTCTTTTCAACAAATGGTGCTGGAAACACACAAGAAAAAAAAGTCTAGACACAGACCTTACACCCTTCACAAAAATTAACTCAACCTAAATATGAAATGCAAAACTATAAAACTCTAGGAAGATAACAAAGGAGAAAATCTAGGTGACCTTGGATATAGTGATAACTTTTTAGACACAATACCATAGGCACGATCCATGAAAGAAAGACTTGATAAGTGGAACATCATGAAAAGTAACAATTTCTGCTCTGCTAAAGACACTGTCAGGAGAATGGACAACAAGCTACAGGCTGAGAGAAAATATTTACTCCCAAAAGCACCATATTTGATAACAGACTATTATCCAAAATATACAAAGGACTCATAAAATTCAACAATGGGAAAGCAAATAGCAAAATTAAAAACTGGACAAAAGACCTAAACAGACACTTCACCAAAAAAGATTCACAGGTGGTATTATAACCACATGAAAGGATGCTCACATCATAGGAAATATGCAAATTAAAATAACAATGAGATATAACTACATTCCTTTTTTTTCTTTTTTTAATAATAAATTTATTTTTTATTTTTTATTTATAACTACATTCCTAATGAGAATGTTTCAAATCCAAAACACTAACACCATCAAATGCTAGCGAATGCCAATATCTCTATGTCTCTCATGAATAAATAAATAAAATCTTTTTTAAAAAGACTATTTGGTAGTTTCTTTTTTTAAATATTTTTTTTAAGATTTTATTTATTCATTCATGACAGACACAGAGAGAGAGAGAGAGAGGCAGAGACACAGGCAGAGGGAGAAGCAGGCTCCATGCAGGGAGCCCGATGTGGGACTCGATCCCGGGTCTCCCGGATCACACCCCGGGATGAAGGTGGCGCTAAACCGCTGGGCCACCGGGGCTGCCCCTATTTGGTAGTTTCTTACGAAACTAAACATACCCTTGACATCTGACCCATAAATTATGCTCTTTGGTACTTATCCAAATGAGCTAAAAACCTAGGTCCACACAAAATCTGCACACATATGTCTATGGCAGTTCTATTTATAACTGCAAATTTTAGAAGCAATCCATATGTCCTTCAGTGGATGAATGGATAAAGAAACTGTGGTACATCCAGACAATGGACTATTACACAGCACTAAAAAGAAATGAGCTCTCAAGCCTTGAAAAGACATGGAGGACTCTTAAACGCATATACTAAGTAAAAGATGTCAGTCTGAAAAGGCTATATATTGTACGACTTCAATAACATGGCATTCTGGAAAAAAGCAAAACTGTAGAAAAAGTAAAGGATAAGAAGCTAGAATGGGAGAAAATATTTGCAAATTATGTATCTGACAAAAGTAATAACCAAAAAATATAAGGAACTCACAGAACTCAATAACAAAAAAAGAAAAGAAAAAAATCTGATTTTAAAATGATCAGAGAATCTGAATAGACATTTTCCCAAAGAAGACACAAAAATAGCCAACAGGCACAGGAAAAGGTACTCCACATCACTAGTCATCAGGGAAATACAAATCAAAACCACAATGAAGTATCACCTCACACCCGTTAGAATGGCTATCAAAAACACAAGTGATATAAAGTGTTGATGAGGATGTGGAGAAAAGGGAACCACTGTGCACCATTGGTGAGAATGTAAATTGGTGCAGCCACTATGTAAAACAGTTTGTAGGTGCCTCAAAAAAATTAAAAAATAGAACTACCAGGGCACCTGGTGACTCAGTTGGTTAAGAGTCTGACTCTTGGTTCAGATCATCATCTCAGGGTCATAGGATCGAGCCCTGCCACCAGTATGCACTCAGCAGGGCATCTGCCTGAGATTCTCTGTCTCCTTCTCCTCTGTCCCTCCCCCACTCCTTGCACACTCTCACTCTCTCTATATAAAATAGTAAATACATTTTTAAAAAATAAGAACTATGATATGTGATTCAGCAACCTTACTTCTGGATATATGTCTGTAAGAAATGAAATCACTCTTTAAGAGATCTCTGTACTCCCATTCACTGCATTGTTTATAATATCCAAGAAATGAAAACAACCTAAGTGTCCAATAATGAATGGATTTTTAAAATATGGTATATATCACATACAATGGAATATTATTGAAATGGAGTACTAATGGAATATAGATGATAGAGTATTATTCAGCCATTAAAAAGGAAGGAAATCTTACCATTTGCAATAATGAGAATGGACCTTGAGGACGTTATGCTAAATGAAATAGGTCAGAGAAAAACAAATATTCTATTATCTCACATACATGTGGAATCAAACAAAACTGAATCCATGGAAATAGAAAGATTAGTGGTGGCTGTGGTAGGAGGGAGATAGGGAAAGTACATGAAGTCAGTCAAAAGATACAAACTTCCAGTTATAAGATAAGTAAGTTCTGTAAATATAAAATACAGCATGGTGACTATAGTTAACAATATTGTATTGTGTACTTGAATGTTGCTAAGAAAGTAAATCTTAAAAGTTCTCATCATACGAGCGTAATCTGGCTGGCTTAGTTGGTGGAGCATGCAACTCTTGATCTTAGAGTTTTAGGTTTAAGCCCCACTCAAAATAAAATCTTGGGGCACTTGGCTGGCTCAGTCGGTCTTGGTTTCAGCTCAGGTTATAATCTCAGAGTCATGGGATCGAGCCCCACATTGAGCTTCATGCTCAGAATAAAGCCTGCTTGAGATTCTCTCTGTCCCTATCCATCTGTCCCTCCCCACACTCGCACTCACTCTCTGTCTCTGTCTCTCTCTCTCTCTCAATCTCTCTCTCAAATAAATAAAATCTCTTTTAAAAATCTTTATAAAAAGTTCTCATCACAAGAAAAAAATTATACCTATGCAAGGTAATGAATGTTAAGCAAACTTTGTGTGGTAATCATTTTGCAAAAATTATACCTATGCAAGGTAATGAATGTTAAGCAAACTTTGTGTGGTAATCATTTTGCAATAGACAGATAGATAGATAATATATATATAAAATGATAATATATATAAAATATATATATAATCATGTGGTACACCTTAAACTAATACAATGATGTATGTCAATTACAGGAAAAAGGATCAGGGTTGATGGGGTTAGAATGGAGGGAAGGATGAATAGGTGGAGCATGGAAGATTTCTAGGGCACTGAAACTACAATGTGTGATAGTAAAATGATAGATACACATTATTATACATTTGTCAAACCCCACAGAACATTCACCAGCAAGAGTGAACCTTGGTGTAAAGTGTGGACTTTGGGTGATAACGATGTGTCAATAGAGATTCATGCATAGTAACAAATGTACCACTCTTGGTAGGGATGTTGACGGTGGGGGACGCTATGCATACCTTGGCACAAGGGGTATATGGGACTTCTCTGTACTTTACATTCAATTTTCCTGTGAACCTAAAACTGCTCTAAAAATGGTGTCTATTTTTAAAAAGAAGCAGGGCTACTTCTGGGCTCTAAGCAATTAGTTTTATTACTATATCTATATAATTTATGTCCAGGGATCCCTGGGTGGCACAGCGGTTTGGCGCCTGCCTTTGGCCCGGGGCGCGATCCTGGAGACCCGGGATCGAATCCCATGTCGGGCTCCCGGTGCATGGAGGCTGCTTCTCCCTCTGCCTGTGTCTCTGCCTCTCTCTCTCTGTGTGTGTGTGACTATCATAAATAAATAAAAATTTTAAAAAAAAATTTATGTCCAGATATTGGTACACACATACCTATACACACACACACACACACACACACACAGGTGTATACATTACATCTTTGAACGTGTGTTTTACTTCACAATAGAAGTTTTTTTAAAAGCAATACATCGTGACTTCAAAGATAAATGACAATTACAATGAATTTGTAGCAATATGAGAAAGTACTTATAAAATTAAATTAAACAAGCAGAATATAAATCTGTCCAGCCTTAAGAAGAATGGAATTAGCCTTGGAAAAAGTCCCCAAGGGCTGAAGTGAGCCCTCTGTAGTTGGCAGAACCCAAAATGTGGCAAGAACAACTGCAGGTAGGAGACAAACACGAGGAAGCTGATGCTGGTCTAATATTGGCAACTCTTGTCTTTCCCCTTCCCTTTCTACTCCTCCAACAAGTGATAATTATCCAGCAAGAGGAGCAGTTGCCTTTGCTCTCTTGCTTTCTCACTCCTTGGGCTTTCTGCTTCAACTGTAAAATGACCCTACGGGGCACCTAGATGGCTCAGTTCAGTGTCCCACTCTTGATTTCAGCTTAGGTAATGATCTCAGATCTCAGGATAGTGAGATCAGGCTCCAAGCTGGCTGTGGAGTCTGCTTAAGATTCTCTTTCTCCCTCTTTCTATACCCCTCCCAAACTTCTCTTTAGAAGAAAGAAGAAAAGAAAGAAAAGAAAGAGAAAGAAAAGAAAGAAAAGTAAAGAAAAGAAAAGAAAGAAGAAAGAAAGAAAGAAGAGAAAAAAGAAAAGAAAAGAAAAGAAAAAAAGAAAAGAAAAGAAAAGAAAAGAAAAAGAAAAGAAAAGAAAAAAAAGAAAGAAAAGAAAAGAAAAGAAAAGAAAAGAAAAGAAAAGAAAAGAAAAGAAAGAATAAGATCCTAACACCCTAAATCTGCCCCTCTCCCAGAAAGCAGAAAGACTGACCAATGGGCCCTGGATTATGGATTGTGGATTGGGACACTGATTAAGCAACTACAATCTGCACCAAATAGTAGCTCCTAATATTGTAGGATTACAAAAAGTATGTGCTGCTCTTCTTATTTTCATGTACTAATAATTCTGCTTTTTGGGATCCCTGGGTGGCGCAGCGGTTTGGCGCCTGCCTTTGGCCCAGGGCGCGATCCTGGAGACCCGGGATCGAATCCCACGTCGGGCTCCCAGTGCATGGAGCCTGCTTCTCCCTCTGCCTATGTCTCTGCCTGTGTGTGTGTGTGTGTGTGTGTGTGTGTGACTATCATAAATAAATAAAATTTTTAAAAAATGTTCTGGGGACACCTGGGTGGCTCAGCAATTGAGTGTCTGCCTTTGGCTCAGGGCATGATCCTGGTCCAGTGGTAGAGTCCCACAGCAGGCTCCCTGCAAGGAGCCTGCTTCTCTCTCTATGTCTCTGCATCTCTCTCTCTATGTCTCTCATGAATAAATAAAATAAAAATCTTAAAAAAAAAGAATTAGTGGGACAATTTTTTTAATGTTATATAGTGACAATAAAGATAGGTACATTGTTAGGTTTGGTTTTTTTTTAATTTTTAATGATTAATATTTCAAGTATATAGAAAAACTGTTAACAAAAAATAAACTACTCCAGACTTATTTAGTAGTCAGTTGCTGAGTTCCTAGTATGTGCCAAACACTGAGATATTTGCTGGGGAGGAAAAATGAACAAGATGGTTATATTTTCTCCCTCTGTAAAGCTTTTCCTTTAGTGGGGGAAATGTATACCCATGAATGTGTATAGAAAAGTTTCTTTTTAATGGCATTGACACTTCATGGTTTATACCCCATTCTTAACTTGTTGAACATTTTTATTGTTTTCCCTTTTTAGCTATTATGAGGAACACAGCTTTAAAATTTTTTTCTGCAAATTCTTTGGCCACTTCTGGACTACTCTAAAACCCAACTGGAACAGAGGTTTTGACTAAGATTGTCAGGCCTTTCCATCTAGATCTGTTGTCAGATTGGACCGTAAGGAAACTCCGACTGAACTAGCCTAGAACACTTCTTTGTGTAAGCGGAACTTGAGCAATACCAAAGAATTTTGTGTGAAAACCCAACAAAATAGCCAGTCTTTTCTATGGGACACACATCAAAATTGTCTTCAAATTTCCCATTCTGTACTGACTCAACAAATTATGTTAATTATACATTTTATGAGTTAGTAATACATTTTATGAGCTAGTTCATCATTGAACTTGTACTCATGAGCAGGTAGAGATGGAACTTTATTTTTTAAAATTTAAAATCCGAATTCTTTGCTTGATGGTTATATTTTCCTCCTCTTGCCAAAGCCTTAAAAAGTATGTCGGGTTCATCTAACAGCTTTCCAGAAAGTCTGTGCCAAATTACAGATTCTCCTTCAATGTGAGAATGCCTAGTTCCACAAAGCCTCTCTCTCTCTCTCTCTCTCTCTCTCTCTCTGTACATAACCCTTCTTAAAGTTTTTAATTTTTACATATTTTGGCTGACTGGATAGACATAATGGTACACCAAGTTGTCTCAACTTGGTAATTATTTGTGAGTTTTAACATTTTATCACATGTTGGCTCCCTATCTTTAGCTTTTATAACAGGTTATTAAAATATAAATTATACACCATTAAATTTCATTCTTTTAAATTCAATGGTTTTGGTGTATTCATAGAGTTGTGCTAACATCCCCATAAACTAAGAACATTTTCATCATCTCAAAAAGAAATCTAGTACTCAACACCATCAATCTCATATTCTCTTCCTCTATCCGCAGGCAATCGTGGATTTACATTCTGTCCCTACATATTTGCCTATTCTAGACATTTCATTTAAGTGGAATCCTACAATATGTGGTATTTTGTGACTGGTCTGTTTCATTTAGCATACTGTTTTCAAAATTCATCCATATTATAGCATGCATAGGTATTTCATTAGTTTTTATTAATAAATAAATGACTTTTTATGGCTAAAATGTTCCACTGAAGGGATATATCATGTTCTGTTTATCCATTCATCAATTGATAGGCACTTGGGTTGTTTCCACTTGGGGTTATTATAAATAATGCTGCTAGGAACATTTGTGTCCAAGTTTTCAGGTGGAAATGTTGTCATCTCTCTTGGGTATATACCTAAGGATGGATTCGCTAGGTCACACAGCAACTCTATTTCAGCTTGCTGAGGGACTTCTGAAAAAGCCCAAAGTCAAGCATCATTTTACATTTCCACCAGCAGTGTATAAGGGTTCCAATATCTTCACATCCTCACCAAGACATGTTATCTGCTTTTTTTATTATAGCCATCCTTGCAAGTGTGAACTGATATTTGTTGTGGCTTTTATTTGCATTTTCCTGATGGACTAATGACATTTAGCATCATTTCACATGCTTACTGACCATTTTTATATCTTATTTTGAAGATATATCTACTCAGAGTCTTCGCCCGTTTTTCAATTGGGTTATTTATCTTTTTATTATTGAGTTGTAGAGGTTTTTATATATTCTAGAGAAAGTCCCTCATCAGATACATGATGTGCACGTATTTTCTCCCAGACCATGAGTTGTCTTTTCATTTCTTTAATGCTGTCCTTTGAAACAAAAAGTTATTAATTTGATGAAGTTTATCTATTTTTCGTTGCTGTTATGGCTTGTGCTTTTGGTGTCATAGCTAAGAAATCATTAAGTAACCCAAAGTCAGGAAGATTTACTCCTATTTGCCTCTAACAGATTAATAATTTTAACTCTCATATTTAACTCTATGATGTTCTTTGAGTTAGTTTTTGTATATAGCCTTTCACCTTTTTTATCATTTTTTCTTTTGTCTTCCTTTTTTTAAGGTTTTATTTATTTATTCATGAGAGACACAGAGAGAGAGAGAGGCAGAGACACAGGCAGAGGGAGAAACAGGCTCCATGCAGGGAGCCTGACGTGGGACTTGATCCTGAGTCTCCAGGATCACGCCCTAGGCTGAAGGTGGCGCTAAACTGCTGAGCCACCCAGGTTGCCCAGTTATTTTCTTTTTTTCATCATAAGTGTATTCTTTAATTCCTATCCCCTATTTCCTCCAGCCCTCCACCCACTTGCCCTCTGATAACCATCAGTTTGTTCTCTATAGTTAAGAGTCAGATTCTGGGTTTGTCTCTCTCTTCTCTCTTTCGCTCTGTCATTCTCCTTTGCGTCTCTGTTTTTTCTTAAATTCCATAGATAAGTGAAATCATATGGCATTTGTCTTTTTCTGATTGCCTTATTTCCTTATTTCCCTTAGCATTTATACTTGACTCTATCCATGTTGTGGTAAATGGCAAAATTTCGTTCTTTTTTAATGGCTGAATCACATTCCATTTTAGGTATATATACCATATCTTCTTTATCCATTCATCTATCAATGGACACATGGATTGCTTCTCTATCTTGGCTATTATAAATAATACTGCAATAAACATAGGGGTGCCTGTATCCCTCTGAATTAACATTTTTGTATTTTTCGGGTAAATACCCAGTAGTGTGATTCCTGGATCATAGCACAGTTCTATTTTTAATTTTCTGAGTAACTTCCACACTGCTTTCTACAATGGCTGCAGCAATTTGCATTCCCACCATTTCACCAATAGTGATAGAGGGTTCCTTTTTCTCCACATCCAACATTTGTCATTTCTTGTGTTTTTTATTTTAGCCATCCTGACAGGTGTCTTTGACAATATTTGTTCTTCCAATCCATGAGCATCTTTCCATTTGTTTGTGTCATCTTCAGCTTTTCATCAATGTTTTATAGTTTTCAGAGAACAGAAAACTTTTCACCTTTGGTAAATTTACTTCTAGGTGTTTTATTATTTTTGATGCAATTATAAAAGGGATTATTTCCTTACTTTCTTTCTGTTACTTCACTATTAGTGTATAGAAATCCAACAGAATTGATTGCAGAAATGCAATCAATCTGTATATTGATTTTGTATCTTGTGAATTTACTGAATTATCTTACAGTTCTAGTATTTTTTGGTGGAGTCTTCAGAGTCTTCTATATATAGTATCATGTCGTCAGCAAATAGTGAAAGTTTACTTCTTCCTTATCAATTTGGATGCCTTTCCTTTTTCTTGTCTGATTGCTGTAGCTAGACTTCCACTACTATGTTGAATAAAAGTAATGAGAGTGGATATATTTATCTTGTTCCTGATCTTAGGAGGAAAGCTCTAAGTTTTTCCCCATAAAGGATGATATTAGCTGTGGGTTTTTCATATATAGGCTTTATTATGTTGAGGTGTATTCCCTCTAAACCTACTTTTGTCAAGTCTTTTATCACAAATGTATGTTGTACTTCGTCAAATGCTTTTTTATAGCATCTATTGAAATGATCATGATTTTTATCCTTTCTTTTGTTGACGTGATGTATCACATTGATTTGTAAATATTGAACCACCCTTGCATCCTGGGAATAAGTCCCACTTAATCATGAATGATTTTTGTCATATATATTGTTAGATTTGGTTTTAAAGTGACTACTTGAATTCCTACTTTCTCTCTGGTAACAGCAATATTTGGCTTCCAGTGCTCACCCTGTAATTCTCACCTGCCTGTGCTGCCTCCAGACATTCAAGCCAACCTCACATAGGCAGTGAAAAAAAAAAAAAAAAATTCTGAGCCTGAGATAGAAAGCTATCATGACATGCAACAACTCCAGCTTTTTTTTTTTCTAGTGGCCTAAAAACAATGCTTGTATATGTTGGTTGTAAAAAAAAAAAATGAGTTTTTCTGAATATAAAACTGATAAATGACCACTGGAAAAAAAATTAGAAAACCTAAAAAGTAAAAAGAAAAAAGAATCCCACCTCTTTTCATGCCCCAAGGTTAACCATGTTTATCATTTTATTTTTTTTCCATGTTTATCATTTTAGAGTATATCCTTAGAGAGACAAGCAGTCAGACACATTTAACAAAATACACACTTATACGGGCATATCGTATTTTAGGTAACTGGAAATGTATTTATATAAACCGTATATATAAATATATACAGTTCACATTAAGCTTTTTTTACACTTCATATCTTCTCTTTTTTTAAGATTTTATTCATTTATTCATGAGAGGCACACAGAGAGAGGCAGAGACAAAGATAGAGAGAGAAGCAGGTTCCCTGCAAGGAGCTTGATATGGGACTTGATCCCAGGACCCTGGGATCACAACCTGAGTCAAAGGCAGATGCTCAACCACTGAGCCACCCAGGTGCCCCTACACTTCACATCTTCTAATGTCATTAAATATTACCTTGAAAACATTAAATTCCCACTTAGGACACATAATGATGTATATATCTTTTTCCCCCTTTTGGATATTTATTACCTCCATTAAAAGTATTACTGTGATCAACACTGCATATCATATATTTCTCAAATTTTTATTTGGTTCTACAATCTTTATATTTCTAAATTTAATCTTTCACAAACATTCATCACAGGCCTATCCTACTATAGGCAAGGTGCTAAGGATACCAAGCTAAACTCAAAAAGCACACAGAAAATAGATTATTTCTCCTATCCCATTTTGTTCTGCCTCCTTGGTATACCTGCTGGCATCCTGATTTCTAATTACTTTTCCTGACTATAGTTCTTGCCTATTACCTGTCTTTCCACTGCTTTTAACACATGCCTTTTCCCATAGCTCAGTGAAATTTATTCCTAACTCTTGCTACCTGTTCCTTTAGCAAACAGTTCTCAAACTTGTTGGTCTCAAAACCTCTTAACTTTCTTAAAAATTATTGAGAACCCCAAAGAGAAATCCTTTTGTGGGCCATTTCTACCTATATTTACCATATGACAAATTAAACTGAGAAATTCACAACAAAGTAAAACACAAGCACATATTTCATTAGCCAACAGAAAAGTGACACCACCATACTTCAAGTAGCCTCCATAAAACTCCACTATATACTCAAGAAAGAGTGAGAATGAAAAAGGCAAATAATGTCTTAGTCTCATTATGAAAAAAGTTTGATCTTACACACCACCTGAAAGGATCTTGAGGATCCCAAGCTACAGAACCACAAGAAGGCCTATGTCCTTCAATATGTTGTGTTACCTGATTCACACTATGCACTCACCATCTCTATGGCCTGTAGCAAGCACAAGGGGACTATCTTCAGCTAGCCTGGTTGCTATACATCATGATGGCATAGCTTACAGTGTACATGTAGTAAGTGCTCCTAGTTGCCTTTGCTTTCTCTGTAGGAAGCAATCAGTTTCCATGTTCCAAAGGTTTTATTCAACTAAGTCAATGTTTCTAAGCTATTTATAAGTGATGAACCCCTGAATTCCAGGTTATTGAATAAATTTTACTTAAGGGAGCAAGGAAGTGGCAGGCAATATATTCAAAGAAGCCTCTAGAACAGTGGTACCCATCTCTTGTGTTAGGATGAAAGTAGGGAACTATTTTGTTCTCCTAGCTTACATATGCATCAGCCAATTAATGGCAATACTAACCTTTAATTTTACTAGCAATGTTGGTCAAATAAACAGAAAGAAAATAAAGTAAGAAAAAAATAGGATTAAAGGACTTCCATTGTTAATGTCTTAAGTCATAATATTAGTTATCCTCAGTTGGGTGCTTTTTGCTTTGTTTTTACATTTGCCTACTGGGCAGTCACACCATTTTTTTAACATGACATTTCAGGTATTGGATTTTTTTTCTTTTATATGATAACATTACAGAATATAACTCCCAACCTAGCCACACAATTAACTTTGTTTAACTCCATTCCTTCTAATATTTACCAACGTTGAGGTATTTAATTATGCAGATATAATCAGAAGGAAAGTTGCATAACTGTGAAGTTTTCTACAACAATTATAGCTGAACTTGTGCTTCATAAAGTACATCTAAGTAGAATCAGAGGGACAAATGCAACAGCCCTGTTTCTAAACAAGAGCTGAAACTTCTGGCATTTAGAAAATGCAAGTTTAAAAGCCAGTTTCAGCCTACCTATCCCTGTGATTTCAAGATAGGACACTCTTAGATAAGCCTATTATCTTCCAGTTCCACATATCCTTTGAGAACCTCTGGAAATTTGAGTTTAACCACCTCTAACTCCATCCAGTGGAAGATGCACACACACCTGCATACACACGGGCGCACTCACAGCAGCCAGCCATGTAGCAAAGCATTAGAGAAGTACCAAGACTCAGTGAGTTCCTAGGGATCCACCACTTTCATTTTCAGGGCATTTATCCCTCTTTGCAGGGGTCCCCAGTTGAAAAAGGGCCAGCAAGGCTCAAAAAGATCAAGCGTGAATCAGTGGTGCATTGCCAAGTGAGGTTGGATCTCTACTTTTGAGGACTGCTTTCTTAGGATTTTACCTGCTTTATTCTCTAAAAGACAAAAGATTCCAAACTACTTTCAAGCATTTGTAAAATAAACAATGCCACCCGCCAGCACCTGTTTGCTTTATCCTGAAATTACTGTATTTACCTTGAAAACCACAAAATGTAAACAAGGGCACCTGATCAGAGAAGATTTTTAAATGGCTCACTCACTAAATCAACACCTGGGAAGGAAAGGCAGTTTACTTGAACTTGAATACACAACGTACAAATCAAACTTTTATCTTAGTGGTAGCTTAAATAAGTTAATGATTAGTAAGCTTTATGGAGATACACAGAGACTTTCATAAACAAAATATAACTTCTATTAATTTAATACTCATAATAGAGTGAAACAAGTAAGGCCCACCTACCACAAACCATAGAAGTACAATCTTATTAATTCACATATACTTCCACTTAACAAATTTGTATATGACATTCTCCCACATTTTATGCTATAGAACATGAGAAAACTAAAGTGATTTGACTTTTTAACATTTTTTTAATATGTCTACTACACGACAATATAAGAGAGGATAAGAAAAATGGTTTAAAAATCACTATTGGGGCACCTGGATGGTTCAATCAGTTGAGCGGCCAACTCTTGGTTTCTGCTCAGCTCATTATCTCAGGGTCATGAGACGGAGCCCTCATGGGCCCTGTGCTCAGTGGGGAGATCTTCTTCAGATTCTCTCCCTCTGTCTCTCCTCCCACTTTCTCTCTAAAATAAACAGAACCTTTAAAAAAATCACTACTATTTACTTCACTGAAGAATTTTTGAGTGAGCCATAGTTTCAGTTCTACAAACAGTCCATGCTTCTTACTATAATGTGTTCCTAGAAACTACATTATAAAAAGAATGCATTTCCTATAGGAAATTCCACTGGATAAAATAATTGGATTACTTTCCTAATGAATACAAGGTTAATTAAAAAATTATTTTAAAAAAATATTACATAGGTAGAAAACCTCTAACCCTCCATATCATTTAGAAGAGCAAATATCCTATAAAAGTGAGGGCAACCTGGGTGGCTCAATGGTTGAGCACTGCCTTCAGCCCAGGGCCTGATCGTAGGGACCTGGGATCGAGTTCCACATCGGGCTCTCTGCATGGAGCCTGCTTCTCCCTCTGCCTGTGTCTCTGCCTCCCTCTCTCCCTCTCTCCCTCTCTCTCTCTTTCTCTCTCTCTCTCTCTCTCTCTGTCTCTCATGAATGAATAAATAAAATCTTTTTTTTTAAGTGATTAAAATAGTTACCATAAGGATCATTCTTGTCCCCAAAATTAATACTGTATCATGTAAATATCTGAAGATCTCACCAAAAACAGGCAAAGAGTCCTTAATGAACAAGGTCTTTCTCCATCTTCCCACACAGACAGCCTTAGAGGCAAAAAAAAAAAAAAGTGGAGTGGGGGGATCACACAAGTCTAGAGTGGGGAGAATTAATTTTTTTCCAGTGAAGTCAAGAGAGTATTTCTGGGTCAACAGAACTATTAACCATCTCAAGGCTCCTCTATCTTGAGTTGGCCAAAGTCATCCCTCCTGCCTCAGCCTTCTCCAGAACAGTATATTAACTTCTTTCACTTAGATAACACTTTCGAGATTCATTTGTATTGTTAGGCATATCAGACCTCCGTTCCTTGTTACTATTGAGTAATGTTCCATTATATGAATATACCATTGCCTGTATTGGTTATCCATTGACCAACTGAGATTGCTTCCAGTTTTTGCTACAAACATTCATGTACAAATCTTTGTGTGAACTTAATTTTTCATACTTTTAGCTAATACTCAAGTGAAATTTGGGGGTCATATAGTATGTCTACCTTTAACTTTTGAAGAAACTGCCAAACTCTTTTCCAAAATGGCTGTAGCATCTTGTATACCACCAGCAATGCATGAGCATCCTAATTGATCTGCATCCTTGTCAACACCTGGCATTTCAGATATATTTTTTTTAATTTTAGCCATTTTTATAGTGGTATTTCATGGTGGCTCTTCATACTGTTATGTTTTCTTCTGACACCTTAAATGTTGATATTCTCAGAGGAATACTAGGGTACTCTTTCTTCTCAGTCTCACAGCTTTAAATTTAATCCATATTTAAATTCAATCCAAATTTTAATAAATTTCAATCTCTGTTTTTCCATCTAGTATCTCTCCTGAACCTCAATATACTCAGCAATCTTCTAAATCTACCTCTCTGGCAGAAGGGATGCCAGTACCAAGTTCATTACTATGGTAAACTAGAAAAAGGCCATAAATTCTTTCCATCCCTGTATGCACATCCTGTTGCTGGTGACTTTGCAGCTCTGCCTATCAAAAGGTGCAGCCAATGTCTCCATTCTTTGCACCTGAATATTTGCTAATGTGACACAAGCAGAGTTTTGTACAGTGATGAGCACTGGTGTTTGCCCTTTCTCACTGTTGTCAGACTATCCTTATGTGAAGAATCTGAGCTAGCCTGACAAACAATAAGAGACACATGGCTCAGGCACCCTCACCATAATCTATCCACTGGCAGATACGTGAGCAAAGCCATCCTAAATCATCCAGCTGACAAATACACACAGATACATGTGCAAGTTTGGCAGAAATCAGCCAGGAGAGCTCAGAATAAGATCATCAGCCAATGAACCCACAGATTAATGAATTAAACAAACAGACACTAAGTGGGCCACTGAGTTTGGGGGTATTTTGACAGACAGTAAGAAAGAAGGAACTGATACAATTACCTTCCCCAATCAAGTAGTTTCCTTTGTATTCCATATCTCAATACATGCTACTAATATCTACTACATTGCCCAAATCTGAAACATGGGAGAATTCTGGGACACACATTCTCCCTCACCTCCACCAGCCACTCCACCATCCATAGCTACTAGCTTAGTCCATTGTCAAATTTTCTGGACTATTTTAAGAGTCTTCCAGTTGATATCCCATCCCATATTTCCAATATCTCCATGTAAGAGAACAGTCTTTCAAAATTTCAATTCTGATCATGTTTCAGACCATCTTAAAATTCTTTAATAGTCCTCCACTGTATTAACATAAATATCAAATGCCTCAGTGCAGCATACAAGGCCATGAGGCATCTGACCTCCTCCAAGCTCATCTCTGCCACTCTTCCATAAGAGCTTTAAACATTCTTAAAACCCACAAACACAAAATGGGTCATGCCACTGCACTCCTCTGCATCTCAGCCAGAAATGCCTCTTTCTCCTCAACCCTTTCCTTTCCATCTGGTTAATAACTGCCCATTCTTTCACAGCTCCAGCTCACCTCCAGTCTTCCTCTGAATTCCAAAATCAATTGCAATTCTCTTCTCTCTGCTTCCAAAGTCCCTTGAGCTTCAAAGCAATATAGTTAATGGTTAAGGGTCTGGATTTCAATTAAAGCTTTGCTTCCTTTTCTTTGTAGAACCTTGAGCAAGCTACTTAACTTCTCTATACCTCAATTACCTCAGCTATAAAATGGGATGCGCCAGAGAATGTTACCTCTCACCCCAAATATCCATTCTCCTCTTCCTTTCAGTAACAAAACTCCTGAACTTAGTAGACATGTGGCCAGCCCACTAATCACCACATTCCTCAGCCATCTTGCAGCATGTTATAGCTATATGTGTTTCCTGTAGCTACCAAAACAAATGGCTACAAACTTGGCGGCTAAAAACAAAACAAAACAAACAAAAAACAGAAATGTATTCCCTTGGAGTTCTGAACTCTGTAAGTCCAAAGTAAGGTGTCAACAAAGCCATGTTCCCTCTGAGGGATCCAGGAAACAATCCTCTCTTGTCTCTTTCAGCTTCTGATGGCCCCAAGTATTCCTTGGCTTGTGGCAACATAACTGCATGCTCTGTGTCTGTCTTCACATGGCCTTCTCCTCTATGTGTGTGCCTTCCCCTCTTTTTTCTCTTATATGGGCACTTGTCATTGGATATGGAGCCCACCTGGGTAATCCAAGATGATCTCATCTCAAGATTCTTAATGTAATTACATTTTCAAGACTCTTTCCTCCTTACTAATAAGATAACATTCATAGGACACGGATTAAGACATGGACTTACCTTTGCAGGCCACCATTCAACCCAAAATGCCATGTGACAATGGAATATGAGTGGGAATGATATATGAAGTTCCAAATGTTCCTGAAAGAAAACTCTATTTGCCCTGCGTTCCATTTACCCCCTTTCTACTGACTGGGAAATGGTGACTACTGGAACGACTTTGGGAGCCATATGCTGAGGATGGTAGAGTTGCCAAGATGTTTCTGATCCACTCACCTAGGAACTACGAAACAACTTTTATCTTACATAAGCCATTGGTGGTGGTAGTTGTTGTTTTATTTCTGGCATAGCACCTATCTAATTCATGCAGATAATAATTTTCAGTAATAATAACATACCTCTTAGGGTTACACAAGGATTACATAGATTGATAGACTATGAAGCATTACCCGACACATAATAAAAACTAAATAAATGTGATCATCAGCAGTGGTAGCAGTAGAGTAGGCTTGGTCACATTTAAGTATCATTGGTTAACTTGTCTATCTCCTAGAAGACCAAATGTACCGGGGTAATGGCTTAGTGCTTTCTTCTCAGCATTATACTTTAAAGAATGCCAAGCATTCTGTCACAGTTTGAAAAGAAAAATGCAGTTTAGCTTGCATACCAACTATTGCCCCAGGAACTACTTTCACAAAAAGATTCATTCTCAGTCTGAAAAACCCATATGTCCCTTCCCTGTGGGCACAAATTTTTAAAGCTACAGGTCAAATGCTATCATAATTAAGAAGCTTTTCTCATCTCTCAAAACAGGAAATTAAAATCACCATCCTCCTACAATACCTCACCACACCTTTTTATTTAGCCTTTATCACTTTCTACCTCATGCTATAATTGTTTATATATCTTATATATAAACATTATCTTATCATTAAATTATAAATTTAATTGAGAGTAGCGTTCATTTCTGACTCGTTTGAACCATGCCAACTAGTTCACACACTGAACTGCACACAATGGACACTGAATAAATCTCTACTAAACGTATCACAAGATCCGATAATGCTGCAGAACAGAGCTTCAAACAAACTCAGTAGCTTAGTAGCTACTTAGTAGTAGTAGTACTTAGTAGCTACCGCTTAGTAGCTGTGTGACCTTGAACATGTTACTTTATCTCTCTATAGTTTCCACATTTGTAAAATGGGGCTATTGAGAATTAAACAAAGTAACATGTAAAATGCCATCACAAGCACTCAAATTAAGAAATTCAACATTTAGGACTTTCTATTCTTGCAAAGAGTAGTCTTGGCTATTAAAATTCTCACAGACAACAGGTATTTATTCAATATTTATTCAATACTTACAGGAATTTAGACACATAACTAACTTCATCTACAATACTGGAAAGAAGACTTTTATATAAGAGCTAGTAGCACAGGAAAATTGGCCGATGGATAGATGATTAGAGAGTGGGGGGGGTGAGAGCTATCTTCATGCCACTAAACATGCACATCACTAGTGTTAATTTTCTACCCCTCACTACTTTCTCTTAAGAGAGAAAATTAAACTTCACAACTTAGAGCCACAAATCAAAGTTCACGTACCATATATATTTTAGATAAACAATTAATTGTGTGAGTACTGCCCTAAATAGCAATTCGTGAGACTTCCATAGTAGTCCATTTGACCATTCAGAATCACAGCAACTTCCTCCAATAGAGACTGAAACATTCACTTTTACAATCTTGACCAGCTCTAACAGAAGAAGCAAAGAGGCAAAGCAATCTATTTTCATTTCATCCTTTGGACCTTCTCTGAAACCTCACTGAGAAGAGTAAACTTATTATCCAATTTCCACTGCCTCTTAGGGTTTAATAATAGGGACTTAGCTGTAGAAGGTTTGTACTATGATGACTTACCACAAATACACAGGAGCAGCACAGCAGTAACATTCACCTAGAGATTTTAAAGTTTTTTGTTGTTGTTTCTTTGGTCAGTTTTTTTAATAAATCATGTAACTATTGGCTTGGAAATTCATTCAAATTTTCTAGACTTCTTTGTAGGAAACTACAAAATGCTGTAACCTAAAAAAAACTTCACTCAATACCTGTAGTAATTTTCATCTTCTGCTATTCACCCTACAGACTAATTGTTAGAAGGCACACTTGACACCAATGAACTTAAATCTAGAGTAGAATTTAAGACTATAACAAAATAGCAGGTCTACACATTGCTTTATTATAAAACAACTAATCAGCAACAACTTTGTTACATATTGAGTGGTGTTAAGATCCCCCCAAAAAATATCTGACAACAGACCTGAAAATATATTGCCTTTAAGAATTATAATTTTTTCTAGAACTTTATTAATTCACTCAACAAAAATTAATTCAGCACTAACAATATGCACAACACTCTTCTTGACCTTGGTAATTCCCCAGAGGGCAAGGCTAACACAGTCTTTACCCTCATACACTTTACAGGCTAATTGCAGGTCTTTCAAATAAAGACACAGGTGCAACTTCCAAGCATACACAAGTAATGTGACCACATGTCTTCAGGCCCAAGTTCACTAACAACTACAGTGGACCATTTCCAGCACGCTGCCAGCCCCTAACCTCAAGTTCTCCCATCTCTCTTCTCTTCAGGAGAGCTTTTCCTGACACTTAGAGAACTTGCTCAGCTACAAGCAGGAGACGTCCAAAAGTATGTTGTGGAAGAGGGTGATAAAACACCCTTTTCACGGCCACCCATAACCCCCAGAGGATGGAAGTTGGCCCCAGCTCTTCTATCCTTGGGGAAGAGAATTCTGAGGGATGGTCCTCATGGAGTCTCAGAAGGCCCCAGGAACACTGAGTTCCAGTCACCACAGTGATGAACATTAATGAACAATTTGTGGCCTTTTGTTTCCTTAGGCTCACTCTCCCCCTCTCCTTCCTTATCTGTGCTTCCAGAGATCACCTCCATCCACAGCTTCTGAAGTCTGATTTGTAGAGACTCTAACACAATCCTAACCTATTTCTCCTCAGAGATATTCAAGTACACTGAAATAACACATGAATTCAGAGGATCACATGTTTTTGCCAACCTAACGAATTTCAAGGTGTCAAGAGACTGGGAATTTGAATAAATAATTTGGATAAGAGTTAAGATCTGAGAAAGAGAGAGAGCAAAGGCACATGCACTGGAGTGAGAGACAGAGTGAGTGGCAGGCAAGAATAATGAGCCGATCAATGCTAATAAGATGAAGTGTAACAGATTCTCTACTTGGTTCCAAAGTACCAATTATATAGCACAGGAGGAGGAAAATGAGGATTAAGACATGCAAATGAAAAGCATCAGGAGTCCAGGTTGACTAACAGCTGGAGGTGAATTAGGGAGTCCTGCCCAGCACTCTGGGGCCACAAGCAGAGGATCTCAAAAAGAGGAAAATCCTCATCATACAGGACCAAAATGTACTATGTTCTCTTCTTTCTATACCTCTAAGAATTATACTGACAAACAGAAGCTTGACCAGAAAATAAACAAGACAGTATAATGAAAACTAGAGAAATCACTGAAGTATTTGTGGCTGGCCACAAGTGAAAGACTTTTGGAAAAGATCTGTAGAAATGTGATCACCCTAAACAAATACTCAGAAAGGCTATTGTGTGAAAGAGGGATTAAATTTAATCTAATTGGCTGTACAGAGGCACTAAGTAAAATTTATAGGAGGGCATAATTCAATATATAGTATGATACAATGAATAAAAACAAACAGCAAAAAATAAAAATAAATAAAAACAAACAGCTCTGCAGCCCATGATCTTAAGATGGTTGCAGAACTTTACACTTAACTCTGCCAACTGCAAACTGGGAATAGTGACAATTCCCACTTTATAGGGTTATTGTGATTACCACATAATAGGAAGGGGTGCCTGGGTGGGTCAGTTGGTTAAGCATCTGCCTTCAGCTAAGAGTCATGATTCCAGAGTCCTGAGATCAAGCCCCACATCGGGCTCCCTGTTCAGCGGGGAGCCAGCTTCTCCCTCTCCCTTTGCCTGCCTGCTCCCCCTGCTTGTGCTCTCATACTCTCTCTCTCTCTCTCTGTCAAATAAATAAAATATTTTTAAAATAATACTAATAATAATGGCTAGGAAGCCCCAAGCATAGGTAGCATGTATTAAATGCCTAATAAATCTTAGTTATTTCAAAGTTGAAATTGTTTCAGGCTAAAAAATGACACTAACCTCAAATCTGAAGCAATTCAGCACAGCCACTGTTAAACTAGTGGAGGAGGGATTTAAAATTGGCTCATACTAAAGAATCACTGTGTTAGACAAGACCACATAGTCAACTAAATAAAAACTCAAAACTACTACCTAGCAAGATGGCTTTCTCACTTATGCACCTATGTGTGTAACTTCCATGAGTAGAAGCAAAAGATGAGAGTCCCAGCCTTCAAAGCAACTTCCCTGAATTATATGAAGAGGAGGAATTGAGTTGAAGAAATAATCTTGTCAATCTTCTCCCAAGACCCTGATTTCCACTATCTACATTAGTGTTGCACCACAGACCAGATTTCTCTATTTTAGTTCTACTTCCAGAAACATTGTGATTTACTGCTTCAGGATGACTATTTGCTTGCCAGATGTGTCCACCTGATAGGCATGGTAGATCATGAAATAGTCACATGCCGAAGGACCACAGAATCTCAGAGTTGGACTTTTTTTTTTTTTTAGAGTTGGACATTTAAAGACCAAATGAGCCAACCCTGGGGAATATCTAATCAACCAGAAGAAGGGGCTATCTTCTATTCCCTCGTTCCCTCTGGGGGGTGGCTTCCTGGGTTCTCTATTACTTGTATGTTTTATCACCCTGATGGTAATAAAGGGACACAGAAATCTCTCTTGCTTTGATTTCTATTAGCTTCTTCTCTTAAAAGAGAATGCACATGTTCAACAGAGCACAGATTTCAGGAAAAATCCACATCAGAGAAGAGTTTTCTAGAGAGTAGGAGGCAAGGAAGGTAGGGAAAAAGTGTTTACAGGAACTAGGGGGAAAAAAGGAAAACCAAAAGACTACAAAGTCAATAAAAAACAATTGCCATAAGTTAATATGAGGGAGAAGGATTAAATTATATATCAAAAAATAGGACCAGTCATCAAACATGTTGCTATTATGTGTCCCTGATATGTTTGCAAGAAGAAGGCCAGTGAATCTCGGTGGTATTCTCAAAAACTTAACCCCAATCTAATCATGAGAAAAACATCAGGCAGGCCCCAAATGAGGAACATTCTACAAAATACCTGGCCAGCATTCTCCAAAAGCATCAAGGTCATGAAAAACAAGGAGAGGCTGAGAAAATGTCCGAGACCAGATTAGACTAAGAAGCATGATACTGAATGTTTCATGGGGTCCTTGATGGGATCAGGAATGAGAAAGGAGAGTAGGTAAAAAAACTGGTGAAATCCAAAGGAAGTCTGGAAGTTCAATAGTAGTGTACAAGCAGTCATTTCTTGGTTTTGACAAAATGCCCCAAATGGAAGCATGCTAACACAATGGGAAACTGGGTGAAGAAGAACCATCTATACTACTTTTACAACTCCTCTGTACATATGAATTTATTCCAAAGATTAAAGTTTATCTTTTAAGAAAATAGACAGTTTGGGCAGCCCGGGTGGCTCAGCGGTTTAGCACCACCTTCGGCCCAGGGCCTAACCCTGGAGTCCCGGGATCAAGTCCCACGTTAGGCTCCCTGCATGGAGCCTGCTTCTCCCTCTGCCTGTGTCTCTGCCTTTCTCTCTCTCCCTGTGTCTCTCATGAATAAATTTTAAAAATCTTTAAAAAAAAAAAAAGGCAGATAGTAGTTGACCATTTTGCACTGACAAGAGAATGCCACTGTGCTTTTGTCAATATTAGTCTGTGTGGTTTCTGCTAAAAAATAGCTGTCAATAAGGTTTTAAATAGCTCTTTGGAAGTTATTGTTAAAATTTGGTTTCCTCTGTTGATACGTGAGACACAGTCAAAAGAATATTTCACTGTATAATTGTGCATATTGAAGAGAATCATTTTAACCCTTTTGGAACTCAGGTTCCTCATTCTGAAAATTGCAGGGGCGGGGGGTGTTACACTGGATTACCTTTTAATTGCCTAGAAGTTCTAAAATAGTATGATTCACTTGGACAAATAATAGATTCTGAAAAACAAAGATCTTTTCAAATTAATTTGAGAATATCATTTGTGTGGCTGAAGCAAGAGGAACTGAGGTACAGCGGAACTGTGTGATATGCTATTGTTTCTTCACCTTATCTAAAAAGTAACAATGAGGGAGGGTGCTCTGGAAACTTGGCTGAGGAGTCTGGAAATGCAGGGGTGGTGATGCTGGGAGGCCAACCTATGAAAAAAAAATGATGATTTTTAAAGCCAGAGGCCACAAGGGGAATATGTGAAGGCAGAGAATGGTGAAATACAAAAGCTGTAAAAGGACAAACGATGTGAAAAGACAAGGCATCTGGAACAAGACAAGGCACACTTTTGGCTGCTGAGCAGTCTGAACACCAGGGCAGAGGCAAGCCCACCTCAGGGATTTCATTTCTGGGCCTCTGCCATGACGGGGTTCCAAGAATCATTGAAGAGCCAGAGGTTTAAGGTAAAAGGAAACCCCCAATCCCCAATAATAAAGGACCACCCTCCGATGATAAATGGAGTAAAAAAAAAAAAAAAGTTTTAGTCTTAAACTAGAGGCAGAGAATCAGAACAAACTAGCAAGGACAATAACCAAAAGTATTAGATTACAGGAAAAGCCAGCCTTCCATGGGCGGGATAGAGCACCTGAGTGATTCATACTTTGAACCAGTGCCCACAGAATAATATGACACCAAGCATCTATATTTAATTACCTACTAGATTCAGAGTGTTACCACGGGGTTCCCTCAAATACACTAAAATAATCTTGAGGCTTTCAACCAATTCACTTCACTGGGAAAGAGGAAAAGAAGAAAAGGTGGCCACAAACCCTGAAGGTTACCTTTGCAAGATTCATCTCCCCTAACTGCCCAAGAAGTAAGACTACCCGATCTTGGGGCAGTGAAGTGTGGAGCAGCCCCCATTGCCCCCAACCAAGTTTTATCATATGACCCCAAGAAAAGTCTCAGTCTCTCATCCAAAGCACCTAATTGCAGTTTTCTGGATGTCTAGTAGAGGCAAATGCCTAGAAAACACAAAAAAGGAAAAAGTAGAATCCTGTTCTCGGAGAGGGAACAACATAAGAGCAGAGTCAAATATGTCAAAAGGAAATATATCGTGCCTTTCTATTGTAAGTTAACTGTCATTTCTATAATGATTTAAAACTCTTTACATTTATTCTCTGGAAAGATTTCAAGCCTCACAAAGCTTTGTGTGGTGGGCATTGTTCTTGTTATTACCCATCCCTGCTCTCACCAGCCAACAACAAATGCCCTTTGAGGCTCAAAGCGGTTAGGTGACCTACTTTAAATGACACAGCCAGGGAGCCGTACAGTCAAAACCTGAACCCCATGTTTTTCCTGTTACAGATACAGATTCGTTGTCCCAGTTTGCCTTCAAAACTTTTCCTTGTATCTTTAATGCCCTCCAGCACTACTGACTCACCTGTCCCACTACTGACTCTTTGTCGCCCTAGTTCTCTTGGGAGCCCATCCTCAGGAAGGACTGCTGAGGGAACCCCTCGCTTGCCCAGACTTAGGGTAGAGTCCCTACTGAGTAGTTTTATGGGTGCTTCTGATGGGCAGAGTATCTCCCACAGGTGGCTTTATGTTAATTTCTCCACGTGGAGAAAAAAAAAATTGATTTCCCATTCAGAGTGGCCAATTTAACTCCAAAAATATCTCTTGTGCTTGTCACTCTCTCCACAAGGTTCTGGGTTTAGAGAAAATGAAACATCTATGATATTCTTATCATGGGAATTGAGTGGAAAAGAGTCCATCACAGGGAACGAAACAACGGAAACATTTGGCAATTGTTACAGCCTTCCTTTCCCCAGGGCAGGAAATAGCACATCCTGACCGGTCTGGGGCTCTAGGGAATCCCTTCCACTTTCTCTCTCTCTGGCATTTTATCCCATATTAAAACTGCTTTTCAACATTATGAGAAGTAATGCTTACACACTGTGTTCCCAGTGAATGCTGCTCTAAAATTATCTTTATTTTTATGAGTACACACAACCTATGAAATTGATTTGAGCCAGCTTTTAATGGTGGCTTTCATTCGACCAGGATTCATTTGCAGATTCCATTAATCCTTCCTTCATCACAGTCAAGTTATCATCAGTCTCCTCTTATGGCCAATGTCTCAGTTGATATTATCAAGCTAACTCTAAAATTATGCTTAGAAAGGAGTTCTAAAACAATTGTTAGTTATTACATGCCACTCAAAGTGACACTTTAAAAGCTAAGTGAACAAAATCACCATCACCCTCCTGGAGATTTCACAAAGATAAACTAAAGAGCTGATAATGTAACACTAACATTTATAGCATAACTGTCATAGAAATACATAAATAAATATTTGGCTGTATTTATTGGTTTGAAAAGCAGCCTTTCAGAGTTCATTACTGAGATTTCCTTTCAACAGATAGATTATTGTCCAGCAAAACAAAAATTGATACTATTCTTTCATTGTAAAGCCTTCAATGTGTACAGAAGAAAAAAAATAATGAAGAAATTTTTGAAGGAATTTTCAGTGGACATATTTATATGTGGAAGTTTCACACTGAATAAAGTTTTAACAAACAAAATTTAAAAATTTAAAAATTAAAAGTTTTAATAAGAATTCTTTTAAGACACAAAAATAATCTCATGCCCTTAGGTCACTTAAATATATATTTATTTCTTACCCCTGAATTTCTTGGGAGGGTTGGCAAGGTCTCCTGCCTCTGGGTGCACCACACATCTGTCATCCACTAACCTAAAAGAAAAAGTATGTTTACATTGTTAACCTCGTCATGTTCTTAAAGCACAGACTGCATGTGGATACTGTATAAATATTTACAAAGAGTTTTAATACCATTTTTCACTAAGAAACTCTCTAACAATCATAAGTTTGTAAAAAGATTTTGTTATAAAGATACTAATTAAAGCAGAGTTTATGAAATTGAAAATTTTTGTTAAGTGGAAGGAAACTGGTTAGATAAACTATATCAGATAAATCATGATATAGACAAATGATGGAACTCTGTACAGCTATTTAAAAGTCTTTTTTTTTTTTAAGATTTTATTTATTCATGACAGAGAGAGAGAGAGAGGCAGAGACACAGGCAGAGGGAGGAGCAGGCTCCATGCAGGGAGCCTGATGTGGGACTCGATCCCTTGTCTCCAGGATCACACCCTGGGCTGAAGGCAGCGCTAAACCACTGGGCCACCGGGGCTGCCCTAAAAATCTATTTTTTAAATGTACTGGCCTGCAAAATATTTATATGTTGTGAAAATAAGTGATAACAAACCAACAAGATATTCTATATGTTTAAACACACACAAACACACACACTCTACACATACACATATAAGGAGTGGAACACAGACACCAAAATATTAACAGTGGTCAGATGACACATGGTTTTGACCTTCCTTTATTTTTTTCTTCTGTGTGTTTTGGAGGCTTTTTTGTTGTTATTATTGTTTTTTAATATTTTTAACAAAATGTTGTTAATATTTTTAACAACAATGTGTGAGCTCATGAGATCAGGTTCACCGAGGGACGATAAAGTAGTAATGAGCTCTCATTCTCCATTCAAAGCCTGGGTCAGCTGCTTCCTTAGCTAGGTGACTCTGAGCCTTCTTTACACTTGTGCAATAAAGATACCTACCTCATAGCATTGCTAGGACAATTAAATGACTTAATATCTCTAAAGAACCTCATGCAGTTTCTCGCATATACTAAGCCTTTAAATAAGTGTTTAATAGATAAATAAAAATCAAGGACTTTGCCTGCCTTATTCCTTACCATACAGTCAGCTTCTAGAAGAATGCCTGACACACACTAGGTACTCAATGAATATTAATCAAATGAATAAATCACCCTTAGAATTACAAAAACATATTTCATTCCAATTAAAATATTCATTAGATGGGCAGCCCCAGTGGCACAACGGTTTGGCGCCGCCGGCAGCCTGGGGTGTGGTCCTGGAGACCCAGGATCAAGTCCCACATCAGGTTCCCTGCATGGAGCCTGCTTCTCGCTCTGCCTGTGTCTCTGCCTCTCTCTGTGTCTATGAATAAATAAATAAAATCTTTAAAAATAAATAAATAAAAAATAAAATATTCATTAGAAGCCAATTACTAGAACAATACCAAGAGAAAAGCTGAATCTCTGACCTGAGAGCCAGGAGACATGAACCTCCTGTTGAAAGAGAATTATCTAACTACCAAAGCTTATTCACTAATATTCATTTACTTCATTGACTAAGTAGGACTAACTGGATTTTTTTTATGATATTGTGAGGCTGCATGTGAATTGGTTAAATTTGTGAATATATTTAAAAGGAGATGCCCAGGGGCACCTGGGTGGTTCAGTGGTGGAGCATTTGCTTTTGGCTCAGGTCGGGATCCTGGGGTCCTGGGATCAAGTCCCCCGTCAGGCTCCCTGCCAGGAGCCTACTTCTCCCTCTGCCTATGTCTCTACCTCTCTCTGTGTGTCTCTCATGAATAAATAAATAAAATCTTAAAAAAAAAAAAAGAAAGGAAGTGCCCAAGTTGCAACAAAAACCATTATAATCAGAATCACCAGTATACATCATCTCCAGCAGAGTAAATCCCAATTTGTGATCAAATGTCCCCTTGAATTAGGATGATTAACTAAATCAAAATGAAACTTTTGGTTCTTGATTTATCTGATTACCAAAAGCAGGCATTTCCCAAATCACCAGAATTTTCTATGGCATCCAATTTGCACAAAACAAAATGGCCGAGCAATATGATTCTTTCTTTGGGATATATATATATATATATATATTTCATTCACCCTGGTTTACTAACATGTGGTTTTACAAGAGCTGCCAAGCATGCAAGATATTCCTTTTAAAAGTCTTTAAAACTGTTTTTCTTAGAAACAGGAAGTCACATTGGGTCAAGAGAAAGTAAACTCAAACCTCCATAATATCCAACTTCAGGCTATAACACTGATGTGAAAAGCTTAAAGAGTCCTAAGAATGTCACAATAAAATATTTAACTTTTTTAAATCCTATGAATTAAAAGTCAGCTCTTCTAACTACTTAAGACATGTTAAGAATTCAAAACATAACACTGAAAACAATCATAATCTTTTTTTAGAACACATAAAAATTATATGAAAAGCAGCATTGACATCCTACTCATTCTTGGTACCTGCCCATGCCCCCCAGAAATACAGGCTCCCACTATAATGCCCCCTAAGAGTCTCCATCTGCATGGGTTAATCATTCAAAGGAATAGGAAAAATTGAAGCTATAAATCAGATCACAGTGCATGTACATAAAGACTTATGCCTATCCTCAATTACTTGATAGCCCAGATTAAAATATACTAAGAATGACTTCAGTTCTAAGAATTAGTCCTATTCTTTACATACAAACATCTGTGAAAATCAGAAAATCATTTCATCATACAGACTCAAGTAATTGTAAATGAGAATCAAAGAAAGGGAAGGACCGGGTAGGAAGGGGGCAAAAAGCAGGGAGTGTGAATCTGTCACAAAGTATTGACAACCACTGATGCTAAAAGTTAAATATGATTTTAATGGTAGTTATTGGCACAACATCCTCATTACCCCCACAGCTTCTTCTGAATACCTCCAAGGTCAGAGTATTCATCATTTACCACCCTTCTGATAGTATTAATATCAGAAAGGTGTTTTATATAGAGGGGAAATAGCACCCTGTGTTTCCCATTACTGTACTTATCACATTTTCATTAAGTTCCTTGCTTAATCGTCTGGATCTTCCAATAAACTGCAGCTTCATGAAGTCAGGAACTGAATCTGTCTTGTTTACTGTTATAACTTTGACAATTTCAAGAATGAGTACGTACTAAATATCTGTTACATGACTAAATGAGTCAGTGAATAAAAAGACACTGGCTTACCTTTCCCTTTTTCATCCCTGTTCTTTCTTCCGGAACTATATAAACTAAGTTTTTTTTTTTTCCCTCTGGGATGAATAGGACTATTTCTCTCCAATTCTTTCTCATATGGATATTTATCAAGGAGCTCAACATCCTCTCATACACCCAAGTGTCACCATCCCCCTTAAATATGATTCTAGGGACTATCCACAGGAGTCCAAATATGCCCTCCAGCAAGTCCTGCACAAGGGACCCTTGACTCCTTCTTTCTTTTTTTTAAATTTTATTTATTTATTAATGAGAGACACAGAGAGAGAGGCAGAGACACAGGCAGAGGGAGAAGCAGGCTCCCTGTGGGAGCCTGATGGGGTACTCAATCCCAGGACCCCAGGGTCACAACCTAAGCCAAAGGCAGATGCTCAACCACTGAGCCACACAGGTGCCGCCTCTTCTTTCTGATACAATGTTTGCAGTTATATGATCTAAGATCATGGTAGTTAGGCCCACCTCTGACTCTCTTTGGGTTTATAACTAAACAATTCCAGGTCTTTTCCATGTGTACTATCAGTAAAGCAAAGCTCTCCCACCTACCACTGGTGCAGTTAACTTTTATGACCTAGGGACAAGAATTTACAATTGAATAGGGATTAATACAAAGTTCAACCTTTGGTCTACTGGCAGAAATCACCCAAAAACCATCTATTACATCCCTAGCTAGTTCATTTAAGAGACCCTGCCATGATTACTGCCCATTTTAATCACTCATACACAGTATTTTCTAAATTGGCTAGACTATGTGGGGGAGTTAAATAATAATCAGCCCCATAATACTAACAACAACAAGTGTCTTTAATCCAGATGTACAGAATCAAAATTTTTGCGGATCATGACCAAGAATCTGTATTTTTTAGAAATATCATCAGGATCGCCTGGATGGCTTAGTTGGTTAAACACTGGGCTCAGTTGTGGTTCAGGTAGTGAGCTCAGGGCCATGAGATGGAGCCCTACATGGGGGTCCACATTCGTTTCAGAGATTCTCTCCTGAGAATCTTGAGAGAATTTTGAGATACTCTCTCCTTCTCCTTCTGCCCTTCCTGTGCTCATGCGCGCTCTCTCTCTCTCTCTCTCTCTCAAGTAAATAGATACATCTTTTTAAAATGTCTCACCTTCCTTAAATGAATCAAGAGTACCTGTTCTACACTCCAATAGTACTTTAGGCTACCCTCTTTCAATAAAACTTATCAGACTCCATCATAATTTTTTATTTATATATAGGTCTCTAATGCTATAAGTTATAAGTTCCAAGAGAATCAGCCCATTTCTGTTTTGCTTACCATAATATGCCCAACTTTAATCATCAGGCCTCAAACATGGAAGATGCTAAATAATTATTAATTGAGTGAATGACTGGGTGACTTTTTGAATCACTAAATAAGCCAATAATGTTATTTTGGGGAGGCCATGTAAACATTACAAATAACTGGAACCAACAAACAATTGCCTAAAAGTAGATATAAGGAAGGGTGGAAAACACTTCCCATCCAGATGTGTTTCAGAAAATTATCAAAAATATCAAATCCTGAAAAAGGCTAAAGTAGCCCGTTCTAAATAATTATATCTCGGGCAGCCTGGCTGGCTCAGCAGTTTAGTGCTGCTGTCAGCCCAAGGCCTGATCCTGGAGACCCAGGATCGAGTCCCATGTCAGGCTCCCTGCGTGGAGCCTGCTTCTCCCCCTACCTATGTCTCTGCCTCTCTCTCTCTCTCTCTCTCTCTCTCTCTGTGTGTCTCATGAATAAATAAAGAAAATCTTTAAAAATATAATAATAATAATAATTATATCTCATATAGCCCAATAAAAAATCTCAAAGACATAAAGTTGAGCTTAAAAAAAGCAAGTCCCAAACTAGTAAATGCTATATAATTCCATTTACATAGGAGGCATAAATAGGCAAAACTAAATAGCAGATTTTAGAATAGTATATTTTAGAAATATGCATGGGGTATAAATAAATTATTGTATAAAATATATGGCTATCAGATTTTTTTAAAGATTTCCAAAAGAGAGAAAATTTCTTTGATCTCCAGTCCCTTATTATTCTACCATCTGCAAAGAAAATGAAACATAATAAGTAAAACGTTAGTCATAAATAAGGAATAAAGGGAAATCTTACGGAATAGGAAGGATGGAATGAAAAACTCAAAGGGGAAGTCATACCATACCACTCAAAGTCAATTACATGAAAAACATAAATAGGAAGAATCATCAATTGCAGCCCCAATAAGGAAAGATGTACACTGCATCTCCTATAAGAAATCACCTACACTTGAAACTCAGCCAATGAGAAACTGTCATGATCCTGGACTCATGCTTTTCTCCAATGGACTTTCATTCAAAACAACCCATCCCAACTTCCTCCTTCTCCATAAAATAATGGTCCTTTCCTTTGTTGGTTGGACTTGCCTATGGTTTTGCTAGAGCTTGTATCACTAAATTGCAATTCTCTGTTATTCCCAAATAAACCCAATTATACTGATAAAATAACTTTTTTTTTTAAAGTTAACAGTCGCATCTTTTTCCTTCAGAAAACACAAAAGAAACTTTCTAGTGTGAATGCTTAATAGAATAAGTATATTATTTTCCTGATGTTTACCTGCCACATATCTCTCTGCTCCTTGTACCATTAAATGATATATAGTTCATTTCTAACAAAATGACTCTGAAGCACTTTTAAACAAAATGAAGTTAGGGGGGAAAGAGAAATTGGGAATCCACAATGGATATTACCAAAAATGTTTACTAAGAGAGGGGGTTCGGATAGCGACTAAGTTCTTAAGCATTATAGAACTGCCCTCAAAGTACTTCCAGAACTTTACCACAAATAATTTTATCCCCAACTCTGGGTTCACTTTGCTAGCCATACAAATTTCTCTCTTAAATTCTTCAATCCTCTGGCATCTTACCTAAATTATCCCTCCTCCTCATACATCCCTACCACCTGCCATTCCACAGCCCCCCTCCCCTCCCCCCCCCCCCCCCCCTCCCCACGCTGGCACATATTCACCTCCCTCCTTCACCTTCATTTAGAAGCAGCATTAGAACAGAAAGAAAAAAAAAAAAAACCTAAGTTTTAAGCCTTGGTCTTCCACTACAAAACCAGCTGTGTTTACACTCATCATTTAACCTTTCTGTGCCTTATTTCTTAAATGGGGCAGTTGTGTTCTGACAATCCCTTCTAGTTCTGTTTTGTTTTTTGTTTTTTTTTTCATTTCTCCTCCTTTGTAATTAGAGTTGGCTTGTGGTATTATTCTTCAATAGCAAACTCTGACATTTATAGTATTTTCACTGTAGTGTGAATGTTTAACTGATATTAATTTTTTTAGGTTGATATATTATTCTATCATTCCAAGGACGGTGCAAGTATGTGATTTTGTTCGGTTCCCTCCCCATTGTCTTAGAAGTCAGTTTGTAAAGCATTTTCTCCTAGTCTGCCTATTACTGTTTACATAAAAGTCAAAGAATTTGCAAAATGCCTTCCTCAGGATATGAATGAGCATCTATACCAGGTGAGATCACTTATTTAGTAATGCTGAGTTGACTGTAACTACTATCAGTTCTCAATCATCTGCCTAGACCTAGAAAATCATTGATGCTGGTAAAAAATGACTCACAAGGCAAAGTTCTGGTCCAGATGTTTACTCCTACCAGACTGACATTCTTTTCTGAGTTTTTACCACCAGAAACAATTTGGCACCAATTTGGAGGTATTCTCAGGAAAAAAGGCATAAAATGGAAAACTCACCTAGCGACAGACACTCTTTTCTTCCAAGCATAGACACCTACCCTCACCCTAGGTTTCTACTGCTTTTGGTCACTTTCTCACACCTTCACATAGTTGTTTTTTATATCTTGTCCAGTTTATAGTTGTTATCCTACAGATTAAATTCAAAGAAATATGAGCTCAAATATTTTTTAAAGATTTTCTATTTATTTATTCATGAGAGACATAGAAAGAGAGGCAGAGACAAGCAGAGAGAGAAGCAGGTGCTATGCAGGAAGCCTGATGTGGGACTCAATCCCGGGACTCCAGGGTCATGCCCTGAGCCAAAGAGATGCTCAACCGCTGGGCCACCCAGGCATTCCGAGCTCAAATACTTTTAAAATCAAGGCAACAAACATGAATCACCAAAAACAATAGTGTAATTATCAACTAAAAAAATAAGGTAACTATTATGAATGTTTTAAGATAAAATTTTATTTTTTTTAATAAGATCAAAAAGTAAGGAGCACCTGGGTGGCTCAGTCAGTTAAGGGACCAACTTGATTTCAGCTCAGGTCACGATTTCATGGATCATGGGATCCAGTCCCATGTCAGCTCTGCACTCAGCGGGGAGTCTGCTTAAAGATTCTGTCCCTCTGCCCATCCCCCAACTCTCACTAGCACTCAATCCCTGTCTCTCTCTCTCTCTCTCTCTCTCTCTCTCTCTCTCCCCTTCTCTCCCTCTCTCTCTAAAAATAAATAAATCTTTAAAAAAAAAAAAAAGAAAGAAAAGAACAAAAAGTAGAGCAATCAAAAATGGCCAGACAGATCTGAATAAGAATTTCTACAAATGAAGCATAAGTGTTGAACTAAGTAGGTGAGTTTAAGGCAGTAAATTAGACACAGCTAACGAATAACCTGGAAGATTGGAAGATAAATCTTAAGAATCACTCAAAAGGAAATTGAGGACAAGAAGGACAGAATAAGAATGGAAGAGGGGTTAAAGAAATATAAAATGTAGGGGGTACCTGGGTGGCTCAGTCAGTTAAGTGTCCAACTCTTGATTTCAGCTCAGATCATGATCTCAGGGCCATGAAATCGAGCCCAAGGGCATGGAACCTGCTTAAGATTCTCTATCTCCTGGGCAGCCCGGGTGGCTCAGGAGTTTAGCGCCACCTTCAGCCCAGGGCATGATCCTGGAGACCCGGGATACAGTCCCACATCAGGCTCTCTGCATGGAGCCTGCTTATCCCTCTGCCTGTGTCTCTGCCTCTCTCTCTCTCTCTCTCTCTCTCTCTGTCTGTCTCTCATGAATAAATAAATAAAATCTTAAAAAAAAAAAAAGATTCTCTCTCTCCCTCTCCCCTGGCCCCCTCTGCCTTCTTTCTTTCTCTGAAATAAATATTAATATATATTTATTCTCATTCTACCATATATATGGTAGGATATCAATATATATTTATTCTCATCCTACATTTATTCTCATCCTACCATAAATATATATGGTAGGATAAGAAGCTTACCATGCATATATAATTCGTATCCTGGAAGGAGAGGATGTAGAGAATGAAAAGAGAGGCAATATTCAAAGAGACAATGTCTGAGAATGTCCAGAGCTAATGAAAAATATGAATCCATGGATACAGAAAACACAACCTCTTAGAGACTTCTCAAAATCCACAATATAAGCCAGAAGATAGTAGAATCATTTCTTCAAATGATTTAAGAAAATTAGACTGTCAAATTTAAATTGTGTGTACTAGCAAAGTTAATTTTAAGAACAAGGGTAATATCAAAGCATTTTTAAGGACACTTGGGTAGCTCAGCGATTGGACATCTGCCTTCGGTTCAGGGCATGATCCCGGGATCTGGGATCAAGTCTCACTTCAGGTTCCCTGCAGGGAGCCTGCTTCTCCCTCTGCCTATGTCTCTACTTCCCTCTCTCTGTGTCTCTCATGAATAAATAAATAAATCTTTAAAAAAAAAAAAGCATTTTTAGATAGACAAAAACTAAGAATTTACCATTAACAGACTTTCACTGTTGAGTTTATACTTCAGATACTGAAGGAAAACTGTTTTACTAGAAAAATAGAAGTTATTAGAAGAAATAGGAGAAAAACGCTTAACATGAATTAATCTAAACAAACATCATTGGTATAAAAGAATAATGACTAACGTGTGGGTTTAAAAAAAAAGAACAGCACCAAAATAATGAACAACTGCATATAAGCAGAAAGCAAGTGATCAGAGTGAAACAGTCCAGTGTTTCTGAATGATACACAAATGAATTAAAGTATCAATTACCTTTATGCTTTCTTCAGTATGTATAGTGTAATTTCTTAAACTACTTAAACAACAGAAACAGAGTATATAAATACAGAAGGAATAGGAAGGGGAAAAAAGAATAAAAAGAAAAATAAGCAAAACTTCAATCTATGCAAAAAAGAATTAAGAAAAAAGGAAAAATCAGGGAGAAGTTATGATTAACATAAGGCACAAAGTAAGAAAGTAGAACCAAGCCAACAATAAGCATAATAAATTTAAATTTTTAACTTATCATTTAAAAGACAGATTCACCCCCCCTTCCCAAAAGCAGATTTTTGGACTGGATAAAAAAATCCAACCATATCCTACATAATTATAAGAATCATCCTAGAACATAAGGATAGAAAAAGACATAACAGAGAAATACCAATCAAAAGAAAACTATGGTTACAGTGATAATATCAGAAAAACAGATTTTAAGAAAAAAAAAAAAGCACTGGGGCATCTGAGTGGCTCAGTCAGTTAAGCATCTGCCTGCAGCTTAGGTCATGATCTAGGGGGGTCCTGGGATCCAGCCCTGGATAAGGTTCCCTGCTCAGTGGGGAGTCTGCTTCTCCCTTTTCCTCTGCTCCTTCCCTCTCTCCACTTCAGGCACCCACTCTCTCTCTCTCTCTCTCTCTCTCTCTCTCTCTCTCTGTCTCTTTCTTTCTTTCAAAAAGATAAATAAATCTTAAAAAAAAAAAAAAAAAGAGGGCAGCCCAGGTGGCTCAGTGGTTTAGCACCACCTTCAGCCCGGGGCGTGATCCTGGAGACATGGGATCAGGATCAAGTCCCACATCGGGCTCCCTGCATGGAGCCTACTTCTCCCTCTGCCTGTGTTTCAGCCTCTCTCGTTCTCTCTCTGTGTCTCTCATGAATAAATAAATAAAATATTAAAAATAAATAAATAAAAATTTAAAAAAAGAAAAAAAAAGAATAAAGTAGCATTCAGGATAAATAAGGCCTTTACATAATGAGAAGTGTTTTAGTTCACTAAGAAGATGCAAAATTCTAAATACGTAATACCCTCAAATTACATAAAACAAAACTTCTAGAACTACAGGGAGCAATTAACAAAGGCATTATCATAGTGAGAGATTTCAACACACTTCTCAGTTACTGATAGAGCCAACAGACAAAATTTGGTAAGAATATATGTCTTGAAACCCAAAAATAACAAGCCTGATCCAACAGGCATATATAAAACATGTAACTCCTCATGAAAGTATATAAAATTCATAACTGGAGGAAGTATTTTCTTTTGAGCATATATGGAATATTAACATACCAGGTCCCTCAACTATTTTCAGATTACTATATATGATTTTCATATTTCTACTATATTTCTAAAATATAGACTAAATTCATAAGTTTTTAAAAAATACTATTCTCTTGGCTTATAATGTACTTATGTTTAGCTAAAAAGCCCATATTCATCCATGCACCAGAGGCTTAGACTCCTTCTATGGCCCCACCATATTTGATATGCACCCTTCCAAGGTGATATTTATTGCCATTATACTTCTAAGATACACACCTCTAAAAAACAGTGAGCTCCTTGAGGACTGCAGGAGGAGTATATTTTTTTAAGTTTATTTATGTATTTATGTAAATCTCTACACCCAACATGGGGCTCAAACTCATGACCCTTAGATCAAGCATCTCATGCTCTTCTAACTGAGCCACCCGGGTGCCCCTGCAGGAGTATATTTTTAATCCTTATACCCTCAATATGTAGCACAGTGATTAGGATATAGTCAGTTCACAAAAAATAATTGAAAGAATGAATGGGTACTTCATTTATGAATGAATTGAATGGATGAATGGATCGGGAAGGTAAAGAAACAAAACTGCAAAAGACAAAATGAAGTTGATGATATAGTATTAAGATCATAGGCAGGAAAGATGAAATAAATATGTGATAATGATACAACTGTTCATTCTTGGCTCATCTCCTTGGCAAAGCATAAGTAACATTTAATTAGATATTCTGGAAGTGGATGGCTAAAAGAGACCTCAAAAAGTACCAATCAGTAAGAGCTCTTAGGCAAAAGAGAACATAAGTTAGCCAAAAATATTTCCTTCTTCGGAACTCTTCAGAGCACAATGCAATTGGTGATTAAGGTTTAGAGGTGTAAGGACATGCCTCTTCCTTGTTCCTTTGAGTATGCTACCTTCTCCAAAAGGAGAGGAATATAGAACGATCTACCACTTGCTGGCTAATCATGCATGAAAGAGAAACATACCTAAGAAGAAAGAGTTGGCAAGAGAAGTTCCCTGGCCAGAAAAACCTCTGTCAGCTATAGACCAATTCCCACAATTATTCCAGCATGAGAAACTAGATTTTTTTTCCCCAGAAAGTTGAAGAGTATAACAATTGCCTTATTAAAACTACAAGCAGATGACTCTTATTTTGAGTCAACAAGGACCTGGGATATTTCTAAGATCAGAAAAAGGAAGAGCTCAAAACTTAAAAATTAACCTCCTAGAGACATAGCTTCCAACATTTAATTAACAGTGACTAAATGTGAATAAATAGGAATTAAAAAAAAGAACACAGATATCAATTTAAAGTCACCCTTATAATTGGTATAGATGGAATCAATGGGCAAAAGACCCTCTTTAAGCCTTTTCTTTGCAGGAAGAAAATAATCCCAGACTTATTTGTGTTATTACCAAGGGTTTAATTGTGGCTGAAATGATAGATAAATCCTCTTCTGGAGTGTTTTAATTAAAAAGCAGAGACCTCTGTGGGATGGAGTAAATGAAAATGAAGCAACCCACATGACCTCTGAAAGCAGAGCCAAATGAGGATAAAATCAAAGGTAAACAAAAATAAGCAGGAAAATATGACAGCTGAAGAAAGCTACACATACATGCGCTGAATTATTTCCTTGTTTCCAGGTTAGACAAAAAAAAAAAATTCCTATCCTTGCAGGCAAAAATAGTATTTCTAAGTTAGATTTTGTAATTAACACTAGGTAATGAATTTCTCTCTAAATGCAAGGATACTCTTAATTTTAATACTATTTCTTCAGTGATCATCATAAGCAGAAATAAAGGTTCCCAAAAAGACATATTAACTTCTGCTAGAGCAGGACAAAAATGGGGTAATAATAAATTTAACAACAGAGATTTCATTTTAAGATTCTAATATCACAATTGTATCTATTTCATACTAAATATGTGATGTTGAAAGTTATTTCTCTGGACTAATTACAAAATTTAGACAGTACTAGTATAAACTTTAAAGAGTTTATTTGAAAATTAACTAATCTGATAATGCAAATACCTGGTACAAAGTTAACATTCACTAAAGGTTAGCCATCATCATCATGAACACTATTGATTATAAATGCACAAAGTACATACTCAGTAACTATTAACTATCATAATATTCACCATCACTACTATTTATCATTATCATTAATTGCTGAAAGAAGTTCACTAGTAAGATAAATCACCTCAGAAAAAATTTATTTAAATCTCTTCATCAGGGGACCCCTGGGTGGCTCAGTGGTTTAGTGCCTGCCTTCAGCCCAGGACGTGATCCTGGAGTCCCAGGGATCAAGTCCCACATCGGGCTCCCTGCATGGAGCCTGCTTCTCCCTCTGCCTGTGTCTCTCATGAATAAATAAATAAAATCTTAAAAAAAAAAAAAAAGAAACAATGGCATCCCTCTACCACCCAAAGGAGGATATGAGACCTAGGTGAGCCCTTCTCTCTTCCCTCATGCCAGACACACAGTGCTAGGTCCAGGGGAGAGTATACAGCCAGCCAAAGTGCCTCTACAGAAGCAGATATGAACAATGAAAGGAAAAGGGAGGGTTCTATCTCCTAAAAGCAAGCATTATGAGAGAAAGTGTAGGCCTAGAACTGCCAGAAATCATTTTTCCCCACCATGAGTAGAAAAGGCCTGCCTGAGAAGAAGTCCTGAGAAGGAGAGAAGTGAAAAAAGAGAGACACAATCCTAGTCTCAACTGAACCCTTGGTCACCTCAACTGAACCCTTGATCTCAGTTGAACCTGAAGCCAGAACCTCCTCTTGGACTCCCCAGTAATGCAAACCAAAAAAGCTCCTAATCTTCTCAAACTAATTGGGTTTCTATCTCTTGCAATAAAAGTAAATGAAGGTCCTATATAGAGTACAGATCTAGTTAAAGTATAAACAACCAAAAAATACAGATTAGATTAACCACATACCAAATGTGTCCAAAATAAAATATAACTATTTTATCACTGTTCATTCAACAAATATTCATTGATTATGAGCCAGGCACTGTCCTAGGCACTGAGGAAACCACAGAGTACAATGCAAACCAAACCCAAAGTTTCCAGTTTAATAAAGAGCTATTATTACACATTAGCACAAGCACTCCCAAGCTTGAATCCAATGGGTGATCTTCAGGGAATCTTGAACACCATCAAACACACATAAACTCTTGTGTTTTTGTATACTATTTAAGTTTCAATTTAAATTTCCTCAATCTCAAAGTGACACACAACCCCCAAAAGATCAAAGAAAACTCTTAGAGCATAAACACACCTTCGAATCAAGAGGTCTCTAAGTTTTTATGGAAATTCTCATCCCTTACCCTTAGCATAGTTTTGTTCAAAGAAGACACAATTTATTGAACAGGCATGTCACAGAAAGGTCACTCTCCTTTAAAATATATTATGAGGCTAACTCCTTTAATAATTTCTTTTTTCTATGGAAACAAAACTAATAGCTAATAGCTGGTGGCCTTAACTCCTAATGAGCTGGAAAGTATCTCAAATATTAACGTTTTAAGGACTGAATAGAAAAGAGGAGGATTTCTCCCTACTATGAAGTTTTAAAGGGCCCAGCTTACAAATATTGCTATCAATAGCCAACTTTATTTTTTTCCTTAGCAACTTAATGTGAATTTGAAAGTTCCTTTATTATAATTTAATAGAATCGAAGAGCAATCAAGTTGCAACATGCAAAATGTTAATAATTCCCAAAAGTTACAAGAGAAATTAGCATTTGAGAAGCTTCTCTTAAAGTTATGTTTCATCTATAGAATTTCAAATCAAAGGAAAATAATTTTACAAAAATAAGCTCAAGAAAGGTATCATGCTCTGCAGTATGCTCATCATTTGAATGCTTAGGAGTACTCAGTACCTACTTTCTAATTCCTTTTGAAGCATATATATATAGGTTGTCTGTTTCACACTTGCCTTTCCTGAAGCCAAAAGGAAAGGTATCTCTCCTTTTCACCTGTAAAATGGTTTTCTACTAAACTGATATTGATCAGATTCTTATCTGGTAAAAAAAAGAGAGAGAGGAAAAGAAAGAAAGAAAGAAAGAAAGAAAGAAAGAAAGAAAGAAAGAAAGAAAGAAAGAAAGAAAGAAAGAAAGAAAGAAAGAAAGAAAGAAAGAAAGAAAGAAAGAAAGAAAGAAAGAAAGAAAGAAAAGAGAGAGAGAGAAAGAGAAAAAGAAAAAAAAAAGGAAGGCAGGCAGATAAGACAAGACAAACAGGAACCAGGGTCACTGCTTTCCCTTACTCAAAAATGATCTTCTGGAGATGTTTTAACAGCACCTGATTCATTATAACTATTTTCTCACAAAAACTTCCTCTATGAATGTGATTTGGTGACTTTCATTTTGGCTTTTCCTACTCCCAGACATCCAAAAAAGGATGCCTTTTCAAGGCAAAACAACCTCTTTCTCAACCTCCTGCCACTCCTGGGTGTGAAACTAAAGAACAAGTAATCAAATGTCCACGCTGATTTTTTTTTCCTATCCTGACCAAATAATTCACTGATTCCTATTTACCAGGTAAGCACTACCTTCACTCTTCAATAAAAGATGTCTCCCTAAGGACAATCTCACTTGACATTTTGGTAAGATGTCCCATGATGGCATGACTCTCTTGTCTCCTAGAAGAGCCAAGGGAAGAACGATGTCATCAGCAGCTATTTGCCCCATGAATAAAATCAGCTACTGTCTTTCAGTAGCATGTGCTCTTATTTACCTATATCTGTTTTTCTCATTCTTTCTCTTCTATAATGTCAAGCTTCAAACTTACCCACAATAGTTTTTAAACCATTTGGGTTTTTTTAAAAGATTTATTTACTTATTTGAGAGAGAGAGAGAGAGCTAGAGCATGCAGGGGGTGGGGGTAGAGGGAAAGAGAGAGAGAATCTTAAGTAGACTCCGTACTGGGCATGGAGGCCAACTCGGGGTTCAATCTCACAACCCTGAGATCATGACTTGAGCCAAAATCAAGAGTCTGACATTGAACTGACTGTGCCACCCAAGCGCCCCTTAAGCCATCTTTTTAAGTAACTGTGTTTAGGGTCCTATTGTCTTGCCAAACTAATGGTTGCCAGCCAAACTCCTAATCAAGGAGAGAAAGACAAATCTACATGGTCACCCTATCTTATGGGACATGCTATTAGGAACACATGTGGATTTAGTAATATACTTGCTCTCTCCCATAAACTAATACAGCTTTCAGCTTGTTATTTTTGTTGTTGCTGTTGTTTTTAAAGATTTTATTTATTTATTCATGAGAGACATAGAGAGAGGCAGTGACATAGGCAGAGGGAGAACAGGCTCTGTGCTGAGCAGGGAGCCTGATATGGGACTCAATCCCAGGCCCCAAGATCACACCCTGAGTAAAGGCAGACACTCAACCATGAAGCCCCTCAAGCATCCCTTCAGCTTGTTATTTTTAAAGTCCCTATAGATTTGCACATTAAGTCATAATGCTGTCCATAATAACAAATCACATGGAGAAAATATATCCATAAGGAGACAAACAATTCCTCAGCTGTGTGTTGTTTCTGGGTTGTACACTGAGGGCTTTGTCATGAGAGACCACATCCATGCAGGATGGTGGGATCTCCTGCCAGGATAAGGAGAAATTTTCCTAAGTCATAAAGAATGAAAAACCATCATGGTCTCCTTTGGCCCTGGCTCTTGTCCTGTCAGAAGAAGGTCTGTGAAAGGCTCAAGATTTGCTCTAAACTAAGATTGAGTATTACCAAGACGATCCCTGGTTCCTTCTTCAGTTTCCTCTAGCAAAGCAGTTTTATAGATAGTCCCTACAGTAAATGGTCTCCAAGAATCCTTAGAGCTGTGCCCCACCTCCCCCGACGGTGTCCTGTATTTAAATGTTGAATGAGTGAAATGACATCCTTTTGGTCATCTGTTGTATTCAATATTCTTTCTAAACCACTAAATTCTCTCTAAATAGTAGAAAGCCCTATCGCCACTTTCCCCACGTCCACCCTCTTTAATTCTCCCTTCCTCTAAGCACAGCATCAAGGGATCCAGTCTTCCCTTCCTTTCACACACCAGTCAAAAGCCCCTTCCATGACTGGAGAAAATCTAAATTCCAAGAACTTGGCAGTGCTGGGGCTGTTACTAGGCCAGACTCATTAGCATTCCAAACAAAGCCTAAAGAACTGCTAAATTGCAAAGTTTTCTTTAAAGGGCTTAGAATTTAAAAACAGGAAAAGAAAGGATGTGATAGGAAGTGTTTTATGTTCCCTCATTCAATGTTGTTACATTTCCTTTAATTTATGGATATCTTGATTTACACACATAATTGTGCTAAGTATTTCACCCTTTAACCTTCCCTGAACACCAGTTAGAAGAAACAGCTTGACCAGATGTCTTTTTTTAACAATCAATAAACCCTAAATCCATAACTCATCTCCTCATGTCTCGTTAAAAAAAAAGTAATTAAAAAAAGGATATCTTATTAACATTCCAAATATCATGATTGATCTGTTGAATTGTAGTCAGAGGAAACTTGGAGTGTAATTTTAAAACCACTACCTATACTAACTAAAACGACATTTTAAAAAAATACATATACATACATATATTTAAAATATTTTAGTTATATATATATAATTTTATATATGCAAATATATAATTTATATACATAAATTATTTCTCTTTTCCAAATATGTCCTTTCATCAATAAACACAAAATAAAATCAAGAAAATAATGGGTTATGTACATAATTCAACATTCTATTTGCATCACTGCTACAACAATGGAAAACATTTTCTGGGAAATGTTTTACAGGGGAAACATTTTCTGGCTTTTTAAACTACATCAAATCTGGAAAATGAAGCCATTGATATTTAAATGTGTAATATGATTCAACTCAAGCTAATAAATAGGTTGGGGTGACCTCCTTATGACTTTATCATTTAAATATATATGTATATGTATATATATATATGAATTTTCCAAACATCTAGCATGTACCAGTATACCTTTCCAAACACTTACACAGGTATAACATCATTTCATACCCCCAAAGAACCACTAACGAACAGAGGACACATATAATTACTACTCCCAATTTAAAGATAGGAAACTGAATTCCGATATTAAATAATTTTCCAAGTTCTCAGAACCTCTTCAAGGTAGGATAGAATTCAAACCTTAGCACTTAAAAGGATCTTTCCAAAATCCACATTGCCTTTAAAAGCTTATTATCAAACATCTATGTATTTAGTGGTTTGATTTCAACCTTGAAATTAAATATGATTTCTAGATAATTATATCATAACTAACCAATTTCTTCAGTAGTTCAAAGTGAACCTGAGTTTTAAATATTAAAATAGGAGGAAAAAAATGAGTTGAAGACACTGACTTTTAAGACTTAGAGAAATTTATGGTGTCATTTCTAAAAGGTCACACAAAGATCACATTTCAATATTACATATTAATTAGGGATCATAATTCATTCACATCTAGCTCTGGCACAAAATAGGTGGAATTTTTAATTGAAAGTATTTTCAGGGATCCCTGGGTGGCGCAGCGGTTTGGCGCCTGCCTTTGACCCAGGGCGCGATCCTGGAGACCCGGGATCGAATCCCACGTCGGGCTCCCGGTGCATGGAGCCTGCTTCTCCCTCTGCCTGTGTCTCTGCCTCTCTCTCTCTCTCTCTGTGTGACTATCATAAATAAATAAATAAAAATTATAAAAAAAAAAAGTATTTTCAAAACAAAATTTTCTAATTTGGGGGATCTAAACTAGTGATTTTTTTTTATTTCAAAATTTGTATTTTAAATCCTGCTATATTACACCCTGCTTTGTATGTATCTCCATAAAAATAATTAATTCATGTACATTGTGTGCACATAAGGTGCCACAATTATTCCATGAAGTGGATAAGCTACTTGTGCCTAAACAAAACTATCTACATTGAAAGGAAATACTTTCACAATAAAATTTACTGTAAGATATAGAGATTCTCGCGCATATACTTTCATGGATGAGATTTTTTTTTTTTTTGGATGAGATTCATTTATCAAAGCACATTTATTCATGTGCTTATGAATAATGTACTTATTTTGAAAAAGTCTGTTTCATAAACTCCCTCCTTTTTTTCTTTTGTAGCAACATTACTGAGGTATTATTTAGGCGCAATAAACTGCTCCCTTACCTCTGACCCCTCACCATGACCCCCACCCTTAATTTCCTGAGTCCTTTCCTTCAAGAGTTGATGCCAAATTTAGACTGGACTAGACTTGAGTTTTATTACAGCCTGTAAAAGTATTCAGGTAATTCAAAACATCTAGCATGTACCAGTATACCTTTTTGAACATTTACACAGGTATAACATCATTTCATACCCCCAAAGAACCACTAAGGAACAGAGGACACATTTAATTAGTACTCCCAGTTTAAAGATGGGAAACTGAATTTCGATATTAAATAATTTGTATTTGTATTGTATAATTTGTATTAAATTTCCTCCTTTTCATCCGGAAGTAAGCTCCACCTGAAACAGTGCTAGTATAACAAGCCCAAAAGAAATAAACTGGAAAGAGAATAGTCTTCTATTAGCACCAAAGGTAATTAAAGCCTTCACATTTGAAAACCTGGCTGTAAGGACATAGGAAATCTGGCTGCCTGGAAGCTAAGGGGTAACGTTATTCGGTTGCCAGTGGGCACGTGTTGTCTGCCTTTCCAGCATCCACTGCCTTTCTCTGGCATCAGAATCCTGAGAGAATAATGGAGAAGGGCTCTTCTTTCTCCCACTCAGGGCATGATGATGTCATCTCTGTAAGAAGAGCATCTCATTCCCTAGCCACAGGGTTTGGCTGAAGATGGGACCATTATCCTAGTCAAGCAACAGTGATGACTGCAGTACTTCTAGGGTCTGAGGAAATGAGGCACTCTTCTCAGCTCTGAGGGTAAGAGGATAGGGTACTGTGAGGCAGAAGCTGCTGGCAGCCATGCCACCACCATAGACCGAGGCTTGCTGAGGATGGAACTAACACTCATGATAAAACAGAATCAAGGGACAGAGTCTGTAACAGAGCTCTGCCTAGACTCTGCAGTTACCGTGATTACAAAGTTCTCTTTGCTGACAATTGTTCCAGTTGGGTCTTTTGTTTCTTGCAACCAAAAACACCCTGATTATTACAGATCTTCAGATTCACTAGTTCCGTCATAACAAGGAATGTGACATGTGTGGAGCTCTTATCCATTACTCCAGTAGGACTAGAAAAGCAAACTGGTATAAACTGCAACATAAGGATTTTATATTAGCTAAAAGGAAGCATCACAGAGAAACTTTCAAACAAGAGCTTATAAAGAGGGGATTTTAAGTGGTTTTTTTAAATGCTTTTATTTATAAGGATTCTTCAATAGTTTGTGTGCATACATATACTAAGATTCCAGTAAGTAGTAAAACCTTCTTTTATGGCCTAACTGAAAAAAGGCTAGAACCTATGTACTTTTGTTCATTAGGTAGATCTAAGAGGCAGGAGTAAGAACACACTCCATGCCTTTCAGATCCCTATGATTTTGTCTAAAAATCATTAGTGTTCCCAAGATAAGTAACCATCATTATTTGATTAGTCACTATTCAAAATTTAACAAGATTATCCTAGGCAAATTTGTTATTTGTAAACCAAGTAATTATCTGAATTAGAGAAATGATTTTGCTAATCCCTCTACCAGTCACAGATGTTCATTAGGAGTTCTTGGCCAATAGGAAACCACAGAAGATACAGTAGCACCAGCTGTCCAGTGGAAAACTGTGTAAAATCTCTATCCTAATGGCTCCAAAGCAAACATTTTTTTGTTTCAATAAATAAAACAAAATTGTTTCCTTTTACCACTATGTCCTACCAGGGAAGAAATGTCAGCAACTAAAATAACATGTTATCTTTAAAATGTAACAAGACTTGAAAAGTCTAGTCAAAGAAGATAAGGTATATATATGCCAAGGAGTTCTAAGGTTATTACTAATGTTGATACACTTCAGGTGTTTGCATTACATCAAAAGGATAGCAGGCATCAAACCAGTAATAAAAGATAAATATAAGTGCCTGCAATTTAGTAACGTGCATTATCGAAGTGAGGAAGAAAAAAAAGCCAAAACCAAAATAAATAATAGATAAGGTAGTGTGCCTTTGAACAGCCTACTAAACAAATACTAGCTTAAATTCATTTACTAAAAAATTTTATAAACATAATTCAGCAGAACTTTGAACATCAACACACATGAACTCAACCAAGCTTCCAAAAGGAGACTCTAGCTGATTTTTTTAATATAGTAACAATAAAAGTAATAGTAATAACAACAGCAGTTGTTACAATACAGTTGTTGTAATAACAGTTTCTACATATTTAATTTTGGGTGCCTGATGGTAAGAGTTTGATGCTAAGTGTTTTATATATGTTAATTCCCATTAATCTCATGGCAATATAAGCTAAGGAATAATCCCACTTTTACAGATAAAGAAATTGAGGTTTCAGTATTAAGTAACTTCTTAAGGTCATACCAAGAAGAGTTTTACTTTGAAACCAGGTTTGTTTAAAAAAAAAAAAAAAGAGCCCCCCCGGGTGGCTCAGTGGTTTAGCGCCGCCTGCAGCCCAGGGCATGATCCTGGAGACCCAGGATCGAGTCCCATGTCGGGCTCCCTGCATGGAGCCTGCTTCTCCCTCTGCCTGTGTCTCTGCCTCTCTCTCTCTCTCTCTCTCTCTCTCTCTCTCTGTCTATCATGAATAAATAAAATCTTTTAAAAAAAAAAAAGAAAGAAAGAAACCAAGTTTGTCTGAATCAAACTCAAAATTTCTTCAGTACCTACTATCTGACAGATACTGTGTGAGGTATTAGAAGACATAATTGTGAACAAAACTGACGGGCTCTGCTCTTACAGAGTTTAAGTAAAATTAAAACCACAACTATGGCAAGTTTTCTCAAGGGAAAAAATATGGTGCTGTATGAGCATATAGAAAGGGAGCTCACACAGCCTGGAGATCAGGAAAAGTTCATTGCAAAAGATCAACAAGCTGAAATCTGAATGATGAACAGGTATAAATTAGGCGAAAGGGATGGGCTTATGTGGGGAAACCTACCAGACAGAGAAGAAAACATGTCAAAAGGCCCTGTGGTAAGTAAGAGGGAACTCAGAATGTATGTGCAACTCAAAGAGGGGGGACGGAGGGCAGGCATCGTGCCAAAAAGAGCCAGGGGAAGAAAGAAAGCATAGAACAAGAAGCTTTTCTCTCAGAGCCCAGGAGAGCCTGAAGTTGTACTGGGCTAATGACCTTTTATCCAAACATAAGCAAATGAAAGAGAAACTTCTTTCAAGTCTGTGTGTTTCATTTTTAAAATAAAGCCTCAAAAGTCATAGCAAATATTTCAATCTGTAAAACTTCTTAGGTCTAAGAAGGTACAGCTCCTTGGTTCAGGCTACCTTCATGTAGGACCCGGATTCCTCCCATGCCTACCATTTGCAACCTTATTCTATTCTTTCTCTTTACCACTGTCTGATCCCCCTAGAGCAAAACCTAATCATCTCACTCTCCTGCTTAGAAATCCTTCAATGGGGGATCCCTGGGTGGCTCAGTGGTTGAGCATCTGCCTTTGGCCCAGGGCGTGGTCCTGGAGTCCTGGAGTCCTAGGATCGAGTCCCAAGTCAGGCTTCCTGCATGGAGCCTGCTTTGCCCTTTGCCTGTGTCTCTGCCTCTCTCTCTCTCTCTCTCTCTCTCTCTCCCTCTCTCTCTCTCTGTATCTCTCATGAATAAATAAATAAAATCTTTAAAAAAAATCCTTCAATGGCTTCACATTACCTAATGGGGAATATATGATCTGGCCTTTATCTGCCTATCTTCTCTTAGAATGTGGTCAAGCCAGGATGTGAGGAGATCCAGAGCACAGGTTCATTTGCTGATGCTCTAATATTCCCAATATATTGATCCATCAGCCTAATTCAAGATGGCTTCTAACCTGCTCATACTACAATCAACCCAATGGCAAACAGCATGGGGAGGGAGGGAACCAGTAGAAGTCTCCTTTAAAGGCCTGACCTCAAAATTCAGTCCATGACCACTCTGGTTGCAAGGAAGCACGTGAAATGTGGTCTTTATTATGGGTAACCCACAAACTCAAATACTTCTGTTAGTATGAAAGAAAGGGAAAATGAATTTGAGAGAATAACTAGCTGTCTGTGATATAGAAATTGAAATTAAAATGCATTTTGCTAACTTAAATAGGACTCAAACTAAATGACACAGTTGGCATCAATTCTTTAGAGTTTATCACATTAATTGTAACTTCCATTTTGAAAAAATATGCAAAACAAATGTTGATCTACTCTTTAGAAAATTGTCATACTATAAATTGATATACTATTGCCAAAGTAATTACTGCCTCGCAAAACTCCTACATGACAATTTACTTAAACAATTCTTTATCCAGCTTCCTCAATAACAAAAAAGTGTTTTTATACTTGCAATTTGATAATATTTTAAAAGACTTTCTGAGAGATTCTGTAGCAGCTAACAGTGGAAATAAGCACTGTGTTTCACCCTAACAGATAACAATGACTTCATTTGTACTGCTCAGGAAAGGAGGCTCATTCTTTACAAGAGTTTAGAATTGAACTCAACTATTAAATCATGTCCAGGTAAATAGGGAAGAAAGGTAAGTAAAGGCCCTTTTCTCATTTGTTATTAATCCTAGAGATGGAAGAGATGGATTAATTTAGTAAAGTTTTAAATAACTAACACTTTCATTGACAACATGGCTCAATTTGACTTAAATGTCACAATTTTTACCATTCCTAGACACAAGTATAGAGTCCTTACTACAACAAAATTCCTTTCTTTACATTTCCTTCCTATTCTAACAACCAGGTTTGAAATTACCCTCTTTGAAAACATGGTTGAAGCCAAAAATCTACTTGAAATGCAAATGTTTAAGTAGTTATGTCCCTGATATCAGCAGTGACCTTGAACACTTTAGCCAAACACAAGTAACTAGTCCTTAAATCATTAACTTATTTTGGATCCCTAATGCAACTGTGTTGGTGATTTGTGTAATATTTTTTTATTTTATTTACTTATTCATGAGAGACGCAGAGAGAGAGGCAGAGAGGGCGAAGGAGGCTCCCTGTGGAGATCCCGATGTGGGACTCAACCCCAGGACCCCAGGATCACAACCTGAGCCAAAGGCAGACATTCAACCACTGAGTCACCCAGGTGCCCTGTGTAACATATTTTTTAAGTCATTGTATTTAATTGGTATGATGTACTTCCACTGAATTGACTTGGATATTACAGAAATGAAGCAAAACTCTGATAATGTTTTGTATCTTTCATCTCAAAAGTACTTTTCTAAAGCTATTACATTTTACACACCTATCATAGATGATCATGGCACGTTATAACTCAAGGAAATAGAAGGACATTGTTTCACTCTTTTAATTATTTTGTAATTTGTGCATATCTATCATTTTCACCTTATTTCTCTATTCTATATGCAAATACACCCTCAGAGAAGTTTTTATTTGTACACTGCTACCAGTGAAGATGCCAAGAATAAGAGCAAATATCAACTCTGGCAAATTATAAGTTCTTAAGAAGAATGGCCAAACATGTATATTTTAGAATAAGCTTGAGGCCAACCACATTCTAACAGACTTGGTCAATAAACAGAATATACATTAATGAAGAACAAAAACACTGACCATTTGTTCTCTCAACCTATATTTAAATGCTTATCCTTTTCTAGACACTTATTGCTAAATTTCAAAAATAAAAATTATGTTATTATATGCCCTCTTTTATTTTTCTTCAGTTCTATAAATTCCCCCAACTATTCTCCAGTTTCATATTAGCAAATTATTTCCAACTAAACTTTTTTACCCATAGCAGTTAAAATGCAAAATAACTCTCTGGATGTGTTATGTTATATACCATCCACAAAGGGAAAGAGCTCATTTAAAGTAAGAAATTGTCTCATAAAATGCTTACAAATTCACCCTTTGCACACATTAAAAACAAAACTGAACTTTCAGAAATATCAACTTTTCTTTAATGTGGCTCTAATACACAAACCATTAAGTAAGACTTTATACATTACTTTTTCCAGACTGTAGGTTTTATCACATATTGGGCCAGGTAGGTACAGAGATATGACCCAAGAGATTATTAAACTACCTATAATAGTAAGATTTAATGGCACCATAAAACCAATGACAACTTTCATCTGTTTTAAAAGAATTACCTATATGAATTCTCAAAACATTTAGTAAGAACAATTACATTGACTTTTCTCCAGAGGAGGGCTGATGTTAACAGCTACTTAGGGATTTGAGAATATACATATCCTAATTCAATAAATATTTATGGAGCCCAGCACTTGAGATATTCAGTGACAAAACAGAAAGATACCTACCTACGAAGAGTTTATAGACAGGTGATAAACAATGGATACATTAAACAGTAAATTATACCGTATGTAATAAGATAGTATGGGGAGGAAAGGGTAAGGCAGGACAAGGAGAATAGGAAAGGCTGAGGCAAAATGTTAAATATGCTACCAATGACCCACCAATTCCACTGCTAGAAACAGAAAGTAGACTAGGAATTGCAGAGAGGAGGAGAAGACGCAGGGAGAGTGACTGTCTAACAGTTAACAGAGTTTCTGTCTGGGATGATGAAAAAGTTCTGAAAATGGATAGTGGCAATGGCTACACAACACTTAAATCTGATTAATGCTTACACCTGAAATGGTTAAGATGGTAAAATGTATGTTAAATATATTTTCCCACAGTTATGATTTAGAAAAGCACTAAGAAGTTACCGTTAATCTACCCACTAAGCAAGCGGTGATCTAAGCTCACACTCCTCTTAGCTCTCCCCACACCAGACTGCCTGGAAGCTGGCAGAAATCAGAGAGCCCTGCTCAGTGACTTTTCTGGTAATTAAACACTATCACTTCTTTCATTCACATAAGTGAATAATCCAAATGGACCCAAATTCCATCACTTGATATTCTGAAATTTAAGAAGAAAGATGTAGAGTATAGGAATTGTTGGATCCAACTCATGTGAATGGCAGGACTCGAGAGAGAAAGTTCTGCTCTACAGATTCCCACAGCAGCCCTGGGTTTTGGCCTTTCTTATTGCTCAGTTGTTGAGCTCATCATTCAATTTCTTGGAGTTCCTCCAGTATCCTTATAATTAACATTTCCTTCTTTGCTTAAGCTAGCCAGGGATGGTTTCTGTTCCTTACAAACAAAAGAACCTTACTTCTTTTTTTTTTTTAAGAACCTTACTTCTAATATATTTTACAGACTTTTGATTCTTAGGCTTTAACCATGTGGGAAAATAATATGCAAGTATCTTTTGCTTTCCGAGTCTTTTGGGCTTTTGAGACAGGGTGGTGAGAATTAGGATAGCAAAGGATACTGATATACTGTTTTTTCAAGAGTTCCAAGACAACTCAGTACAAGGTTTGTAAATAATGTAATTAAATGTGAGTTCGAACATGAGTTGGAGATCACTTTATTCTCTGCAATTTTTACAAAACAACAGGTTCCCTCCCCACCCCACCCCCATCAGAAAGTAGAGCATTCCTATGACACCTTTCATAAACCAAACTGAAATAAAGCAAAGAAGCAATTACCATTTCATAAATGCAAAAATCCTCTTTGGATTTCTTTCAGTTAGTGAAAACAAGTATTAATGTAGGTTTTTTTTTTTAATGGGGTAAAGTGAACTTTCAGAGAGCAGGAGACATCTGTAATATACTTTGATTTGCCACTAGAAAAGTCAATCAACAACTTTATCGTCCAGTTTTATATTTTGGTTTTTCTGTGAGTTTTGTTTCTTTATGCTCTTATAATTAGCTCTGATGATCCATGTAATTCCTTGCATAATATGAAGAATCCTCTTTTCAATAGGAGATAAGATGTGGAGAGTAGTAATATCTGCTCTTAGTGACTGTTTCAAGATTAGTCATTACCACAAGGTATTGGAGCACTAAATATCTAGGAATTACTTAATTAAAAACTTCAGTTTTCAGGACGCCTGGGTGGCTCAGCGGTTAAGCGCCTGCCTTTGGCCCAGGGCGGGATCCTGGAGTCCCTGGATCAAGTCCCACATCAGGCTCCCTGCATGAAGCCTGTCTCTCTCTCTGCCTATGTCTCTGCCTCTCTCTCTCTCTCTCTCTCTCTCTCCCTCTCTCCCTCTGACTCTCATAAATAAATAAAAATCTTAAAAAAAAAAAACCTTCAGTTTTCTTTAGGACTCTGTTGAGGAATTGTTTTTGGAAAACTAATACATAACAAAAGTCCAGCATTTTATAATTTTCACAAAGAAATTTTTATGAGAATATTTTAATAGCTCAAACACCTACTAATTAATAGATAGAAGAAGCTCAATAACACATTTGAATTCTAAGAATTTAGACATGTATTCAAGTTATGCTTTGTTCACTCCCTAAGTCTTTTTCTGCATTCATAGGAACCTATGAAAGGTATTCTATACCATGTGGGAATGTGTGTGTGTGTCTGTGTGTGTGTGTGTGTGTGTGTGTGAGTGTGTGTGTGCTGAACAGTCACAGGCAGCAGGAGGCAAAAAGTCAGAGGGTCTGAACCAAACTAAAACATCTTACAATTGCTAATAAGGATAAAATATGTTCTTATATCATTTCTTCTATTTCTTCATATCTCAAAAGTATCAAATTATTTGCTTTCCTTTTTGGAGCTATCAAAATGGACAGTGAAATTTCACCAAGCTTCTTTCTAAATGGAAGAAAAAAGTACCAGAATACATGTTCAAATTATGGGTATAGACTTGAGACAAATATCCATCCTAAAGATCTTTCAAAGTTCTGCTTAAATACCACCTCCTTCTAGAAGCCCTCTCTAGGTCATACCAGCCAGAAGCAATGAATCCTCTTCTGACTTCATAATAACACTGTTTTTAATCATCTTTATGACATTTTAAAAGAATTGCCTTATGTTATGGTTATTCAATATCAATCTTACCTCCATCACTAAATAGTTACTACACTGATTTCACAAATATTTATAAAACAGGAATTGTGTGAGGTGCTAGGCAACAAAGATTAAAATGAGAGTTCCTTACTTCGTGGTAATTACAGCACTGAGAGCAAAGAAGGTGTCAGTACATTTACTCTCCCATAGATCTTCGCCAAGTTCTCAAACAAATCTACTTACTACAAATTCTCAAAGACAGTTTTAGTTTTGGAGATAATAATTAAACACCATTTAAGATGTAGGATCTCTGGGCCTCTGGGTGGCTCAGTTGGTCAACGGTCTGCCTTTGGCACAGGTCATGATTTCAGGGTCCTGGGATTGAGCCCTACCTTGGGCTCTCAGTTTAGCAGAGAGTCTGTTTCTCCCTCTTCCCATCACCCTTCCTCCCTCCATTCTCTCTCTTTCTCTCAAATATATATAATCTTTAAAAAAAATCTAAGGACGCCTGGGTCTCAGCAGTTGAGCGTCTGCCTTTGGCTTAGGGCGTGATCCCAGAGTGCCGCGTTCAAATCCCACATTGGGCTCCCTGCATGGAGCCTGCTTCTCTGTGTGTCTCTCGTGAATGAATGAATGAATGAATGAATGAATAAATAAATAAACTTAAAAAAAAATCTAGCCTCTCTTCCCACTGTATCCCAAGCACATAATCAGGACTCATTAAATGTTTGTTGAATGAATTAATTATTCCATCTGCAACATGCTCCTGCATAAACAACATCACAAGTTACCAGGCTTGATTCACGATGTAAACACATTTTCAATTTTATGATTAAATTTTTTTTCTAAATAACCTCATAATTTAACTTATTCTCAATTCAGGGTTGGATTTCTGTGGATGTATGTTGTATAAACTATAAAATAATTATTGTTAGCCAATTATTAATTTGAATTTTGAAAAAGCTAATCCATCCATTTTGAAGATACTTAATGAAAACATTTCAATTATTCATACACAAAAAGAAATCCTTCACAAACTATTGCCTATAGATGCTGACTCAGGAAATAAAAGTACCATAGTGACTACTAAGATTACAAACAGGAACAAGTCAGCCATGCTAAAGTGCATGCTTCTTGCATGTGTAAACAGACTTCTAAAATAAAACAAACTATCTATTTAGTGCATAAGTTAAACCAATCATTCATAATTGCTCAGCATTACTGGCCAGACAAACATTTTTCCATAATACATTTTCAATGCCAATGATAGCAAATAATAGGAAAAAATTTGGCTATGGTAGACATAGAACCATCTATTTCAGCAACACAGATGCTAGTTTATAGTTTTCCTAGTTTATAGTTTTCCTTCACTGCCCATGACCAGGACAATAATTTATTTATGCTTTTTAAGGTAAATACTGTTGACCAACAGTAATAAAAAATCTTTAAAAATATCGTTTTCACTTTAACTAACTCTCCTGACTATACCAGTAATAGATGTTTAATTAAAGAAACATATATAGAATCTGGGAGATACAAGAGATACAAAAATGAAAATAAAAATCACCTATCCATTCACCATGAGTGCCACCAGTGCTTACTATGCTGCTCTATTTTCTTTCCCTATTTTCTATACATATTGTTTTGTATTTCTTTAATTAGAATTACGGTTTTCTGAAGGCATATATTGAAAACTTTCCTATTTAAATCTGCATGAGGGTAGAAAGGTAACCACAAAAAAAGGCATCAATACCTTTGAAAGGCAGTTTTATCCATTAAATGAATGAATGATCATAAAATTTCACTTCTCATTGTAATCTGATGATGTTACCAAAAACTGGTGTTTAAAAAAAAAAAGAATAAAAGTCATTCGGCTATTGTGCTATAATTTTGTCATAGAAGTCCACTATTACTTATTCTTCTAGATTTATATATGAAGACACACCCTGTGCCTGGAATTTCAGTTTTAAATTATGAGTCTATAGTATTCTATTTTCTGTGAGTTATCTATATTCCATCTGTACAAAAACAGTTCCAAGGGAAAAATGTGCTTATGAAATGTGCTACCTATGCCAAAAAAAAAAAAAAATCTTCTGTTAAACCCAGAATAAGGCTAAGCACTTTTCTGTGAATTCTAGTCTATCAGAACGAAGCATCAGGGGCCTTTGAGGAGGGATGGTTGTTTACCTGCCTGAGCTCTCTCCACAAAAGAGGGTCAAAAAGAATGACTTCTAAGTTTATGAAACAGTCAACCTTTTAGCTTAAAATAGACTTTATGTTCGCCACTTAAGAAAGTGTCTCTGTACTTGAGCAGATTTCAAGTTCCATAACATGACACTACTAACCCTTAGACTTTCCAAAACAACCAAGTATTCAAGATTCTACGGTCTTCTTCCTCCCCACTGAACAGGGCATGCAAATATTCAATGGATTTTTAGATATTTTGATCACAATAACATATGCCTTAGCCAAAACAAAGTTACATTTACATAGCTAATGATAGCAGGAAATACTGGCTGTTAATCTGAAGGCTTCTATTTGGAAGACTAAAGATAACTTACAAACTATTCTGAAATAAAACTGGACCATAACCATTCCTTGCTTCATCTATTTGACTCTTCACTGATCAGATAGTCCTAGTAAGGGAAAGATTTTTAAAACTATAATAAGAGTAGCATAATTCAATGACAAAAAGAAGATGATAATAAAACAAATCTGCAAATATTTAAATATCAAAAACGTTAACCGGAGCGGGACTGTAACTTGGAACAATAAAAGGCACACATTTGCAGTTTCATTCATCCCAGGAACGAATTATAAACTATGTGACACACCACCACCCTACCTCACGTCTGCCATTGAACATGGAAACAAAGGCACTGAAAAGTTCACTGAATTGGCCAAAATCAAGCAGAAAGTAAAAATAGGGCCCCAACCTTTTGGCACGCTGGCTAAGAGACTCTGAAGGTGCTTTGCAGTCACTGCATCAGTGACTAAGGCATTAACTAGTGGGTGTTGATTCTTAGTAGATCCTATGATGAAATTTCAAACCAAAGGCAGCAATCACTTACACACACACACACACACACACACACACACACACAGATGCATACATGTCATCTGCTAAACCTCTCAATCCTATGGAGGATGGATAATGACGGAGTTAAATACCTTTTCCCTGATTCTATCCCACCCATCCCGGAAGTTCTGCTATGCTCATTCCCACTCCATGGCATCTAACAACTGGTCAAGTGGATGGACCCAGAAATATGAAGTGTCCGATATCGCAACAGCCAGCAAAGTCAGTCTCAGGATAACGAAACTTTAAAAGAACAGAAGGAACAATTACCACTGCATTTGAAATCGTACAGCAGATTCCAAAACTCCCCCCCTTCCCTTTAAAAATTAAAGATGACAATCCTAAAATGTACCATTAGCAAAAAATTATTTACAATATATGTTTATTCTCTAGGATCTTCATTCTCTAGGATTTATTTTTTTTTATTTTTTTTATTATTTATTTATGATAGTCACAGAGAGAGAGAGAGAGGCAGAGACACAGGCAGAGGGAGAAGCAGGCTCCATGCACCGGGAGCCCGACGTGGGATTCGATCCCGGGTCTCCAGGATCGCGCCCTGGGCCAAAGGCAGGCGCCAAACCGCTGCGCCACCCAGGGATCCCCATTCTCTAGGATTTAAAGCAGTCCTCTGGCGCCTAGGTGGCTCAGTCAGTTAAGCGTCTGCCTTCAGCTCAGGTCATGATCCAGGGGTCCTGGGATCCAGCCCTGTTTCAGGCTCCCTGCTTGGTGGGGAACCAGCTTCTCCCTCTCCTTCCCCCTCTCCCTCTCCATCTCCCTCTCCCTCTGCCACTCTCTCTTCTCATGCTCTCTCTCTCTCCCTCTTAAATAAATAAAATCTATAAATAAATAAATAAATAAATAAATAAATAAATAAATAAAAAAGCAGTTTTCCTTAAATCAATTTTTTTTGGTTTTTAAAATTTATTTATTCATGAGAGGCACAGAGAGAGAGAGGCAGAGACATAGGTAGAGGGAGAAGCAGGTTTCCTGTGGGGACCCCAGTGGGGGACTCAATCCCAGGACCCCAGGATCACGACATGAGCCAAAGGCAGATGCTAAACTACTGAGCCATCCAGGCGTCCCTCCTTAAATCAATATAATCGTTTCCTAAATAGGTCTTTAGATGAAAAGTTAAGTTAGAAAATAGAAACTGGAAAAAAAAAAAGAAAATACAAACTGGGCCCCTTTTGCACCTATACAAGCTGGGAGTATAACACTTCAGTCAGCAACAAACGGATTCAGAAACACCAGGTAAGTATTGGTTAACGAATAACCGGAGAAAAAAAGAGGAAATGCAAATCCTTGCAACTGGGACATTCTAATTTTCACAGACTTGAAAAATCGAACTTAGAAGCTGGGTCACAGAGCCTATGAAAATCTTCCCACACTTCCAGTAGGAAGTACCTCTGAGAAGCCTGCTAAACTCTCACAGAGTGAACCTGATTTTTTTTTCAGCAGAAAAATTCATTACCTTATTGCAAAACTTCCTTAAAGCTAAGTAGAACAAAAAAAATAAAAATAAAAAAATAAAAAAAAAATAAATAAATAAAAAAAAAAGCTAAGTAGAACAATGCATATCCTCCAAAACTCCCTTCCACACCAAATGTTAAGAGCAAACAAAATTTCTTTACAGACAAGTACCTTTACCAAGAATTACCTTGAAATGCTGTGTAAATTAAGTTCTCATTAACTACTCCCTCAGACTGAATTTGAAAAACCACCATGCTATCAAGTGTCAAGCAGATAAAGAGCTAACACAGCAATCAGAAACTTTAAAACAAATTTTTAGCTCCCCAAGTTAGAGAAAAAGAATATCCAAAGCACCCAGCTTCATCAAGGGCAGCATTTCTAAAGGTCCTTCCTCACCTTAGAAGGGAACTGCACAGAGGTCTTGTCATAGGAACCTCAACAAGACTCGGTTTGTTAACAGAACAGTACTATTACACACATCCTAAGGAAACTCAGCCCTCAAAACACCAGCAAGAAATACTGGATACAGATAAATATTTCTAGAAACATATGCCTCATTAAAGGTCGAGCTTACTTTTATCAAGGCTTTATTTTTATTATGATGTGTAACCAAAGAAACACACACTTTGCTGGGAATCTGGAGACAGGGTTACGGTTTCAGCTTTGGGTATTAATGTCTTGATTCTTAGGCGAGTCGTTTCGTTTCTTTTCCCCTCGGTTCCTTGATCTCTAAAATGAGCAGGAGAGACTGCACAACCGCTAGAGTTGCAGCTTCCTGATTTACCATCTCTAGCCCCATGTGTGTATAGGTACACAAACACATACCTTTGCTGAACAAGATACTACAAAAACATGGCCTTTTATTTGTCTAGGTTGTATGCTCTATTCCTAGTCCTTTTCATTATTTTGTCTGCAAGTGTAACTATTGCTCACAGTCACCAAGGTAGTGATAATTACAATAGCTAACACCTACCAAAGGGCTTTTTATGTGCCAGGTATTGTGCTAAGCATTTTACATGTATTAACTCCCTTCTTCCTCCCCACGGCCCTCTGAGGCAGAAACCACTTTCATTCCCATTTTCAGACATGAGGAAACTGAGATACAGAGCAATTTTGTAACTTTGCTCAGGGTCCTAAGGTTCACATGTGGTTTCGCCAGGATCTGACCCTAAACATTTTGGGCCTGGGCATTTCCTGCTTAACCACCACCCAGAGAGTCTATGATGGGAAAAGGTGAAGTGCAGCCCAGTTCATCTGCAAAACGTTGCTGGGGTTGCAAAACCTGACCCGATACTGTCAGGAACAAACCCAACACAGACATTTGGCCATTGATACATTTTTCTTCCAAACTTCAGTTTCACAATTAACATCCGCCTTACAGGGATAACATTATATCCCCCTGCCTTCCTTCCCCGGTTAGGGGAGATGCACAATGAACACAAGCTGTTTTAAGTCCTGGTGACTTCCTCGTCCCCTGTCACTCCGTTATAATACGGCTCACAGTCACGGTCCAAGGACACTGCATGTTCCGTCATGTGCCCTAAAACCTAACAGCAGAAAACAGTGACCAACCAGGAGTGGAAACACCAGTTCCGCAGCCTGAAATCTGGAAGACGGGGCAGTCTTAAGTACTGAGACCATAAAGTAACCAAAAAGAAATAAAAAGAAAAAGAAAGAAAGAAATGGGTGCGCATCAAAATGCGCCGCCCTGTGCATTTAAGCTGCTAACCGGCATTCACAGTCAGGACAGAGAGAAAACACCAGTCATCAAGGAAGTCCTATTTCAGCAAGTAGCACATGCTATGTTTACAGACATATTTCCCCCATTCATAAATCAACTCCAGTCTCCAGAGCCCTGCACTCGGCTGAGCTCCAGGAGAGGTTGAGGACTTCAGTGGGCCAAGGCCCGAGAAGGGGAAAAGCCCGTCCGAGCTCTGGAACCCAGGAGGCCCTTGGGGACCCGTGAGGGGTCACAGCGCTGCCCTCGTCCCTAGGCCACCCCTGACGCCGGGCCAAGTCCGCGTTTGGCACAGCCCAGAGAAAACTACTCCAGCGGGGACGGGACGGCGAGCCACCCCGCGAGGGCAAAGCCACACCTTGGGGCTCCCGGCAGCGCTCCGCGGGCTCGGCTCCCACCCAGGCCGGCCCGGGCACCGGGGGGGGCTCCAGGGTGGTCGAGGCGCGCGTCTGCCGCACCCCCAAGGGGACGCAGACACGTCAACCCAAACGCCCCGTGCAGGAGCGGAGGAGACTTCTTGGCGAGGGCCCTGTCTCGGGGCCCTCGAATCACTTCCTCCTTTTCTGCCGCGGCTCTGAGCTCGGATGACGAAGCGGCTGGGAAAGCCTCGCCTCCCGGGGCAGCTCCCCGCCGGCGCGCAGCGAGCGCCCGGGCGCAGTCCGCGGGGAGCCCGGGCCGCGCCGCCAGGACCCCGGGGCGGGGGCGCGCGCGCGGGCGGGCGGGCGGGCAGGGCTGGGAACGGCGCCCCCGCCCCCGGCTTACCCCAGGGTGCTGATGAAGCCGTTGACCGAGCCCTCCGCGTACAGGGACACGATGTCCCCTATGTAGAGGAAGCTGGACATCTTATCGGACATGCTGCTTCATGCTCCGGAGCGCACGTCCCTCCTCTTCCCTCGCCCTCGCCGCCCTCTCCGGGCCGCCGCGGCGGCAGAGGCGGATCGGAGCGCGCGGCGGCAGCGCCCACGGCGGCGGCGGAGGGCACGGCCCGGTGAGCGGGTGGCGGCGCCCAGCCCCGCCCGCCCCGCCCGCCCCGCCGCGCTCCCCGCGACCTGCCGCCCGCGCGCCCCGAGGGCCGCAGCCGCCGCCTCCCCGCAGGTTTCCTGGTCCTTCCAGAAGTTCGGGCCCCGCACCTTCCCCTCCTCCCGCCCCCGCCGCGCCCCCTCCGCGCCCTGCGCCCCCGCGCGCCCGGCCCCGCCGCCCGGTGGGTGCCGCCGGCGCCGAGCCCCTCGGTCCCCTCGGGGGAATCCTCGGACCAGGTGGCGAGGCCGTCGGGCGGAGGGGAGGAGGGGAGCAGGGGAGCAGCGGCGCCCGGGAGCGGCGGGAGGCCAATCAGCGAGCGGCGGCCGGGGGCGGAGCCGGGCCGGGGCGGGGCGGCGCTGCCGGGCCGGGCCACCCGGGGAGCGGGGCGCGGGGGCGAGCGGCGGTCCCCGCGGGGACGGCGAGGGGCGGCGGGGCCGGCACGTCTCCCCCCGCTGTGGAGGGGCCGGGGGGCGCCCACTGGCCTCGGCGCGGGCGCGGGGGAGCGCGGGGTGCGCTGAGCCTGCCGAACGCCTGGAGATGAAAAGGTGGAGCCGGAGCCCCCCGGACGGGGCGGGGGGGCGGGGGTGCTGTCGGAGGGAGAGGAAGGTGTGGAAGTCAGGCGGGAAGCACAAATAAAAACAAATGCATAATAAAGACAGAGGGAAAGGGGGAAGGAAGGAAGGAAGGAAGGAAGGAAGGAAGGAAGGAAGGATCGATCTCCATCTATTTGAAGGAAGGAAGGGAGGCAGGGAGGGAGAATGGATGGATCTGTATCTATTTGAAGGGAGGGAGGGAGGAAGTATGGATGGATCTGTATCTATTGGAAGGAAGGAAGGAAGGATGGATGGATGGATCTGTATCTATTGGAAGGAAGGAAGGAAGGATGGATGGATGGATCTGTATCTATTGGAAGGAAGGAAGGGAAGAAGGATCTGTATCTATTTGAAGGGAGGGAGGGAGGATGGATGGATCTGTATCTATTTGAAGGAAGGAAGGGAAGAAGGATCTGTATCTATTGGAAGGAAGGAAAGAAGGAAGGAAGGAAGGATCTGTATCTATTTGAAGGGAGGGAGGGAGGATGGATGGATCTGTATCTATTTGAAGGAAGGAAGGGAAGAAGGATCTGTATCTATTGGAAGGAAGGAAAGAAGGAAGGAAGGAAGGATCTGTATCTATTTGAAGGGAGGGAGGGAGGATGGATGGATCTGTATCTATTTGAAGGAAGGGAGGGAAGAAAGATCTGTATCTATTGGAAGGAAGGAAGGAAGGATGGATCTGTATCTATTTGAAGTATGTAGTTTTGGATTTTCTCTCCAGTATATGGCTTTAGTGAAACTTGACCAGTCAGCAGATGTCCAGGTGGACGCAAACCTCGATGGAGGTAAACGTCACTTGGCCACTTGGCTGAGCCAGCAATTCTTGCAGCCAACCGGTGCGGTGAACCTCGTCTGGCCTCCAAGGACACGCCTCCTCTGCTTCCTTAACTCATAGCCCAGGTTGAACCTTCCACCTCTGTGAGCCCGCTGTCACCATCCCACTGACAATCTTCGTGTCCTTACCTGTTAAGCTGCTGAGTGTTAAAGCCATAACGGTCACAGATGAAAGTGGTGGCGAGACACGTTTGCAGACCTGTTGCTTTTGTATCCCTCATCTTATCATTTTAGAAGCCTTTTGCCCTACCTTTCTGGAAGACCTGGAGAAGGCAAACTCTTTTTTGAACGTGGATTATGACACTAGCAGCCCGATCAAAGAATTGGGTCCTCAGTAATCTCCACAGAGCAAAGTTTACAGAAAGGCAGAGGAACTCAAGGCCTGGCAGAGGGATGTATGTCAAATTGTGCAACTGACCAAAACTTAAATTATAGTTCAGAAATGTCTCACATGTCTTACGGTACATACATGGGTTTGGTTGAGACTTATAATCACTCGATGGAATATGAAAGAAGAGTATGCTTAATATTCAAATGTGTGTGTTTAGAAAGCCTGCAGGAAAGAATAGAGTGTGAGACTCAGAATCCAGGAAATGCCCCCGCCCCTAGCAAAGCCTGTAAGTGTTGAGATAAACTGGACCCAGTCATCATCCTACCATGCAGCTGATAGATCTCTTTAGTTCTGTGTTCTCCTTTGGAAAAGGGTACTTAGCAACTTAGAAATGCCTGTTACAGGATAGAAACCCTCCTCTGTCTACATATTACTGTTTGGGGCCTCCGAGACGTTGAACATGAACTATTTAAAAGCTTCAGGGGGAACATAATAATGACCCTGGAAACAGAGGTTTCTATTTACCCGCGAGATTTGTGTATTACATTCTATCATTGCCCATCCTGCACAGTCCTGTGCCATACATGTAATGGATGCTCAACAATTATTGCTCAAAGTCATAAATGTTTTTCCTTGGGTATTGAAATGCTTAAACACTGCTAGTGGAAATGTAAGATGGCACAGCCCTTTGGACGACAGTTTGGGACTTCCTCAAAAAGTTGGTAACATGGAGTTACCATTTGAAACCCAGAAAACCCATCTCTAGGTATATATATCCAAGAGAAATGAAACCACATATATACGTACATAAAACTTGTACACAAATCTTCATAGTAGTTTTATTCATAAAAGCCCAAAGTGGAAATTTCCCAAATGTCCATCAATTGATGAATAGATAAGCACAATGGAACACTATTTGACCATAAAAAGGAATGAAGTACTAATTCATGCAACAACATGGATGAACCTTAAAACAATTCTTCTAGGTGAAAGAAATCAGACATAAAGATCATATATGATCCTATTTATATGCTGTCCAGAATAGGCAAATCCATGGAGATAAAAAGAGCTTGGAGTAGGTAAGTAAAGTGCACAGGGTTTCTTTTTAGGAAGCCAAAAATGTTATAAAATTAATTGTGGTGAATGTTGTACAACTCTGTGACTATATTAAAACCTACTTTAAAAAAACTAAATTGTGCACTTTAAATGGATGAGTTGTGGTATATGAATTATATCTCAATAAGGCTTTTAGGGGAAAAGTCAGTGGAGGGGCGCCTAGGTGGCTCAGTCGCCTAAGTGTCTGCCTTCAGCTCAGGTCATGATCCCACATCGGGCTCCCTGCTCAGTCAGGAGCCTGCTTCTCCCTCTCCCTTTCCCTCTCTCTCCTGCTCACACTCTCTCTCTCAAATAAATCTTTTAAAAAATCAGTGGAAAAGAAACAGTCTCGTGGGGGGAAATGGAGAGGAATAAAAGGTAAGTTTAAAAAGAGACTCAAAAAGCATTCTTCAAACTTACACTTGTGGTCAGCATCTTTTTTTTCTTTAACCTGATCTCCGTGCCCTTGGTCCCAACCAACACCTTTGGACAAGGGTGGCCTCATATCCAGCTGCTCAGACCGGAAAAAGGTGTTAGAGTACAACTGAAAAGAATTCAGTGAAACTCCAGGTGGGGTAAGACTATTAATTTCTCACTAATCATCTGGCTAACTCTGCAAGGTCAAAGATGTCCCAGCTTCCAATGGAAATCACCTTCTGCTTTTTTTTTTTTTAACTAAACTCTACCCCCACATGGGGCTCCAACTCACCACCTGAGATCAAGAATTGCATGCTCTACTGACTGAGCCAGCCAGGTGCCTCCAGCAACCACCTTTTTCATCAAACAGCTTTGCCAACCTCTTAAGAATCCACGCACCAAGTTTTAGAGTCATTTTTATTCCTTTATCTATTTCTTCCTCTTCTATTATCTCAGATATGTTTGTTTCCTTTTGACCTTGCCCACTATCCTTGCTCATTCTGTACTGTTGCTCATCATGGTCCCCATCCCCACCCTTGCGGTCTCCCCTGCCCCACCGTCCTCACTGCAAACCAGCACTCCCTCCTTACAAAGTTGATCTGATCAAAACTTTTCAAACTTACAATGATACTCCACTGTCTACAGAAGGAAGGTCAAAGACCCTAACCTGGGACGCCTGGGTGGCTGAGCGATGGAGCGTCTGCCTTCGGCCCAGGGTATGATCCTGTAGTCCGAGGATCGAGTCCCACATCAGGGTCCCTGCATGGAGCCTGCTTCTCCCTCTGCCTCTGTCTCTGCCTCTCTCTGCGTGTCTCTCACGAATAAATAAATAAAATCTTAAAAAAAAAAAAGTCCCTAATCTCTCATGAATAAATAAATAAAATCTTAGGGGATCCCTGGGTGGCGCAGCGGTTTGGTGCCTGCCTTTGGCCCAGGGCGCAATCCTGGAGACCCGGAATCGAATCCCACGTCGGGCTCCCGGTGCATGGAGCCTACTTCTCCCTCTGCCTGTGTCTCTGCCTCTCTCTCTCTCTCTCCCTCTCTCTCTCTCTGTGTATGACTATCATAAATAAATAATAATAATAAAAAAGTCCCTAACCTGCCAGAGTGATTACTAGACGTTGTGAACATCGGTCCATTGGATCTCCTGTGCTGAGAATACAAGACACGTCGTCATGGCCCAGCGTTCTGGGTGTTCCATGATCCGGTCTCCTTCTCCTTTTCTAACCTGGGTTTCTACTCTTCCACTCCTGATGTCCTCACAGAAAGTTCAACTTCCCACATACAAGCTAGCTCTTTCAGTTCCATGTCTCTGAGTGTGATGTCGCCCTCTGCCAGAAATTCCTCCTCCTCCTTCCCGTCTCCCTCCTCTGCCTATTCAAGCTCCACCTCCCCAGTAAGGCTTTGCAGATAGTGCCAAGGCCATGTTCTCACTCTTCATCAATTCCCATAGCCAGGCCACCCTGCCCCTAACATTTGTGGGTCTCCAGGACAAGAGTAATTGGGGACCCTTGTAATATGTAATATAGTCTGAATATTAAAAGTTACAAAATAAGCTAATAAACTTTTACAGGTAGTATAGGGAAAACTGGCCTACATTTCCAAGTTCTTCCTATCTATATCCCTGCACACATCAGTCCTTGACCACTTCTTGGGCCACCCCTCCACACAACAGATGTGCAGTCTACACTTGGGAAGGTTGGGTAAGGGACCATCTATGTGTGGGATTCTTGGGTCTCAGATACCCAGAACATATTCTAGAAGTAGGAGGAAACTCAGGCTGCTGGTGGTCATGTCATCTTGGTCCACAACAGGGCCCTCTAAAACTCAGAGCCCAAGACAGGAACTCAGTTGCCCTGTCAAAGGGCACATCTCTTTTCAGGTATCACTCAATACTTTCCACCTTGCTTTCTTGTTATTTCCATACATCTTGAGCCATACCAAACTAAGCATTCTGAGAATGAGATCGGTGTCTAATTCACATTTTATCCCTTATTCCCCAGCAGTCCTCATTTAGGACTTCAATAAAGAGCTGATAGATTAATGTAACAAGAAATAATTGATGGGGAATTTCTTTTTGAGAGAAAGAGAGCACATACTTGAAGCAGGGGTGGGGGGGCAAGGGGCAGGAGGCAGACCGAGAAAGAAAGAGATCATCTTAAGCAGACTCCACACTGAGCAAGAAGCCCCACTCAGGGCTTGATCTCATGACCCTCAGATCATGACCTTAACCGAAATCAAGAGTTGGACACTTAACGGACTGAGCCACGAGGCATCCCTGATATGGAATTTTTTAATGCTTAAGGATTTTTATTATCTCTGAGAAGAACAGCAGTATATGTGACAAACATCAATTCGACCAAATGGCATTCAAAGAATCTCCTGTGCTGAGAATATTAATCTCTTCAGCAAAAGCCCAGTCATCATTGCCCTAAAAAAAATCTATGGAAGAGGACGGAAAGCCCAGGTGGCTTAGCAGTTTAGCGCCACCTTCGGCCCAGGGCCTGATCCTGGAGACCCAGGATAGAGTCCTGCATCAGGCTCCCTACAGGGAGCCTGCTTCTCCCTCTGCCTTTGTCTCTGCCTCTCTCTCTCTGTGTCTCTCTTGAATAAATAAATAAAATCTTTTAAAAAAGAGAGAGAGAGAGAGGTAACAAATAGAGTATAGCATAGTATTATAATATTTGAAGTGTTTAAAAAAATATATTTGAAGTGTTTACTCCCAAAGACTGATTATATGAAAAAATTAGTGTCCAGTTAAACATTCTTCCATCAGAGATATTTACAGGGTGGTTTATATTCACTGTTGACTTGGATATCCTCAGATCAAGACTAGAAGTGAAAGGGTTTGTAATCTGTGATCCATCAACTGATTCATGAAGAGATTTCCTCATTTCCTGTCTTGCACTAAATATAATTTTTTTAAAGATTTTATCTATTTATTCATGAGACACACAGAGAGAGGGAGAGAGAGGCAGAGACACAGCAGAGGGAGAAGCAGGCTCCAGGCAGGGAGCCCGATGCGGGACCCGATACCGGGTCTCCAGGATCACACCCTGGGCCGAAGGCAGGTGCTTAATTGCTGAGCCACCCAGGGATCCCCATAAATATAATTTTAATATATAACTGGCTTATTGAGGGGCACCTGGGTGGCTTAGTGGTTGAGCATCTGCCTCTGGCTCAGGTTGCGATCCTGGGGTCCTGGGATCAAGTACCGTATCAGGAATCCTGCAGGAAGCCTGCTTCTCTCTTGGCCTATGTCTCTACCTCTTTCTCTCTGTGTCTCTCATGAATAAATAAATTAAAAATAGTAACTGGCTTATTAAGCAGTCTGCCTCCTGAAGTACAAATAAAATATGAGTTTTTAAATCACTGCCTTGCAACATCAAAACTACATATCTGTTCCTTAATGATATTTCAACAACAGCCCTTGGATTTGGTTATTTTCAGCTATTAAATATACACTCATGGCCCCATTCCAGGTCAGTTTAAAATGTTGGTCTCATCTCTTCCAAACTTCCTTAGATTAATGAGGCAGCCATGAGGAAGGGAGTATGGGGCTATTCTTTTAATCCTATCCATACATCTTCACATTTGATCTCCTTCCATGTTGAGATAGGGAAGTAGGATCATGAGGAAATGGACAAACATCATTCTGAACTGAGCGTGTGATTCAGTCATCTTGACTCTTGCTGTTTGGCCAACCCTGACTGGTTGCATTCAGGTAGGTGTCAAATGTTAGCTCTCTATTGGGCCCATGGGTGACGTTTTTAGCAGCTCTTAAGGATTTCTGGGCATAGTTCTTTGAAGTGGGTGAGCTGCCCCTGGCCTGACTTCTTCCAAACCCCTGTAACTCCATCATTGACAGTATATTCCACAGGCAGACCTCCTCTTGAGTGGAATTCTAGCAAGCATGTTCTCCTTTTGACCATGGGAGATGCAAGCAGGATCTGTTTTATGGTTGTGCAACCTGCGCTGTAGCCCATTGTCCAGTGCTTAAAAGAGCCCCATTCTTGGTTTGATGGGGCTGGCACCATCTTGAAAGTCTCATTTTTTTTTTTGAAAGTCTCATTTTTGAACAAGAGGTCCCACATTTTCATTTGCACTGGGCCCTGAAAATTATATAGCCAACTCTAGATTCAGACATCCCTACTGAGCCAGAGTGGGCATACAAAATACTCCACTAGCCCCTCATCCCATCAATCTTTCCATCTCTCTTCAATTCTCTTTCCCTTCTCAGACAGATCAGCAAGTCTGACATACCAAGTTGCCTCCAATTAGGAGATTCAAGGCCAGGACTCCTTGTCTTATGAGCGCTACCACTCTTTACATGTTCCCTCCAAAACATTATCCATGGAAAAAACAAAAAACAAAAAACAAAAACATTATCCATGGAGACAAGGAAAAAGCTCTAGCACTCCTCACTACCTCAGCAGAAAATGGACAACTCTCCCCACCATAATTGATATATATTCCCTATGAAGAATCCATGGATTTGTTTTCTCTTAAATATACATTCATCATTTATACTTCCTGATGTGAAAATTTGGACTAAAAAATGCTGTGTACTTGAGGTCTCTAACTATATGCTACAAGAACAGTGGATGGTATTGGGGAGAATATAGAAAGAAAAGCTCATATCTATCCTCACCCACTGTTGTAAGTTAGATACTGTGGTCACATCCCTGATAGCCATCACCTTTCCCCCATATCCAACAGAATGGATTAACACCACACCCCAATTCCAAGCATGGCTCCTGACTAGTCTAAACCAGTGCTTCTCAAACTTTAGTGAATATAAGACCCATCTGGAGAATTGAAACACAGATCCCTGGGCCCAATTCCCAGAGATTCTGATTTAGCAGGTCTGGGGCGAGGTGTACTATCATTTCTGAACGGAGAACTATGTGTGAGCACAGATTGTAGGAGGCAAGGTTAAAACAAACATTGGCTAGTGGGAGGCCTTGCCGAGAAAATAACTTGTTTTTCATTTCCTTTTTTTTTTTTTCATTTTAATTTTAAAATAATCACAAACACAGAAAAGTTACAGAGTACATAACTTTGCTCCAAATTCAGCATTTTTATAATTTTCCATGTCTGCTCATCATTGTCTTTCTCTATTCTCACACATACACACAACTTGTTTTCAAAATTATTTGAGTGGATTACATCATGCTCTTTAACTCTTGATACTTCATGTATTTTTAAAATGAGATTCTCTTATATAGTAGTCCCCGCTTATCCTCAGGAGACACATTCCAAGCCCCCCAGTGGATGCCTAAAACTACAACCACGGATAGTACCAAAACATATTTTTGCTTATACATACATACCTATGATGAAATTTAATTTATAAGTTAGGTACAGTAAGAGATTAACAACAATAACTAATAATAAAAGAACAATTATAAATAACAATATACTGTAATACTCATGTGAATTTTATGTGAATGCTTCTTTCTCTCAAAATATCTTCTCATACTGTAGTTGCACTCTTTCTCTTCTCGTGATGATGTGAGATGACAAAATGCCTATGTGATGAGATGAAGTGAGGTGAATGACATAGACATTGTGACGTAGCATTAGGCTACTGACCTTCTGATGATTCATCAGGAGGATACCCTGCTCCTAAACTACAGTTGATCGAGGGTAACTGAAACCGTCATGGAAAAATGAAAACCAGGGATAAGGGGGGACTACTGTATATCCACAGTATAATGATCAAGTTCAGAAAATATAACATTGATCAAAAACTTTAATCTACTGCCTCTATTCCAATGTATCCATTGTCCAAATAGTGTTCTTTAAAGCACTTTCTTTGTTGCTGTGGCACAGAATCCAACTCAGGATCACATGTAACATTTAGTTGTCCAATCTCTTTAGTCTCTTTTGATATGTACCAATCCCTCAGCCATCCTCTGTCTTTAATGACATTGACATGTTTAGGAATACAGGCCATACAGGCCACTTATTTATAGGATATTCCCCAATTTGGATTTGTCTTGCATTTCTTCAGAATTAGATGAAATGAAGCATTTCCAGCCAGAATGCATCTGCCCCTAGTTGATATTAATTCTGATCACTGTCAAAGTGTTACCTGTTAGACAAGAATTTAAGAATAATCTCAAACCTTCTTTCTTTTTAAGATGTGGTTCACAAGAAACAATCTGTTAGATTGAGAAAGCCCTGGAAGTGCAAGCCAATCTCAAAGCAGCAGCAAGTCTGATTTTCCTGCCAAGAATGCTGTCCGGCCCATCTCCTGACCCTTAACCTCTCTATTTCCAAAGCTGGAGTCTGACATCAGTCTACTTTATTTTCCTACTGAGGACAAACACCAAGCTCCCCAAAGGGAGCCTTTGAAGTTCCTCTCACTCGACTAGATATAAGAGTCAATCACTACCTCTCCCGGTCCACACCAGGGTCCTCTCCCACGAACTGAGGCGGAGCAGGACTCAGAACACAGCAGCAACTCACTACAAAGCACTCATCTTTACAGAATTCTCTCTTATCTCCAACAGCTTAACTGTTTTATATCTTTGTTCTCGGAGCAGGGTTTTTACACATGATAGCCCTGGTTTTCAGATAGTTCCTTTTAAAATTTGCATCTTGGTCTCATTGTAATCTGATGCCTCCACTGAAATTCCCAAATTAACATCCAATTAAAATATTCTTCCAACTTATTTGATAGGGTCATAGCGTTTAGAGATATTTATGCTACCTGCCATTGAATGGCCTACTTCTGATAACAAAGGAGAATGGAAATTTTAAAGAAAAATACATGAATATTTTGAATCTTGCCTACTTCAATTTACAATGATTCTTTCCCAAATATAATTTTTTATTTCCATCTATATATCAGAATAGCATTTATCAATCATTTCAGAGGATCTCATAACTATTTAGCAGAAGTTTTTAAGTATGTAAGCATCAGGGTTCCTGGGTGGCCCAGTTGGTTAAGTGTCTGCCTTTGGCGTAGGTCATGATTGAGCCCTGCATCTCCCTTTCTGTAGCTCCCCCTGCATGTGCTCAAGCTCATTCACTCTCACTCTCTCTGTCAAATAAATAAAATCTTAAAAAAAAAAAAAAAAGAATATAAGCATCACATAGAACTGATGTAAATTGTTAATTTACCTTTTGCCAGTCTTTACAAAAAAAATTAACCACTGAGGCTTCATTTTCCTTAACTGTAAAATAAGGATAATCATGGTGCCCTACCTGTTATGCTTTATGTGAGGTTTAAATTAGAAAATACATGAAAAGGGCTTTGTACAGTACCTGCCACAAAGTAAGTGCTCAATTAATGCTAGTTATTGTTATGATTATCATTATCCGAGAGAAAAGCAGTATTGAGGGTCATAAGAAAAACAAGCATCAGAGATATGGTGACCTGTTCAAGAAGACACACTAGTGACTGAGCCAGCACCAGCCTGCCTCCAGAGATCCTGAGTCAACAGCTCTTCCATTTGCACATGAGTCCCTGCAGTAAACACCTGATAATTATTGAAATTTTGACCTTTCAGGAATATTTGAATTTTTTTAAAAAGTCTTTAAGAGAAAGAAATCTAATGTTTATTGTATTTTATTTTACTTTATTTTTTAAAGATTTTATTTACTTTTTCATGAGACACAGGGAGAAAGGGGCAGAGACACAGGCAGAGGGAGAAGCACGTTCCCTGCAGGGAGCCCGATCACAGGACCCTGGGATCACACCCTGGGGAGCAGGACGCTGGGATCACACCCTGAGCCGTAGGCAGGCAGTCAACCACTGAGCCACCCAGGTGTCCCAAAATCTAATGTTTAATAGGAAATTTCAGACTTAATAGGGAACACAAATTTTGAGACAAAAGAAACAAAAGTGACTAAATTTTCAGCCTGGTGCTATAAAATCATCAAAGAATGTGAAACATCAAAGAAGGTTTTTTTTTTTTTTAACTTCATTCCATTTATTTTGGCTCTAAGAGATGCATGCATTAAACTTGAAGCATTCTATGCTATTGAAATATTTACATCATTCTACATGTGATATGGAGGAACTTTTCTTCCTATCTTGGGATAGAGGTATAATAGATTTCTAGTCTAGGCTCTTATATTTAAAGTGACTTACAGCTTTTCTCAAATGAGGGAGATATCCTACTGGGACCAAATTTGCTACAACCTGCCCCCAAATGAGCACAGGGCACAGTTTTGGACCTTTTGCATCTAATTGTGTTTTGAACTGATTAAGGACACCACCACTGTTAAGTAGTCATGGCTCCCAATATTTTAATCATTGCAGCTGAAAAATATCTTGTTTGGTTTCAGTGTTCTTGCTCTAATTTCACTTTGCCTTGCAGATTTGAAACACAGCAAACATTTTAGTTCAAATTGTGAGATGGGAACTCTGCCTTCCACAAGCTGACTGCTTTTATCTCTTCACAGAAGGGAGCAGATAAAACCCACAGAGAAAATGGCCACCTGAACACCAGAGAAGGCGGTCGTGCTTGTCATGCTTGTGGTCCCTTGGGTGATAATGGGGAAGACATAATGCAGATCTTTGACTATCCCTCACCCCTTACAGACTTTAGGTGATCATCTTATGATCAGGGCTGTTCAAGTCCTGTTCAAGTCCTGACATCCAAATTAAGAGGGATTTTTCAAAGTGTAGTCCAGGTCCCAGGCCCCCCAGGGTTTACTTTTTTTTTTTTTTGAGGCCCCCCAGGGTTTACTTCAGAGTTTTAAACTGTCCTGATGAGGCGATACAGACAAGGAACGCCAAACTCACCAAAAGGAAATGCCAAACTGAATAAAAGACTTCTTCTTTTTTTTTTTTTTTTTGAATGTTTTTTTGAATAAAAGATTTCAGAACAAGTCTGGGAGGGGAAAGACACAGACTGTGAGGAAGGAAGCTAACCTATACTGACAGCATGTTCAATTCTCTGTGCTGAGCACTCTTCATACATTCTGTAATAACTAACCTCCATGGGATCATTGCTACTTTTTAAGGTTTTATTTATTTATTCATGAGAGACACAGAGAGAGAGGCAGAGACAGAGGCAGAGGGAGAAGCAGGCTCCATGCAGGGAGCCCGACATGGGACTCGATCCCGGGTTCCCAGGATTAGGCCCTGGGCTGAAGGCAGACGCTCAACCACTGAGCCACCCAGGCGTCCAGGATAATTGCTATTCTTAACACCATTTTATAGCTGCAGGAACTGAGACTTAGAGAAGTTAAGGAACCTAACCACGGTAGCCCAGTTTGTAAGATACAAGGAGAAAATAGCACCATAATTCAGATAAGGGCAAAACCAGGGAAGATACTCAGGGAGAACTGTGGGAAGTTCTTTTCTGCCACCTCCAGTCCCCCTCCCCAAGTTTGCTGTGGTTTCCTCTCTTTGTCTCCACGGTATGAACTGCAGTTCCGTGGGCTTGCTCATGTGCATGATTTCAGGCAGGTACGTCCAGATGACCCCCGTTCAAGGCGATACTCTGTCCTGTATCTCTCTTGCATCGCCCCTCCTGCCCACACACAGTGCTGGAGCCCTTAATACAGGAAATACTCTCAAATCCTGGTCATAATACGTCCATTCCATGATCTGCTCAGAGCAAGTGCTCTGAAAATGGGCTCTTACCATCGGTTTTTCTATCTTTTCAAGTCATTTGGTGGTTTGTGAGGCAAGTGAGTATCTGAAGGACAGAGAGGAGGAAGATGAGTGTTTATTTAAATGACAGGCACATTTATAAATCACCAAAGGAGTAAACTTCAGAGAGGTCAGAAGCTTGGGCCTCCCTAGGAATGCTTCTGGAAATGTGACCTGCACTTATCCAGCCTCAGAGCAAACACTCAGAGAGTGGGGAATGTAGGGGGTAAGCTGGGGTGGTGTGCTGTACCAGCTACCTGTGCAGGTAGGTGCATAGCCACAGTCCTCAGCCCTTATTATTTGTAAGAACTCAACAGACGATAAGGGAAGCATCAAAAAGCAATGAGAAAGCATCAGATTACTCAAGAAATGATGCTGAGGTGATTATTTACTTATATGGAGAATACTAGTTTAGTACAGTTTTAGGATAGTACATGGTATCTTGAGATTAAAAATAAATTCAGGTGAATATATTATTACTCAATAATTCTACAATATCCCCCCCAAGTTGAATTTAAATTTTGCACTCCATAAATAAGGGATTTCTTAACTTAGAAGTACATATATGTAGGGGCACCTGGGTGGCTCAGTTGGTTAAGTGTCAGCCTTAGGCTCAGGTTATCCTCCCAGGGTCCTGAGATCAAGTCCTGCATAGGGTTGCCTGCTCAGCAATCTGTTTCTCCCTTTTCTGTTCCCCCTGCTTGTGCTTTCTCTCTCTGTCAAATAAATAAAATCTTTTCTAAGAAAGGAAATACATATACATTAATATAAAAATATAAAGCAAAATATCAAATAAGTTTAATTGCTACAACTTTGAATTTTTATGTGAAAACTAATACAATTATTTTTTAAAGATTTTATTTGTTTATTCATGAGACACACAGAGAGAGAGAGAGAGAGGCAGAGACATGGGCAGAGGGAGAAGCAGGCTCCATGCAGGGAGCCCGACGTGGGACTCGATCCTGGGTCTCCAGGATCACACCCTGGGCTGAAGGCAATGCAAACTGCTGAGCCACCCAGGCTGCCCAAACATCTAATAAAATTAAAAACTAGACAACAAAATGGGAAAACTTTGCAACAAAATGTTATAGGCAAAAGATTGATTATAGGCAAGAAATTAAAATAATATGTTAATGAGACATCATTTCTCATGTATCATATTAGCAAAAATATTTTTTAGTTATAATAACCAATGCTGATATTGAAAAAACCAATCTCATATCTTTCATAACCATTTTTAAAATTTTTTTCACAACCATTTTAAATGGCAAAATGGAAATATTGACTATATCCTAAGGATATCGTCCTATATTTGAAAAATACTTTATTCACAATTGTGCTTTTCATAGTATTAATGATAATAAACACTGGAGATGAAGTAAATATTGAACAAAAGCAAATTAGTGATGTAAACTGTAGCAGCTGACATGTTATGCATCCAATTATTCTTGTTTAGAATGTTTAATAATATATAAAACAATTTTATCATGACTTCAAAAGCAGGATAAAAGTTCTACTTTAAGTATGGTCAATAAAATGCAGGAAAAATATATGGAAAAAAAGACTTGCATGATAAAACTATGGGTATGTTTTTTTACTTTCCTAATATTTAAGAGAGTACATGTTATTTTTAAGTGAAAAAAATTAAAAACAGCAATAAACGACATTTGCTTTTAAGTTGAAAAATTAAAAAGAAGAAATTATGGGAAACATTTTTCAAAGAAAGTCTAAGCAGAGTGAAGTAAGGGCAATAGAAAAATGGAATCATTAGATTCAGCTGTGCAGAGGATATGCTTGGAAACTTTTTATTGTGGTGTTTCAATTAATCTTTTCCTATTAATGTGTATTTTCAACAAAATGTTGCTCATGCTCTTTGTAGTGACATCTTAAGCAGAGCCCATACAGCTTCATGGCATTTCAGTAATTCAGTATGTGCTGGGCCAGTCTTCTGGCATCTTTCAGAACATCTCAGTAGAAAAAGGTGCCAAGTGAAAATCCAAGAAGCCTGCAGAATTTGAATCCACCCTTCTTGGCAGAAATAGATTTAAGATCGGAATGCAATTCTCCATAACAACCTTATCAGTGTTTGGAGTCTGCTTATTTCTTGGTACCATGTTCCAGGAAAGTGTTGCTACTAAACCTGTTACCATTTTTGCCTTAGCTATGGGCCTTGGGCTAAGCCATGATCATTGCTACAATCTCTGCTTATCAAACTGGAGCAGGCATGATATTGAATAAACCTTGCAATAAATGACACAGAAATATTGATAGAGAGATAAAATGCTAAACTCTTTTCAATAGGAGCTTTGTACAGATATTCAAATATATGGGCCTAAACGCAGCTCAATCAGATTGTATCCCTCTTAAGAATGCTAATTATAGTAACCTACTCTAGTACTTTTCCTATAGAAGTAGGTTTATATTGGAGAACACTGTTTTCCTTCAAAAACTCACCCATCACAGCTGCTTCACACAGACTTTCATTTCCCTGAAAGGATGGACACCTGCCTCAGACGTCACTTCCTACCCATGTTTGGGTGTAAACCAAGATATCACAACACTAGGTTTTGAATACGTGTTCACTTCCTTGTAGTCTGTTTAAGTGTCTGTCTTTGCATTGTAGAATTTCTGAGAGAATGTATCAGTGGCAGTGGGTAGTACTAGAGGGTGGCTGGGGAGTAATGGATGAATATTTAAGAAAACTTGTTAGCACCACCTGTTCTGTTTACTTCTGATGTGCATGCTATTTTATTCACAGGTTACAATTCACCCATTCCCACTGCATTTGAAATCTCTCCCTAAGTGTCTAATACTAATATTAATATTTCTTAATATATACTATCTCCTTGAATTCACAGGCATACACACGCCCATGAAAATTTGTACCACATTGATTTTTCAGTAGCTATATTACAAACCTACATTAACGTTACATTCTTAGGGTTTCATCATCTCTTTTTCAATCATTAGTATTTTCTTCCCATTTAATATTTATAACCTTCTTTTTCTCCTTTGCAGATTTTCTTGTTGTCAGCCCTATTATTAGACCAAAGACTGGGATATATAGAGAGAGGAGATCTCATTTTCTCTACTCTCACCCCTGTGGCAACACAGCCCACCAATCCAAGTGACATTATCCACAGCACCAGTCATATTTATTTCTGATAGACCTTTTGTCCTTTCTCAAGAGTCCTGTTAAGAGTCCCATTGCATTAGATGCTTTCATGTTGCTCCAGTTCTCAATATTTACCCATTTCTTCCACCAAACTGATGGAAGTATCAGCCTCTACTATTTTTCCCTCAAAACTTAGTCTCTCTGTGCTCTTTTCATCCATAACTAGGTCAGCTTGGACCTGATAAGACACAGGTTTTGGAAACAAAACTAATTGTGTTGTCATCCACCTGAAAATGTTCTTATAAAGCAAGTAGACATGACCATTTTGAATGCTTTAACTGCCATCGTTTATTCAAAGTTAATGAGACATACTGGCATTTTATTTACCCCACAAATATTTATGAAGCACCTACTATGTGCCAAGAACTATGCTATATGGAGTTATTCAAGAATGAGTAGACAAGACACTATTTCTTTCCTCAAGGAGTTTGACCAAAACATCCATTAGAAAGTGCCAGACTAGGGACCCTTGGGTGGCACAGTTAAGCGACCAACTCTTGATTTTGCCTGGGGTTGGGCTCCATGTTCGCAAGGAAATCTGCTGTGACTTTCTCTACCTCCCCTTCACCCCTCTGCTCTGTGTCCTCTCTCTCTCTCTTAAATAAATAAATATTTTTTTTAAAAAGTGGCAGCCTATTTTTGTAAGTCATTTAAAATTGGATAGGTATTAAGAAAAAAGGAAATCTTGCTGTTAAATATTTTATGAATTTTAAGTCCAGTTCATTGGGCTTGAAGATGGAATTCTAAAATCTGAATTAAGGTAAAATTTGAATCAAATAAAAAATTATCTTTGAGCATTAGAATCTCATCAAGAACTGTCATATACTCACAGTCTCCAAGTTATGAGGAAGTCCCTGAAATAGGGAGGAGCAAATGAACAATTCCCTTCTCATGGAATTACACTCACTGAGAGGCAAAATCCCATCTCTTACTCAAATTGTTATTTTCCTCTTTATTTTATGAACAATTTTAAACTTTAATATAATAGTTTATAAGCTAAAAACTTACAGAAAGAGAAAGAAAGAAAAGCAAAAGGAATAGAAGAGGGAGGAAGGAGAGACTGTAAGAGGGATAATGATGGAGGGAGGAGGAAAGTACATCTCAGAATGCATGAAATACAAGTAAAGAATGGACAAGGAAGAAGGCGATGGAGGTGAGATATTCTGAATCTCACTTTAGAAACAGGAGGAGGGAGGAAGGCTCATTGGCTAGTTTGAGGGAAGCACTGAGGAAAGATAAGGGATCTTCCCTGCTTCCAGTTAGGGTTGCAAAAGGAGGCTGCCTCTCTCAAGCAGTCACCACACTAATGGAAAGGGCAGGATGTCATAGCAGAGAAAAAAATAGTGACCCCGTGTAAATGGACAGAGAAGGAAGTTTGAGACCAAGTCCCCAAAGTTTGTTTCTCCTCCGTGTGGTGTAGGTGGAACCCCAAAGTGCTGAATCTAAGGGTAAGAATGTAAAGGCATGTGAACGGAGACCTAGTCGGGCTGCCACAGGGCCACTGTACAAATCACTCTCTGCTCTGGTGAAGGGTGAGATGATCCATGATCCAGTAGGCTAGTGGCCAGATAGAGAACAGGGCAGGAACTTGGATGGAACCATATTGAGCAAGATAATGCCAAGTCAGTCAAGGAGAACCACTTTGCTCCAGTCCAGCTATGTGACCAGACCACGAGTCATCAGTGCAGACCTCAGCCAAGAATGCCAGCAGAGCAAGCAGCAACCTGGCAGACAAGAGACATTACCACAGAGAGCAGAGAAACCAGAATACCAAACAAGGAAGCCATCCCCACCTCAAAGCCACAAGGTCACAAAACCAAATCCTGCCAAGTGAAGTCTAAAAGACCAAACATTCGACATCTACCTAAAGAGATTGTTTAAATTTTTGAAATGGATCAAACTTTAAATGGAAATGGACAGGAGTCAGCTTTTTCTTAATCATCCAGCAGGTGGAGCCTTGATGAAGATCAGATCTGCTTTAGACAATTAAGCTTTATTTTTCTTTTTAGCTTTTTTGAGATATTTGACATTGCATAAGTTTAAGGTGTACAGTGTGTTAATTTAATACAATGAAGTATTAGAGAAATAATGCAACCACATTTCCTCTGCATCTCTGACTTGGAGAGGTTAGTAAATATAGGACTCCCAAAAATATGACTTCTCTTATTAGTCAATATATGGTAATTGATGTCAAATTGCTATTTCTAATCACTTGCAGAGAAATAAAGAACGCTCTCCATCAACCTTCCTTGATCTCTGCAGCCAGAAGCAATCCATATCTCTTCTGAATTTTCATAGCAGATCAGTTCTTGAAATGTGGACCCTAGACCATCAGAATCAGTGCCACCTCAGAACTTGTTAGAACTGTTAACTGATGGGATGCCAGTTAAGTGTCCAACTCTTGATTTGGGCTCAGGTCATGATCTCAGGGTCGTAAGACTGAGCCTGGAGAGTAGTTTCACATTGAGCATGGAACTTGCTTAAGATTCTCGCTCTCCCTCTCCCTCTGCCCTTTACTGCCCACCCCCAACCCCACTTGCATGCACACAAGCACTCTCTCTCTTTCTCAAAAAAAAAAAAAAAAAAAAAAAAAAGGAAAGGAAAGAAATGCAAGTTGTTGGGCTCCATCCCAGACCTACTGTAGCAGGAACTTGGGGAGGGGAGGCAATAATCTATATTTTAACAAATCACTTAAGAATTATCAGAACACTTGCTAGAGAACCACTGTCACAGAACTTTGTACCTCTTTTATGAGATCTATTACATTTCATCATTATGGTTTTAGTTTTACTGTTCCATGGCTCCCAGGTTGGAATATCCTATATCATCAGACTATAAATATGCATTAATCATCCTTCTTGCAGTCATCACCAGACCCCTGAGTCATTCCTTGCAGATTTACCTCTGGGTTCACTATTACTCTTGCCAACACTTCTCTGGACATAATTCATAATACTTTCAATATCTATGTAAATGTCTTTCTCATGTCCGGGCCTCTAACGTAATTCATTGCAAGTCCTCCTCTCTGCTTCAGCTGCTCACTCTATGAGCATGCCATCGATCCATCACCAATAATTACAATCCACAATGTCATTCTCAATCAGCTCACTCACTTACTGCCATCTACTTCCTATCTTTCTAACTACCCTCACTCTTACAGCTTTAAATCCCCATAATCACACTGATCACCACAATTCCATGGCAACTTGCCTCTCACATGTCCTATTTTCCTATCTTACTCAGTTGGATTAGAATGGATCATTATAATCACATCCATGCAGTATTCTCATCTCTCTTCATCCTCTCTTTTTGTGTTATTCACTTAGTGAACTCCAGCCCTGGTCAAAGCCAATGCTCAGCTTGGTCTCTCCCTGCACTGCCGACTTATAGGACTAGAGAAAAATGTAAAACCACACTGACCAGTCTCATTCTAAATACTTAACTATTAGACCTCAAGGAAATGTGGCAGTCATAATATATTCTCTTAATCCGTTCATACCCCCAGTCTTCTAGATGACTACTTCAAACCTTCTGCTCCCTCTTCAAATACCAACAGCTCCTGCTCAATCCTTACTTTCAGCCTGCTGATAGCCTCACCTCTTATTTCACTGAAAGAACAGAAGCAAGTTAAACAGAGCTTGCGAAAGAACCTGCCAACGCCTCTATGTTATTTCCTGTGCCTTCTGTCCTCTTGTTATGAACTCACCCCCTTACAGAAAATCTTCAGAACAGACTTGTGCAGATTTGCTGCCTCAAATTTTTCTCCTCCTATTATCCTGTTTACCCTTTGACTTTGCCTCATTAATCCACTGAAGCTACTCTTGTCAAAGTCACCTGTGACCTCCATGATGCTAAATCAGTGGTCCTCTGTTTTCCTCTTACTTGCCCTGTCAGCAGCACTGTGCATAGTTAATCACTCCCTTCTGTTTGATACTTTTTTTTTCACTTGGCTTCTGGGATGCCATACTCTCCTGGTTTACCTTGTTTTTCATTGACTCCTTTTCAGACTTTACTAGTTCCTTCTCTTTTCCCCAACACCTAAACAAAGGAGGACCCCAGGGCTCAGACACTGGACCTCTTCTCTTATCAGTCTACCTTTACTAAAGTTCTCCACTCCAACTTGAACTCCAAAGTCTACATCCATCTGCATGGACACCCGAACTTGATTGTCTAATAGGGAACTTTCAGTCTGATCAGCAGCATTTGGCACAAAATTGCTCAGGCTGCTCGGTTGAAGAAAGGGCTCAAGGGGAACAAGACATGATATAGGGGCCCTAATGAGAAAGTTAAGTCCAGGTAAAAAGTAATATTGGTGTGAACTTGAACTCTAGTGGTGGTGATAAAGATGAAAATAAGTGGACTCATTTAAAATTATCTTAAAGGTTGAGTCAAATGACTTGGTGATGGATTGGATGAAGGTGGGAAGGAAGAGAAAAATTATTGTAAAAGACATTACCTCTTAATGTTCAAGGTCATGACAATCTCTCAGAGAAATGAACCAAATTATCCTGTGGGAAGATATGTCAGAAGTGTGGTGAAATGATACCAACTTTCTTAGGCCAATTATTTTGTAACAATCAATTTCCTGGCAAAGTTCTATTTTTCTGTAATACCCACTAATTGCTTATCCAGCCCATAGCAGATCCAAAACTTCATCTCAGGAGAAAAGTTTTACATACAAATATGTGAATATCTGATAAAAAAATGAAAAGAACTCTAGGAAGACTCAGGAATAGGTAATAAACTCATGCCTATAATGAAGGCAGACTCAAGAGCTGTGATCACTACACCTGAGTTCCTATACATCTGCCTCTAAACATAAAACTGTTTCCTGTATACGAGGTAAAAGGGCGATAAATACTTGTGGACTGATTGTCTCAAGCTGAATACAACCAAATTTTAGGTGTCCCTGTAGGAATTCTGATATCACTTTATTTTTATCTTTTTATGGTGCAAAAATAAGCCTAGCTCACATTTATTGCTCATTTGTGGCCTGTTCCTTTCCACCATGACATCCCCTAATTCTTCATAAACATAGAACTTAGCTCTCCTTTTATCTTTATGAAAAGTGCTTTTCCAAAAAAAAAAAAAAAAGCAGGAGGTGGAGGAGGAGGAGGAACACTTCTTTCATTAAAACAGAAGGAAAGAGGAAAGTGATGGGCAGAGAAATAGGTGTGTCATGGGATTGCTCTCGGAAAAATGAGGGAGCACCATCTGATTCCTTTTTTTCTTAACAAACTGGAATGAAGGAGAAGGAAAAGTGAGAGAAAGGGAGACAGCTAAAAGGGAGAGGGAAATATGTGAAACAGCTAAAGAGAGCAAGAGGGTGAGAGAGGAACTAATTAAGAAAATTCTTATTTGTAGAATGGAAAATGACTAGATTGACAAGAAGTCCCACTTGCTATGAGATGCTAGGATGCTGCTGGGTTCTTATTTTATATTTCTGTGTTCAGAATAAAAGGATCCATGGAAAGTTTGGGCATTAAGGAAATCATATGCTGTGTAAATAAACTAAATGTAAACTTTTATCTTAAAATTATAAGACTCTTTAGGTTTTTTACTTTGAAACAAATAGCTACCTATTAGCTGTGTTGAAAACAATAAGGAAAAAAATTAATCAACAGGAATTCTGTTAATTGTCACTTAAGCAAAACCATTTCCTTTCTTTGAAATCCAGCTGGAAATGTTCACAGGGCAAGGAGTTAGCGGCAAACCCAAGGTACAAACACTCATTACAGGACAAACAGAGGAAATTATTCCATCATAAATCTGTCAGTCATGAAAACAGCCCATTCAGACCCTTACAAAGCCCTTATCTGCTCACTGGCTCTCCTGCTCCAGCTATTTCTCTTTCCTTTCCTCAAGAAGGGACAGAGATTTCGTCATTGGAATCACAGGAACTTGAAATGTGGGAGGGGCATTGAAATTCATCTGGCTCAGGACTCTCCATATGTTCACATTGCTTTTATATAAATCATAAGGAAGGCAAGCCATAAGACACTCTCAACTCTAGGAAACAAACTGAGGGTTGCTGGAGGGGAGGTGAGGGGAAAGGGGGAAATTGGGTGATGAGCATTAAGGAGAACACTTGAAGTAATGAGCACTGGGTGTTATATGCAACTGATGAATCACTAAATTCTGCTCTGAAACTAATAATACAGTATATGTTACTTATATTGAATTTAAATCAAAATTTTTTAAAAATCATAGTTTATGCACATAAATCTCCTGTGAAAGAGAACTCCATAGCTCTGTAGGACACCCACTGCAGGTTGGACAGCTCTTTCTTCCATTGAACTGAACTCATTTCCCTGATGTGTCCAGCTCTTTTGTGAATTTGCCTTTTTATAGGTTTTCATGACTCTAATGCTTTTCCATATGCTGTCCCCTCAAAGAGGGAAGATAGCGATCATGTGCTCTCCTCACCTCTTTCCTCTAGTAGACATTCCTTATTCTTAATTCTATTTCCTCGGGATCCCTGGGTGGCGCAGCGGTTTAGCGCCTGCCTTTGACCCGGGATCGAATCCCACGTCGGGCTCCCGGTGCATGGAGCCTGCTTTTCCCTCTGCCTGTGTCTCTGTCTCTCATTCTCTCTGTGTGTGACTATCATAAATAAAAAAAAATTTAAAAAAAATTCTATTTCCTCTTATGTTCTTTCAGAATATTTCTTTGTGCCCTGTTTGATTATATTTTCAAGTGTGGTGTTCAGAGCTAGACACAATTACCCAAGTATCATGCCTGATAAGGAAGAGTAGAGTGAAACTATAAGCCTTTCCTTTGAAGTGTTATATTTATTGTTTGATGTATGATTAATATAGTTATTACATATTATCAAAATGATATTTAATTCAAAATATTAATGGTCCAATGATCCAATAACTTTTGGTGATAACGTCACACTATTGACTCATTGTGGCATATGCTGAATAATGATCCTTTAAAGACATCCATGTCGTCGTCCCTGGAGCCTGTGAATATGTTAACTTGCAAGGCAAAGAGAACTTTGCAGATGCCATTAAGTTAAGGATCTTGAAAAGGGGAAGTTATTCTGGATTATCTGGGTAGTTCAATGTAATTCAAAGGTTCTTACAAGAAGGAGGCAGGAGGGCCAGAGTCAGAGAGGGCAGTGGTCAGAGTGATGGAGGGCCACAGAACTAGTGTGGGCAGCCTCTAGGAGCTGGAACAGGCAAGCATATTCTCCCCAGGAGCCCCACAGAAGAAACACAGCCCTACTGAATCATTTTAGACCGCTGACCTCCATAACTGGAAGAGAATGAATTTGTATTCTTTTAAGCCACTCAACTTGTAGCTCAATTTTTATATAGCAGAAACAGGAAACTAAAATACTCATATTTAGCTTAAGTTAATATAGGTCTTCTTCATAAATAAATACTATAGCAAAACTCCATATCACATTTATATGATTGATTTTATAGATACAAAAACAAAAACTTTAACAATTATCTACATCAGTATTTTTTTACTGGCTTCATCTCATCCCTTCAACTATCAAGAATTTATGAAACCTGATCGTGATATCCAAGTGTGCATGATTCTATACTCATGGAATCTATAGATGTTTTCATAAGCATTTCTTTCTCTATCATTAATAAAATCAACAACCAAAATATTTATTCAGAGAGATCAAAAGAAAAAAAACAAGATGTGCCTCCCTCCACATTTTAGAAGTCATCATTTTTCAATGACTGTTGTATTTCATTCAACCTACATGTTGCAGTTGTATCTGAAATAATTCATGTGGCTTTCACAAAGGCCTTGAACTGGTTCACACTTCTGACACTAATTCTATCATAGAAGTCTAATGAACTTGCTCTTTGTGAATCTGTGCTGGTTTCTGATGACCACAGCTTTCTTTTCTAGGTGCTCCTAAGTCACTAATTTACTAATATAATCAGGAATTTTACCTAGGACCAACGTTGCATTCATTTTTTTTAAACTTATTTATTTATGAGAGACATATATAGAGAGAAAGAGGCAGAGATACAGGAGGAGGGAGAAGCAGGCTCCATGCCGGGAACCCGACGTGGGACTCGATCCCAGGACTCCAGGATCACGCCCTGGGCCAAAGATAGGTGCTAAACCGCTGAGCCACCCAGGGATCCCCCAACGATGCATTCATAGGCTTCAGTGGGATGAATTTAAATACTTAATAAACTCTTTTTTAATAATAAAAAAATAAAATATCTGCACATTGCTCATCTTTTAAAAATTATACTCATATACCTCTTTGATGAAGTGTCTGTTCAAGTTTTTTTGTCCATTTTTATGGAAGGGAACTGTCTATTTCCTTATTATTAATTTTCAAAGTCCTTTCTAACATTCTGGATACAAGCATTTGTTGAATATATGATGTGCAAAACTTTCCCCTGTCTATACTTTGTCTTTTCATTCTCTTTGTAATGTCTTCCACAGAGTAAACATTTCATATTCAATAAAGTATAATTGGCAAAGTTTTTCTTTTAAAGATGGTGCTTTTGATTTTACATCTAGAAACTCTTGGTCTATCCTCTTTCCTTCTCCTTGTGCCTGAACTAGAAACTTTGGGAGCTCTCTCTCTGTCCACAATGATGTCTGCCTCTTGGTTTCAGATAATCTTGAATCATGCTGGGCAATACAGAGGTTTTTTTTTTTTTTTTCAGAGTTTTTAAAAATAGGTAAACTCATGGCCATTTTCATGTTACTTCAAATTCTGGTCTTCTGCCCCAGTCTGCCTGTTCTTACTTATTTTTCAGAATCCTCAGGTAGCTGTTCCATGCAGGTTTTTCAGGTTTTATAGCTGTACACAGTGGGAGACACAAGTAGTGTGCTTGCCACATCCATCCCAGAACAAGAACCATGACGTCAGTGTTTTTTAACATCAAACTCTGGAGTAGGTCTGTGGCAGTTTCTCCCCACCTCCTCTTTCTGACTCATTCTCGGCAACTGTAGTCTTAATTACAGAGGGGACCAGACAAGTGGCAGCAAGACAATGGTAGCATCTGCTGTCACTGAAGCTGAGGTATGGTGCAGCTTCTCTATCTGCCCATCCCCAGTCTTTGTTTGGAGTTCAGGTTTATTTTAAGATATATGTTAACATCATGACATACCGCCCATAAATACTTCACTATAAACATTTAGAGAGGATTCTTTTCTATATGACCGCAATGCCATCACCACACTCAAATTAACAATAATTTTCTAAGATCTAGATTATATTCAAATTTCTTCAGCTGTCCCTCAATATGCATCTGACCAAATCTTAATATTTTAAAGGATGCTAACTTTGCAGAAGTAATCTTAGCTGGCATTCAGGAAGGGTCATAATCTTTTTAGTGTGTACAAATATCTTCTTAGTGTCCATATGTCTTACCTACATATCTCTCCCATGATGTTCCTTTACTGGCCTCTTGATCTCCAACAAGGATATGAAACAGAGGAGAACACAAGTAATTTGCAAAACTGTTTGCAGATAATCAAGGAATTAATCATTTTTAGCCTAAATCTATTATTCTTGAAAACCCATCATACGTTGAGTTAAAGATACTTTTTTATAGTGGTATGTTTCAGTCCGCCAGTGATGACCTTATTAGTGGGTTACAAAATCAATTTACTGTATCTGGACCAGCATCTTTTCAAAAAATAAATAAAAAAGAATAGAAACTTTCAAAGCACATCCCACACAGGAAAGTGCTTTATGACATTTTGTTTTAGTTCTCTGTATGTAAATATATGTGTTGTGTGCTACAATAGAAATATACCCCTTATGATAAGCTGTGGTCAAGAATTTTGAAAGCCATACATCATAGACAATCCAAAGGGGTTTTGTATCTTAGAGGGCTAGCCCCTTTTCCAATATCTGTAGAGAATGCTTAAATCCAGGACCCAGTCTTTCCTTTTTCCCTGTATGTCTGGTTCACATGAGATTTCCTATGGATTCAAATATCTGGATAGTGGAGATGGTCAGCAGTGCACTCACCAACTGGTTGGGCTTTCCCTCTTAGAGGGCTCAGAATACTGTGGAATCAGATGATGTTACCAAAAGGAAAACATAAAGGATATAGACAGAAATCAGAGCATAGAGCAAGAAAGGGGAGAGGACACTGGTATGAACTCTTAGGCCAACAATCCTATTTATAAATCAGCATGCATGAGAGCAAAGATGAGAACACGTCACACCATTCCTTTTTTTTTTTTTTAAAGATTTTATTTATTTACTCATGACAGACACACAGAGAGAGAAAGGCAGAGACACAGGGAGAGAGGGAAGCAGGCTCCCTGCAGGGAACCTGATATGGGACTCAATCTCAGGACACAGGGATCACAACCTGAGCCGAAGGCAGACACTCGACCACTGAGCCACCCAGGTGTCTCCAAGTCAAACCATTGTTGAAGTACAAACCAATGACCAATATACAGAGACACTTCAGGTAGTGGTTGAGGACCTGGGCTGTAGGACTTGACCCTCTGAGAGCTAATCCCTATTCTCTCCTTACTAGTTCTGTGCCCTTGAGAAAGTGAGCCTCTCTGACTCATTTTTGTCACCTATAAACTGGGAGGAAAAACGTTATCTCAGGTTTGTTGTGAGGATTAAATGAGTCAGTATATGTACCAAGTCAGTACATAGCTTCTGGCAAATAAAAGAGTCAGTGAAAGTAACCATATTTTTCAAAGGTTTGTGGAGGTGAAAGGGAAAGTAGAGAGCAATAAGGAGATGACTAGATAAAGCAAAATACAATGCTTTTCAAATGTAATCACAATATTTTCATTAGACAGATAGGGTTCAATAGCAAGACAGTCCTGAAACTGCTTGTAACATTTTATTCTCTGTTAAATATGTCAGTTGCTCATCATACTAACTTGATTGAAGTTACATTATTGAAATCATGATATTCAGAGAAATTAATACTGAATTGAGAAACAAAATACTAATTCTCTTTTTTTAATACTAATTTTCTAATGTTAGTGTCTATATCTAATCTAGAAGTGCCTTTATTTTTAAATTGCCTATATTTAGCCACATTCATCCCTCCTACTGGGTGTTGTCTTCTCCACAGAGATACCAGTTATCCAGGGCAGGGAGGACTCAGGCAAGCAGAGCAAGGAGAGCATAGGAAGGAGTGTGTACTGCATAGGAAGGCAGCTATCTGTTGAGGATGCGTTGGTCCCAGGGGGCATGTGGCTTTCAATGATGGGTCCCAGATTCTAGCGAAAGACAGTTGGTGAATGAAAAGAGTGGACGTGCTTTGTGGAAGCCCTGTTTCACTAGCAGGCACACAAGTCCTAGAGGGGAATGGCTATTGTAAGATGACAGCCCGTGGGTTAGCTGTCATCCACACCCTCCACCATTAAGGATAACTTTGCCTGATGTATTGTCACAGCTCACAAACATTGTTTTCCCTACCTTCCAAAGCATGAAAGAATAGAGACAAAGCATACTTTTAATCCTTCTTTTTAACCAAATCACTACATATATAAATCTGATTAAAAAACAATGTTGATCATACTTTATTTTTAATTGGTTACAGACGATGACACGGACACTTCCTATATGTATTTTTTTTTAAGTAGAGCCCAATTCAGGTCTTGACCCCATGACCCTGAGATCAAGACCTGAGCTAAGATCAAGAGTCAGACACTTGATCAACCGAGCCACCCAGGCGCCCCTCCTATATGTATTAATTACAAACAAATGTCCTTGGTTTGAATAGTGTTTTAAAGGTAAACACTACAGACATCTGGGTGGCTCAGCCGTTGAGTGTCTGCCTTTGGCTCAGGGCTTGATCCCAGGATCTGGGACCGACTCCCACATCGGACTTCCTGCATGGAGCCTGCTTCTCTCTCTGCCTATGTCTCTGCTTCTCTCTCTGTGTCTCTTATGAATAAATAAATAAAATCTTTAAAAAATGATAAACACTAATTTCTAGCATTCTTAAGGTAATTAGTCCATTTTTCTTTTATCTTATAAATTAGATGACAGTATTCCTGTTTCATTCCTACTTCTTACTTTTTTCTTTATTTTTAAGATTTTATTTATTTATTCATGAGATACACAGAGAGAGAGAGAGAGAGAGAGGCAGAGACACAGGTAGAGGGAGAAGTAGGCTACATGCAAGGAGCCCAGCACAGGACTCGATCCTGGGTCTCCAGGACCACACCCTGGGCTGAAGGTGGCACTAAACTGCTGAGCCACCCGGGCTGCCCTTACTTTTTTTCATTTTAATAGTTTTTATTTAAGATATATAAGATTACTTTATTCCTGCATCTTCTCAATTCTTCTTCCTTCTATTTGCCCTTTTCCTTTCCTACCTGGCGAGATTTGGCTTTACATTCAGGATCTTTTTCAAGCCTTTGTCCGGTTTCAGTCTAGTGATAACCACCTTGCAAGGGTGAATGCCCACATGGACAGCTGTGCCATCCGCCTTCTCTCCCTGTCCTTGTTCAGTGTAGATGACGCATTTCTTCCTGTAAACCTGGACTACTTTGCCAATTTGCTGACCTTTGTAGTGTCCTTGCACAACCTGTACTTCATCATCCTTTCAGATGGCATGGATTGAACATTGCAGTTCTGTCTCAGCGTTTTGGAAAGGAGGGAAGACATAAACTTCCTGTGAATGTGGGAAAGTACTGAACTGCCTTTTATAGTTCTTGCTCTGGTCAGAAGTCACAAAGAGATTAAACTTCTTTTTGGCTGTTAGCACTTCCTTAGTTTTTAGTTTTTTTTAAGATTTATTTATTTTTATTTTAGAGACAGCACACACACAGGTGTATAAGCAGGAGGAGGGGCAGAGGGAAAAGGAAAGGGAGGTAAAGAATCTCAAGCAGACTCCCTGCAGAGTGTGGAGCCCTACATAGGCTGAATCCCATGACCCTGAGACCATGACCTGAGCTGAAATCAAGAGTTGGATGCTCGAGCAGCCCTGGTGGCTCAGTGGTTTAGTGCCGCCTCCAGTCCAGGGTGTGATCCTGGAGACCCGGGATCGAGTCCGTATCAGGCTCCCTGCGTGGAGCCTGCTTCTCCCTCTGCCTGTGTCTCTGCCTCTCTCTGTCTCTCATGAAAAAATAAATAAAATCTTAAAAAAAAAAAAGAGTTGGATGCTCAACCAACTGAGTCACTGAGGCGCCCCTTTTAATTTTTACTTTTATTTATTTTTAAAGATTTTATTTATTTGTTCATGAGAGAGAGAGAGAGAAAGAGAGAGAGAGAGAGAGAAGAGACACAGGCAGAGGGAGAAGCAGGCTCCTTGTGGGGAGCCCAACATGGGACTTCATCCCAGGTCTCCAGGATCATGCCCTGGGCTGAAGGCGGTGCTAAACCGCTGAGCCACCCAGGCTGCCCTAATTTTTACTTTTAAATGCAAGTATAAGCTCCCAGCCTTGGGAGGATTGGATGCATGTACATTAGACTTTACCTTTTTGACTCTCCTTTCCTGGATCATTGCTCAAATGGGGCCCTCTCTGACAATCTTTTATGGTCCCTACCCCCACAGGGTCAATATCACATAGCATCCTAACACATCTGGAGTCCAGAGGGAAGGAAGACAGGGAGTGTGTTTTTCACGTATGCATGCTATTTATATATAATATGCCTCCAGTATTTATGGCTTGAAACAAACCAGCTGTAATGTGAAGCCCTACTGTATAATAAACAGTGTTAATAACCAACTCCTAGAAATTGCTAACTTGTGGAAAGAACAGTTAAGCCAATTAAATACCACCCTTATGACAAATAATGAAGATTGCTTCCCTAAAACCAACATCCAAATTTCAAGTAGTTTAACAGGGTTGAATTTTAAAACAATACTTTTGAAGCAAATAGTGGGAGACAGAAAATGTCTAGTAGAAAAGAGCCTTCTCTAGGTGTAGAACATTTGGTTGATCATATGCTCAGTACATTTCATCTACTTTTCACGGGGTTCTATCGTAGGACTGCTAGGTTGGTAACACTGCTTTCCTTTCTCAAATTACAGCAATAATGCCAAGACTTAGTATCCTATCACATGATACACATTTTTGTTGCTAAATTACATAAGAAATGTTGGTATTTTTCTTACTCTCTTGCGCATCATTTGGGCCTCTTCTCTCTTTCCTAGCCTCATGCTTTTTCCTGATAGAAATCTTGGTTTATATAAAAAGTGCCAGCTCGCTTCCTAATTTTACAAAGGAGAAAACAAAAAACTTAATTAGAAATAAAGTAACAAACTATAAAAGTCTCTTACTAAAGCTTTCCTTCTTTAATATAAAAAGACGTAGGCTAATCATTTCATTTCTCTTGAATTTTCTGTCTTTTTCACAAAAGAGTGTTTTTCTGTACCTCCTCTTCTCATCTCACAGGAAATGTCTCCACACAATGATTATATTTTCTATCAGTTGGTTTGCCTTGATTGGGTTCAACCCAGGTGGGCGGCTTTCTGTTTTTGGTTTTGTTTTTTTGTTTTTGGGTTTTTTTTTTTTTTTTTTTTTTTTTGCAGAAGTTCAAATTGAGTACTGGCTCCCCTCACATAGAAACCACAAGTCTCAGTTTCTCCTACGTTGAGGCAAAAACAATGCTCACCATCTTATTAGTGGTTTTCTGACAAACTTACTATTTCATGATCTCTTTGTTTCATAAACTTGGCCATGTTAATTATCATTAACCCACTAAATTGGCCAAAGCTACCAGTGTTACCTGTATCTGTCAAGAAGTAATTTCTGCCAGGAGGCTACTGTGTTCAGAGACATCTTGAAATGACGAATGGAACTTTTTTATCTGTAATAGGAGCTCCTCTCTGTCACTAGTGGGAACAATTTTAAGGCCCATATGAGTTTCCATACTTGGCCCAGATTCATCCCAACAGTGTCATCCATTAGTGAGTCCCAAATGCCTGATTCTAGAATCTGTCCCTAATATGATTAGGGCACCTGCTCCAAAATACCTCCTGCAGGAACATTCTAAAATCTCTGGAGAAGGCATTTGGAGGAACTGTAAGACACTAGTGTGGGAGAACTCCTCAACACTAGACCGGATGTGACAACCTCAGTTCAGATCTTGGTTTTGCTATTTTCAACTGTGTGACTTTGGATATGTTACTTTGACCTCTCTGTGCCTCGGTTTCTTCATAAACTGGTTATTCACTATCCTTTTGCCTCATATTGACCCCATGGTGACTGACACTTCAAGCCTGTATCACTGAGACTCCCTTGATGGCAAGCTTCTAGTTGTTTCAGTCAAAGGGAAATTGGAAAGTGGAAGGGAGTATTAAAGGATTTGTTCTCCCAACACCTCACCAACCCCAAGCTGTTCTCATCACCTGCTATTCCCACCTCCACAGCCTAGGGCTTGGACCACATGTCTTCATGACTGCAGATGGTCTCTTAGAGCAGCTCTCCCTAGGATAGCTCTTCATCAGGCTCTAGTTACACCATTTCCTTGGTTGCCCTTTCAACCTGTGAGTAGGAACAGCTTCCAACAGCAGCTAGTTTGCTGGGCGCCTCAATATCCCTGATTTATTCCATCAAATCTCCCTGCACATCTGCAAATAGTCTTTTCTTTAATTTCTCTTTAGAATTCCATCTGTGTGTGCCTTCTCCTTCTTGCTGGAGCCTTGATCAACACACCTCATAGGACTGTTGTAAGGATTAAATAAATAACCACATGTAAAGTACTTAGGACAGCACAGGGCACAGATTCAAGGCTGTATGATTAGGTGTTGTTACCACAAAGGCTTCCTTGTCTTACTTTCCTATCAGTCCTGGGAGACACACCACTGAGGTTGCCAAAACAGGGGGAGGGGGTCCTTTACTATATTTCTATTTGACTGGGTTCAACCCAGGTGACTTTTGGGTTTTTTTTTTTAAGAAGCTCAAATTGAGTTTTGTTTTGTTTTTTTTTTTCTATTTTGGGAGGTCCTTCTCCAACTTCCCTCCAAGAGGGCTTTAGCATGGGCTTGGGTAGGAAAGCTAGAACCAAACTGGCTCAGGTACAATGGGAAAATCAACAGGCGGAGACAGGGAAGGAGCCCAAGGAGCATCAGAAGATCTGAACACAAAAGTGGGTAGAAGCTAAGGGATTTAGTAATTCTGGCAAGATTTGGGCTCCAGGAATTGAAAGAAGAGTCTTTGTTTGGCAGGATGCTTTGAGGGTATGGGCAGAGAACAGAGGAAGATCAGATACCTAAGACAAATTTCATATACCTCATAATTTGGCCAAGGGCCAGCTGTTTTCCAAGTTTCTGAAGACCAGGTGGAGTTAAATGTTTGGGACTAACAGGATCTTATCTAAAAGCATGCCAGCTGGCAGAGTTCGAGCTCACATATTTATACTGGTGAAATCTAGTTCAGGCAGGAACTGAGACCATTCTTTATAAATAGGACTAAGGACCTACCTAGAGGATTAAGAGGCTGTTTACATCAGGGGATGACATACAGGCATGCAGGACAGCCTGACAAGATTCAAAATGAGCCCTGCCATGTTCTAACTATATATACAGCACTGGGAAAAGTCACTCAGGCTCACTAAGCCTCAAATTTTTAGTCTGTAAAATTGTTTTTTTTTTTTAATTTTATTTATTTATTCATGAGAGACAGAGAGAGAGGCAGAGACACAGGCAGAGGGAGAAGCAGGCTCCACGCAGGGAGCCCGATGCGGGAATCCATCCTGGAACTCCAGGGCCAAAGGCAGGCGCTAAACCGCTGAGCCCCCAGGGATCCCTGTAAAATTGTTAATAACAGATCCTACCCTGAAAGTTGTTAGGAAACCTAAATCAGGGAATTTTTTTTTAAGATTTTATTTATTTATTCATGATAGACACACAGAGAGAGAGGCAAAGACACAGACACAGGCGGAGGGAGAAGTAGGCTTCATGCAGGGAGCCAGATGTGGGACTCGATCCTGGGACTCCAGCATCACTCCCTGGGCCGAAGGCAGGCGCTAAACCACTGAGCCATCCGGGGATCCCCATAAATCAGGGAAATTTTTTTAAGATTTTATTTATTTATTCATGAGAGACACACACAGAGAGAGAGAGAGAGAGAGAGAGAGAGAGAGGTTGAGACACAGGCAGAGGGAGAAGCAGGCTCCACGCAGGGAGCCCGATGCAGGACTCGATCCCGTCTCCAGGATCACACCCTGGGCTGAAGGCGGCGCTAAATCGCTGAGCCACCCGGCTGCCCAAATCAGGGAATTTTGATGTAGTGGTTTACATAGCACCTGACACAGAGTCAGTGCTCAAAAATGTTTGCCCTCCTGTCATCATCAGTGATCTCCATCATGGTTCTTAATGGTCAAATGGTAAAAATCTTGCAGGCGTAAGTTAATGAAAGAGTAACTGAGCTTATAAGGCACCATAAAAGAAATGGAAGATGCTATTAAATCAACCAGTTTACTTTTCCTCCTTTTGTCACAATAACAGATGCACGAAATTCAGGCCCAGGAAAACTGTACTTGTTAGTTAAACCTCGGGATGTATCTGCTCTTTAGGATAGTGATGTAAAAGTCAGGTTCTAGAATCAGACCACTTAGTTCAAATCCCAGCTCTAGGATTAAGAGCTGTTGGACCTTTGGACAACTTCCTTTATCTTATTAAGCTTCAGTTTTCTCACCTATAAAATGGACCAGTAATAGTTCCTGCCTCACAGAATCATTATGAATATTGAGACAAACTCTCAATAGTTTACTTCCAACAGATGAAAGTTGTGAGAGTTCTAATGGTAAGTAGAAGACATCCCTAAAAACATTTGGGAGATTTTACAATAAATTATGCCATAAAAAAATTCTGTCATATTGGGTATTGACTAGAAAGAGGCATAAGGGTAATTTTTGGGGGTGATGAAAATGTTAAATTCTTGTTTGGGGTGGTAGTTGAATGGATGTATTGCCAAACTCATTGAATTGAATACTTAAGCTCTGTTAATTTTATTGTATGAAAATCATACTTCAATTAAAACAAAAGGAATGATTATGAATTCTGCTCTGCACCTAAGATTTTATCCCATCTAACTCTTTATGTTAAGCTGAGAAAATATCATTGATAACATCCATTTAGAGAAGAGGTGAAGGAGATCCTATCGCCCACATTGTGCACAAAGGCTCTCTGTCATTAAAGGTACTATTTCTGCTCAAAGTTCATTTACTAGAAACAAGTAAGGGCAATAGAAAACCCTAGTCATGAGTTTGTTCATCAGATCCATGAGAATAGTGACTATAGGGCTTATCCCCACTGATCCGATCTTAGGGCTTATGTCTATTACTGACTAGAAAAATAGCTAGGGCAGAGTCACACCTGTTACCCAACAGGTGTTTGTACATATTACAAAAGGTTTATTAATGGTGGCTGTAGTCTTGCTATTATAGGAGTAAGGCATGTATACCAGATGAAAGAAAGGATGAACACATGAATGCATGGATGAATCAATGAACAAATAAGCATTTATTGAGTGACTGTTAGGCATTAGCTTGATTATTTAATGTAATTTAAATATTTTTTAAGAGATTGGTATATTTAAGAAAGAGAGCACACAAGCAGGGGCAGAGGGAGAAAGAGAGAAACTCGAGCATATTCCCTGCTGAGTGCAGAATCCAGGGCCATCCCCCTCCCCTCCCACCCTCCATCCCATGACCCTGAGATAATGACCCAAGCTGAAACCAAGAGTAGGATGCTCAACGGACCTAGCCACCCAAGTACCCCCATGTAATTTAAATCTTATTAAAAACTTGTTAGATGGGGATCCCTGGGTGGCGCAGTGGTTTGGGGCCTGCCTTTGGCCCAGGGCGCGATCCTGGAGACCCGGGATCGAATCCCACGTCGGGCTCCCGGTGCATGGAGCCTGCTTCTCCCTCTGCCTGTGTCTCTGCCTCTCTCTCTCTCTTTCTCTGTTACTATCATAAATAAATAAAAATTAAAAAAAACAAAAACTTGTTAGATGGAGTTATTATTTCCATTCTACAAATGAGAAAAGCCATGCTTAGAAGGTGAAGTGATTAGCCTAGGGAGGGTTCTACATAGCAATGAACCCCATATAATCTGATTATATCCTAAATCATTTCCATTTATTACAAATAATATTTTTTCTTTTATTTTTTAAGATTTTATTTATGTATTCATGAGAGACACAGAACTAGAGAGAGAGGCAGAGACACAGGTAGAGGGAGAAGAAGGCTCCATGCTGGGAGCCTGACGCAGGACTCAGTCTGAGGTGTCCAGGATCACAACTGGACCGAAGGCGGTGCTAAACCCCTGGGCTGCCCCAAATAATATTTTTTTTCTTAAGAGTTCCTATGTATTTTATTAGAGCTTGTATACATCATTTAGCATGCATCAAAACATTTAGTCTTTGTTTCAGATGCCATTCCAGCTACATCTGTTTAGGGCATTGATCAGCAGAAAGCTATGAGGTAGGATACACTTATGAAGTATTAGTCAATGTTTTCCCCTAAAATTTTTTCTACTTCTTCATTCTTACCCTCTTTCAAATAGCAGATAGATTATTTTGACTTCTGTTACCCCCACGCAGACTAGGTTAGCAGAAAGCAGAGAAAAAAATGAACTTCTTTTGGCATTTAATTCTTCAAAATTCAGGCTGCAAGGGGAGTGGGAATTATACAAGGCATAAATAAGTTGTAGAAGTTTCCTTGGTAATTTAGAGAATAAGTTCCCACCCAAGATTACACAAAGATTTCCCAGGTGTGGGGGAAGGAGACGCGTTAGAAAAAGTCAGAACGTGGCCGCTAAAGTAGCCTCTGAGCAGGGGCTGCCCTGGCTCCATCTCCCTCACCCATTCAAGTGTCAGATAGGGAGAGGGGATTACTGAAGCTCCAGATGGGCTTGTGGATTCTCAGATCAAAGGGAAAGAGCAAGAATGGCCTAAAAGGGAAATGACTGTGAAGTGTGGCCAACAGATAGATGTGAGGGGGTGGCCCTTGTGGGAGCCACAGCAGCAGGAGGTACTACATTCCCAGTATTGGCTGTCACTGTGGATCCCAGCATGGACTGATAATGGCCAGAGACTAGACTCAAACCCTATATCCCCCATGTCCCACCCCTTGTCTCTTGTAACATGCTCCAGAAATTAGAGGCAACTCTGGGAAGTGTGGGAGGAAATCACCAATATAGCCCGATTTAGCAGAGATCAAGTTCTGGAGGAATGAGGGCTCAAAACAGAAATTAGGTTATAAAAGAATAAATGTAGATTTCTTGTACGGTGAAGTTGGCGGACTGGCATTCATTTTGCTATGTTGTGTCATAGATGTGATAGATACAGTCATACTTCAGATCAGACGGAGAAGGGAACAGTACTTGAAGCATGCAAATAGAAATCTAGAGGGAAAAAATTCCTTTAAGACAAATGGTTTTTTTCAACTCGGCCCCTGTGTTTAATGCTATCATATTTATTGAGATCATCCTTTTTGTATAGCCTCAAGTTTATTTTTGTTTGAAAAGTCCTGGACCTTATTCTTCATAAGTTATGTGACCTTCTGTTCATACCCTTTGGAGTCTCTGATCACATTAAACTTTTGTCCTGGAACTTGTTTATTTTGAAGCAGAAGTTTCTAAGGTGAGAGTCATTTATTGGTTGAATTCTTTGCAAAAATCTTCCACTTCAACATAAACTAGGATATTCTTTTCATAGCTCTACACTCCACAGCAACAATGTGTTGCTACTTATGCAACCCCTAGTTTCCCAGACATCACCTGTCAGGGGATGACCCAGGGATGACCATCCAGATAAGGCAAAAACAAATTGGGGGAGGGGAAGTGACCATGAAGATGATTTCCTTGAAAAAAAAATGCCATTCGAACCTTTGAAGACTCAGTATTTCAACTGGACAGCTGGGTAGATAGGAAACAAAGGGGTCATGGAAGTAAAGAAATCTCTTACAATGGTAATTCAGTGGTCTAGGAAATAGGTACTGGTGTTTTGGACTAAGAGGGTAATGTTGAGACATACTTGATTTAGGAATATACTATATTTTGAAAGTAAGAACCAGTAGGACTTGGATATAGGATGTGAGATAAAGAAAAGGGTCAGGTTTGATGCCTGTGCAAGCCTGGACACTTACCTGGAATTTCCCGTGACTGGGAAAATGTGCCTTTAAAGGAAGCTTAAAAACGAACTGGCCAACTAGACACCAAACAGGAAAAAAAAGAAAAGGAATCTTGAATGAATATCTTTTTAACTTAGTGAAAATTGAACCTGTCATGGAATCAACAGCAATAATAATAAAAAAAAAACAAACCATGGGATGCCTGGCTGTTTCAGTGGGTAGGGCATGCAACTCTTGATCTCGGGAGTGTGGGTTCAACCTCCGCTTTGGGAATAGAGTTTACTTTTTTAAAAAAGGCAATAAAAACCTCAGTCTAACAAGGTATTTAACCCACCAATAAAGATCTGCATAAAGGGACGCCTGGGTGACTCAGTGGTTGAGCGTCTGCCTTTGGCTCAGGGCGTGACCCTGGAGTCCTGGCATCGAGTCCCACATCGGGCTCCCTGCACGGAGCCTGCTTCTCCTCTCTCTGCCTGTGTCTCTGCCTTTCTCTCTGTGTCTCTCATGAATAAATAAATAAAATCTTTTTTTAAAAGAATTAAAAAAAGATCTGCATAAAGTTGCATCTTATTTGAAAGCTACATGCAAAACAAAGGTCCCCAAATTAATGCTGAAATGTCAATTGGTTTTCTTACTCCATAAGGAGAGTTCACAATGCAGTCCACCTGACTACTATAGGCTGGGTCCCCCTGCTGGCAACTAGGAAGATTACCTCTGTGTAACTGCGAACGAACAGGTACTATTTTGACCTAAGCAAAATGTAGACTAAGGCCAAATCTCTTCTTTCATGTTATATCCCTTCTTTCTCTTGATGCCTAACTCACTTCCGCCAGCACCAACTATCACCAGCACCCAGGGTTCCCACACAGCATCCCATCTACAGTCTGTATCCTAAGAAATAACATTTCATTTTCTTAGGACTCGTGAAAACCCTCTTATATGTCCCATTTGTTAACATGATTTATCTTTGTAACCTGACAATGTGAAGCAAAGGGCTAGATACTTGAAACTTAGGTCTCTCAATGTAATGATTTTAACTAAATACAGGCTTTTTTTCTAAGTAGGAAAAAATAAGTGTAAAAATTTCAGATAGGACTACTGATGAGAAAGGCACACAGAACAGAAGAATATGGTTAAGATATGAAAATACAAAGATTTCTCATCATGCCAGGCTATGCTGGCAAACACTGTGCCCACAATATTCCTTTTTTTTTTTTGCAAATTTCTTTTTTTTATTGGAGTTCAATTTGCCAACATATAGCATAACACCCAGTGCTCATCCCATCAAGTGCCCCCCTCAGTGCCTGTCACCCAGTCACCCCCCCCCCCCGCCCACCTCCCTTTCCACCACCCCTTGTTTGTTTCCCAGAGTTAGGAGTCTCTCATGTTCTGTCTCCCTTTCTGATATTTCCCACTCATTTTTTTCTCCTTTCCCCTTTATTCCCTTTCACTATTTTTTATATTTCCCAAATGAATGAGACCATATAATGTTTGTCCTTCTCCAACTGACTTACTTCACTCAGCATAATACCCTCCAGTTCCATCCATATTGAAGCAAATGGTGGGTATTTGTCGTTTCTAATGGCTGAGTAATATTCCATTGTATACATAAACCACATCTTCTTTATCCATCATCTTTCGATGGACACCGAGGCTCCTTCCACAGTTTGGTTATTGTGGACATTGCTGCTAGAAACATTGGGGTGCAGGTGTCCCGGCGTTTCATTGCATCTGTATCTTTGGGGTAAATCCCCAGCAGTGCAATTGCTGGGTTGTAGTGCCCACAATATTCCTTAATTAGCCTTTCCCACTCCTACATCCCCCACTCACCTCTTCCTTCTCAGGGAAAATGGTGGTTGCTCTGATCTCCTGATCCAAGAAGACAATGCATGGTGAGTGAGCCAGGTGGCCAGGGCCCAAGAGAAAATATGGCAGCCCTTGTTTTCCCAGGAAAGTGCAGAAGAAAGCTTACAAGCCTGCAGTCTGGCTTTCACTACAAACAATAGAGGAGAGGTCAAAGGTTATTTCCTACCATGGTCACCAGGGAGACAGTCATCAAAATACTGAACTATCAAACTCTGCTTTTATGCCCAGAGCTCAAGCAGATAGAACACAGAGAAACCCACGTGCTGACAAGCAGCAAGAACCAAATTACAAGGTGTGTATAAAGGGAGCTCTGGTTCAGTACGCCAGCACTCAGGTTTGGCTTCTGAAGGAGATAAAATGGTCTTAATGCTCCACTGAAAGTACTAAGCTTTATTTAACAATTATTTCTAAGACAACTCCCAACACTTTTGAGCACGAGAGCTATTCCTGTTTGGTTAAGAGCCTGTGTGTTGATGGGCTCTTTAGTCTGTAGTATCTGACTTCCTTACACAGCTCTATTATAAGGAGATGTGCTCAGAATTCACAACCAAGATGGAAAATACTCTTTTTATTTTCATCAAAACTTTATTTTCAAAGCAATTTTAGGTTCATGGTAAAATTGAGAGGAAGATACAAATTTCCCATCTACTCCATGCCCCCACATATGCATAGCATCCCCCATTACAACATTCCCCACAGGAACGATGCAGGTGTTACATTGATGAACCAACACGGGCACATCATAATCATCCAAAGTCCCTAGTGTGTATTACAGTTTCCTCTTGATGTTGTGCATCCTATGTGTTTGGACAAATGTATAATGAACCTGTGTTCATCATGAATGATATCATACAGAGTTCTTTGCACAGCCCTAAAAAAAATCCCTATTTTTAAAGGTTTTCTTTCTTTCTTTACTTATTTGAGAGAGAGAGGGAGAGAAGGCACCCACGAATAGGGTGCAGGGAGTGGGGAGAGGAGGAGGGTCAGGGAGAGAGAGAGAGAGAGAGAATCTCTAGCAGAATCCCACTGAGCCCAGAACCTGCCCCTGTCCCGGCTCCATCTCAGGACCCTGAGATCATGAACTGAGCTGAAACCAACAGTCAGACACTCAACCGACTAAACCACCCCAGTATCCCAAGTATGTTCTTTATATAAGGAATTTATTTTTTTTAAGATTTTATTTATTTATTCATGAGAGACACAGAGACAGAGAGAGGCAGAGACACAGGCAGAGGGAGAAGCAGGCTCCATGCAGGGAGCCTGATGCAGGACTTGATCCCAAGTCTCCAGGACCACACCCTGGGCCAAAGGTGGTGCTAAACCGCTCAGCCACCCAGGCTGCCCAGGAATTAATTTTTAAAATAAGACTGTTTTTGTGAACATGGAAATATACTAAAATTTGATTTCTTAGTTCCAAACTAAAAATTTTCTTTACTTCATTTTCCCACTCTTGTCTAAGAGTTACATATGTACCAATGTTTTACTTATTAAGCTACCTTTCTTGATATAACATATTTAAACCTCCTCTGAAAGATCAAAAATGCTCAAATGATTATAATATTTTCATCATCATCCTTTGCTCCCTTTTGCACCCTCCCCTCCCCCACCTTACATATCTCTTTTATGTCAGGGAGATGATTTCTAGCATAAATTTTATATGCTCTGTTGTGACATGTATTACAGTTTTGACTGAAAAGCTCAATGCAGAACCAGTAAAGTGGACATAGAGATGGTTTAATTTTTTTAAAATTTTTATATATTTATGATAGTCACAGAGAGAGAGAGAGAGAGAGAGGCAGAGACATAGGCAGAGGGAGAAGCAGGCTCCATGCACCGGGAGCCCGACATGGGATTCGATCCAGGGTCTCCAGGATCGTGCCCTGGGCCAAAGGCAGGCGCCAAACCACTGCGCCACCCAGGGATCCCGAGATGGTTTAGATAGAAGCTTCTAGCATTTCTATCCAGGCCCTCATTAAACTCTAATAATGAAATTATCTCTTTTTTTGTCTGTCTCCCACCAGAGGATTGTCAACAGTCCCTACAGATAGAATAGATGGGATTATTTTCCTCACTATTATATTTCTAGCACTTAGAACAATGCTGGACAACAGTGGGAACTCAATAATTGAATAAGCTGCTATTTGAGGTTTTCTTTATTTCTTTTTTATTTTTTTTGAGTACAGTCAACACACATTGTTACCTTAGTTTCAGGTGTAAAACATAGTCATTGGACAAGTTTATACATTATGCTATGCTCGCCACAAGTGAGCTATCATCTGCCCTGATACATAGTCATTACAATATCATTGACTATCTTCCTTATGCTGTGCCTCTTATCCCTGTGACTTATTCATTCCATAACTGGAAGCCTGTGTCTCCCACTCCCCTTCACCCATTTTGCTGGGGTGGTGCCATCACTGGCCATGAGCTACTCTCCTCTAGTGAGGAGCCACAGTCAGCTACTGCTTTCCCAGAGATAATGGAAGTTTCTATTAGCAGCCATCAGTGACTCAAAGACATAAAACATTTTTAAGCTGGAAGAAATTTGATCTACATTGGCTACAAAAAGCAGTAGCTGAGTATAGGACTTCCTTCTTTGCTTTGGTTTGGTCAAGAAACTCTTGCTACAGCAGGTTTCATTGTGTTCCCTGGAGGGAGAAACAGGGATATAGTCATCTCTTTCTAGTGCACAATGTTTACCATCTTGCTATTGGCATCAAGAGTAGTTTATTCGAATGAATTTCCTAAGTGAACTATTTTCTAGAAATGTTCTCAGAAAACAATACCTGTTTCTGACCACAGGGCAAGTGATCAAGTCCAAGAAAAAATAAAAGATGGCATTGAGGAATGTTTTCTCTAGGTGTCAGCACAGCACACCTGGCTACATCCATCAGTGGGATTTACACCTTCCTTCCTTCCTACCTAGTATCAAGTATGAACCACTCCCAATACTTGTTTATTAACATTAAGTTATCATGAGAAATCTCATCCAAGTCTCATTTATAACTTACATTTCAGATTTCAGAGTTGGTGGTACAGATCCTAACTATAGCGAATCCTAAAAGCTAGTTGAGTGTCATGTTCCATGTGCCATGGATGTCACAGAGTTAGAACTACAGTCTAATTTACCTTGTAATAAATTCTCACCTACTCATTCTTGCTAAGCTTGGTCCAATTGTGTGTCATTTTAGTCACTGGGGTCCTTATGCTAAATAAGAAATGCTGCTGACAAAAACCAATTGCATCAACTTGGAATTTTATAAGACTATACCACATCCAGACTATTCCATATGGCAGATTAGATGCTCTAAATGACTCTCCAAATAAAACAAATAAGATGTTGGATAAAAATATCTTTTTAAATTCCTGAGACCTGGAAAGTAAATATTCAGACTTTCAAACCAAGTAAAAGCACTCTCTGACAGGAAGCAATGGCCTCTCACTGGGATTTCCAGCCTGAATTCATAGTGCCAACTGTGATCCAAGAAAACCAAAAAGCCAAAAAACAAACTTAAGCTAAAAATTTTATTCACAGTAGTGATAGCATCCCTTAGATGTCTAGCAAAAGAGAATAAAATCTAGGCCTCAAAAATTCACATAAAGACCCAAGGAAAAAGAATAACTAAGTTAAATCCCACAAAATTCAAGGAAGCAAGATGCCATGAGTAACAGATGGCAGGAACAACAGGGAAAAAAAGACTCCATAAGACTTCTAATGTTGGAACTATTAGACACAGTATATGAAATAACTATATATAATATGTTTAAAGGAATAAAAGTGAAAACTCAAAAAAATGAGCAAAGAACATGAGACACTAGGGATGAATGAAAAGATTTTTAAAGGAAGCAAAGAGAATTTCTAGAATTCAAAAATTGAATTGATAAAAATATCAATGGACAGGAATAATGGTAGGTTAGCTAGATCTGAAGAGACAATTTGGGAATTGGAAGAAAGATACAAAGAAATTCAGAATATAAAAAAAAGAAATTCAGAACATATCTCAGAAATGAAAAATTTGAAATAGAAATTCGAAAGACATAGAATGTAAAGAGATCTCATTAACATTCCAGAATGAGGTAATAGAATAGGTAAGAAATAATATTTGTCAGAATTGTTAAAAGACACAGACCTAAGAAAACCAAAGCAAACCAAACTAAAAAGGCAAAATGAGAGAAAAAAATAATCTGTACCTAGTTACAACTGCAAACATTGAAAGATTAAAATACTCCAAAGGCAAGCAGAGAGAAGCCACATTACCCACAACGGAGTAATAATTACTCACAATGAAATAACAATTAAGCCAACACCTGAATCTTCAAGCAATGATGAAAGCCAGAAAACAGAATAATATCTTCAATTGGCTGTGATAAACAGCTGTCTATCTATTAGTCTATAACCTTTAAGAACTAGGGGGACCTAAAATAATTTTCAGACAAATAAAAACTGAAAGGTCTTGCTACCAAAAGAGCTCACAGAAGGAATTTCAAAGGAAGGACTCGATTGCCAAAGAAATAGTGCTCAAAAACAGCAGGACTATGTGCGCAAAATAAAGCAACAGTGATTGTTTGTAATAACTGATTACATTGGGGGACACCTGGGTGGCTCAGTGGTTGAGTGTCTGCCTTTGGCTTAGGTTGTGACCCTGGGTCCTGCTTCTCCCTCTGCCCATGTCTCTGCCTCTCTGTGTCTCTCATGAATCAACAGATAAAATCTCTTTTTAAAATTTTATTTATTTATTCACAATAGACACACAGAGAGAGAGGCAGAGACACAAGCAGAGGGAGAAGCAGGCTCCATACAGGGAGCCTGACAAGGGACTCCATCCTGGGTCTCCAGGATCACACCCTGGGCCAAAGGCAGGCGCTTAAACCGCTGAGTCACCCAGGCTGCCACAAATAAAATCTTTTAAAAAATTGATTACATTGGTTGTAATATAATAAAAGTCGATGGCTATAAGTGGCCTCAAACATGGTAGTTTATAAATAATGACTGGTCATCAGGATTAAAACATTCTAAGGGCTTAGCATTTTTTGAAAGTAAAAATATTGAACTTTGTAACTGTAAACTCTGACAACTAGTCTTATTAGAATAGCAAAAATTTAAAAAAACAGTATATTACTTTTAAGTTAGTGCATATTAAAAAATCAGATAAGAAGAGGAAAAGAAAACTTAATGAATTTGAAAGGCAGCAATAGTGGGGATCCCTGAGTGACTCAGAAGTTTAGTGCCTGCCTTCCACCCAGGGTGTGATCCTGGAATCCCAGGATCGAATCCCGCATGGGGCGTCCTGCATCGGGCTTCCTGCATGGAGCCTGCTTCTCCCTCTCTTGTGAATAAATAAATAAAATCTTAAAAAAAAAAAAAAAAGAAAGGCAGCAATAGTGAGGATGGGAGGCAGAAAAGGTAGCACAAAGAAAAAACATAAGATCTATTTCTATAACCCTAATATTTCAATAACCATAATAAATGAAAATTTATCACAGTTTCCCATTGAAGGCAAAGGTCTGACTGAATTTTTAACATCTAGCTGTTCAGGGGTGCCTGGCTGGCTCAGTTGGTAAAATATGCAACTCTTGATCTCAGGGTCATGAGTTCAAGCCCCACATTGGGCATGGAGCCTACCTTAAAAAAATAAAAATCTAGCTGTTTAAAATTGGTACTCCTAAAACATAAGAATATAGAAAGATTGAAAACCAATGGAATCCAAACTGATAATCAATGAAATAAATCGTTCCCTGTCTTGTCTCTGAATTTTCTAGTTTTAGAATTAGGCTAAAAAGAAATGACCCCCATAGTTACCATGAAAAAGCAGTTTCTAAGCAACATTGCATACAGTTGCATGCTGCATGCAATGCATCTACTCTGTGCTGCTGGCGTGCTCAGGGAAGAAAAAGAAGCAAACTCTAATCTTTAAAAGTTCAATACTTCATGAATTTTCTAGCCATAGATTTTGTATTGGCATGGTTATTAGATCTCGCATATAGAATGTCCTGTACTTTTGGAAAAGTACTTTAAATCAAGATTTTGAAACTATGGGATCATTCCTTGATTATTTACTTCTTCTATCATCTTGTTCACCAAGAGGAATACATAATCTTCAACTCTAGCAAAGCCTGCCTTAATTTAAATTCTAATTGCTACCACTTGTTGCAAAGTAATAGGGGGGAAAAAAACCTCCTACATATTTAAATGGATAGTGGCTTTGTAAGTGACTCAATCACATACTCTCAAGCTACCCCGTAATCTAGTTTCAGATTCTTTAAGAGCGTATATTATGAAAGGGAATTTGAAGTGTCCCATCTCTTCAAGCCTCTTGAGTCACTGAATTTCTTCCTTCCTGAGAACCAAGTAAGCAAGAGAAGTTACGTCTGTTATTGCCCTGAAGATTCCCACAGGGGAGAACAATTCACTCTAGAAATGTTCATGACACCTATAACTACAAAATCATAAAATGCAAGAACCAAAAGGGACTGTAGGTAGCTGAGTCTGATGCTCCCTCACTTAACAACTGTAAGCCTGAGACCCAGAGAAAAATGATTTTCCCAAGGTGTCCCACCTAGTTAGTTGCACATGGGAGAAGAACCCCGGTCAAACTCCCTCCAATTCAAAGAACTTGTCACTATTCTAACACCTTCCTTTTATCATTCTGCAGTTAAAACTTCATTTTTTTTACATTTTAATTCCAGTGTAGTTAACATACAGTGTTCTTTTAGTTTCATATGTACAATACAGTGACTCAACACTTCCATGCAACATCCCGTGTTCATCACAAGTGCTTTCCATCCCCATCACCTATTCTCCCCTCCCCCCACCTTCCCTCTGGTGACCACCAGTTTGTTCTCTCTAGTTAAGAGTCTTTTTCTTGGTTTGTATCTTGCTCGCTCTCTCTCTCTTTCCCTTTACTTTTTTGTTTTGTCTCTTAAGTTCCACATATGAGTAAAATCCTATGGTATTTGTCTTTCTCTGATGCATTCTATAGTTAAAACTTTAAATGCCTAATAAGAAGAATACATACTGTAGACTAGAGGGAGCTTTATTTTCAGGACTCATCAGAATGATGGATTCTAACTTTCTTGGGTCATTATCTCCAAGGATAGTTCATGGGCAGAGAAGACTGTCAAGCTGTAGTAGACCCGCTGACTTATTTCTTTTTTATTTTTTATTTAATTTTTAAAATATTTTATCTATTCAGAGAGAGAACACAATGAGGAGGAGGGGCAGAGGAAGAGAAAGAGAGAGAAGCTCAGGCAGACTCCACACCAAGTGCAGAACCTGACTCAGGGCTTGATCTCACAACCCTGAGATCATGCCCTGAACCGGTCAAGAGTCAGATGCTCAACCCACTGAGCCATCCAGGTGCCCCCTACCACTGACTTCTTTCTAATGCATTCCCATTTATTTAAAGAAATGACACATGAGAATTTAAATAATGAAAATGTTTTAAAAGCAGCACACATTTAATTGAGAAGCATAAGGTATAGACCAGTGGTTCTCAAGAGGGAGGGAGCCATAGTCTTCTATGGCTGGGGGACCCTTCAAATTATACACTGTCCCTACGCCCACGTGCTCAGTTTCTAGTAAAAACCTTTCCTTTACCCATTGAGAATAGATGCATATTGAGCTACGGTTACAAAAGGGAACATTTTATCTCTTGGATAAATTGTTATGGGAAAAAAGTTGTGAACTACTACTATAAAAAGTGGTTTGGAAATTGTCTGCTAAGGATTCATGGATAGGTTTAAATAGGGTCTTGCAGATGAATTGATAAAGATGTGATATATATATAGCCAGCTATCAAAAAATTGAAATCTTGGGGTACCTAGATGGCTCAGCAGTTGAACATCTGCCTTTGACTCAGGTCGTGATCCTGGGTCCTAGGATCAAGCCCCACATCAGGCTCCCCACAGGCAGCCTATTTATCCCTCTGCCTATGTCTCTGCCTCTCTCTCTCATGAATAAATGAATAAAATATTTTAAAAAGATATGAAATCTTGCCATTTACAATGACATGGATGGAACTAGAGGATATTATGCTAAGCAAAATAAGTCAACAGAGAGACAATTATCATATGATCTCACTCATATGTGGAATTTAAGAAACAAAACAGGATCATAGGGGAAGAGAGGAAAAAATAAAACGACAAAAATCAGAAGAAGACAAATGACAAAACACTTTTAATCATAGGAAAAAAACTGAGGGTCGCTGGAGGTATGAGGGTGGAGAGATGGGGCATTAAGGAGGGCACATGATGTGATGAACACTGGGTGTTACGTAAGACTAATGAATCACTGACCTCTACCTCTGAAACCAATAATATATCATACATTAATTAATTAAATGTAAATAAAAACATTTTTTTAACCAAATAAATAAACCAGGTCTTGAAGAAAGCATAGGGTTTGGATAGACGGAGAAGGTGAAGATCGTTTCAGATATAATACTTGGTAAAAGGGCAGGAAAATAACCTTGAAATGTTCACTTTCCCCTGGAGCACAAGTTAATGAAGGGAGATAAGTCTGAAAGGATAGATTATGGTGAAATTGCAAAATATAAACTCCATAAAAGTAAGGGGTTTGCCTATATTATTTACTTCTGTACACCCAGCATCTAGAACAGTGCCTTGCACACTGTAGGCCCTCATGTATGTTGAATTAACGGGGCCTTGACTATCAAATTAAATATTTAGAACATTATCTTCCAGCATCTAGACAGTGAAGAATAACTGATGATAGTAGTGGAGATGTGAGCCTAGAGCTCCAGCAAGAGATTGGGAGGAAGCTGTGGGAAGCTAGGGAATAGGAAGAAGACAAAAGTCAAGAACCAGCCTTCTAGAAACGTTCAGACAGAGGGTGAGGATAAAGAAAATCCAGGAAGAGGGGCACCTGAGTGGCTCAGTGGTTGAGCATCTGCCTTCTGTTCAGGCCATGATCCTGGCGTCTTGGGATCAAGACCTACATCAGACTCCCTGCAGGGAGCCTGCTTCTCCCTCTGCCTGTGTCTCTGCCTCTCTTTCTGTGTCTCTCATGAATAAATAAAATCAACAAATAAAAACAACATAGAGATAAGAAAACATCCAAGCCCATCACGGACACTAAAAGTAATATTAAGAATAACAGGTTAGTGAGGCACACCTGGGTGGTGCAATTGGTAGAGAATCCAACTCTTGGTTTTGGTTCAGTTAGTGATCTCAAGGTGGTGGGATTGAGCCCTGAGTCAGGCTTGAGTTTTCTCTCCCTCTGCCCCTCCCCACCCCTGCTCCCATGCTCTCTCTCTTTCTCTTTCTCTCTAAAATAAATAAATCTTAAAGGAGAAAAAAAAAAAAAAGAATAACAGGGTAGGTGTGCCTGGCTGGCTTAGTCAGTAGAGCATGTGACTCTTCACCTTGGGGTCATGAGTTCAAGCCCTATGGTGGGTTCAGAGCTTACTTTTTTTTTTTTTTAAGATTTTATTTATTTATTCATGAGAGAGGGAGTGAGAGGGAGGCAGAGACAGAGGGAGAAGTAGGCTCCCTGCTGACCAGGGACCTGGATGTGAAGGCTCGACCCCAGGACCTGAGCTGACGGCAGACGCTTATCCAACTGAGCCACCCAGGTGCCCTCAGAGCTTACTTAAACAAAATAAAAATAAAAATAAAAAGTCAACTGGATTTAACAACAACAAAAAAAAAGTTTTTAAAAAAAGGATCACAGATTAATAAGTCTGGGTCCAATCAAGAAACAGAAAACATGCACTAATTTGAACAGGGAAGGTTTTATATAAAGGATTATTAAACTAGAATAGGAGAGTAACTTTGAAAGATACAAAGAGAACTCTAGAGGGTACCTAAGATGTTAGAGAGTGCCCAAGAAAGGGAAAAGTTGGAGAAGGACCCACTCCCCAAGGGTGGAGTTTAGACCTCGTTAAAGAAGGTATGTTTGCCACCCATGGAATGGCAGCGAAGCTTTTTGGGTTACCCGAGCCAAAGTGGGCCACAGTCACCTGGCTGCCGCAATACCCTCCAAGGCACAGATGAGCCAAGGCTGGTTTACAGAGATAGTGCACACAGAGAGAGTCGAGGTGCCACCACTGACAGGATGTCTGGAACAATTTAATTTAGTGTCCATACAAGAAGAGTTGTGGTGAAGTGGTCAACGGGGCCTGGCTGCCAAGTCGCCAGGGGACAGTGTGTGGCTGATGCAGTGTCTCTGGATATTCCCTCCACACAACATTGATGTACCTTTCAGCAGGAGTTAAGAAAGCAAAACACAGCACACTGACACCCGAAATCACCTTCTTCCTGCAATGTCTCTCCCATACCCTCTACTGGCGTTGTGCTCATCATAACAAAGAAATGCTGTAAAAAGCAATTCATGGGCAGCCCAGGTGGCTCAGCGGTTTAGCGCCACCTTCAGCCCAGGGTGTGATCCTGGAGACCCGGGATGGAGTCCCATGTCGGGCTCCCTGCATGGAGCTTGCTTCTCCCTCTGCCTGTGTCTGTGCCTCTCATGAATAAAAAAAAAAAAAAAAAAAAAAAAAAAAAAATTTTTTAAAGAGCAATCCATTAAAATACCTGGGTGGCACAACTGGTTAGCTTCTGACTCTTGAGCTTGGCTCACTCAGGTCATGATCTCAGGGTCTTGAGATCAAGCTCCAAGTTGTCTCCGTGCTGGGGGGTGGAGCCTGCTTAAGATCCTGTTTCCCAATTCTCTCCCTACACATGAGTGCGTGGATTCTCTCTTTCCAAAAACAAAACAAAATAAGACAAAAATCAATCCATTCTCACAAAGTAGATACAGGAGCTGAAAAGAAATTGATAACTGGCACCATGGATTATTCAACATTTTCAAGAGTGCCTGAATATGACTTAGCTGTTCTGAGCTGGACTGGGGTGCTGAGAGAGGATTGAGATGGAGTGATAAGGGGAAAAAGTAGGGTAAGTAGCTGAAGATTGACATAGCAACTCTGGAGAAAAGTGAGAGATTTTATGTCTCAGCATTTTCATGTAAAATCCCAGAAAACAGGAAAGACTCTGATAAACCAGTCCTGGAATCTCCTACCCAAACCTGCCCTTTCCAGGTGGCAAGTGGCACTGAGTATCATGATCAACCAAGCCTGAGTCATTTGCTCACCCCTTTGGCCAGAGAGATGAGTCACTGTGATTGGCAGCTGCATCAGGTCATCAAAAGGTAGGAGAGGGAAATTTTCCCAAAGGGAAAGGGTTGTGACGAAAAGTGGGACAGGGATGCTGATGTCTAACATATGGACAAATGAAAATGGGAATAAGGCTGTCTCTGAGGAAGGCTTTTTGTTGTTGTTGTTTTGTCTTGTTTTTATTGTATTATTACATTAATTCATTCTTTTAAGAGTCCCATCCTAATCTCTAGGTAGAGCTGGATGGAGATCACTGTAGGAAGCCGTGCAAAGTAGATGCTAAGTCAGAATGCATCAATAGTCTCCTTTCTCTTACCCCTTTAACAATCACCATAAAGCACTCATGTTTTGAGATCATAGAACTTTTTTTAAGATTTATTTATTTATTTATTTCAGAGAGAGAGAGAGAGAGCGAGTACGAGCATAGGGGGGTGCAAAGGGAGAGGGAGAGAGAATCTCAAGCAGACTCCCCACTTAGCGTGGAGCCTGATGCATGGCTCAATCTCATGACACTGAGATCATGACCTGAGCTAAAAGCAGGACTGAGCCACTCAGTCACCCTCAGAATTTTTAGTTTAATTCTCTGTTACTTGATATGAATGATACATAAAAACAAAAGAATTCTAAACCTTAAATATTGCTCTGAAGATAGATAAAATCTATTTCCCTCTTCCCAAGAAGTACTGATTGGTTGAGCTCAAATGTTCCTGCTTTTGTTTTCAGTTTGAGGTTCAGTACAGTGATATCCAGTTACCCAAGTGGAGTTAACTATACAGGAAGCAATGGATACCAGTAAGAAGATACGCAGAAGACAATGCCATCCCCATTTGTTCCTCAGTTGGCTCAGAAGAATTTCAGTGATGCCAGATCTTGTACTGGTTCTGACATCTGTGTCCATGAGAATGCCAACTATGACTGCTCTCATGGTATACCAGGCATAGACACTATTATCGGAAAATTATTCTATCTTCCAATTTTTCCATCTGCCAAGGGAAAATAAGTCAGTTTCAGGTAAGCATCCAAGCAGCTCTTCCCTATCTATTCAGCATTGTGTCCTTATAGATACTAAAAATAGATAGGGTTAAAATTTTCTAACTTGATCCCTGTAATGTAGGTGTCTCAGAGCACTAAATAAGAAAATTAAAGTATTTTTAAAGGCTGATAAATAGCAATCAACCATGAGGAAACCAGTCTGAAAAGAAAAATAATTCAATATTCTAACTTAACAGAACATAGCATTTTTAGACACAAGCTTTAATTTTCAGTCATATTAAGTAGTTGCTAGGTTTTAGTAAACTTTTTTTATGAAATACTCAGCCAAATATTTTATTTTATTTTTTTAGATTTATTTATTTATTCATGAGAGATACACAGAGAGAGAGAGAGACAGAGACACAGGCAGAGGGAGAAGGAGGCTCCTCGCAGGGAGACCGATGCGAGACTCGATCCCGGATCCGGGATCACGACCCAAGCCGAAGGCAGGTGCCCAATCGCTGAGCCACCAGGGCGTCCTTTTGCCAAATATTTTAATGAGTTTAAGGATTATATTGTGATTTCTACTCAAAGTTTGTGTGTTTCATAAGGACTTTATAAGCCTGAAACAATAGAATGTTTGTTTTGTGGATTTATTATTAAACTTGACAAAGACTTCAACAGAGATCTTTAACTTTTGGTATCAATGTTCTGCCAGAAAGACAGAGAAAGCAAGTTTCAATCCCCTTCCTATAGGCAACTTCTTTGTTTCAGGTGTAATTGAACATTATACCTGTTCATAGCATCAAACTGCCAAGATAGCTGGAATACAATTCTCCTATCAGGACTTGTAAGGACTGCCCTCAGCAGATTAATCTCAGGGAAGAGATTACCAAATCATGGTGCTAGTATCTGGAGATTTCTGTTTCCAGCAAACTCAAACAGCCTCCATCATCTTTACCCTTCATGCCCTGGCCAAGAATGAAGAAAGAGGAGAAAGCTTGATTGCTTCTCCAAGGGAGTAAGTGTCCTCGTTAAATAGTACCAGGACAGCTCTGTGTGGTGCTCAGCTTACAGGTTTAGTCAAAGGAGCCAGGAAGGATTTGAAGAAGTAAAATCTTGGGTGGCTCAGTGGTTGAGCATCTGCCTTTGGTTTAGGGTGTGATTCTAGAGTCCTGGGATCGAGTCCCAAATCAGGCTTCCTGCATGGAGCCTGCTTCTCCCTCCACCTATGTCTCTGCCTCTCTCTCTTTGTGTGCCTCTCATGAATAAATAAATAGAATCTTTTTTAAAAAAGTAAAATCTTATATTGGGGAAAGAGTGAGGAACAGAACACCATCATGAAAGGGGAGAAGCAGAAACATTTTACTAGGATCTTAGAGCAAAGCTTATTGCAGAAATTCACTGGATTGGAAAACAATCTCTCAAAATAAGTGAAATCTTGAGAACTAAAATATTTTTTCTCATATCATCTTATTTTACACTCAGGGACCATGTATTAATTGAAAATAGTCCTTTCTCTTTTTCTCTTTCAAAAGGTAACATCCAATATGCATGCATGCTTTATAAGCATACTGTATATCTGAATATGATGATAACAGTAAGGAGAGAAACTAGAGACTGGGCAAACAGGATGTGGGGGTAAAAAAAAAAGTACCTTATGAGTTTTATATTGCATTCATGTGGTATCTATGAAAAATAGATTAAAGACACTTTTACGTTTCAAATAATTTTCCAGTATGGAAATAACAATGTTGTTTGTGGGGCAGCCCGGGTGGCTCAGTGGTTTAGCGCTGCCTTCGGCCCAGGGTGTGGCCCTGGAGACCCGGAATCGAGTCCCACGTCGGGGTCCCTGCATGGAGCCTGCTTCTCCCTCTGCCTGTGTCTCTGCCTCTCTCTCTGTGTGTGTCTCTGATGAATAAATAAATAAAATATTTTTTTAAAAAGGGCAAGTCTGGTGGCTCAGCGGTTTAGGGCCACCTTCAGCCCAGGGCGTGATCCTGGAGACCCAGGATCGAGTCCCACGTCAGGCTCCCTGCATGGAGCCTGCTTCTCCCTCTGCCTGTGTCTCTGCCTTTCTCTCTCTTTCTCTCTTGTATCTCTCATGAATAAATAAATAAAATCTTAAAAAAAACCAATGTTGTTTGCTATTATTCTTAATCTAAAATGTTGAAGTTTATCTCTGCAAAGTTGCTTTTAATTTCTAAAAAGATTTTAATGCAAAACTATGAAATTATAGTTCAGGCCAATAATAACTAACTCCTACCTAGCAATTCACAATTTATAAAGCGTTTTTACATATATTATTGGATATTTTTCATTGTTTTGTTCATTTACTCATTCATTCGATAAGAATTTGATGACTGCCTACTCTTTGCCAGATCCCTGAACTAGGAGTGGGAGATAATATAGATAAACTGCCACTAAGGGACTCAGTTAATAGTCCAGAAGGGTATGGAGAAATGTAAAAAATAATAACTAGGACATTATAATATAGTGTAATGAATCCAGTAACAGAACCGTATGTTAGATATAGAGGTGAAATTCGTATCTTAGAGCACCTGAGTGGCTCAGTCAGTTGCATATTGGACTCTTGGTTTCCACTCAAGTCCATGATCTCATGGGTGGTGGGATCAAGCCCTGCCTCGGGGTCCGCGCTCAGTGGGGAGTCTGTTTGAAGAGTGTTTCCCTCTGCCCCTCCTCAACTCATGCATGCCTCTCTCTCTCTCTCAAATGAATAAATAAATCTTTTAAAAATTAGTAGCTTAACCAAGTTTGGGGAGGATGTTGGCAAAAGTTTTTGAAAGAAGTAATGCCCATGATAGATTTTTAAAATCGAAGAAGCTAGCTAGAAAAGGAGGAAAGTCACTATAAGTGGAAAGAAGGACCTATTTAATGGTTAGAAAAACCAATGGTTAAAACAAACCTGATGTATTCAGAAACCCATACAAAATTTGGTATTGCTGGAACACAGGGAAAATGGCAGGAAATGAGGCTGGAGAGGCTAGCAGAGCCTGGATTTTGAAAAGCCTTGTAGGCTCCTCAAGGAGTTACCACATTTGAAATTCCTGGAGATAAAGGAAAGAAATAGAAGCATCACAAACATAATCCATTCATTCCACCCTAAAATAAATCATATGTTCCAATTCTTGAAAAATCTAGAATAATTTTTATCCTTTTTTATACTTAACCTTTTGGTTTAGCATGCCTGCTCATTTCAACATTAAACTGCTCATTTCAACAGTAAACTGGGGCTATCCCACCTTCGGAGTCTTTGGGGGTCTGTAAGAGTTATTATTTGAGTTTCCATTCAGCATAGCGAAGGTCTTCTAGAAACTGGCATCATAACTGAACTCTGACCTGAAGCCCAGCCATGGGCCCTTTTCCTTAAAAGAGTACCTTTCATAACTGATACTTCTACAGTATTATCAATGTTATTAGAAAAACTAGACGCAACAGAATGGGAAACATCACAATCCTGTAAGAAACTTCAAGCTATCACTTGGACCATGCTTTGTCTAGTTACTATTATTCCTAAATTATATGAGAAAGACTTAATCATCTGTTACACACTTATACTTGCTAACAAAGTCAGTTTCTATTGATAAAGTTAACACCATCTTTTCCCATTTAGCTTCTATCTCATGATAAACTGTAAACACCCGCAGTATTGTGATTAAGAATTCAGTATCTACAGTCAAACAGTAGTTTAAAGTCTAGTTCTATAATATACTATGTGTGTCACCTTGGATAGTTACTTAATTTTATTATATCACTTACATCATTTATACATTGAGGATAAAGTTATCCCAATATATTTTTTGTGAAGATAAATTGAAATATGCACTTAGCAGAATGCCTGGTGTATGGTGAATGTTTATGAAATACAAGCTGTTATCGCTGCTCATCCTCTCTTCTCTGTACTAGATACCCCATATCAGAATGATTTTCTTAGAACTTGTTTTTTTTAGAACTTGTTTTATATGGAAACACATGTAGTATAACTTTCATGGAAAATTTCAGACAATGTTTAATTCTGGGGAATTTCTTATGTTCGAATTTAACATCTAAATTAAATAGGTGCTCACCATCCCAGCTGGAAACAGAGTTTCCAGAAACATTGTTTAAACAAGATGCAACCAGCAATTTGAATTGCTTCAAGCAAGAAAGATTCTGGCATTTGCTCTCCATTCTGTATCTCAGAAACCTGAGGACATGTCACACCCAGCTAAGCATTTCTGTCACCAAGGAATGGTAATGCTAATGGAAACTGAGCCTATTTCAAGCTCGTCTCCCTAGGAGTCAGAACATATAACTGTTAGTCTCATGAAATATGCAACAGGGTTCAGGTCTCACCTTTAAAAAGTCTTTTTGGGGGGCGCCTAGGTGGCCCACCCAGTTAAACATCCAACTCTTAATTTTGACTTAGTTCACAATTTCAGGATCATGAGATCAAGCCCCAAGTGGGACTCCCCGCTGGGCGTCGAGCCTTCTTAAGAATCTCTCTTTCCCTCTCTCCCTCTGCCCCTCTCCACCACAGCTCACATGCATGTGCATTGCACACACACACACTTTTTCTCCTGCAAAAACAAAAATAAATTAAAAACTCTTTTTGTTGTTCATCAAGTGACTGCCCCATTCTGTCTTCTAGATTCTTTGTTCTTTTTCCGATAGTATGACACTCCTCATCTTGCCCACTCGGTGCCACCCACCCACAGTATCTAAAGCCCCCATCCTTGTTTTGTAGCAGCAAATCCCCATTTTTGTGATAATTAGTAACCTCATCTCCTTCCCAGACAACATCACACCATATCTATGCAGAGCTTGAGTTGCTTTCCAGCTTCTTTGAAATTAAATATCTTTTTTTTTATATTTCCCATTTTTACTGGGCATACTCACATACACAAAGTAGTTTTAAAGTGGGTTTTACCAATACATAGTTTTATCACCTAGTTTACAAGTAAATCTATTGTGAACATTTTCTCTTTTGCAACAGTTAATATGCTTGTAAGGTATGGAGAAAACATAACCTATTAAGCTCTCTTGTTGGGGAGATTTAGAGAGATTTTTTTCCCAAGGAAGACTTCATTCTCTCTACAATGCATTGAGAAAAAAGGAGTGTCCTTGTCTTCTACAGCTTTCTTTCTTCTTTTCTTTTTTCTTCTACAGTTTTCTATGAAGGATAGAAACTTGCCTTTCAACTTAGCTTTTTAACTTGCTTCTTGGGCTCATCTAATCATCAACCAAGCAGTTCATTTTATTTTTCCCAATCTCTCTCTGATTTCTTCCTCTTTTCTACCCTGTCTCCCTGTCTCCCTGTCTCCCTGGTATACACACACACTTCTAATACTACAACACCTGCTTCCTGCCCCCTTGCCTGCTCTCTTTACAGAGGCTTCCTTTCTTTTCCTTTTAAAGTTAAGGTTAATTGATTTTGATCAACTCTACTCAAAACTTTAGCCTCAGGTCCATATTAGGAGTAACCTTTAATAATTTGAAGATAGAATTCAATTGTTTAAGGAAAATAGTAAGAAACACTTGGTAGAGATCCATTGTATCAAGAAACAGATCTTGGTCATTGTGTAGATATAGCTGACTTTTTTAAAAATAGATTTTATTTACTTATTTGAGAGAGAGAGTGGGGGAAGAGGCAGACGCCCCACTGAGCAGGGAGCCTAATGTGGGGTTCAATCCCAGAACCCTGAGATCATGACCCAAGCCAAAGGCAGACGAATAACCAACTGAGCCATCCAGCTGCCCCTATGGCTGACATTTTTTTAAAGACGTTTTTGGAGAGGGCAGGGCAGAGGAAAGTAGTTGGTACCTTAAGGTAAGGTTAGGGACCATGATGAAAATCTATTCACTATTTCAAGGAAATTACCAAATGATCATCTCTAGTTAAGACACTGGAGTGACAGCTTTTACAGGTTATGAAATTTTCATGACAAATATTGCATATGCAAGTGTCCACTAACAGTAACTTTGTAGAGCAAGGCAGATGCCAGCTAGCAAAAAAGTGGTGCCCAAAGACAGTGTTAATTCTGGAGTCCTGGAAACCAGGAAATGCTCATCTATCACGTGGCCATCACACTCTGGTAGAAATGTCTGCCGAAAGCAGTGTAGCCAGCCGCGCCAGCATTTACACATGGAACATCTCTTGGGCAGCCAAGTGTCATGGGGCGCAGACTCACAGTTCTCTTTTAGAGAATCGTGCTCACAGTTGCAACCATAAAAGGACGGCGGGGGGGCGGGGGGCAGGCACAGAAGGATCCCAGCATGCAGGTTCCCCCATTCAGGCAGCAAGTTTTGTTTAACTCCTTACCAGCAACTAATTCCAATTCAAATGCTTTGGAAATGGCCATAATCAAAATCACCCTGCAACAGACGCACTCCATCTTTCTGAGGTCCATAGCTTCTAACAAGTCAGGGGAAAAAAATGTCAGCATGGCTTTCATTCATGGACATTGCTAAAATACCCAAAGGAAAACATGAATTTCATGAAATGAAAAATGGGAATTTAGCAAAAAGAGTATCTCAGAGAAGGATGTTTTCCCCAGAAGGTCTTAGGAGGAGCAGGATGTCCTGAGAGATTGGGGGCTCATTACTGAGCTGGGTCCTCAGGAATGCTTTGACCTTAGCCAGGGAGCCAGCCCAGCCAGTAGCCTAGGAGAGGCCAATTAAATGTCTTAATTGAAATTAAAGCACTAGTTCATTTCTACATCTTTGTTGCATTGTATGACTTTAATATCCTGAACTTTATTTTTATTTTAAAGATTTTATTTATTTATTCATGAGAGACAGAGAGAGAGGCAGAGACACAGGCAGAGGGAGAAGCAGGCTCCATGCAGGGAGCCTGACGTGGGACTCCATCAGGGATCTCCAGGATCATACCCTGGGCTGCAGGCGGCGCTAAACCACTGTGCCACCGGGGCTACCCTATCCTGAACTTTAAAAGAAAAAAAAAATCTCCATTGAGACACACACACACACACACACACACACACACACACAGATCAGGTTAGGAATTTGCACCCATGGCCTCCAACCCAGGAACCAAGGTTACTTGACGAGCTAATTTTGATATTTTCTTCATACTATCATTTAAAGTTGAAAAGATTAGGAAATTTGGAAACAACAAATTTCATGAATATGTCAAGGCAGCATTAAGCCAAAATGCAAAATCAACCAACTGATTATGAGGGAAAATTAAGAGGGGAAGAAGAGGGAAGGGAAGAGGAAAAAGGAATATAGAAGAGGAAGGGCAGACAGGGCTTGAGATGGATGAATCTGACTCTTGAGTAGATGGAGGAAGTGACTCAAACAAAGGCTAAATAAAAACAGTGAGAGAAGTCAGTCCCTTTCATCCCTCTCTGGGGCTACTTATGTGGTCCACAAATACAGGATGGTCTACTAAGGCACACATGTATCTACTGAGTATCAATAGCTGTTTTCCCACTTTCCTAGGTGAACCAGGTCAAAAAGTGAATATGGGAGAAACAAGTCAACCATTCAGACATCCTTCAACACTTAAATCAAGAGTGGTATTTGTTTATACTTGTTGAAATTTCTTTCTTATTTGCTCCTTCGAGTCAAACCAGCACATTTCCAACAGTTGTTTAATCCAATTCAATTGATAACAGCAACTATTGGGCACAGACTTCATTTCCTAATCCCTCATGGCACATTTTATGATCAAGCAACTCAGCTCACTTGACACTTGAAATAAAATCAGTAAATGAGTATCTTTCAGACCCAGAGAGTTGGCTGCAATTTAATGCAACTCATCAAATACTATTGGATTGGATTCTCAGTATTCTCCTCAGGAATTTATTCTTTGTGCCACAGATTCTGGGGGCCTGGCAATTCAGATGCTTTTGACCATTGGACTGAGGCTGTCCACAAGTACTCCCTGCCACAGTTACATGCTCACACTGAACAAAACAAAATAAACAAAACAGTCTCTACTCATTTGTAAAGAAAAGAAAGTGCTTTATTTTTTTTTTCTAAACTCACTATCTAAATTCCACTAACCCGGGATCCCTGGGTGGCGCAGTGGTTTGGCGCCTGCCTTTGGCCCAGGGCGCGATCCTGGAGACCCGGGATCGAATCCCACGTCAGGCTCCTGGTGCATGGAGCCTGCTTCTCCCTCCGCCTGTGTCTCTGCCTCTCTCTCTCTGTGACTATCATAAATAAATAAAAATTAAATAAATAAATAAATAAATAAATAAATTCCACTAACCCTAAAAAAATTGTATTAACTACCCTGAGACCAGGGTCTACTATTATCTCCTGGTATAACAGCGCTTTATATTTAGTCAATGGCAGTTCTCTGAAACTGTGTCCTAACAGAAAAGTCCAGAAAGTGATGTTTAACCCAGGAAAGCCTGATGGAAATGTCCATCCAAACTTTGCATATACTATGTTATCAGAAAACAAAATTGGCGCAATTGACAACATCACATAGATTGAGATCTGCCTTATTCTGGAGCCAGACAATGGGTCATTAATTGAAAACAGCATTCTTGCTTCATCTAGCATAGTAAATAGCCCCTGGATTAGAAATCTTTTTCTGGGCAGCCCTGGTGGTTCAGCAGTTTAGTGCCGCCTTCAGGCCCGGGCCTCCGGGCCTGATCCTGGAGACCTGGGATCGAGTCCCACGTCGGGCTCCCTACATGGAGCCTGCTTCTCCCTCTGCCTGTCTCTGCCTCTCTCTCTGTCATGAATAAATAAATAAAATCTTTAAAAAAAAAAAAGAAATCTTTTTCTGGCTCTGTTGGTTAAGTGTATGTATACTGATTGTGGTAGCAACAGCAGGTGTAGCCTACCATTTCTGTAAGACATATAAGACTATATATATATATATATATATATTCATATATATATTCATATATATATTCATATATATATTCATATATATATTCATATATATATATATGAATATGACTTTTCTTATTCCTCAGTCCCTGGTGTTTCAAGGGAGAAATTTAGTGAGTAATATTGACTAAGAAATGTATGTATTAAGGTCCTGGAAGCCACCTATCCTAGAGTGTGAAGCTATGCCTTCACCTCATTACAGAGAGGGGTACCACTGTCTTTCCAACATCAACCTTACACAGAAAATATAAACTCTGACACAGAAACAAGAGCCATTATTCTCCCAACCTCCCAAAATATCAGCTCTTGTTCCATTATGAAATGGATCTCATTACCTGAGGAAAAGTAAGTGATGCTATCAGAAATCCATGTGCATCAATAACTGCATTAAAAAAACAAGGCTAATTGATCTAGTAATTAGGAAACAACTGATGAATCAAATTGTCAGAAAATGAGCAATAAATAATTTATCCTCTCGTTAATTGAATTAACACACTACCAATTAATGGTAAACACTTATTTCCTCTTGTAAGCTTGGATGATCAATTATAGATTTATCTCATTCAGGTCACCACTATCATAAACAAGTCATGTAATGACTCATTGGTTGTGGAGAGAAATTGCACCTTTGGCAACAGCATCTCCAAATGTGAAAAATGCCATAAATGGCCAATCCAAGTTACTCATTATGAGCTTCAGCACAAGGACACAAATAATTTAACATTAAATAATAAATTCTATAATAAGTTAAAGTTCTACTATACATGAGCAAAGAATTATTAGATCTTCACTTCTCCATTGTATTTTTGCCTCTAGATTGCTAAACAAACCCACCATACTGATTTTAAGACTACCAAAAAGTAACAAATCTTCCTTTAATTCTATTCTCTTATCAAACTATCATAACAAGCAAAGACACATTTGTTACTATACTTCTGGAACCGCTGACAACATTTACATCTTCTACTTCTAACTTCATTCAAGTGACATTTTAATAGCTGCAATGGAGTTTCTACTTTTGCCATTCCATGGAAATAGTTATCAGTATCTTGGTTGGCGTACCCTTTGGTTGGCCTTATCTTAGACTTTAGTCTTCTGAACTTCTCTACGGGTCCTATGACACTTCTTTATTTTTCCTCTTTTATTTTTCCTTCTTTTCAACTCCTTTATTTTTTTTAAATGTATTTCTTTATTTGAGAAAGAGAGAGCATGAGCCAGAGGCGGTGCAGGGCAGAGGGAGAGAGAAAGAATCCCAAATAGACTCCCCACTGAGCACAGAGCCCACTAAGAGCTCCACAAAGGCTAGATCCTACAACCCATGAGATCATGACCTGATTTGAAACCAGAAGCCCGGTACTTAACTGACTGAGCCACTTGGTCACCCCTCCTTTGCCCCTTTAAACATGATCCCTAACGCCTGTCCTTTAAGGTGTTAAGTACATAAATATAATGTGACATCAGTTTTTGAATAGAACAATATTTTCTCTCTCCCTTTAATATTTTAATCTAAATAGGCTTGTTATTACTCCCATTTCTTACTAAGAAAGAAATTACGGGGCATTTTAACTCAATATCACTTTTTCTCCCTTAGAGCTTTTCACTTTCAATTGATTCGGAACAACCATGGAATTAATTTAAAATATTACAATTGGAACACTTCTAAGCAGACACGAAGTAGGTTCACACCTTTCAACTAGGAAGAACTTGTTTCAACATGCAGTTTCCTACATTTATAGTTTCTATTGAATATTCAGACATAATATAAAGCCAAATATATATATATATATTGAACCATATGAAATTGCCAATATTCAATTATGTTTTGCATGTAAAAATGGCAATTTCATACAGGCCAATCAAATGTGTTCATTTTAATTATGGAAATAAAGATCTCAACAAAAGAAAACTAGAGAATTATAAATCCAGATCCCAGAGTTTCTAAAACTTTACAATAATATGGAAATTTCTAGATTTGTTCACATCGGCAGCATGTCCATAACAAAATTAGCATTTGGACACTTTTGTCCTCTACATAGGTGTAATTGTACTGGTGAATTTCATTGAAATGTGCCAGTAATAACAAAGCAAATAACTCAGTGCTTCATAAAATAATCTTGAATAAAGTACCACGGATTGTTTTGTCCTACCTAAGTGTACCATAAAGTTAGAAATACAGGAGCAGTATTCAACTGATTATGAGGGAAGATTAAGGGAAAGTGACCATTAATTACAAGATTAAGGGAAGGTCACTTGGTGACCTTCCTCCAAAACTAAGCTGTGTATTGTTCAGGTTAATTCTTAACACTTACATGAAGCATCAATATCATTCAATCCACATATTTAAAAAGTCTATGCTACATTAAGTGATAACGATGCTTGCACATGTCCATATCATGATTTTGAACAAGATTCAAATAAAATGGAACTTTGTGGAGCAAAATCTCACAATATTTATGACTGTATTTTTTTGTCAAACATATCATGTAATAAGAGGATTGTGAATATTTTGTCTTACACTATGATTACATAAATATAGGAGATTTAAGTAGGTAGAATCTTTTTTTCACTTTTATTGAAATATTATTGACGGGCAGCCCGGGTGGCTCAGGGGTTTAGCGCCGCCTTTGGGCCAGGGTGTAATCCTGAAGACCCGGGATCGAGTCCTGTGTGGGGTTCCCAGCATGGAGCCTGCTTCTTCCTGCCTGTGTCTCTGCCTCTCTCTCTCTCTGTGCCTCTCATGAATAAATAAATTAATTAATTAAAAAAATATTATTGATATATAACATTGGGTAAGTTTAAGGTGTACACTTGGTTTAATGCACATATATTTGGAAAATTATTATCACCATAGCATTAACTATCACTTCTACTACAACCCATAATTACTATTTTGCTTTTGTGGTGAGAACATTTAGTATCTACTCTTGTAGCAACTTTCAGGTATATTATAGAGTATTACTAATTATAATCACAATGCTGTGCATTAGATCCCCAGAACTTGTTCCAATCTTTTTTTTTCTTTTTCTTTTTTTTTCTTTTTTTTTTAAATTAATTTTTATTGGTGTTCAATTTACCAACATACAGAAAAACACCCAGTGCTCATCCCGTCAAGTGTCCACCTCAGTGCCCGTCACCCATTCCCCTCCACCACCCGCCCTCCTCCCCTTCCACCACCCCTAGTTCGTTTCCCCGAGTTAGGAGTCTTTATGTTCTGTCTCCCTTCCTGATATTTCCCAACTTTTCTTCTCCCTTCCTTTATATTCCCTTTCACTATTATTCATATTCCCCAAATGAATGAGAACATACACTGTTTGTCCTTCTCCGATTGACTTATTTCACTCAGCATAATACCCTCCAGTTCCATCCACGTTGAAGCAAATGCTGGGTATTTGTCGCTTCTAATGGCTGAGTAATATTCCATTGTATACATAAACCACATCTTCTTTATCCATTCAGCTTTCGATGGACACCGAGGCTCCCTCCACAGTTTGGCTATTGTGGCCATTGCTGATAGAAACATCGGGGTGCAGGTGTCCCGACGTTTCATTGCATCTGAATCTTTGGGGTAAATCCCCAACAGTGCAATTGCTGGGTCGTAGGGCAGGTCTATTTTTAACTCTTTGAGGAACCTCCACACAGTTTTCCAGAGTGGCTGCACCATTTCACATTCCCACCAACAGTATAAGAGGCTTCCCTTTTCTCCGCATCCTCTCCAACATTTGTGGTTTCCTGCCTTGTTAATTTTCCCCATTCTCACTGGTGTGAGGTGGTATCTCATTGTGGTTTTGATTTGTATTTCCCTGATGGCAAGTGATGCAGAGCATTTTCTCATGTGCTTGTTGGCCATGCTTATGTCTTCCTCTGTGAGATTTCTCTTCATGTCTTTTGCCCATTTCATGATTGGATTGTTTATTTCTTTGCTGTTGAGTTTAATAAGTTCTTTATAGATTTTGGAAACTAGCCCTTTATCTGATATGTCATTTGCAAATATCTTCTCCCATTCTGTAGGTTGTCTTTTAGTTTTGTTGACTGTATCCTTTGCTGTGGAAAAGCTTCTTATCTTGATGAAGTCCCAATAGTTCATTTTTGCTTTTGTTTCTTTTGCCTTTGTGGATGTATCTTGCAAGAAATTACTGTGCCCAAGTTCAAAAAGGGTGTTGCCTGTGTTCTCCTCTAGGATTTTGATGGAATCTTGTCTCACATTTAGATCTCTCATCCATTTTGAGTTTATCTTTGTGTATGGTGAAAGAGAGTGGTCCAGTTTCATTCTTCTGCATGTGGATGTCCAATTTTCCCAACACCATTTATTGAAGAGACTGTCTTTCTTCCAATGGATAGTCTTTCCTCCTTTATCGAATATTAGATGACCGTACATTTCAGGGTCCACTTCTGGGTTCTCTATTCTGTTCCATTGATCTATGTGTCTGTTTTTGTGCCAGTACCACACTGTCTTGATGACCACAGCTTTGTAGTACAACCTGAAATCTGGCATTGTGATGCCCCCTGCTATGGTTTTCTGTTTTAAAATTCCCCTGGCTATTCGGGGTCTTTTCTGATTCCACACAAATCTTAAAATAATTTGTTGTTCCAATCTTATAACTTATTTGTGTACTTTGACCAATGTTTCCCTATTTCCCCCAACCACCAGCCGTTGGTAACCATTGCTCCATTTTCTAGGAGTTTGGATATTTTTAGATTTCACATGTGAAACATATCACACAGTATTTATCATTCTTTATCCTACTTATTTCACTTGGCATTAATGCCCACAAGGTCCATCTGTGCTATTGCAAATGGCAGGATTTCCTTCTTGGAAATATTCATGTCGAATATTCCATTGTATAAAAATAGCATGTCTACTTTATCCATTCATCCATTGATGGATATTTTCCACATTTTTGCTATTCTGAATAATGCTACAGTGAGCATGGGAGCATGGGAGTGGTGGGCTTATCTCTTCAAGATCATGTTTTTACTTCCTTTGGATATATACCCAGAATTGGGATTGCTGGTCATATAATAGTCCTATTTTTAATGTTTTAGAACTTCCATCTTGTTTTCTACAGTAGCTACTCCAATTCACAGTACCACCAACAGGTTACCAGGGTTCCATTTTCTCCACATCCTCCTCAAAACTTACTATATTTTGTCTTTTGGTTGATAGCCATTCTAACAGTTGTGAGGTGATATCCTATTGAGGTTTTGATTTGCATTTCCCTGGTGATTAGCAATGTTGAACACTTTTTCATGTACTGTTGGACATATGTATATCTTCTGTGGAAAAATGTCTGTTCAATCCCTCTTTTGCTATTGAATTTATGAGGTCTTTACATTTTTCCTATATTAACCTCTTATCAGATCTATAGTTTATAAATATTTTTTCCCATTCCATACTTTGCCTTTACTTATTTATTTATTTATTTATTTATTTATTTATTTATTTATTTAGCTTTGTAGAAGTTCTTTAGTTTGAGATAATCCCACTTGTTTATTTTTGTTTTTGTTGCTTGTGCTTTGCGGGTCTTATCCAAAAAAACATTGCTAAGTTCAACATCAAGAACTTTTCCCCCCTTTTCTGTGTGGTGTGTTATGGTTTCAGGTGTATGCTTAAATCTTTAATCCTTTCTAAGCTAGTTTTTGTGAGGTACAGGGGCCAATGTCATTCCTCTGCATGTGGTTATCCAGGTTATTTATTTATTTTTTTATTTATTATTTTCTAAATATTTTATTTATTTATTTATTCATGAGAGACAGAGAGAGAGAGAGAGAGAGAGAGAGAGAGAGAGAGAGGCAGAGACACAGGCAGAGAGAGAAGCAAGCTCCATGTAAGGAGCCCGACACAGGACTCGATTCCAGGTCTCCAGGATCACACCTGGGCTGAAGGCGGCGCTAAACCGCTGAGCCACTCGGGCTGCCTATCCAGGTTTTTAAAACACCATTTATTAGAGACTAGCCTTTCCCATTGAGTACTGTTGGCTTCTTGTTCCGACAATAGTTGACTGTATCTTTGAGATTATTCCTGAGCTCTCAAGTGTGTTCTATGGCCTATGTGTCTATTTTTAGTGCAACACTATACTATTTTGATTAGATAGTTTTGTAGCATAGTTTGAAATCAGGAAGTGTGAGTTCTCCAGTTTTGCTCTTTCTCAAGATTGCTTTGGCTACTCAGGATCATTTGTGATTCCATACAAATTTTAGGATTGTTTTATTTCTGTGAAAAATGTCATTGGAGGTTTTGTAGGGATTGTATTGAATACACAGATTGGCTTTGGGTAGTATGGACATCTTAACATTATTAATTATAATTCCTTCATCTCCTTGGTTAAATTTATTCCTGTATTGTTTTCTTTTTGATGTTATTTTAGGTGTGGATATTTTATTTCCTTTTCCGACATTTCATTGTTAGTGTACAGAAATGTAACTGAATTCTGTATGTTGATTTTCCATCCTGAAACTTTTCTGAATTCTTGATTAGTTCCAACAAGTTTTTTGGTGGAATCTTTAGGATTTTCTATGTATAAGATAGTATCAATTACAAAGACAATTTTGCTTCTTCCTTTCTGATTTCGATGCCTTTTATCTCTTTTTCTTGCTTGATTCCTCTGGCTAGGACTCCCAGTACTATGCTGAATGAGTGGTGAGAATGGGCACCCTTATCTTGGTCCTGATATTAAGGAAAAGCTCTTGACCTTTCATCATTGGCTATAATGTTAGTGGTGGACTTGTCATATATGGCCTTAATCATGTTGATATATGTTCCTTCTATACACAATTTGTTGAGCATTTTTTATCGTGGAAGGATGTTTTGTTAATGCTTTTCTGCATCTCTTGAGGTGATTTTTATCTTTCCTTCTATTAATGTTGTGTATCACATTTATTGGTTTGCATATATTGAACCATTTTTGCATCCCAGAGATAAATCTGACTTGATCATTGTGTATAAATAATCTTTTTTTCGAATGTGCTGTTGAATTTGGTTTGCTAATATTGTGTTAATATTTTGTTGAGAATTTCTATCTATATTCATCAGATGCAGCTTTTTGGTAATGTTTACCTGGCTTTAGCATGAGGATAATGGGGCCTCATAGAATGAGTTTAGGAATGTTGTCTCTCCAATTTTTTGGAAAAGTTTGAAAAGGATTAGCATTACTTCTTTAAATCTTTGGCAGACTTCACCAATGAAACCATCTAGGTGTAGTTTTTCTTTGTTGGGTGGTTTTTTTTTTTATTATTGATTCAATTTCCTTCTTGTTATTGTCTGCTCAGATATTCTCTTTGTGTCTCAGTCTTGGCAGGTTATAGGGTTCTAGGAATTTATCCATCTCTTCTAGGTCATCCAATTTGTTGGGATATAATTGTTCATAGTAGTCTCTCATTATCCTTTGTATTTCTTTAGTGTCAGCTGTAATGTCTCCTTTTTCATTTATAATTTTGAGTCTTCTCATTTTCTTAGTTTAGCTGAAGATTTGTCAGTTTTTGCTATTTGTAAATCAGCTTTTAGTTTTGTTGATACATTCAATTGTTTTTCTGACCACTATTTCATTTATTTCTGCTCTGATCTTTCCGCTAACGTTGGGCTATGTTTGTTCTTTTTCTAGTTCCAAGAAGTGTACACTTAGGTTGCTTATTTGAGATCTTTTTTCTTAATGTATATGTTTATCACTACAAACTTCCCTCTTTTGCAGAATAGAATAATTTTGGTATGCTGTGTTACCATTTTGTTTCAAGATATTTTTTTAAATTTCTCCTTTGACCTCTTTTTTGACAGATTGGTTGTTCAGGGTGTGTCAATTTTCACAAATTTGTGAATTTTCCGGTATTCTTCTTATTGATTTCATATCATTGTGGTCAGAATATATGTTGTATGCTTTCAATCTTCTTAAATTTGTTAAGATTTGTGACCAATCATGTGATCTATTCCAGAGAATGTTCCACATGTGCTTGAGAAGAATGTATATTGTGCTGCTCTTGAATAGAATGAATATTCTATATGTGTCTTTTGGTGAATTTGGTTTAAAATATGGTTCCAGTCAAATGTTTCCTTTCCATCTGGAGTTTGGCCAGTGTTGAAATTGGGTAATTGAAATCCCCTACTATTATTGTATTATCTATTTTTCTCTTCAGATCACTTACTATACACTTAATATATTTAGGTGGTCTGATTTAGGGTGCATTTATACTTATGAGTATTCTATCTTATTACTGAATTGACCCCTTTATCATTATTCAATAGACTTTTCTGTCTCTTGGTAGTGTTTTTTTTTGTTTGTTTGTTTTGTTTTGTTTTTTGCTTAGCCTATTTTGTCTAAGTATAGCTACCCTGCTCTTGTTTGGTTTCTATTTGTATGGAATATCTTCTTCCATCTTTTCACTTTGAGCCTATGTATATCCTTAAAACTGAAGTAAGTTTCTGGTAGGCAACATATAGTTGGGTCTTGTTTTTTAATCCATCTAGCCACTCTGTGTCTTTTAATTGAAGAATTCAATGGATTTTCATTTAGAGTGTTGATAGGTAAGGACTTATTACTAATGTCATCTTATTTTTTTCTGGTTATGTATTTCTCTTGATCCATTTTTCCACTCTTGCTGACTTCTTTTGTGAAATGATGATTTTCTGTGGTGGTTTGTTTTGATTCCATTCTTTCCTCTTTTGTCAATGTACTGTAGATTTTTGCTTTGTGGTTATTATGAGGCTTACATCAAGTATCTTATAAGTGTATCTGTATATTTTACACTGATAAGAACTTCAATCACATACAAAATCTCTATGCTTTTACTCCCTTCCCATTTTTGATGATGCACTTTACTTTTTGTGTTCATTAATGAATTATTATAGCTATAGTTATTTTTAATATTTGTCCTTTAAGTCTTATACTAGAATTAAGTGGTTAACATTCTATTATAGTATATAGTATTAAGAGTTTTCTGAATTTGACTACTTACCTTTTCCAGTGTGTCATATATTTTCATGTTACTAATTAGCATCCTCTCATTTCAATTTGAAAAACTCCTATAGTATTTTTCATAAGGCAGGTCTAGTGGTGATTAATTCCCTCAGCTTTTTTTTCCCCCTCAGCTTTTGTCTGGGAAAATTCTTTACCTCTCCTTCATTTCTGAAGGACAGCTTTGCCACAAAGTATTCCTGTTGGGAAGGGAGGGGGAGGAGGTTGTAGTTTTTGGTTTTCTTTTCCTTTCTTTTCTTTCAGCACTTCTGCTAGATCTCTCTCTCTTCTGGCCTGTAAGGTTTCTGCTGAGAAATCTGCTAATAGCTTTATGGGAGTTAATTTGAAAGTTAAAAGCCCCCCCCTTTTTTTCTTGCTGCTTTTAAGTTTTCCTGTTTTTGATTTTTAAGGGTTTTTGTATAATATATCTTGAAGAGAATCTCTTTAAAGTTAATTTTGCTTGGTGACTTAGGAGATTCATAAATTTGGATATCCAAAATTTCCCCTAGGTTTGGGTTCTCAGCAATTATTTCTTTATTTTTTTTTTAAGATTTATTTATTTATTCATTCAGAGAGAGTGAAGAGAGAGGCAGAGACACAGGCAGAGGGAGAAGCAGGCTCCATGCAGGAAGCCCTATGTGGGACTCGATCCTGGGTCTCCGGGATCACACCCCGGGCTGCAGGCGGCGCTAAACCGCTGTGCCACGGGGGCTGCCCCATTATTTCTTTAAATAAGCTTTCTGCCCCCCATTTTCTTGTCTGTCTGGAATTCCAATCATTCACAAATTGATTCTTTAGATGGCATTCCATAGAACACCTAGGCTTTCTTCACGCTTTTATTCTTTTTCTTTCTCGTCTGACTGGATAATTTTTCAAAGTCCCTGTCTTCTATCTCACAGATTCTTTCTTCTGACTGATCTATTGTTGATGCTATTTCATTCTCCTTTTTATTTCATCTATTGTATTCTTCATCTCTAGAATTTCACTATTTTTGTTATCATTTTGTTCACATTTTTTCCTGATATTGTCAAATTGTCTTTGTGCTTTCTTATAGCTCATAGAGTTTTCTTAAAACAGCTATTTTGAATTCTTTACTGGGTAAATCATAGGTCTCCACGTCTTTGGGTTCAGTTACTGAAAGACTGTGATCCTTTGGTGAGGTTATGTTACTTTGATTTTTTCATGTGCCTTGAAGTTTTTTATTGCTGACTTTTCAAGGAACAGTCAACTCCTCCATACTAACTGCCTTTGGGAGAGTGATAGATACTATCAGCCCTCCCAAATTCTGAGGCTATCTCAGACCATCTATGGGTACATCTGTTCCACACTCCTTGCTCCTTCTTGTGGCAACATTATTAGCTTGTATGCCTTCTTTGGATCCTGCAATGCACCAGGCAGAGTGCTATCAGCCTCTCTCACTTTCCCAAAGGTGGCACTAAAGTTTGTTTGATCTCTCTTTGGCTTGCAGATTTGAGCCATTTTTCTCCATGTGTACACTATCTGATTTCTCACCACTGCCATCGAGAGTATGCACAGCACAACAGCAAGAGTGGCGGGGGTGTGACTGAGGCATGCGGAGTGGGGTTCCCCATGGGCCAGTTGGGGGAACCATGGGTGAGAAATTCCTAACAGCTTGTATGTTTCTTCCAAGAGTCTGCAATGCAGTCAGTAGGATTCACGTTCCTTTAATGCCCTCCAAGAGTCCTGTCGCTCTTTCAGTCTTTTCCTGTCTCCCAGTCATGTACCTTGTGATTCAGTACTCTAGTTGGGTAGAGAAAGGAAACCTGTTGGCAGTGTCCTGCACAGCTGGGGAAGCGAAGTGCTCACTCACACATTCTCCTTTTCACCTGTGGGACAAATAATGGGCTGAAGTCTCTCTTGGCCTTAAGCTGTGCTGCCTTGGAGGAAGAGTGATGCAGGTAAAGTCAAGCTGTTTCTCATACCCACTTCAAATCCAGACTTATATTTGTCTTGCTCCAGTGGTGTGCTGAAACTCCTCTAGAAATCTGGACTTCCACAAAGGCTCTCTTGTCCAAGGGGAATTGTCTAAGGTAGTACATTTTAGGGGCTACTGGACCTTGGCTGAGAAGGACTGGATCCAGTCCATTAACTAGTACTTGGTCCCTAGCTGGGGCCAAGATCTGTCTACCTATCACACACAGGCAAGACTCCTCCCAGGTTCTTTGGCATATAAAGGTGGATCCTGCAGTTCCCTCAAAAGCACTTTTGTCTTGGGTGAATGCTACATTTTTATTTTTGAGAGTGGAAAGAGTAAAAAATGAGAGGCATCTTTTGCTACCATGATGCTATTGTCAGAATCTTTTCATTTAAAGTGTACCTGTTCTCTCAAGGGTAACTTTGATTCCTACAATCATTAAATACATGCTTAAGCTTAGGTTTCAGTATTGAATGGGTGGCTTTTTAAACATTTAAATTCTATTTCTCTTGACTAGTAAGTCCTTGATATGGCTTCTGTTTCAAAAGAACCAGCAACTAAATCATCCTTCTATGTTTGTCCTAAAATGGTCGCTTCCATCAAAAGACTGGAATGTGATCTCAAGACAAGGCCAACTATAGCCTGACCCTCTGTAGGGGTAGGAGATGCTCAAAGGACATTTAGTTAAGTAGGTTAAAGGAGTCAGCGAGATAATGCTGACAACCAAGAACATGGAATAATACAGAAGGCTCCTGGCACAGTAGTTCTAAATGCAACCATGTATGTATCACCCCTCCCCCTTGGTAGAGCACATTAACAACAGTACCTAAAAATGGAGATGGCGAGGTAGATAAGACAAGACTGTCAACAAGTAGCATGGCCTTAGCACACTGGAAAGGGAGAAGCACACTGGAAAGGGAGAAGCATAAGAGTACAAAAGGATCCCAATCTTTGAAGATGCATTGTGAAGGAAACATTTTTGGATGAAGAAATAAACTAGGGATTCCATGTGGGCATGAGTAGAAGACACAAAAGATCAGAACCCAAACAGAATTAAATATAATGCAATAATTCAGGATTGGATTATAGCTCCTTAAATTTTCAGGCCTGCCCATTCTTGTGTAGGATTTACACATGGTGGTAAGGATAAAAATGGCTCTATCTTAGTGGAGAGGACAGGGCTGAGACCAACACAGGAGTTGATAAGAGAGAGCAATGTAAATTTCACTGGCTTGACAAGGGAGCCTGCCGAACCCTTGTTCAAACAACAGGAGTTTTAATAGAAAATACTGAATCTCTATGTTTAAACAAAGCTTTTGTCCTCCTCTACTAAACTCTCAAAGAAAAATGACAAGCCTAGAATTAGCATTCAACACTGAAACACGTTTCTTGTAGCATGTTATGAGCCTCTAGCTGAAGAAGCACAAGAAGTCTCATCAAACATACACCATACAACCACGACATTTCTGAGAGGTAAGGAGATCAAGATTCTATTCTGGGCTAAAAAACAACCTAGTATCTTTCTTTTCTTCTAAGTCTATGAAGTAATCTTTATGTTTTCAATATGAAAAGTCAATGGACAGTACATTTTTAGCAGGAAAAAAACCCGCAACATTATTCAAATGGGTAAACATAAATTCTGCTTTTAAAAGGCCAATACATACACAAAATAATTTAAAGTAAAATATAAAATAAACCAAAACAACATTCTTATTTGGAAAAGCATTGTATATGTTGCAGACTAACAGGAAGGATTTTATATCAAATATTGCAAATCTCACCTAAATCCTGATAGTTTTAATTTTTAAAAATTGTTAGTCATTAAATGAACTATCTTTCTTCTAAAAGAATACTCCCAATATTTTGCATTTCAGAAATTTTAATAGTTTTATTTGGCAAAGAGAAGCCTAAGAATTTTTTAAAAAACATTTCGAGAGGGAACATCCTTTTACCATAAAATAAATTTGTGTGATTTGGGAGGACAAATTTCAAATGTATATTTTTTGATATATGTGCCAATTTTACAATTAATACAAAAAAGATAAAGTTAGTTGAAATATTTTAAAAATGTAAAAACCAGTCCAGGCAACGTAACTATACAATCTTGCTGTAAAAGTACTTTTATCAAATTCTGCCCAAAATATGTATGCAATATAGTAAATTTTAGTTCTTCAAGTCATTCTTCACTGCCGGCTGGCTTTGCCATTTTCTGCTGTCTCCATTCTGAAAAACAGAAGGAAAAAATGAGCTGGTAAAATAAAATGTTCAGTAACTACTCATATTTTTTCTCCAACTTTCACACGAAATTAAACTTTATATATTCATAGAACAAAAGAACATCAGTCCTCTAGAAAAGGACTACAATTAGGGTCCCTCTGGTTACTCTGCCTCCCTTGTTTCGCAGATGAATGAAAACTGAAGCTCAGAGAAATAAACTAATTTTGCCAAGGTTTCATTTCAAAGGTCACTTTTTCTATGATAACTCGTCAAGCTTAAAGCAAAGGGAAAAAAAACCCTACCATTTTGCCAAAAATTTATTTCCTTTTCTGCTAAATAAACTCATTTACCAATACATTTTCAAGAGGTCTTCCAAAAAGGATATTAAAATAATCAGAACTGACACTTATTCAATTAAAATCAACACTCCTAATACTGTATTACTTGATAGAAAGGTATTTCTCCCCTTTTTTTTCTCCCCTATTTTTTTTGTAAGATTCAGTATTGTACATTAAGTGTTCCCCGATTTTTCCGTCTATGATGTCTACTGAGCAATGAAATGCTCTAAGGAGTAAATACTTTCAGGGTTCCAATCAATATAATCAAGTCTTTTATAAGTACCAAGAATCAAAGAAGTTAATTTTTTCTCTTTATAGGTAACATGTATCAACTTATTATATTAGTAATAAAAATTGCTGAACACAACAAACAGCAGTGTTTACTACTTTAATTTTTAATAAAGCAATTAGCAAAACCAGCTTCTACAATATATAATACAGACCCATTTTCCTCTTTAAGATGTTGATATAATTCAGCTCTGTTATTAACAGAGTTCAAACGTCCAGCAAACTCCTGATGTTTTCTGGAATTGGCAGTATTGATTCTATTACTCCATAGGGATAATAAAGACACTGGCCCTGTTACATGTAAAAGAAGAGGAAAAAGGCAGAATAATTCATTACTTCAAGATTTACAAATTAAAAAAACTTATCTTTAATTCCATTGTTCATTTTATATAATTAAAGCAATATAATCCTTCCTTTATTCTAAATGTTTAGGGGTCACCAAGACCCCAAGACTACTAGTCTGGTGATTTTCTGGAAGGATTCAAGTAATTAAACATAAAGTTATAGTCTGAACTAAAAATCACTGCTGCAACAGAGTAAGGATATACAGCCAGAGCAGTAACAGCAAAAGATACACTAAGCAAAGGACAGAAGAATCCACTTGCAGGCTTTCTATGCTCTCTCCCTACAGTAGGGGTTTACACCAAGGGCACAGTCCCTCCAGCAGCAAAAATGTAGCCATGTGTGCACAAAATTTTTGCAGGGAAAGCCCGTGTAAGATTCAGAATCCTGGGTTTGTTTGTTTTTAAAATGTTTTATTTATTCATGAGAGACACACAGAGAGAGGCAGAGACATAGGTAGAGGGAGAAGCAGGCTCCATGCAGGGAGTCCGATGTGGGACTTGATTCTAGGACTTCGGGATCACGCGCTGGGCCAAAGGCAGGCACCAAACTGCTGGGCCACCCAGGGATCCCCAGAATCCTGGGTTTTTTATTAAGAGCTGGACACAAGGGCATTCTCCACCAAACTACAATTACCAAAAGTCCAGACTGTCAGGTGGAAAGCAAGTGTTCAGTTCAGATGTAAGACCAAATAACATCATCATTTAGGGAACGTTTTAAAAGCCAATTTCCCAGATGCTAACCAAAGGCCAAATTTGTAACAAATTTCTCTTTCCTGTATAATATGAGAAAAAGGCAAAGCACTAGCACAGCCAAAACAATTTTGAAAAGTAGAATAAAGAAAACCCACTACCTGATTTTAAGACTCTGCTAATAGTGATCATAAAAGTATCATATTGGCAAAAGGAAAGACACACGGACCAATGGAACAGAAAACCCAGAAATAAACTCTCACATATAAAATCAACTGATATCTGATAAACATACAAAGGCAACTCAATGAAGAAAAAGTAGTCTTTTCACAAATGCTGCTGGAACAATTAGGACATTACATAAAAAAAAAAAAAAAAAAAAAAAAGAACATTGACTCATATCTTACACCATATGGAAAAAATAAAAAAAAACAAACTCAAAATGGATCATGGCCTAAATGTAAAATCTAAAAGTACAGAACTCCTTAAAGAATATGTAGGAACAAACCCATGTGACTTTGGGTAAAGCAAAGATTTCTTATAGATAACACCAACAGCATAACCATAAAAATTTTTTTACATACTGGACATCATCAAAATTGAAAACTGCTCTGCAAAAGTCACTGTTAGGAGAAAGACAAACCAGACTGGAAGAAAATACTGCCAAATCACATACTCAACAAAGCATTTGTATTCAGAAAAAATAAAGAATTCTCAAAATCCAACAAAAAACCCTCAGCCCAATTAAATATAACCACAACACCTGAATGATCCCTTTATTATTAAATAAATATGTACGGATGGAAAAAAAGGAATTGGAACGAGGCTCCATCAGTCATGAGGGAAATAGGGATTCGAACCACATCAGTCATGAGAGAAATAGGAATTCGAACCACAATGAACTACTACTATATAACCAATAGAAGAGAAAAAAAAAATTCCAACAATTGCTCTCGAGAATGCAGAACAACCGGAACTCTCATTAACTGCTGCTGATACAATGATACAGCCAGTTTGGAAAAATGAGTTGGTAAACTCTAATAAAGCTAGTTATTTCAATGGGATAAAAAACCCTTTGACAAACACACAATGCAGATGAATCTCAAATGCATTATGCTATGTTAAACAGGCCAACCTCAAAAGGCAGCATACTTTGTGCCTTTTTCAGAATGACATATTAATGAAATTATAAAGTATGCTGCCTTGAGAAAACACCAATGGTTATGAGGGGCTGGGGGTAAGGGGAGTGTAGGATGATTACAAAGGCGCAGTCCTGGGCAGCCTGGGTAGCTCAGTGGTTTAGCGCTGCCTTCAGCCCAGGGCATGATCCCAGAGACCCGGGACCAAGTCCCATGTTGGGCTCCCTGCATGGAGCCTGCTTTCCCCCCTCTGCCTGTGTCTCTACCTCTCTGTCTCTCTGTTTCTCATGAATAAATAAATAGAATCTTTTTTTAAAAACAAAACAAAACAAAACCCAAAGGTGCAGTACTAGAGAATCTTTTGGGTGATGGAACTTTTCTTATACCCTGATTGTGATGTGGGTTGTCTTGCAACTGTATACACTGCCTAAACTCACAGAATTGCACACCAAAAAAGAGGTTAAATGATTGCATATACATTTTCCAAAACTATATTAACAAAAGTCTTTTCTTTTTCTTATTATAAAACTAATACAGGTTCATTAGATAAAATTTAGAAAACAACATATAAAAGAGGAAATAAAATCATCCATAATACCACTGCTCTAACAACTTTAAATATTCCAGTCATTCTTCAAGGCCAATCTATATCAAGAAAATTACATTTTGGTTTTTCCGTTACTGCATCATACAAAGAGAGCTGCAAAGATTTTCACCAAATCTAGAGGGCTTGTTTGGAATAGCCCATGTAGAGTATACATCAGGCACAAAATTCATTTTGGAGAGTCTTGGGAAGTCATTTTCCAAAACAAATGAAACTCAAGTATATAATAAAAGGCCCATAAATTTTGCTGATCAGAAGAGACATGTGACTTAGGTTTTAAAACAGAATGGAAGAAAAAACAAATTTCAAGTACTAGCCTTGAAAGGAAAGTTACAAGGTTTGAAAACAGCAATTTGCAACCAAGTTGCTTCTCATTCGGGCCACTCTATACAGTGCCTCCTGTGTGAAGCATTAGCAATCTATTTAATTTAAAGTGACAAAGAAATAAAGTGAAAAGCGGTTTAAGTGTGTATACAAACTTCTTTTTAAAAATAAAATGGGGATCATGGTATAAATGGCTTTGTAGCCTGCTTTTTTTCCCTTTACCTTCTATTTTCATTCATTTACTCATTCAACAAGTAATAGCTGAACTTTTACTATGGGCCAGGAAATTGAGTGGTAGTAACAGAACAGTAAATTTAAAAAGCCCCAGCATTTTGGGCACCTGGCTGACTCAGTTCATAGAGCATGAGACTCTTGGTCTGGGAGCCGTGAGTTCAAGCCCCACACTGGGCATAGATCCCACTTAAAAAATAAAAAGCCCAATCTTTTAAAATGTTTCAAAGTAGTAGTAGAGGCAAGATGTCAAGCAATGTCAGTGCAGGACTCTAAGTGCTACCCCTGTGTAATCCTGGGATGCAATCGAAGCACCTAACTTAATTATGAATGGAGATAAGGGAAGTCTTTCCTGAAAAATGACTTAGGTTGAAATCTGAATGATACACATTAGCAAGAAGGAACAATAATCATTATTCTTGAGCTATACAAATTCCACCCTATGGACACTGTTACTTAGTTATTTTCTTACTAATAGTGTTTTGGTTGCTTGTAACTCTTTGCCACTAATAAATAATTTTTACAATTCTATTTTCCAAGGAACATCGAAGCATTGTTTAAATTAAACCTAAATTTGTCATCCTAATCAACTGGTATATTTTGGCCTGTAAGAAATAGAATAATTTATCAAGACATTTATTTATTTTCTAGGCACCTTGGCAAATGCCTGAAAGGCAAATACAAGATTGCTCTTGAAGAGACATGTGACTTAGGACATGTAACTGATTTCAAAGAAATCAGTTATTACATGCATTATATATATAGGAAGAGTATACAAAAAATATTACATGCATTATATATACAGGAAGAGTATACAAAAAATAAACAAGGCATTATATATACAGGAGGAGTATACAAAAAATAAGGCTTTTCCCTATGTCCAGACCCCAGGTGTTCTTGCCTTAAGAGAAGCATAGTGGCAAAAAAACAAGACAATCTTTTGTTACACCATTTGCCATTTATCCTAAAAAGACTAAATCTAATTTATCTTCAAGACAACTAAAGTCTACAATTTCAGGAGCCCCCAAACCCAATTCATATCTCTGATACCCAGAATTCCTTCAAGAAGAAATTAAGCATTTGAGTTGATAAATAAGAGATAAAATGAAATGAAAATATTGTGGCTTTTTTCACAATGAAAACATTACTTATATACCTTTACTGAAACTCACTCAGTGACACCACACTGTAGGCAGGTAATATTAGATATTTCCTTAAGTTCAGAAGGAGTTTAAGGAAAAGAGTTTGTCTTCAACAAACCTAGCATACTTAGTATAGAGTCAGAACATAAATGAATTCAAGTTTACATAATTAAAATTTCCTAAAATACAGACTTTACAGTAGAAGTGCTTATTTTCCAACGGCTTCTTTAATGAAGGTATGACACTACCTTTCCTTTAATGCCAACAAATAGATTTTTCTGCCTGTATTTTCCAAGGCTGTAAAGAGAATCTCCCAAACAGCATCCAGGAATAGTTTAGTAGTTCTTCCTCATATATGCAACAATATTAAATGACACTGCAGAAAACAAACTAAATTGGAAAACTTTTTACACACACAGTTACTACCATAGTTCTACTCTTTTTTTTTCTTTTTTTAAAAATTATTTTATTGGGGATCCCTGGGTGGCGCAGCGGTTTGGCGCCTGCCTTTGGCCCAGGGCGCGATCCTGGAGACCCGGGATCGAATCCCACATCAGGCTCCCGGTGCATGGAGCCTGCTTCTCCCTCCGCCTGTGTCTCTGCCTCTCTCTCTCTCTCTCTGTGACTATCATAAATAAATAAAAAAAAAATAAAACATATATTATAAAAAAAAAAAAAAAAAAAAAAAAAAAATTATTTTATTTATTCATGAGAGACTCAGAGAGAGAGAGAGAGAGAGAAGCAGAAAATACAGGCCAGACAGAGAAGCAGGCTCCCCATAGGGAGCTCAATGCAGGACTTAATCCCAGGACCCCAGGATCATGACCTGAGCCAAAGGCAGATGCTCAACCACTGAACCACCCAGGTGCCCCTCTACCCTACCTTTTGATTTTTCTACTGGTGGAGTTTCATCCATGTCGACAAGGGGCTTTTTGTTTGGAGGTTCTGGGGAATCAGGCGAATCTTTTATAATTTCAGCTTCAGCCAATTCTTCTTTTCCACGTTCCAGGATTCCTTTTAATCTTTTAGAGGGACAAACAATAAAATTTAAAGTTTAAATTTTAAAAATCTGACTGGTTCAATAATTAAACTAGACTTTGCAAATTAGTTTTAAAAAAAGATAAGCTGTCAGAGGAAACCTAGAAACTAATCAAAAGATAAACTTCAACCTAAAATCAGGTAAGAGAATTTAATGAATTAAATACAAAGTTTCCCTTTTCCTTCATCATAATAATGTAATAATTCAGTAATATAGTTCTCTGTAAAATAAAACATGGGCGGAAAATTTAAGTTAAAATTAAAGATGACAGAAATGTCATCTTTGGAAGAAATGTTAAAATCCTATTTCAACTTACAAATAAGATTAAGAAATCTACTACCATTTGTGCTCTAGTTGATGTGCTGTGGGAATGTATTCACATTTCACAAATTAAGAACTAAACTCCATGCTCATTTTGAGTTTCATCAGAAGACAGAAACTTTCAGAATACATAAAAGATCAGTGGTGTCTAAACAAGAATACTTTCCCCCGCCCCCTTTTTAATGTGAGCTAATTCTGTTTCAGAAGTTCAGCAGCCCTAAGAAAGAAATGAATTTCTATGGTCAAAGAGAATAAAATGTTCTACTTATTTTTGGATGAAATGATATGATTTCTAGAATTAGTTCAAAATATTCCCATGTGGGTGGAGTGATGGTGGGAGTGGTGAGGTGAGTGGTTGTGGAATATATGAAATAAGATCTGCCATGAATTGTTAAAAATAAATGAGTAACTATTTGTTCTATTGTTATATATGTTTGAAATTTTCCATAGTAAGTTCTGTTTTGTTTTTAAGGGACTTACTAATATTGCCATCATAGTATTTACCTGATTCTTTGCCTGATTTCTGGCAAGGAGATGTAAGACAAAACCAGCTGAAAAGTTATGATATTTTTATTTAGAAGCCTTTATTACTTTTAATGTTTTTTAAAATTTAACCTTGACATTACCATATAAATCACAAACTAAGGAAAAAGAGTATATTACTGAGGAAGGTTTTCAGAAGTAAAACTATGCTCTTCCTCTATGTTTTCAAGGACATCCTGTGTCTATTTTTATAACAGCACCTTCCCCACACTCTGCTATACTCAATGACTTACATTTCTATCTCTACCATAAGACCGTACGTTCTTCCAGGGCAATAATCTTACACTAAATGCCTGACTGGGGGGAATCCCTGGGTGGCTCAGCAGTTTGGCACCTGCCTTCCGCCCAGGGTGTGATCCTGGAGTCCCAGGTTCGAGTCTCACATCGGGCTCCCTGCATGGGGCCTGCTTCTCCCTCTGCCCTGTGTCACTGCCCCTCTCTCTCTCTCTGTCTCGTATGAATAAATTAAAAATCTTAAAAAAAAATAAAATAAATGCTTCATTGGCATTTAGTATTTATTGAACAAAGAAATAAAAACATGTCTGTGATATTCATAACACATAAAGTGAATAGATACCAAATATGGTATATTATGATTTTCAGAAGTTCATTAAGAAAAAATTAAACACTACCTTTGCCCCAACAGTAAAAAAGAATTACAACGTTTTTTTTTTTTTTTGCGAGAGTGCCTGCCCACAGGGGTAGGGTGGGAGGAGTAGAGGGAGAGGGAGGCTGGATGTGGAACCTGACAAGGGGCTCCACCTCACAACCCTGAGACCATGACCTGATCTGAAACCAAGAGTCAGATGCTTAACCAAATGAGCCACCTACGTGTCCCTACAACTCTTAACCCCATGACATTTTAGATTTTAAAAATGATAAAATCATAGTTAAAACAAAATAAACATATATTTAATGAATGGTTTGAATGTGCTATACGTAGCATGCGACATGCCAAAAGACACCATGGAACTATATTATCAACAAGTCACCTCTCTGAATCTTGCCAAGATTTTTCCTGTTCATAATCTTTCACTGCTTTCTCTGATTTGTCCTCTTTGTCCTCCCTCTTTCTTCCTCGTTTCTTTCGTTCTTCTTCTTCTGGGGGTTTGCTCCTACATGCCATCAGACATTCCAAGACTCTCTGATGTTTCTCCGAGTTGTTGATATGAGCTCTGACAAGAGTTTCTAATTCATTCCACATGATACGGTATTGTTCATCTCTGAAGTAAAGATTTAAAATAAGGTTCTGAGAAATACTCTTTAAACAATATTGAAGTGGCACTTGCTACTGGTAAAATAAACTAAAAGGAATCATTAAACATGGACTTTTTCTTCCTAAGACAGTTCACAATGTGATTCTAAGTTATAAAATCCAATTCTGCTATTCTAGATTTTATACCATCTCACCTCAATCATATATGTGTGTGTGTGTGTGTGTGTGTGTGTGTATATATATATATATATATATATATATATACACACATCCAACCATATAATTTACACATGGAATAATTTAGCTTAAAAAACAGTATATATCAAATAAATGGGATATATCAAGAAAGTAAGAAAAAAGAATTACCTTTTAGGGCCTTTTCCTCTTGTACCAACTGTGGAAATAGGTAGAGGATCATTTTTCCTTTCCATATCAACTAAGTTGTATATTGTTTTTTGACAGTTCAACACATCTTCTTCTGTCAAAGATTCTTTTACAATAACACTGGCTAATGGAACTACCTGTTGGAATTTTTTTAAGAAATAAAAAGAAAATCTGTCTTGAAAAACAAATATCAAAGCATCTAGGTAGAATGTCAACTGATTTTAAACATCACCATGGTGAGATAACCTATAACCATCATTTCAATTTTCTAATTCTTTAACTGTAGCAGACTCATATATTCCATTCTTTGCTCAAGAAATGGCATCTGTAAAGAACATATAACTAATCTAGAAAAAAGGCTGAAAACTATTTAATACTTACCGCTTGCATGTTAAAAATGGTGGTTTGTGAAATGATCATAGGCCAGTAACGGGTGTGTTTTTCTAACTGATCTTTTGCTCGTTCCAAAGGGATCTCAAGACTTCCATCGATTTTATATCTGGGGTCTAGAAAAGGAGTTAATCTGTTTTCCCTCATAAATTCACCAAAATCCTAATGATAACCAAATAAAATAAAATTAGAAACTATTTCCTAATGTCTCAGTGTGGATTACATGTAATAGTCTGTTCCCCTGATGTCTTCTGCCCTGTGACATGCAATAGTTTTTCCTCTAACAGCCCCTTAGTAATCTTTTTCCCTTCTTCTGAACATGAAGCCTATCAGCCTTTATTATGGTAGAGATGAAGAAAGCCTCAAGCACAAAAGCATTTATAGTTTTCTACTTTTTAAAAGCCCAGAAACGCTCATTTTTCTTCAATTCTATAGTTTTACTCTTTTATATCATATACAAAGGAAAAGGTTAAGCATAACATCAAAATGTTAAAAGTGGTTATCTTTGGATGATGGAATTATAGGTAATTTATAGCCTTTGTTTTTAAAAGACATCTGTTATATTCCCTAAATCTTCTACAACAAATACTTATTAGTTTTCTTATTAAAAAAGATATAAAAATAATAAAGAAAAGCCTAATCAAAAATCATTACCTACAGCATACACTTTTGTGACTTACAAAGTACGTTCCTATACATTAATCACATTTGATTTTCACAACTCCCTCAAAGTAAATAACCATGAAATACCAAATATAAAAGAGGGGAGGGGGACTGAAAAATTAAAATCAGAATAGAATTTCCACCCCAAATAGACACAACTTCCTCGTATATACCGTTAAGTGACCAAAATTTAATGTTATTTCAAAGTAGCAGCAACCAAATACTGAAATGTTTTTATTTGCCATTAAGTTACTAGAAAATAAACTTCCATCTGAAATATCAGTCAAATCAATTTCCATCCTTTCTTATAATTCCAGATATCAAGGCTATCTGTATACTTCTAGATATATACTGAATATAGAAGAAAGACTACACAGTGATAAGTAGCTCTTTTAAATATTAAAGAAAGATCACCTAATTAAAATAATAAATCAGCAACTTCTCCAAACCCCATTTTGTCACAGATCTTAGCATGTTAATAGGCATTCAATAAGTACTTGCTGAATGGTGACAAGAGTCAAAACACAAAATTTATCAATATTAGAATCTTACTGTGATCCGGTAGTCTGTAACTCTGCCTCCACATCCTTCACTAATTGAAGGTGGATCTTCTAGAATGGATCGAGAACTGCTAAGGACATGCAAAAAAATCTCTCCTCCGTGGCTACTAAGCATATGACTAATGACTTTGGAACCTGACTTTCGTGGCTGTTCCAATAAAACAGAACGACCTGTCAAAAGCAAGATTACTCTATCAGTGATGAAGTTCAAATAGGCTCTAATTTTTTCCCTTAATATTTATGCCTAGATTTTTCATTTCATTAAACCTCACATTTTAAGCAACATTGCTAATTCAGTATATCTGCATTTCAAGTCCTAAAAGTCTAAATTCTAGCCTTAGCTTTCTCTCTTGGTCACTCCAAGCTTACATAATTACATAGTTTTCCAAAATAAGTATAGTAGTCTCTGACTACTTTTTTTTTTTTTAATTCTGACAATGTCTTTTTATTTTTTTACTTTATTTAACCATTATTTCTTTTAAAAAACAAGCACATGCATCACTTCTTGCACAAAGGGTACTATCTACAAATTGGTGGGTTTTTTTGGGGTTTTGTTGGTGGCGGTGTTTTTTACTTAAGAGAATGTCCCAGGGGTCACTCTGTTAACAGTACAGAGATCTTCCTCATTTCATTTTGCAAAAGGATCCATTTCTGGGTGGGCCATGGCTTAATCTGTCCCCCATAGCTGGACACTTAGAAAAATTTTGTTACCAAGTTTTTTATTAGAACAGGAAGACTCCCTTTCTTCTGTAATCCCAGAATCTTTGGTTACATTCTTCACACATTATAAGTACATAAATTTTTTCTCCTGGACATCAAGAAGAAAAGTGAGACAACTGCTGGATAACTCTCCAATTACCAAAGCTACACAATATTTGGGGGAGAAAGCAGTCTCCATTCAATTCCACAATACCTCCTATATACCAACATGGTTATCATAACTACTTTCTATTTCACATGACTGAAGATTATTTATTTTTAAGATTTTATTTATTTTAGAGAGAGAGAGAGCACAGAGGGAGAATGAGAGGGAGAAGCAGGCTCCCTGTTCAGTAAAGAGTCCAATGCAGGACTTGATCCTAGGACCACAAGATCATGACTTGAGCCGAAGGCAGACACCTAACCAACTGAGCCACCCAGGTGCCCCTACCGATTTAATCTGAACTTCATATAACTGATAATGAAATTTTGCTTAATTTTGATCTGCTATATCAGTGGTTTCAAAGTTAGTTCATCACAAGAATCACTGGGAAAGCTATTAAGAATTTAAATCTAGTAAATGGACTCTAATAATTTTTAATTTTCACACAAGGAAACCACAGATTTAAAGTCCTATGTGAAAGAATCATATGGCATAATACTAAAAAACTGTTTATTTAGATTAAGGTAAACTGTGCAAAAAGAAGCCCATATATACTACGCAATTCAAAATTCAGTAGGCCAAAATAAATAGTCTGTATTATTCTACCCAAAAAACCAACTTAGACTTTAACAACCAAATTTTTAAATTAAGTATATCAAGTAACACTTTTTTATATACAACAACCTGAAAGACATAAAGTCATCTTATTTTTAAACATTAGTAAAACTGCTAAAAGGGTACTCACAATTATGTAACTTTAGAAGAGTTTTGGGAGATAAAATATCTCCCAAAAGATAAAATATCCCAAAAGATAAAAGACTATCTTTAAAGAGCTTTCTAGGGTTCAGATTTTCACATCTCTTACTAATAATTTCACTTGTATTATTCTCAGACAAAACAATTAAATATTGAAAATTACCATTTAGAAGAAAATTAGTAAGGCAGGAGGAAGGTCTACTATTTACGTCTACAGGTGAAATTCGGTAAGCGCCAGTACAATAGTGTAATTCTGAAATGGAAGAAAATACTGATTTCAGAGAATACACAGGAATATTTCCACAATTAAAAGAGGATAAAGAATGTTCATTGAGCCCCTAAAACAATGAAAACCAAAAATTCAAAAAGAAACAGACTAATGAACCACACACACACACACATACACACACTTTAAGAACTTTTGGTTTATTCTTTTCTCTTTCAATTTCTTTAAAATACCTACCAATGTTATTTGTCCTGGGTGTGCACCACTTTAATGTTATTGTTTCCTTAAATGAACCTTCTCTACTGCTGCCACCTATGTGGGTATCACCTTTAAGAATAAACCAGAAAAACATTACTAAATAGGTCACAATCTGCAAATTGTTTACCCCAGACTTTCAAAAACAGTTTAAACTCTAGAAAAGAAAATACTTTTGGGAGAACATTATTTTTATACAGTCTTCTAGAAAAATACCAAATGGAATGTGGATACTAGCTCTGATTAAAATAAATATTCAATTTCCCTCCAAAATTTCTCAATAATTAATTTTATCATTTCAGTCATTGCACTGGAAGTCAACAGCAAAAATTTCAAAAAAAAAATTTAAGAATCTACAACTGCTCTCCTCTAACACCATTAAATAAGATAACATGGTTAAATACTGAAAGAAAGCTTCAGGAATCTAAAATACATGACTGATCATACTGAATCCTAATGAATTCATGAAAGGAAACATAAAATGAAGGGTCTAGAAAGTAAATATATAGAAAGATTTAACAGTGAGCATGTTTTGCCTTAACAGAGTTTACAGAAAAATAGAGTGAACAGATGTTAACAAAATAATAATGAACAAATGCAAACTATAAAGTTGACAAAGCTTTGAAGATGTACACAGTACCATGAGCATCTGCACAGATATGTGATCTTATTTAAGACATCAGGGAAGGTTTCTTTGACAAGTGAGAACTAGTTTCAGTCTAAAAGGATAATAGAAAATAACTAAAGAAATGAAGGAAAGAGTATTTGAGCAAGATGCCAAGATACTGTAACAGGAGGGAGCATGAAGAATTTCAAATTTCAGGTCTGCATGGCTGAAACAGAGGAGAGGAGTACACTGCGAGGAGAAAGGAGGACAGACCAGGCAATGCAGGGCCTACTAAGAAATTTAAATAGCTGGGTCTTTATCCTAAGGCTAATGGAAAAGCAATAAAGGATTGTAAACTAAGGGGAACATGGTCAGGATTAGTATTATGAAAGCTATTCTAGCTAAACAAGAGTAGAGAGACGATTTAGGGGGTGACTATGGGATACTAGGTAAGAAATTAATAGGTTGGATCAGAGAGATGGTAATGATAGTAGAGATATAGTTGTATGGATGTATTTGAGAGACACTTAGTAGATAAAATCCAGAAAATGTGATGATGGGCTACATATGAAGAATGACAGATGTCTCAAAGATGACTGAGGTTTCTGCCTTAAATAGCTAGACACACAACAGGGTCATTCACTGATAGGGAACATTAGAAGACCAAGGGGGTGGCTCAGCTGGTTAAGCATCTGCCTTCAGCTCAGCTCATAATTGCAGGGTCCTGGGATTGAGCTCAGCAGAGTCTGCTTCTCCCTCCTCTCCCTCAGTTCCTCGCCCCCGCTCATGGTTTCCCTCTCATTCACTCTAAATCAATAAATAAAATTTTACAAAAAAAAAAAAAAAAAAAGACCAGTTCAGGGGCAGAGCTTGTTAGTTGTTTTGGGAATGTTGCATTTTAGGTGCCTGAGAGACATCTAATAGATGTAATTAGGCAGTAGAATATGTAGATTTGGAGCTTAGATAAGATATGAGGGCTAAAGTGTAGGTCTACCCAGCTCTAATGTCATCTCTGTAAAGCTTGCCTAACTCATGGAGGCATAATCACAGGCAAACTCTGTGTTTCCACAGCACCCTGTTCCTATTGCCACTATAGCATTTTACACATGGTGCCCATGTGTCATACATACAACAATGGGTGAATCAATAACCATCTTAAAGAAATATTTTGTGTCACAAAGAACACTCTTAACATTATTTGTTTTAAAAATAAATACTTTAAAAGTTGATATTATCTCACAGGTTCTCAGTAATTTCCACATACTATATTTTCAAAAACAAGTTCTTTACATTCCTTTGTTAAACACTAATACATCCCTTTATCTTAATAGTTTTTCTCATGTTAGAAATCTGTATTAGATTAATTTCAAGATTCCTTATGTATGTAACAAATGTTACGATTGGTTGAAGGTATTAACTTCAGAAAAGATGCATACAACATGGTCAGAGTCAACCATATAGCATCAACTTACACAGAAAACATTCCAAAGGATTTAACCAAATGCCAAAACTTAAAGGCAATGCCACTGAATTTTAGGAATGGATGGAATATTACAGTTCATCTAATAAGTATCTTAATTTATTAAAATGTGCAGACTGAAGTCTAGAAACAGGGATGTTGCTAGCTGATGGGAAAGTGTTAGCTAAAATTCTTACCTACTATCTCCAGTTTTCTCCTTCAAACCATGCTGATACAGTTGCAGAAATATATGATTTTGGTGATGAGATCACTGACTCAAATAATTTTTAGGGGAAAGAAAATGAATTTAACTTTAAATTTCAAGACTGAAATTTTTCATGCAGGCAAGCTGGAAGTCTATCACTCTTTTAAGTCAGTTCTTGTTTTTGCTTTCCCAAACTGGTTTGCTTGCAAAATAAAAACTATGACATGATTATCATGGCTATCTTTCTCAGTATTGGTTCCAGTAGCTAGAGTTCCTAGATCATTAATAGGTAATACTATAGACACTAGTTCCAAGGTCATTAATAGATAATATTGAAGAACAAGTTTGAAGAAATGTACTACTGTCCATCAGGTTTGCTTACTGACAAACTTCTCAAAGTTGTTAGTATGCTTTCATATGTTAGATTTTATAAAATAGTTTCTACCATCCTTTACTTACCACTTTTCAGGAAATCCACATGTGCATCTTTGTGATGAAGTAGCTCCACATCATAATTGGCAGATGTGTTAGCATGTTGTTCTTCCTTAAAGCAAAATTTAAAATAACTTGGTTTTATTTTCAAAATAATTAAGTTATTAATTATTCATTTTGCTTTTTGCTCAAAGTGAAGTAAAATATACCCAGCATTAATTAGCTATAATGGGACAGCTTGCTCAGTAATTAATCTATTTAAAGATGCAATAGTTTCCAAGGCAATGAACTCTACTTAAAAACTACTAGCTATATATGTAATAAAGTATTTAATGATTTTTCTTACATTACATAAGAATTAACAAAATGACTCTTCCAGAACTTTAGAGATTTCTTTTATGCCAAATGCGTTGTCTTGCTAATACATTTTATACATAAATATTATTAACTGAAATAGTTTACACAAATTAAAAGTGAAATAGTTGTTTAAAGGAGGAAATAGCATCTTTAAATACCTTTAGGAAATTAGCAAACATCAATTATATAAATTAGCAAATACATACTAATAAACAAGTTTAGTTACTTGTTTTTACTAATTACTAAGAACTTCAATATTATCTATTTACAAGAAAAAGACAAAGATTGAAGAGAGTCACACCAGTTGCACACAAATATGATCAAATTTAAAAAGTAAGGTATCTGTCACTCTCAGAGTATTTTTCTTGTAACCCAAGAAATTACATATATTAAAATACATTATACCATTTTACTTGATAATTGCTATTGTATCAAACCATTCTATTGGATAAGGCTACAATTTCTATTAAAGAGCCAGCCATTGGTATAAGGAGGAAATTAATAAAGAACAGATCATATTTCTCATGAAATTTAGTGTTCATCATATGGTGGCAAAACAATGAAACTGGACTTAAAGCCAATTTGAATTTTTAGGTATGATGACTACTTCATATTTGCAAACATAACCAATAAAATTAAATTCAACTCCACTCAGTAAAAATTCATGTGAAGCTTATTATGGGCCAGGCATTGTCCTGGTCCTAGGCAACTTAATGATAAAATAATGGAAATGAACAGATACCCATAGATTCCTAATAAAATCCATGAATAAAATCATAAGACTTACATCTTCAGTTTTTCAGCTAGAATATAATAAACTTTTTAAAACTATAAGCTATTTTTCCTTGTGAGATCTACTAGTTACAAACATTTTCATACTAGATGAACAAGAACAAAAATATAGGAAATAGAAGATCCACTAGAATGCACAAAGTAAAATCTAGTAACATAATCGTCTGGAAAAGAATCACAGAAAAAGTGATCATTTAAGACACAGATTATATTTTAATGACAACATAGTTTAAAAGCTAATATATAGTGCTCTCACTAGAAAGAAAAATAGAGAATTTTGTTCTGTGATCCTTTCTTTGTTGCTTTTCACTATGTACTGACCTGGTCAAAGACACTGAATGTGGGCTAGGCAAAATAGAAAATATGATATAGGGAGAAAAAATTAAGGTTCAATTAAAATAAATAATACGTGTCAAACAAATACTTACAAAGCAAAGCAGAGCTTTCAACATAGCAAGAAAAAGAGCTGCCTACCTTCATTGGAATATTTGTAATAGTAGTTGAAGCCAAGTCAAAATGTTGCTGTACTAAAATATTTAATTTGGTAGCAAGGTGCCGTCCAGCACGAACACTATGAACTTCACTGGTTAAAACAGGAGATAACTATAAAAAAAGTATTAAGAAAAAAACCCATAAAACATTAATATAGTGTGACTAGTATCAAATACTTTACTTCAATCTATAAAAATTATTTTTACTTTTAGAATCTAGAAAAAATAAAAAGGCCCATAAATTAACTATGATCATTATTTTAGCAAAACATTTTCATACACTCACTCAACAGATAAGCACTAAGCAGAACTTACTATGTTATCTGCCAAAACTAGGTGAGTTGTTAAATACAGCAGTAAATGAGCAGTCTTTGTCCTCTTGAAACTCAGAGTGAAAGTCTTTAAGTATTTATTTTAATTTATAATTTTTACTTCTATTTATCTATATGCAAAATGGATCTGAAATGGCCCACAGAAATACTGTAGAAAAGTAATTAATTTTGTGGAGAGGAAAACCCATGTAAATAAAACTACTTATTATAATAAAGAATGTGGAAATTGTCATGAACATCATATTTCATCACCAATAAACGCGATTAGGCAGATTAGGCAGCCAAAAGTTACTTACAACAAGGTAACAAACTTTCACTCAGTTCAGGGTATAAGATTTAATGTAAATAAGTTTTTAGTTAACACAAAGTAAAGCCAACTTACCACATTATCAAAAGAGGCAAAAGGAAGTTAACCAAAAAAAGGCTTATGCTGGAAACTACCCAAAAACACAAGGATAGAGCTAATGATCCTAAAATACCACCTAACCATAAAAAACTCAGACTAAGGTAATACTTCACGTTTATATGAACTAGGCTAAATGAAAAACCAGAATATGAACATACACATTTAATATAATTCTATAAATACATAAATCTATATTTCTAAACATACCAATTATGGAGAATATTTTATGATGCAAATCCATTTAAAAATCACCACACTCATCTTTTCCTTTAAAATTGTTCAAATTTATTTAAAAAGTAAACCAAGATTAGAAATTAGTTTCAGCCTTCTGTCCTCTGGCTATGTAAATTATCTTATTAGAGTCTATTTTTTGTTAAAAAGTGTATTGCCTTTCTAAAGATGAAAAGAACTTTCATACAATAAAAAGTCATTAAAGCAAATGAAATCCATTAAAGTGACTGAAATTTTAGGAACAATACTATGTATGGTTTTGCAACACATTTAAACTTCAACAGGCAAGCAAAACAGAAAACATTTTAACATCTAAACTATAACATAAAGAATCAGCGTAGGTGTTTTTCCAGAGACTGCTTTGAAAACTCCAAATATCTGCTTGGCAGAAAATGTTGGCAATGTGATCAGTTTTATGCTAACCCTTCCCAGTGTTTGTTAATAAATAACAGTGATCTTTCCTTCCATTACCTCTGCACTTACCTCCTTTTTAGGACGATCAGATACAAGGCTGTCTTCACCAACTGCGTAAGTATGGATCAAGACCAGTTCACACTTCTGAATCTGCATGAGACTTAAAGAGAAACTTTTTACTTAGAATAAGAATACATAGTATGTAAAGAATCCAAGTAGGTAAACAATTATAAGTTCAATATATCAAAAAGTATATCTCTATACTCAGATATTACTGTTAACATAAAAGCTAAATATTTATTTATTTATTTAATTTATTTATTCATGAGAGACACAGAGAGAGAGAGAGAGAAGCAGAGACACAGGCAGAGGGAGAAGCAGGCTCCACACAGGGAGCCTGACGTGGAACTCGATCCCAGGACTCCAGGATCAGGCCCTGGGCTGAAGGCGGCGCTAAACCACTGAGCCACTCAGGCTGCCCCAAAGCTAAATATTTAGAAAAACTGTAATTGTTATATTTGTATAGCAATGACCATTTAATGAATATATGAATTTAATTCTAATGCAAAAATGATACTTTGTGTTTGAAAAATAAAGGAAAATGTCTTATAATCAGAAATAATTTTTGATAACTGCCACTAGAGAAACTAAATATATTGTATATTGGTTTCCCTTTTACTATTATTTTTAAGGACAAATCAGACAATAATAACTGAAAATAATCCTGCTCATTAACAATAATACTAGTACTCCACTTAAGAAAATTAATGCTAGCTTGGAGCACCTGGGTGGCTTGGTCAGTTAAGCATCTGCCTTTGGCTCAGATCATGATCCCAGGGTCCTGGGACCTAGCCCCACAGTGGGCTCTCTACTCAGCAGGGAATCTGCTTCTCCTTCTGCTTGTGCTCCCAATTGCTCTCTCTGTGTCAAATAAATAAATAAAATCTTAAAAAAAAAAAAAAAAGAAAAGAAGAAGAAGGACGCCTAGGTGGCTCAGCATTTGAGGGTCTGCCTTTCTGCCTTTGGCTCAGGGCAAGATCCCAGAGTTCTGGGATGGAGTCCTGCATCGGGCTCCCTGCAGGGAGCCTGCTTCTCCCTCTGCCTATTGTCTCTGTCTTCTCTCTGTCTCTCTCAAGTATAAATAAAATCTTTAAAAAAAAATACCTCAATCTAATATAAACTCCATTTTTCAACTGTCCTATACTTGTCTTTAATAGCTTTACTTTTTTTTTTCTTTTGAGAGTGGAGTTGGGGGAGCATGGAGGAAAGAGGCAGAGAGACAGAGAGACAGAGAGAGCGAGAACCGTGAACCCAAAACAGGTTTCATGCTCAGTGCTGAGCCTGACACAATCTTGATTTCACAACTTTGAGATCGTGCCCTGGGCCAAAATCAAGAATCAGACACTCAACCAACTGAGCCACCCAGGTGCCCCAGCTTTTTTTTTTTTTTTTTTAATTATAATGCAATTAGCTGTCATGTTTTGATTTAGTACATATTAAAAAATGCTACCAACAATCTGTTCATTTTACAAATTTGTAACGCAAAGTATAAGAGCAAGCCATCAAACCAATATGTTTTACAAATGTATTATCTTATCCTTCTGATCACCTTTCCTCTCAAAAAGAAGTAAAATTTTAAAGTGAAAAAGAAAACGGAAAAATTTTCTTATCAAACATACATTTTCTGGCTAACTTGTAGAACTAGTAGAAAATTCAAGGGAATGCCACCAATTACTATTACAATTATTGGAATAATTATGATGAGATACAGGACTATAAAATGAAATACTGATTTGACTTATGATTATACTCACTGATCTGAATTTGCAGCAAGCTTGTTATGCTCATGAATTGTTTCCTGGACACAGTCTTCAAGCATTCGCACATGACTATCACTACAGCATAAAAAAACAAACTTGAATAAACAGAGAAAAACATACTATTCAGCTGTAGTACCTTGTAATAGAGACTGAAAATTACTTCAATAAGGACTGTCTTTAACATGTTCGTTCACTCACAATATCAAAGAAGCAGCTGAAAAACTAATGAAGAAAAAAGTCAAATTAACCTATATGATGACAATCTAAACAGCTTTCAACTGAAATGAGTTATATTAGAACTGGATAAATATGGCTTTAATATTAGAAAAGCACTTGAGATATGCTTAAATGCTAACATGCTGTTCCTGTTTTTTTTTTTTTAAACTGTAATAAGACATTAAAATTCTCTTAATGAAAGGATTATTCTGATTAATGTCTTACCTTTTTGCATTAGTAATGCAAATTATTCGTCCTCTATTTCCAACACGTTCTGCATTTTCCATTAGTAGAGTACGAGCCTCATGTTGGTATTCTGTAATTTTACACAGGGTTTCCACTGCTGCAACCAGACCATGCAGAATGCTGCAGCATTCTGGGTCTGCTCGTGGATTAGGAGGCCCAACAGCAGCTAATGCTGCCATTAGCTAAAGTAAAAGAGAAAATAATTATGTTGGCAAGAGTATGTACAAGTCAGACACCACAAGAAAAATATAAACCAATGTATCTTACAAATATGGACATGAAAATCCTCAACAAGATAGTAGCAAACAGAATCCAGCAACACATAAAAAGAATTATACACCACGACAAAGTGAGACTTATACTCCAGGAATGCGAAGTTGATTTAACATCTGAAAGTCAATTCATGTAAATATCAATAGAATTTTTCAAAAATCACATGATCATCTGCATAAACACAGAAAAAGCATTTTACAAAATCCAGGACCTTTCATGATAAAAAAAAACTTAGCAAACTAGATATAGAAGGGAACTTTTTCAAGCAGAAAATGGCACCTATGTACCCTACGGCCCAGCAATTGCACTACTGGGTATTTACCCCAAAGATACGGATGTAGTGAAACACTGGGACACCTGCACCCCGATGTTATAGCAGCAATGTCCACCACAATCAAACTGTAGGAGCCACAAGGTCCTTTGACAGATGAATGGATAAAGAAGATGTGGTATATATAAACAATGGAATATTACTCAGCCATCAGAAAGGATGAATACCCACCATTTGCTTCAACGTGGATAGAACTGGAGGGTATTATGCTGAGTGAAATAAGTCAATCAAAGGACAATCACTCATACATGGAACATAAGAAATAGTGAAAGGGATTATAAGGGAAAGGAAGGGAACTGAGTGGGAAAAATTAGAGAGGGAGACAAACCATGAGAGACTCCTAACTCTGGGAAATAAAGGGTTGCAGAAAGGGAGGTGGCCAAGGGGTTGGAGGTAACTGGGTGATGGGCACTGAGGAGGGCACTTGATGGGATGAGCACTGGGTGTTATACTATATGTTGGCAAATCAAGCTTAAATAAAAACAAATGTAAAAAAAAAAAGAAAAGAAAATTGCACCTATGAAAAACCTACAGATGACATCAGGCTTAACAGTGAAGACTTGATGTGTTCCCTCTAAGATCAGGAACAGAAGGATGTCTTCTCTCATTACTTCTATTCCACACTGTACTGGAGGTCCTAGCCAGAGCAATTAAGAAAAAGAAATAAAAGGAATCCAGATTGGAAAAGAAGTAAAATTATCCCTATGTTGCATATGACATGACCTTGTATGTAGAAAATCATAAGGAATTTACTAAAGACAATTAGAAATGAAAAGCAAGTTCAGTATATTGCAGGATACATAATCAATACACAAAAACAAATTGTACTGCTACACACTAGCAATGAACCATCTGAAAATGAAAAAAACAATTCCTTATTTTTTTTTTAAGATTTATTTATTTATTTATTCATGAGAAACAGAGAGAGAGAGAAAGAGGCAGAGACACAGGCAGAGGGAGAAGCAGGCTCCATGCAAGGAGCCCGATGTGGGATTTGATCCCCGGTCTCCCGAACCACATCCTGGGCTGCAGGCGGCGCTAAACCGCTCCGCCACCGGAGCTGCCCCGAAGAAAACACAATTCCATTTGTAATAGTACCAAAAAGAATAAAATCTTTGGAATCAAATCAACAAAGGAAATGTGAATTTTATATTCTGAGAGCTACAAAGCACTGTTAAAAGAAATTAAAGATCTAAATGAATGTAAAATATCCCATGTTTATGGGCTGGAAGACTTAATATTGTTAAAACCGCAACACTACTCCACTGAACTACAGATTAAACTTAATCCATGTCAGAATTCCAGTTGACTTTTTTGTAGAAACTGACAAGGTGATTCTAAAATTCATATGGAATTGCAAGGGTTGGAGAACAGCCAAAACAATTTTGAAAGAGAACAAAGTGGAAGAACTTTGCTTTTATGTGCATAAAGTTACTCTGGAATAAACCATAGAAAACTAATAGTGGTGGAGATAAACAGTGATTTGCTGGTAAATCAGCTCTCCAAAGTCAGAGGTAGGAGGTAAGCCCTAATTAGTAGTGTTTGCCAATATCTATGATTAAAATAAAATACTCCCATAATGGCAGATTTCATGCTTCACTAAACACAAAGCTGGTAGGAGTTGAACATACTCACCTCGTGGGCGAGCATAAGTGGGATCTAGTACCACTAATTGGGTCAGGGAACTAATTGGAAAGTTTTCAAGGCTTAACTTTTACTACACATGCACATATGTATAAGTGTACATATGTCCCTGTGTATGTATATATGTAAACTTAATTTCTAAACTATATAGGTATTATGTATTCATAAGAAGTAATCAAAAAAGAAAGAAAGAAGACTGTGTAAATGACTATACAAAGTCCCTGATACATAGGAGAAACTCAGGAAAAAGTAGCTTTTTAGGGATGTTGTGTTCCAGGGGAAAGTAGCAGAAAGCAAGCTTAAGTTTTGTACTCAGACAGAAATGGCCTGAAATTCTGGCTCTGCCTTTTATTACTGAGTCAATCTCTCCTAACTTGAAAGTGAAAATAATAATATAAACTGTTCCACATTAGCATAATACTTTCAAACTTTATTTAATCACGTCTACAAAAACTAGACCCAAACTCCTCAACTCTGACAATTTTTGGTGGTAAAATTTAAGATATATAGGATAGAATTATGTCCTGTAGCAAAAAGAGCCCTGGACCCATGAACAGAAGTCAAACAACCTTTGGCCCCTGTGGGCCTCTGTTCTTTCACCTGCACAACGAAGGAGTTGAAGCAAAGGATGTTTACAATCAATCCTTCTAACCCAAAAATTTGTCTTCCATCTACTTCACTTGTTACTCATGATTCTAAATGATTTTTATTTTTTAATTATTTATTTATTTATTTATTCATGAGAAACAGAGAGAGGCAGAGACACAGGCAGAGGAAGAACTCATGATTCTAGGGAAAGGTGTGACACTGATAACCAAAGCTAAACACTAAATGTGTTAACACAGACAAGATTATACATAATTTATACAAAATGTCAATTATTTTACATAATGTTACACCATAGTGATCTGCTATATAGTTGCCTTCCTAATTGGAGTTTCTCCTTCTGTTCACAATTTAAAAGCAATCAGTGATACTATGTGCCTTCACATTCAGAAAGCAGAGGGACGTAGCAATTCTCTTAAAATATATATACCATTATCAAATGCACAACTTTTACTGCACTGCAGAGGTGAAGCAAGGAAAACCTATACAAATTTGTGATTTTTATTTATACACAGCTAGAGAGGCTTCAAGCTTCCTTCAAAGAACCTCTTAAAAGAAGTGAAGCAAAATACATGCCCTTTCAAAAAGACAAGGCAGAGACAATGTACCGAATCCTTAATATTATTTTTTAAAGTAAAGAAAGAATAAAGAACATTGTGGAGTAATATTAATGCAAAGCTAAACCAATTAAAGCCTACTGCTTGAGTTACCTCAAAAGAATAAAATATTAGGTATGTTTACATACTATAACACTAATCAGTGTTATAGTATCAGGGGTGGCAGCCTGGGTGGCTCAGCGTTTTAGTGCCGCCTTCAGCCCAGGGCCTGATCCTGGAGACCTGGGACTGAGTCCCATGTCAGGCTCCTTGCATAGAGCCTGCTTCTCCGTCTGCCTCTCTCTCTCTCTCTCTCTCTCTCTCTGTCTCTCATGAATAAATAAATAAAAATCTTAAAACTTAAAATCTTAAAACTGAAGTCTTCCATCCAACTGAACAGCAAAGAACATAATCTATCACAAATCTCAGTATTCTTAAACAAATAATGTTTAAAAAGCATTAGGCCTAGAAAGTAGCCAGTTCAAGCAAAAGACAGTGCTCTAAGAAGTTTTTCAAGAAAAAAAGAAACAGTCTAAATTTCTCATACATTTATGATAAAAATATTGATAAGTTTTGTAGAGAATGAGGAAAAGCAGCAACAGATACATATAAAATTAAGCAAATTACAAAAAAAGAAATGATAAATTGCAAGAATAAACAAAAAGTTACACAAGAAAGGAAAGAATATGTAAGTCAAATCATTGTGTTTTACACCTTAAACTTATATCGTGCTGTATGTCAATATCTCAATAAAACCTTTAAAAAAAAAAAGGAAATAACCACATATACTAGTTTAACAGGGAATAACACATTATATAGGTATCATAATGCAAATATGCAATTTGAAATAAACAAAAATTCTAATAACACTGAGAAAATGGGGGAAAGGAAGAGGGTGGGCATAAGGGCATGGGTGACAGGAAAGATAAAAGTTAAATCTTCATTAACAACAGTAAAAAAATAAAGTTTTAATTGAGAACTCTATCAATAGTAGTAAAACTATTAGTTTACTACTAGTTACTACTAATAGTAGTAAACTATCATTTAGAAATATGGAAGTAAATACTAGATGAGCTAGATTTGAAAGTTTGCTTCTAAGAAGTGGGAAAAGACTGGAATGAAGATAGCTGTTTTTCATTCAGTATTAGTTTTTTAAAACATGTGCAGATACTATATTGATAAAAAATCTTTTAAATCACTTTCCAAAAAAGTATTACCACGTTTAGATAATTTTCAAAAATGGCCACAGCTCAAAACCTAACCATACCTCCTGCAAATTTTGGTCTTCTTGAGTCCAAGAATTTAAAACATGTGCTCCAGAGTCACTCACAATGAAATTCACCTGATAGATTTCAAAGACATAATTAGTATTCACATCCAATTCCACTCAATCACATCATATTTAAAATAATATGCAGTCCTTAGCGCTGGCTTGCTGATTCATTCATTCACTTTATAGTTATAGAATACCTAGTATATGCCAGGTACTATCCTTGGCACTGGGGATTTGGGAATACAGCGATGAATAAAAGTTGTATTGCTCACAATATGGGGAAAGTCAGGGGCTGGGGGTGGGGTGGTAAGTCAGGGGCTGGGGGGAAGAATACAAACAAATAAATGCACAAGATAATTTCAGTGAAATTGGTTAGCTGCTTTAGGTTGGGTGGTCAGAGAAGGGCTCTCTGTGGAAGTGGCAATTGACCCAAAATCAAATGACCAAAAGGAACCAGACATAAATAGAGCTGGAGACAGAGAATTCCTGGTACAGCAAACAGCAAATGCAAAGGCCTCTAAATCCTATGTGTACACTCAAAAGGGTGAAAGGGTCAGAGCTGGCAAAGGAGTGGGAGATAAGCTCAGAGAAATAGGTAGTAGCCATAACCCAAAAGGCACTGAAAGTCAAAATAGTGCATTTGGACTTTATAATAAAGTAAAATGCAAACAAAAAATACTATCAAGAAAGAGGATAATGCTAGTAAGGATATATTAGAAAATATATAAAATGATGATTGCTCCCTTTTGAAGGAGCGTGAGATTATTTCTTTCCCCCAGATTATATGATCTTATCCATGATCTTTTTTCCTACCATCCATGAAGTGAGTTTTACATCCCTAATAAATTTGATAAGTAGCCTTCTCTTGTAAGGCTTATCTGACAGGGATATATTCTACTAGCCGCTTTAGTTATACTATCTCATTGAAATCTTACATCATAGAAAGAGGTATTAGGCTTACATGGGAGGAAACTGAGGCTTGGAGAAATTAAGCAATATGATCAAGGTCACACTGTGACACACTAGCTAATGATACCAGAATTTGAATCAAAGTCTGCACCCTAAATTACTACTTATCCTCCCTATCATGTTCTTTTACCCTACATAATGCATAATTTGCAGAGGGACTAAAAACACCTTACGTTTTAATTTGGAACATATCTGAAGGTATTAGATTCTCTATGCTCAGCCTTACTGTTACTGCCCTGCCTGTCCTAGGCTAAGAACTGGCGAGGTCCCATCTAGGCTGCTCCAAATGAGACAAAGCAAATCATCCACTTGTGGCTAACCAAATGACTCCCAAAATAAAACAGCTGAGATGATGAAACCTAAAGATAATTTTCATATTTGGAATCTATCAATCTTCAATCTCTCTTCTTGTGGAAAAAAACAATTTCCAGTTAGCATTCTTAAGAGCAATTTCTTTCCAATATGGCCAAATCCTACAGCAGTTTTGTGTGCATTTGCTGAAACTGTAAGCAGCCAGCCTGCTTAGGTTCAAATTCTGGTTCTGCCTCTAAAGGGCTGTGTGACTAGGAAAAGTTTTTGCTCTTTACCTCGATTTATATATCTCCAACATGGCAATAACAAACAAAGCTGATATTCAGATGGTACATACCAACACAATCTGACACTGCCTACACCCAACATCCCTTGTGCTTAGCCCCGCAACAGTTCTCAACGGTCAGTGCCTATTTTATTCTGATTATTATATACTTTGAAAAATTTCCCAGTAATTACAGTGGCTACCTTACAGGACTGTTCTGAGACTTAAGAAAGTTAGTGAATATGAAGCACTTTGGAAATGACTGGTACGTGTAAATGCTCCAAAACTGTTAGCTGTTATCATTGCTGTTAGCCCCAGTTAGATGCACACAGCATAATAATTCCAAGGAAGAGTTCTACATACATACATTTTTTAAAGTAGCAAACAGTTTTAAGTCAATCTATAGTACATTCTTACATAAAAAATGTAACAAGCCCATCCCCCCAAATCATGATTTTTGCTTGTATTTCACACTCACCAGCTTTTTGAAAGGAAATATATCATACATTATTCTACAATATTCCATGGAAGATTCTACTGAGCAAGTCCACAATGATTTAGATATGGGAGCCAAAGGGATGATTCCTTGGGTCCTATTCTTCACCAGCATATCAAACTCAACATGCTGTCTGCATGATTCTGCCATATAAGGGCAGTGATCTACAACAAATACTGTTTTATGAGATTCAGAAAAAATCTTCATTTTGTTTTAACCTGTAAGGGATAAAACATATTAGCCGAACGTCTTATACAGGACACTTAATATCCTTAAATTGTTCCTAATTAATGTCTTTTCCTCAAAAAAGGTTTGGTAGGGAACACGAACAATCAGTATTCAAGGAAATTTATCCAACAAAGGACAAGATTTAATGAGGTCATGACCAGAAAGTAACTATCAATTAGAGGGATAAGCCACACCATATTAAGCTGTCACTCTATCAGTCACAGGCAAAACTACAGTCCATATATACGCTTTGCTTTTTGAATGAACTTAAAATTGGCAGGAAAAAAAAAACTGTTTACAAATAATTGTACTTGATTCCCTTCCATAATACCAGACATAATAAACGACAAATACTCTGAAATACACTTCTGATGATTCTTGCTACCTGACATCAGTCACATATAAACCCCCAAACACAAGTCAACAGTTTGGACTTCCTTCGAAAGTCTCGAGACTTCTGAAAAAAAAAAAAGGTTAAGGTGGGCCAGAAGGAACAGGAAAGAGGAGTGACAGCAAAAGGAAAGCCCGAATTATAATAAACCTCCCCTAAAACAACCGCATCTCGGGTCTTCGCATTAGGATAAGGACCCCCAAATGCAAACTCTCCCCCTTAGCTTTCGTTAACACCCCAGTAATTTATCATGTAGAACAGAAAAACTTAGTGGCTACCCGTCGCATTGCTGGGGAGGAGAAACTTTTAAACTTACAAAAACTCCCTCGCTTCGCTAATAAAACCTTACACCGAATAGACAATTCACATTCAAAAAGCACATGGTAAGCAGAGCAGAAGTGTGCATCAAAACGAACGGACTTTTTACGACCTAGCTATTTTTCTTCTGCTTTCAAACGCATTTCCCCTTCATGCAAACTCTTCTTTGAGAAACCTAAACACACTCTACTGGAGGGTGGGGGGGGGGGTGGAAAGTACAAGGTGAGTGGATAGGGAAGACCTCGGGATCGAGGTTCGCTTACTTTCGTGCCTGGTCCTGCAGTGAAAACGAACAGAGGCTATGGACCACAGCCTCTCTGCAAAAGGCTGCTGGCTGGGTGGGGAGGGTCAGCGCACAGTCAGGAGTGTCTGGTACCAAACACGGGGGACTATGCTTTCCCCGCTCATCTCCAAGCACACCGGTCCTTCCCAGGCTTCCTAAATGCAGGAGCGCGCGCGCGTGCGCGTGAACACAAACACTCACACACTCGGACTCGCGCGTGCGCAGAGCCCTCTTCCTCAGCCCCGCCAAGCTGCCCTTCCCCCGTGGTGGGCCAGACGCCCAGCTCGCAGAACAGGAAGAGGGCGGAGCCAAAAAAAAAAAAATGCCTCCGACCCTCAAGATTTTCTACCCGCTAATTTTCCCAGTAACCCATTGGGAAGATTGATCCAGGCGACCTCAGAGCCTCTCCACCAGCGAAGTACCAACCACAGCACCGGCTAAACCAGCCACGGCCCCTTAAGCGCAAAGGCCCTCCCACCCGGCCTCCCCTTCTTGGTCTCTCCACCCAGGTCGGCTTCCCTTGGCAAAACTCGCGACACTTTGCGAGAAACCAAGCTAAAGCCTAAGTAGATCGATGGGGCGGGGCCTAGAAAGGACCCGCCCCCACCTCTCGCGCATGCCTGCGAGAATCCGCAAGTACCATCTCTCGGCTCTGCACGCCCGCGGTAACGTGAGGCAGGGAGTCTCGCGAGGTTTGAGCGCTCTGCGCGCTCCGGTCGGAGGCTCTCCGCGCAGGTTTGCCGCGGGCCGGGGATGGGGCTGAGCTCCGCGGACCCTTGCAGTTCCCCGTGCGCTGACTGTGCTCGCTGGCTTCTGTGTCTGCTCGCTGAAGAAGCTGAACAGGCGAGAGGAGTCTTCTCTTCCCTTGGGTGCGTAGGTCCCTGTTGGCAGAGGCTTTGAGTCCTGACGCTACAGCTGACGGCTGCGAGGGATTGAGACCAGAGTAAGTGGAATACACCGAGGGACGAGAGCGGGAGTAGGGACTCGGAAGTTTCCTTCCCTGGGTCGCTCTGGGGCTCTGCCCCCCTCGCGCTGCTGGCCCCCCGCCTGGCCTCAGCCCTTTCCCTGCGCCGGTTACCTGCTCCGTGGAGCGGTGCTCCCCTTGCCCGGCCCCCAGCTGTGAGCTCCTCTTTCCGGGTCTGAGATGCGGAAAGTTTCCTGAAGCCTTGGTCCCTAACCTTGTCCTGGGCGCATCCTCCGTTTCCCTTTTCTTCCTGCCTGAGCCCACCTGGGAGCTTGCTTACCAACGAGGGGAGGGGAGAGGGACCTTTCGGGTTTCAGTTTACAGCTTTGCAGCATATTACATGGATGGGACTATTACCGTCTTTCTTGAAACTGCCCTCGAAGGAATACTCCTGGTTTTCTTCCTGCCTTTCTTCGGTGTCCCATCCCCGATATTGGTACCAGTGTTCGTCCTCCTGTCCCACCTGGAAACCTTCCTCCTTGATTCTTCATTTGCACTCGCACTGCTCTATTACTCCTCCTTTTACCAGAATTTTTGCAGTTGCCCAGCACCTCCCCCCGCCCCCCCCACATTAGTTTCTCCACCATCATCTTTCCATAGAATTATCATCCTAAAATTTGTTTATGTCACTCCTTTCCTAGGGTTACTTTCCCAGTAACCCTATTCCTAATGGAATGAAGTCTTAATTGTTAGGCCTGAATGATAATTCAGGACCTTTCACTGTTCCACTCTGTTTTATGTTTTAGTCTCCTCTTGCTTTTCCTCCAGATACCTTAATATCCAGCCATACCAGACCTGGCTGCCCAAACAGGTCATGCACTTTCACAACTCTGTGCCTCTGTGTGTGCTGTACCATCTATCTAGAATGCTTTCGCTCTCTCTCTCTCTCTCCCCCACTCCCCACCTATCAAGACCCAATTCACAGATTCTTGTCTTCTCAGACTCCCCCAGGTGACAGTCATAATAACCATTGTGCTTCCAGAACACTTGGAATCGTTCTTCTGCAATATTTATTAGGTTGTATTATTTGTTCATGTATCTGTCTCTGTGTCCATTTGAGATTAAGTCTGGAATCCTGGCTTGTCCATCTTTGTAACAAAAGCTAATTCAGTGCCTGGGGGGCATAGCGGGCATTATTTGTGTGTGTATGTATATATATGTATATATATATATATATATTTGTAAATATGTCTACATACTCATAATGTGATAGTTCTAAAGATTCATAAAAGGAGTCCTTAGTGCTCTTAAAATCACAGGATTTTAGAGCCAGAAGGAACCTTGTATGTTAGCTAAAGTCTCCTGACCTGTTTTGAATATGAAAAACTCTGTACCCCCAGCACAAAAGTAATTGTACTTTTTAGTATTTGTTGATTGAGATTATGCATAATGGAAAAAGCTGTGCTTTTAAATGATTTTATTGTATGCTAGTATCTGTCTATATTTGAAAAATAGAGAAAAAGTCATATGCGTGAGAAAAAAATATTTTAGACTAAGGATCATACTTGGTGTGTGTACATCCATGTAACTCTTCCAATGAGTCCTTGGCCCTTAGGTTATAAATAACTGGTTTAGATTAGGTTAGTTCCTTGACTTGTCATACCTTTTTGAACCTTATACATAAATGAAACTTATATTTAGCTACAATTCTAAGGTTAAAAAAAAAATCCTGTACCTTCCAACTTTAAAAATTTATCTTCCTCATAAAGCTGCTTCTTAAAGCAAACGTGTTTATTCCATCATTTTCAAAGATGGTGAAAATTTTCTGTGCTTTCAAATATAGTAATATATTGTATAAGATGCTTTTCGATGTATGTAATTTGCATACATTTTTCTTATTTCTTTAGATGAAAGGTTTGTAAGAAAGCTATAACTGTCTTTTTATTTTTCTGTTTCTAAATGTATCTGTTAATATTATCTACTAATTAATATTTGCAGCACCTGCCTAAACAGTCCAATAAATTTTTTAACTGAACTAGTTTGTTAATATTTTAAGACAGATTTATGGTGTATGATTAGTCACAGTATTTCTGTGTATGTCCATCTATATGGGATAGTGGATTTGTGGATAAAAAAGAAAAGAGAGTGACTTGAATTTCTTTAAATTTTTCTTGACCAAAATGTAAAACTAAACAGCTGGCAGTTGCTATCTTGAGTGGGTGATAGTTTCTCTTTTATGAGCAGCAGAATGTTCTGAACCCTCTGCCAGAAGTCTGCCAATATCTTGGGTGGCAAAGTGGGTGAGAATGCTGGCAGGGGAAAACCTGCTTTAGAAAAATTTCACCTATAATTTGGGCCTACGTATAGAAAATAATGTAAGTGCACTGTGACCAGTTACGACAAGCACTATAAATATATGCAGATAAATGGAAAACACTCCCTTTTTTACTGGAGTCTATTTTCAAATATTTAAAACTTGTTAGAGAGTTTGGAAAACAGTCTTCTTCCCACTCCACTTACCAGCCATTAAACGGGGAGAAAGTACAATGACTTTCAAAAAAGGTGGCAAAGTATTATGCATGTTATAAAATATTTTAAACTATTCTGTTATTTCACATACAGGAAATGAACATGCAGATTCTTAGAAACTCTGTGTCACTGTTTTTCTGAAGCATTAACAAAATTACACTTTCAATTACCTGATGGTTATAATTCCTTTTCCTGAATAGGTGTATTTTTATAGTTACAAAACAAATTTTAAATATAGTTCATTTTGACAGTATTTCATTATGCAATCTAGAGAAGGTTTTTAAAAGTGGATGTTAATTGTACTTTCAAAAACCCTGTCAGTAAACATTAATTGGTTTTATAATGAACTGTGATGCCTAATTAAAGCAGATGGTAGGCTTTTATTACAAGGGGAAATATTTGGAATTTTGGTTTGTTTGTTTTTTTAATCTTCATTTATACCTCCATTTATTTTCTATTGCTGGCTTCATATGCAGTTTTTCCAATATCTTGGAAATTCCATTGGTGAAGCAGGTTTAGGGAGTTTGCTTTGTTTATTCACTCAGAGAGACAGATGGTTTTTACATAGCTAAAAGTAAACAGGGTCCTGAGGATCCACCTTGGTTTCTGAGTAGAGCACTAGAGACTGAGGATCAGAAATTCTATTTCTGGAACTAGCTTGGCTTCTTCCTTACTGCATGGTACTGTCATTCAGCTCCTTACATATGGGATGCCTGAGTCTTATTTCCTTATTGATAAAATGGGAATAACACTTGTGCTGTTGACCAAAAGGATATAAGATGGTATATAAGAAATCTGCCAACAGTTTAAATTAATTAATGCCTAGGAGTTTGATCTAGAGTGCCCTGAAGGTCTAGCTATTTTTTGTTTTTTATTTTTTAAAGCGGGGGAAGGACAGGGTAAAGGAGAGAGAGAATCCTAAGCAGGGCTGATGCAGCTTGATGCAGGGCTTTATCTCGCGAACCTGAGATCATGACCTGAGCCAAAATCCCGAGTCACCAGTCAGGTGCCCCTGGAGGGAAATCAAGAGTCTGATGTTTAACTGACTGAGCCACCCACGTGTTCCTCAAGGTCCATTTGGAATGAATTAGGGTGAAGAGAAAATTAAGAATAAGTAAAGAATTTTGAAGGAGAAAAGGGTGACTTGGTATGTCAGATAGTAAGAGTATATTTTATAAGTACAACAGTTGACACAGCATAGTATTGTTGTGGAGATAAAAAGACCCAGAGGTAGAATAGAGAGCTCAAAAACATTCCCATACATGTATTGAAAAAACAGTTGTGGCATTAAAATGAGTGGGAGTATTCCAACCATAAGAGAGAAAAAATGTGACATGATAAAGATGTTAATTTTTATTACAATGGCAATTATATTACAGTACATAAATACCAAATCAATATGGTGTACACCTTATATAATAGTATATGTCAAATATATCTCAATAGGAAAAAATTCAGTGCTGGAAAAATGCACTGTACAATAAATGAAGACGGGGGCAACTAGTTATCACCATAAGACAAAGGAAATATAAGTAGATAGCTTCCTTACACTAAAATGCAAATAAACACCAGATGAGTTAATGACAAAGACAAAACCTTGGGGACAGGAAGTATATTGTAGTTTTGTCTTTTAGACAGTGCCTTTTGAAACTCTCTTCTTTCACTCAGCATAATGCCCTTGAGATTCATCTCAACTGTTGTCTGTATCAGTACCTCATTCTATTTTTTTTTTTAACCTCATTCTATTTTATTGCTCTACTACAGTTTACTCATTTCTCTGCAGTAAATACAGGAAGTAGTATTGCTACTACTGTAGTAGTATTTCTACATTGTTATATGGTAACTAGATGTTTAACTTGGTCAGAAGCTGCCAAACCATTTTCTGAAATAGCCATACCATTTTGCATTCTCACCAGCACTGTATGACAGTTCCAGTCACACTGTATCCTTGCAATACTTGGAATGTCAGTAGTTTTTATTTTCGGCATCTTAATAGGGGTATAGTGGATCTCTCTCTCTCTCTCTTTTTTTTTTTTTTTTAAGATTTTATTTATTTATTCATGAGTGACACACAGAGAAAGGCAGAGACATAAGCAGAGGAAGGACCAGGCTCACTGCGGGGAGCCTGATGTGGGACTCCAGGACCCCAGGATCACGACTGGAGCCAAAGGCAGATGCTCAACCGCTGAGCCACCCAGGCGCCCCTGAATCTCATTGTTTTAATTGGATTTCTCTCATAGCTAGTGATGTTGAACATATTTTCATGTGTTTATTTGCCATCTATATATCCTATTTGTTAAATGTTAAAGTCTTTTGCTTGTTTTAAAAATTGGATGATTTTCTTAATTGTTAATTCTGAGAGGTTTTATGTATTCTAGATAAAGTCCTTTGTCAGATATGTGGTTTGCAAATTTTGCCTCCCAGTCTGCACCTTGTCTTTTCAGATAGTCTTAACAGTGCCTTTCCCAGAGCAAAAGTTTCTAGTTTTGATGAAATCTAGTTTCTTAAATCTTTTTTTTAATTTAATTTTATTTTTTTTTATCAATGAGGCTTCTAATATGTCTAAAAAAAATCTTTGCCTAACACCAGGTCACAAAGATTTTCTCCACTTGCCATTTTACATTTAGATCTGTGGTCCACTTAGAGTTAATTTTTGTGTAATGTAAGAACTATGTTGGGGTTCATTTTTGGCACATAACCATTTGTTGACAAGACTGTCTTTTCCCCTCTGAAGTGTCTGCATCTTTTTAAAAAAAACAGTTGACCATGTTTCTGTGTGCTTATGTCTGACTATTCTGTCTCTGCCAACACCATGTCGTCTTGATTGCTGTAACTTTATAAGTCCTAAATTCTCCAACTTTGTTGACAAAATTCTTTTAGCTGTTCTAGTTTCTTTGCATTTTCATAGATATCTTAGAATTAGGTTATCAATTTTTACAACAAGGCCAGCTGTGATTTTGATCAGAGGTTGCATTAAGTCAATAGATTAGTTGTGGAAGATTGACAAGCCTGCTATGTTGACATGCCTACTATGTTGAGTCTTCTAATTTATGAACGTAGTGTGTCTCCATTTATTTAGGGCCTCTTTGGTTTCCTTCATTAGCATTTTATAGTTTATCAGTGTGCACATCCTATATATGTTTTGTTAGGTTTATACACCAAAATTTCATGTTATGAACTATTATAAATGTGTTTTTAAAATTTCGGTTTCTACGTGTTCAGTGCTGAAAGAAAAATTTGATTTTTTTTGCACGTTTATCTTGTATCTTGTGACTGCAGAAGTCACATATTAGTAACAGGAGTTCTTTTTTGTATTCTTTGGGATTTTTTACATGGGATTTTTTAATAATGATAGTTTTATTCTTTTCCAATCTATATGCCTTTTATTGCACCGGTATGTTACTGAATAGGAGTGGTGATTGAGGACATTCTTGTGTTGGTCCTGATTTTAAAGAGGAAATAGTCAGTCTTTCACTTAAGTATAATGTTGTCTATAGTTCTATAGTGAAGATGCCCTTTCTCAATTTGAGCCAATCCCTTTCTATTTGCAGAGAATTTTTATTTTTATTTATTTTTTCTTCAAATGCACCAGTTAGTATGGTGAAGTTTTGTTTCTTTTTCTTTTTTTTTTTTTTTTTATGGTGGATTGCATTGATTGATACTTAAATATAGAAATAGCCTTGAGTTCTGGGATAAATCCTACTTGGTCGTGGTGTATTATTCATTCAATGTGTTGCTGAATTTGGGTTGCTGATATTTTCTTGAGGATTTTATTGGATTGTGGTTCTCTGTCTCTCTTTCGGGAATGTGTCTGATTTTGGTTTCAGAGTAATGCTGGCATCATTTTATGAGTTTGGAAGTACTTTTTTCTATTTTCTCAAAGAGGTTGTAGAAGATTGGCATTATTTCTTCTTTATATGTTCGGTAGAATTTGCCATTGAAATCATCCAAATAGAGATTTTTTTTGCAGATTTTTAACTACAAACGTAATTTAATAGTTACAGGACTACTATGGAATAGTTATAGGATTTTAGTAGTTATAACTATAATTACTATACCTAATAGTTATAGGACTATATTAATAGTTACCTATTTTCCTCTTGTGTGACTGCAGTTTGTAGTTTTTAGGGAATTAGTCCATTTCATCCAAATTATCCAATTCATGTGTATGGAATTTATTATTGTATTCACTTATCCTTTTAAAGAACTAGGAGTCTGAAGTGATACCCCTTCTTTCATTTCCAACATCAGTAATTTATATCTTCTCTCTCTTTTTCCCCCTTTTATCAGTTTTGCTGGAGGTTTATCCACTCTACTTCCTTTTTCAGAGAATTAGGCTTGGTTTCATTGCTTTTTCTCTGTTGCTTTTCTGTTCCCAGTTTCATTGATTTCTGCTCTTTTATTTCCTTCTTTCTATTTACTGTGGAGTTTATTTTGCTCTTTTTCCTGGTTTCATAAGTTTGAGGCTTAGTTAATTGATTTGAGATCTTTTTAATTTTCTTTTTTTTCTTTTTAATTTTCTAATAAAATAATTTAATGCTACAAATTTTCTTCAAAGTATTGCTATATATGCATGACAAAATTTTGATATCGTGTATTTTCATGTTTATTTAGATGAAAATATTCTCTGATTTCCAAAAAGACTTCTTTTTTGACTTCTGGATTATTTATGTGTTGTTTAATTTCCAAGTGTTTGGAAATTTTCTTATGTCTCTGTTACTTAGTTTAATTTCATTGTGGTTACAGAACATAATTTGTATGATTACAATTCCTTTAAATTTGTTAAGGTTTGTTTTGTTATCTAGGATAAAATCTATCCTAGTGAATGTCCTGTCTGTGCTTAAAAATAGTGTGTATGCTGTTGTTGATATTAATTCAACCCACCTCATTGATGGTGTATGTCCATGCTTTCTGTATCCTTGTTGATTCTCTGTGTAAAAATTCAATCAATTACTGAGAAAGAAATTCTCTACATTCTAGCCAATTTGTATTGTATCTGTCTTCTTTATTATAGCCATCCTAGGGATCCATGGGTGGCGCAGTGGTTTGGCGCCTGCCTTTGACCCAGGGCGTGATCCTGGAGACCTGGGATCGAATCCCACGTCGGGCTCCCGGTGTATGGAGCCTGCTTCTCCCTCTGCCTGTGTCTCTGCCTCTCTCTCTCTCTCTCTTTTTGTGACTATCATAAATAAATAAAAAAAATAATAAAAATTATAGCCATCCTAGTGGGTGTGAAGCATTTCATTGTGGTTTTGGTTTGCATTTCCCTGATAAGTCATGTTAAACATATTTTCCTGTGCTTGTTAACACTGACTATTTTGATTAGTGTTTGTATAGTATATCTTTTTCCATCCTGTTACTTTTAACCTACTTATGTCATATTTGAAGTGAGTTTCATATAGATTATATATTGGTGGATCCTGTCTTTTTTTTTTTTTTTTAATTTCTATTCCAGGCTTTTTCTTTTCCCTTTTTCTTTTTATTGAATTATAATTAACTTGCAATGTTATTTGTTTCAGGTGTAGAGCATATTGATTCAGCAATTTCATACATTACTCATTGCTTACCATGAGTGTAGTTATCTGTTGCTATATATTGTTACATTATTGACTGTATTCTCTATGCTGTACCTTTCAGCTCCATGACTTATTTACTTTATAACTGGAAGCTTGTACCTCTTAATCACCTTTATCTATTTTACCCATCCCCCACCCCTCTGACAACCACCAGTTTGTTCTCTGTATTTAAAGTCTGGTATTTTGTTTTGCTTTGCTTTGCTTGTTTGTTTCTTTTTTTTTTTTTTTTTTTTTGGATTCCACCATCTTAAATTTCTTTCATCGCTGTTTTACAGTTTAGAGAATTTGGGTCTTTCACGTCCTTGGTTAATTTTATTCCTAGGTATTTTCTAATTTTTAGAACAATTGTAAGAGGATTGTTTTCTTAATTTCTCTTTTTGCTACCTCATTATCAGTGTATAGTAATATAACAGATTTCTGTATATTTTTGTATCCTGAAGCTTTTACTGAATTCATTTATTCTAATAGTTTTTTGAATATTTTTATTTATTTGAGAAAGACAACGCACAGGGGCAGAGGGAATGGGAGAAGCAGACTCCCCACTGGGCAGGGAGCCCAATGTGAGGCTTGATCCCAGGACCCCGGGAACCATGATCTGAGCCAAAAAAGGCAGACTCTTAACTGACTGAGCCACCCAGGCACCCCTAGTCTAGTAGTTGTTTTGGTGGAGTAATTAGGGTTTTCTATGTATAGTATCCTGTCATCTGTGTTTAGTGGCAGTTTTACTTCTTCCTTACTAATTTGGATGCCTTTTATTTCTTTTTCTCATCTGATTGTTGCATCTAGAGCTTCTTGTACTACGTTGAATAAGATTGGTGAGAGTGGTTATCCTTTTCTTGTTCCTGATCTTGGAGGAAAAGCTCTACAGTTTTTCATCATGGAGTATGATATTAGCTGTGGGTTTTTCATATATGGCCTTTGTTCTGCTGAGGCATGTTCTCTCTAAAATTACTTTGTTGACATTTTTTTATCATGCATAGATGTTGTATTTTGTCAGATGCTTTTTCTGCATTTATTGAGAGTGATCATATGTTTTTTATCCTCTCTTTTGTTAATGTGATATATCATATTGATTTGCAAGTATCAAACCACCCTCGTGTCCTTGGCATAAATTCTAGTTGATTGTGTTGAATGATTTTTTTAATGTATTGTTGAATGCGGTTTGCTGATTTTTTTTTTTTAAGATTTTATTTATTTATTCATGAGAGAGAGAGAGAGAGAAAGAGGCAGGCAGAGACTCAGGCAGAGGGAGAAGCAGGCTCCATGCAGGGAGCCCAATGTGGGACCTGATCCCAGGTCTCCAGGATCAGGCCCTGGACTGAAGGTGGCACTAAACCACTGAGCCACCGGGGCTGTCCCGGTTTGCTAATATTTTATTTAGGGTTTTTGCATCTGTGTTCAATGGAAATATTGACCTGTAGCTTCTTTTTTTGTGGTGTCTTTGGTTTTGATATCAGGGTAATGCTGACCTCGTGGAATAAATTTGGAAGTTTTCCTTCCTCTTCTATGTTTTTTGAATAGTTTAGGAACAGGTATTAACTTCTCTGGTAGAATGTTTGGTAGAATTCACCTGTGGAACCTTCTGTTTCTGGACTTCTGTTTTTGGGAATTTTTTGATTACTGATTGAATTTCATTACTAATGCTCTGTTCAAATTTTCTATTTCTTTCTGGTTAAGTTTTGGACAAACCTTCTATGTTGTCAGAAATTTATCCATTTCTTATAGGTTGTCCAATGTGTTGGTATATGCTTTTTCCTGATTTTCTCTTTTAATCCTTTGTATTTCTGTGGTGGTGGTTGTTGGTTCTCCATTTCTGATTTTATTTGAGTCTTCCTTTTTTCTTGATGAAACTGGTTAAAGGTTTATCAGTTTTATTGATCTTTTCAAGGAACCAGTTCCTGGTTTCCTTGATCTTTTCTATTTATTTTTTATAGCTTTTATTTCATTTATTTCTGATCTGATCTTTATTATTTCCTTCCTCCTGCTGGCACTGGGCTGTGTTTGTTCTTTTTCTAACTCTTTTAGGTATGAAATTAGGTTGTTTGAGATTTTTCTTGTTTCTTAAGATAGGCTTGTATCACTATAAATTTCCCTCTTAGAGCTACTTTTGCTTCTTCCCAAATATTTTGTACCATTGTGTTTTCATTTTTATTTGTCTCTATGTATTTTTTAATTTTTTCTTTGATTTCTTGGTTGACCCATTCATTAGTAGTATATTGTTTAACCTCCATGTATTTGTGTTCTTTCCAGAGTTTTTGTAGTTTCATACACTGCTGTGCTTGGAAAAGATGCTCGGTATGATTTCAGTCTTCTTAAATTTATTGGAACTTGTTTTATCACTTAATATGCGAACTATACTGGAGGATGTTGCATGTGCAGTTGAAGTGAATGTGTATTCTGTTTTGAGATGCAGTGTTCTGCGTATATCTGTTAGGTTCATCTGGTCTAATACATCGTGCAAAGCCATTGTTTCCTTGTTGATTTTCTGTCTAAATGATCTTTCTATTGATGTAAATGGAGTGTTAAAGTCCCCTACTATTATATTACTGTTCACTTCTCCCTTTATGTCTATTAATAATTGTTTTACATATTTGGGTGCTGCTGTTTGGATGCATAGATATTTACAATTGACATATCCTCTTGATGGATTGATTCCTTTACTGTTATGGAATGCTTTTCTTTGTCTCTTGCTACAATTTGTGATTTAATGTCTGTTTCATCTGGGGCACCTGGCTGGCTCAGTTGGTAGAGCATGAGACTCTTGATCTTGGGGTTGTAAGTTCAAGCTCCATGTCTAAAGATTTCTTAAAAATCTTTAAAAATAGTAATAATAAAGTATTTTATCTGAAAAATTGGCATGATTATGTTTTTCCATTTTCCAGCCTTTCAGTCTGTATATGTCATTAGGTTTGAAGTGAGTCTCTTGTAGGCAGCACTTTGATGGGTCTTTTTTTTTTTTAATTTATTCATGTGCAACACAGAGAGAGACAGAGAGGCAGAGACACAGGCAGAGGGAGAAGCAGGCTCCACGCAGGGAGCCCGATGTGGGACTTGATCCTGGGTCCCCAGGATCAGGCCCCGGGCTGCAGGTGGTGCCAAACCACTGCGCCACCGGGGCTGCCCTGGGTCTTGTTTTTTATACATTGAGTTACTCTGTGTTTTTTTATTGGAGCAGTTAGTTTATTTATATTTAAAGTAGTTATTAGGGGCAGCCCTGGTGGGTCAGCGGTTTAGCGCCGCCTTTGGCCCAGGGTGGGATCCTGGGTACCTGGGATCGAGTCCCACATCGGACTCCCTGTGTGGAGTCTGCTTCTCCCTCTGCCTGTGTCTCTGCCTCTCTCTCTCTCTGTCTCTCATGAATAAATAAATAAAATCTTAAAAAAATAAAGTAGTTATTGATAGGTATTTGCTTATTGCCATTTGTTCATTGTTTTGTAGTTATTTTTGTAGTTCTTCTCTGTTCCTTCCTTCATCTCTTGCTCACATCCCTTGTGGTTTGATGGCTTTGTTTAGTCTTATGCTTGGATTCCTTTATTTATTGATTTTTTGCATATTAATAGGTTTTTGGTTATCATTAGGTTCATATATAGTAACTTATATGTATGGCAGTCTGTATTAAGTTGATGGTTGCTTAAGTTTAAACACATTCTAAAAGCCTAAATTGGTATTTCTTCCTGCACATTTTCTGTATATGATGTCATATTTTAAATCTTTTTATTTTGTGTATCCCCCAATTTTTGTAGACATATTTTATTATTGTTGAGTTTTAATCTTCATATTTTATAAGTGATTTATCTACTACCTTTATTAAGATTTGTTTTTACCTGTGAAATTTTTTCCTTATTTCTACTTAGGGTCTTTTCTTACCACTCAAATAATTCTCTGTAGCATACCTTGTAAGGCTGATGTAGAGTTGATGGATTCCTTGAACCTTTTACCTCTCTTTCTTTTCTTTCTTTTTGTATATTTTTTTTATTGGAGTTCGATTTGCCAACATATACTATAACACCCAGTGCTCATCCTGTCAAGTGTCCTCCTCAGTGCCCATCACCCAGTCACCCCAACCCCTGCCCACCTCTCTTTCCACTACCCCTTGTTTATTTCCCAGAGTTAGGAGTCTCTCATGTTCTGTCACCCTCTCTGATATTTTCCGCTCATTTTCTCTCCTTTCCCCTTTAATCCCTTTCACTATTTTTTATATTCCCCATGTGAATGAAACCATATAATGTTTGTCCTTCTCTGATTGACTTCACTCACCATGATACCCTCCAGTTCTATCCACATTGAAGCAAATGGTGGATATTCGTTATTTCTAATGGCTGAGTAGTACTCCATTGTATATTTATACCACATCTTCTTTAACCATTCATCTTTTGATGGACACTGAGGCTCCTTCCACAGTTTGGCTATTGCGGATGTTGCTGCTATAAACATTGGGGTGCAGGTGTCTCGGTCTTTCACTGCTTCTGTGTCTTTGGGGTAAATCCCCAGTAGTGCAATTGCTGGGTAGTAGGGTAGCTCTATTTTTAACTCTTTAAGGAACCTCCACACAGTTTTCCAGAGGGGCTGTACCAGTTCACATTCCCACCAACAGTGCAAGAGGGTTCCCCTTTCTCCACATCCTCTCCAACATTTGTTGTTTGTCTTGTTAATTTTCACCATTCTCACTGGTGTGATTTACCTCTCTTTCTATTCTCAATGCTAACTTTGCTAGGTAGAGTATTTTTGTTTGCAAGTTTTTCCCCTTTTAGCATTTTGAATATATCATGCCACTTTTCTTCTGGCCTGCAAAGCTTCTGCTGAAAAATCAGCTTATAGACTTTCCATTGTTTATTATTGCTTTCATTTCTCTTGCTGCTTTTAAAATTCTCTGTCATTACTTTTAGCCATTTTAATCATTATGTGTTTTCGTGTATACCTCCTTGAGCTAATCTTGTTGGGGCCTCTTGGTGCTTCCTAGATCCTGGAGGATCCCCATGTCTGTTTCCTTTCCCAGGTTAGGGAAGTGTTCAGCTATTCTTCAAATAGATTTTCTCTCCCTTTCTCTTTTCTCCTTCTGGGATCTCTGTTGCAGATGTTATTATGCTTGATGATGTTGCTGAATTCTCTTACTCTAATCTCATCTTCAGTTCTTTTTTCTTTTTGATGTTCAGCTTGGTTGCTTTCTGTTACCCCGTCTTCAGATTGCTGACCCTTCTTCTCCCTCCCCTAATCTGTTAATTCCTTCTAGTGTGGTTTTTGTTTCAGTTGTTGAGTTCTTCATTTCTTGCTGGTTCTATTTTATATTTTCTCTTTGTTGAAGTTCTCATGAGTTCATTCAGTCTTTTCTCACGTTCACTGAGTATCTTCATAACCATTACTTTGAATTCTTTATCAGGCATATATTGCCTTAGTTTCAGTTAGCTCTTTTGCTGTTATTTTTGTCCTGTTCTTTTATCTGAGACATATTTCTCCATCTCTTCATTTTGTCTAATTCTCTGTGATTGTTTTTGTGTATTATGACAGTCAGCCACAACTCCTTGTCTTGAATATAGTGACTTTATAGAGAAGAGGTCCTGTGGTGCCCTATAGCACAATGTCCTCTGGTCACCAGAATCAGATATTACAGCAGTATCCCCTGTGTGGGCTATATGTGCCCTCCTGTCGTGGCTGAGCCATGTTTTCTCATGGCTGTTAGCGTAGTTGGCTGCAGTAACCTGCTTTGCCTATTGTGGGAGCACTGGGCAGGGTTTAGTCCCTGAGTTGTTGAGAGCCAGGGTGAGAATACAGTTGGCCGAGAGGTGGGCAGGGTCAGTAGTCAGGCTGTATGTCTGCAATTAGCCTCTCTATTGGTAGCCTCTGGCTGCAGCTGCACCATATGGCAGAGCATTCTTCCTGTACTGTCTGCTAAAAGACTTGGCTCCTGAAACTGTGGGCAAGCTGGTATGTAGGATTATCCACCCCCTTCCCAGGGCAGGAGTTTCTGGAATGGCACCATTGTCTGCCAGCGCTGCTTGCAGGATGTGGAGGAGCAGGAGCCTCTTCAGAGGGATGCCTACCAAGGTGGGTGGGTTGGAACAAGCAGATGGCAGGGGAATGTGGGGGCAGGGCATGCAGTACCAGCAAAGGTGGAGAGTATTAGCGCTAGTGCCTACAGGTGTCTGGCTATCTAGGCTAGGGGAGGGAAAGAGAAATGGCCCCCACTGTCACTTTCTTCTTGGAGAAATCTCCCGAATATCCCTGCTCCTCCAGCATATGTTCTGAAATTAGAAAATATATCTCCTGCCTATATACCCCAGGCACTTTTCAAATTGCTGCTTCTGTGCCCAAATTATTGGTTATGCTTGTCAGGCCACATTTTGGGTGTCCATGATGGAATCTTTGAACTTCTCTGTAGATTTGTTATGATTTTATTGTTTTATATGAGGCCCTTTCATTAGGACTTGGAGTCAAAGAAATCTGTTTATAGTATAAGATGGTTATATAATTATACTATATATACTAGTACATACATAGCATACTAGCTCATATGGTATTTTTTTTTTATTGTATGTCTCTCTTATTTTGGGTAGTGTCAAACCATCAAATAGTTAATGTATTCATTGTTTAATAAAGGATATCTGAGGAACTTCTTTTCCTTTGCAATATTTCAAAAAAGTGAATCATTCCAAAAATGATCCAGCTATTAGTATAAACTTACTTTTTTTTTTTTTAAAGCAAGTTATTCTGTCATAGCTCCACTTAAGTCATTTGATCAATTTGGCTTCCAATAAGAAATTGAATTTTATAAGAGTGAAGTATTTACTGTATGTCGAGCCTGGTATTGTCACTTTTTATGTTTAATATAAAACCTATTAATAAGCAGTAAAGTCAAGATTAGGCCCTAGAGAATTCAGCAGTTTTGTTTTGGGTTTGGACACCTCATGATTTATGGAAACACAATCATGAAATTTTCTTTCTGTAGATTGGTGTTGGAGTAAGTGTGTCACTAGTGGATAGTAATATGAAAAGGAGAAAGTAACAGCATTTCATAATTATTCAACTAGTAGAAAATATGGAGTGGTTGCAACATGACAACATCAGGTTTAAAGACCTAGTACAAGTTTGGAAGGTGCTTTGACCAATGTAGTTGAGGCCTATAATTGCTCTGAGGGAAAAAGGATGTCTTAGCTATTCAATTAAGGCATAGGATTTAATAGGCAATGGTGCTTTGGTACCATGTTATGAAATAATATCCCCAGAATACAGTATAACTTTTTCATATTTTAAAAAGAAAGATTTATGATTCCCTAGGAAGAGTCCATCTAGATTCCTAGGACTCTTCCAGTTAATCTGTCAGTCTCTGTGGATTCTTTTATCCAGAGGCATCTAGGAGCTTAGTTGTTTTTTGTTTGTTTTGTTGTTTTTCTTTTCCCCTTGCGGGGGTGGGGGGTGGCTGAGAGGGAGGCAATTTACTGAATTTTACACCATATAGTTTTTTTTTCATGTGTATATCACCTATCATCTAATTGTATGTAGGAGCCTTAGTACATTCTCTTTGAAAAAAAAATAATGTTTATTATATTTGTAGATGTTGTATTACGCAGCATAAAGACGTATTCTTCAGATAGAGGTCCCAATAATATTAATTACAGGTTAGGACCTAGGATTGTTAGAAGTTCTTAGTACTTGAGTTGTTCTTATTAAGCCAAGGTAAACTGTCTCTAAAGTCTTTTCCAGTTTTCTCTAGGCTTTTTCTAAAATTTGTTTTTTTATTTTATTATTTCCTTTGATCATCTGTTAGAACCCATCTTCTTTACTGTAAGACAAATAGTCTTTTTTTTTTTTTTTCTCTCTCATTACAAGTCAATTTGCTCCCTCCTCTCTCTCCCAGTTTTGTTTCTTTGATTTTGTTTCTTTTTGGTGAGGGGGTGTAAATAACTTCAGAATTTTACTCTGAAAGATCTCATGTTTCATAGTAGTGGGGTTGGTTAATGGGAGATGTGGTGGCTCCCATATGAATAAGAAATCTGTATTATTATCCATGTATAAGTTTAGGTAATTCTCCTTGGAAGTTTAGAGAAAGGACAGATGCTGATGTCTTCCTTGGAGCAGCATCTTGGACAGATACTGGATAGTTGTCCTTTGTGTTTTAGCCAGTATGAGACAGTTGTAACTTTTTTTTTTTTTTTTTTGACATCTGTAACTTTAATGACCCTTTTGCTTTTTGTTTTTTCAAGTACCTTTTTCTAAACCTCTCAGATCTTAGGAGATCAATCTTTTGATTATTTTATCTGGAGAGCCAGAAATTGTATTAATTTCCAGCTTGTTTAATTTTTAAAGCTCCCTGGAAATGTCATATTGAATATTTTTCTAAATTGGCAGTTTTACATTGTAATTTTTTCTGATTAAATCCTCTTATTCAGGTTTGAACTAATACAGTAGAATTTAACAGTCTTGCATTCTGTAACAAATTTCTGTCTTCCTAAAGTTGATGAAATTCTTAATTATAGCCCTTAGCTTGGATCCATACCAGAGTTTTAATTTAACTTCTATAGACCTGGCTTCTGGCCTAGTAAATTTACAGTGTGATTTTACTTTTAGAGAAAACCCTGAAGAAAGGATGGCTCATATAGAAGGTAAGGTAAAACTTACCTTACAACGAGAAAAATCCAGAGATTAAGTTTCAGAAGATTAAAGTCTTTGAAAGAGATTATTTTAAAATTAAGATTTTGTTTTGAGGTCTCAGTACTAATTGAAGAAGCTAACTGTTGAGTGTTTCGTATTTTGTCTCTTAATTTTTTGAGCTCTTCTTAAAAACATTATTTATTGATTTTTAACATACCAAAAATTTACCGTATGGCTGGTGTTCTAAGTCATATATTTTTTTAACCACTTAATAAGGAAAGCACAAGACTTAGGATTATAATACTTCATATATGAAGTATTTCCTCCAGCGATGCCTGGGTGGCTCAGCAGTTGAGCAAGCCTGCCTTGGGCTCAGGGCAGGATCCTGGAGTCCCATGTGGGTGGGCTCCCTGCATGGAGCCTGCTTCTCCCTCTGCCTGTGTCTCTGCCTCTCTCTCCGTGTCTCTCATGAATAAATAAATAAAATATTTATTTATTTATTTTTACTTTTTGGTAAAATCTTTAAAAAAAAAAAAAAAGTATTTCCTCCAGTCAGGATGCCTGACTGGTTCAGTCAGTTAAACATCTGCCTTCTGCTCAGGTCTTGACTCCTGGGTCCTGGGATGGAATCCTGTATGGGTTTCCCTGCTCAGCAGGGAGTCTGTTTCTCCCTCTGCCCCTCCCCGCTGCTTATGTTCTTACGCATGTGTTTTTTCTCCCTCTTTCTCTTTTTCAAATAAGTGAAATCTTAAAAACATTTTTTTTAAAAAGTAGTTCCTTCAAAAGAAGGACACTCTGAAGGACACTCTGACATAGCATGACACATAGAGACGACTTTAGCTGGTCAATAAGTGAGTTGTGAATGGTTGGTGTCTCAGGTCACTTAACCAAGGAAAGGCTAGAAAGGATCTCATAGCTAGCGACTGACAATCATGGACCACAGAGTTATGGACTAATAAAGTGATCTTTTTCACAAATATCAGGAGAAGGGAATGATCTCATGAAGAACACAATTTCTGTATAATATAAAATGTATTTACTTGATTTGTACTTTTTCCCCACTATAAATTGTTTTAAATACACGCAGATTACGTCTGCAAATCATTTATATATGCTCTAATTTTTTAATATTATAAATTTACTTTTAAGCTTGTGCCCTCCGAACAGAAGCAAAACCACAGTGTTCTTACATGTTTTCTCTCCCCAGTGAACAATCCTGTAATAAATGTAGCTTAAGAAGCATATCGATGTTAACATGAAACTAAAATAGTAAGATGATAAGCTGGCTTTGGTTTTGAGTCTTGATTTTAATTTTATAGGTATTCCTTTAGAAATGAGTTGCACAATTGAGAAGGCACTTGCTGATGCTAAAGCTCTTGTTGAAAGATTGAGAGATCATGACGATGCAGCAGAATCTCTGATTGAGCAAACCACAGCTCTCAATAAGCGAGTAGAAGCGATGAAGCAGGTTTGATTTCTTTTCTTTCTTGTTGATTCCACTTTGAAAAAAGCAGTCAGATATTTATGTATTGCTTGAATCATAAATTTCTGCTTAATGCTGTTTTTTTAATGTTTTATAAAAATGTAAAAGTAGCTTGATTTGTATATTTTAATTTTATTTTAGATTATCATATAATTTTGTCATGTCCAGGTGATACAGATATATATATGTATATTCTAAAAACCATATATTTGATTGCTTGTTTTTCTGGCAGAGTTGCACATTGGAGTTTAGAAAATATATTAGGTTCTGATATATTAGAGACCAATAATATCTTTCACTAATAGTGATATATTTTGCTCTCTTATTTTTATAATGTAGAAATGTTTATATTTTTCTTTGTAAAAGTACTTAGGTGATGTTATTTAACAACAGAATTTTCGAAAATGGCATAAGGCGATATCTGGTTTATGTATTATGCAGTTGAATTTGTACTTCCTACCTTAATTTCCATTTAGTGCTACCAATTAAAGAAAAATTGAAAAGGGTTTCAGTTATTATCCTTATAATGTACATAGGAAGTTTCTTATATAAGAATTGTATATAAGAATTTTCCAGTGGTCCATGGGGTTAAGGTACCATTTTAAGCCTACTTATGATAAAAATTTTCAACTTTAAGATAATTATATAGTCTCTCCTTATGATGGAAATCATTTAGGGGGAAATGTATATTCATAGCCTACTCTTGTGAAACTCATCCATTTTGTAAAAGGAAGCAACCCTGGAATACCGCTTTTAACAAAGCTATTGGAAATAATAGAGCAAATTTACTTGTTTTGTTGCCTTAAACAGATTACATATCTCCCTAACTGTCCAGCTTGACTCATGCATTCCAAGGAACTAATATCTGGTACTGAGTCATAAAAACAAAGGAGTTTGACAACTAAAGAACCAGAAATGTTATAATGAATACATTACTAAGTAGCACATCAAAATGCCTTGAAAATGAAGGAGTACAATTTTAAAGTTAGATTCACATTTATTTCTAGGTTTTTTATTTCTTTTTTACATGTTCTTTTGCTATTGTTATTGAGATATAATTCACAATACCAATAAAGTTTACCCTCCTAAAGGGCATAGTTCATTGGATTTTAGTACATTCATAGGTTGTGCAACCATAATCACTATCTAATTCCAGAACATTCTCCTCACCCCAAAAGCTTACCTCCATTAGCAAGCTAGGTATGCCCTAGCTCTCCCTTCCCTCAGCCCCTGGCAACTAATCTTTCTATCTCTATAGATTTGTCTCTTTGGGATATTTCATGTGAATAGAATCATACAATATGTGGCTGTGGCTTTTTGTAACTTTTTTAAATGTAATGTTCTTGAGGTTCATCCATATTATAGCATGTTTTAAGTTTTTTATTCCTTTTTATTGCTGAATAATATTCCATCATAAGGATATAGTGCATTGTGTCTATCCATTCATCAGTTGATGGGACATTTGGATTATTTCTATTTGGGGGCTGTTATGAATAATACTGCTGTGAATATTTGTGTCCAAATTTCTGTGTAGACCTATATTTTCAGTTATCTTGGGTATATACGTGGGGGTAGAATTATAGTCATCCTGCTATACATTAGATTCCCCAGAACTTACTCATCGTTTGCCCATTTTTAATACATCATCATTAAATTATTATTATTATTGAGAGTTGTAAGAATTCTTTATATATTCTGGATTAGGCCCTTATATATATTGAGATATATATTTTCAAATGTTTTCTCCCAACATGTTCTTTTTTGATCTTTTCATTAGTATCAGGAGGAAATTCAAGAACTTAATGAAGTTGCCAGGCATCGGCCACGGTCCACATTAGTTATGGGAATCCAGCAAGAAAACAGACAAATCAGAGAACTGCAACAAGAGAACAAAGGTGGGGTCCTGAGGTGGCTCAGTCGGTTAAGCAGCTGCCTTTGGCTTAGGTCTCAGGGTCCTGGGATGGAGCCCCACATTGGGCTCTCTGCTCATTGGGGAGCCTGCTTCTCCCTCTCCCTCTGCCTGCCACTCCCCTTCTCTCTCTCTCTCTTTAATAAATAAATAAAGTCTTTAAAAAATAGAATAAAGGTAAGATATATAATTTTAAGATTATTAAGAACATATAATTGTAAAAAACAAAGGAGTTTGACAAATAAAGCTAAAAACCAGTAATGTTATAATGAATTATGTTACTAAGTGACTCAGCAAAATGCCTTGAGAATAAAAGAGTAGGCTTTAAAGTTAGATTCACATTTATTTAAAAATTTTTTCATTTCTTTTGCACATACTCTTTTATTACTATTGAGATATAATTCACATACCATAAAATATACTCTTTGGGAAGGCATAGTTCATTGGATTTTAGTTAAAATTAAACTTGGTTGACCATTTGCTTCAACGTGGGTAGAACTGGAGGGTATTATGCTGAGTGAAGTAAGTCAATCAGAGAAGGACAAACATTATATGGTCTCATTCATTTGGGGAATATAAAAATAGTGAAAGGGAATAAAGAGGAAAGGAGAGAAAATGAGTGGGAAATATCAGAGAGGGAGACAGAACATGAGAGACTTCTAACTCTGGGAAACAGGGTAGTGGAAGGGGAGGTAGGCAGGGGGAAGGGGTAACTGGATGATGGGCACTGAGGGGGGCACTTGATGGGATGAGCCTGGGTGTTATAGTGTATGTTGGCAAATCAAACTCCAATAAAAATATATACAAAAAAAGGGAAAAAATAAAACTTGGTTGAAAGAACTATAATATACAGTTGGACTCTTAACTTGGGATCAATTAATATTTTTAAAAACAGGGAAATGGGCAACTAAATTTCCTTTTTGGTATCCTCATTTCTGGTCCAAATGCCCAAATCATATGTAGTAGTCTTTATCCTTTCCTACATATGAATGTCTACCTTACTTGGAGTCATCTTAGATTCCCACTCTCAATATCCAGTTTATGCCGTTATTACCTATGAAGTAACTCACTTTCTTCTCTACAGAACAACTGCTTTAGTCCCTTGCTTAGATGTTCATGGTCTGTTGCCAGAACTATCCTAATTGGCCTCAATGATTCCAGTTTCTTTTCCCCCTCTAGTCTGTCTCCCAACACAGGCATCCGATTCATTTTTCAAAGATCTCTCTGATCATGTTATTCTTTTGCTTTAGAATCTTCATTGTATACTTATTTCCATATCCAGAAGCTTTCAAAATCAATTCCAAGCCTTTTTTTCTGTCTCCTTCCCATCCTTCTCTTCTCCATGAAACCTTCTTGCTGTCCTGAACCAGTTCTGAACCCACCATCTGCTTTCATGCCTCCCTGTGTAGAACGCCTTTTCCTTTTTCAGCTCAAGGAATGCAAGTTCATCTCAATAATGTGAAACTTTCACCAATTTCTCCTCACTGACTACATACATATATATATATATATATCAGAGTTCTGATCTGGACTTTACACGTTGTATTAGAATTATATGTATTTGCTTTCTCTTCTAGACTGAGCTCCATGGCCTTTTGGGTATTCCTAATGTAGAGCGTTATCTCGTACTTAATTGCTATTCAGTAAATGTTTGTTGAAATAATTCTTTAAAAATGAGCTTTAAATGGTCATTTCAAAAGCTAATAAAGGACTCTATTTGGTGTGCATTATTTCTTTATGGCAAGATTCTTAGATGTTTTCTATTCAAAACACCCTCTTTTATGTTGCTTTTCTGGTAAATATAGTGGGGAAGAGAATATTTTGTAGATCTTTAACTCAAGTTTGAGTAAAATAGACTATTTTTCTTGTTATTCTTGATAGAATTGCGTACATCCCTGGAAGAACATCAGTCTGCCTTGGAACTGATAATGAGCAAGTATCGAGAACAAATGTTTAGACTTCTAATGGCTAGCAAAAAAGACGATCCGGGTATAATAACGAAGTTAAAAGAGCAGCACTCCAAGGTAGTTCATTTTATAAATATAGTTTGAAATGAAAAAGAATCACAGTTGATTAACTTGTGTTGAGGCTTTTTTTTTAAATCACAGGTATCTAACATGATATTGAATATTCATCTTTCTGACGTTTTCTGCCTTTCCTTATTTTTGTCATTTCTTGCTGCATATTTTGTTCGATTTACTCTCCTAACTCCTGTTGTTCCCTAGTTCTTTAACATATTTTCAAAAGTAAATTTTATTTGGGAAGTACAGGTAAGTGTATTCAATTCAAAATTATTTTATAAGGTAATCTGCTTTTAAGAAATATTCTAATTTGTATGTTGCCGTTTGTTGCAAAAACAAAAACTGAAATGCTGAAAACATTTTCAGAAATTTGAAACCAGCTCAAGGTAGATTTGTTTTCCTTAAGACTGTTTTCTGAATGAAGCTAATTAATCCAGGCTGTAAATAATACTGATTATGATGGAAAAAACATGGGTGGGGCCAGTGGGGAGGAAAAGAACTAACATATTAAGATTTTGGACCCCTCCTCCCCCAATCATGTATCACTTAACATCATTTTTAGAGACAGAGCTGAACTGGTTAGAAATTAGTGTTTTTCCCTTTGTTCATTTACTTATTGACATCCCTGTGTCTGTTTCCTTTGTGTTTGTCTCTGTGTTCATTAGAAACTGCTATGAAGACAAGTAGAATAATCCTTTTCTATTTACATTTTAAGCTGAATTTTAACTGCTGGTGTGAAATAAAAATATTAGTATATTGTGATTTCTAACTATTACCTGTATTGGATAATGGTGAGCTAACTATTATAACTAACATTATTTAAGAAATCATTGTTTTAAGACTTGTTTTATCTTTCTCAATTATTGAAACACATTTTAGAGTCTTTAATTCTTCCATCGTGGTGCTTATAGGTACTTTTAAATTATTAATTATTTCTATTAAAATTAAATACCTAGTAAATAGATCTTTGTGTTACAACTTTGCACATTAAGAAAGTTAGTAATAGATACCTTTTGTGTCAGTTGAATAATTAATAACTATGGGTTTAATGTTATCTAATTATACTATTCATCTTCTAAGCAAAAGGAATAACGTTGGATGTTTAAGTGGCAATCTTTTGAATACAAATTTATCTATTGTTAATGAGATCATTATAAAAACATAAATTTAAATGTATAGTGTTTCTTTTAAAGGTACAAAGATGAATTGACTTAAATTATTGGTTAAATAAATACAATCTTGAGAAATTCCAAAAGGCCCTTCTGTTTAAAAAAGAAACAAATTTCTTGAGATCTAAAGAGATTGCTCTACCAAAAAATGTTTAGTATAAGATACTGCAGGTTGCTAGTTCCATCTGGTAGTAGCTATGCCAGAAGCAAATATTTTCTAGAACACGATAGATTTTACCAGTCATTAGAGCAGTTTTATTATTAGCAAAGTTAAACATTTCTTAATATAGCTGTAAACCATCCTTTATTATATAGATTGACTTCATCTAAGTGCTGATCCTTCCATAAAATGACTGTTCAATTCTTGTTAATTCCAACTAATACATATTAATGTTTGTGATTTTGATTTTTCCCAAAAAGGAGACACTTCAACTCAAACATTATTACATTTGCACTGGCTTAGTTATTATTAATAATAAGATGAAATAAATAAGTTCCATTAGTCTGCCATAGTAATTTACAGTATAAAAGGAGATAGATACAAACATAATATATAAGGTAGGATGAATCCTAAAATAGAGATATGATTTAATATGGGAATACTAATGGAAGTAAGGTTAGGTCTCTTGAGGAGAATCTGGGAAGGTGTCAAGAAAGAAAAATCTATCTAAATCTAGCCTTGAATTAATTACTGGGAGAGGAAGGTCAACAAGCAGAAGTGGATGAGCAGAGAAACTTGTATTATAAAGGTGTAAAAATATGAGATTCCAACATGTGTTTAGGTATTGATGCTCTGATGACCCTAAACACACAAAAAATTTTATAACACATTTAAGAGTAACAAGCAGGGTTACACATAACAGCATTTTGGCATAAGAGATCCTCTGAGACCACCGTAGTACAGAATTTCACCCTCACTTAGAAGTTTTGAGCACAGATTCAAAAATCAACATAAAGTTTGAGAAGAATTCATTTTTGTCCAAATACTCATTTTTACATTATTTTTGAACAGCTGCCTTTTTGGAAATCTTAAAAAAACAAACATTTCAAACAGTTGGCTAACACGCATGAACTAACACTCATTCAGTTTTTAAATTACGGATAATATCCGTATTAACATTATAATGACTCTATACTACAGATTGACATGGTACATCGTAACAGCTCCGAAGGATTCTTCCTTGATGCATCTCGACACATCTTTGAAGCATCTCAACATGGACTGGAGAGGAGGCACTTGGAAGCAAATCAGAATGTACACTAAATAAAACAGTCAACTTTTGGGGTGTGGATGGAAGGGGGGAGGTCCATTTAAAACCTTCTTTGACATTGAATTTTCCTGCCAGTTTAAATCAGCAAATAAATGAAATTGCTTTTAAAAATACTGTGCTTTTGATAGCCATGCAAAAATATTCAGCATTGAAACTTTAATCTGTCATTAATTCTGTGTATTATATCATATACAGCCTGTTAGATAATTGCAAGCTTTAAAGATTGGTTAAGCCAGCTTTTCATTTTGTTGCTGCAAAATTTTATAAACAGTTTTCCTCTTTGTGGACGTCAGAGGTGTTTTCTTGGAAGTCATTTTAATCTGATTTCATAAAAATTTTGTTTGAACTATTAAAGGAACAATTTTAATTCAGTTTTTGATCGTTTGTAGTCCTTTAGTTTGAGTTCACAATAACCTAAAAATGCCTTTGTTTAGGTGTTACATGTATGTGTTAGTAGTATATGCTATATTGTCTTTTTGTGTGTATATGTGTGTGTGTGGCAGATCACTATTGAGCAAGTTGAAATAACCCTAAACAAAAGTTACAAATGAAAGGCATTTCAAGAAAGTTCAAGAATTATATTACTGATAATCCAAAGAATATGTTACTGACACTTCTTGCCTTTCAGACAGTTTTGAAAGCATAGGTCTTGGCCTCTTATGTTCATTAAAAGACCTATGAAATTTCCCTAAGGATTTTAGTGTAATAAATGAACCATTGAACTGGGCCTATAAAAATACTATTAAAAAAATCAGTAGAATTTCATTTTCTTCCATCTTAAAAGCAAAGAATGATTTGCTTCCTGTACTGTCTTTTACCGTAAAAAGACACTAAAATGATAAGCTAAAGAAAGTGTTGGTATTCAGAATTTTTTCTCATACCCTTAATCTGCTGCTGCAGTTACCGGTACTTAACTTGCTTTTAAACATTCTGCTCCCGGGAATCCCTGGGTGGCTCAGCGGTTTAGCGCCTGCTTTCAGCCCAGGGCATGATCCTGGAGACCTGGGATCGAGTCCCATGTCAGGATCCCTGCGTGGAGCCTGCTTCTCCCTCTGCCTGTGTCTCTGCCTTTCTCTCTCTCTCTCTCTCTCTCTCTGTGTGTCTTTCATGAATAAATAAATAAAATCTGAAAAAAAAAATTCTGCTCCCTTCCCAGAGGGAGAGATTTTAATCATTTTTTAAAAACTATTTCGGATTATGACAGATGGATGTTTGTCTTGATACTATTCTTGCTACCATAATCTAATCCAGAACTGCCTAATAGCACTCTCTGAAATGATAGAAATGTTCTTCATCTGTGCTATTCATCATGGAAGCCACCAGCCCCATGAAGCTGTTGAGCACATGGAAGTGTCGCTAGTACAACTCAGGAACTGAAATTTTAATTTTTTAAAAGATGTTTAATTTTATTTAATATTTATATAGCATCATGTTGGATAGTGTAGATTAGTCCTTTTATTTTGCCTTCTTTTTGCATATACATTAGCATTGTATAGGTGTCCCCGTCAAAATAATATGACCTGCATTTTTGTTGGTTAGAAAGTACTAAATGTGTGGTAAGCCAAAGATACTATTTGTTCTCCATATTTCTTCCACAGTTCACTAGTTTTGTAGGTTTTGCAGGTTCTCTTCAAATCCTTTTTACAAATAGGATATATACAATTATTTAAGAGACAAGATTATTAGGGAAGTTTTTAGCTTTTACATTTAAATTTTGACCTCAATATAATAAAATCACCCTCAACTGCCAGTGAACAATGGTATAGAGAAACTGTTCATTGAAAAAAAATGATTATTCTCAAATTTCTGTTGATTCTTAAACCTCGTGTCTTTCACTTGACTCTAAAAGCTCCTTGAAATCAGGGAATGTGTCTTGATAGGTTTCATATTCCTATTGCCTAGCATAGTGCCTGGAATATCATAGGTGTGGAAAAAAATAATGGCATGAGATTGGAAGAAATTTATGCTGTCTGCTGCACCAATACATGTGGCTATTTTATACTTAAATATTTTGAACAGTTTGTAAAGGCCATTTAATATTTAAATGCTCAGGGGATCCCTGGGTGGCTCAGCGGTTTAGCGCCACCTTGAGCCCCAGGGCATAATCCTGGAGACCCAGGATCCAGTCCCACATCCGAGCATGGAACCTGCTTCTCCCTCTGCCTGTGTCTCTGCCTCTCTCTCTCCCTCTCTCTGTGTGTCTCATGAATAAATAAAATCTTCTTTAAAAAAATATTTTAATGTTCAAAAGCAGACTTCTGTTCATTTTATTCAATGTTTATTATACATTATGCACCAGACACAGGCAAATATAAACAAGATACAGTTCCTACTCTCAAGGATTATAGTCTGGAAAAATGTCTAGGTTGCATTGAGATTAATTTTTAGACAAGGATAATATAGAAAAGACTTGTAAATCATGAGGACATTAGGGGTAAAGAGACTGTCAATTTTGTCTTTCCCATTACTTTGTAGTATATGTAGGTATTAAAAAAACTGTTGATCATTTGTGGTGTAAAGAATGTGAAATAGAGCTAGTGGGTTTATATTGTGCTGCTTATCTTTACTTGTAGCCCTAACAGAAATCTGATTTCAAAAGCACACTGATGGTCAGTGAACTTTTTTGTAAATATGTTTGATATAGTACCTTCACGTTAAATGGCAATGTAAGAATATTACATTCATATTAAGTGGCAATGCAGATTTTTTTTTAAAGGAGAGAATCCAAAAATAAAGTATTTCACTGATTTGCAACTACTCTCTCTTTTTTTCAGGAATTACAAGCACATGTTGATCAAATAACAGAAATGGCAGCAGTAATGAGGAAAGCCATTGAAATTGATGAGCAACAGGGTTGCAAGGAACAGGAACGAATATTTCAACTGGAAGTAAGTTTTAAATTGCAAATGTGGGTGAAAACTGTCCATACAAAGATTGATAGCAGAAAATACACCCCATTTAAAAATATATGTATACGCTTCTCTGGAAAACTGGTAATGTTCTCTTTCTTAACTTGGATACTGGTTATATGGGTATATAATGCAAGACCATTTACATAGTAATACAGAAGTTCAGAATGAGTAGTAACTTAGAGCAATATTCGAGAAAATTGATGTTTTGATCTTATGTTGCTCCTGTTACTGGGCAAATATAATTTTTAATTTAGTAATTTTAAAAATTTCTTCATTCTGTTGGAGATCATTATGATGCAGGGAAAATTTTTTTAAGTCCACAAATATTCTCTGGGCACTTGTATTTTTCTGGGGAATGTATAAAAACCTTTTTGTCCTTTATTTTGTGATAGCAAAAGCATAAATCGTTGTTGAACAATTTAAATTAGTGGAATAAACTTTCATACTTTAAAAGCTTCATTTTGAAGTCATGGTGGAGATATTGGTTATAAAGGGCCAAAATAAATTTGTTTCTAAAATAAGGGTAAGCAAACTTTTTCAGTAAAGGACCAGATAGAAAATATTTTAGGCTTTGCAAGCCAGTCATTCCCTGTTGCAACTACTCACCTATGCCACTGTAATACAAAAGCAGCCATACACACAAAAAAGATTGAGCTTACCTATGTTCCTGTAAAGTTTAATTTACAAACAACAGGTCTCAAGCCAGGCTGAATGTAGTTTGCTGATTCCCTATTTTGTACCATTGAAACAGAAAGTAAGCCTGAAGACAAAGTGGTTGAGAATTATAAAAGTTATTTTTAAATACCTGCTAATTGGGATCCCTGGGTGGCGCAGCGGTTTGGCGCCTGCCTTTGGCCCAGGGCGGGATCCTGGAAACCCGGGATCAAATCCCACGTCGGGCTCCCGGTGCATGGAGCCTGCTTCTCCCTCTGCCTGTGTCTCTGCCCCCCTCTCTCTCTCTCTCTCTCTCTCTGTGTGTGTGTGACTATCATAAATAAATAAAAATAAAAATAAAATAAATACCTGCTAATTTTGGGATGCCTGGGTAACTCAATGCTACCTTCAGGTGAAGTCATGATCCTGGGATCCCAGGATTTTGAGTCCCACATCAGGCTCACCACAGGGAGCCTGCTTCTCCCTCTGCCTCTTTCTCTGTGTCTCGAATGAATGAATGAATAAAATCTTAAAAAAAAATAAGTCCGCTAATTTCTTATAGTAACTAATCTAGAAAATAGTTATCAAAAAAAAAAAAAAAAAGAGTTATCAGTGCTAGATCGGGTCACTCTCTTGAAAAACATCATGATCACTCAGCCAGCCCTGCTACTTTCAAATTCCAGTTGGGAAAACAAACCAAACCAGATGGCTTGTCCTACATTCCATGCTCTCATGGAAAGGAGTAAAAGTACTAAAGTACTAAGAGGTTCTAGTCCCAGGGTATTATTCACAGGCTTTGTTGGGTTTATATAAATATAAATCTAGGTGTTATTTCCTCATTTATACTGTGAGTGTAAAAAATAAGGCAGTTTTTGAGATTCTATCCACAGTTAGAGCTGCATAAATAAGGCTTTGTACTGGTGGAAAACGCTGAGCACAATTACTACTTCTTTATAAAAAGTATTCTCTAGATTCAAGTTGTCAACTTCAACTGTATATATCATTTAATATATGTCTGCCAATTATAGAACTTTGTCATACTTTTAGGTTTGGCTTAAGATATGTTTGTATTCTTGTGGCTGTCTTGGTAATTATGTCTTTCTTTTTGTCCTCTTTTAGCAAGAAAACAAAGGCTTGAGAGAGATTCTTCAAATAACTCGAGAATCATTTCTGAATCTTAGGAAGGATGATATGTCTGAAAGTTCATCTTTGTCAGCATTAGTGACCAATAGTGACCTGAGTCTGAGGAAGAGCTGAAGAGCCTGTAAGTCCATGAGTTTCTTACAAGGCTCCAAATAGTCACTGGGACTGGCCTACTAAAGTCAATGAATTAACAGAAAAATCTGTCTCAAGCTACCCTTGCTTTATTTTTTTTTATAGTATGTACAGTGCACTGGCAATGACATTCTTGAGATAGCAACAAAAAAAAAAAAATGCATAGTTAATGGTCATAGACTTTATTCCAAAATAAAATTTAAAACAAACTCTTGTTAACTGATGAACAAACTAAAGATTTTCTGAGTGACTGCTGAACTGTCAAGAGCTTTCAGCAGTATAGGTGGCACTCTGGATGATACTTGGATAAGCATGAATATTCCCAATAAATGAATGGGAATTCATAAAATTATTCAAATTTTAAAATACATAGTTTTGCCTCAGTTTTGTGAATGGAAGATCGTCATACTAAATTTTATTTCACCTCCCTGTTTGGTGTCAGAGTTAACAAATAAGCTTATGTACCATGAGACTTCAGCTTTAATGACTGTGTGGTCTACCTTCCCATAAATTTAAGTTTTTGTCAAAATTTAGTTAGGAAGGCTGTAGGAATGTTTCATATGCACCATAAACAAGAGGTAATTTAATTTTAGTTAATTTACCAAATTAAAGTAGCTAACAGTTGTCCATAAGTTGCTTACATACATGAAATATTTCAGGAATGAAAGAGAAAGAATATTACTTTCTAAGAAAGAAGATCTTATAAGAGACATATTAGTAGGTTAAACTACTCCTTTGAAAGATTAAGTTTTGGTTCTAAATAATGAAGATGAGATTTTTCTCTTCTCTGGTTGATCTTTAAGGATATTATGTAGCTCTTTTAGCTAACAGAGTTGAAATGTTTCATATAGCAAGCTAAGTGTGGTAATTTCAAAGTAAATTGGGAATTCCTCTGCCTCATTGAACCCTTTCCTTAAAGGTATTCTTAAGAGACACAGAAAGTAAATTAAATTTTTTTTTAAATTTTGTTTTTTGGATCTATTCTTAAGCTCTGTCTGGTCCTCATAACCTGTACGATTTTTCTTACAATCTCTCAAGTCAAAAGGGCTGGGGGGTAGCGGGGGTGGAAATCTATGGATTTATAAGTATTTGTTTGATTTTTTTACAAAATATATATCCAGTATGTAAATTTTTAAAAGCCACTAGACATAGAAATGTACTTTAACCAATTGAAATCTAAATTTTTCTTATTTTGTGATTATAGAATAAAATAGGATAAAAGAAAAATGTCATATGTGATTAAATACACTCATTTCTATTAAAATTAGCACAATAGAAAATTCTACTTTTGGGTATGTAATTTGTTAAATAAATATTCACATGGTAATTTTGTGTATAATTTCATATGTTGGTAAAATTCAAAACTACTTTTCACTTTGGAATTTTTCTACCTTAAGTTTGGGGTAAGTGGGGCTGACTGAAAAGGGCTTATGGCCCAAACACTGAAAAGATTTCTTTTCTCAGAGCCTTAATTGATATTTTATAAATGAAGTTTTTTTTTTTTAACTTTTCTATTGGTTTTGGGGAAAGTATCTGTTAATTTGGTGGCACATTCATTCATATAGTTTTTATCCCAAGTTAGAATTAAAGACAATAAGCTACACAGTTGAGATTAAATCTGAGGCAATTCATTGAGGCAGCTCTATTACAAAATGTTACTTGATAATTATTTTTATAACAAGTTAATTTATGCTTGGTCTTATTTGGATATAATTTTAAGATCTTGGTGTTTAAAGACATTTACTTTGTTATATAGCAAGATTTCCATCCATACTTTTTTTTTTAAAGCAGAACCTTAAATTTATGTCTGAGAGTGTACTGCATAGGAGCCTATTTTATCAATAAAGATGAGTGGTTGAAATTGATATGGTCTCCAAGTTAATTTGAGAACAATGCTTACATTCTTACATATAGTCTATTTTTATGGCATCTTATCTCTTACCATAAAACTAGTACTTAGCAACAACTTCTATCTGTATTTCTTAGGAATTGGCCAGCAACTTATTCCTGATCCTGCAAGCCTTTTTATTATATGCGGTGGGTTTAAGCGTTTCCCCGCAAAGGTATGTCCAGGTTCTAACCTCCTGTACCTGTGAATGTGACCACATTTTAAGTCTTGACAGGGGTAAGGACCTTTGGATGAGATCATCCTGGATTTAGGATGGGCCCTATATCCAATGACTAGTGTCCTTACAGGAGAGAAGGAATTTTGAAACAGGCACAAGGAGAAAGCCCTGTGAAGACAGAAGCAGAGAGTTAATGCAAGCCTCAGGGCCCTGAGGTGCCACCAGAAACTAGGAGAAGGGTATGAAATGCTACCCCTCAGAGCCTCCAGAAGGGGCCGACCCTGCTTGATTTCCCCCTCCTTGTGCTTTCTGGCTCTCTCCCCTCCCCCCATCCCAATCTGTCAAATAAAATTTTTAAACCCTGCCTTCTTGATTTTTTTAGAACTGTGAGAGAATAAATTTCTGCTAAGCCACCCAGCCTGTGGTAACTTGTTATGGCAGCCCTAGAAAACGGATATTTATCATCTGTCCTCTATACTTTTTATTTATTTTTTATTTTTTTATACTTTTTTTTATATAGGAAATACAATTCTAAAAAACTGATTATATACAACCTCACAGATAAAGTATTTTCTTTTCAAATTGATATAAAAATTTCCAAGTCACCTTTAAAGAGTATTTCTAAACTGCCTTAATGATTAGAAGATCGTAGATCCATTACCTCAAATTTTTGACGGTCAGAGTAAAATAGGAGTTAATTTTTCAGTGGAAAACATCAATGAATAATTTCTCATTTGAATTTGAAGGGGCTCCCTTTTTACTTCAGTGGCTTCTTTTGTTCTTTTTTCTGACTAAAAATTAGGGAGCCCTCGGCCTCAGTCCTTACTCCTACTCACATCCTTGGTGATCTCATCCAGTCTCATGACTTTAAATACCACCTGTAATGCAAAAGACTCCCAAATTTACAGCTCTCATTAAAACCTCTCCTTAACCCTGGACTCTTTCAACTGTTACTATCAAAGAGAAATCTCAGACTCCACATGCTCAAAGCAATTTACTCTCCAGCCTCCATATTCCTCCCCATCTCATCTGATGACAACTCCATCTTTTCGGCCACAAAGGCCAAAAGATGGTAGCATCTTTGCCTTCACTTCCTCTTTTATCATACACCCAATTCACCAGCAAATTCTACTGACCCTCCGTTCTAAATATATCAGAATCTACCATTTCTCACCATCTACACTGCTTCCCCTGGTTAAAGCCACATTATGACAGGTACTACAGTGATCCAATTATATTCAACCTAAATATCATACAATAGGGAAATCGTTTATGTCTAGATTATTAATTTACTATCAATATCTACGTAGTGCATATGGCTTAAAGACTCTAGCAATGGGGACAAAAAATGTACCTAAATTTGCATAATAAAAACCTTAATACTGAATTGCACATATAATTACAACCATGTAAAAATCAAATGCATAGGGGAGAAATGTCCAGAAGCAAATAATATCTGTATACTTCCAACTAATTCTGTTGTTTTACATAAACTACCCAGTAAGTTACAAAAAATTGTGGCTTGCTGGCAACAGAAACTTTGTTTATATAGATATATCATAACTTATTCAACTTTTTCTCCTGATATTCAGACTGCAATTTTTATTATTAAAAAAATGCTTCCTTAAACATCTGTGTACATATCTTATGTAGTGTACCTATTTCTGGTGTATAAAGCATCAGAAATTTGTTAGCTTATGTTCCTTTTTGTTATAATTTATCTTCTACATAAAGGAAAAAATAAATGTATACCATAAAAATCCAACATACAGAAAATATTACAGTTCAAAGTCCGTCTCTCTCTTCCTACAACCTATGTCTTCCCAGAGGTAATTACAAGTTTCTCGTGAATCAGAAAAACTTAATCTATAAACTTTTTTTCTATAAATGTTTTTTAAACATATACACACATTTGGAATCTCAGATACACCTTGTGGTATCCTTTGCAAGTTTTTATTTCCATATGAGGAAAAAAGGAATAAATCTACATAAAGGAAAGAACATAAACCTACTGCTTTGGAATAACTAAAGCCTTCAGGGGTACCTGGGTGGCTGTTAGTTGACACGTCTGTCTGCCTTCAGCTTGGGTCATGATCCCAGCGTCCCGGGATAGAGCCCCATATTGGGCTCCGTGCTCAACAGGGAGCGTGCTTCTCCCTCTCCCTCTACCGTCCCCCTCACTCCCCCGCTTGTGCTTTCTGGCTTTCTCCCCTCCCCCCCATCCCTGCTCTGTCAAATAAAATGTTTAAAAAACCTTCAGAAAATTCACTATATTGATATTAGCTAAAAACGTTCTAATCTTGAAACACAGGATGTATGTGTGTATACACACACACATACTTCTTGAGTATCAGATACTGCTTAGGAAGGCTACATTTGGGCTTTCTGTAAAACTAAAAAAGAAGAAAGCTGGTTAGAATCAGTGTTTCAAGAACTTGTCCCTGTCACGGTCCATAATCCAAAATCTCAGCACATTGCTTAGGTCTATATGTACAATTCAAGATGAATTCGGCTAGTCCTTGGTTACTTGAAAATGCCAAGGATTTACTAGGGACATCTCAAATTTCAGCACCACTCAGTGGTCCGGTCACTCAGTGCTATTAAATCAAAGTTGATGTGAGATCAAGTGAATGAATTCCTCAAATGTTAAACTTCTAGAATATGTTCGTTTTAAGACCTATCTCTTAACTGGAATTTAAATTAAAACTTTGTAAGGGGGCAGCCCTGGTAGCTCAGCGGTTTAGCACCGCCTTCAGCCCAGGGCATGATCCTGGAGACCCCGGATCGAGTCCCATGTCAGGCTCCCTGCATGGAGCCTGCTTCTCTCTCTGCCTGTTTCTCTGCCCCTCTCTCTCTCTCTCTCTCTGTGTCTCTCATGAATAAATAAATAAAATCTTAAAAAAAAAAAAAAAACTTTGTAAGGATTTTATTCCTAGTCATGCAGACTATAGACCTATAGAATACAAGACGTTAAAAACATCATTCAATAAAATATTCAGTAGAGAATCCCTGGTATGTATCGTTGAAGGAATTCAAGGAGAGAGCTGGTTTGGAAGAAAAATAGCTCTACTTTTCTTTTTTTTTTTATGTAAAAATAACACATTTTATTTGTTTTAAGGCTTCTTTAGAGTGTCTTTTTACAGCTGTAGGAAACTACAAGTTTATAGGAGATTACTTTGAAGTCGGTTTTTTACTTTTGGGTGGTTTCCTTACTGGGGTTTGGAATCACTTTATTTTCAGGGGTTGTAACACTACAGCCTGCTGACCTTCCACAAACTTCTTTTTATGTTTAGAGAGGTTTTCAAAGGAAGTCTCTAAAATCTCCTTGTCCTGGCTTTCCGGAGATTCAGTGTCTACATTTTCCCAGGCCTCTTCAGGCTGCCCATGTAGCCATGGTATATGTAAACTGGGTTTTTGGGGAATTATGGCTTTTACCTCCTCAACAAAAGCCGTGGTGTCCTTTCTGAACCCCAAAGCCAGGACACATTTTAAGCCAATGACCAGTGCGAGTGTCTCGCTGAGACGGGGAACCTGACAGGCACTGATCTGCTCGAGCTCAACTGAATCAGATGTGAGGTGATGATGGCAGGCTTGGCCGACTTACACACGAGGACCAGCAGCAGCCCATTCCTTTCCAGAGCTCTGGTCACTTCATTAACACGGATGGCAAGCTGCCTCCTGACAAGCACAGGAGTCTACCCTGACCCTTGCTCATTATCTTCTGGTTGTTTCTCTTTCAGATCCTCGCTTGTATCAACTTCTGTGCTACATTTGTCTGGGCTTTGTTTTTTTTTTTTAAACTGCTTTTTCTTTTCCTTCTTATCCTCAATCTTCTGAAGCCCAAGAGATTTAAATGTGTCTTGAAGTGTCTGTAATATGAAGTGCGTGTCTTCTCTCTCTAGAATAGTCCAGCAGATAGTATATGGGTACAAAAATGAAAGACTGTCTTCTGTTGAAAAACCTTCAGGCATTAATAAGCAAGAGGAGAGATTTTTTTCAGAGAAAAGCCTTTAATTCTGTCCATGGTAGTAGTCCTCTAGAACCCTAGGCCCAGCCCTAGCAATACATATATTGCAGTTTTAAGCAACTTTGATATATGGATGGTCTCCTGCTCCAAATGAGGCAGGTAGTTTTAAAAAGGTGTTGGGGCACCTGGGCAGCTCAAGTCAGTTAAGTTTCTGACTCTACATTTCAGCTCAAGTCATGATCTCAGGGTCGTGAGATCGAATTCCACGTTAGGCTTTAGTGCTCACTGGGGAGTCAGCTTGGGATTCTCCCTCTGCCCCTCACCTTGCTCACACTTTCTAAAATAAATAAAATCTTTGAAAAAGAAAAAAAGGTGTTGTGGTTCAGTTCAATTGCTGAAAACGCTGGAGAACTGGGAAGCAAAGGCTAAACACTTAATATGTCTCAACCACTCCGTCCATCTGCATCATTTTTGATCTTCTACCGCCTTCCTTAAAGCTCCCATGCCCTGCCCAATGTGCCCACAAGTTCAGGCAGGCCAGAGAACATGCATGCCAATCTGGATAATAGAGAATCCATTAGCAGGAGGAGCCATGAGCCTCAGGTGACTAAGCCTTTTCTAATCCTTAAGAACTTCAAAATAAAAAGGTAATTGTAGCCATCCTTTAACCTCCTTCCAAAGGAGGGAATTCACCCTGGGGGCAGTGGAGGCAGGTATGCTCCTATAGAGGTATACTGATAGGACTCTGGAACAGAAGGAAAAGAATTTGAGGACCATAGCTTGTGGATCACTCAAGAGTTCTGACTCACCTGCCAGGGAACAACTGCTAAATTCTAGGGGCTGGGGAGGAAATGAAAAAGAAAGGTAAATAAAAAGGCAAGGTATGCTCTGTACAGTTTTGTTGTATAGATAAAATTTAACGAGGAAAGATGGACAATAAAAATAGAACTACCATATACTCCAGCAATCCCAGTTCTGGGTATATATCCAAAGGAAATGAAAAGATCTTTTGAAAAAAAAGGCTAATTCCCATGTTTACTGCAGCATTATTCACAATGGCCAAGACAGGGAAACATCCTAAGTGTCCATCAGTGGATGAATAGATAAAGATGTGGTGCATATTTTATATAGTTATATAGTTAGTTATATATATAGTTGTATTTATAGTTATATATATAGTTATATTTATAGTTATATAGTTGTATATATAGTTGAATACAATGGTATATATACCATTTATATAACAGTATTATTGAGCCGTGAAAAAGAAAGAAATCCTGCCATCTTCCAACCACATGGATGGACCTTGAGGGCATTATGGCAAGTGAGGGAAGTCAGAAAAAGGCAAACACTGGATGATACCACTTATATGTGGAACCTAAAAAAAGCCTGATTCCTAGTAACAGAAAGTAGAATGGCTGATTATAGTCAATACTGGAGTAGATCTCATTTTCACAAAGAGAATGATAATTATGTGACATGACAGAGGCAGTAGCTAACTCTATGGTGGTAATCATTTTGTAATATATAAAAGAATCCAGTCAAGACCAGACATCTTAAACTTACATAGTATTGTATGTCAATTATAACTCAATTTTAAAAAAACGACATCCTTTCTGGGTCAAAATGGGAAAAGCTGAGAACGGGAGTGCTGACCCCACCAAGCACCAAAGTGAAGGGCTGCAAGGACTGGCAGGGCACACAGGTGAGAAGAGACTCCACTGAGGGCTCTTCATAGAGCAGGGAAGGCCTCAAAGCTTTTCTTTATGCTTTTAACCCCACTACGTGGAATGCAGTCAGTCTCCTTGTGGTTTGGTTACTCCTACTCCTCTTCCGTGTCAGCTGAAATGTCATTTCAAGGAATTCTTCCCTGACATCCCAGATTTTACCCCCTAGTCCATTTTTTTGTTGTTGTTTTTGTTTTTTGTTTTTCCCTAGTCCATTTTAAATTCCACTGCATATTGTATGTCCTGTGTGTGAACTATTCTAGTATCTCTTCTCACACTCTACACCCTGAAGCAGTATATTTTGCCATCTTCCTAGTACCCAAGGCAAGGCCTGGCACTCAGGAATTTTACACATATTTATGTAATGAGTAAACGTAAGATCCAAGTAAAAACTATTATCATTGTAGGTGAGGTTTTCTGTTCTTGGGTTTTTGTTTTTGTTTTTTGTTTTTTTTCCTCATGCCAATATAGCCTGATCTAGACCTGCGAACCTCCCCAGTGTAATGATTATATGATAGTCCCTGGGTTGGCCCAAGTTACCACTAGCTTGAGCCCCTCATTTTATAGCGGGGCCAGAATGTCCAGAGGTCTTTCAGTCAACAATCAGATTAAAATGACTTATAAAGGGTATTAGTTTGCTAGGGCTGCCATAAAAATACCACACATAGGGTGGCTTAAACAATGGAAATTTATTTTCTCACATTCTGGAAGCTGGAAGTCCAAGATCAAGGTTGGTTTCCACTGAGGCCTCTCCTCTGCTTGCAGAAGGCTGCCTTCTCACTGTATTGTCACCAATTCACCAGCAGAAGAAAATTGAAAATAATCCATGGTTTACATTTTCATTATGATACAGTGTAAAGCACGTTTGGATGGGAAGTCAGTTATCCCAAATTTTGATCTGGGCACTATTATTGATAATAGTGGCTTCATATAATTGATTCCTTGGTCAAGAATTTCCTGATAGAAAATAAGGGGTCAGATAACATGATCTCTAAGGTCTGTACGTGGCCTAATAGTCTAGTAATTTCCTTGGAAGAATCAATTTTCTATCCCAACCTTCTACAGAACTCAACTGGTCCACAGCACTAGTTAGCTGGTGTGGTTTGGCAATCTGGTAGCTAACCTATAACAAGTTAATCAAAACTAAAACATTTAAGGAATAGTATAACTAAGTTTCTGGGAATACTACTACTTCCTTCAATTGGACAAACCTAAAGTGCTAAGGACACCAACACAAATTAATCCTCAAAAGACATCAGCCTTCCTTCCAACAAGGGATATTTTTTAACACTGCCTCAGATTTCCTTCATTTCCTATTATTTATTTAGGCTTAAACTGAATCTTTAAAATAAAGATTTAATTCTCCATATTAAGTAACTATACCTATGAAACTTCTATCATGTTTTTGTTGCTGTGGTACAAATACAGTTGGTAAAAAAATTTCATAAAAATTTAATAATAGATTTTTTAGCATTTTTTTCAAAATAGGTATTTATTATTAAAAAATTATACAAACTGACTTTTTATTACTCAAATCATGAAAAATTTTAAACAATTTGTCTCAAGCCTCCGAAAAAGTAAGTTCTGTCTTTACATTCTTCAGTAGCAGTCCATTTTGATGGTACAGAAAATAACAAACATTTCATGTAACTTTGTTAGAATATACAAAGATTTGGCAGAGGCCAGAATCCCTACAAGGATGTAAAATTTTTTTTTCAAGTTTTAAGTATTACTAAAGTCATATAAACAGGATTACGGAACAGTAAACACCTGTATGTGATTTTCCAAAGCAACAATGATTTAGTCTTGTGTGTTTGCACTTTGTTTCAGCCTTTCCAAAACACTTTTAAATGCAAAAGCTGAACATTTTTCAGTTACCTGAAACTTCAAAAATTTGTATTTTGAAAAAAGAAACCTCTTAAAAGCAGCATCATTTAAATAGTGGTCAACTCATAAATGTAAATGCAACCACAACTCCTCTCACTATGACTCAGGCATGTCAGAATCACCAGCTTACAATCCAGAGGCAGAACCAGAGGCAATGTCTCTTACAATGAAGAGAAAAGGCCAAGAGGAGTAGGTATGTAGCCCAGGGCATCCAGGTGCTTGCTTGTGGGGAGAAAGGGTCAAAACTGAAGGGCCTCTTCGTACAGAATCCAAGTTCCCAATTCAAAGCAGTTCCTTTAAATACCTAATTCCTTTTTGAGTCCCTCCTCGACACTAAAACACAGATGGTACACAGTCTTTATACAAAAGAGAAAATTTTTGAATCTGTGTTTTACATCAATGCTAATAACAACCAATTTAGCAGAACTATGAAATTCGAATTTCAAAAGGAGCCAACTGGTTTCCTAAGAAACAATTCTAATGCACTTTAAATTAGAAATCAGATGTCAACACTATTTTAAAAGGCCTTTAAAGGAAAAAAAAATGAGGCCATTATGTCCATATCAAAGTTTTATTATCTATATAAGTTGACCTATTTTCAAATAACTGACATAATTTAATATTTAAATTAGCATTTTATGCAATAAAAGGCAAAAACAAAGTGCCTAATGAACTATACACTTTGATTCATACAGTAAATGTGCATTTTACCACAATTAAAAATAAACAAAAGGGTACCTTCTGATAATATATCAATAAGGACACCACAATATTGTGCAAAGCACAGATAGATAAATAAGCCTGTTTTCTTCTCAGACTTGAACCGCAGATGGCTGAAGCAGACTGGTCATACACACCAAAGCTGAGGTGATGGCTTGAGTTGTACTTCAAGATTACACTGACTAAGCCCTCTGGCATCTACAGAAGCAGGGGTGTTCTCTCTCCAGCTGGCTGTTCCTTCTGGAAGAGTTCTTTGATCTGGGTTAGTCGGCCATACAGCCTCTCTCTCAATGGAGGGATGTGGTAGCTAGGGTCCAGAATGTTCGTTACCCTGCGCTCCCTCTCTCGCTTCCATAACTTGTATGGGTGAGGAGGAAAAAACGGTCGCCCTCTTTCTCTTCGAATCTGTAATGTAATTCCACTTACAGCAAGCATCCCCCATACTGCCAGGATAATAAAGTCTAAAAAAAAAAAACAAAACAGCAGAAAAGCAGTTTGAACTCTTGTAATTTAAAACCTAACATAGCTCGAATACAGCCTTCCAGAGTTTAAATCTGTCATTCTTTCTTGGCAATATTAGACTTTCTAGTGAGTTCTTCACTTACAAACCAAGGAACTTGAATAAGGAAGCTACAGTCTTAAATTTTAAAATAGGAATTTTCTATGATAGCCCTTTGAAAGTCCAGAGAGGCTGTAAAGGAATCAGTTGTATGGATCCTTGGAATCCCAATATTCTATGAGCAGTGCCTGTAGGAGTAGTTGTTTGTTGTGTTTTTTGGGGAGGTGGGGTGGGGAAAAAGCAGTCCTCTAGATATACCTCACAAACACATCTTGGAACATTAAATGCCACCTTGCTCTCTTCCCATTCCACTCAATACGGGGTGCCACGCCCTGTCACTCAGAGTGGATACAGAAATGCATGAAAAGATTCAACAAACTGCAACTGAGCTTGACAAAGCCTTGACAAAATACTGTGTTGTATGTAAAACTTCCAAAATACATGGATTTCAAGGTCTCTACCATCAACCTCATCCAACAAGGGCAGGCTCAGGATGGTAGAGGGAAAGATTTGTCCTTAAATATTCACAGCAATCATGACTGTGCTTATATATCCTCAATTCCAAGGAATGCTTTTCCATCTGCCATATTTTAACATTTCTGAAACCAATACATCCTACACTTGTGAACATTCCATCACTTTTTTTTTTCTTCAAAAGTTAACGGTGGGGGGTGGGGGGACAGCCCAGGTGGCTCAGCAGTTTAGCGCCGCCTTCAGCCCAGGGTGTGATCCTGGAGTCCCGGGATTGAGTCCTGCATCAGTCTCCTTGCATGGAGCCTGCTTCTCCCTCTGTCTGTCTGTCTCTCTCTCTCCCTCCTGTGTATTCTCATGAATAAATAAATAAAATCTTTAAAGAAAAAAAAAAGTTAATGGAGAACCTTTAATGGGTAGAATCTTAAAATTACAGAAATAATAACACTGATCGAAAATCACTTTTTCACTTTCAAGTAGCAAATTATATGCTTCTTTAAAGGAGGGAAACAAAGCAATAACTTTAAAAAATCAGGCTGTCATTCTCATCCTTCATCCCCAACCAAGCAGCTTTGTTCCCAGGATTTTTCTCGCCACTGGGAATTGACCAGGTAACCTAAGTAAATCTGGTTGAGAAATTTCTTAACAACAACAAAACAAAACAAAACAAAATTTCTTAACAAAGTTCATTTAGCAGATTTTTAGAAGTATGAACTTGAACCACCTTACAAATTTAAATTCTTTGTTCCTATGATCATAAGCTATCATTAACAGAAGGTTCTAATAGCATCTGTTTAGACTGAGTTTCCTCCTTTTGCCCAATTAACCTTTCAATCTAGTTACCAAGTGCTCTTGTTAGCACAGGTGGTGCTACTTGAGTATCACTCTAGTTCTTGGATTTAGTCTTACCATTGGTTTGAAAAGGCACATTTGTGAAAGCTCTGTGGAAATCAACGTTGAGTGCTCTCTTGAGTACATTCAAAGTGATGTAAGAAAGGCTTGTGTACAAGTAACTGTCAAAGGCCAAGACCACGGAGTAGGAGCCAATGAATCCACAAGTCAGTATGTTTAGCTGTGGAAGAGTACAAGCGTTTAGACATTGCCACTGGTAGAACGAGGAATAGTTTCTAACCCTCCTCATTAGCCTCAATCACAGGGAATCACTTCTGCTCCCTCAGTACCCATGAAATGGAACAAGTGTCAGAGCTGAATAAAGGTTACCTGGAAGGTTAAACGAAAACCACCTTCCAGACCCATAGGAAATTCTTAAAACACAGTTTACCCTAGTCATAGGAAATGTCTTCCCTATGAAAGAACTTCAATAATAAAGTCTAATTAGATGAAGAACACTTCCTCTGGAGAGACCGCTGAAACTAATGACCCATCAGGTTGTGCATTTACAGTGAGCCCAACCTCTGCTCCCACACTTCAAAGCACTGTTAGTGGTGACCTGCCCCACTTGATGAAAAAAAAACCCACTGTGATAATTGTAATCACAACTTCTCTTGCTTTCACAGAAACAAGGCTACTTAAAATTAATCATCTCCTAAAGATTATCCCATAGCTCTCCCTGATAAATAAAACATGCACAATGAGGCAGTAAGTGAAGAACTGAGGACCTGGGACAACAGAATGAATAAATCTCATTCGATGAAACACTTACTATTCTTAGGCAGCCCATGAAAACTACTGGAATGAGAACAGCTATACAAGAGAAGGTCACCCAGAACACACCATCGTCATGAAAAACCTTTAGGTTTCCTGAAAAAGCAAAAAGCAAGCAAGAGTCAGTAATGGTAAGTTTACCAAGGTCAATTTTATTTTCTCAACATCTGAACACAGACATACAGCGAAGGTTTATTATAACAACCAGGGAATAGGCTGGCAATTAGAAATGAATTCTGACTTTTTTCATTTACCTGCCAATAAAATCCCCTTTGAAGGATGTGTCTTAGAAGGGTTAGGGGTGGGAGGTAAATCAAGCAGCTAAATGCTCTGCATTTATTCCCAGGAAAACTTAGAAGACGCTAAAATAGTCCAAGCTCTTCTCTTCACTAGCTGTGATGCTGTGCTTCAGTTTCCTAACCCATAAAATGAGAAGACTGAACTACTTGATGTCAAAGCTCCAAATCATCCTTTCTTGCTCTATGGTTCTATCACTCTGATTTTATACTGCAAAGTAAAAAGTGCAGGTAAATGGCATTCAGAGCTAACTATATGAACTCCTACCCAGTATGAGCAGCAATATCCATTTACTTGATTTTTACCATCAATGCATTTCCTGCCCAGCCACTGCATCCTGGAAGAGGTGATTCCTCATGCATCAGAAAAGACAGGAGCTAACCACTCACCTGCACTTCTACTAAACTCTTCTCCAAAATGTGGCACACCTGCGGGTAACCTGGGACGACTATATTAGAACTCCTATTTATAAATTTAAATAGCAAGAATATAAGCCTGATAATTAATACTAGTACTGGAACCATCATTCAATCCACTTGGAGGTGGCCCTCTATCTTAAGACCCATAAATCCCTAAAGAGGGGGGAGTTCCATAGTAAGAAGAGGTGACCTTGGGACCCCACATTCTCAGAAAGTGAACTGCAACATGTTGCAGTGAGGTAAATTTATGGATTATATTCTGTAGTTTAACTGTATTAACCCTCACAAGATACACATGTAGCTTAAGAAAAAAAAAGAAAACGGAAAGGAATCCAGGGATTAAAAATAGTTGCTGTGGGGGTGCCTAGGTGGCTCAATCAGTTAAGCATCTACTTTTGGCTCAGGTCATGATCCTGGAGTTTTGGGATCAAGCTCTGAGTCAGGTTCTCTGCTAGGCAGGAAGCCTTCTCTTCTGCCTCTCCCTCCTGCTTGCGCACTCTCTTGCTAGCTCTCTCTCTCAAATAAATAAATAAAATTGTTTTTTTTTTATTTTTTTATTTATTTTTTTTTTAAATTTTTTATTTATTTATGATAGTCACAGAGAGAGAGAGAGAGGCAGAGACACAGGCGGAGGGAGAAGCAGGCTCCATGCACCGGGAGCCTGATGTGGGATTCGATCCCAGGTCTCCAGGATCGCGCCCTGGGCCAAAGGCAGGCGCCAAACCGCTGCGCCACCCAGGGATCCCATAAATTGTTTTTTTTTTAAATAGGTTGTTATGATGCAAGCATGTGAAGACTGACCCTTTCAGAATAAAGCTCTTCGCTAGTAACATCATAAGATGAAAACAGTAGGAATTTAATTAGATCTGAGAAGTGAGCAAATATTTTTCAAATTTTAACGCTTAAAAAATACAATTTTGCACCCACTGGAGACACTGTCCTTCAACAATGAAACAGTTTATAAGTGAACACATCAACTATTAAAAATTCTAACCAGGGATCCCTGGGTGGCTCAGTGGTTTAGCACCTGCCTTCGGCCCAGGGCGTGATCCTGGAGTCCTGGGATCAAGTCCCACATCAGGCTCCCTGCATGGAGCCTGCTTTTCCCTCTGCCTGCCTCTCCCTCTCTCCCTCTCTCTCTCTCTCATGAATAAATAAATAAAATCTTAAAAAAAAATTCTAACCAGTCATCCCTCCATCCTCCAAACATTAACAAAAAAGGGAAGGGAACTCATTAAATAGTTGATTTAGCACTTTTAGAGTAGAGCCCTGAATCTGCATTTTCAACAAACGTCCCTGTGAATCTGTCCTTTAGCCAAATCTAAACATTGCTACTTTGCATCAGACTATCTAGATAAAAAACTTCCTGCAAGGGGGCCCATAGGAATGAACCTGACTGAGGTTTGGCTAACATCAGAACAAAGGGCCTTGGAATGGTCAGTAAACATACAGCTTGTCAATTCTTTCTGGTCCTGGGAAAACAAATCTTCAGAGAGCCATCTATGCTCTGTAAAAACCTTTAGGTTTCCTTTAGGTTTTGAATGCAAACCACCATCATGCATTCTCAGTGACAGCTTCAAGAGACAGCTCTTCTTACATCTAACGTTTTCATCAACTTTAATCTGATGTTGATATACATTATAGAAGAACTAAACAGGATCACAGGAAGGAAGCAGCCTAAAAGAGTACCTTAGAATATAAATACTGTGGGTTTTTTTGTATTTTTGATAACAGTCAGGAAATGTAAGTTATTTTACAACCACAAAGTGAAGGGGAGCAGAATATGCCACTTCAAAATGTGTCACTTTAGCATGTGGATTATTTTGAGTTGAAGGCAGTCAAGACCTAGCAGAGTCAGGAAAAACTTTTATTGCTTCCTTAACTGCCTAAAAGAATTTACATAGGGAGGCTGGCCCAGAAAGAGAGCAATTACCAGTGATAACTATTTTATCTGAAATACTTAACTGCCTGACAGGGCAAATATCTAATTACCAAATATCTGCTCTTCTTATTTTCTTGTGAATTACCCTCCCCAAGTACCTACCCCATACCTTAGCCCAGGATGACAAAGAAGCTTCGACTGCCTGACTGCCTTTGGGTCTCATATTTTTAAGGGGTTCCTATACATACAAAATTAAATTTGTTTTGCTCTTGTTAATCTGTCTTATGTCAATTTAATTATTAGACCAGCCAAAGAATCTTAGAAGGATAAAAGGAAAATTTTGCCTCCTCTAAAAAATAAAACTAACTTACAAGTTAACCACATTCTAAAAACTGACAGAGGGGCACTTGGGTGGCTCGTGGTTGAGTGTCTGCCTTTGGCTCAGGTCGTGATCCCAGGGTCCTGGGATCGAGCCCCGCATCAGGCTCCCCACAGGGAGCCTGCTTCTCCCTCTGCCTATGTCTCTGCCTCTCTCTCTCTCATAAATGAATAAATAAAATCTTATTTATTTTATTTTTTATTTATTTTTTAAAAACAAAATAAAGGGATCCCTGGGTGGCGCAGCGGTTTGGCGCCTGCCTTTGGCCCAGGGCGCGATCCTGGAGACCCGGGATCGAATCCCACATCGGGCTCCCGGTGCATGGAGCCTGCTTCTCCCTCTGCCTGTGTCTCTGCCTCTCTCTCTTTCTCTCTGTATGACTATCATAAATAAAAAAAATAAAAAAAAAAAAGAATTATTAAAAAAAAAAAAGCAAAAACAAAATAAAAACTGATAGAAATTGAATGACTTAAAAAAAATCCCCAGAACCATCCCTGCACTACCACCCTAGATGACAAGTAGGTATGTTAGAACACCCAGGATTTGGCAGACAGTGAGTGAAGGTTGGCGTATAAGACAACCAGGAACAAAGCACCAGGTTCTCAATTCAGCTGTCATCAGAGCAGTGCCAAGTTTATCTGTGGGATATACTGAGCTTCTGCTTAAGATTCACTTTGTACTGGCCCTGCCTAAAGTGCTACATCACCAATACAAATTTCCCAGACTCTACAGGCAAGGCTCCGCAAGTCTCCGATGAGGCAGTATTTGTACCTAGAGAGCCCAAATAAGGTCTTTCAACCAAGACTGAACACAGAAAACATGACACCTCTCCTACCCAGTGGAGTGAAGAACGTCACTGAGGAGATGAGAAAGCCCAGCACTAATCCAACACACAGCATGCAGAACGTGAGGATTCCAAATCGCCACCACGCAGCTACCAAGAGGATCCCACCAACGCTTCCCGTGACGGCTGTCAGAATCAGACGGACTGCACAGAAGGAGAAGATGAACCTGATCAGAGGTAGCTTTTCCTCCCACATGCTTTAGACACACAGTACCATTACGAGAGCCAGCCTTAGTGTTTGTGTAGGTCAGTGCCCTGCAACCAGCATGGAGAGAGGCCTTCCTGTAGGAGGGGCTGGTTAGAGCTAGGGAAGCTAGCAGATCAGCTAAACCTCCCAGGCAAGGGACAGGTGTGGTTTGGCACAACCTATAAATCGGAGCTAAGGAAGAAGGGCAACAAGCATTCTGTTAGATATGACAAGGAAGAATGGATTGCGTTTGTTTTAATGTAAGGAAAATCTTGATATTTTGATTGTTATGAACCTCCTATCTTTAACATACCACATAGCTCGAAAACAGGTTTATAAAAAACATGGCCCTTCATTTCCCTAAGTATCAAGGAATTCACCATGCAAATTAAAAACCCAGAAGGGGAAAAAAAAAAAAAAAACAACAGAAGAGAAGGCCTAAATTAGTAGTCTAGAAAAGATGTTTCAAGTATAGGTGGCCAATTATTTACACATATAACAGGATATCTATCACACACAATACTGACCAAACTATAGAAAGAAAGAGGGATTATGAGCACCTTTCTTCCCAAACTGTATTATTTTCACTTACCATCATACTTAATAAGTGTTAGTCTTGTAATCAGTATGTAGAAGAAGAATCCCATGAAGATAAAACCTATGAAAAATAATTCTAGTAGCAAACCACCAGAAAAAAAAAATACAAGCTATGGTTAGGTATTCTTTTCACAGTGCAATTTAAATTTCTAACCTAAAAATATTATGCTTAAGCTTTCAGAATTTACACATATTAGGACATGCTGAGGAAAGAAATAAATACCTGAAATAGGAAAAAGTTGGAAGTCATTGTGGGTAAATATTACTAAATGAATACAATATTTAAGTATTAACTATTAGATATACTTTCTTGCATAGAGGTCAGTTTCAATTGGTAAGCTATCTTTGAATCTCATAGCTCATTTTAACACCTTCATACTTTCCACTAAAAACAAGAACAGTATACTTTTGTCATTGTGTCTCATCTGAAACTATATGCTAAATTTCAAGGTTACACGAGCAAAAATAAAATAAAAGGCAAAGAAAAATAAACTATTCCAAAGCAGAAAGTGACTTTTATACCTTCCTTTAATTCATCATTTCCGTTTTAGGATAAATAATTAATCACTATCTTCACCCACTAAAATACCTAGTAGTATCTTTGCGACCTTGCCTAGAGCTTAGCAATTAAATTCTTTGTTACAGAATCATTCTACAGTTTGAGGAAGTAAACATTCTTCACAATATTTACTACTCAATCAAGAAAAAAATATAATAATGGAGGAGTTATATATTTCAATTTTTTTTTAAGTCGGCTCTAGGTCTAGTGTGGAGCCCAGTGCAGGGCTTGAACTCATGACCTTGAGATTAAGACCTGAGCTAAGAACAATGGTCAGATGCTTAACCAACTAAGCTACCAAGGCACCCCACAATTAATAATTTAATAATTTATTAAATTTAACAATTTAATAATTTACAATTTAATAATAATTTAACATTTAATTATAACATTTAATAATTTAACATTTAATAATAATTAACAATGTAATAATTTATTAAAGCAAGTTTAAAGAGTTTGAGATCAGGACTATTTTCTTATGTTGTTATACTCCTTATTAATGAACTAAATATGGAATTTTTTTTTAGTAATTGCAAACATTGTTACATAGCAGCTCAAAAATTCATATCAATTCAGTTAGCATAATTTATGTAGTAGTTCCCCCCTCCAGTTTCTTTTTTCATGGCTTCAGTTACCCCATGGTCCAGAAGCAGATGATCTCCTGTGGAGATCAAGGTCAACAGTACCTTAATACTATGTCATAATTTCTACCTACATCATTCACTTCCCTTCATCTCATCATATGGGCATTTTATCATCTCACATCAGCATAGGAAGGGTAAGTGCAAGGCAATCAGATATTTTCAGAGAGAAGGACCACACTGATAGAACTTTTATGACAGCATATTGCCATAATTATTCTATTTTATTATGGTTATAAGAGTTACTGTTAATCTCTTACTGAGCCTAATTTATAAATTAAAACTTTATCATAGGCATGTATGCACAGGAAAAAACATACTATATAGGGTTCGAGTACTGTCCGCAGTTTCAGGCATCCACTTAGGGACTTGGAAAGTATGCCCCGCGGATAAGGGTGGATCACTGTATTCCACTCCCTGAATGAGTTTCACTGGAAAGACCATGGAGTTCCTGTTTTCAGTCTGAAACTCCCAGGGCTAAGAAGACACTTCAATCTATGTATACCATAGCCCTGCAGCTTTATTTATTTGAAAACATGGTCAATTACTATCATCAAAATCCACAAATTCTTACACAGATGTCCTGATTTCCAACCTTAGTTATTTTTAGTCAGCTAGCTGACCTAGCAACTGAAGAAGTTTGCTGCTCAAACCCAATTTTGTGGGGCACCTGGGTTCACTGGTTGAGCATCCGCCTTCAGCTCAGGGCGTGATCCTGGAGTCCCAGGATCAAGTCCTGGGATCGAGTCCTGCATCAGGCTCCTGCAGGGAGCCTGCTTCTCCCTCTGCCTATGTTTCTGCTTCTCTCTCTGTTGTCTCTCATGAATAAATAAATAAAATCTTAAAATAAATCCAATTTTGTTCCCCTCTTAATAAGAGGGGTTTATATTCCAACTTTAAGAGAAAAAGTTAAAATGCACAGCAACTAAGTAAAATCTTTATGAAAGAACCCAGTCACAAATCCATGAAGATAGCTGGAGATACACAGTTGCGTCATCTCCTTAAAAGTCATAAATTCTCCAGCTGAATTTAAGCAAAAAAGAAAACAACCCACAAGGCACATAAATAGCAACTACATCAGTAATACCTGTTTTCCAGAATCTGTGTCCAAAAAAACAAATGAAGAGACCAAGCAGGGCAAAAAGGGTGAAGAACACTTTGGTTGATACTCTTCCTAAAAAGAATGAAAATTTAATGGATAATATATCAAATTTAATGCCTTGTATTTAAAGCTTCATGAATAAAGCAAAGTGAGCTGACGATAATTTATGTAGTTATTTTAATTCATAATATATATAACAAATATATACATTATAAACCTACTTTGGAAATACCCTTGCCACCCCTAACAAATTTTATGTGGGCAATGAATATTAATGCTACTGCTATAACAAAAAGAGTAACCAGACGATCTATGCTTCCTAATGAGGTATGCAGCACTACTTGTGACATATTCTTAGGGTGTTGTGTGTTAGAACACACATAGTTCTGTTTCTTCACAAACTGTAAGAAAAAAGGAGGGCAACGGGAGTGAAAACTAGGGATTAAAAGAGACTTAAAAGACACATCAGCTAAATACAATGTATAGACTTCATCTGAAACTTGATTCAAATTAAAAAAAAAAAAAACCTGAAAAAACAATTGGGATGATTAGGAAAATGTAAATACTGGCTGTTAATTTGATGCTATTAAGGAATTATCTTCAATATTTTTCACTGAAACTTGTGTTGGTGAAACTGTGGCTGTAGATTTTAAAAACAGCACTTATCTTTAAGACACCGACACACACAAAAACTTTGTGAGGAAAATGATGGCCAGGGATTTGCTATTTTAAAAAAATTCAGTAACAGAGGAGGGCTGGGAGGCAGCGACCCAGGTGGGTTTAGAGCTGAAACAAAATCATGGCCATGAATCAAATCGTTAAGGCTGAAAAATTAGTTTATGAAAGTTCTTTGAAGTTCTTCATCATAAAAGATTTTAACCGAAACTCACATTAAAATAAAAAAACATGTACTACACTGCAAGTCACACATGAGCAAATTATTGCCCATCTTCCTTACATATACTGCTTCTGAAAAAAATGTAGCATTATAACTAACAATAAAGCACAATATACTTCATGATGCTAAAGAATTCCAAATCTCATGGTCCTTACTTGGCACTACCTTAAATATAAATAACATGAACTGAAAGATACAGCTAACAAAAGAGAAAAATATACTCACTAAATTCACCATCATGACTCCTTTGAGATAAACATAAGAACATAATCCCTGAACTAAAAAAGACAACAAAACGCCTATAGAATCTCATGTGAAAAATGTTACAAACCTACCACAGATTAAAACACATAAAACACTTAAGAGTGCTCAGATGGAGATATCAGAAAGACCTATACCCAGATAAGAAACACAGCCAGAAGACCAGAATTTGCAGGGTATGATACATACCCACACAGCAGCTTTTCTGAGAACAAAGTGCCCAAAAGAAAGATGAAACAAAAGGTAAGAGGCCACAGTCTGCTTATTTCAGACCTGTGGTTGATGGCTGTTCTATCATTTAATCTTTATACCACAAGCATAGAGATTGCTGGGATAGTTTTTTTCAAGTGAAAATCGAGTAGCAGTTTCCAGCAAGTATAATCATCAGAGTTATCAAGATCTTCCAACCCAATAAAAACTGACATGCACAGTTAACACAGTCCTCCATGATATTAGACAGCAGAGAGGAATTAAATGGAATCCACCATCACAGTACTGGGAAAGGACAGAAAAAAAAATGATACAGGTAAAGCCAGAGAGCAGAAGGTTTCATAAGAAGTAGACTCTACAGACAACACAAGAGACAAAATGGGCACTTTTAGGGGGCAAACGAAGGCAACGTGGTGAATGGACTGGGAGGATAGAAGATAGCCCAAGTAGAGTGGTCTTTAATCATCACAGTCTCACTCTAGGCTATGATACACAAGCCAAGGTTTTAATTAAAAGGCAGTGTGGATACCTTCTCCCTACTTGAGCTCAGGAAAGATGTCCTCATACAAATCAAGCTTGAAAATGAAAGCAACAATAGGACCAACATCACTAGCACGGGTCAACTCTAGGTTGGAGGTATAGGATCAGAGCTACCCTTCCCCTCAGGAGTACATGTAGAGCCTGAAACCCAGAGGAGTGGGAGAGCTTTCTGATTAGGAGGGGCTCTGGTGCAGAAGAGCTCAAGGGAAGGGGAACAGAGGAACCCAGAAAAGATTAAGTCTATCAGTGAAAACTATGGAACCTTTATCTGCCTGGGTTTCCTACACTGTATCTCTCCAGGGTCCTGAGCATGGCAGTGGAAGACTGGATGGGATACAGCTCTACCAAAGGAGAAGGAATCCTAGTCCCTGAACACAATGGATAGACTTTATTCTTTAGAGTAAAACTCCTGGAAAGTGCTATTTGGACCTCTAAATACCAGAGTGCCCAGGGCTCTATCCTTAGACCTTTTCTACACCCTCACTCCACAGTAAGGTCATCTAGTCCATGGCCAAACACATGGCTTTCAAGGAAATCTCCAACTCAAACCTTTCCCCTGAATTCCAGCATACTTATAACCAACTGACAATTCAACATGTCCATCTCAATGCTTCCTAAGGTTCTCAAACTAACATGTCCAAACCTGAACTCCTGATAGGTCCTCCCAAACCTGCTTCTCCAACAATCTTTCCCACCTCAGTGAATGGCAGTTCTAGTTCTCTAGTTGCTCTGGCCAAAATGGTAGTCCTGTTTTACAACTTTCTTCAACTGCCTCATCCAACCAGCAACTATTACTGGATCTATTTCAAAATACACACAGCCATTCACTGGCCTAATATGAGGACAATTTAACATGAAAATAATGATAGTAATGGATTATAATCCAGAGAATTAAGAATCCATTGGTTTATGTAAATTATTATCTAAATAGGGGAGAAGAGAAATCTCTTCCTTAAAAAAGAATGCCAAAAAAAAAAATAGAATGCCAACTAATAACTTTTAAAAGATGATGAAATTAGAAAATTGCCATTTGGCAATCACCTAGTAATGAAAGTTTCAGGCACAGATCATGGAATCCTAAAACTAGCAAGTGACAGCTTAAAAAGGGGCTATCTACTTACATTCAGAGTCTCACCCAAAAATACTTAAAGGGAAAATAATTACTTTACAATGGAGAAACCTGGAATATACCACTAACCAAATATCCAAAGTTATCACCACCAGTAATGGGACAAATAGATATCAAGTGCCTCCTAAGAAGGGCATAATATCACTTTTTGGTATTCCCACCAAAAATGCATAATGTGGACTTAATCATGAGGCAACATCAGACAAACTCAAACTGGAGGATGTTCTAAAAAATTAGCCTGTACTCAAAAAAGGTCAAGGTCTTGAAAGACAAAACCAGACCAAGGAATTGTCCTGGATTACAGAAGACCAAAGACACATGTCAGTTAAATGCAACACATGACCAATTTTTTTTTTTTATAAAGGACATTAGTGGAAGAACTAATGAAATTCAGTAAAATCTGTTGATTAAAAAGCAGTACTGTATCAAAATGAATCATGTGAATTTGATCATGGTTACATAAAAAATAAATATTTATGGGAAAAAGGGCTTTATGTCTGTGACTTACTCTCAAGTGGCTCAAAGAATCGTCTATGTGTATGTACATTTGGAAAGTGCACACTCATGCACTCTAGAGAAAGAATAAAAAGCAAATAGCACGTGTTAACATTTGAGAAATCTGAGTGAAGATTATGTGGAAATTCTTACTATTTCTGCGTCTTATCTGAGAAACTATTTCAGAATAAAACATTAAATCCACACACAGAATGATCTTGCAAAACCTCCTGTGCCACCATCCTATTTAAACCATTGTCCTCTCACCTGAATTACTACAATAGCCTGCTCATCGATCTCCGTCTCTGATCTTGCCCCTGACTTTTCTCATAAAAGCAGCCAGAGTGACCCCATCAAAATATGAGTGAGATCATGGCACTCCTTGCTCAAACCCACCAATGCCTCTCCCTTTTTCTCTGAATAGACGCTTTCACCCACACAGTGACCTACCAGGCTGCACAACTCTCACCCTTCTCCGTGTCCTCCAGCCACTGTTCTCACTGCAGGTTTTCAAACACATCAAGAAGGCTCTGGGCTGAGGGCCTTTGTTCTCCTGCCTGCCAGTACTGCCTGGACAATGTGCATGGCTCCCTGCCTCGCCTTGGGTCTCCACCCAATGGTGAGCTTTTCCGCATGGGCTAGCGTGGTCATCCCTCTCAGAATTCTTCCCTTGTTGTCACTTGTTATCTACCTTTCCTACTTAATGTTTGCTTCTTTGCACACAGCAGTTTCTCCTGTGACATATATTCTACAAATTTATCTTGTCTGTCTCAACTCCCCTGCTAAAGCATAAGCTCCGGGAGGGCAGCTATTCTGTTTGTTTTGTTCATTGCTGTATCCCTATGCCTAGAACAGACAGTGGAACAATGTAGGGACTCAAAAGGCATATGCTGAATGAATGAAGTCTAAACAAAAGCAGTTTTTAATATTCTTAAGTTCTGTATTGGTTGACGTAGATTTGCAAAGCCAAAGAAGAAATTCCAAAGTTCAAATCCATGTACTCACCAAGGGAAGAACAATTATCCTCCTTGGCCTCAAAGCTGCAAGCATATGTGTGAGCAGGAACATAAGCAGCAGATGTATTTAGAAGTGGGTCTCGAACAATGACATTATAAATAACACCTTGTCCTCGGAGGGAGGAGAAGGAAACACTTGTCTTATCATTAGCTGTTAGGGTAACCACCTGATGCCAAAAATAACATGTGATTAGCGTTTAGGTTTTTTAAAAAAACTATTCTATTATAACCCTACCTACACGTGATATTAAATCATAGTATTATAATTCTTGTTTAAAATATACACCAACCCATTTAGCTCTGTCAAAAGATTGTCCTACATAGTTTTATATGTGCTAATATAAGGAAGTTCTTACACAAAATGCTTCTAAACTTTTCGTACAGCATCAAATGTTAACAATTTAAATAAAACATGATATAAAGTATGAACACTTAGCACAAAATAAAAAAATTTGTCATCTGCTAGACAGTAAACAACACGATGGCAAGAACTATATTTATCCTGCTCGATAATCCTTCTTTCTTCAGTACTTAGCACAATGCTTGGCACAGAATACATGTTCAACAAATGTTAGCTATTATTACTAGCTATGGAACTGTCAACAGACAAGCATTTATTAACTTCTCACAGAGAGGACCCATTTATCTTTGTCTAACAGACTGCAATAAGAAAACATTCCACATAGTTATGTTAGGCAGTGGTCCTTCACTTCGAAACTTCCTGTTTTTTAGATGGATAATATATGTTATGGAAGAAACAAAAGCCCTATTATAGTCGTAATACAGTAATATGTTCCTACTAATAAAAGTTAGAACATTTAATGTTGGAGTTTCAGGAATAATTACAAACCTCTCAGAAAACTTCTACTGTTTAAAAATATTGCTTAGCCTTCAAAAATATGGGTTCTGGCAAAGGACTGGTCAAGTTCAACAAAATGTTAACATTACCTCCTACTCCCATTTTTATTACAAAACATTCAACCTTATAGGAATTTGAAAGAATACAATGAATAAACTATATACTACCACCTAGATTTAACAATTCTTAATATTTTATCCTATTTATTAATTCCTCCTTCTTTCCCTCTTTTTCCTGCTGAACCATTTTAAAATAAGTTAGATACCGTGACATTTCACTTCTAAATACTTGTAGTGTGCACATCCTGAAACAGCGTTTCTGGATGTGCCTATAATCACTGGGAGAATGTGTTATAATTCAGATTCTACTGGTAGAGGAGGCACCTGAGGTTCCACTTTTCTAGCAATCTCCTAGGTGATGCCAATGGTACCCTCTATCTATCACACTCTGAGTAGCAAGGTATAATAAGGATATTCTCTTATATACCCATAATACTTAACTCAGCTAAGAAAATCAATAATCTCGTATCTAATACACAGACTATATTCAGATTCTCCCACGTCCTTTTTTTTTTAAGATATATTTACCTATTTGAGAGAGCGTGTGCACACACAAGTGGGGGGGAGGGGCAGAGGGAAAGGAAGAAAGAGAATCTCAAGCAGACTCCCCACTGAGTGCAGAGCCCCACAATGTAGGTTCCATCTCACAACCCATGAGATCATGCCCTGAGCCAAAATCACAAGTTAGAGAGCTAACCGACTGAGCGAACTAGGTGCTCCCCACTTCACACCATGTCTTTCATACCTTTTCTCACCCTTTATCAACCATTTCATGCATGGTACTTACCTCTATATCTAGGACAGTACCTCCCATCATCACTTTCTCCCACCTACTCAATGATTTTTAAAGAGATTAAAAGCAGTTGTCTTTTTTTTTTTTTTGGATGGGAGGGGCAGAATGAGAGGGAGAGACAAATTCTTTTTCCTGTACAATGCAGAGCCGAATATAGGGCTCAGTCTTATGACCCTGAAATCATGACCTGAGCTGAAATCAAGAGTTGGTTGCTTAACCTACTGAGCCACCCAGGTGCCCCAAGAGCAGCTCGCAAGGGCACCTGGTTGGCTCATCTGGTAAAGCCTGTGACTCTTAATCTCACAGTTATAAGTTTGAGCCCCAGGCTGAGTACAGAAATTACTTAAAAATAAAATCTTAAGAGGTGCCTGGGTGGTGCAGTTAAGCCTCCCACTCTTGGTTTTGGCTCAGGTTGTTATTTCAGGGTTGTGAGATCAAGCCCCTTGACAAGCCTCTCCTCATGCCCCTTGTCAGGCTCCAAACTCAGTGCTGGAGTCAGCTTGAGATTCTCTCCTGCTTTTCCCTCTGCTGCTTATCCCCCACCACCTACCTGCTCATGCTCTCTCTCTTTCTCCCTGTTTTTTGTTTTTTTTTTTAAAGAGCAGTTGTCTTATAGAACATTCCACAGTCTGGATTTGTCAGAGTATGCTCAAAGGTATCCAACTTTTGTTCCTTTATGCCACATATTTCCTGTAAACATGAACTCTGATGACTGAATTCAGGTTAAACATGCTTTGCTAGAATACTTCATAGATGATAGTGGTGGTGATGATGTCAGATTGTGTCATATGAGCATACAATGCAAGCTAACCTGCTATCGGTGAAGCTCACTGACCACATGGATAAGATGTGGTCTTATCTAATGATCTACCTGTGATCTAATGACCATCAGATCATTCCACTGGAAAAGTAACTTTTCCCTTTGCAATTAGTATTAATGTGAGCATGGTGGAAATATCCTGTTCCCCAACAGTCTTTCACCTGCTGATCCTTGCCTGAATTATTTCACTGAGGGCAGAAAATGGTGATTTTCTAATCCTATTATTCCTTCTACATTTACTGACTGGAATTCCTCTGTAAATCCTTCTCTCATCAACAAAGATGAATTACATCCTTTAAAAAAGACAATATAAATTCCTTCCCTGGATGGATTTCCAGAGTAATTTGGTATAGGAGTCTCCTCTAATGATAGCAATTTGTAAACAAGTACAATGAATTTTCTTATACCAGGCTCCTTCTTAGCATGTGATCATGACATCCTAGGTGACAGGGCAACAATATGAGATCTTGCTCTGCAACAGACTGAGGCCGTAGGCTAATCATATATGCCTGTTTCAGCCACTTCCTTCTATATAATCTGGTCACCTATCAACCTTCTGGGAAGAATCAGAGCAGTCAGAAAAACTCTACCCACAAACCATTAGACTGAAGGATGAACTTCTATATTAGACTGCAATCAGATATCTTTTAAGACATAAATCCTGTCCTCCACAAAAATGATCTATAGCATGAACCTCAATTTTAATATGCATAGGGATCACCTGGGGACCTCAAAATGCAAATTATGATTCAGTAAGTCTGGGGTGGAGCCAAGGAATCTGCAATTCTAACAAACTCCCAGGTGATGCAAATGCTGCTGGTCCATACCCTACACTTGATATTCCAAGAATTTACAGGGGTTCAAAAGGTCAGAGAAAACTTTTGCTTCAAGTTAGAGACTTCTGAGTTTGGGTTTAAATATTAATGCCAGGGGTGCCTGGGTGGCTCAGTGGCTTAAGCAGCTGACTCTTGGTTTTGGCTCAGGTCATGATCTCAGAGTAGTAAGATCGAGCCTGAGGTGGGGATTTTACACTCAGCACAGAGTCTGCTGCTTCCCTTTCCCCTCCTCCCTCTCACCACATGCACATGCATGCTTGCTCTAAGATAAATAAAAATAGAATATTTTAAATAAATAAAATATTAATGACAATGTGTATACCCTTAAATGGTTTCTCATTGTTTTTTTCCTCAGAACAGTATAATTTTTATACTCGCCAAAAATTTTTATCTAATATTTACAGGAGTACATAGAAAAATCACCACCCCCTTCCATCCATAGCTCAATATTACCAGGTCACGTATGTGACAGCAACTAAAATGTAAACATAATTTGCATGCACCTCCGCAGAACCCAACATTACCTTGGGAATTACTAGCAAGATGATAACAAAATGAAAGAGAATAAAGTGAGAACCCCAGGAAGACCAAGGAAACAGTAAAGAAATAAGCTCCTGGTAGCTTCTCCCCTTCTCAAGTCTTATAAAAGTGTCAACAATCTGGCCACACAAATTATAAGAACCAGATTTACCTTGATAGCATTGGCCTTCACCTGAGGAACCTCAGCCATCCTCTGCAGATGCTCTAGCAACCCCTCTTGGGTGAGGTCATTCTCGGGCAGAAAATACTGATAGACATCATACAGCAACCTCCACCTAGAGTCCCGTCCTGTCCCAATGTCACACGGCAGAGGATCTGTGCCTCTAAAGTCAACCAACAAAACTGAACATCAGTCTCTTGTGGTGCATGTCCCATCTATAAAAGGAACTAAAAGCTCAAATTTCAAACTTCTGCCATTGATTCCAATTTTGGCATTATGAAGAAAAGTAGCATAGTGAGAGGCAGTATGGTTTAATAACCAGATGTCAATGTCAGTCAGGCCCAGAGTGACATGCCAGCTTTGCTGTTTGTTAGCTCTGCATCTGTGGGCACATCACATAATCTCAGCAACCCTTAGTGAACCACTCTGGAAAATAAGAACCACCACCCCTTCTTCCTAAAATTGCCAGAATTAAAGAACACAGAGCATTCAGCACTATGGATGAATGACAGACAGCATTCAAATGTTTCTCAATGTTAGCTATCATTACTATTAAAGGAGAAACTAAGGCAGAGTTTTAATTAAAAAAATAAAATCCTAAAAATAAATAAATAAATAAATAAATAAATAAATAAATAAATAAATAAATAAATAAAATCCTGACAAAAATATACGAGTGCTTCATGGCTTCAGAATGCTTTCCATATTCAAAACTCTTTACCGAAACTAAACGTACTTCTAAGCTCACAATAGAGAGTCAACATCTCGCTCTTCCTAAGAATGGAGGGGGACAGTATTATTGGTAAGTGGCAGCTCAAGTATTTTGCAATGCTTAAATTGCCTCCATTCCAAAAAAGATTAAACAATCCCATTTTACTAAAGAGAACCATGGATTTTGAGAGTTCACCAAATCTACACAACAGTTAGTCATGCATGTCCTAAAAGCAGTATTAGGAGATAGGACACAGACATACCTTGCATAGCCTAGGTTTGCTGGGGCAAATTTAATAGTTGTGTCAAAGAAATTATATTCCAAGTAAATGTTGGGATCAATATCTAAATCAAATTCCAAATTACAGCCTCCAGGGACAGGATCTGGATGAAAAATAAGGAAGTTATTCAACACAGAATTTTTATATATTCAAATGGTACTCAGAAAAACAGAACTCTACTTTTATAAGAACTTTCCATATAGAAGTTAAACATAATAGAGCTTCTGGTTTTGTACTACCACCTCATGAACTGAGGTTAAAGAGGGAAAAGTTAATCGAGGTTAAGGGCTTTGCAATAGAGGTCAGCAAGACTTTTCTGTAAAGATGATGAATGTTTTAGGCTTCACAGTCCTGATGGTTTCTCTGTGGCAACTACTCAACCCTGTCCTCAGGGCAGGAAAGCAACCATAGTCAATATGTAAGCAAAGGAACATGGCAGTTTCTAATAAAACTTGAAGTACAAAACAGGCTTTGACCCATGGTCTGTGTTTGCCAACCCCTGCTCTAGAGTTGAAAAGATTTAGAGATAGATATTCTTAAGCTGGTACCAAAAACTGGCTTTGAGGATCTCATGAACACTGAAATTGTATGTCAAAGGCTGAATGTGTGAATTTCTTAAGGAGAGAGGCTTTTATTAGATTTTGGGGTCTATAATCTCATAAAAAGAGCTTAAGAACACAGGGATAGAGGGGGAAAAAACACTACCAAGGAGTAAAGGAACTCCATAAGTAGTAAAGAAAGGGGTGTTCACTTTTTACATGTTTCTTTCAACAAGAAGAAAGATGGTGTCATCCTCAGTGCTGGAAGACTCTTTGTGTGCACATAAAAGAGTAAAAATAAAAAAGACCTCAAAAGAGCCCCATGACCATGCAGTGGAATAACATTTGGATGTTTAATTAAATACATATTTTAGGTATTTCATTTACATTAATAATGTGGCTAAAACAGCTCCTCTTTTCTTATTAGGAATCGTATTCATGACCTTAAGCATGACAAAACAAAAAAGTCACTTGACATGAGCTCAATTCTATGCAAACAACTGTCTACAGTGGACTCAAGTGGAAAGGCTAAAATAAGAATAGGTCCAGGTAAACCAATTTAAAGATCTACAAGGTCTCAACTTCATACACCCATCCAATCATTCCCATAGTTGGGTCCTGGTTTCTATCAACTGTTGGAATTCTGGTGGCTGACTTGCCCCAGCCAGATAGCCAGATCTGGAACCGGGAAACTCAATGTCCATATGTTTCAATGTTGCTCCTCTTTCATACTCTCCTTTTCCTGCATTTACAGATCTTTACCACACCCGGGAAAATGATATGCATTGTAATGGAAGCTCTACTGTTTCTAATACTTCTTTGTACACTGTCCTTGATGAAAACCCAGTCTATGATTTTCTATCAGGTCATTCCCGTTTGCAACACAGAACACTGTGTAAGAGTAGCCTAAATTTCCTCACCTCACCTTGACTCCTCAATCACTGTAATCTAGTTTTTATCCCCATGTGCCACTAAAATGATTCTCACTAAAGGCCCCTGCTGACTTTTCATTGCACCATCATACAGACACCTTCAATCACTTCCTTGACCTCTGCAATGTGCTATTTACCTCTCCTTACTTAAAGCAGAATCTCGGGCTCTTCTCTTGCCTCCTTGTCTCTGTAGCGTTATGCTTATTCCTCAGCAGTTAGCATCGCCGAGAAACAGTGCCTGATACAGGGTAGGCACTATGAAAGCATCTGCTATTATTTTTCCCCTTAAATCTCTAAGTTCATGCCTGGACCATCTTACTTACTTCTATGGCTTTTACACAGAACCTTTCAGGCGGACATCTAACCTCGGGTCTCTACTCCACACCCTTAAACTCCCTCCCTACTACACATTTCCATCCAGATTTCCTATGAGCATTTCAGATTCATGGTGTCTTGAAGTCACAATCTACCCCATCCCAACTGCCTAAACTGTCCAGTACCACAACTCTATCTCAATCCTATTTTGCATCACTATCTCCTAGTAGCCCAAATGGGAAGCCTACGCTCCTCCCTTGTATAATCCATGATCATTGGCCATTGTGTCTCATCAATGCTACCTCCCAAACACCTTCTCACTCTGAGCCCTTAAAGGTACACAGAGTCTTGACCTTGCTATGCCCTCTCCAAACTACTCCCCACACTGCTTCTAGAGTTAACTTTCTGACAGATGAAATGCATACCATTCCTCCGCTTAAAAACTCTTTATGCTCCTTCAGAGTAGAATGCAAACCTCAAATTATATACAAGGCCCTTCATGCTCTGGCTCCAGCCACACCCACCATTCTGCCATTCTCCAAATACTCTCCATTCTTCTTCCATGCCTTCCTTGGCCTAGAATAACCAGCTAAAAGTGTTAAGGACTGTTTCTTGCCTTTCTGTTACTGCTTCTCCAAAGGCTCCTTAAATTTTTCTTGAATTAAGGACTACATTCTCCTATACCCCTACCTGAGCTTTTAATCATCACACAATTCTTTGGCTCCCTCACTGCTAAAATCTTTGATTCAATATATCATACTTGCAATAAACACTTTTAAAAGGATTATATTTTCCCCTGAATTTTCATGAATAAGTTCCACATTCTGGAGAGTTAATAGGGAGTTGAAGACAGAAAGGTTACCTCTTTCAGAGTAGGAGAGTGGAATGGCCATGTTTTGGACAGGCTTAGAATCTAAAGTCTCCAAGTACCAAGTGCACATACTTTCCTCTGGTCTAAGAATGAAAACCAGTCCTTTGTCAGTGCCTGTTCCTGAAGTATTGGGAAGGAGAGTCTGCAATAAGATAGAAAAGAGTCATCATGAATAGGGAGTTGAGCAAAATATCTCAACCATTTAGTGCTGCCTTCAGCCCAGGGCGTGATCCTGGAAACCCAGGATCGAGTCCCACGTCGGGCTCCCTGCGTGGAGCCTACTTCTCCCTCTGCCTGTGTCTCTGCCTCTCTCTCTCTCTGTGTCTCTCATGAATAAATAAAATCTTAAAAAAAAAAATCCAAGCTGGATCTACTATGCATGTCCTATTCCAAGCCTTCTCAAAACAAGAAGGAAGAAACACAGACCTTCCTTATAAAGAATTCTTTTCATCTCTACCTGCAGGGACCCATGCATACACATGGAAGAACTAGTTAAATATATGACCTTTGATAGGAATAGCAGATGCACAGTGAAATTTCAAAGTTTTTCAATTCCCCAAATTAAGATTTACTATGTCAAGAACTAAGACTGTCAAATAACAAAACAATTCAGTAAAGAATCTGGTGTCCTTTATTCAAGGAAAACAACACAAGATTAGGGGAGTACAGTACCTTATAAGCAGTGAAGAAGTACCTGAGGGATTTGAGGCAAAAAGTAAGTTTCATAGTGTAGAAGAAGCAAAACAGAAACAGGGGATAATTGGCTAGGAGGTCAGGAATTTCCTTATAAGGAAGACAGTCCTATTCTCTTAGAGCTAAGCAAGCTAGAGCAGAGTTGGAGGATGGAGGAAGGTGACTGTCATGTTAGATTTCCTTGACAGGCGTTACCCATAAGTGCAAGCTGACTCAGGTGTAAATAGATCCATGAACTGGGCCAGGCCACTAAGGCAGCCTCCATCTTGTAAGTCCAATATATAAATTAACTTTAGCACTACGGGGTCGCCTGGGTGGCTCAGTTGCTTAACCATCAGTCTTCCCCACAGGTCCTGATCTCCAGGTCCTGGGATCAAGCCCAGCATCAGGCTTCCTGCTGAGCAGGAAGCAGACTTCCTGCTTCTCCCTCTCTCTCCCTCTGCCCCTCCCCACCACTCATTTCTCAAATAAATAAAATCTTTATTTTATTTTTTTTATTTTTATTTTTTTTTTAAATTTATGATAGTCACACACACACACAGAGAGAGAGAGAGAGAGAGAGAGGGAGAGACACAGGCAGAGGGAGAAGCAGGCTCCATGCACTGGGAGCCCGACGTGGGACTCGATCCCGGGTCTCCAGGATCGCGCCCTGGGCCAAAGGCAGGCGCCAAACCGCTGCGCCACCCAGGGATCCCCTAAAATCTTTAAAATACAAATAAACTTATAAAAAATAAACTTGTAAAAAAAGAAAAACAAAACTTTATCACTATGAAAGCAAAAACATGATCCCTGCCCCTAAAGAATTCAGCTTCTGGAAAGTTTCGTGTTTTTTTTTTTTTTTAATGAACTATAATCAACATATAAATTACACATACAGAATATCATTTGATAAGTTTTGATATACGCAGACACTTATGAAGCCATCATCACAATCAGGATAGTAAGCAAACTTAGTCTCTTCTCACTCCTTTCTAATCCTCCCTCACACCCCTCCACTCCTTCATCCCCTAATGCCATCCATTTGGAAAACTTTTTGAATTACAAAATACTAAGTTAAGAGATAGTAGATTCAGAGTGTTTTGTTAAAGCTAAGGAAACGGGAAGAAAAAAACACCAGATGGGCTTCAATTTGACAAGCGTAAGGGAAAATGATTCAAATACTAAATGACCCAGTGCAGTGTCAACAGTTTCAAAGAACCAAGTGCTATGATAACCCAAAAAACCAAAGTGCCATGCTTCTTCTAGAAGGGTAGAAGAAACAGGAACTGCTCTCTTCACATAGACCACTCATTTCTAGATCTATGTGCAATTCTGGTCATCTTCTTCTCAGTAGTATAAATACAGTGAGAAGTAAGGGCAGCCCAAGAAAGAAACATTATTATAATTTGGGATAACTAAGATCCGCCTTGCATGAAAAGTGAGGCCCAACATGCTGTTCATTCAGGCCACTTCAGTCACAGTAGTTTTGTCAACATTACTAGCTCTGTTTCCTCCAATGTAAAAACATGCATTATAAGTACTTTGTTGAACTGTTGTAAGAATTAAATTAATTATATGGAAAACTAAATGCTAACTAGAAGCCCCACAGGCTCAATGAGTTTCCAGAGGTCTCCATGAAATTATACAAATGTATCCATACAGTGTGATGGGTGTAGAGTTTCCAATTTTAGCAGATTCAAAGTCTATGGCCCCAGGAGAGCTTAAGAACCACTAACCTTGCAGCCCCTAGTAGGCATGCAAAAAATATAAATGCCTTTTTTCCAATCCTTTCTCTTCCTTCAAATGCTGTCTTCCCTGTGATGTTCTGAAGGTAATCATCTGTGTAGCATTTTATTAGGTCTTCTATGTAAGGGCATGAATAGCAAGTTTCTTTCTAAATTTAGTGCTAGAAAAAAAGGTTGGCTTCCCTGAGAAACTAGCATGGTTTTTCCTTCTAAAAAAAGATATTTAACATGCTTTGATTTCTGCTCAGGATGCAAAGAACTCAGACAAAATCTGAGTGGGGGTCATAAACACTGTTAACTCTTGAAATTAACAAAATGCATTCCTTCCTCTTCCTTGATCAAACTCTTCCATTTCTAGTCTACTAAATTACCAAACACACAATTTCAAAATTCATGGTAGGCGCAGGAAGGCAAGAATAAAAACATGCAAAACATTTAGTTTGAAAGATAATATGACCAATGCCTATAGAATATATATGAATTGGGGGATCTCTGGATGGCTCAGTGGTTTAGCACCTGCCTTCAGCCTAGAGCGTGATTCTGGAGCCCCGGGATCGAATCCTGCATTGGGCTCCCTATGTGGAGCCTGTCTCTCCCTCTGCCTGTGTCTCTCATGAATAAATAAATAAAATCTTTAAAAAAAAAAAAGAATATATATGAATTGGACTAAGACTAAGCAATATGAATTGCTTTGTTTAGCAAATTCCAGAGTATTAAAAGACAGGCTTATAACAAGATAGGCCGAGGACAAATAAAGAGCAGCATGACTTCATACAGAGTGAAATTCATTTATTAGTCTAAGGGGTCATATAGGCTGAATATAAATAGATTTATAAAAGGTTACTATAAATGGCAGATTCTTAATGGGTTAAGCTAATCCAGGGCATCTGAAAAACTTCCCAAAGGTGAGGTTGAGGTTGAAGGGGTTAGTGATGATCTCTAAAATAAGAATCTTGGGCAGCCCAGGTGGCTCAGCGGTTTAGAGTTGCCTTCAGCCCAGGGCATGATCCTGGAGACCCAGGATCAAGTCACGTCAGGCTCCCTGTGTGGAGCCTGCTTCTCCCTCTGCCTGTGTCTCTGCCTCTCTCTCTCTCTCTGTCTCTCGTGAATAAATAAATAAAATCTTAAAAAAATAAAATAAAATAGAGTCTTAAACACAGGAGGCTGAGCACAGGGCTAAACGACCTGAATTTTGGGCTTCTTTTGTTTCCATGAGACTTCACAAATAAAGGTGATCCTGCAAGGGTCTTAGTAAACTTAGTAAATACTATATGGCTGAACAATGATGGAAACCCAATAAATAATATTCAAAGGTAAAAGTCATTAAGGACCCAGCAGAGTAAGAAAACAAGATAAAAATCATAAGCTTAAAGCTTAACTGCAGCCAGGAGAATTTGGTAGAGGCTACTTTCCCTCCAGATTCAGCACTCTCTCACCCCTTCTTTAAGTAAGAGGTCCCCACACTCAAGAAAGGCCTTACACATTTACCTCTTAGCCAGTCTAAACCACTACCTTGACAGGATCCAATCTTGACTTTTTTCTTTTAAGGACATAGTGTCAAACATAAAGAGGCATCAAATTGAAAATGTTTCTACTGGGATCCCTGGGTGGCGCAGCGGTTTAACACCTGCCTTTGGCTCAGGGCGCGATCCTGGAGACCCGGGATCGAATCCCACATCGGGCTCCCGGTGCATGGGGCCTGCTTCTCCCTCTGCCCCTCTCTCTCTCTCTCTCTCTCTCTCTATCTCTGTATCATAAATAAATAAAATTAAAAAAAAATGTTTCTACTAAATACAAGATCCCAAAACATGGAACTGGTGTTTACAGAAATAATTTTTCATACTTACGTGAGAGAAAGAAACTGTTGTATTCTGATATTGTGAGTGAATTTGGAAAATAACGAAAGAGACATTGCTTGAAATATGACGCAAAATGGCGTCCTCTGGCCTGTTGAGCTCGAAGTATCTAAACTTCCCTATGGAAAATTCAAGAACACCTGTAATGGGAGAAACATTTCACTGTAACATTTGCACTTGTAATATCAATTTGTAGAAATCACAGACACAGCATACGTGTGCTAATTTAATCCTCAGAAAAAGCTGGAGAGATATATATTATTACTGCCCCTACTTTACTGATGAGGACAATTAAGCTTAAGGAGGGGAAGCAGCCAGTAAATAGTGGAACGGAGCACTAAAAATGTAAGAAAAGTATTTCAAAAGATGCAAACAATACTTAAAGTGCTCAAGATGTCCAAGATGCCAGAAACATTCCCCACTGCAAGCAGCCATAACAATTCCATTCAAAACAGACCCAGGGGCAGTGCCCGGCTGGCTCAGTCAGTAAAGCATGTGACTCTTGGTCTCAGCGTCATGAGTTCAAGTCCCAAATATGGCTTAAAGTTTACTTACAATTTTTTTTTTTTTTATTAAAAAGAGACAAAACAGAAGTGCCTCGGTGGCTCAGTCAGTTGAGCATCTGCCTTCTTTCGGCTCAGGTCATGATCTCGGAGTCCTGAGACTGAGCCCCACATCTGGTTCCCCACTCAGTTTGGAGTCTGCTTCTCCTGCTCCCTCTGCCCCTCCCTCCATTCTCTCTCTCAAATAAAAAAAAAATAAAATCTTTAAAAACAAACAAATGCAGGATGCCTGGGTGGCTCAGGGCATGATCCTGGAATCCTGGGATTGAGTCTCACATCAGGTTCCTGCATGGAACCTGCTTCTCCCTCTGCCTGTGTCTCTGCGTCTCTGTGTGTCTCTCATTAATAAATAAATAAAATCTTTAAAAAAAATAAAAACAAACAAAAAGAGAGGCCCTGAATTTCAGGATTTAACAACCCTAAGGAAGTACTAAAAATTGTGAGTACACTCTAATTAAAAACAGAACTTGATCTAGTAAATTCTGAAGTCAGCCCAGGCCATAGGGATACAGGGTGCTTCAATTTTATCCCACCAATTACTAGCTGTGCTATTTTAGGCAGGTTATCTAATTCCCTTAAAGCTCAATTTCTTCATTTGTCAAATGGGACTATCTTACCTAGCTTGCAAAGTTAAGGTGCCATCAACACTGACAAAAATCTCGAGTGCCCATACTAGGTACTTTACATACAGTCATGAACCATAGGCATTCTGGAAAAAGGAGCTTTTTGTTTAAGGACCAAGTCCAGAGTCCACACTATTTTATAATTTTTTTTAAGGATTTAATTTATTTATTCATGAGAGACACACACAGAGAGAGGCAGAGACAAAGCAGGCTCCCCCAGAGGAGCCCAAAGCGGGACTCATCCCAGGACCCTGGGATCACGCCCTGAGCCAAAAGCAGATGCTCACCACTGAGCCACCCAGGTGCCGAGTCCACACTAGTTTTGCAGCACCTCACGTAGGCCTTCCTCATTTGTCTTGTTGTCTTGCCTCCTCTTGTGTTTCACTCAACCACTCACTGTGTCCTTCTCCTAGCTGCACCTGGTTCTTTCTTTCATCAACCTAATTCTCAAACATTCCACTAAACAGGTTGCTTTTACTTGTGTGGTCCTGGACGCCCATCCCATCCTCTACCCTATAGTCAGCATCTCTCTGCAAAAATAGCAGAGGAGCTCCCAGTCATTACATAAGCAGTCAGGGGGAGGGGTGGGTATTTCAACTCTACAAATAGAAAAAAAGACTTAAATTTAATAAAGATGAAACAGAGTTAATGAGGTAAATTATAAGTCACCAGAGTCCCACTGTGCAACTATTGTCGTTTTATTTTAGAAAGAAGTTAAGAGTCAGTGGGTGGTAAAGGAAAACACTCTAGACATTAAACAATTTCAAACTCACTTTTATGTACTATTTCCCAAATAGGCTAATTTTCAATACTCTTTTTTTTTTTTTTTAACACAAGTATTCCAGCTAGATGATTTAAAAAAAAAGGGGGGGGGGGGACTATCAACAATGGCTAACCAAGAAAGCCAAGCAGAACATATAAATAATGCTAGCCTGAGATCAAAGGTTATTCTGTATAAATTCCCCAAACCTTGTGCTGTTATATTAGCTTCATAATTTTTTTTATAATTGATAGAAAAAAAGTTACTGGTGGCTATGGTTTATTTCTAAAACTCCAGGGAAAATTTTAATAGTGCTAACAATGACAAATGAAGATGGTATATTTCCTATTTATGTAAGCAGAAACACATTTTAAGTTTAATGTAGAACAAAACTCTAGCCAGAGTAAAATAAAAATATTAGGAAGTATTTAATAGAATCTAGAAAGGGAAGTCTAGAAAATGTGAGGGAGATTTTTTTCCTATTTATAAAGAAAACATTTTTACATTTTCCAGGCCTTCCCATCATTATGATTATTTTATTAGGAAATCAAATTATACATAAAATTAAGTGGGTCTCAGGAAATGGCACTAAAAACGTAGCACATATTATAATTTACTTTTGGTCCCATCTTCTGTCTTCCAAGTCTTTTAAAAATATCCACAAATTCTAGTTTGTCAAACTAAGAGTAGTATGTTTGTTTTCCTAGGAACTATCTGGATTTCCATCCTTTTTAACTGTTCAAAGCACCCAACTAATATTTTATTTTGCTTTTTTAAAAATTCCAATGTAGTTAACATACAGTATAATATTATTTTTTTTAAAGATTTTATTTATTTATTCATGAGAGACACAGAGAGAGGCAGAGACACAGGCAGAGGGAGAAGCAGGCTCCATGTAGGGAGCCCGATATGGGACTCGATCCCAGGACTACAAGACCACACTCTGGGGGGAAGGCAGGTGCCAAACCACTGAGCTACCCAGGGATCCCAACTTATCTTACAATATAATATTAGCTTCAAGTAAGGCACTCAGTTTATTTACCAGCTGCCTTTTCTAGTTACATTTTCAGTCTTTCATTTTTCTTTTTTTCCCCTTCTTTCCTCCTTTTCTCTATTTTACATATATCTATGAAGTACCTGTTCTGCCTATTGGGTACTGTGATCAAAACTGGGACGGGTAAATTCATAAATGTTATCCAAGGTTTCTGTAATGCTCACTAAATTTGCCCTTAAGTATACCTTAGAAACTGTTCAGGTAATCTATGTTTGTCCCCCGTTACACAGGCCTTAAATCATAACTCTACCCAAAAGCTTTAAAAACTCTGAAACAGTGATACCTGGGTGGCTCAGCTGTTGAGCATCTGCCTTTGGCCGAGGGCGTGATCCCGGAGCCCTGGGATCAAGTCCTGCATCAGGCTCCCTGCGCAGAGCCTACTTCTTCCTCTGCCTGTGTCTCTGCCTCTCTCTATCTCTCATGAATAAATTAATTAAATCTTAAAAAAAAAAAAAAAAAAGGCCCTGGAAGAGATTAAAGTTATCAACTAGCAGAGTCTTGGTGTAAAGATTTTCTTAACCTTTCCTTAACCTATCACACAGGGTTGTGAAAATAAATCGCAGTCAGAAATACTTTGAGAACCAAAATGTACAGCGTTTTAAAAAGACAGTAAGAGGGATCCCTGGGTGGCTCAGCGGTTTAGTGTCTGCCTTCCACTCAGGGTGTGATCCTGGAGACCTGGGATGGAGTCCCATGTCGGGCTCCCTGCATGGAGCCTGCTTCTCCCTCTGCCTGTGTCTCTGCCTCTCTCTCTCTCTTTCAGTGTCTCTCATGAATAAATAAATACAATCTTAAAAAAAATAAGAAAAGAGAGAATCAAAAAATATATTATTAAACAACTGATAAGGTAAGTAGGGGAGTCCTGAAAACAGGTATCACTGTGAGTATAGCTTAAGGGATTTTTCTATATACATTTCACTATTAATCAAATTTTTATAATGATGGTGAAATGTTCTTATCAGAAAGATGCACATTTTGAAAAAAAAAACTCCATTCTTAATGTCCCTAAAACACAGATTCTACCTCAAGTCTTCATCTCAAATTTATAAGAATAGCAACACACCCTAGACAAAATGATAACACTCTCCTAACACTTTTGTCACTTGTTTTGTTCTTCCCTTAAAATGGTACTATCTTTCCAGATAATATATAACCTTTATTACAAAAAAGAAATGTAGACAAAATTATTTCCTACAGCAAATATACTGTTCAGAAATAATCACTATTAACAGTTTGGTATACATCTTTTAGGACTTAGGCAGATACCATAATGAGTATTTCTAAATACATGGAAAAATGTAAATATGTTTGCTATAGCCCATTGAACAGGTCCTAGATATCTCTGCATATCAACAGAAATAATTCAAGCTTTACCATTTTAAAAATTATATAATATTCCATTCTGTAAGTAACCATAATTATTCAACAAATCCCCTACTGGGGAACATATAGGCTGTTACCATTTCAGCATAAAAAATAAGAAATAGTTGTCTTTGTGAAAAAGTCTTCTAGAAGGCATATATATTTATCAGGTGGTAAAACCTGTATGAGAAGGTTTTTGCTGTTACAGTGTAACAGATCACTTTTGACCCTAAATGATTAAAATACCTAAGAAGTCTTTTTCTCATTAAGAAAATTAGAAATGAAAACAAATAGTCCGTATGAAAATATATAATGATCAGGATCAGAACATTAAGTTATAGCCTCTGCTTCTGACTTTAAGAAAAACACCTGGCTACAACTTTCCCTTATTACTTCCTGGATTTTCAGAAGCTAAGGAAAGATGACATCTCACTAACCCCCTTTCCCAGTCAAATACCTGTAGTAGGAACGTGACAGATGCAAAGATAATAAAAGAGACAGTGTATTTATGATTTAAAAATCTGATCACTTGACAAAGTACGTAGGGATATTAAAAGCAGGTGCCTCTGGGGGTGTATTGTTTTTAAGCTTTTATTTATTTGAGAGAGCAGAGAGCACGAGCAGGGGGAGGTTCCCTACTGAGCAGAGAGCCCTATGTGGGGCTCAATCCCAGGACCCTGGGATAATGACCTGAACTGAAGGCAGACGTTTAACCAACTGAGCCACCTAGGCGCCCTATGGTGTATTTTAAATGGTTTCTTTTTTTTTTTCTTTTTTCTTTTTTTTTTTTTTGCACATTTCCTTATTTTTCAAATTTTCTATAGAACTTATAAGGTATTGGGATGCCTGGGTGGCTCAGCAGTTGAGCATGTCTTTTGCAGAGGGTGTGATTTTGGGTTCCTAGGATCCAGTCCCACTTCAGGCTCCCGTGCAGGGAGCCTGCTTCTCCCTCTGCCTCTCTCTCTGTATACGGTGTCATTATTAGAAGGAAATTCTTATACAGAATGGTGATTATCCACCCTGGCTGCGCATTACAATCATCTGTAGATGCTTTTTAGAAACTATTGCTGCCTGGGTCCCTATCCAACTGGTTAAATAAAAATCCAAAGGATTAGGGTCTAAGTGTCAGTTAAAAAACATTTACTGAAATAACATTCATACAGAGAAACGCACAAAGTGTACACTGTCAGGTTAAGAAAGAACATTCTACCATTTTAGAGGTTTTGTGGTCCTTTCCAATCACTAAGTATTCCCTCCTGCCTAGAGACACCACAATCCTAACTTCAAACCCCAACGATGGACTTTGCCTACTTACGAAATTTAAGTGGTATCATACAGGATGAATTCTTTTGTTTGCTTTTTGAAGATTTTATTCCTCCATTCATGAAAGACAGAGAGAGAGAAAGAGAGAGACAGAGAGACAGAGAGACAGGCAGAGGAAGAAGCAGGCTCCATGCAGGAAGCCCGATATGGGACTCAATCCTGGGTCTCCAGGATCACACCCCGGGCCGAAGGCAGGCGCCAAACCGCTGAGCCACCCGGGCTGCCCAGATGAATTCTTTTGTATTTAGCTTTTTAAAAATCAATATCATACCCATGAAATTCATCCAAGCTACTGTCACCATGACTTACTCATCTTTACAGCTGCATACTTCATAAAAGGAATATACCACAATTTATCTATTCTTCTGTTAATCAACATTTGGATTACTTCTAGTTTGAAGTTATTATGAATAACCCCAAATTTTTTTTTTGTACATGTCTTTTGGTGAGCATATGTACACATTTCTTTTGGGTAGAAGCCAAGAGTAGAACCATCAGGTAACAGGGTATACTTATGTTCTGCTTTAGGAGATACTGCCTTACAGTTATTTATCCCCACATGGTTTTGTCAGTTTACACACCTATTAACTCATGGAAAAGTATTCCAGCTGCCCAACTATCTCACCAACACTTTGTAGCATCAGTGTCTCTGTTGGGTGCATAATAGTATCTCACTGTGATTTCAATTTGCATCTCCCTAATTATTAAAGATGTTAAGAATATCTTGTTTTGTTTATTGGCTACTTGGATACTTTCCTGGTAAAAGGGTCTATGTTCAAGACTTTGGCCCACTCTAAACACAGACTGTCCTGAATTTTAGTTCTTTAAACATCATGGATGTGACCATTCTGTCCTTAAATCTTCTCCCATTCTTGTAGCTCATCTTTTCCCTCTCTCATTACCTTTAACAGAAGTTTTCATTTTAATGTAGTCAAATTTCTTGAGTTTTTCTTTTATGCTTAGTCCTTTTTGTGTCATTCTAACCCAATCTTTGCCAACATATTCTAAGATCATAAGAACACATTCCCCATGTTAACTTTCTAGACCTTTGTTTTACTTGAGACATTTAAGTTTAAAATCAATCTAAAATTGGTTTTCATATAGAGTATGAGACAGGGGGTCAAGGTTCATGTTTCCGTACGTATATCCAGTTGACACAGCAGCCGTTATTGAAAATACCACCATTTCCCTTCTACTCTGCAATTCTAGTTGTCACATAAGTGACCATGTGTTGGTTTGTTTCTGGAATCTTAATTGTAATCCAGTGGTATATTCATTTAACCTAACACCAATACTACATTGTCTTCATTTCTGCCCTAAATTTGTTTTCTCTTCAAGACTGTCTTGACTATTTTAGCCAGTTTTCATTTACATATATATTTTAGAAAGCAGCTTGTCAATTTACACACACACACACACAAAGCTGCCAGGAATCTGACTGGGATGGCAATGAAAGTATTATTTTAGGGAGAAATGATATCTTTATAACATAAAATTTTCTAATTTATGTAATTAGTCTAATTTTCTAATTTATGACTGAAATAACCTTCTGCTTATTTAGCTTCTCAATTTATCTCAAGAATGTATGTTTTTTTTCTGTAGAAATCTTTACATAGTCCATTATAATTACTCCTAAATATTCTATGTTTAGAAAATAGATTTCTCTATTTTCTCTTTTAAATTTCTAGTTGTCTCTTCACCAACTTGCCTTTTTAAAAAGTTCTCCAGGTGATTCTAATGTTCAGTCAGGTCTGAGAATTCCTAACACAATGTTTGATGAATTAGGAAAGGATAAATATATTTTTTCCTATTCTTGGTCACCCTTAACCTAACTTCCGTATGAAAATCCTTTGGCAGTATTACCTTGGCAGTCTATTAGCCATTTCACAATTTTTATAGAAGATTGCATATTCACCAAACCAGTTGTGGTTTGACTCTTGGCTATGCAGGGCTTTGTTATATTTGACACACTGGTGTCTAGTACAGTACCAGTCACACAGCTGCCACATAGAAAAGGTTTGGTGAATGATGGTTGAACTTTATGACCTCTGGGCCTCAGTCTCCCCAGGTGAAATGGAGGTCATGTACTTCATACATCATTTGGCTGTTGAAATATAAAATAGGAAAAAAAATTCTTAACTGTCCAATGCTACACAATAAAGTAGCATTATTAACTTCCTGTAGCTTTCCAGGACTTCAGAGACTCATCTCGTTATTAAAAAAAAGAAGTCAGGCATTCTATATGGCCCTACAAATAAACTAGAAGAGAGAAAAGGATTATACATACCCAATATGTCCATCATAAACATCATAACGAGAAAGAGACTTCCATGGAGCAACACGGAAAAATATTAAAAATCAAGACTTTAACAGTATAGTCTGGCTATGTGCATTTAATTTCAACTTATAAAAACAGACACAGCAAGAGAAGACATGTATCCAAAATATATCCTGAAGAAGTTAACAGGCCATCTGGAAAGGGATTCACTTTATGAGGCATAATTAGATCTTATGACTTTGTGAGTGGGAAGGAAAAAGCACATCAAATGATACTGCAGACAAATGGCTAACATGGATACATAGCACTGAGGCTATGGCTCTCCTCTACAAAACAATGGCTCTGCTTTTTCTGCCAAAGATATTTTTTGCCATCTGACCCATAGCCAGGCACTCTCAGGTATTTTTCATACCCTTCCTCCATTCCTACCCAGAGTCATTTTTCTTTCCAATAATTTCTTTCTAAGAGCTGCCCAAACCTAATCTTTCCCTTTTCTTTCCCAATCAGATCCTAAACTTGAACCTTAAAATTATCCAGCTCTATTTTGGTGTTTTTGTTTTGTTTTTACTAAAATTTACCTGTTTATGCTTTGATACAACCAAATTCTAGATCTGGGGAAATTAAGTCTTCATAATTCTCTTCAGATCAACTATTAAAAACAAAAGCAGTTCAGATACTTAAGTTGGCTGGCATTTAGTTGGCCTCGTCATTTCTCATTTATATCTTAGGAGTTTTCATTAACCCTAAAAGCTAAAAGGAAACAGAAATGTACACATTATCTTTCACATACTTTTAAAAGAGATCACTTACAAGGAACCACACAAATGGCCTGCTACCTTAAATTTACTACCCGCAAAATACAAATACTAGAAGGCCCACATGATATTCTGCTCAACTCCAATTACTATGGAATTCCATGTAAAGTACTGAATACAAATGCAAAGAATGACATATTAAATACAAAAGTACAGAACTAGAACAGATGTGGCTCACAGCCCTCCTGACTCAAGAGCCATGATCAACCACAAACTGAACCTTTCAAATTCTTCACCAGTTTCAATGGAGATAGCAGGATGCCTGGGAGGCTCAGTCTGCTGAGTGCCCTCCTCTTGGTTTCTGCTCAGGTCATGATCTCAATAGGAAGCAAGCTCGGGATTCTTCTTCCTCTCCCTCTGCCCCTCCCCCTTCACGCTCACTCGCTCATGCTCTGATCTTTAAAAAATAAAATGAGAATAGCATCACCATTACCTCCCTCATGAGAATTCACAGAATTAAGTGCAACACACCATACTAAGTAAAATATTCTTATTGGAGAGCAGCTTTGTTGAAGTGGAAGGACTATGAAAATTAAAATTGCAGCAAGACACACTTGGGTTCAAATATCCTCTGTGCCCCTATTAACAGTTCACCCATGTAATGAGCATCATCTAGGGCCTCAGCTTCATCCTCTGGCAAGTGAGGAGGATAATCCTCTCCTAGAGCTGTGAGGATTAGATAACAATGCCAGGGAAAGCACCTGGCAGTTACTGCACACAGTGAAATGTCAGTGCCCTATTATTATCGAGGCTATTTTTCTGCAAATATATAACTGCCCTTTTCAGCCTTAAGTCCTGGGCAATGATTCTATGATTCAGTTTGCACAAGAGCTTTTCTCAGATGAGCAGTTAGGAACACAACCACATTATTCAGAAAATACATTGGTTCAGAACTACAACTGGTCTCTTAAGCTCAAAACGAACGTGATTAACCTCATGGAAAAGCACATGATTATCATCAGCCTAGCACAATTATTGCTTCTTTACGGTTTATATTAACAAATCACGAGCTATTACTAAAACGCATTCACCGAGCATATGACCTATACTATCCAAAGTCCCATTCTGGGTTCACTTTTCCTTTCAAACTCCGTAGAGCGTTTAACCAATTTGCAAAGCATCTAGATTCTGGAGCGTAAAGAACCGCAGCAGTTTGGAGGAACATTATTAATAAAGTCCTTAGTTCTGCACCGAGCCTCACTGTTGAGTCTCAGACATACCAGTTGAGAGCAAAAGGGTGTTTTATTTTTTTAAGATTTTATTCATGAGACACAGAACGCGAGAGAGAGAGAGAGGCAGAGACACAGGCAGAGGGAGAAGCAGGCTCCATGCAGGGAGCCCGATGTGGGACTCGATCCTGGGTCTCCAGAATCACAACCTGGGCAAGGCAGTGCTAAACCACTGAGCCACCCGGGCTGCCCCAAAAAGGGTGTTTTAAGACGTTAAATTCAACCTACAAACACATGGCTGCTACCTAAGAGAGATTAAAAACGTGCCTGCACAGGAGAGTTCCTTAACCTTTCCCAACTCCTCCGCCTAAATTAGGAGGCTGATGGAGAGGCCTCCTGAGCAATGAGTTTCCTACAGCAGGAAAGGACCTTGGTCCAGTCCCGCCGGATCCGAACTCACCACCTGCCCCGCGACCCCGCCAGAAACGCAAGCCTGACGCGAGGCTGCAGAGGCGCGGCGTCCCTAACCTTACCCTCGCTGGCATTCCCGACGGTCTCGGCGCCACCGGCCACGCCGGGCTCGGACGCCAGCACCGCCAGCACCAGCAGCCGAAGGAGCCCCATGGCAGCCAGCGCCCGGCCCCGCAGCCTCGCCCGCGCTAGCCCGGGGCGCTCGCGCCGGCTCCCATCCCTGGCCAGGCGCCCCCGCCGCACACCTGCCCGCCCCGCAGCGCCCGCCCAGGGGTTTCCTGTTCCGGCCCCAACCCCGCAGCCCCGCTCCGCGCCTCTCCCCGCCCCCTTTACGTCACCGCCGCGGGTCCCCCCCCCCTGCCCGCGCCACCGGGGAGCACCCGGGAGCGGCTCCAGCCCGCGCGCGCCTCCTCCCGGCGCCCCCGCGGGGTCGCTGAGCGCCGCGCCGCGCCGCCCGGAGTCTTCGCGGGCCCGCGCGCATCGGTGGGGGCGGGGGGGCGAGGGACCCCAGGAAGTTCTGTGATGTAACCTCCACTTCTCACTTTTGTACCTTTACCACTTACGAAAACCACCGTAACCTTCTGTTGCGGCCTAACGTCTGCACGCTCCTGTGGCCGCGTTTAACTGTCCTTTGCAAAAAGGAAGACTGCGCATCCTGACCTCGAAACCCACCCGCAAATGCGGGGGACGGGGGTAGGGGGGTGGGGGGTGGATTTTAGTTCTATAGTGACGAGCTCCCCATATAAAGATAGAGTTTCATTTTCTCCTAGCAAATATCCTCGAAGACTCAAGACCTTACCCAGCTTCCTCTCTCCAATTTTCCACCTGTAGGCCACGTGGCGGGTGACTTGTGGGCCAATTGTGGGATTCGAGATACAGACTCAGTTATTTAGGGGAAGAGTCCTCTGTTTTCTTCTCCCTCCTCTTTTAACTTTTCATTTGGATGTTTTAATGAGCAACTATCTTGAAAAATACAAATTCAGTTATTCCACTACTAAACTAAAACCCTATAGCAATCACCATAATTTAAACAGGCACGACCCTCTTCCTGTTTTCCCGCCACCTGATCCAAAGGTTCACAGCTCTGGTACCACTGTCTATCCCATCGGTGTTTGTTCACTGTCCCACACGTCCTCATTCCTAGAACTCTCAATAGATGAAATCCCAGAATGATGATGATAAGAGCGATTACAATAAAGGTAGCGTTTGAATCAATGGATGCACTTAATAAACTGATAACTGATTAACTGCACCCCATGGGGGAGGCAGGATTAGAACTTTATCTCACCCCAGCAAAATGAAATCCCAAAGTATTCATTAAAAGCATAAGAGAGTTGGAAGAAATGCATGCTTATTTGAAGATTTATTTGTTTGAGAGAGAGAGAAAGAGAGAGCAAGTACGAGCAGGGGGAGGGGCAGAGGGAGAGGGAAAAATCGAGCTCAGCTGGGGGTCAGAGGCAGGGCTAATCCCAAAACACCAAGATTAGGACCTGGGCCAAAGTCAGATGCTTAACCAACTGAACCACCCAGACACCCTGAAATATATTCCGTTCACAAAAAAACAAACTTGAGGGATCCCTGGGTGGCGCAGCGGTTTGGCGCCTGCCTTTGGCCCAGGGCGCGATCCCGGAGACCCCGGATCGAATCCCACGTCGGGCTCCCGGTGCATGGAGCCTGCTTCTCCCTCTGCCTGTGTCTCTGCCTCTCTCTCTCTCTCTCTCTCTCTCTCTCTCTCTGTGACTATAATAAATAATAAATAAAAAAAAATTAAAAAAAAAAAAAACTTGATCTCAGAATGGAAGGAATTTCTTTTAAAAAGAGTTTATTTAAGCAAAAATCTATTTGAATCTGGAAGCACCAAGCAGGAAGTGGTTAGAAGAATTCAAGAGAGGAACTTTCTAAGCAAAAAAAAAAAAAAAAAAAAGAGGAGGAAATAATAAAGGACGATATTGATAGATTTGGCTACTTAAAATTTTAAATTGTATGAAAGTCGAAAAATACCAACAACAATGTGAAAAGTCAAGGGGCACCATTGGGCAACTGTTGGTTTGGGCTACAGTCATAATCTCAGGGTAGTGAGATCCACTTGTCTTGGGCTTGCACTCAGGAGCCAGCTTGAGATTCTCTCTCCCTCTCCCTCTGCCCCTCCTGCTCCTGCTCCTGCTCTTTCTCTCTAAAATAAATAAGAAGAAAGAAAGAAAGAAAGAAAGAAAGAAAGAAAGAAAGAAAGAAAGAAAGAAAGAAGAAAGAAAGAAATCAAGTTAATGACTGAAAAAAAATAATAAGAGGAGAAGAAAACCAAATGGCCAATAAACAAATGAAAATCTTCCAAACTCACTAGTAACAAAAACCACAAAAATCAAATTAAGACACTAGGGGTACCTGGGTGACTCAGTCTATTAAGCTTTTAACCTCTTGATTTCAGCTCAGGTCATGATTTCGGACCTGATGTGGTGCTCTGCACTCAGCATGGAGTCTCTTAAGATTCTCTCTCCCTTGCCCTCTGTCCCTACCCCCACTTGCACATGTTCTCTCTCTCTCTCTCTCAAAATAAGACTTTAAAAATCTATAAATAAAAAAAAATTAAGACCTAAGTTGTAAACATTTTAGAAGAATATCCAGTGTGGATGCAAGAGCTGAGAAGTAGACATTCTAAGATAGGACCAGTGGGAGTATAAATTAACACACTTTTTAAAGCATAATCTGCATAAAATTTTTTAAAAATATCCATACCTTTGGTGTGATAATTCCACTTTAAGATTTAAGTATGTATATATGTACAAATATTAGATATCTGTACAAAATTAGTGCATAAAACTATCAAGGTATTAAATATTTTATTTATTTGAGAGAGCACATGGGTGTGAGGGGCAGAGGGGAAGGGACAAGCCAATTGTGCCCTGAGCAAAGAGCACCACGTGGGGCCCAACCCCACAACCCTGAGATCATAACCTGAGTCAACATCAAAGGTAGGACACTTAACTGACTGACCCACATACGTACCCCTTCATCAAGCTTTAGAGAAAAAAAAAAAAAAACTAATCTAAGTGTCCAACAATAAGGAATTGATTAAATAACCCATAATGCATCTATGTAAGAGAATACTGTGTAGCCCTTCAAAAATCATGTTTTTAGAAGGCAACTGTTTGTGAAGTGTTTATGAAAATGCAAGTTACAAAGCAATAAATATATGTAGTATGATCTTTATTTTGTTTTCATTTTATTCATGTTTATAAACATACAAGAGTTGAAAAAAATCAAAATGTTTAAATAGTTATCTCTAGGTGATTGGATTAAGAATGATTTTTTTTTTTTAAAAGCAGGCTCCATGCCCAGCATGGAGCCCAATGTGGGACTTGAACTCACAACCCTGACATCAAGACCTGAGCTGAGGTCAAGAGTCAGACATTTGACTGAGCCAGCCAAATGCCCCAAGCATGATTCTCTTTCCACATTTCTGCACTTTGGAAAAATTCAACATTGAATATGAATTGCTTTTGAATTAAACATTAATTTTTAAAAGATATGTATAATTTTAAAGATTTTCTTATAAAAGCATTCAGGATATCAGTCTACCTTCCTGACTATGACACAATGGTTTTAATGATGTAGCCTCTGTCCATCTCTCCAGGTTCATGCTGCAACTAAACAATTTCTCTGTGTTGGCTACACTGAATTAATTCCAGTTTCCTGAACTCACCCCATTGTCTACCCCACCCCACCCCTTTTCTTTGAATTGCAGTTCCCTTTGCCTTCAGAGGACAACTGATGACAGATATGTCAGCAATCAGAAGAGGACTTTAGTACCTTGACTTTGAAATGAAATACTGTGACAGCTTGGGAAGAATATTGGCTGAGGTTCCTTGTTCATGTCCCAGTTCCACTGGAAACCTGTGAAGCAAATGGGCTCAGCAACTTTGCAGATGAGTTTGTCATTCCTGGGAATTGAAATGCAAAAACTGAGAAGATTCCTAAATCCAAGATATAGATAACTAGAGCCTTAACATTTGCTTAAAATTTTGAAAAGGAAGGAAGGAAGGCAAGCAACCTATCCTAGACTTTTTTATGAAACACAAGATCTTGAATAGAGATGGGAACAGGACTCCAAGGGAAAGGCAGTGATAGGGAGAGCTAGGTAATCTTGAATGGCTCCCGCGGACAACAGAGAATGAGTAAAGCGATAGTTTATTAAGCAAAGATACAGAGAAAACTCTCAGGAGTGAGAGGGGTCCCGACAGGGCTGCCACTGAAGGCTTTTTGGCTGGCCTTTTATTGAAAATCTAACCAGGGAGCCCTTGGCCTTGAGATTTCTCTGCGTTTTCCTGAGTGATTGACATATGGCTGTTTTTGCTGCTTTATCTCTTGTTTCCTTGGGATTTATGGGAGTCTGACCCTAGGCCTTTCCCTTATCTTTCCCTGCATAGCCTCATCTGTCCCTAACTCAGCAGCCCTTTGTGAAACTTGACTATTTATCTTATCCCACTCTAATCTCACCTTCCCTCTGTATTTTTTTTTAACTCTTTTGTTCCTGTGGGTTACATTATTTTGACGATACTTACTAAATTAAATGCAATAAATGTTTACTTTGTAACTATTATATGGAAATCATTCTGCTAGGAAATGTATTCATTCTGTCCCCAAATATGCACTCATCGGCTTCTATGTGCCAGGCTAAATGCTGGGTGCTAGGTAATGGAAACACAGAGACAATTTTAATGATTCCTGACCACAAGCAGCCCATGATAGTGAGTGAATTAGTCATATATGAATAATTACATCTCAATATGCTAAGTGCAATAACAGAAGTATAAGGAACAATTGTGGTGAACATTGGGAGCGATGAACTTATTATAGGGTTTCAGGAAGGATTGTATTAAAAAAAGAAATGTTTAAAATAAGGTGAGTGGATAGTCAACAAAGGAACAAAGAGAGTCTGGTATAGCAGATGCTTATTTGTGGTATTTTAGCCCAGTGCTTGGAATGTTTTAGATCTTTAATAAATTGTGACTGAGTAGGTAATAAAGGTAGTTAAGAGTCTAGAATGCTAAGTTAAAGAATTGTTAATGATTTTTTTTCCTGAAAAAAAAAAAAGTCACTACAGATCTAAAAAAATCAAAATACCACAAGATGGGCTATGAGTTGATAAGTGAAGCTGGGTGATGAATACATGAGTGTCCGCCTTATTATTCTATCTTTTTAAATATTTTATTTATTTATGAAAGACAGAGAGAGAGAGAGAGAGAGAAAGAGACATAGGCAGAGGGAGAAGCAGGCTCCATTCAGGGAGCCTGATGTGGGACTCAATCCTGGGACTCCAAGATCACGCCCTGGGCTGAAGGCAGCGCTAAACCGCTGAGCCACCTGGGCTACCCTTATTCTATTTTTATATGTTTGAAACTTTTAAGAATATGAAGCTTAGGGATGCCTCGTGGGCCTAGTCAGAAGAGCTTGTGACTCTTGATCTACCCCCACACTGGGTGTAGAAAGAACTAAAAAAATAAATGAACTTAAAAAAATTATATGAAGTTTAAAAGAACATACTGACCAAAATTATGTGTTTAAGAGATATGTCATACTGGGTTTCTGCTCTTCAAACCACATAATCCAGTTGGGAATGCAAGAACAGCAAATGAGAAAACATATGAAAGAGTGTCAAAATCATAAAAGGGAAAAAGGAGAAGTCCATGTGGACTCCAGTAATTCATAAAATTTACACTGAAAGGTTGAAACTGTAAAAGATAAAGAAATAGCAGCAAAGAAATTACTTGGATAAGGGTAAAGAATGAGGAAAGAGTGATTCTCAATGGGAGTAATTTTGCCCTGCAGGAGACATTGGGGAATATCTGGAGATATTTTGTATTGTCAGAACTGGAAGGGGAGTTTCCATTGTCACTTCATGGGTAGAGGACAGTGATGATGCTAAACATTCTACAAGGCACAAGACAGCATTCTAGAACAACAAAAAAATCTGACCTAAAATGCCATTAGTGCTAATATTGAAAAATCCTGAGCTAGACATAAGAGACTGTTCTGGGCAGGTGGGTTTTTCCCTGAAGTTCACAGCTTCAGGAGGTTCATAAGCCCCTTAAAAATATACACAAAATTTTAGCCTGGTCTGGGGAAAGGGTCATAGCTTACATCTGATTCTTAAAGGTGTCTATCACCAGAAGAGTCTTAAGAAACCTGAAAACCAAGGGTTTCAGGGACCAAGGATGAATAATGTGATTTCACTCAGAATATTATTGGGAAAGGCAGCTGGATCTGTTTGCTGTACATCAACCTGAGGTCTTAGTGGAGCTACTGAAAACCTGTAAGAAGGTAATGATAGGACAAAAGTTGTGTCGTACATGAGTTGTCTTGAAGTGGTTCCTCTATGCCAGGTGCCCAGGTTCTTTTCAATCAGGCCACAAAACGGTATTCTCCTTTATGGGCTCTCTCATTCATTCCTCTATACCTAACCAGGCACCAACTCATGCTAACATTTCCTTCAAAACAAACCTTTCCTCTTCTCTTATCAGAGTCAACATCCTAGTCTAGGCCCAACCCATTCATTCTTGGAACTGCAAAGCCCTCTTCCTTTTTTTTTTTTTTTTTTAAGATTTTATTTATTTATTCATGAGAGACAGAGAGAGAGAAAGAGGCAGAGACATAGGCAGAGGGAGAAGCAGGCTCTCCGCGGGGACCCTGATGCAGGACTCAGTCCCAGGACCCCAGGATCATGCCCTGAGCCAAAGGCAGATGCTCAACCACTGAGCCACCCAGGTTCCCCCCAAAGCCCTCTTCCTAATGAGCCCCTGGTTTATTCATCTTTGCAAACACAGCACCTAACAAACTTCTTGGTAGTGGCAAGCATTCAGTGAATTGTACTGCCAATTGAGGATGAGAAGAGAGTCACAAGACTACCCCATATTAGTTAAAACAAATTAGAGCTATCTCTCATTACTCCCATTATGTGGGAGTAGGTTACTCACCTGGAGAGGTTCCTAATTAGGTCCTAGCAGATAATGTGGATTGGGGATTGAGGGGAAGGAATGGTAAAGTACAGCTTCCCAGCTAGGACTAGGGCAAATGTGACAAATTGAATTTTCTTTCTTTCTTTCTGTTTTTTACAAATTGAATTTTCAATGGATAATTCCCACCTTCCCCCAACTCCAGTAGGATAATCAGGGATAATCAGCCAGATAGGGAGGGTGTATAAGTCTATCCCAAGTCCACAAACCAGTCATTTGCTGATTCCAGGCTTATTTCTTGTCACAGTATCCCCTAGCTATAACTTTCCTTAGATACCAAGTTCTGTTTTTTCTTTTCTTTTTTTATTTTTTTAAGTAGTCTCTACACATCCAACCTGGGGCTGCATGGAACATAGGTCCGGGAGATCAAGTGCACATGCTCCACTCACTGAACCAGCCAGGTGCTCCAGATACCAAGTTCCTATTATCTTCCTTCACACTAAATCCTCAATAGGTCTCACGGCTAAGTATAAATTGCACACTTTATCTGTTTAAAAATTGTCCCCTCCCTTACCTACACATAAGGCTAATTTTCCAGGAACCTCCTCCACTCTCCTCTCCACCAACCTTCTTCTGTTCTTCCTCGCTGTCAGAGGAGCGAGATTTTTATTAGTTAACTGCATTCACACCTTACCTCTGAACTCCAGATGCCACTCTTCTGCTACTCACCTTTGCCTATAAAAACCTTCCTTTTCCAACCTTTTTTTTTTTTTTTTTTAAGATTTTATTTATTTATTAGAGAGAGGCAGAGACACAGGCAGAGGAAGAAGCAGGCTCTAAGTAGGAAGCCCGACGTAGGACTCGATCCCGGGTCTCCAGGATCACGCCCTGGGCTGGAGGCGGCGCTAAGCCGCTGAGCCACCCAGGCTGCCCCCAACCATTTTCTTCTTACGCGGTCAATACAGCTCGATTTAGTGCTTAGTTGTTTTGGACGCTTTCCATCCCATGTGTGTCAGCTTCCCCAGCACACCCACATTCAGAATTAAAGCACGCACCCAGTCTTCACCTGGGTAGTCCCATCACCCCCTCCACCCTCCACCCCCACCCCCCAAAAGGAGACACCCTAACACAGCCAAGATTGCCTGGTGAATTTTAATTTGGATTTGTTGAAGTTAAAATCGGGATCGCGACCCCCAAGTATTCTTGAGTTGGTTGCTGTGTATATATTTGGTGATCCACCTGGAAATCCAACGTAACGTAAGTATTCAAGGCAATATTTAAAAACGAATATGCACGGGAAAATGGGGGAAATCACTTTTAAAAATTGCAGCATCTAACCATCTCCGTAAAATTGTCTATCACCCGAAAACCTCGAGAACGAGTCTGCTGGACCCACAACGAAGGAACTCGGAACAACCTCCCCCCCCCCCCCCCCAAAGTCACTCAAAATAACCTCCGCGAGGCGCCTTCGCGGGCGGAGCTGGCCGCAATACAGCCTCGCCAAAGTCCCACCCCCGCTCTACTCGCCGGGCGTGGAGGGCCGCTGACTCCACCCCCTCCAAGAACGCTGGCCTGTGATTGGCTACGACGCGTCCTGAAGCTGCCCAATAGCGAGCGAGCAGCTGCTTTAGCCTCCGGAGCTTGCAGGAGGAACATGGCGGACCGGCTCACACAGCTGCAGGACGCGGTGAACTCGGTGAGCAATTTTGCTCTGTTGGTCTCTGTCTTCCCCTTTCTTAAGGTAAAACGGGGGGGGGGGGGGGCGCGGCAAAGGGCCCCGGGAAAAACACACGAAAGTGGGGAGCGGCCTGAGGCAGGGCTTCCGCAGACAGCGCTGGCGGCGGCGGGAGGCGGCGCGGCGTCCTGGGAGGTTTGAGGCCGGCTGCCGGCTTCGCGGAGAGCTGAGGGAGCGGCAGCCTCTTCACCGGAAAAGTAGGGGATCTCTCTGTCAGGACACTTAGGCGTCACGGTCCTGTCCTGTTCTCTGGGAACAGTTTTATTTTACTGCCAGTCGCACTTCTGGGCTCACTTCTCTTTCGGGGGTAAGGGGAAAAGCGGCAGAAGCTCCTTTTTTCCCTTATCAGTGTTAAGCCGCGAAGGAGAAACTGTGCTCCTGACGATTGGATATTTTTTTGTTAAATGTCAGCCGAGAGTATTCCTGCGTCAGGACTTTGCAGGTTGAGCCTGGAGTGATGGTGAGGTGAGAAATTCTGTTTCCTCTTCGTTGGTTCCCAGAGACAAAGGGTCTCGTTCCATCTCTTGGCGCTCCCTGGCATCAATCAGTTTGGGGGAAAACTGACATCTTTAGGAGAGTGAATCTTCTAATCCTTGCATATGTTCCCATTTATTTAAGTCTTTAATGTGTCGCAAAAAGTCTACTTTCTGTTAAGGGTCAGATCTTGTAAGCCGACCCCCTTACTTTGATCCTTATTATTTTTTCCTGTTATGCCTGACTGGAAAGTACATGCGAACCAGAGGATTCATGTGCTCATGACCATAAAGAGTTCAACAGTTTGCCATTAGTTATATTTCTCATTGTCAATCTGTTTTTTTTTTTTTAAAGGTTTTATTTATTTATTCATGAGAAAGAGAAGTAGGCTCCATGCAGGGAGCCCGACGCGGGACTCGATCTGGGGTCCCCAGGATCACACCCTGGGCCGAAGGCGGCGCAAAACCGCTGAGCCACCCGGGCTGCCTGTCAATTTGTTTATAATTTGATATCCCAGGTCAAATGTCTGTAGAGAGAGAATATGTTGACTGGAAAATCGAAGTATCTGGTCCCTTGCCAGTTTTTTTCACACCGGAAGATAAGAAGTTAGGATTCTTGTTGCATCCATCTTGGTTCACTTCAAGTGAGGGGGGAATCGACTTGTGAAAAACTGATTTACTCCGGGCGGCCCCGGTGGCTTAGCGGTTTAGCGCCACCTTCAGCCCGGGGTGCGATCCTGGAGACCTCAGGCTCCCTGCATGGAGTGGGCTTGTGTCTCTGCCCCTCTCTCTCTCTCTCATGAATAAATAGTATTTAAAAAAAATAAAAATAAAACTGACTTACTCCGTAAATAAAATAAGACCTTTTAGGACTGAGAGGGCTAGCCCCTAAAGGTTGATGAAGCCTCTAAGATAAATTCTACTTTATGGTGACATGCGTGGGCTGCCAGCCAACTTCTGGGAGATATTCCTTTGAGGCTCTTCAGAATCAAATTGTAACGATGCTGCTGGGCACAAATGTTATTTTAGGAGAAATGTTGCATATTCATACATGTGTTGTAACCAGAGAGATAATAGGAGACAGTGAATATGGCCTTGACTCCAGGGTAAGCATGCTGATAATTGGATTTTGGAGAGAAATCTCTAGGTTAACTAGTGTGAATGCCTAATGTGTATGTAAGCACTCTCATGTTTACAGAAAAATACTCCTTGAGGAGTTTACAGTCTAATTGGAATGATGTCATGTACTCAAGACATTTAAATAATTCAAAAGTAGGATTTTGTTAGGTGGTTATAATGAATCAAGCGCCTTCAAATGTAAGTGCTGAGGTAAATTGGAATAGAGAATGATATGAACTGAAGTAAAGGAAATCTTCTAAGCATTGATCTGAACTGTAATTATTTGTAAAATTATTAAAGTTATTTGTTTTACCCCCTGAGAACTCCATGAGGGCAGAAGCTGTGCCTTTGTTCATTGTTTCATTATAATGTTTATTACAATGCTTGTCATAGAGTTGATTTTTTTTTAATATTTATTGAATAAATGGATCTTGAGAGAGCTTTTGAAGAACACAACAGATAGCCACTGTGTTGAATATTTATGCTTGTGTGTTTTCTTTATTCCTCAGAACAGTGGTGTAATGTGAAAATGTTCCCAGTTTAAAAATTAAAAACTATACTCAGGTTACTAGAACCAGAATTGGAATCCACATTTGTATAGCTTCTAAGCACTTACTACTGTGCCATTACAAGGAGCAGAACATGAGCAACACAGTATAGTCTGGAATGAATTTATCACTAGTTAGGTATATATGAAGGAATTAGTAGAAAATGAAGAAGTAGAGTTGACTTAGATTATCGAAAGCTTTGAAATAGCCTGAAGGGTTGGCGATTAATCTTAAAGGCCATGTTGGGGTGAGCTCAAATTTAAAAAAAAATTTTTTTTTAAAGATTTATTTGAGGACAGCCCGGATGGCTCAGCGGTTTAGTGCCACCTTCAGCCCAGGGAGTGATGCTGGAGTTCTGGGATCTAGTCCTGCATTGGGCTCCCTGCATGAAGCCTGCTTCTCCCTCTGCCTGTGTCTCTGCCTCTCTCTCTCTCACTTCTCTGTGTATTCTCATGAATAAATAAAATTTTTTTTTTTAAAAAGTAAAGATTTATTTGAGAGAGAGAACACAGTGGGAGGGGCAAAGGTGGAGGGAGAGAATATTGAGCAGACTTCTTGCTGAGAGTGGAGCCCTACACAGGGCCTGATCTCATAACCCTGAGATCTCTACCTGAGCTGAAACCAGGAGTTGGACAATTAACCAGCTATACCACCCAAATGCCCCTGACCTCAGGATTTTTAAGCAGGGTAAAATAAGTAATGAACTAGAAAACTAGAAGGAGACTATTGTAACAATTCTGTTGTGAGATAATTGAACTCCTGCTGTTACAATGATGATAGAATGAAAAGAAAATAGAACTATTTGAAGATGAAAGGAGATTAAGAGTCTGAAGTTAGACTGGTTTATAACTAGAGTTATAAAGAGTTACTGAGAGTCTCAGTAAGATTAGATATTAAAGGAAACAGTTGACTTTGAGTTCTGTCATTTAAAAAATGGCAGAGAAACTTAGTGGAAATAGTTACTGATTGGAAATAAGTGAGATTCAATAGGTCAGGACTATTGAGGGAAGCTGGTGGAGAGGATAGGAGTTTTAACTTTGCCAACTGTAAGGAACTGGTATTCTCTTGTCTTCAAAACTGCTTAAGGAATACTGTTAGAGCACTGGGAGTTTACAGCTTGAGTCACAGAGGAAAACATTTCCAAGTACTTAAGGTAGAGGTTTTGTTTTTTTTTTTTTAATTGAGATATAATTGACAGAACATTAGTTTCAGGTGTACAACATAATGGTTCACTATTTGCATATATTGTGAAGTCACAATAAATCTAGTTAACATGTCACTGTACTGTAGTTATAAAGTTCATTTTTTTCTTTTGATGAGAACTTCTAAAGTAACTCTCTTAGCAATTTTAAAATATACAAACAGTATTAACCATAGTCACCATACTGTACGTTACATCCCCATGACTTAAGGGGATAGGAAGGTTTTTGACTCCCTTCACCCTTTTTGCCCACCATAAGCCCCACTTCACCTCTGATAACCATAACCATAACCATGATAACTACCCTTTGTATGTGAGCTCAGTTTTTGTTTAGATTACACATATAAGTGAAATCATGTAATATTTGTCTTTCTCTGACTTATTTCATTTAGCATAATGCCCGCAAGGTCTATTCTTGTTGCAATGGCAAGATTTCCCCCGTTTTTCTTCAATGGCTGAATGATGTGCCTGTGTGTGTGTACCACAGTTTCTTTTTTCATTCATGCATCATGGCCTTATAATTTCTTCAGGTGGAGTCTTTTCCCCACTATTTTTTTTATAGTTGTAACTACTTTAGTCTCAAAAAAGGGATCAAATACTTTGTATATAAATTACATATTTTAAAATTTATCCTAAGGCCATACTTACATATTTGCCAGTCAGATTTGCTTTCTTCCACCGCTACCCCCCAAAAATCCCTACTTATGCTTGTAACAAGTGTTGGCATATATTTGTCTTATCATTCTGTTACCTTGGGAAGAAAACAAAGATTATCTTGTATTTCCTTTTAACTGTTTCAACTATGTTGATACCAAACCTAGTTTCCTTGCATGATTAAACATTTAATCATTGTTAATAATAACTAGCTAATTTTATCCCAGATTCTTCCTGTTTTATTCCCTTGCTTAGATATTGTTATTATAGAAACTTATTTTTGTTGCTGTTACTGGTAAAATCTTTAAAACTGATCAGTCCTTTCTAACTCTGACACGTTTTCTTTGGCTTCAAGCTTGCAGATCAGTTTTGTAATGCCATTGGAGTGTTGCAGCAGTGTGGTCCTCCTGCTTCTTTCAGTAATATTCAGACAGCAATTAACAAAGATCAGCCAGCTAATCCTACAGAAGGTAAATAGATTTTCTTGGCTTCTCTTCATTTGACCCTTATAATCTTTATAATCTTTTAATATTAAATTTATTGAGAAATACAGCTTACTTATGGTTTGAGAATATTACTGTAAGTTTTGTTATAAAAGATGATTTCATTCGTCATTCTACATCTCATAATTCTGTTCATGACAAAAAGCAGATTGTTATTCCTTTAGAGCTGACTACATGAATTTAGCAGAATTTCACTTGAGGGGCCTTAATAAGGAAGGCATTCCATTTACATATTCCTTTTTTCAAATGACTGACATACTGTCCTAAAAAAACGTGAAGAATCTACATGCTGTCCTAAAAAAACATGTGATAGGGTTGGTGTGTTAGAATTACATTTTAATCATTCAGAGCATAGTACAGAAAAAGTTTATGACCTTCTCTGGTTTCATTAGGTTCAAATTTAATTTCTACTTCTGAAAACTTGACATTTCCTAATATTCTAAATGAGTAATATCTTTCTTTAGAATATGCCCAGCTTTTTGCAGCACTAATTGCACGAACAGCAAAAGACATTGATGTTTTGATAGATTCATTACCCAGTGAAGAATCTACAGCTGCTTTACAGGTAAAAATCTCTTTTCCTTTGAGAAATTTGCTAGTAGAGTATTTTGATTAAAGGGTTTTTTTTTTTTTTTTTTTTAAGATTTTATTTATTTATTCATGAGAGTGTGTAACACTGAGAGAAAGAGAGGCAGAGACACAGGCAGAGGAAGAAGCAGGCTCCTTGCAGGGAGCCCGATGTGGGACTCGATCCCCAGTCTCCAGTGTCATGCCCTGGGCTGAAGGTGGCACTAAACCACTGAGCCACCCAGGCTGCCCAGGAGATTTTTTTTTTAAGTTATCTCTACACTGAATCCATGAGGGCTTGAACTCATGACCCCAAGATCCAAGAGTCACAACACTCCTCTGACTGAGCCAGTCATTGCCCCAAAGATTTGATACCTTTTGTTACAATATTCAAAGTTTCCTTAAGATTAAGTTTCATTTATTTATTTTTGAAAGATTTTATTTTTAAGTAATCTCTACATCCAACATGGGGACCAAACTCACAACCCCGAGATCAAGAGTCACATGCTCCACTGACTGAGCCAGTCAGGCACCCCAAAATTAAGTTTTAAAATGGAAGTTTTGTTAATTGTAAACTATTGTAGTCTATTAAAGATCATGCTGAATATATATGGTTGTCCAATTTTGAGCTATAAGGAAACTTCTTAGTCTTCTCAGTTTGGCTCTTTTCCTAGCAAAGAATGAGAGGAGGGTGGCATTCTGGGTGTGGAGTCGAATAGTAGTGTCCAAAAGCAGTGTCACATCTGGAGTGTCACATCTAGACAGAGATCTCTAATTGAAAATTAATTCTTTTAAATAATTCATACAGGGAAAGCTCCTTAAAAGTTACCTGATTTTAGAGTTTCTTTTTTTTTTTTTTTTTAAGATTTATTTATTTATTTATTCATGAGAGACAGAGAGAGAGAGAGAGAGAGAGGCAGGGACATAGGCAGAGGGAGAAGCAGGCTCCATGTAGGAAGCCCGACGTGGGACTCGATCCCTGGACTCCAGGATCACGCCCTGAGCCAAAGGCATATGATCAACTACTGAGCCACCCAGGCGTCCCCTGATTTTAGAATTTCTGACACTTAAAAATCTTTCATAATGGTTGCAGAATCATCCAGATTTAAAAATAAATACTTCTGCAGTTTTTTTTCTTCTCAACTCTTAACTAATCTCCAAGTTTTTCATTTCTCAAAAGATTTTTAAATTTGTATCTTACAAAGGCTGCTAGCTTGTATAAGCTGGAAGAAGAAAACCACGAAGCTGCTACATGTCTGGAGGATGTTGTTTACCGAGGGGACATGCTTCTGGAAAAGATACAAAGTGCACTTGCTGATATTGCACAGTCACAACTGAAGACAAGGAGTGGTACCCATAGCCAGTCTCTTCCAGACTCATAGTACCGGTATCTACTATGTGGGTGAGAAAAGAACTATTTCAGTGCCATTAAGAGTTCTGCATCAAATTTAGATGTAAGCCTTACCAACAGTTACAGAAACATTAAGCACTATGACACATGTTACCTTTTTAGCTATTTTTTAATAGTCTTCTATTTTCACTCTTGATAAATAAGCCTCTAAAATTGCGATTGAACCAGTTTTAAACCATCGTATCATCATTTTTTTTATTATCGGAATGAAATTATTGAGGCAGATATTGCATTAATGGTTATATTATTATTAAACAGATGTACTTTAAAATTCTGTTGTGACATTTCTATTTTTATTTTTATCAAATTTCTACAGTCTTTTTTGCAAATCAAATATCCCTCAAGCCAAAGGAGAAATGGTAAATGTAGAGATATGGGACATTTCAATATAGATTGATACCCTTCTGCCTCTTCAGAGGTGACATTATATAAATTTGGAGTTTGAGCAAGGAGGGTTTCTGAAACCATATTGCTTTTAAGAAACTTAGGGTTAGTGTAGTTCGGTGAGAGATTAGATCACTTTTATGGAAACATTCCTCTTTTTCCAGAACCTCATACCCATTTTGTTTCATCTCCCATATGTGTTTCTACTGAGAAAAGCCTCAGGAGACAGAACAAGTTACAATATGATCGTCTTTCCTATCATAGAATTGCAATGCTATTATGAGAGGATTTTTCTTCATCCTGAACTATCCTTTCACATATTTTTTGACCTGCTTTTTTCATTCTTAATTTGCATAATAACGTATGTTCCCAGAGTTACTGATTCCTTCTCATCCTTTTTCTCTATCTGAAGTTTCGGTCATCTGATCTTGTTAACCTTTTAGTCTTTATTCCTGCATTCTAATCTGACCAGAACATAATTCTGCTACATCAGTTACTTTAATTCATTTTCTGCATTCTACCTTAGTTTATTATTGCTTACATTTGTATGAGTATTATCAAATATGATTGTGCAGCCAGCTCTTTATTCTTCTTGAATCCACTGATTATTTCCACTAGAATGCTGGAGTTGAAATGTATTCCATATTGTAACTTGTTCTGCCTCCTGAGGCTACAGTTTTCAGAATATGCTCAGCTACATTTCCTGCAATCTAGTACTACCCAGAGTTTAAGAAAGTGCAAGAACAATAGTCTGAGATTCTGTTACTCCCATCATAATCCAGCTCTTCCATAGTTCTTGAAAAATATTGTTTAGAGGCACATTTTAACTCCAAAATACAATTTATAGAATCATTAATTTTTAAAGTTATATTAAATGTTACCATACCAATAGATATTAAAATGTTTGCTTATTCTCTCTGATATCACTTAAAATGCATTTTACTTAAGTTTTTTTAAATTTTTATTTTTAAGTAATCTTTTGGGCTTGAGCTTACAGCCTTGAAGTTAAGAGTACGTGCTCTACTGACTGAGCCATCCAGGTGCCCCATGAGTAATCTTTCTTGCTTGCTTTCTGCTTTCTCTTTTTCTTTCTTTAAGGTTTTTTGTTTTAGTTTTTTGTTTTTTAATTTTATTTGAGGGAGAGAGAGAGAGAATGAGCAGAGCAGGGAGGAGAGGGAGGAGGAAAAGCAGATTCCCTGCTGAGCAGGGAGCCTGATGCTGGACTCAATCCCAGGACCCCAAGATCATGACCTGAGCTGAAGGCAGACTTTTAACTGACAGAATCACCCAGGCACCCCATTAAGTTTTACTTATTTAAGTAATCTTTATACCCAACATGGGGCTCGAACCCCAAGATCAAGAAGTACATACTCTCCTGATTGAGATAGGTGTCCCTTTAAAATTTATCAGAATTTTATCAGACACCTGGGTGGCTCAGTGGTTTAGCAACTGCCTTTGGCCCAGGGTGCGATCCTGGAGTCCCGGGATCGAGTCCTGTGTCGGGCTCCCGGCATGGAGCCTGCTTCTCCCTCTGCCTGTGTCTCTGCCTCTCTCTCTCTCTCTCTCACTCTCTCTATCATGAATAAATAAATAAATCTTTAAAAAATAATAATAAATAAATAAAATGAATTTTTAAACACTAGCATGAGGTAGAAGATAAGGAACTGACAAAAGAAAGTAATATTCAAAGTACTGAATAATACAATTAGCTGCAAGAAAGAAGTGTAAAAAGTTATATAGCATTAAGCTGGTAGACTACTGTTATCCTTACCTGAGATTTTTATATTTGAAATTACCTGTTTTTTTCTGGTTTAAGGTGTTATAGAAAAAGGGTAATACATATTCTGAAATATTCATAAAGATTTTATAAGATAAGTCATAAAGACTGTATACAGTAGCTTCTCTTAGCCATCATTTTGTGTACATGGCTGTTGGATGAGGAAGTCCTTAAAGCTGAAATGGTATGGGCAGTGATGATTTTGCTGCCTGGTACACGGCTTTGGGAGGACAGAAAACAATGGATATCTATGTCTTTCATCTTGCAATTCCTCCCCTCCCTCCCCTTCTACCCAGATCTAAGTTGTTTTAAGGAGAAAAATCCTTAAAGATGGGGCAATGGTCTTTCTCTTTGCAAAGGACCATAGTCCCTATGTCCCTGTTGGAATTTTCTGGGGGATTAAGGAAAGGAGGGACACAAACCTTCATGGCTTTGTTGGATATGGACACCCAGGTTACTATCATACTTGGCCTAGTAGGAGAGAGGACATGCAAATTCAACTTTGAGTCTAAGCAAAGTAACCAGTGAGGAAGTTAAATATAACTTTATTGCTAAATATAACTTAGGCTGACCTGATAACAGTGTGGTTATAGCTTCTGTGAATGTATTATTGGAATAGACTTCATGTACACTTATAATTCCCCACATAAATGCCAGAGAAGATACTCCCATTCAGGACATGCTAAAAGTAGAGAGGTAGTCTTGTGTGTGACATGTAAAACAGTTTCCAACCAATCTTTCTGTCCTTTGCCTATGGAGTGCCTGGCCAGTGACAGTTGAACACTGTGTTCCTGGAAAACAGTTAAGTTCCTCCATCCTATTGTATTTCTGTCAAATGGCTTCCTGCAAAGAACTACCTTTATCCCTCTGATTTTGTTTACGTGTGACAATGCTAGACCCAGACCTCCAAATTCCCATTCTTTGTCTCATAAAGGGTTATTTGAACTGTTGTCCCCATCGATCAATCTGGACAGAATGCCCTGTTACAACTGGATCAAACTTTAGTCTTCTCCCCTCAAAAACTCCTGAACTTTAATCAACCCTCAGTCTGAACCTGCACTGGAATGTGGAATAGTATCTCAGTGACACCTCCTGAAAATTAACTGACCATTAAAAAAAAAAAGACTTTCCCCGATCAACTGTCTCATATCAACTGCTCATCTCACTCCCTTACACTCAGATTTTTATATCATTGTTTACATACTCCTTCCTATTAAAGATAGTTCTTTTCCACCTGATATTTGAGACAATTGGAGATCTTATGGTCAGTGCATTCTCATTGCAACAACATTTTCCAATAAAGTTTTTCTGTACTCAAGTCTGGATTTGTTTTTACTTGACACCACTTGTGTAAAAATAAACCTACTCTTCTCTCATCACATAGCCCCAGGGGCTAAGATTGGGGCAAAGGGGGCTGAGGCACTCATTCACTGTGAAGTAATAAGAAATCTGTCTCTCAGAACATCTTATGTGTACATTTAGGATAAGATTCATAAAGAGAATATTAATATTAAAAACCCAACCCTATGAGATGTAAATAACTCAGAGTTGAAAGAGGAAATTATAACAGAGATTAGGACATAATTCAAAACTTAATGAAAATATTACACATAGAGACTTGGAGTGCAGCAGGCACGCAAGGGAGATGACCTCGAGGCAGGTAATAAATCCTCATTAGTCAAGATGTCTTCAGCACCTGTGCCTCCTGGCTTTAAAAAGGAACCGCACAAAGAGACAGACTTTGGAAACCCAGGGCTCAGGGGTCTGTACAACAACCTTATATCCAGTTGTGAATCCAGAGCTCTTCATTAAACCTAACCTGTAATGACTTTTGGATTCACGTGGCTTGCATTTGGTTATCTACATGCAACACGAGAATACAAAGAACCTTTCTGAAGCTATCAATAGGGACACGGTTCTATGAGGAGGAAAACATCCAGATAGGATTAATAGTGCTGGATACTGCAGATGGAGCTTTATTGAGGGCTCTGAAATCATCATGAAAAACTGCAGTCTCATGCTTCTTGTTCTGGAATGCATTGATGACGAAAGAAGGTAGCAGTTGCAACCAGACCACTAGAGTAAATTTCATTGTCACAGAGCTGCAGCCCTTCTGTCAGTCTCCACAGCAAGAGCTTCTCAATATTTTTCTTTTATTAAGTCTTTGAATAAAAGTGCTATGGGAATGGAAGTCATTTTTGTTAATTATTAAGTTAATTATTAAGTTATGAAGTACCCAGTGATGTTAAAAACTTGTGGCATTCTAAGCATTTAGGAAAAAAATGTAAGTATTACCTTCTGTGGTTATATTAGGAAAAAAGAGGCTGAAAATTCGTGAGCTAGGGTTCCAACTGAAAGAAGGAAGGAAATAATAAAAAATAAGCAAATAACCATGCCACGAGAAAATAAGGAAAAGCCCAAAGTTGGGCTTCAAAAGAAGTAATAGAATTGACAATTTAGGCAAGTTTGGTCAAGGAAAAAAAATGATGTAAATAAACAATAAGAGGTCATATGCATTGATTTTAAAATACTAGAAAATTTGAGTAATGTTATGCCAATAAATTTGAAAATTTTTGGTAAAAAGATGTATTCCTATAAAATGTAGCAAGTAGAAATTATGCTCATACAGCCTTTAAAAAAATTCAGTCAGAAGTCTCCACAAAGAAAACATTAAGTCTAGAGAGTTTTATTTTGTTAAACATTCAGAGAGAAAAACTCTAATTTCACATAAAGCTCATTATTAAAATTTCACGGACAGTACAGAAGTAAAAATTGAAACCAATCCCTCTCATGAATATGCAAAAATAATAGCAAATTAAAAGCCATTAGGTATGTATTAAGAAATACATACATTTGTATTTGTATCACAAATTTATGTTTAATCCCAGGGATACATGGAAGTTTTATCTTTGTAAGTTATTTTGTATTTTTATGAATTCTAAGATGCCCACCATTTTTTTTCTTAATTGTATCTTAAATTGGAATGTTCAGTGGGTGGTGGTTTTTTGCTTCCTTGTTGGAACATAGAATGGTACGTTTTATAATTGGTGGGATCTTTGGTTAAAAATAGTAATTTGTCACAGTAGGCCGAAATCAGAATCATATGATCATGTAACTTGTTGATAAAATTCAGCATCTATTTACGAAAAAACTTGGCAAAGGAGAAACAAAAGCATTTTTAAAATATGAATTACAAGTGTATTTTCAGTTTGAGAAGACAAGGATGATTGCTGTAAACATATCTACTCATCTTTGTGCTGATAGTCGTAAGCAATACATCTAGCTATGAAAAGGACGCAAAAATTATCAAAGAAAGGAAACGATTCGTATTATATAAGGATGAAATAATAACCCAGAGAGGAAATCAAGAGGATTCCATGGATATATTTTGGAATGGTTGTTGGATGTAACCACAATGCACAACACACCAGCCACAAATGGAAGGAAAATACTTAAAATTTTTTCCAGGGGCACCTGGGTGGCATAGTTGGTTAAATGTCTAACTCTTGGTTTCAATTCAGGTCATGAGATGGAGCCTGTGTCGGACTCTGGGCTCAGCGCAGAGTCTACTTGAGATTCTCTCCCTCTGCCCCTCCTATTCATTCTCTCTTTCTCAATAAATGAAATATCAAAAACATTTTTTCATACCATCAAAAATATTTCAAGGAATAAGTACAACTCAAATATAAGACAAAAATTAAGGAAAAATTCTAAAACTTAATTTTAAAACATCTTAGACTGAAATAGTAATACTATATGGAACAGAAGAGTCATTAAGATATGTCAGTTTTCCTCACAGATTCATAGATTTAATACGGTTTTAACTAGGTTTCCAACTGAGATTTCTCTGGAAATTGACAAGTTATTTCTAAAATTTATTGGAAGTCCCAAATGGCAATAGATCTCAAGATACTCATGAGGAAAACATAATGACAGAGCTTGCTTTAATAGTAATTAACACAGCATATATTAGTACAGGGATAGACAGATAGACCCATGGAAGAGAACAGAGACTCAGGATAGGACAGGAAAGAATTTTTAAAAATAGATACAAAAAGTTCACATCATAAAGGAAAAATAAAAATTATAAGCAATATGTGTCAGACACTTTCAAACTTACATATATTAACCAATTTAGAAAAGGTTAAATTCAACTGCATTAAATTTAGACCTTCTGTTCATCAGAAGGTTTCATAAAGAGTGAAGATGCAAACTCAGTTTGGAAGCAGTTATTTGCAATACTTGTAACTGCACAAGGGGTTAGTATCTAGAATATGTAAAGCTCTTCTATGAATTAATAAGAATCAATAGGAAAAAGATGAATAATCCAGTAGAAAAATTGCAAAACAGCCATTTCATAGTAGAGAAATAGCTGATAAAGAAAAAAAAAGCTCCACCCCTTTGGCAATCAGAACATTTTTTGAAAAGATTTTATTTATTCATAAGAGACACAGAGAGAGGGGCAGAGACATAGGAAGAGGGAGAAGCAAGCTCCCTGTGGGGAGCCGATGCCGGACTCGATCCCCAGACTCGACCTGAGCCGAAGGCAAGTGCTCAACTACTGAGCCACCTAGGCATCCTGGTAATTAGAAATTTTAATTTGGCTTTCTAGGTCTTTAGGAAATTAAGGTTTTCTAGGCAGGAAGACAGCATACTTTTTAATTTAACGCTTTGCTAGCTTGATTTAAATTTTATACATTTGGATATGTGGTCCATGAGTTTCCATGCATTCCTGACCAGGCTACATATGTTCAGGACAGGCCTATGAAACATATGTTTATATAACTCAAAAGGCGATTCCAAGGACAAAATTTAGGTCAGTTATTACTCTGGTGGGGAAAGGGATGACATTAGGGAAGAGCACAGCAGAACTTTTAAGGTAATGTAAAAATATTCTTGAACCAAGAGGTATGTATTTTAAGAAACTAATGCAAACTATATTTTCTTTATTTTAGAGAAAGAGTGAGAGAACAAGTGCAAGCGGGTGGGAGGGGCAGAGGGAGAGAATCTTAAGCAGGCTTCACGCCCAGTGGGAGCCCACACACTGTCATCTCTCTACCCTAAGATCACGAGCTGAGCTGAAATCAAGAGTTGGATGTTTAACCGACTGAGTCACCCAGGTGCTTCTAATGCAAGCTGTATCTAAAAGTCATGCTTTCAGTAAAAAGGTATAAAGCAGCACAGTTTTAAGCAGCATGATACGTTTTTTCATCTAAGTTTGAATTTAGGCAAAAGTGGCTTGTTCTTAGCTGTTACAGACACTGCTGGGAGAGGCTTTTCAATCTTCTTCCATTCATCCTGTCCGCCACACTCCTCAAAAGTTCAACAGTAGGTAGAATTTAGAAAGATGAACTTCTTGGGATCCCTGGGTGGCGCAGCGGTTTGGCGCCTGCCTTTGGCCCAGGGCGCGATCCTGGAGACCTGGGATCGAATCCCACGTCGGGCTCCCAGTGCATGGAGCCTGCTTGTGTCTCTGCCTCTCTCTCTATCTCTCTGTGACTATCATAATTTAAAAAAATTAAAAAAAAACAAATTTAAAAAAAAAAAAAAGAAAGATGAACTTCTTATTACCATGACCCTGCTCCTCATCCTGTCTCTGCCTATTTAGGGTTCTCTCTTTCTTTTTTTTCTTTCCGGATTGTCAAAGGGAGGCCTGAGAATAGTAGGAAATCTCCGTGAAGGCACTGATGCTGCGGGTTGGAACTTCTGAGACCAAGCCGATAGCAACTTTCACCACCAGAGGGCAGTTTGACCCTAAATTTTGGTTTTATTGAGGCAGTAGTTGGATAGGGTATTTTGTGACCCTGAGAGATACTTGAGGATTAGCTAGCTAGTTTGGTAGCAGCAGCCACATGTGCATGTGCGTGCGTGTGTGTGTGTGTGTGTGTGTGTGTGTGTGTGTGTGTAAGAGAAAGAGGCCACATATCAGAAATCAGCTACATTCTAGCTGAAGGGCAGCCCTATGTAATAAAAGTAATGTGAAAACTGCTTAAGCACTGCCACTTATTAGCTGTGTGAGCTTGGGCAAGTTAGCTGTGTCTTAGCAACTGTAAAACAGGGATAATCTTACTAATTACCTCATGGGATTGTTATCAAGGGTAAATGAATGTATATATGTGTGATAGTCCAGCATAATCCTCTAGGACATGTATGGTTTTTGTAGGAGCTAGACTAGTAAATTATATATAAGGATGTAGTGGGGATCATAGTCCCTATATCTTTCATGTCTTTAAGGGTGGCTTTAATTTCTCCCATAGTTCCAGGAAATATTGTTTTTTTTTGTTTATAATATTTTAATGACATTTTATAATATTTTCAAATGTTTACAATATATATTTTTATTTATAATATTGTTTTTAACTTACTGTCTTGGCCAAGGTAGAGTGGGAGGGACAGTTTCAGAGCTTTTATTTGGCTTTTTCCACTTCCATAGCTCTTATGCTATGGGCTGAAAAACTAAAGTGGAAGTTCTGCTAACTATAAAGCTTAGTGATGTGGAAAATGATCACTGGATGAGTCATGGAACTGATGAACCTACTATGTGTGAGATCTTGGTCAGGACACCATTTATTATTTATTATTAACTTCTGCAACAGGGGACCATGATTATCCTTCGGATTCTCAGGTATTAATGTCAAATCAGATCCTTGAACCAGCACTCCTCAAAATGCCTTGGTATTTCTCTTTGCCTTGTACACAGTGACCTGAGTAAAAGCCCATAGGTCCCTTTGGGGTTAGGTCTGAGAGAATTATCATAAACTTTGTTATGGTACATATGGTTTTCTTATGGGAGATCTACATAAAATCAGTGGGTTTTGAACCTGAAAGGGGGGTCAGGTTTGGAAATAGGGAAGAGTCCATGACCTTCTACTGAGGCAGGTGCTCTCAGGAGTTTAATTATCCATCCTTGGTTTCATTTGATTGTATTGATTGAGCAATGCTGATCATCTATTTCGCCCTTAAAGACCTGTGCTCTCTTAACAATCTCCATAGCTCTCTGAGTCAGGGTCCCTATTGCCATCCACCCTGACTTTGCCCTCATTTTGGTAATTGAGCCCACTGTGCTTCTGATAGGCCACATGGGCCCTACTTTTTAGGGACTTTATCATTCCTATTCTATCATGTTACCCAGTGTGGTGCCAGTGTCTCCTGCCATCAGCTTTAGCCACTGGTGTGCTAGCTCTTATCAGCTCTTACAAGAGCCAATGGTTACATTTTAGGAATTTTTTGTGCCAGTTGTTAAATGGGAGATGTTAAATACTATAGGACAGGAGAATGATCCTATATTGATAAACCCTTACTTGTCCAACTTTATGTTCTATCTTTTTGATTCTGTATCCTCCTGTCATGTCTCAGTCCCATACATATTTTCTTGGCTCCTGCCAGTACACCTTCATTAGGTCCTATAGCACCTTTTATTCCTCAGCAAACCTAACGTTTCTTCAACTGTGTTAGATTGTGATTGACCGTAGGTTATTATCTGGTAGCTGGAATATGAGGTGTGGTTATATCCTGGACAAAGGATGGAGATTGCATTTGTCTTGCAAAGCAGAGATTCTGTATCATCTTCCAGGGGGTAAGTAGAGCAAGCCTTCGATGGGGAGGAGTGGGATACTTGTGCAGGCCCAGAGGAACTTGATTTAAGATTTTTGAGTGCTTTAAGCCACAAAGTCCCCATTCTAAGTCTTAAGGCCAATCCTTTCTTTCTTTCTTTCTTTTTTTTTTTTAAGGCCAATCCTTTCTAATCAATGCCCTGACCTTGGTGAAGCTGACTTGCCTGGGTGGAGAATAAAATATTTCTAGAGCTTCAATTATAATTAAAGGATAAATTTGGTTCTCATCTTTTTCTGCCTTTAGACTACAAGAGCTGAGTGTCTTCTACCAAGGAAGACTTCTGGCTTTTATACTTTGCCTTAAATTGGTGATTAATACTTTTAGCCTTTCATTTTTTCCACCCAGTGCATTGAGTGATAGCACTTAGCAACAACAACACTTAGCACTTAGCACTCATATTCCAGTGCCCCCCTCTGGCTATTTTTCAAAAATTTTTTCAGGTACAATTGATAACAATAAACTATACGTGTGGGTGGGGGATGATAAGTTTTAACATATACATACACTCATGAAACCATTATCAAAGTCAAGATAACGTTTCCATCAATCCCAAAAGTTTCCTCCTGAGTCTTTTTAATTTATTTATCTTTTTACCTCCATCCTCAGGTAACTTTTGATCTGTTTTTCTTTTTTTGTCACTATAAATTAGTTTGTATTTTCTAGAGTTTTAAATAAATGGAGTCATACAGTATGTAATCTTTTTTGTCTGGTTTCTTTCATTAACAATAATGATTATGAGATTTGTATAGATTGTTGAGTTTATCAGTAATCCATTCTTTTTTTAATCTATTCAATCATTATTGAATAGTATTCCATTTAATGAATATACAAAATATGCTTATCCTCCTATCTACTGATGAATATTTGGGCTGTTTATAGGTTTAGTTTTTATGAATACAGCTGCTATATACAAGTCTTTGTATGGACGTTTCAATTTTTCTTGAATAAATATCTAGGAGTGGAATGGCTAGAGTATTTGTTAGGTATATATCTTACTTCTTAAGAAACTGCCAAACTATTTTTCAAAGTTGTACCTTTTACTTTCTCATCGACAGTGTATGAGAGTTCCAGTTGCTCCACACCTTCACCCACACTTAGTGAAATCTTTTAACTTTAGCCATGCTAGTAGATGTGTAGTAGTAACTTCCAACATTTTCCTCATGCCCCTTCAAACTTCTTTTATCCTCTCCTTGTAATTGTTTCTTGTCCCTAAGACAACAAACAATTTTTTGTCACTGTAGATTAGTTTGTATTTTCTAGAATTTTATATAAATGGAATCATACAGTATGTATTTTGTACAATTTCCTTCACTTAGCATAATTATTGTGAGATACATTCATGTTGCAGCATGTATCAATAGTTCATTCCTTTTTACCATTAGGTATTATTCCATTGTATGGATATACCACAATTTGCTGACTCATCTGTGATGGACATTTAGATTTTTTCTAATTTTTGTTCAACACAAATAGTGCTATGAAGACTTATGTGCAAGTGTTTGTATAGACATATGCTTTCATTTCTCCTGGGTAAACATCTAGGAATAGAATGGCTGGATCATATAATAAGGGTATACTGAACTTTTTAAAAGAATATGCAAAACTGCTTTCAAAGTGGTTGCATGGAAATAAGAATGAGAAACAAAATAAACATACAAAAAACCCCCACACATTTAACCTGTCTTTTCAATGGAAAGGGAACACTTAACAATGAGTGAGAATATCCATCTGCATTTTGAAAGAAACTCCTCTGTATAAAACATTTGTATACGTTAAGATACTGTACAAACACAGAAGACACTTTGATAACAGATGTTTGAAAATATTTCCATCATTGTGGGATTTTTTTTTTTTGCCAAAAGTGATTTATGTCATCTATAAAATTTTACTATCTAAACACTTAAAATATATTGAAAATAAAACTATCTAATCTGTTTTTAAATCTTCCAAAAAAGGTTAGTTTTGAACCCCTTTGTTTAAAATATGAAAATGCAAAACCTTTTAGTGTTTGCAAAAACAGCTTATTGATATTTGGAAAGATAGAAATGTACTACATAATGTCAAAAAATATTTTTATATAATAGGTAGATGGATTGATTTAGTAAATGAAGCTAACCCTTCAACTTGAATTCATAATTCTTTGCAAGATATTTTTTAGCTGTGAGAGCCATTAATACCAAATACTGAAATAAACTAAATTTGTAGCCAGAACTTCATATCACTTTATCCCATGGTACCAAACCAAATTTTATAGAAACAAACTATTCAATTACATTTCTCTCACCAACACTTCTTTGGTGACAGCAAAGAAATGTTTTATTTATAATAAAATAAGCTATTTTATAAGAATAGTGTTTTTACTTCTATCTCATCCTTTTAAAATTTCTATCTTTGGAGATGTGACTTAAAATGTATAAAATATATTACTATAGCACTACCTGTGTAGTTTATAAAGAGGTAAATATGCATATATCAGGGATATCAGCTCAACATTACTTAGATGGGGTGTCCAATGAAAAAGCTCGGGGATCATAGGCCTATATGATAACAAAACAACCCATATACCTAAGTAAATATCAGGTCATCTCAATGGCAACATTTAGTCAAAATATTTTTCTAGGGCGGTCCTCCTCTCAAGAAAAAAAACCTAGAAAGTGGTACTTTTAATTCAGATATTAATGTACTATATTGTTATTAGAGAACAGGTTTTTTAAAAAAGATTTTATTTATTTATTCATAAGAGACACACAGAGAGAGGCAGAGACATAGGCAGAGGGAGAAGCATGCTCCCCGTGGAACCCCGATGTGGGACTTCATCCCAGGACCTAGGATCACAACCTGAGCAAAAGGCAGATGCTCAACCACTGAGCCACCCAGGTAACCTAGAGAACAGTTTTTAAAAGCGTGGCCCATGGACCCCTGGGTTTGTGAAGTCAAAACTATTTTCATAACGATGCTGACATTACTTAACTTTTTAACTCTGTTGGCATTTGTGCTGATGGAGCAAAACAAATTGTGAATATAACTGCTGGAGCCTTAGTGTGAATTATGACCCTGGAACCAAACTGATCGTGATATTCTTTACTGTCATACACTCACAGGGACAACAACAAACCTATCTCAGAAGAATGCCCTTGATGAAGCAGTAAAAATTAATTTTGTTAATTAAATCTTGACCCTTGAGTGTACATCTTTTTATTATACTGTTATGACAAAAATATGAAGCATAGGAAGCACTGCTGCTGCATATCCAGGTATTATAGTTGTGTCAAGGAAAAAGACTTACATATTTTTTTTGACTTGTGAGCTCTACTAGCTACTAGTTGCTTTTTCCAGGGAACTTCAGTTACTAATGACTGAGAGACAAACTTGACTTTCAGACTTACATGACTTGAGATGTCTCAAAAATGAATCAAGTAATCCTGCCACTTCAAGGAGCACAATTGACAGTATTTATTACCAGTGATAAAATTTGAGTTTTCAAGTGAAAATTAGAATTCTGGAAAACTTGTATCTTCTGCATGAGCATGACAGCTTCCCAATACTTAAACACTTTTCCAATATCTTTCTGATGAGATCAGTGGTGATATTAACAATTATGATTTTTAAAATATTGTTTAATGAAATGTGTTAATATATGGAAAATCTGAGTGGCTCAGCAAACCAAATTTCCCCCAATTGGCCAAAGTTTGATGTTACAAAGTAATCTGTGGGTAAAATATCCATTCAGATGCAATGGATTTTAATCTAATGTAGTTAAGAAAGTTCATTGATAATGCTTTCGGATTCCACATGGAAACTGACGTTTAATAAACTGCCACTTATTGATTCTTAGTGCAGTATCAAGGAAGAATATTCATACTATCTGAAAAAGCAGTTTACTCTTCCCTGTTCAAATTGCATATCCAGATTTTCTTTACATACTTCAACCAAAACAACATGTTAGAATAGTTTAGATGCAGAAGCAGGTATCGTAACTCAGAATTTGCAAAATCTTTCTGTTCTCACTAATTACTTTTTTGTTGTGGAAAATGCAGTTAATTTCCATAAAAACTATATTAATGTATTTACATATAATGGATTTATTATTATTGTAAAATAAATGAATACTTGTTTCTCAATTTTAATGGATACAATCCACATGACCAAGAGTTCTTTGGAATCCTCAATAATTTTTAAGATCAATAAAGGGGTCTTGAGACCAAAAGGTTTGAGAACTGCTGTCTCAAAAGAAAGATAAGACAGGATGATCCCTTTACTTTGCTAAGATTGGTTAAGCGTAGGTAAAAGGAGAAGATGCTTACATCAAATAGTGATAGGATAGATACATCCTAAAAGTGGTTACATTTTTCCTTTTACTCTCTTCTCCTGTAGTTGATGTCTGTTATGGCTTGGTAGTTTATGTTAATTGTCTTATCATAGCAGGAAGCATTCTGACAATATGGATGAGCCTCCTAAGTCACATAACCCTGTTGAGGGTGAAAGTGGAGCATTTGCTTGTCAGTTATACAGACTATTTACATTCATCATGTTTATGTTTCAGATCCAGAACTAGCTAAACTTGGAAAATTCTTCTTAAATTATAATTTTCTTTTCCCACAATTCAAAATTTAAGAAAATCTGTAGATACTATGGTCATATCTATGATCTTGAAATTTTTTTTAAAGATTTTATTTATTTATTCATGAGAGACACAGGCAGAGGGAGAAGCAGGCTCCATGCAGGGAGCTCGACATGGGACTCGATTCCAGGTCTCCAGGATCACACCTTGGGCTTAAGGTGGTACTTAACTGCTGAACCACCCAGGCTGCTCTATGATCTTGAAATTATTGTTCTCCGCCCACGGTGAAGAAATTGCTTACTGAAGACAAGTCTTTAAAAAAAAATTCAATAAGAGATTGAATACGCACTTTAATTTTGGAAGAGAGTTAAGTTCCACCCTGACATAGGATGCCCTTTTAGATGGTGGGTTATTCTCAGTGCTTCAGCAAATAATGCAGAACAGTACAGTAAATTTCTATCCTTCCTAAGAGCCCTGCTGGGAGAAATTTCTTCCTAACCCTGGCTGAGGCTCTCTTATTTATTAGAGGGGTTAAGCTTAATTCCCTTCATTTGTACTTATTCTTTCTAACAATGGTTGATACACAGGAATTCAGAAAGACTTTTTCGGGTTTGAGATGCAAGTTCAATGTCAGCCTTTTTTTCAGGTTGGCCAAATCAAAACAAAGGAATAGTTGCCAACTAAAGCATACCATGCAGAGTGCAGGACTTTATATATGGTGACTGAGCATTGAATTTTACTCCCATAGTTTAGCTGGAAATTAGATGGAGCCATTGAAAAATATCAGAAGCACTGGCTTTAAGTTCAATGTATATAAGTTGAGCTTAGGAAAGGTAGAATCTTACTAGGCAGTCTCCTGATTATTGCTGCAAGAACTTCTTGGTTGAAAGATTATTGATACATCACCTTTGAACAGCTCTTTAATATCTGGAAGACAGAAGACATAATGACTTGGTTCATAGGCTGTGGGTTTGAACCCTGACTATACCACTTACCAGCCATGTGACCTTGGTTAAGGTACATTACTACTCTGTCTCAGATACTCTATCTATAAACTAAGGACAATAATGACCTACCTTACAGAATTATGTGGTTGATATGAATAATACATGTAACATATTCATGATGAAACTCAAAATTCTTAGGTCTTTTTTGTCCATTGAAGAAAAATACAGGCTTTGGATTGCCAGCTGCATTAGTCATTTTTATTTACCTTCTAGAAAAAAGGATAGGAGTGGCTGAGGTACACCTTTCCTTTGAAGTACTTTGAAGGGAAAAACTTGTTTCAGCTTGTTGACTCTTAGTACAGTGCTAAAATATGTATAGTCTTTCATCAGCAGATATTTGAGAACCAAAACTTTTACACTTTAGGAGCATTGCTTTATCTATGAAATGTTAGTTTCTCTTAGTGAGCTTCACCAAAGACGTGAAATTCAGTATCTGTATTTATAAATCTGATCTTTAAGCACACATGATTATTTATGCTCAAAGAATGTAAAATTTTACTCTATCCTCATTTTTAATTTCTTCCCATTTTCTCCTCACTCAATGCATTATTCACAACTCCTTTTTCCTTCTTAGTCTCTTACCCATCCACCCACCCACAAACACATATACAGATACACACACACACACACACACACACTCAGATAATACCACATTGATAGCCACTGAGTGCATGTTCCCATTTATATGAAACATTTGGAACAGGCCAGTCTATTAAGACAGAAAGTAGATTAGTGATTATCTAGGGCTGGAGATATGGGGGATTGGAAAGTGATGGCTGAGGGTTATGAGATTTTTTTTGAGGCAATGAAAATGTTGTAATATTGATTGTAGTGACAGACACCCACCTTTATGAATATATTAACAGCTATTGGATTGTATACTTTCAGTAGGTGAACTGTATAGTAAGTAAATTGTATCTCAATGAAGTTGTTTAAAAAGCTAAGAGAAGGAGGAAAATGGAATGATAATAGTGTGGTACAAGACAAGGCAAGAAAGGAGAAATAAAGGAATAAAAACTGATGGACAAATAAAAAAAACTGGTGGAAACGGTACAGTTAAACCCAAGCATTTCAATAATTACATTAATTTGGACTAAGATGCTCTGAAAAAAGGAATATGGAAATGCAAGGACCAAGAATGAAGGAGACAATCATGGAAGTAAGAGATTGGAACTTTAAATGATCATATATCAAGAATAACTTTAAAGCTACAATAAAACTGTAATATTGGGGCAAAAATGGGCAAAGAGAATGCTGAATTTAGACTAGGTCTAAGTATATATAGTCACATGGTTTACAGGCAAGAGCCCATTGGAATTCAGCAGGGGAAAGGGTGGTCATTTCAATAAGTGGTGCCAAATCAACTGAATACCTATATGGAAAAAATTAACCCTTATCTCTGCCTAAAAAGTTCCTTTGAGATGATCAAAGATCTGAATGCATCCCAAATAAAGCTTTTCAAGAAAACAAAGGAAAAAATCGTTTCTTGTCCTTTTGGCTAAGCTTAAGTGAAGAAAACAAAGGAAAATGTCCTCATGACCTTGGTGTAGACAAAAATATCTTAAGCTGTCCATAACAGAGAAGACTGACAAATTATACTTCATTAATGTTAAAAACTTATATTTATCAAAAGATGGAATCAATTGAGTAGAAATATAAACAATAGACTGGAAGAAGATATTTTTGGTAAATGTATCTGACAAAGGATTCATCGTGGATCATAAAAACTCCCACACTGATTTAAAAAAACCCAAACAACCTAATATTAAATAATGAGCAAAATTTATGCCTCACAGAAAGATGTCCACATAGTAAGTATAAAGGGTGCGCATTATGCTTAAATATCAAGAAAGCAAATATAAGCCATAATGGAATACCAAGGGTGAAATACCTGAATGTTAACACCAAGGTTTGATGAGAATGTGGAGCAAAACGGAACTCTCATACATTGCTCATGGCAATGCAAATTTGTACAACCACTTTGAAAAATTCTTTTAGCAGTATTTACTAAAGCCAAAGTGCATATACCTTATGACCCAGCAGCTTCACTTTTGAATATGACACCAACAGACATGAGTGCTCATAACCATCAAAAGCTATGTTCATAGTGGCATTATTTGTAATAGCTCCAGCCAACCATGGCCACTATGAGTTGAATAGATAAATAAGTTATGAATGAATGATAAAGTGGTATGATAATAATAATATGCCAATAAAAATGAGTAAGCCACTATTCCATTAAATAGCATGGATGAAATTCGCATACAAAATACTAAAAGAAGCCAGACATAAAGGAGTATTATTATATAATACCATCTATATGAAGTTCAAAACAAGCAGAACTGATCTGTGATATCTATACTACATGTATGTTACATAAAGATGTGTAAACGTTCATCAAGCTGCATATTTAAGATTTGTGCACTTAACTACATGTAAGTTACCTCAAAAGTAAATAAATAAGTTGGTTGAGAGTTGTATCTCTGTATCAGTACACAGAATGATGGTGAACAAAATAAACTTGACATTTGATCTTAAAGGGATCAATAAGAATTCTTAGGTGGAACATGTGAATGGAATATGGAATTTAATACTTAGGTCAAAAATATATAATACATCGTAAGGAATAATAGCATTAACAAAGTACTTATTTACAGAAGAAGCAACAACTAGAAAATAGAAGGAAGTTGGAGAAGATTTGGGCTGCTTGCATTGCCTAAACAACTTCAGGGAGAATACTGTAGTCATAAAAGTTGTTACGTTTCCTGGGAGGAAGATGCCATGTTTCTTTCTTTCTATGTGTTGTCAGAATAATAGAAACAACCCCAGATGTTTCCAACCTTTAACCTTGAATACAGAGACTTGTATTAACACACTTGCCAAAGTGTTAGAAGGGCTGAAAGGGCAGAGGTGAAAGGATGCTACCTGGATAACAATAACCCCAGGAAGATGCCAGCCCCTGAGGCTGGAGGAGCAGAAGGGAAAGGGGTGTTGCCCAGATTCCATGAGTGCTGCTGAGGCTTCTGGAGCACCGCTGCTGCCAGTGCTGTGATGCAACCACTGCAGCTGCTGCCCTGCAGGAAGCCAGGAGTCCCATGGATGGTTCAGGATGCTGGAAGCCACAGTCCCATCTGTGCTGACAGCCTGGCTGCTGCTCTTGCTGCTGTTGCTGCAACCGCGCCACTATTATAGCAATCTGCAGTTGCCTGGAATGGTCTGCCATTGCCACTGCCCAAGCCAGAGCAGAAGAAGGGAAACAAGAGCTCCTCTCCTTTTCCTGCTTTCTAACCTCTGGCCAGGGCCTCCCGTGCCAGCATCTGATCAGGAACCAGCTGATGAGACAGTCTGGGAAATGGAGCATTAGGCTTCCAGATCCCGAGGTATAGATGGGAGGATGGCATGGAGTTGAGCCAACAAATAACTAGAACAATACTCTATTAAGGATGGTCAAAGCTGAGTTAAAATGAAATCCATTTCTCTACTTCAGAATTTTCCAGGGGCACCTGGGTGACTCAGTCAGTTTAGCAGCACCTTTGGCTCAGGTCAGGATCCTGGGGTCCTGGGATCTCCAGCTCCGCATCAGGCTTTTTGCTCACCAGGGAATCTGCTTTTCTCTCTCCCTCTGCCCTGCTCCTGCTCTCTCTCTCACTTTCTCTCATAAATAAATAAATAAATAAATAAATAAATAAATAAAATCTTAAAAAAAAAAAAAGAATTTCCCAAAACCTTTAATAGGCTACTGTGCTTTGAGATTTTTCAAAAGGGAGTTCTAGTTTCCAGTGCTTCTTCATTTTACATGACTAAAGACCTGTTTTACCCCCAACAGAACACATTTTTCACATCTCAAACTAGGACCTCAGAGGAGGATAAAAAACAGGGACAAGAGCAAAAATACTATTGTTGAAGTGTAATAGGGACATAGGCAGGAAGATTACATAAAAGATGCTTTCCTAACATAAACTATAAACACTGCAGAGGGACAAGTTAGAGTGGTAAGGTAAGAATCCAAATATACCAACATTCTAAAAACCAGTTGTGCTCAAGGAATAACACTGACAAATCCTTACATTTCTTTTTTTTTGTATATTTTTTATTGGAGTTCCATTTGCCAACATATAGTATAACGCCCAGTGCTCATCCTGTCAAATATCCCTTCAGTGCCCGTCACCCCATCCCCCCACCCACCTCCCCTTCCACTACCCCTTGTTCGTTTCCCAGAGTTAAGAGTCTCTCATGTTAATCCGTACATTACTTGGATATTTTTCTATCAGTCATTTACTGTTTGGGGAGCTCAGTACATGAACATCTTTTTTAGGCAGGGAGAATCACAAGGAAGAAATAAGGAATGGAAGGCTCTGATGCATTACATGGAAGCTGAAAGTAAATGACAGTCTTTCTGGTTAGTAGTTAATTCTGGTTACGTCAGTATAGTTACTGTATCTACAGAGGGGCCATGAGTTAAAGGGAGGAGAATGAGTGTCCAGAGGCAGCAGATGCCAGCAGCACAGCTGTGACTCTCCAGCAGGTCAGTGCCAGTAGAACATCCAATGCAGATGATTCTTAACAGCATCTCGGCTGTGCTTTGTCCACTTCCATTCCTGCCCAAGTCTGTCTTTTCAGCTTTCTTGCCTAATGTGCGACCTTTAACACTTCCAAGAATTAGTTTTCTCCTTAACTGGATTAGATTTATTCTCTTTGTTTGCAGCCAAGAACTCTGAACTATTATTTGAAAGTAGAGAAAATCAAAGGGAAAACTTACATTCTAACTTGTTTCTGAGAAAGGAAAGATTGGTTCTGTGGGAGAAAGCTTTGGAAAGAATTGTATTTCTATTAGCAAAGCAGGTTTACAAAGATTCAAATGTCACATGTAAAAGAAAAATTCAAAAATAATTGTATAAATGTGAGTAATTTTAAAAAAGCAGGAGAGACATATAAAAGCATGACTGTGATAAAATGTTCTCTGATGTAGAAGAGTGGGTAAGAGAATGAAAAGAAAGGAATCTGTCCCACACAAATGTGTCTGTAAGAAGAATGTAGGGGGGCCCCTCCAGGACCCCATCTTCAGGGCCAGTGTACTCCTTTCCAAGCTGCTGGGAATATTAGCTGTTGCTGGCTCACAGGTGCATCCCTCATTTGAAATTGCTCTAGGCTGCAGGGGGCTGACCTGACCTCAGTTGACAGCTCTCCCAGATGTGGCTTATGCAGGAATAAAAAAAGGCAAAAAAAAAAAAAAAAAAAAAGCCTTTTCCTAATTTGGGATAATTCTAGTGCAGTCTATAAAAATCTGAGGCCTCATTCATGACCATTTCTCCCACTGCCCAATCCTGCCTTCCTCATTTCCTTACACGTTTATCTCCTGAGATCACTCTTCAGCAATTTCCTGTAGGAAACTCCTCAGAAACTATTTCTAGGGAATCCAATGTAAAGCAGAGATTAAAGTCTAGAATAAACATAAGTTTATGAATATTCTTTATTTTTAAAAATATTTTACTTATGTGTTTATTTAGAGACACAGCATGAGTGGGAGGAGGAGCAGAGAGGGAGAGAGAGAATCTCAAGCAGACTCTGCTCAGAGTTGTGGAGCCCTCACTGGGCTCAGTGTCACTACCCTGAGATCATTGCCTGAATCAAAATCAAGAGTTGGATGCTCAACCAACTGAGCCACCCAAGTGCTCCATTATTCTTAGTAAAAATAGACTTTTAAATCACAGTCTGAATAAGTAAAGGATAGGCCCATTTTTTGGGAAAGACAGTATAATGTTAGATGAAGGCAGAACTCATGAACTCCATGATCACCATGGTCCCTACCATATGTAGAACTTTATGATTATCAATTTGCTCAATTTCTATTTTTTCTTCAGCTTCTCTAGCGAGGATTGTCTTCAATCTGTACAGGGAAGAACAATCAGCCTAAAGAGAAAGCTCAGTCCAATTAAGACAAGTAAGATAACAAGAGCACCCCATTGCATTTTTAAATGAAATCAATAATAAAAAGAAGATAGATGCTCATTGTAAGAATGTGAGCCAGAGCCGTCATCAGCTCTGTCATATGAAAAAGTCCTTCCTGGAGTAGGTCAGAATGAAGCCAAGAAGCTGAAAAAATTAGAGATAAGAACTTGGAGAGAGTTCTGGAGACTCAAGTCCATTAGATTATAGCACGATCCCTGCCCTTTTCAATTACATGAATAAGTCCGCCCCCCTTTTTTTGCTTAATTGAGTTCCAGTTGGGTTTTTTCTTTTCAATAAAAAGGCTTGAAAAATAATAAATTCATAGATGAGGATTCTGGTGCTCATTAATTTATAAGAAGTAAACAGCAGATTCAGGCATCTGAGCCACACACCCATTCTTTCCGTTTGCCTCTGTTGATCAGTATTTCTCAATTTATCATCTGCTGAAAGGTACCAGGGTCCTATAGGATAATCCCCTATGTAGATTTTATGATTGTTCCTACTTATTTGCTCCTGTCTCAGTAAGAATATAAATCCTTGTAGCTTCACTGTGTGTGAATATGCATTTCTGTCTATGAAGCCCACTATGGGGTATTCTTAGGCTCAACTCAGAATTGATGCACAAAACTACCATTGGCCACTTTGGCATCAGATTCAATCAGAAAAAAATAGGACAGGAACCACAGTTTGCCAGCAGGGCAGCATCAGTTGTCCCTCTTTCATGGTAAATCAAATCACACAGCTGCCTAGGAATAACTCAAATGCAGGAAGATGAGATCCATCTGGGGCAGGTGCAGAAATCACTCTTAGAGTCTCGTTCCCCAGAGGAGTCAATATTTCTTGCAATAACTTAAGAAACAGAGCTTCTAAATCCCCTCAAGGACATGCCCAGTTAAACACCACATTCAGGGAAGCTAAAAGCTACATAACCTCCAGTAGGTATCTATAGGGCATTTATAGTTCCTCCCAGTCAGAGACCATTTTTATTATAAGCATTGTTGCAGAGGAATATTGCTAATATGGAACTCTAACCTGGGATTTCAGGGGAAACAAAGCTAATGATATAAATAAAGGTCAAATTCTTTAGCAGTAGAGAAAATGTCTTGTTAACCTTTTATCCAAACTGCCACACCTGAGAGTGGGTTTGATCCTATAACTTGCCTGACCTATAGAATTTAAGTGGGGTGACTCTTGCCCTTTCCAAGCAGAAGGCTTATGAGCCATTGCATTGTTCCACTTTTACCTTCTTCCCTCTGCCAAGAGACAAGGGTAGGGGCAACACTTTTGGCCTTTGAACCCAAATGAAGAAGACATTTGGAGCAGCGCCATAAAACAGAGCTGCAGTGGAATCTGGTAGATTTTGCAGCTGCCAGAAAACTTCCAAGACAGGTAAAGGTTTATCGTTGTAAGCCAGTGTTAATTGGAGAGTTGTTTGTTATTCCAGAATAACCTATTTATGATTAATATATCCCCTTTATTTTTTAATTTTTAAATTTATTTTTTATTTTTTTTATTTTAAAATTTTAATTCCAATATAGTTAACAGTGTTCTATTAGTTTCAGGTGTACAATATAGTGGTTTAACAATTTTATATACTACTCAGTGCTCATCAAGACTAGTGTACTCTTAATCCCCTTTGCCTATTTCACCCATCTTCCCACCCCCTCTGGTAACCATCTGTTTATTCTCTATTTTCTCTTGTTGTTGTTATTTTTTCCTTGTTGTTATTATCTATATTTAAGAGTGTGTTTTTTGGTTTGTCTCTTTTTCCCCCTTTGTTTTTATTCTTAAATTCCACATGAGTGAAATCATATGGTATTTATCTTTCTCTGAAAGACTTCTTTTTCTTAGCATCATACTTTCTAGATCCAACCATGCTGTTGTAAATGGCATGATTTCATTCTTTATGGCTGAATAATATTTCATGACAGACAGACAGACACACACACCCCACCTCTTCTTTATCCATTCATTTATTGATGGATATTTGGGCTGTTTCCATAATTTGGCTATTATAAATAATGTCTCAAAAAACAAAGAATGCATGTACCTTTTCAAAATAGTGTTTCTCATATTCATTGGGTAAACATAGAGTGGAATGTATTCCCTTCCAAAAGATGTAGGGTGGGTTTTATCACTCTCCAAGCAGGAGTCCCTGAGGAGAGCCTGTCAACTAAACTAGTTCTTTATTGCGTTATAGCTTTAATTCTGGCAATAATCCCTAATTTGAGAAGTTGATGTAAAGTTTTCCCCATTTTTGAGCACTTTGACTCTTAGGACAATTCATGTAATACCTGAAAAACACCTTATATGTGGATTGTGACATTTTATTGCTCTAATTCATCTTCCTGATGAAAAGAACTATCAACTAGGTATAAAATTGTCAACTTAGTAACTACAAAGGTAAATAGAAAAGCCTAATGTATCATAGTGGTAGCAACTTCAAGAAACTATTAATTACCTATAGTTGAGGGAACAAGGTCAAGAGGCTGGAATTACTAAAATGCAGAAACTTAGAGGAGGGGTCCTGGGAGCAGAAACTCAGCTGCGTGAGGAGTCAGATACTGCTCAGTGGTGCTAGTGTCTCTGAGTTTGGAGGAAGTGCCTCATTGAGTTGGGACCCACCTCTGAGGAAGAATCTGGTGCCTGGTGTCCTTAAGGGGGCACAATGCAACTAGTTCTTCAAGCGTTGGGAAAACCACAAACTAGATCTAACTGCTGCTATGGTGAGAAAGCGTTCATAAAACAAGAACCACAACAGGAAGCACACAGGAAGGAGCAAGTCCCTTCCCTGTTGTCGGAACTTAACAAAGAGCCTGCTGGCAAAGCTGAATCTTGGTTTGTAGAGTTCCAGCAAACCCCACTGTGATGAGTGCACAGGGATCCATGCCTGGCATCCTAAGAGGATGAGTGAGAGGATGAGTGTTGTCCTTGCCAAGCACTAAGCCTCTGTGTGGACCTGTGTCAGCCTGGTGTAGAATTGTCTTCTAATTTGCACACAGATGCCATGTAGGCTAGTGCACCCAACGCTAGCAATCAATCTTCCATCATTTAACTGGAGGTGAAAAGAATGTATTTTTTTAAAGATTTTATTTATTATTAGAGCACAAGCAAGGAGGAGGAACAGAGGGAGAAGCTGACTTCCCACTGTGCAGGAAACTCCAGGCGGAGCTCCGGGTGGGGATGATCCAGGACCCTGATAACATGACCTCAGCCAAAAGCAAATGCTTAACTGACTGAGCCACTCAGGTGCCCCTGAGAAGAATGTATTTTTATTGTAGTGTTCCAGGCAACTTTATAAACTTTTTAGTCTAGCCTTTCCTTGTATGCTATCAAGTATTTGTGCAGATTTCTTTGAATTGAAATCTTCTCTATTCCTCTATTTTTTCTCAAATTGACTACTGCTTTTGATATTAAAGGTAGCTTGGGTTTCTTCTTATTTTCTTATGCTGGACTCATGCTGTACACCCAGAAAGAGGCTTTTCTGTACCCAGTTTCCTTATATTTTTTTTTCCTGTTGTCATTTCACTGGAGTTGGGGTGGTAAGCCACTTTGCTCTTGCCCTTTCTCTTTCAGCCAGGCTTAACATATCCTATCAATGGTTTGACATTTTCTTTCTTTTTTTAAAATTTTTTTTCAAGACTATTAGTCTTTTTTTTAAGTTTTATTTATTTATTTTATGATAGACATAGAGAGAGAGGGGCAGAGACACAGGAGGAGGGAGAAGCAGGCTCCATGCCGGGAGTCTGACGTGGGACTTGATCCCGGGACTCCAGGATTGCGCCCTGGGCCGAAGGCAGGTGCTAAACCGCTAAGCCACCCAGGGATCCCTGGTTTGACATTTTCATTAAAGATTTAAATGAGGGCTTAAATGAAATTATTTTCAAAAGTGCTGATGACACAAAAGTTGGGAGTGGTTAGCTAAAATAACATATAGTAAAATCAGGATTCCCAGTGAATTCTGTAGATACGTATGCTGTGTTGACAGCAAAAAGATGAATATTATGAGTTAAAGGAAAAGCCTGGTAGAATTTAAAACAAGGATAAGAGAAAAAATGGAGTAAAAGAACTGAAATAAAGACAAACTTATATTCTTTCAACCCTGATGCCAATACTACTTATAAGGTAACTTTATTTATTTATTTATTTATTTATTTATTCATGAGAGAGAGGGAGAGGCGCAGAGACACAGGCAGAGGGAGAAGTAGGCTCCATGCAGGGAACTTGACATGGGATTTGATCCTGGGTCTCTAGGATCAGGCCCTGGGTTGAAGGTGGCACTAAACCGCTAAGCTACCCGGCTGCCCGAGGCAATTTTAGAAAGGTTGGTGCACAGTAGTTCTCCATAAACGTTTGCGTAACTCAATATTTGACAAAAGATGGAACTGGATCATGAATAAAATTAAGGGGAAAAATACAGTCATTGTTCTTACCAAACCACTTTATGAAAATTCTGAGGAAATATGGAGAATTATATATAGATATATGTAGGCCTACAACAAAATATTAATAGAAATTATCTCTGGCTCAGGGCCAGTAAATTTTCATTTTATTTTGCTGCTAAAAACCTTTTTCTTCTCTATTGTACATGCGTTAACTTTGTAATAAGAATAAACTGCAATCAAACAAACCCAACACATAAAAACTAAATGAAAACTGACCAAACATATTTAGAGTTTCAGGAAAATTTTTATAGAAGAATTATCTTTTTTACAATGTTTCAAAATAAATAATAAAGCAACAATTTTTGGAGCTAAAGATTATCTTATGCACTTCATTAAATGAAACATAAGTAAGGAGTCATTTGATTTAGGGTTACAGATTTCCAAAGAGAATTTAAAAGAATAAATTGGAAATCTATAATAGCTATATTTATGGAATAGATTGCAAATAAGAATCCATGAAACAGGGATCCCTGGGTGGCGCAGCAGTTTGGCGCCTGCCTTTGGCCCGGGGCGCGATCCTGGAGACCCGGGATCGAATCCCACATCAGGCTCCCGGTGCATGGAGCCTGCTTCTCCCTCTGCCTGTGTCTCTGCCTCTCTCTCTCTCTCTCTGTGACTATCATAAAAAAAAAAAAAAAAAAAAAAAAAAAAAAAAAAAAAAGAATCCATGAAACATCTTTTTTAATATAGAAAACATTTTAAAATGGTAATTCATTTGACAGAGAAGCAAAATGGTGAAAAAATGCTGGTTTTTGTTTTCACTCTTTTTTTCTCACCTGGATAATTTATGGAAATACCCAGCAGGTTGGTGAGGGAACCTCTAAAATGGATAATGCTTAGATGAGCAATGATAAATATTTCCTATCAGATGAAAAGGAATACTTTTTGTGGGGAAAGGCTCAAAATGAAATTTTGTTCTGCTCACCTTAGAATTAATAAATAGGCTGTGCAACTTACCACAATGTTATGAAAAGAGATTAAATCTTGGGTTATAGATCCAGCCAATTTTGGTTCTTGACATGTCGTTTGTTTCCTCAGATGCTTTGCCTGTTCCTCCAGTCTAGGTGAGGATCCTATTGTTTCACTCTTTAGGATTGTGTTCTTTTTTTTTTTTTTTCATAACATGAACCTCAATTCATAATTATACCCCCATTAGTGTGATTATTTGATTAATATCTGAATGCCCCATTTGACAATCAGCTCCATAATAGTAGAGGCTGTGTCTATTTGTGCTCATCATGGCATATGAGAGCCTAAGTGACTGAAACACAGTAAGCCCTCAAACATTTATTAAATAAATAAATAAGTGAACGCTGTTAAGTGTAAACAATTAGAATTGATTCCTGGGAGTGACAGGCAGGAGGAGGCAGAAGGAAAAAATCAGAGTTAACTTTTTAGACACTATAAAAAATAGTTTAAAGGTATTCCTTGGAGATTTACCAGCAGGAGATAAAAAGCCAATACATTTAAGGGAAACAGCATATCAGAATGAATATGAAAAACTCAGCTTTCCAGAAAAATTTGATAAATTTCTTATATAGATTGAAGAAGTGTAATACTTTCTATTTAGTATTAGTATTAGCTTTAGTTGAGTGTTTTTCTACAAGATTATCACCTTTTATATGGCATAAAGAGAGCTATCTGTTTTTGTGAGTAAAATATTTTCCTAACCTATTTTCACTAGTTAACAAACTGTCTTTATACTGTAAGGTTTGGAATAGAAAGGCTCATTGAAAATTTCAGTAAATGGAGAGAAAGAGGCTTTACCTGAATTTTTAAAAAACTCTTTGTAGTTTTCTTTGCTTTCTTTACTGATTCTTGGTAGATTTTCTAAGATTTTTGACATTGTTTATGCCTTATTCAATACTTATAAATAAAAAAGTACTTCTTGTCTCACCATCTATAGCTTTGGGGAAAAAATACTATAAGATTTCCACGGCAGGTGAACATTTTTATTCACTCTGGAAAACTGGGTCATCTTCTTTTCAGAACTTTTTTTTTTTTTCTAAATCTGAGAGTATATTCAAAGGAAGCAAGGTGGAAAGTTTTCAACAGGCTAGGAGGGAGTTCCCAAGAGGGACAAAAGAAGTAATATGTCTAGAAGTTGCAGAGTTATAAAGGTTGAAATAACTTTCTAGTCTTAAAAAATGTATGTCAATTAGAAGTTAATAGCTGATTTAGTTAGAGACAGAAATTAGTTTCTTAGTTTTGTGGGAGAACAAAAATCAATTTCCATTCAAGTATGACTTCCATCTGCCAGAAGACAGGTTGACTACCTGGTAAATGTGACAGAGAGATAAGCTTGGAGAATTTGTGGGGCTGTCACTTGCTTGGTTTCACTACTTCAGGATTGTCTCCCTAGATTTAAGACAGTTGAAGCGATGTACTCTGAATATCAACCTAGATTATTCTGTACATGACCTCAAAACTGAGAGAAAACGCAGGGTGAGAACTGGCAAACTGAAACCCATGTATTGGAAAATACTCAAGGATGGTTCCAAGCAAATATTCTCAAATATGTCTTTGTTGCTCTTACTTTTTTTTTTTTAAAAAAGATGAAATTGTCACTTTATTCATTCAGTCAATCATTCATTCAAATATTTGTTAGCTGATATTAAGTGCCAGGAACATCCAAAAGTGAGTAAGGCAGGTCCCAGTCCCTGAGGCTTTTAGAATCTATTGGAGGAAGCAGGTTCTGTCAGAATCATGCTCTTCCTTTTTTTTCGGGGGGGGGGGGGTGGTGTGTTAAAATTTAAATTCAATTAATTAACATATAGTGTATTGTTAGTTTCAGAGGTAGAGTTCAGTAATACATCCGTCTTATACCCAGTGCTCATCACACCATGTGCCCTCCTTAATGCCCATCACCCAGGTACCCCATCCCCCCCACCCTCTCCATTTACTCTGTTTGTTCATGATTATGAGTCTCTTGTGGTTTGTTTCACTCTCTTATTTTGCCTTGTTTTATTTTTCCCTTCCTTCCCCTATGATTCTGTTTTGTTTCTTAAATTCCACATATGGGTGAGATCACATGATAATTGTCTTTCTCTGATTGATTTATTTCGCTTAGTATAATACCCTCTAGTTCCATCCACATCGTTGCAAATGGCAAGATTTCATTTTTTTGAAGGCTGATTAGTATTCCATTGTAGATATATATCACATCTTCTCTATCCATCTGTCAATGGACATCTGGGTTCTTCCCGTAGTTTGGCTATTGAGGACATTGCTGCTATAAATATTGGGGTGCAGGTGCCCCTTCAGATGACTACGTTTGTATCTTTGGGGTAAATACCTAGTAGTGCAATTGCTGGGTCATAGGGTAGCTCTATTTTTCACTTTTTAAAGAACCTCCATACTGTCCTCCAAAGTGGCTGCACCAGTTTGCATTCCCACCAATAGTTCAAGAGGGTTCTCCTTTCTCCACATCCTTGCCAACGTTTCCTGACTTGTTAATTTTATCATTCTGAGAGGTGTGAGTGGTATCTCATTGTGGTTTTGATTTGTATTTCCCTAATGCTGAGTGATGTTGAGCATGAGTGTCTGCTGGCCATTTGTATGTCTTCCTTGGAGAAATGTCAGTGTCTTCTGGCCATTTCTTGATTGGACTATGTTCTTTGGTTGTTGAGTTTGATAAGTTCTTTTTCTTTTTATAGAATTTTTAAAAATTATTTGAAGAGAAAGACTGAGACAGATACAGTGACAGAAATTGCAAGAGAGAGCACAAGTGGAAAGGATAGGGAGAAGTAGACTCCCCACTGAGCAGGAAACCTGACATGCACTGGATCCCAGGACCCTAGGATCATGTCCTGAGCTGAAGGCAGATGCTTAACTGAGCCACTCAGGTGCCCCTTGATAAGTTCTTTATAGATCTTAGATACTTGTCCTTTATCTGATAAGGCTTTTGCAAACATCTTCTCCAATTCTGTTGATTGTCTTTTGGTTCTGTCTGTTTCCTTTCCTGTGCAAAAGCTTTTTATCTTGATGAAGTCCCAACAGTTCATTCTTGCTTTGGTTTCCCTTGCCTTCGGAGACATATCTAACAAGACGTTCCTGTGGCCGAGGTCATGAGATTGCTGGCTGTGTTCTCCTCTAGGATTTTGATGGATTCCTGTCTCACATTTAGGTCTTTCATCCATTTCTAGTCTATTTTTGTGTATAGTGTAAGAAAATAGTCTAGTTTCATTCTTCTGCATGTGGCTGTCCAATTTTCCCAACACCATTCGTTGAGGAGACTGTCTTTTTTCCATTGGATATTCTTTTCTACTTTGTCAAAGATTAGTTGACCACAGAGTTGAGGGTCCATGTCTGGGTTCTCTGTTCTGTTCCATTGATCTTGGTGTCTGTTTTTGTGCCCTTCCTTTTGTGACCATCTTTATCATGTAGGGCTTATTTTCTGAATTCTATTTTTAGCTTAGGCTTTTGGTAACTGATGGACTTGGAGACAACAGAATACAATAACAGCTATCATTTATTACTACTTACTAGATGTTTTACATATGTTATCTCATTTAAATCCTGACAACAGGCAGGAATGGGGTCGCCTACAGGGGCGATGTGCGAATTAGAAATACAAATACCTGTGCATGGTGGGAAGCTACACTGACCTGAGTCTAAGTGGGATGTCAGACACTTTTAATTTCTTCCCTAGGTACTTGTGCAGTTCACAGGTTGCACAACTGCACTCAGCAGAAACGTAATTAAAAACTAGTTACCATTGGGGCACCTGGGTGGCTCAGTCAGTTAAGTGTCTGCCTTCAGCTCAGGTCATGATCCTGGGATCGAGCCCCACATCGGCTCCCTGCTCACTGGGGGGTCTGCTTCTCCCTCTGCCTGCCTCCCCCTGCTTGCTCTCTCTCTCTCTGTGTCAAATAAATAAATAAAATCTTAAAAAAAAAGCTAGTTAAAGTATTATCAACCTCATTTCACAAAGAAGAAAACTGAGGTCCAGAGAGATTAAATAACTTACCCAACATCATTGTTAGTAACTGGTGGAGCTTTGACTCAAAGCTACATTAGTCTGGTTCTGAAATCCCATTATCCCTCTGCTATTTCAATTTGCCGCCTTGTTCTTTTGCTGAGGCTCACCAAATCTCCCACTGCTGAGACAATAATGATAGAATTCTCAGAGAGATTCCTTTTTTTTTAAATTTTTTTATTTATTTATGATAGAGAGAGAGAGAGAGAGAGAGGCAGAGACACAGGCAGAGGGAGAAGCAGGCTCCATGCACCGGGAGCCCGACGTGGGATTCGATCCTGGGTCTCCAGGATCGCGCCCTGGGCCAAAGGCAAGCGCCAAACCGCTGCGCCACCCAGGGATCCCCTCAGAGAGATTCCTATGCATGTTCTCTGTATGGTCTTAGAATCTTTCCCCTTCCATTCTCTCTTATTAACACTGTTTATATAGGTATCTCTTGCTTTTTGCAAGTTTGTACTATGTCACTTCACTTTTTTGAAAGACCTACACTGGTACCTGATTTTGCTAATGGAAAGAAAGCTGAGGATGAGTTTTGCTTTTATGAGAAAAGGCAAAAAGCAAAATAGCATTTTTTTTTCAGCCAACTGTTTGAAAGGCAGCCAGAGTGACACCACCAAGCTCCTTCTCTAGGAACTTCGCATCTCAGAATCAAGCTGCCATAACTTTGAACTGTGTCTGTGAGTATGAATTTTATCTCTATTCATTTGGTGCATCTGTTAGCAAGATGTGTCTTAAGATATCAGAAAAGTATAAGGGTTTTTTTGAGAGGGGTCTGAGAATGCTCAAAAATGTTTCAGGTATGTTAATGATAATTGCTTCTTTGCTTTCTGCCTTTTCAGCTTATGAAAGGTTTCATAGGAATGCATTACTTTTGAATAGTAGGGGCAACCTGTAATGTAAATACTTTGTTTTCATTATTGGTGATGCAATTTAAATCCAGGTAACTTAAACAAATGATACAAATGTTACTTTAAGCTCTATATAAATCTTGTGGGTAGAAGTAGCACATTTATGAATTAATATGTGAATGTGTATAAAGACAATTTAATCACTTTTTTTTAAAACATGTTCTGCCCATTTGGAGGATTTGCCTCTACCCTGTCTTTCAAGGCCACCCCTGGATGGAAATGTCATGGGCAGCAGACCACTGTCAACATATACCACTTCACCAAGCTGATTCATTTGTGAACAAGCATGGATTTTTCTTCCTTTGCTAGGTGGTCAGAGGGAAACTGTTATGAGGCAGAGATGTCAGACAGTGCACAGCACGGGGATCCTAAGGCCCTGGGTTATCTCTCATGCAGCTTGTTTGTGCTTTCTGTACTTTCTCAAGCATAATCTCCAGCTCTCTTACAATACATTGTTACTAGGCCCACCTCACCCTGTAACTTGGGTTGTTGAGAGCATCCAGCTCATGATGAATACTTCTGGCCACGTGGTCACTTGATTTCCTGAGTGAGGTATTCGAGCTGTATCAGGCCTGGCTCAGTAGCCTTTCAGGAGCTGAATTTTCTGTGATATATAGTTCTCTGGAGCAAATAACACAGCATTGCTTTGAGAACCCTAGATATCTGTACTGCAGTCCTGCCATTGGGAGTTGCCAGAGAGCTCACATGACCTCTCTTCCTCACAGGTATCCTTGCTCCCAGGGGATCTGCTGGCTCATATGACCCAAACAGCAAGGCTTCTTCTACTGAAAACGGCCTGTGGCAGAGCCCTGTCTTGTTCTGGGCTCTACTAAAGCTAGAAACCTTCCAGGTCACATTATAGGTGGCTTGAATCAAGTGTCCCTCAGTGTGGAATACTCTTCAAGCAAAACCTAAAGTGGCCTAAAAAGTGGTGTGCTTCTTTCTTACATGTGGGAAGTGAATGATGCGGTAACCTGCCCTTTACTTTGGAGGGAATATTTCTACATGTCCTGCAGTCATCTGGCAGGGCTTTAGATCTTCAGAGGGTTGATTTCTCAACCTCTGGATTATATATGTCTTATTAGGGCATTAAGAGTACATTATACATCTTGCTTATTAATGTGTATCCTCAAAAGAGTGGACCAATGTAATTTTTATAGAATGTATGTAAAGTACAGCCCCCTATGACAGAAAACAGGAGACTTGGGGCAAGCCTGTGAATGTATACTATTGTATATACTGCTTTTCATCCTGCTTTTTGATTGATATAGAAAGAAATGCACTCACCAGATCAATAATACCATGCTACATGCATGCCTGAGGCTGTGTTAATCTGCTCTAGCAAAGACACCACATCCAGCCTAGGAGCTGTGCGTGGGACTTCTCCTTTATCAAATTCAAGTAGTGTACAATCATTTACAATCTGGTTTTTGAGGATGCCAGGATGGTGTTTAATGAGAACAACACTCCTGCATTTTTTAAATCTTTGAGGTTCATTTTAATCTCTTCCATGCCCCTCTGAGATGTGATACAATATTTTTTACTGTCTTGACTGGATGGGGACATGGATAGTTTCAGGGCCTTCTACTTAGCCTTTCCTACTACAATAGCTCTTATTCTAAAAGAAAAAGAAAATAAAACTTGGGTTTTACTACATTCTTTTTTTTTTTTTAAAGATTGTATTTCTTTATTTGAGAGAGAGAGAGAGAGCAGGAGCAGGAGAGAGTCACAAAAGAAGAGAGAAGTAGGTTCCTCGCTGAGCAGGGAGCCCAATGCAGGACTTGATCCCAGGACCCCAAGATCATGGCCTAAGCTGAAGGCAGATGCTTAACCAACTGAGCCACCCAGGTGCCCCATTTCACCACGTTCTAATTTTTTTTTTAAAGATTGTATTTATTCATGAGAGACACACAGAGAGAGGCAGAGACATAGGCAGAGGAAGAAGCAGGCTCCTTGTGGGGAGCCTGATGTGGGACTCCACCCCAGGACCCTGGGATCATGCCCTGAGCTGAAGGCAGATGCTCAACCACTGAGCGACCCAGGCGTCCTTTACCACATTCTAAAGTTAGAAGAGAGTCATGACTTGAAGCTGGTATTTCAATCTCTAAATTTTATTTTTTTAATTTTTTTTCAACTTTAAATTTTATACAAAGGTTGGTAAGGTCCCTGTCTTTTTTGCCCCAGTGCTCATCCTCTCAATTCACCTTTTTTCCAATCTTTAGTTGTCTTCCAGTACCTCCCTCAGTGTTTGGGCTTAGCACTGGCTCTCTGCCCCAGGCTTTGTTGCTGTGGCCTGCAGGATGCCTGCAGCAACATTCTTAGTCCTTCTGGCAAAGGTGCAGACCAGAAATAGGAGGAATTTGGTGCCCTTGACGAATGGGGAAGAGAGCCATGGTTAAATCTTCCTGCCTTATGTCCCTCAGGCAGACAATGATGAGGTCCATTCTACCTGGCTCTTTAGAGAGGTTTCTAGAGAAAACACCTTAGTTTCCCACAGTGGTGAGCAGCATTATGACACACCCACATCTTCGAATTGGGTTTCCTTCTATCCCAGTTCCCTCTTGCATATCCCCACTCCTATTCCCGGGGGTGGGGGGTGGGGGGGGCTTTACTAACTGGAGTAACTGCATGCAAGCTCTTGTTTCAGGATCTACAGTGAGGCACTTTTAATGTTAGATTTATTGGCTTGTTTTGGAAAATCAGACAATACGTGTAAGCACTTGGAAAAACTCCTGTAAGATCTGCTACCCAGATCTACTACCAAGCTCTCTAGGCTGTTGTCTATGCATATACTTTTTAAAAAATGGAACCAGGTTTTTAAAACTTATTCTCATTTTAGTTTTTTATTTATTTAATTTTTTATTCTCATTTTTTAATATTACAGATATCTTTTCATGTTCTTCATGATCTTTAAAAAATGACTGCATGGGCATAGTATTCTATCATACAGTGCTACCACAATTGATTCAATATTCTCTTGCCATTTAGACATTAGAGTTGTTTCTCCATTTTGTTATTTTAAAGCAGTGCAATAATTTATATCCTAAAGCTATTTAAGAAGTAGCAATAGGTATGGTATTGTTTGTATGTGGACTCTAAAGAAAAAACCTGATTTCATAGAAACAGGTTGCCAGGGGTAGGGGACAGGGGAAAATAGAAAGAGTAGGTCAAAGGAGACAAACTTTCAGTAATAAGACCATGAACTTCCGAAGGTCTAGTGTACAGCATGGTGACTACATGTCACCATGTATTTTGTACAGATGGTCCCCAACATACGATTGTTAGACTTTCAATTTTTTTGACTTAAGATGGTGCAAAGGCAATACACAGTTGGTAGAAACCATAGTCCAGATTGTAAGTTTGGATCTTTACCCTTTCCCCAGGGAGTATGCAGTATGATCCTCTTTCATGATGCTGGGCAGTGGCAGCCAATAGACTTACAATCATTGCACATCTGTACAATCATTCTGTTTTTCACTTTCGGTATAGTATTCAATACATTACATGAGATATTCAACACTTGATCATAAAAGTCTTTGTGTTTAGATGATTAGCCCAACTGAGACTAATGTTGAGTGTTCTGGGCACATTTAAGGTAGGTGAAGCTAAGTTGTGATGTTCAGTGGGTTAGGTGTATTAATGCAGTTTTGAGTTGTGATATTTTCAACTCACAAGGGGTCTATCAGGATTTAACCCTATTATAAGTTGACAATGATCTATACTTGAAAGTTGCTGAGCGTAGATCTTAAGCATTCACACCATTAAAAAAAAACGTATTAACTGTATGAAGTGATGGAAGTGTTAATTATCTCAATCTTGGCAATCATTCTATGATGTGTGTACATATGTCAAATCATGTTGTATGCTTTAAATATGTACAACTGTATTTGTCAGTTATTCCTCAATAAAGTTGGAAAAAAGATTACTAGAAAAAGACATACATTTGGAAATTAAGAAATATGTAGATCAAGAAGAAATAAAGGTGAAAATTAAATTTAAAAAAAAGTAAGAAGTAAAAAAAATAGTAAGAAGTAGCAGTATATTATAATGGTTGAAAGCACAGTCTCTTGAGTTAGGCTGATAGTTTAAATTCTGGATACTCTTCCTATTAGTTATATAATTTTTAACAAGTTTTTCAACTTCTCCAAGCCTCAGTCTTCTTGTGTAAAAGTGTAGTAGTAATAACAGGTCATATATCAAAGGATTGCCATGAGTATTCTAAATTAATTTAAGTGAAGTACTTAGAATAGTGTCTGGTGCATAATAGCTGCTCAATAAAATTTAGCCATTATTATTATTCCATTAGCATTAATTCATAAAAGTATAATTTTTTAGCCTAATGGTAAACATTTTTGAGGTTTTGATATATAAACCACCAAATGTAAGCTTGGTATTAATATTCACAAATCAATATACATACTGTCATTGAAAACAGTGATATTTCCATGGGTTAAATATGTGTATTGTTTTAAATATAAAAGGCTAAATGTAACTATTTTTATTTTTATTTATTTTTTAATTTTTATTATTTATTTATTTATTTATTTATTTATTTATTTATTTAAAGGATTTTATTTATCCATTTGACTGAGAAAGAGAGCACAAGCAGGGGGAACAGCAGGCAGAAGGAGAGGGAGCAGTAGGTTCACCCCTGGAGCAGAAAGCCCATGTAGGCCTTGATCCCAGGACCCTGGGATCATGACCTAAGCTGGAGGCAGACTCCCAACGAACTGAACCACTCTAGTGCACCTAAACATAACTATTTTTAAAAATCACATATTTTTGATTTGCAAATAATTCCAGGAGCCATCTGGTTCCCTCTTGTGTCAACAAGGATAGATTAGTTTATGCTGTGGCAACAAACACCCCATAATTTTGTAATTTAAACCAACAAAGGTTATTTATTTCTCACTCATGCTTCATGTCCAATGTTAGTATAGTGATGGCACAAAGGAAGGTGTCTACTCCTTATAAATTGTGGATCTGGCTAACGGCAGTTCCATCTTGGTAGATGCTTCCATGACCTATGAGGCAGGAAAGAGAGAAGGTGACAATACGTACACTGGCTCCTGTGACACACATTAGTTTTGCTTATATTGCATTTCTCAAATAAGGCCCGTAGCCACACCCACCTCCAGCAGGGATAGGGAACTACAATCCTGTCATGTGCTCAGAAGCAGAGAAGTATCAAGTGATTTGTGAACTGACTTAAGACGACCAGAGATTTACTTGTTTTTTGGTTTATTTTTGTTTTTAAATTTAAATGTTATGTCTTTTTTGAAATAGGTAATATATTCATGTGGCTCAAAATTCAAAAGCTACAAATATTACAGAGTGAAAAGTCTATGTCTTTCTATATTTCTCCTTCCCTGAAGCCAACCAATATTAATAACTTCCTTGTGTTTCTTCCAGAAATATACTATACACATACTTTATTAGCAAATATATGCATGCATGTGCAGGTGTGCATGTGTCTTTTCACACAGATACATTATCTAACCCTTATGGATCTGCTCTGGGCCCCAAGGAGTTGACCTCTATGAATATATCAGCCATCTTCCCTAGCCCTCTGACTTACGGTTTGGCCAATGTGAGGCACCAATAGGAGACTGAAAAACAGGAGAGTGGAAAGTCTGGCCTAGTCCCCCCATCCCCAATTTCCTGTTCTCAAACTACAATTGTGGTGGTGAATGAGTCCCTCTATAATGATAGCTCTTGCTGGAAGCCCTCTGGGTCCCTATCTCTCACAGTGCTCTGGTAAAACTATTCCCTTCTTTTACCCCATAAAAATAGGGATGGTAATGGCTTTCTGCTACCTCTAGTCCTTGGGAGCCTCAGAATCTCTCTTTTTTATAAAACAGTTTTATTGAGATATAATTTACATACCATGCACTTCACCCACTTGAAGTGTAAAATTCAACATATTTTGGTACATTCACAGATTTCTCAGCATCTTTTTGTGTCTTCTTAGCCTTGATCATACCTTTTAAGAAGTCCCTACATTGGGTTTTCTTCAGAGTTTCATCCAGATGTGTTTTTGCTTCCTGGTGGGACAGTCTAATTGTATCCATTTATATGCACAACTGGTATGGTGCCATCTCATAAGTAAACAAGAGCCAGTTGTTACATTTTTCAGGAATTTTGGGAGTGGATTACCAAATACAATCAATATTAAAAAATAAGTAAACTTCCAATTAAGTTATTGGTAGCAATAAAAAGGTAACAAATACTAAAAATCACTTCCTAGTTATTAACAAAAAAGGTAACAAATACTAAAAATCACTTCCTAGTTATTTTATTATATTACACTGTTATATGTGTGTTATGAGATTATATGCACCTACTGTATCTATATGGAAGAAATACTATATAATGTTGTTCCTGTAGGTATGTTCATCCTTTCCCACTGTGTATTCAGGAGGTCACATTGCTAGCCTGAAGTTGGCCATTGGGGGAGTACTCCCCCCAGATAGAAATCAGCTAATGATACAAATCAGGACTTAATTTTTTGTTTCATTGATTGCCTGGAATTAAGAAAATGATGGTAAAATGTTACAAATTAAACCTAAAAATTTGTCCTTGTGAATGTAACAAATAATTGAAGAAATATTCTTTCTGTATTTAAAAATATTATCAGATTTGTCAAAGAAGTCACTCACTTCATTGATAAACCAGTAAAGCTCCAGAATACATCTTCATTATTTGACTTTCATCTACTTGTCAATCAACATTCACAGAACCACACTTAGGGAACTGGTGGTTGAAAATCAATCAGCACACCATAATACATGCACATGTATATCCTCACACATACATTAACACATGTAGTTTAGATACCATTCCATACTGATGGGGCTTTCTCAAAATTTTTTAAGTTTGTGTTATTTGATGATAGATTGATGGATTGATGGATAGACTACAATCTTTTGCTGTTACAAAATAATGCTGCTGTGAATCACCTATGAATCATCTGTAAATGCATTTGTAATTTCAACAGATATTGCCAAATTGCTCTCTGTGAAGTTTTACCAGTTGATACTTCTACCAGCAATAATGAGAATTTCTGTTTTCCTATACCCTCAGCATATATAGTATATGTTTTGTGTTTTGTCATTTCATCATTGTTACTTATTGTTAATTCATCTAAGATTTTTAAAAATTCAACTTTAGCTAATAAAATGCACTAATTTTTGCATTTAATAATTATTAAATTCCATTTTAAATGATAGCTTCAAAGTGATTTGTTTAAGAGAAGGTAACATTTATTCTTGGAGATACAATGTAGGAAGCCATCTTTTTCAGAAACAAACTGATCATGCCAGGAACATAAAAACTGATGATTAAAAAGAAATATTTGCAGGTAGCCTATCTTGGAAGTTGAAGGGCACAGCACTGTTTTCAAGAATTCTGCTGAAAATGGAATAGATTCAATAAACATTAATATTTTGCTTCTTCTACTTCAATGGCCGAAACGGATAATTTTTCCAGTAGGCCCTTTAGATCATTTTTCTTTTTAAAAATTTTTTAAAGGTTTTATTTATTTATTCATGAGAAACACACACACACACACACACACACACACACACACACACACACAGGCAGAGACACAGGCAGAGGGAGAAGCAGGCTCCATGCAGGGAGCCTGACGTGGGACTCGATCCTGGGTCTCCAGGATCACACCCCGGGCTGAAGGCGGCAGTAAACCACTGGGCCACCGGGGCTTCCCTAGATCATTTTTCCAGTAGACAAAAGTGAAAGAGAAGTGTCAGTTTACAAAAGGAATGTCCATATAAAAGTGATTGATTGGCAGTGCTTGACAATCCTATACTAACGTCCCCTGGGCTCCATGCTACAGCTCCTCTGGGAAGTGGAGGACAGATCCAGGCAAAGGCAGAATTGTTTCCACTAACGTGCACTTAGACCCACTATAAAGAACCTGAGGGATCTGAGCATGGCCTCCACTTATTTGCACATACTTATAAGCTGAGGTTTGAGCAGGAAACTGTGCATTTATATAATTTAACTCTCCCAGCATCTCTACCTTGCCCACTCTCTTTTTTACTTCAAAAAGAATGTAAAGTCTTCTGTACATAGAAGTGATGGAGGCTCAGTTCTTTAGACTATGCATAAAGATTCAGACCTAACTGGCCACCTTTCCTTATCCATAGTGTTTATGGGTTGTCACCATTCCCTGTGTAAGCAGGTGCAGGCAATTGCCATCAAAAGTATCTGTATGGCTCCTTGAGTTCACTGCAGTCAGACTCAGTCTCTGACCCCCAGATCACTGCTCAGTGGCCCTGCAACAGAAGGAAGTTACCAGACTTTTTGACCTTCAGTTTCCTCATCTATAAAATAGAGATGGTAATAGTTTCAACCTCAGAGAGCTATTTTGAGGAAATGAGACAATCTACATGAGATATAGAGGTGGTGCATGACATGTACATGCTATTGCTCAATATATATTATTCATTTTTATGGAGACACATATTCTAAATTGTACATACCCCTCTTTTTTAAAGATTTTGTTTGTTTATTCATGAGAGACACAGAGACATAGACAGAGGGAGAAGCAGGCTCCCATTGGGACCCCAGTGTGGGACTTGATCCCAGGACCCTGGGGTCATGACCTGAGCGGAAGGCAAACGCTAAACCACTGAGCACCCCAGGCGTCCCTGTATGTGCACTTAAACAGTGCAAATTCATTTGCTCATGAGAGATTTTGCTATTGCTCTTATGATATACTGAGCTGAAGAACTCTACTCGATATTCCTATACAGAGATCATTGTTGAAGTAGATCTTGACTGAATAGAGCAGGTGAAAGAAAAATGGTTCTCTTCACAATCACTGTAATGAGTTTTATTTCTGTCTGAGTTGGCTATGTGATATATTTGAGTTGATCCAGGCTTAGTTTTAAGTAACCATTTATTTTGCAAAACAAAATTAGAGCTTATGTGCATCTGTTATAACACACATCCAGGCCCTATTTAATCTCTTTGGAGGAAGAAATGTACTAAATGATACCCTGGTGTCTTAAAAGAGTTTACTCAACTGAGTAGGCCCTTTATTCACCAAGGGTAGATTAGGCATTCTTGTTATTTCTGGTGATTATACATTGGAATCTAGCTGACCTGGAAGTTGATCGTGTATAAAAAAACAAAACAAAACATGGAATTCCTTTCTTTTGCCCACAGTTTAATTATGCAGAAAGAATGAAAGAGAATTTTGCCATGAAAGCCTAAATATGGCCTAAAATACATTTAATTCATGGCAGAGATATTATCTCTCTCTCTCTTTCAGTGTCTCTTTCTCTCATTTAAAGTAGCAGAGTAACTAGACCTGATTAGAAGTCTGATCTTTGAAAAACAGGTTCAGTTGAAATTGAGAACTGTTTATTGAGGATGTAATTATCTGCAAGGCACTGAGCTGGTGGTGTGAATACTAAGACACAGAAGGTGATATCACTGCTCTCCAGAAGTCACCATGTAAGGGAATAGACAAATAAGTGAGGAACAGACAGTAATAAGTGGTAAATGCTACACTAGCAGTATGCAAAAACTGTCATGGGGACTGTGAGGAAGCCACTAATTCTACCAGGATGGCAGGGAAGAAAGAATTAAGAAAAACTTCATGGAAGGGACTTTTGAACTATATCTCAGAGGGTCTGCAAGATTTTTTGGAGTTGGAGTAGAGAGATAAAGAAATAGCCTGAGCAAGAGCAGAGGAGGTCCGTGGGGGAGACAAAGTTCAGAAGATTTCTAAGACCAGGTTATGAACAGGTTGGCAGTCTTCCTAGGGTGTGTGGGCTTTATCCTGAAGGCAATGGTAAAAATTAAAGATTCTTAGTTGGGACAGTGACCTGAACAGGTTTGGTTTGGGGAAGGTCATTGAAGGAGTCGTCCTTAGAATGGGGAAGCAGGGAGATAAACATGCCAGGGCTGCTTGTGGGCAAAGAAGAGGCCAGAATGACCACTCAGGAGAGCATCTCAGGGGAGACACGGAAGAGAGACAAGTGAGGTTGGCTCCTAAGAAGTGATCTTTAGAATGAAAACCCCAAGGTAAGCCTAAGGAAGCGAGAAAGAGTAAGGCAAGGAAGAGGAGTTGATCAGCAGTGTCCTTCGTTGCACACGGTTCCAGTGGGAAGGAAACAAAAAAGAAATCTGGTGGATTGGGCAACTAGCCTATTTTTAGTGGCCCTTTTGAGACCAGTTTCAATAGAATGAACGGAGGGGAAACCAGATACTGTGTCAGATATGGAAAAATATTTATAACATACAGGAAACTTACAGATAGGCAGGAGCTGATGCTGCCTCCCTCAAGGAGGGTAGTATTTAAGAGCAACTGATGGAAATCATGAGAAATAGGAGCCAAAAACGTCTAATGCCAAAAACCAGACAGACGAAAAACATTTGCAGAATGATGTCATCCTGCCTCCTCGGATGATATCACTTTGTTCCTCAGCTGTCTCACCCAGACTGTGTGAGTCAACATCTATATTTGGGCATAAGGAGAACTACCTTTTGTGCTATGTGCCAATTCAGAAGTCTGTTTGTGCTAGTCTAGTTTAGCTCTGCCAAATTATTTTAGGCTTATGACCTCACCAGCAGCCCATGGTAGTTAGTCTGTTTAATATCTCACAGCTTGAGTTCTAGCACATTCACTTTTGTGCAATGTGATCTCAATTGGTATTTTTCCTCTTTGCATTTGGAAGATGCTAGGTTATATTTACAAATCCATTCATAGCTGATAAACAAAAAGGTAAAAATGGAAATATCAGAAGCAATCATAAATAGATCTGAGAGATTAAATGGATTACTGGGCATGACTAGAATAATAGTAAGAGCTTCAATTAATTAAGTGCCAGACAATTTTCATAGATTGTCTCTAATTCTCACTGTAGCCCCAAAATGTAGCCGTGAAAAAAAAAAACTTAAGCTGTAAAAAAAACTTAACTGCCTAAGTTCACTCATTCACTCAGGTAGCAAACGAAAGAGTAGAGATTCAAAGCCATACCTGACCCCATGCTCCTGGACTCTTGCCACACTATGCTCTCTTCAAAATATCATGGTGTTGGGGATTCCTGGGTGGCTCAGTGGTTTAGTGCCTGCTTTAGGCCCAGGGCATGATCCTGGAGTCCCAGGATTGAGTTCCATATCGGGCTCCCTGCGTGGAGCCTGCTTCTCCCTCTGCCCGTGTCTCTGCCTCTCTCTATCTCTCTCTCAGTGTCTCATGAATAAATGAATAAAATCTTTTTTAAAAAACCCCAAAATATCATGGTGTCTGTAACTATTAAAAAAAACTGGATCAAGTCCTATCAGGTGTGTTCATGAGTGATGGCCTAGACATTCATTTCTGGAAGCTTTTACAACATAGATGCAAATTACTCATCTAGCTTTTATTTGGAGATAATATTGCAAATGATGTGTATTGACTAAACTTAATAGTGAGTGGCTGTCTTCAATGGGAGATCAGAGAAGGCAAAAAGACTATGTTTGCAGGGAAATTGAAAATTTAAGGAAAGCTGGAGATGGGTTCTTATAAGATCTTGAAGAGGCATAACTTTTCTAAACAATAGTGATTCTTTCCTTGACAAAATTATAATAAGATCACTTTTCAGAATTTTATATTCTTTATATGAAACTCATTTCTACAACCAGAAAGCAAATGTGCCATTCTTATTTAGGAAAGAAAAGGAAACTAACATTTAATTAGTGTCTGTCCCACTGCCTGGTACATGGTAGTTGCTCAGTAGATGTGAAAATGAATGAATGTCTGCGTTGTCCAACACACTGTGCTATGTGTTTCTATGCAGTGGTATAAGGTTTTCAATAGGAGTTAAGGAGGAGGACATTGAGGCATTGATCTGGGGTTTTTCAGGTTGGAATATTGAGTAATCAAACATATTATATGTGATACTATTATGGAGCTATTTCCAAATGAAGCATACCAATCAAAGAAATTATTTTGGGGAGGTCGTAGGGACATTAATGTCTTGTAGGTCTGTTGTGTCTAATGATTCAATGGAACAGTGAAGGGGAAGCTCTGGGAGGGGAGCAAGAGGAATGCTGCTTCTGAATGCCAGTACCTAGCACAGAGCCTGACATGTGGGAGGCAGTCAACAAATATTTGTTGCGCTATCAATCACTTTATAATCAATGCAAGTCATGCATCCTCAACTCAGCATTATGGGGTCACAGTTTCCTTTATATCCAAATGACACTCTTCAAACTCTCATTCTCCTTAATGCCAATGAAATTCTCAAGAGCAGAGGCCAGTCTCCTTTTGCTCAGCATTTTATCACTAATACTAACAAGATACTTGGCATATAGCAGGTGTTGGGTGAATGTTGTTGGATGAGTGAATGAAGGCTGCATCATTAAAGAATCTGTCTCCAAGTATTTCTGGGGACACCCAGCTGGTCCTGGTTTCCATTGTCATCTCAGATGGAGACTGCTGATCAATCTTGGCTATGTAGCAATTGCTTCTCTGGGTTGTTGTGATCTCTTCACACACTTTTTATTTTTTTATTTTTTATTTTTTTAATTTTTTATTTATTTATGATAGTCACAGAGAGAGAGAGAGAGAGAGGCAGAGACACAGGCGGAGGGAGAAGCAGGCTCCATGCACCGGGAGCCTGACGTGGGATTCGATCCCGGGTCTCCAGGATCGCGCCCTGGGACAAAGGCAGGCGCCAAACCGCTGCACCACCCAGGGATCCCCTCTTCACACACTTTTTAAAATCAGGGACCCAACTGCTCTCTGTGTTTCCTGAAGCACTTCCTAAGAGGCTTAACAAATTTAACTTAACTCTTAAGGATAGCATAAGGGATTGATAACATTGGAAGCAAACTAAAAATCGTATGGCAAATAATAGTGCTCCTCGACTCCACAAACTATGCCTCTGAAGAGGTCCCCACACTTTTCCTTCTTCTTGAGCCCCATCATGTTGCTGAGGTGTATTTCCTCCCATTCATGAGAGTTCTAGTTGACTCTGTCTATTGTGGATTGAATAATATCCCCCTCCAATTCATATTTACCCAGAACCTGTGAGAATGTGACGTTATCTGGAATGGGGTTTTGCAAATATAATCAAGTTACGATGAGGTCATGCTGGATTAGGGTAGGTCCTAAATCCAAACACTAGTGTCTTTATATAAAGAGAGAAATTTGGACACAGAGATACCGAGGAGACACAGGAAAGAAAGCCATGTGAAGAGATTAAGTTATACTGTCACAAACCAAAGAACACTGAGAATTGCTGCCAAACCACCAGAAGCTGGTGAGAATATGCAGAGGCATATAAGAGGCAAAGAAATATGCTTTCCTAGGGTCTTCAGAAGGAACTCGGCCCTACTAACAACTTGATTTTGGACTTTAGACCTCCAGAACTGTGACAGAATATGTTTCTGTTGTCTCAAGCCACCCAGTTTGTAGTAATTATTATGGCAGCCTTAGGCAACTAACACACGGTGCCTGCTTCCTGAAGTCCAGGGCTCTGACATCTCTGCTGACTCCAACCAGAAAAAATGGGAAAAAAAGAAAAAAAATTCACATCAAAAGAATCCCCCTAAGATTATTTCCTTTTCCTACTGCCACTGAAGAAGGCTTTTAGCATATTACATAACTGACAAGGCTTACCTTTGTAGGCTCACCTTGTGGGCTTCTCTTGGCATCAAATCTGAAGTAGCTCCCCAGCCACTCTCTAGCAGGTAACTGAGTTAAATATTCTTCATTGCAATACCTGAAATTATCTTGTTCAATCACTTTTTATTGACTGAATCACCCCCTACCTCTAAAATTTAAGGTCCATGAGAGCAGACCTTATCTCTTTGGTTCACATCTAAATCTAAAGTTCCCAGAAAAATGCCTGAAACATAGTAAATATTCAGAAAAAGTACTGACTTACTGAGTGAATAACATTGCCAAACACATAAAGTGGAGATGTTCACTCAAGAGAGAGACTCTGCATCTCTCCTAGAAGGAGGAAATAATCAGAGTGGGGAATGAATAGGTTAATAGGCTATAAAAGGAAGACTAGAAAAGATTGCTTACTACAGACATGGAGAGAGCTGATTATAAAGAATCTCCTTACTCCTGAAAGTGAAGAGTAGACCGACAGACATCGAATCTTGTCTTGGCCTTAAGACAAAAGGATATTTAGTTCAAAGCTTATTCTCTAAAACAGCAGACATGGGAAAGTTGTCAAATCATGTGCTAAATATATGAAGATAATTAAAATCAAATTAAAATGAATTATTAACTTTCAGATCTGATGAATTTACTAACTTTTGTCCATGATTTTTTCTTCTTTTTTTTTTTTTGCAGGTCAGAATTTTTAAAAAAGATTTTATTTATTTATTTGAGAGAGACTGAGAATGAAAGAGAAAAAGAGAGTGTGAGTGTGAGTGCAAGCAAGAGTTGGGGAGGGAGAGGCAGAAGGAGACAGAGAAACAGACTCCTTGCTGAACGGAGAGCTGGATGCAGGGCTGGATGTGGGCCTAGATGTGGGGCTCTATCCCAGGATGCTGGGATTATGACCTGAGCCAAAGGCAACTGCTTAACCGACTGAGCCACCGAGGTGCCCTTGCAGGTCAGAATTTTAAAAGCAATTCTGAATAAAGGGAAGTTTTTATCCTACTCAGTCTTACAGCATGTTAGAGTTCTGTATGCTGGAATGCTTCAAAAAGAGAGAAGTAGGATGGTTGGCACTCCTGGTTGATATGGCTGGGTGCATTTAGCGGATGCTTCTCATAAAGTCCATTTGCCCAGAAAATACAACCAGTCTCCACCTGTCCTGAATAAGGTGCATTGGTCAGAGGTACATAAGCTCTCACATGCCTTTATATTTCTCTCTAATAAATTCCTGCTTATTGCACCATAAGGCATGCTGATATGTTTTTGGACAAGTCATTGAAAAAGTATATCTTCTAATGAAAAATGATTATAGTATTGCTGAAGAGCAGGAAACAACATATGTCAAATATGTGTATTTTTCTATAGCACTTGATAATGTTGAGAATCATTTTAATAGCCCAGGCATATTATCAAAAATTGAACAACAGGAAAGCAAAGTATAAGAAGTTAAGTGAAAGAAAGCAATATGATTGACAAAAGAGGAAAAGTCACAAAGACTCTGGTTTTAGTTAATATAACCACGCTGTTTGTTATCTAATGCCAAATAACAAACCATCCTAAAACTTTGTGGCTTATAGCAGTTGCTCTATTTATTTGTTTATGACTTTGTCATTTGGTCAGAACTTGGTGGGCACAGCTCATGTCTGTCATCTGGGTGGCTCAGCTGCTATTGGAGGATAGAAGACCCACTTTAAAGTTAGTTCATTCCCATGGCTGGCAAGATGGTACTGAATGTCAGTGGTAGCCAGATGGTGTGTGTGTGTGTGTGTGTGTGTGTTAAAGTGGAGGGGCACAAAGTTAGATTGTTGAATTAGAGCACTGGGTAGTTAGTGGAGAATGGATTTGTTTTGTTTGTTTGTTTTAAAGATTAATTAATTAATTAATTAATTTTTGTATATTTTTAAAATTGGAGTTCGATTTGCCAACATATAGTATAACACCCTGTGCTCATCCTGTCAAGTGCCCCCCTCAGTGCCCATCACCCAGTCACCCCATCCCCCTGCCCACCTCCCCTTCCACTACCCGTTGTTCATTTCCCAGAGTTAGGAGTCATTCAGTGCAATCCCTATCAAAATACTATGGACTTTCTTCAGAAAGTTGGAACAAATAATCTTGAGATTTGTATGGAATCAGAAAAGACCCCAAATAGCCAGGAGAATATTGAAAAAGAAAACCAGAGCCAGGGGCATCACAATGCCGGATTTCAAGTTGTACTACAAAGCTGTGATTATCAAGACAGTGTGGTACTGGCACAAAAACAGACACATAGATCAATGGAACAGAATAGAGAACCCAGAAATGGGCCCTCAACTCTATGGTCAACTAATATTTGACAAAGCAGGAAAGATTATCCACTGGAAAAAGTACAGTCTTTTCAATAAATGGTGCTGGGAAAATTGGACCGCCACATGCAGAAGTATGAAACTAGACCACTCTCTTTCACCATACACAAAGATAAACTCAAAATGGATGAAAGATCTAAATGTGAGACAATAATCCATCAAAATCCTAGAGGAGAACACAGGCAACACCCTTTTTGAACTTGGCCCCAGCAACTTCTTGTAAGATACATATATGAAGGCAAGGGAAACAAAAGCAAAAATGAACTATTGGGACTTAATCAAGATAAAAAAAACTTCTGCGCAGCAAAAGAAACAGTCAACAAAACTAAAAGACAGCCTACAGAATGGGAGAAGATATTTGCAAATGACATATCAGATAGAGGGCTAGTATCCAAGATCTATAAAGAACTTATTAAACTCATCTGCAAAGAAATAAACAATCCAATCATGAAATGGGCAAAAGAGATGAATAGAAATTTCACCAAAGAAGACATAGACATGGCCAACAAGCACATGAGAAAATGCTCCACATCACTTGCCATTAGGGAAATACAAATCAAGATTTATTTATTTGAGAGAGAGAGAGAGAGAGAGTAGGGCTGGGGAGAGTGGGAAGGGGTAGAGGGAGAGAGAACCCCAAGTGGACTCCGTGCTGAGTACAGAGCTGATCTCATGACCCTGAGATTATGACCCAAGCTGAAACCAAGAGTTGAACACCCAACTGACTGAGCCACCCAGGCCCCCCTAGATAATGGATTTGAAGAGAACAATACTGGAATCGGGAAGGAAAGCTGGGGCCTTTGGGGGGGGGCCCAGATGAGAGATAGTGAGAAACTGAACCTGGACAAAGGATCATTGCTTGGAGAGGAAAGGACAGATTAAAGAGATATTTAGGATATATATGGTTATGATATGCAGAGTGTTATGTGAAATGCACAAAAGGAAAGGATACTAGATTATAAATTAAATTATCTTCCCCCTCTAGCCTTCTTCCTGGATCAGACCTAGGACTTCCATGCATAGGGGACAAAGCAGAAATAGGCCATGACAGCCAGAACACTGAGGTTAATATGCACAACAACAAAAAATGAGAAAGAGAGAGAGAAGGAGAGGATGAGTTTCGAAGGAGAAATGGTATCAGGGAAATGTGGGGGACTTTAGAGAGAGCACAATGAGTGGTTAGAGTGGACAGCAGCTGTCAGGCATCAGGCACCATCTGTTATGTGAGTCCGTGAAGATAGACTAGGCAAATAAGAAGTTTGGCTAGATATGGATTCCCCTGAATTGGTGTTCTTTGAAAGAACCCTAAAAGGAGTTGAGTTGTTTTTTATTTTGTCTTGTCAGACTAATGTTTCTTGGACTACCATTGTGTTTGAATTCAACTGTGGGTGGCTTGATGTTTTGCAACTTATAACTCACGTGCAGGGGAATCAAGACATGCGAGGGAATCAAGAAATATTTCCAGTGTTCAGTTTAGAACCTTAAGTAGTGTCCCCAACAGAGAATGGAGGAGGAGAAACATGTTGAGGGGTAAGTCTGGGACACGTTAACTTGGAGTGTCTGCGGTGATAGATTGTGATGGATATTTGAACAGATTTGTGAGTCTGAGGCCTTAGATGGAGGTGTAGGTTTGGGAGACGCAGCATTCACATAGCTGCTACAACTGGGAAGGTGTATAAGACCTACGAGGGAGGACACATAAAGCCAAAAGAGAAGAGGGCTAGTGAGAAAATGGGAGAATATCAAGACTTATGGAGCGGGCAGTGGAAGAGCTGCTTAGGAATGTGGCCACGAAAAAAGAGTTGGAAAGGTTTAAGAAACCTCAGGAAAGTATGGTGTCACCAAAGCCAAGGGTTGAGGATTTCAGGAAGCAAGAAATAATCCACAACATTATCCTCAGCAGAACAATTCACTAAAATAAGGACAAAAAGTCATCACTGGATGTCTCAATAGGCCACTGATTGCTCTGACAAACTGTTTTACTGGAATGGCTGGGATGGAGCAAGGCTGCAACTATGAACTGAATGGGAAGTGCAGAAGAGAGGGTTTCCAGCAGGTGTAGACTACTTTCAAAAGTCTGGGTTGGTAGAGGAGGAGACATATGGTGGAAGAGATTGGGAAGGTATAGGGTCAAAGGAAGGTATTGGGGGTTTCGACACATTTTTGAGAGAAAAAGATTGTTTTCTGTTCCATTTTGAGCAAGGAAGCTCAAGCAGCCTTACCTAAGACTGCCTCTTAGACTATTCTGGTGCATTGTTTTGTTTTTCCTATTAAAAATATTTTATGCAAACTATGGGACGCCTGGGTGGCTCAGTGGTTGAGCCTCTGCCTTCAGCCCAGGGCATGATCCTGGACTCCTGGGATCGAGTCCCACATCAGGCTTCCTGCATGGAGCCTGCTTCTCCCTCTGCCTATATCTCTGCCTCTCTCTCTCTCTGTCTCTCATGAATAAGTAAATAAAAATCTTTAAAAAAATATTTTGTGCAAACTAAATAAATGAAAACAAACACACAGAATAGAGTCCTTCATTGACCTATTGGACACGTTAGAAAAAGCAAATATTCTGATTGTGTTCTATTATATTTTATTTTGAATGATGGATATAGATAGGAATACTAGTTTAGCAAGACTTTATCTGCAGAACTATTTTTTAAAAAGATTTAATTTATTTATTCATGACACACACACAGAGAGAGAGAGAGAGAGGCAGAGACACACACAGAGGGAGAAGCAGGCTCCATGCAGGGAGCCCGACATGGGACTCAATCCCGGGTCTCCAGGACTACACCCCAGGCTGAAGGTGGCGCTAAACCACTGGGCCACCAGGGCTGCCCTATCTGCAGAACTATTGAGTTAAAGGCATATCCTCATGTTTCTAACTGATAATTTGTTTTCCTGATTGTAAAAGTTATAGATGCTCATTGGAAACATACATGCACACACACATCAGAAAAGGAATAAGAGGAGAAAAACTGCTTTTTAAGAACTGTTTATAAATGTGAAACTCTACCAGAAAGTCCATGGCAGAAATTCCAGTTGTCTATTCAAGAAAGTTCAACTACTTTTGGTCCGATATGTGTTTGTAACTATTGGAGTCTTTCTGCTTGTTCCTGAGTCTTCGTTTTTAAAATAATATTCAGAATGGGTATAAGTTTGGTGGGAATGTAAACTGTTATAACTTTTCTGTATTAGAACCTTTATTTATTTATTTTTCAGGGAAACTCTATCCCCAACATGGGGATTGAACTCACGCCCCTGAGATCAAGTCACATGCTCTACTGACTGAGCAAACCAAGCACCCTTGAATCAGAACCTTTAAAATTACTATCTTATAACACAGTGAGTCTAATTCTATGAATTTAGTGAAATAATTATAGGTTTTCACATTTAAGTATAAGACTCTTTATTGGATATCAGAAAAACAACCTAAGTATCCAATAATAAAACCATTAATACATATGGTAAATCCATATGATACAACTAGTAAACTCAGATTTTTCAAGAATATTTAATAGCTTGGGAGAATGTGATATAATAATAATTCAGGCTGTAGTTTTTCAGAATTATCTGAATTGAAAAAAAACGTGTGTGTGTGTGTGTGTGTGTGTGCGTGTGTATAAATGGTCTGTAAATAAAATACATCTAAAAAGGCAGTAAGATGCAAATAGTTCTATATCCAGTTAATTCTACTGTGGGTAATTTATATTTTCATCTTGTTCATTTTTCCATATTACTTAATTTTCTAAGATGACAATGCATTGTTTTTAATAATAAAAAATGTTAATAATAAAGATACATTGTATCTGGCGTTTGATTTGTAAATTCTGTTGACTCTGTGCCAAAACCCAGTACATTCTGACTCGATGTCACTCAAACCCAGGGTATTTGAAACTCTCTAAAAACCCTCAGAAATCTGAAGTAATATAATGTTGTTCTGTGAATAATGCTTTCCTTGGGAGGAGATCAAGCAATAATCCCAGTTTTTGTTTTGTTTTGTTGGTTTTTGCTGTTTTTTTTTTGTTTTGTTTTGTTTGTTTGTTTGTTTTGGGCAAGTGGCCTTTACAAGGGATGACTTTAGGAAATTTAGATTATCCCATTTAAAAATGGTAGGGTTGAGCACTGGGTGATATGCTATATGTTGGCAAATTGAACTCCAATAAAAAAATTAAAAAAATTAAAATGGTAGGGTACTGGGGTGCCTTGGTGGTATAGTCAGTTGAGTGACCAACTCTTGGTTTTAGCTCAGATAGTGATCTCAGAGTCATGAGATCCAGCGCAGCATCCAGCTCTGCTCAGTGAGGAGCCTGCTTGAGATTCTTTCTCCGTCTCCCTGCCCCTCCTGCTTGTGTTCTCTGTCTCTCTAAAAGAAATAGATAAATATTTTAAAGATTTATTTTATTTTATTTATTTATATTTATTTATTCATGATAGACATAGAGAGAGAGAGAGAGAGAGGCAGAGAGAAAAGCAGGCTCCATGCAGGGAGCCCGATGCGGGACTCGATTCCAGAACTCCAGGATCGCGCCCTAGGCCAAAGGCAGGTGCCAAACTGCTGAGCCACCCAGGGATCCCCAGAAATAAATAAATCTTAAAAAAAAAGGTAGAGTACTGGTATTTCACCTAGCTAAATAGTTTATTAAAACTGAGTTATTATGGCAGATGTTTGCATTTGTCCCAGAGCTGGTGTTAAATCAGGTGCAGTGGTGACGTTATTGCTAATGCTGACATTTTTTCCTTTTGTGGGCAGACTGCTCATGAGTCTGGGTATCTATAAAAATGACATAACTTTCCTTAGAATCAGAACATCTCCCTATGTCTGATTACTTTCCTTAATTCTTTATGTTTGGGTAGAAATTTTTTCCCATGGCTTTATTTTATTTAGAAATCTAGAATTCTGAGGTACATTTATATGTGGGTGGACATGTAGATGTTTCTTGTTTCCAAGTCACCCCATCTAGGAGGAAATGAGAGACAAACTTTGCTGGAGCATCATTATGTACAATGCACTGTGCTGGGTGCCATTCCTTCATCCTCAAAATGCCTGGGATCCAGTTTCCCCTGGTGGAAATGTGGCAGTACTCACCCTTGAAGAAAGCCTGGTGAGAAGTTGCTTTGATTCCACGTGCCTTTTAATAGTGAGGGGTAAGGTCCTGACCTTTGGGAAGCATGGCCTTCTATGAACTATGTTAGAAATGATTGCCATCCTCAGCTTGTGGCCGCTTCTTAGCTTTTTCTCACAGATGATCCTACCCCTGAGGATGTCCAGGGCTTTCACCACCTCACCAGTTCTAGATGTCCCTCAGATCCTTGTTCAGTAGTAGTCATGCTTGCCACACTACCCTGCTTGTATTTATTTCCTATTGCTGCTATAACAAATTACCACAAATGTGACAGCTTAAAAATGAGACGGGGTGCCTGGGTGGTGCAGTTGGTCAAGCGTCCAACTCTTAGTTTCAGCTCAGGTCATGATCTTGGGGTTGTGAGATCAAGCCCCTCCTTGGGTTCCTCAATCAATGTGGAGTCTGCTTGTGACTCTCTCTCTCTCTCTCTCTCTCTCTCTCTCTTTGTTTCTAAAATAAATAAATCTTTAAAAAAAATAAGAGATTTCTTCTCTTAGTTCTGGAGGTGAGAAATTCCAAAATTGCCCTTATTGGGCTTAGCCAAGGTGTCTGCAGGGGCTGCTTCCTCCTGAAGGCTGTAGGGGAGAATCTGTTTCCTTGCTTTTTCTAGCTTCTAGCACTGTATTTCTTGGATTTCTTGGCTCATGGGCCCTTTTTTTCATTTTAAAAGCCAGCATCATAGCATTGTCAGATCTTAAGCTTGCTCTACTTCCTTCTTCACATTACTTTTTCTCTTAGAAGAACCCTTGTGATTGCCTTGGGCCCGCTTGGATAATCCAAGACAATCTTCCCATCTCAAGACACCCAACTTAATCACATCTAGAAAAATCTCTCTGGCCATATAATGTAACAGTCACAGGTTCAGAGAATTAGGTCTTGGACACTAGGGCAGGGGGGGCATCATCCAGCCTACTCTACCATTTGATGCTGGCCAGCTGCTACTATTATCAGGTGCCCTGAATTCACACCAGTGCTTCTCAAGAGTGCTTTGTAATATGTTAACACATACATGAGGTGGCATTTTAACCTACACAATAGGGCATGAGAGCTGGAAGTAGAAACAGTTTAGCAGGATCTAGAATCACATTGTCTGGATTTTAATCCTGGTCTCTGTCCCTGAACCACTTACACGCTATGTGACCTCAGGAAATTTCCTTACCTCTCTCAATCTCAGTTACATCATCTGTAATATGACAACTGTCTGCCAGAGTTATTGTGAAGGGTAAATGAGACAATGTTTGTTAAGTGATTAGTGTGGTGCCTAACATGCAGAAAAATGTTCAAAAATTATTAGTTCTTAAGAGTATTATCAGTCTATCCTCCTTACTTTACAGATAAAAACAAGAGGCTTAGTAATACTAGGTGATTTATCTTTGCCTAACATTCTTGACCTCAGAATCTACAGACAAGGAGAAAACAAGTGAGATGTTAGAGCTATTTGGAACCTGTAGAGAAATTCCCTTCCTCTACCTGCCCAAACGCTGCTACTGTTACTTGCTAGTGCCAGTCTCTACCACATTCCAGAACATTCCACACATTCTGAACCATGGTGCCACCACTTTTACTTCAGTGCTTCCCTCCTGCAGAGTGGCTCCCATTCTTCTGTTCTGCTACTGGATAGGCTCTCAAAACTGTTTTGGAACATTTGCTGCAATTTTGATTGAAGTTCTATAAAATCTCATTCCTGCTGCCTACTAGATTTGGGTGTCTAGTTTTTATTTTTAAATTAACATGTTCAAGACCAAACATGTGAATACCCTTCATCTCACTGACTCCTTCCTGAATGATGCTCATCTCAATGAATGGTGACAACCTTTCCTCCAAGCTGCTCAGAACCAGTGCTTTAGTGATTCTTCTGTCTCTCACACCCTGTATCCACTCTGACAACAAGACTTAAAATTTTTAACTTCTCCCTTCAAATCTGACTTCTTCTTGCTACCTCTATTGACACCAGCAGTCCTAAGTGCTGTCCTCTCACATCTGGAGCATCACCATCGAACAAATATCCCTGCCGCTCTTTCTTACACTCATCATCCTACAACATAAGTCAGATAATGCCACTTCATGGTTCAACCTTCTTCAATAGGCTTACACTATTCTTAAACAAAATCCAAAGTCTTTGTCATGCCCTGCACAGTTCTGTGTGATCTGCCTACTTTCCTGATCTCGTTTACCACCATTTCTCCTTTACACCTCTTGAGCCACACTGGTCCTCTTGCTGCCTTGGGAATCACTCCAAGCATGTTCCCACCTCAGAAACTTTGTGCTGTTTCTTTAGCCTAGAATACCCTTTCCTCCGGATAACTTCATCAGTCGTATCCTCACTCCATTCAGATCTTTGTCAAATATTGTGCCACCGTATGTGAAAAAGCACTTTCATTACTTTCTTTAGAGTACTTGTTATGCCTTTGTTTTTTATACTGTGTTGTTTATTGATTTATTATCTCCCAAACCCACTAGAATAGGATGCTCCAAGTTCACCATTGTGTTTTTAGCACCTAAAACAGCATTTGACTTATAGTTGGCACTGGATGCATGCTTTTTTAAAATTTTGGTTTTTTTTTTTTTTTTTGAGGAAAACACAATATTTTTGATAACCATATTTGCATACATTTTTACATAGATAAGGTTATTTTGTATATGCAGTTTTTCATCCTTTTTTTCTTTTGATACATAATTTTTAATAAAATTAAAAAAATGTTTCCTTTGTGTTAGCATTCTATATCCTTTATATGTACTGATTATCTTAATCTTCCCAATAGCTTTATGAGATAGGTACTATTATTATCTTTCCTTTAGAGATGAGGGATGGCTCTCCTTCCTAACAACTTGATTTGGAAGCTTCTATCATTTCACAGTTACCTTTCTCTATAAGTATGCAGAGCATTGTATAGCAGTTCTTCTTGTGAATAGATCTGGCTGGTCTCAGCCTAAGTGCTTTCCTGGGAGAAAATTATTCAGGGCATTGTATGAACTCTGCTCCTGGCTGCTTCTACACGTGTATGGTTCCCCCAGTAAACTGTATTTTGTGTTCATACTGTATGGTACTAACACCTGGGTGGTTCAGTGGTTGAACATCTGCCTTTGGCTCAGGTCGTGATCCTGGGATCCTGGGATCGAGTCCCTCATTGGGCTCACCCGGTGAGACTGCTTCTCCCTCTGCCTATGTCTTTGCCTCTCTCTGTGTCTCTCATGAATAAATACATAAAATCTTAAAAAAATACTGTATAATAGTATGAGGTGTGAGTTCCTGACCCCTCTGAACAGTAGTTAGATATTTCTATATTGGGTTACCTTTGTTGTTCAAAAAGAAAGCATAGCAATAAAGCAATAAAGCAAATCAATAAAGTATGCCATAAGGGCAATATTGTATTTATGAGGTTCTTAAAATGTATTTTATCCCACTGATACCTTGCCTATCCTGTCCCATGCCCAAGCCTCTAACTAGCATTCTACTTCCTGGAAAAGTAGCATGGTAACAGATCCCTGAGCTTGACTCTAAGACTACCAATATCTCTGAGTAAAACTTGCCAGAAGCTCTGCTTTGCTTCCCATTTGGATTCCAGTGAATACTAACTTAACCAGAAAAAGGCATTATAAGGAAAAGTCAAAATCCCTTACTTTCTTTTTAAAAATTTTAATCTAATTAATTTTTAATCTTTTAAATATTTAAGTTAGTTAACATATAGTGTAGTGTTAATTTCAGAGGTTGAATTTAGTGATTCATCACTTATATTTAATACCTAGTGCTCCTTTCAGCAAGTGCCCTCCTTCCTGCCCGTTACCCATTTAGCCCATTCTCCACCAACCTCCCCTGCAGCAACCCTCAATTTGTTCTCTATATTTAAGAGTCTCTTATGATTTGCCTTCCTCTCTGTTTTCTTATTTTATTTTTCTTTCCCTTTGCCTATGTTCATCTGTATTGTTTCTTAAATTCCACATCTGAGTGAAATCAAATGATATTTGTCTTCCTCTGACTTATTTTGCTTAGCATAGTACCTTCCAGCTCTATCCACATTGTTGCAAATCGCAAGATTTCATTCATTTTTTTAAATATTTTTATTTATTTATTCATAGAGAGAGAGAGAGAGAGGCAGAGACACAGGCAGAGGGAGAAGCAGGCTCCATGCAGGGATCCCGACGCAGAACTCGGTCCCAAGCCCCAGGATCACACCCCAGGCTGCAGGCAGCGCTAAACCACTGCGCCACAGGGGTTGCCTGATTTCATTCTTTTTTTTTTTTAATTTTTTTAAAAATTTATTTATAATAGTCACATAGAGAGAGAGAGAGAGAGAGGCAGAGACACAGGCAGAGACAGAAGCAGGCTCCATGCACCGGGAGCCCGACGTGGGATTCGATCCCGGGTCTCCAGGATCGCGCCCCCGGCCAAAGGCAGGCGCCAAACCGCTGCGCCACCCAGGGATCCCTGATTTCATTCTTTTTGATCACTGAGTAATATTCCATTGTGTATGTATATCCCATGTCTTCTTTATCCATTCATCAGTTGATAGACATTTGGGCTCCTTCCATAATTTGGATGTTGTTGATAGTGATACTATACACATTGGGGTGCATGTGCCTCTTGGAATCACTATGTATCCTTTGGATAAATACTTAGTAGTGTAATTGCTGGGCTGTAGGATAGCTCTATTGTGAACTTTGTGAGGAACCTCCATACTGTTTTCCAGAGGGGCTGCACCAGTTTACATTCCTACAAATAGTGCAAGAGAGTTCCCTTTCTCCACATCCTCACCAACATCTATTGTTTCCTGAGTTATTAATTTTAGCCATTTTGACAGCTGTGAGGAGGTATCTCATTGTGGTTTTGAAAATCCCTTCCTTTTTATGTCTGAATGAGATACTGATTTTTTTTTTATTTTGGGGTAATCTTTGCACCCAGTGTGGGGCTCAAACTCACAACCCCAGGGTCAGGAGTTACATGCTCTAGCAACTGAGTCAGCCAGGCACCCCTGAATGAAATGCTGATATTCTTGAACTTTTTCATGTTCTCTAATGCCTGTCTTTCTGGAAATTACTTCTGCTAGTTTCAAACCATTTGGTTTATTTTTTTTGTCCCCCCCCCCTTAGAATTATGCTGGAAACCCTTTGCTCTTATTTGCTGCACAAATATGGGACACATAATCACACATTCCAGATATGTTCCCATCATCTGTTTGCCTCATGGGCCAGTTTATTTTTCTTCAGACACCAAGTCCTTTTAGAGGCCGTAATATCATCTATTGGCCTTTCTGCAGACAGTTTACATTCTCTGGTATTCCTTAGAAGCATTTACACTTTCCTATCGGATAGCATTTTGTCCTGTTGGAATTATATTTACAATATTTTTCTTACTTGTTTAAAAATAAAAACATAGACACAGTGAGTCTGTCTTTCTCTCCCACCATCTGTCCTTCTTTCAGCTATTAGCTTTGGCCTCAGAGGTACTCTCAAATGTAAGACCTTCCAGCACTGTGCCACTGATTGGGATGATCATGTTACAAAGAAAAAAAAAAAGCCCTAAGAGGTCAGCAAGCATGGCAAAGCTGAATGTTAACGTCCACGGGATGGAAGTGGGAAGTAGAACAAGGTGGCTGCTATGGGGACGTGTGGTGCGCAGGGTTCCCTCTGTCTCCAGGCTGGCTCTCGGAGGGCGTGGTTTGCTGCAGCATCTGGGAGCCTGGGGTCAGCAGTGGGCAAGATGAAGACCGTAACTAGGCAGCGGGGCTGGTGCAAGTGGTAGTAGGATGTCCTACTTTTCTTCTTTTCCTTTCTTTCTTTCCTCTCTCTACTCCTCACCTTTCCTTGAACCTCATACAACTAGTAAGAGAACTACTCTTCCTTAATGTAGAAGAAAACACTGGCATGAAAATACACTGTTCAAATAGTGATATGTATAATTGCAACAGAAAACCAGGGGCTGCTCAGGGAAAAAGTGGCAGTGGTGCAGAGCTGGCTTGGTGAGCTTTGCTCTGTGAGGTGGGCCATGACTCCAGCACTCTTCCTGACTAATGCAAGGAAGTAGGTGGGGGGAGGGGTACTTCTGAGATGAAGTCTGGCCCGCTCCAGAGTCCCTCTGCTTTCCTAAGCCTCTTCCACAGGGAGGCCCTGGTTCTTTCTTTTATTCATAGTATGTGCCTACTATGTGCGAAGTATTGATGCTGGGGATACAGTGACAATCAACGGAAGAACAATCCCTGGTACCGGCAATCTACAAAACTCTTGAGCTATTGCAAGTGTGATGAGTGATAACCAAAAGAATATTAATGATGTCATGGAGCACATAGTGAGGGAGTTAGTCTGATCCCCTTCACCTGTAGGTTCAGGCTTACCTATATGAGCCTTTGCCCATTGGTTAGTTAACTCCTAGCATTAGGCCTGCCAGTGATGGCCTAGAAAGCTGGATGCTTTGGGCATCAATGCAGCCCACCAGATTACAGCCTTCCCCAGCCATCTACCATGTTATTAGTCCTGGAAGCCTGAGCTTTGGTTTCAGGTCCATTGTCCTACACTCTAATTCTTTGCTTGTATTTAGATCCTTTTTTTTTTTTTTAATTTTTATTTATTTATGATAGTCACACACACACAGAGAGAGAGAGGCAGAGACACAGGCAGAGGGAGAAGCAGGCTCCATGCACCGGGAACCCGACGTGGGACTCGATCCTGGGTCTCCAGGATCGCGCCCTGGGGCAAAGGCAGGCGCAAAACCGCTGCGCCACCCAGGGATCCCTTTTTTTTTTTTTTTTTTTTTTTAATTTTTATTTATTGTATTTAGATCCTGTCACCCTTCTTAGTTCTTGCCAGGTCCCTCCCATCTAAGACCAAATCTTTCTCATGAATATTCAGCCACTGACTGGGCTTGGCTTGGGCTGGACTGCCCTCTGTCCACCTGACTTGAGTCTAGACTGTCACTTGGACTCCTCCTGCCATGCCGCACCCTCCAGACTAGACCAACCTGCCCAAACCCAAGCTCACGGAGAGCTTCCAGAGCTGGTCTGCTTGTCCCTTTTGTCCTTACCTTTCTGACTCCTGGTTTCTCCCTCCCCTCTCTCTCATTTTGCTGTGATCCGAAGGCTTTGTGGCTAAGTCTGAGTTATAACATTGTTACCCAATGTGCCCTGGTTTTGTTGGCAATTTAATACCTATTGATTTATTGATTTATTCTTTCTCCCTTTCACATAGAATAAATATTGACTATTGTAATTTTCTGAGAGCCTGCCATGTACCAGGCATTATTCTGAGTGCTGAGGGAATACCAGGGAACAAAACAAGATCCCTGTCCTTTTAACCATGTCCATTCTGTGCATGCTTTCTGCGATATAGATCTTTAATATCAAACACACACTGATGTGAGATCAAATGTATCCTCTACACAATGTATAAGGCACACTATACTTCCAAACCCCCACATTTCTCTAGATGAGGAGCCCAGGTATTTCCTTAATTCCATGCCTCTCACTTCTGCTACTGAAAATGAATCCCCCATATGGACCATTTCCAAACCACTCTGCTGGAAGCATGACATCAGCTCACAAATTTCTGCACCAAGTTTATAAACTACAACTGATAAATGAGTTTAGAGCTTGGAAATCAAATAATTGCCCCTCGAGACTTTCAGACTAGACAACACAAATTGCTCATTGCTGACACAAAGATTCCAAGTGAGGGTTTTCATTTCGGAGGCTTTAACCATGCTATTTAAGGGAATGCAAATTTTACTTTTGCTCTGATTAAAACCTATTATAATAGGTTTTATCATTGTTGGGTAAATACTCTTTTATCTCTCCTTCAAATAGGAATAGTAATTTGGTGGCACACTCACACATGCACGCACACACACACACAGAGGTTCTCTCTGTGTGTGGGGGTGTGTATAGCTATGAGTGTACATGTAATTGTGCAGTTTCTTTAGTTATTTTCTTCCATACTTTGCCTCTCTTCCTAGCTTCAGAGTACTCTTGTGGACTATCATACTTACTGAACAAAGAGAAATATTACCTATCTATCAAGAGAAATTATATTTCAGCAGAATTTTGGGATGCCTGGGTGGCTCAGTGGTTGAGCATCTGCCTTCAGCTCAGGGTGTGATCCCAGAGTTCCAGAATCAAGTCCCACATTGGGCTCCCTGCATGGAGACTGCTCTCCCTCTGCCTGTATCTCTGCCTCTCTCTTTTTGTGTTTCTCATGAATAAATAAATAAAACCTTAAAAAAATTCAGCAGAATTTTGAAATCATGTCCTGAGACTGACCACTTACCTTGAGACAAACATGCCCCACCCACTAGCTGAGCAGCAGACAAGCTGAGGTCAGGACTGTCTTCCAGGCTCTTCCAGGAACCACAGGGGAGTGCTGATGGTGTGAGGCAGAGCATACATCAGATAGGTGGAAAGGGTAACTGGCCATGTGGTGTGATGTGAGAGATTCCTAAAAACGGTACTGGATTAAGAAAGTCCTTCCTCTCTGCTGCAGACAGGGCCTGTTAATGTCCCTGAGAATAGTCCTCAACCAACCACAGAGCAGAATGGGGAAGGATGACTCAAAGATGGGTTCTACGTAGTCTCTCCAAAGTCCCAGTGGAACTGAGCTCCAGTCACCCACAGTGGCAATCTGCTCATCAACATACCCTGGGTGGGTTACTCTCACTCTACCCTGTTTTTCTCTCCCTTTACTTCCTCTTCTCTCTCCTTGTTTTATTCCTCTATTCAGGATTATCTCCAAATAAATCATGTGTATTCCAATCTCTGTCTCAAACTTTGCCGTTGTGGGAACTAAATCTGAGATAAGGGCCCAGATAAATTAGTGAATATTAATTTATAGTGGTCCCTATCTGCCAGGTTGTGATACTCTAACATTGTTTGATAGCCCAAGGGATGGGAAAAAATGCAGATAATCTAAATAAACTACAAAGGGTGGGAAACACCTGTTTTAGTAAATTTAGACATAGATTTGCAACCATGATAGTAGATGACTATAGAGTATTAATTGACTGTATTTTATTGTAGATGAGGAATTTGAGAATTCCTAAGACTGGAAATGGGATGATTTGTCCACATGGACATTTAAGTCAACTTGGATGATAGTCGTTTGGAAGACTATATGCCAGGTGCCAAACCTGTGATTAATAAGAGAAGAATTAGAATTGTGGAAACTCTGCTGGTGAGGACAGGAAGTGGTTGATTCAAGTAAATGGTGAGGCTTCAAAGAATCAATAACCAAAGCCATCTTTCTGTATTGATATAAATTTATATCATTCTTTTAAAGGGCTATATAGTATTCTGTGGATGCTGTACCATAATTACCTAGCCAGCTCTTACTGAGGGACACTTAGATTATTTCCTATTTCTAAAAACTATAAACAAAGTGTGAATACATCTTTTCATATTTGTGTAATTATTTCCTTGGAGTAAAGGTCTACAAGTAGAATTGTCACCAAAGAGTATATATATCTTATGTTTTATTATTTCTTGTCAGATTACCCTCTGGAAAACAGGTACATTTTGTATGTCCACAGAAAAAGCAGGAGGTTCATGTCTCTTCCAACCTTGTCAATGTGTGAGTTTGAGAAATTAAAAAAAATCTTTGCCAAGCTGATAGGTAAAAGTCATCTCAATACTGTTTTAATTTTCCTCTTTTTATATTAGTGAAGTTGAACATTTTTTTCATATACTTACTGACCATTGGTATTTTAATTACCTGTTTATGTCTTTTTGCCCATTTTTTTCTATAGGAGTTTAAATTTTTCTTAATTTGTACAAATTCTTTTAATATTATGGATAGTAGCCATTTGCCTCACATTATTATTATTATTTTCCTTAGTTTGTTCTTTGTCTCTCAACCTTATCTGTGATTTTTTTTTGCCGCACAAAAAGTTTTCAGTTGTTTGTTCTCAACATTATTTGTCTTACTTTTTCCTATTTCCTATTACTTTTATGTTTAAAAATGTTTACATTTAAATATTTGGCCTGTCTATAATTAAGTTATAGAGAGGTAACAATCTAATACTTTCTCCCTAATTACTGATCAATTTTCCCAACATTTTTGAATGATCCCTTATTTTCTTTGGTGATTTGAATGTCAATTCTTGTCAATATTTTACTAGCACCCAGTTATTTCCCATTTCCCTACTCTCTGTAAGCTGCAGCTCCATCATATTGTCAGAGTATGAGACCAAGCCCAACCCTCAGATTAGGCACAGCCAGGGGCACTGGTGAGCGCCACCTCAGTCTGAGTCCAGGAAGGAGGGGGAGAGGGTAGAAGGGAGGCAGTGTTGCAGCAGCTCTTAGGGAACAGGACTCTGACTCACACAGTGACTGGAACATTCATGGGCGGCTCCTTCGAAGCACAAAAATAAACGGGCATCTAACAGCACAGTGGCAGACTGCCTAGATCTTATTCCCTGGACTGGGTACTGGGATGATAGCTTCTCTTTTCTAGCCATTGCTTTAGGTGCTGGCATGATGCCCACTTGCAGTAGAACTGTGCCCTGATCCCCCAGGGTTCGGGGTGACTAAGGATAGCTTTCTTAAATCCTTCTACAAGCATCCTCTTCAAAGAGGAGTTATTTTTAGAGTTTTGGAGGTAAAAAGAAAGGAGACAAAAAAGTTTCATCTCTCTCAAAGCATTTGCTTAGCATAAATTCTTGATTTAAAAAAAATCCCAGCAACCCTGTTTTTAATTAGGCAAGACAAGCATGCATGCCCCCTCATCATGGCTGCGTCTTGACTCTTTCCATCACCCTCAGAAGCTGCTTATGCTCAGTGAGTGCTGGTCTCTCTATTCCCAGCTGTTCCTACAGCTTCAGGACCCAGCAGTGGGCTATCCATCCCTAGAGTGCTTTGAATTCAGTGGTTGTTGCCATTACTGCTACTGTCTTCTGTCACCAAGCCCAACCTACCACATGAGCCTTACTTTTGTGGATGCTGGAAGTCCTTGCTCTGAGAAGGGGTAGCCTGCCTACCCTACCTCCCTTTGGCAGGCTAGGGTTGCCACAGACACTGTGTTGGACCCTGTGTAAGGAGGCCTGGCTGAAGGTAGGTGGAGGCTGAAATTCAGCACTCAATACAGAAGGCCTGACATGCTGCTAGAAAGGTCAGTGGGTACTGGGTCTGCCTCAAGGAAGGTGCACCTTTCAAATTTGTACAAAGCCTCTGTTTGGGCTATCAGTGGTACTGGGGTAGGGCTTGGTGTAACTGTAAGGTAGCTTGGAGTTATAGCCTTTTGCAATAAGAAAATAGATTAAATCCCTTATAGTAGTTACTGGCAGGGTTCATTTCAGGTACTACATGCTTTAGGTGCTTAGCAGTTTCTCTCCCTGCCCTCTGACAGGAAGCCTATTGTCACTGACTATACTTTTGTACTTTGAATGAATGTGAACATTTTACCTCTCCTTGCCTTTAGCTGAGGGATACCTGTTCTGCTATGATGAAAGTCTATTCTCTGAGATGAAGTATCCAGTGTATTGTTCTTTACTAGCCCTCTTTCTTGTCTTTCCAGAAGCTTAGAGATTTATGAATAGGACAGCCCATGCCATGAAAAAGGGTAAAGGACATCTATGGAATTGTCAACCTCATACCCTTCTTCTAGGAACTCTCTCTCCTTCAACCTCCCTCCCTCTTCTCTTATCCTCATGGTTAAGTCAGGAATATAATTTCCATATATAATATATCTTGTTAGGTTTGACCCAACCTGGGCACAAAGGTTTTCCCTGTTTTTTTTTCCAATTAAAATTGAGAGGGACTGTTCATCTCTAAGAATAAAGCTCTAAGATTTTAAAAAGAAAAAAAATTGCGTATAGCTAGTTTTCCTCCTGATAGAGATAGATGATCTACATAGAGAATGACGGTAGCCTAAAGAGAGAAGTGGAGATCCCAAATAGAGAAGGAGAGAGTTCTGGAAGCTTTCCATTCTCTGTCCCAGAGGCTCATCTGCCTCCCAATTTTCCCCATCATTTGATTATTTACCTCCTTCTAGGATTTGGTGAACCAGTACCTCTTGCTCTCCATCCCTTTTGCTTAGGCAAATTCAAGTTGTGTTCCTGTCCACCTTACAACCAAGAGCTTTACTTACACAAAGGCAAATAAAGTACCCTAGAGTTTTTTGTTTTTCTAGTTAGACTCCATGGGGCCTGGACTATAAATATTACTTCACACAGATGAAAACTAAGAGGTCTATTGGATCATCTGTCATTTGGATTGTTAAATAGGATTCATTACCAGGCTGAAGTTTAACAGTGAAGTGAATAGTGAAGGAAATCAAGTCCAGAGGGTTTTCCGTTTCACAATAATGCTAATTTCCTGAGAAAACTGTTTGACCCCAGACAAGGCATTTACTTTTTCAAGAGAATTGTTTTGTCTCTTTCTCTCCCTTTTTTAAACAACAGAGTGCTATTGTATAATAGACATTCTTGAGATGATTTTCTTTCTGTACACACATGTGAGAAAACTAAAGAGGGGTATGAGTAGAATAAACAGGATTGAACATGCATATGTGTAAAGCACAGTATGAAGAATCTCTACTGAAATTCTGTTCATGGTTTCATGAGATCAATGTTACTGTAAACCTATTTTTCATGTTTGCGTTAATGATACCCATTTAATCACCATTGATCTTGAGAAAACTCTGTGGAGGCCACAGAGCTGGAGAAAAGAATTCCTTCCCACAGAGTGTTTATAACCTTAGTCTGTACGTATACTCCTGCAAAGAAATTAAGGCAAGGCCAATTGAAGTAGACACTGTAACAAAGAGAATCAAGTATTCTGGAAGCATTGAAGGAAGAGAGAATGATTCCAGCTGGGTTGGAACACAAATGGCAGATTTATATTACCCAAGCTCAGGGAAAACTATCTACAAATCTGAGAATGTTAGTTTATTGCTTTGCAATGATAATTATGTCCGACAGGTTTCTAGATGCTTCTTCGATTGTACATGAGCTTACTACAGGGCCCTTAAGTAACCCCTGATGCTTCCTTAACTGAGATTCTATTTTATGATGAATATTTCTCAAATACTTCATAATTCTAATGCTTGAGGATTTTATAAGATGAGAGGGAATGTAGTGAGTGGCTTGATGGATCAAGTTCAAAAGGCAAAAAGGCATCTCTTTTCATACTAAAAATGAGCAAGGATTAGCAAGCTTTGGGGTTTTTTGGGTGAAGGGCCAGGTAATAAATATTCTTGCCTTTCCAGGCTGTGAGAATTCTGTCACGACTACTCAACACTCCTCTGTTAGGGCAAAAGTTGCCATAGGCAATAAGTAAATGATGAACAAGGCTATGTCCCAATAAAACTTTATTTACAAAAACAGGTAGAGGGCTGGATTTAGCATGTAGACTATAGGTTGCTGAAACCTGAACAAAGAGAAAAGGAAAGGAAAAGGGTTATGAGCATTTAATGAAAAGGACCTACTGGTACGATGTTGTATATTGTGGGGAGATATAAGGATGTAAAACACATGGTCCAAAGTCTGGTACAGTGGAGGAAATCTGTAAACAAATAACCAGAATATGACATGAAATGGGATTTATTACATAAGCACCAAATATTTCTGGTTTAAAGAAGGCAGAAGACAGGATCTGTTCACCTGGAGAAAGGGAAAGGGACTGCAGCCAAGAGGAGCCTTATAAGAAAATGAACAGAGACAAAAGAACATTAGGAGGGAACAGGAACATTTAGAAGAAAGTCTGATACACAGTTATGTGCCCACACCTTGTTTTCTGTCTTTGCCTTTCCCAGAGCCTCATGATTGGATGTCCACTCTAGAATTAGTCTGGCCCTTAATAAGGACCTATCTTAGCAGCTGTTGCCTCACCAGAGTGGCTTGAAATAAAGTCATACTTCTGGAGCCCAGAATCTGGTGGCACCAGTGCTAGTCACCTACAGTTGTACCCCTCAAATTTCTTCATTGCAGCATTTCCCAAGCCTGGTATTTGCTCCTCAGCTTTGCCTTAATTTCTCCTCCTAAGTTAACCTGACTAGTACCTAAATGCTCCTTTGCAACTAGGAATTTGGTACCCACATTGGCACCTTCCAGACCATCTTTCCTGGAGCTGGATCCTGCTCCCAAAACTCTCTGCTCACAGGTGGTAAGTCTGTTATATAAGAGCAAAGATAATTGATCAATTTCTCACCTGACTTCCAGATTATACTGGGCCACTTTCTTCCTTCCCAGACTGAAGAAGCCATATGGCTTACTCTTCTTCCCTGCTGGCTGTTTGTTGCAGGAACTTCACATACTCTGTGCCTGAGCCCCCGAGTCAGTGCAGTATCACAAGCCTCATGCCTGCTCAGCCTGAAATGGGCCAGGCTGAAATAAGCTTCCAAACCATCCTTGTTGCCAGTTCACAATCAAGATTACCATTTGTCAAGTTAAAACAAATAAAAAGCCAATATTGATGGGATGGAAGCAGCTTTTACCTGGCACTAAACTGCTGAGCCACCCGGGCTGCCCCTAATCTTTAAAGTTTAAAAAGCTCTTGGCGAATAAAAAGGAGCCAACCCTATGCAACAGTTGGAAAACTGACACCATCTGTGTGCTCCAAGAGTGGATGGTTTTAATACAGGGAATTTGAGGCATGCAGATTTTGTAAGGCCAGCACAGGTAAGGATGCTATTGTCAATGATTTCAGCCTATAGCACAAAGTGGGTAGTTCTCAAAGGCTCCCTTAAAAGCTACGTTTAAAGTCAAGAATGTGTGGGAAGCTCCTGCAAGCCATCACAGTTGCAGCACCATGAAGGCAGTTTCAGCAGCCAACAGTTCTGAAGCAGTTCGTAGGGGTTCATCTGGAAACTACTAAGAACTTTGGGTCTACATTAGCTCACAGATCTGCCTGTGGTGGCCTCCAGAGAGGGATAGCTTTACCTTCTCTTCTATTGTCCACATCTCACTGCAGTGCTTCTCACTGGCAGACACTACCCTGCAACTCTTTGGGAAAGGGCTTCTGGGAGATTTAAACCTTGGCCCCTCTCGCTTATGGAAGAGCAAGGAAATGGTGTTGAAAGCAGACTATCCTAGGTTTGTCACTAAGCCTTTTTTTTTATTTTTTAAATTATATTTTGAAAATTATGTTTTTTTTTAAAAAAAATCTATGTTTCAAAACTGGGTTACTCAACATTGCTAGTGGGAATGTAAAATGGCGCAGCCACTCTGGAAAACTGTTTGCCAGTTCCTTGAAAAATGAAATATACAGCTACCACATATTCAATAATTACACCTCTGAGCATTTGTCCTAGGGAAATAAAAATTTATATCTACATAAAACCTGTACACAAATATTCATAATATCTCTATTTGTAATAAACTGTGGTATATTCATACCATAGAATACTACTAAGCCATAAAAAAGAATGGATAGCAAATGGAAAGCTATTCCATGTTCACAGACTGGAAGAACAAATATTGTTAAAATGTCCATACAATCTAAAACAATCTACAGATTCAATGCAATCCCTACAAAATGCCAACAACATTTTTCACAAAACTAGAGTAAATAATACTAAAATTTCTATGGAGTCACAGAAGATCCCAATAGCCAAAACAGTCTTGAGAAAGAAAAACAAAACTGGAGATATTACAATTCCAGATTTCAAGGTATACAAAACGGATATTCAAAACAGTATGGTGCTGGCACAAAAATAGACACATAGATCAATGGAACAGAATAAAGAGCCCGAAATAAACCCATTCTTGTCAATTAATCAATAATTAATAATTAATTATGTTAATAATCAATTAATCTATAACAAATGAGGGAAGAGTATGCAATAGGGGAAAGACAATCTCTTTGGCAAATGGTGCTTGAAAAACTTGGGATCCCTGGGTGGCGCAGCGGTTTGGCGCCTGCCTTTGGCCCAGGGCGCGATCCTGGAGACCCGGGATCGAATCCCACGTCGGGCTCCCGGTGCATGGAGCCTGCTTCTCCCTCTGCCTGTGTCTCTGCCTCTCTCTCTCTCTCTGTGACTATCATAAATAAATAAAAATTAAAAAATAAATAAATAAATTTAAAAAAAAAGAAAAACTGGACACGATTTCTTATACTGTACGCAAAAATAGACTCAAGATGAATTCAAGAACTAAATGTCACACCTTATACCTGGTGTTTGTCAGGAGGTATATATATATATATATATATATATACACCTATATATATATATACACCTATATATATATATATACCTATATACCTATATATTATATATATAATACCTATATATATATATATACACCTATATATATATACCTATATACCTATATATTATATATATAATATATATAATAGAATATTACATAGCCATAAAAGGAATGAGATTGTGCCATTTGTGACAACATGGGTGGACCTAGAGGATATTATGCTAAGTGAAGTAAGTCAGACTGAGAAAGACAAATACCATGTGATTTCACTCATATGTGGAATCTAAAAAAAAAAAAAACCCACACAAATGAATAAACAAAAAGTAGAATCAGATCTACAAATATCTAATACAAAATGGTTGCCAGAGGGGAGGTGGATGGAGGGATAGGCAATATGGATGAAGGTACAGTCTTCCAGTTATGGAATGAATAAGTCACAAGAATAAAAGGCACAGCATAGGGAATATAGTCAATAATACTGCAATAGCACTGCATGGTGACAGATGGTACCACATCTGTGGTGAGCTTAGCATAACACATGAGCTTGTCAAATCACTACTGGAAACTAATGTAACTTTGTGTTACATTACTGTGTTACAAACAGAATGTCAACTATACTTAAAAGTGTTTAAAAATAAAAAGAATTAAATATTGATACATGCAACTTGAACAGATCATCAAAGAATTATGTTGAGGAAAAGGTCAGTTTCAAAATGGTACATAGTGTATGATTCCATTTTTATAACGTTAAAATGAAAAAAATAGAACAGATTGTTAAGGGTGAGAGGGTTCTTAAGGGATTAAGGAATGAGATCTCTGTGGCTGTAATAAGGAGGCATGAAGATCCTAGTGATAAAGCTACTTTGTATCTTGAGTGGTAGTGAACAAGTAAGTCCATACATGTGATAAAATTGCAAAGACCTAAATACGCACATACACATAAGTGAGTACATGTAAAAATGGTGAAATCTGAATAAAGTGGATGGATTGTGTAAATACAATTTATGGCTCTGATGTTGTGCTATAATTACACAAATTGGTATCTTTGGGTTGGGGGAAAAACTATATGAAGAATATAGAGACTCTGCCTCTCTCTCTCTCTCTCTCTCTCTCTCTCTGTGTGTGTGTGTCTCTCATGAATAAATAAATAAAATCTTAAAAAAAAAAAAAAAGAGCAGCCCCCGTGGCTCAGTGGTTTAGCACCGCCTGCATTCTGGGGTGTGATCCTGGAGACCTAGGATCGAGTCCCGCGTCGGGTTCTCTGCATGGAGCCTGCTTCTCCCTCTGCCTGTGTCTCTGCCTCTCTGCCTCTCTGTCTCTGTCTCTGTCTCTGTCTCTGTCTCTCTCTCTCTGTGTCTCTCATGAATAAATAAAATCTAAAAAAAAATTAAAAAAAGAATATAGATAATCTGTATTATTTCTTAAGACTGCGGGTGGACCTACAATGACCTCAAAATAAAAAAGTCTAGTTAACTCTGGGATATAGAACCTTTAATAGGAGATTGAAGAAAAGATTCCAGCAGTGAGAAGATGGTAGGACTAAATAAATAAATGTCAAGACTTCTTCGAACTCTTAGGATTTCCATATTTCTCTTTTCTTTCATTCTCTCCTTCCCCTCCCTTTTCTTTGGACAGAGCATGCAAGGTTGGGGAGGACAGAGAGAATCTTAAGTATGCTCCATGCTCTCATGGAGCCCCATATGGGGCTCAATCTCACTACCCTGAGATCATGACCTAAGCTGAAATTAAGAGTGGGACACTTAACCCACTGAGCCACCCAGGTGCCCTTCCTTTTTCTTTTTTCTTTCTTCCTTCTTCACATTTACTTTTATTTTTAGCATACCAAGAAAAGTTTAAAACTTTTCATTGCTGTTGCTTTACTGATGAAATCCAAAGACTCCTCAGTTTGGCCCCAGGACTCTCCATAATCTAGTCTCTGCCTAATTCTCCTGCCTGAAAATCCAACAGTTCTCCTTCACAGTCCAGAAAAACCAAATAGTGAATATTACGCTGCCTTACACCTGCCAATCCCTCCCCCTACACCCGGCCTGTATTTTCTTTGACTTGCCTTTCTCTGGAACACTCCATGGTTGTCCTTGATTTCACTTGTTCCACATTCAAATAGCCCACTCTCAGTGTTACTCAGCCAGCTACATGGGCATGAATCTGGAAGTGGCATAAAACATGCCCTTTCCACCAATCTGGAAATTTGTTGCTGATAAACCTAGGTTTTTAGGTGCATCTCCTTATATAAGTGGAGAAACTGAAATTAGTCCAATTCTAATTTTAGTGCATATAAGAAATCTGTTAGTTTGAATTTGAACATGTAAGAAGAACATTTATTTATTATTAATAATCCTTCACCGACTTCTAAAGAAAATGGATCCCAATTAACTAGTGGATCAATCTAGGAGCCTTTGGCACACTGCAAGACTGGAATAAGTAATAACAAATGGTTGTTGTGCAAGTTTGGAACAAGAACTGGGCAGAGTGCAAGTGTTTGGCATGAGAGAGTTTGGGAGAGAGAAGGGGGGAGCTCTATGAAGCAGGGATAGTTGTCAGGAGGGCTTACTGCTACAGGGAGGAAGAGGGGTTTTAAAGCCAAATATAGAGATTTGAAAGAAAAGATACAGCTAAAGGACTCCCTTCCCTTTTCTCTTTTTTCTTTTTTTTTTTTTTTAATGAAAAGCCATGCATTATTCCCCACTGGAATTTTCAGAAAAAAATCTACTTGAATCACTTACCTTGTTTTTAAGTGGGGTTTTGTTTTGAGGGAACTTAAAGATGAATATTCTGCTGGCATAAGGGTTAGAGACATGAAGAAAAATATAAATTTCAATTTGCACAAATTAGTCTATGTGTGTGCATACACAATTAAGGAAATATCTTTAAGATATTGGTTTGAAGAACTACCAAGTGAGTACCTTACCTAGAGTTCACAGATTCGTTACTACAACCTGGACTTCACTTTTTGTGCATTGCTCTATAACACTTAATCTTCCACACACCAAATATGCCCAAGGAGTGAAGGACTTTTCATTCAGATACTGCCTGCTTATTATTGGATGACTCTATCATTTCTGTTAAATAGGACTTTATATTATTTTTAGGATATTTTAACTGCATCTGGTCTTTATTATTTGATAAAAATGAGTTGAAAACAAAACAAAACAAAATACCAGTGCTAACACTTGGATAAAGTATAAACCCATCAACTGAGAAATGAGATCAAGGATCTAGAAACAAAGGATCCACCACAAGAAATTGACAAATTAAGTCCCAGGAAGTCAGCCTGGGCCTAAAGACTAGTCAAGATTGGAGCAGAGGAATGGAGAACCAGAGCGGAGGGCTTTAAGGAAAAAAGGGGTTTGATTGAATAAATGATGTGTCTGGCATTCAGAAAAACTATTGCTACAAGTACAGCAGATTGATAGAAAAAAATAAGGATTATGAACATTGGAAAATAAGAAAAGGAAAAAATGAGGCAGTGGTTATTAACTCTAAAAAAAAAGATGTAAAAAAAAAAACATTACTTATCTCAACAGTAAACAAGTACATAGTTATAATAATACTGTTGATTTACCCTCAAATTGTGACCTAACTCTGTTGAGTGAATAAAGATAGGGAAAGTAGAGTTAGAGCTTATCCTCCATAAGCAGTCAATAGATTTCTAAAATTAGTAAGTCAAGAAATAGCCGCTGTGTAGGCATATTATTTAGAAATATGTTTTGGGTGCCTGGGTGGCTCAGGTCATGATCTCAGCGTTGTGAGATCTAGCCCTGTGTTGGGCCTGTATGCTGGGCATGGGTCTGCTTAAGATTCTCTCTCTGCTGCCTCCCCTCCCTTTCCCTTTCTAACAACAATGACAACAAAATGCCAAAGAAATAGATAAAAGGTCAAGAATCACCTATTATGTATTGGGGATTAGTGAATGGTAAAACAGGAAGTGCTGGTTTTTATTACAAGCCCGTTTTCACTATTTGATTGTTTTAACTGTACATGTATTATTTTGATAAACATTTAATGAATTCATTGAACAATACATATCTTTAAGTGAGGAACTGCCCATATCATTTCTTTTATGCCTTTCATCTATTGTTTAAGAGGAACTTTAACTATCATATGTTAGTTGCTCCTCTTTGACATGTAAAATACATGATATTGACAGATATCGTGACTGAACTTCCCAAGATAATTTAGCTGCTGGGTGTCAGCTAGTGGATATGTCAAGACCTACTTGTGGAGAGATATGTCACAGAGCAGCAGTCCTGTTGACAGCTAATTGTCATCTCTGCTTCTGCCCAAGGACTTTTACCCTTGTGTTCTGACCCTGGCCCTTTGGCTTGGAGAATTCTGTTAGTCCAAAGTCATATGGTTCAGTTCCTGGTACTTTGGCTTGGTTCTGTGAAAGGCTGTATCTTTCCTTACTCAGTCTAATCTAGTTTACATTCTCATCTTTCTGGAAACCTCTTCTCCTTTCCAATTTTTCTTTCAAATTCCACTTTTGCTCTTTTTTTAAAGCATGCTTTATTAATTCACCCAACAAGCATTTTTGAGCCACTATTCTGGGTCAAATCCTCTGCCACGACCTGGACACATGGAAGAAGAACATATGGTTCCATCTAGCAGAGGAGATAAAGTTTCTTAAGTTAAAATTTGGATTTCTTTTAGGCGATTATGGTGCCACTAACCTCTTCTCTTCTAGGAACATACATGAAAAGATCACTAGGCCAATGAAAAGTATATGCACCTTAAAAAGTATATGCATCTTAATCTAGGCAGTAGCCACAAATTCCCCCAAATGCAAGGCCGAGATAGATTGCAGTGTTAGAGACTACACTTTGAGTCTGGCTGTGCTGGAGTTTCCTATTTGGCACGCTGATTAATAGATCTCTGTCCCTGCATGTTCAGGCAAGCTGTTGTGAGGACATAGGCAGGACCTTGAGGACAGATCCTGAGTCCACTAATCCAAACAGCAGACAAAAAAGGACCACAAGCCTCTTTTTAAAACATGGGCTCCAGGCCCTGCCGGTATATGCTTGCCACTCCAACGGGAAGTAGAGTCTGTTGGGTGTGAGCTCAGAAGTGAATGAGAGAAGACAATCATGAACACTAGTGTTTAGCCTTCAACACAGATCTAGCCTGCCAGTGAAAGGAGCTCAACCATCGTCCTCAATTCTGACTAATCATTTCAGACATTCCTGTGAGGAGGAACCATGAGAGGGCGAACATAAAGAAGACAGAAATGTAGTAGAGGATCCCTTTCCTTGGGATTAAGGCAAACACGTGAGGAAAGGGTAAATGAAAGTCCCTGCCTCTTCCTTACTCATGTGTCTTCTTTTCTTTCCTTTTTTTTTTTTTTAAAGATTTTATTTATTTATTCATGAGAGACCGAGAGAGAGAGAGAGAGAGAGAGAGAGAAAGAGAGAGAGACAGGCAGAGGGAGAAGCAGGCTCCATGCAGGGAGCCCAACATGGGACTCGACCCCGGGACTCCAGGATCAGGCCCTGGGCTGCAGGCGTCGCTAAACCACTGAGCCACCCAGGCTGCCCTGTGTCTTCTTTTCTTAAAAATAATTAGAAGCACAAAGATATAGAAGTAGCTTAATGTTCAACTCAATCACAATTAAACACATTTCCTGTATTTATTAATGTGTAAAAATGCTAATAAAGAATATTTGTTAAACATATGCATGGCCACTCAAAAAAATGCATACATCAGGGAGAATTGACCTCAGGATATTCGAGGGCCCAGTCTTCTGGGCCACATAATCATATCACATAGTATCATTGGATTGTTGCAAGGATTGAATGAGTTAAAATGTGTAAAGTATGTAGAACAGTGATTGGCAGCAGAGAAAGAACATTGTTGTTGTTACTGCTATTATTACTAATTTATATTTGTGTAGCATGTTATAGTAATTATCTCATTTGATTTTTACAACTTCCTGTGAGGGAATAAGAAAAGTCCTATTATAGCCTTTACAGTGAAAGTTTTTCAGTATATTAGGTCTACAACTCACATTTCCTGATTTCTAGTTCAAAACCCCATGGGTGGGTAGCTATCTGGTTTTCCTTAGAAATTTAAAGGTTGGGTTTCTTGCCTTCTCATTGGAAACTCCCGGATAATGACAAGGTGGAAATTTGAAAAGCTTCTACTCTACTAGGAAAAGAATTGTTTGACTTGAATTATATGCAGTGTTTGGCTTTGCACTTTCCTGGGCAAATCAATATATATTTTATAATGCATAAAACTTATAAATATTTGCTTTCTGTCTTACACTAAAAAATATTTCACATGCTGATTATTTTGTTCCTCATAAGTTAAGTCATTACAGAAAAAGAGAGAGGGGTGAGCCTGATGTCATTCCCAATCCCCTTCTGAAGGAGGTTGATTTAGTCCATTTGGCTGGACAGGTGAATATGGGAAGTCCTCCTTTTTTTCTTAAACACATCTTCTAGCTTTATATAAATAAATTGTGTATAATATGTATAAAAACACATATACAAACATATGTATATGTTTTAACATATACATATGTTTTATATATGCACACACATGTAAATAAATAATTAGAAGCATGCTTTGCATATTGCTCTGTATCCTGCTCGTTTTGTTTAACAACATGATTAATACCAAGAACATTTCCTACCTATTAGTTATATTTGCATTCCATTGTAAAATGTGACATATCAAGGCTTAAACAAGTCAAGGGGGTTATTTGCTGCACAAAATTAGAAACCTAGAGGTAGGCACTCCAAGGGAGGTATTATCTCTTCATAATGCTTACCAGGTTTCTACTCTGGCATCTTTAGCATGCAATTTTAGACCTTTTGCTTGTTACCCCATTCTCACAAGATAGCTGCTCCACCCTTCAAAACACATCCATATCACATCTGTATCCCAAGCAGAATGATGAGAACATGCAAAGGGCAAAGGGTCCATGTCAGCTGAGCTGCTTCTGATTAAAGAGCTTCTCTAGAATCCCACCTAACCCACTTCCATTTGCATCTCACTGGCCATAGAGCCACCCAAAGCCACAAGGAATCTGGATATCACCTGTTGTGTTTAGGAAGCAGGTGCTGGATGGAGTTAGGAGTGCAAAAGGTTTAAAGAGGAGTAACACTTGTGAAAGAAGCAGGACACCAGATTGGGCAGGGGAGCTATTATTCTCTAACGCAAATCTGAGAAGCTCTGTCAGCCCTGTGCGCAGCCCCAGGGCAGAGATTGCCCATTAGGGAAGTCTTGAATTGGGCAGAAATGGTGAGGCTTTGTACTATCATCCTGCTTAGTCATTGGCTGGGAGCTGTCCCAGGAGAGCATGATCTCAGTTTGGAATTTGCTGGAGCTGATAAATGAGATTATCAGCTGACCACACTCCTTGAAGGGGGTAGCAAGTCCTTTCTTGAAGAAAGGGGCTCTGAGTGACACATCTCTACATATGCTATGCTGGAAAATGAAGGTTTTAAACTGGGCACAGTGGCAACCCAAAGATACCTGGGATTCTGTTAATAGAGAAGATAAAAGAATATTGTGTAGGTCATTGCTGTATCTTATATGTTTTAAGGTTTCTACTCAGGAGACAAGAACAAGCTTGTCAGATAAAAGCAGATTGTGAACAAACTTCTATGAATAGTTGTGTCCCACGGTGGAAGGGCATCAAGGAACAAATGTCATCTTCATTAGAGAGCTTCAGTAGTTCATCGTCCTATGGCATCAAGCTGCCTCTCGTGTCAGGTAATTCAAAAACAAATGGGGCTAGCTTATAGACAAAATGATGGACACAGGTAATGATACAAATAAATGAATATGAGTGTTGCTTTTTGTCTCTTCCTCTAGTTTTGTACTTTTCTAAAAGTCGCTGGTATAATTTTTTACGGTTTTCCCTTTGGGCTTATAAAGATTTGGCTCATTGATATTTTTAATTGGTAAACTGGGGAGAGACCAATTATTGAATCCTCTTTTGAGGTCGGATAATGCAGAGGCTCTTTGGATGATGCAGAGTCTCATTCAAAAACAGAATTCTCCAGGGAAAACTGAAACAAGGGGAGTAAGCAATTTAGGAGTTATAGATTTGTTCATTTAGGTTGTTTATTGCTCTCTGTTTTGCTGAAGTAGTCTCCCCTAATCTGAATATTTCTAATGCTACCAGAAAAATTCCTTGTCCCTTGCAGCAGGAAATATGTTTCAGGTTCTCCAGATACATTGAAGAATAATTATGAAGCTCAGAAAGGATATTCCAACCCTCTCCCTGTACAACTATCTGGACCTGTGCTTGGGCATGGATCTAGCTATTTGATTCATTCTGAAAGACTTAGTTGTGTGCATACACATAAAGTCTCAAAATATGGAAATGTGACATAATAGAGAACACACTTGGGTCTTAGCTAATCTTAGAAAACTTGGTGAATAATTTATTCTCCTAAGTAGTTTCCTTGAAGTCTAACCAAAGTTCGCTATTTACCAGTAATTAGCATCTCCATTTCAGCTCTTCTTACACAGAGAGAAATAACATGATCCGTTTTAAATTGATAGTAGTAATTAAAAGTTTTTCAATAATGTTTTTAATTTTAAAAAGTATGTATTTACTGTAGAAGATAGAGAAAAGTACCAGAGTGATTAAAATTACTCTTAATTACAGCAAGTAGAAGTAATCAACATTATATATTCTCAGCCTTTCATAATATTTGCACATTATGTTTTATATAGATAAAATGTGTGTATGTACAAAAATGCATATAAATTGGGACCATGCTCTGCACTCTGCTATGCTTAATATATCATGACTATTTTTTCATGTCATTAAGTTTTCTTCAATAACACACTTTTCAAAGGCTACATAGTGCTTTATTGAATATGTAATATAATTCATTCAGCAATCTGTTATTACTGAATGTTTCAATTCTTTCTGATTTTGCATTATTACAAATAATTCTCTAATGAATAACTTGTAACTCTCTTACATCCCTGATTATTTCCTAAGTAAATGCATAGAAGCAGATGAATGTTGACTATAGATATTCCTTGTTTATGACTGCCTAGAATGCCTCCCCCACTCCTCATCCTCCTCCCCTTTCTTCTTCTTCTCCTCCTCCTCCTGCTTCTGCTTCTTCTTCTTCTTAAAGATGATAAAACTGACCTTCTATTCCACTTGTCCATTTCCTTTCAGGAATTGCTTCTCCTTCCACCTAGTGGAAATTTTTGTTACGTGGTTGGAATTAATCACAGTGTCCTGTTTCCTATTACCCCAGACACAGTGACTGGTCCAGGAGTGGGAATATGATCCAAGCAGAGCCACTAAGAGGGAGTTCTAAGTCTGATAATGATGGATAAAGACATCTCCTTTCTTCTGAAATTATGGGCACTATAGGCCATTTAAGATTGGAACTGGCATGGGCCATCTTAGCCACAATGATACCAACACAGGAAAAAGCAGAGCTGAGAAATGGAAAGAGAAGGGAGATTTTGATGACATCATTTGAGTTTTTGGTTCCCCTAGACTTTCCCAATTACTTGATCTAATATATGCCTCTTTTTGTTTAGAAGAATTTGACCTGCCCTTCTGACTTTAGGCAACTTGACTAATGTAGATATTCTTGAGGTTTTGATAACATATTTCCAAATTGCTTCCCAGAACAAAATTGCTAAATAGACTTGTGGAATATGGAATTTTATTTTAGTTTTATCATTTATTTTTTAAGTGTTTTATTACATAATCTCTGTATCCACCCCACAAGAATTGCATACTCCACCGACTGGAGCCAGCCAGGTGTCCTTGGAATATAGAATTTTATTTTTTTTTTAATTTTTTTTATTTTTATTTTTTGGAATATAGAATTTTAAATAGAAGTATAGTTGATATTGCTGCAATTGATCAGTATAGAATTACAGTATAAATCAATCTTATCTCTTCTTTCCATATGCTCATCCCCTCCCAACTAAAAAAAAAATCCCAGTCAAATAATACTCAAGTGTGAATAAAGGTGGGGATGTGATGAATATAGATCAAGCTAGGGTTATATTGTGCCCTTATGTCAGGCTGAGTGAAAGCCCTTGCTGTTAGGGAGGGTGTTAGAAGGTTCATGTACTCCTTAGCCCATTTCATAGTGAGTCTTTTGACTTTCCTCCCCCCTTTAGAAGTGAAAGTCAAGAGAGGTCTTAAGAAGAGGCAGTTCAAGAAAGGAGTTAAATTATTAAAGAGTAAGTTGGCAACTTTAAAGTTAGTGAGCCAAGGAAGAGTATTTTTTTTTTAAATTTTTATTTATTTATGATAGTCACACACACACAGAGAGAGGGGCAGAGACACAGGCAGAGGGAGAAGCAGGCTCCATGCATCGGGAGCCTGACGTGGGATTCGATCCTGGGTCTCCAGGATCGCGCCCCGGGCCAAAGGCAGGCGCCAAACCGCTGCGCCACCCAGGGATCCCAAGGAAGAGTATTTTAGAAAGAAACTATATGATTAAACTAGGTGGGACCAATCTTTTGAAGCCAATTAAAAGAGGCAGGCTGGTGGGCAGCTCTGTGAAGAGGTGGATGGGAGAAGGGTAATTTTTAAAGGATGTAAAAATAACACTAGTAAAAAACAAATCAACTCAACATTTGACTGGAATGTATTGGAAAGCAGTGACTAACTCTGGTTTTTCTATCAATTGCTTATGTACTTAAGGAAATGAAAATTGGTTCCAGTCTCACTGAGGTAAGCACTGCCCTCAAAAGGAAATGAAAACAACACTCTATTAGCAACAGTCCACCTAATTTGGATATTTTTGAGATGCACATGTTCACTAGTGGTCAGCTGAAATTTCCTGAATCACTAGTGTCCTGGTGCTGTTTCTTGAGAAACAGCAAGTGGAATGTTTTACTCACCCCTTCATATACCTCCCAAAGTGTTTTCTGGTTCATAAAATTACAAATGAACAAACTGAAGAAAAAAGAGAACTTCATAAAAATGGAAACTGATTGTTAAATGCTTTTAGAACATTTCCTATTGGCGAGTAGTGGAAATGAATTAGCAAGTAAATGTTTTTAAATATACTTTTTATTGATTAAAAAAATAAGTTTATCCATCTTCTGACTAAATCAATGTTGAGCACACATTTGTAGAATATTTGCTTGTAGGGGCCACTTGACTTGACCAAGGTGTTCTGGGAGGTTGAGAGTGAGGGATAGGATATAGCAGCAAAGGTATCTTTTTTTTTTTTCTTTGAAAGTGAATAGCTTTTCTTTTTTCTTTTTTCTTTCTTTTTTTTTTTAATTTTTATTTACTTATGATAGTCACAGAGAGAGAGAGAGAGGCAGAGACACAGGCAGAGGGAGAAGCAGGCTCCCTGCACCGGGAGCCTGACGTGGGATTCGATCCCGGGTCTCCAGGATCGTGCCCTGGGCCAAAGGCAGGCGCCAAACCGCTGCGCCACCCAGGGATCCCTCTTTTTTTTTTTTATTGGAGTTCAATTTGCCAACATATAGCATAACACCCAGTGTTCATCCCACCAAGTGCCCCTCTTATTGCCCATCACCCAGTGACCCCAACCCCCGCCCACTTCCCCTTCCACTACCCCTTGTTCATTTCCCAGAGTTAGGTCTCTCATGTTTTGTCACCCTCACTGATATTTTCACTCATTTTCTCTCCTTTCCCGCAAAGGTATCTTTTATTTTAAGTTCCTAGATTGCTCCATTAAGGAGATATCTTTCTGGAGATCATCTGGGTAACCAGTGTTGCAAAAGAACAAACATAAGGACCAGCCAGTTACATATTTTAAATTTTGGAAGCATTGTACCAGGTCTGAGACAATGAGAAGGCATCTCCAGCCATCCATGGCTGTTTGGGTAAAGAAAGCACTTGGAGGAAACAGTAGCTAAAAAATCAGGCAAAGGATCTGAAAAACTGATGAAGTAATTACCTTATTCACCCACTAACTCATCCCTTCACCATCATTCCAAATGGTTTGACCTAAACACAAATGAGCTGAATTCCAGCTCTGCTCAGTTCAGTATGGGGAATCAGAGGGGAAATTGTATCCGCCCACAAATGTCTTCCTCAACTCTGATGTTCCAATGGAGGTAACTGAAAAACAAAACAAAACAAAACAAAAAAACCCCCACAGATATAACAAAACTTAAAAAGAGCATAAGTTGTCCATGTAGAAAATCTGAAAGAATAGACAAAAGAATCTTCTGGAACTAATAAGTTACTAAAGCAAGGTTGCAGGATACATGGTTAATATACAAAAGCCAGTCACTTTTCTATATACCAGAAGTGAACAAGTAAAATTTGAAATAAAATGCCCAATGTCATTTCCATTAGCACCCTCAGAAATACTTAGCTATAAACCTCACAAAATGTAAACAAGATCTATATGAAGAAAATTGCAAAACTCTGATGAAGTAAATCAAAGAAGAACTAAATAAGTGGAAAGATATTCCACATTCATTGATTGAAAGACACAATATTGTCAAGATGTCAATTCTTCCCAACTTTATCTAGAGATTCAATGCAATCTCAGTCAAAACCCAGCAAGTTACACTGACAAAGAAGCAAAGGCAACAATGGAGAAAAGATACATTTTCAACAAATATGAAAATATTTGCAAATATGCTGATACACTTGGACCATCCACATATAAAAAATTAAGTTAATTAATGCAAAACTATTAAACTTCTAGAAGATAACATAGGAGGAAATATGAATGACCTAGGGTATGGCAATGATTTTTTAAATACAATACCAAAGTCATAATCTATGAAAGAAATAATTGACAAACTAGACTTCATTAGAATTAAAAAGTTTTGCTCTGTGAAAAACACGGTCAAGAGGATGAGAGGACACTAGGTGGGAGAAAATATTTGCAAAAAAATATATCCTATAAAGAACTATTATCCAAAATATACAAGGAACAAAAGAAAAAACAATATAATAACAATCTGATTAAAAAATAAGTGAAATACTTGAACAGATTCTTCACCAAAGAATATGTACAGATGGCAATAAGCATATGAAAAGATGCTCAATATCCTATGTCATCAGGGAGTTGCAAATCAAAACAACAATGTGGGACCACTACACACCTAGTAGAATGTCTAAAATCCAAAACACTGACAACACCAAATGCTGGTGAGGATGTGTAGCAACAGAAACCCTCATTCATTGCTGGGAAGAATACAAAATTATATAGTCACCTCAGAAGACAATTTGGCAGTTCTTAAAACACTAAACATACTCTCACCATATAATCCAGCAATTACATTCCTTGGTATTACTCCAAATGAGTTGAAGAGTTACGTCTACAGGAAACCTACCCACAGATGTTTATAGCACCTTTATTCATAATTACCAAAATTTGGAAGCAATCAAGATGTTTTTCAGTAGGTGAAAGGATAAATAAAGTGGGTACATCTAGAAAACGGAATGTTATTCAGTGCTAAAAAGAAATGGTCTACCAAGCCAAAAAAGATATGGGGAAACTCTAAATGCATATCACTAAGTAAAGAAATCCATCTGAAAGGGCTACATATTATGTGATTCCTACTATATAACATTCTGGAAATAAGAAAGATCAGTGGTTGCCAGGGGTTATAGGAGAGGGAGGGATGAAGAAGCAAAGCATAGATTTTTAGGGCAGTGAAATTTTTAAAAAAGATTTTATGTATTTATTCATGAGACACACACACACACACACACACACACAGAGGCAGAGACACAGGCAGAGGGAGAAGCAGGCTCCATGCAGGGACCCCAAGGTGGGACTCGATCCCAGGTCTCCAGGGTCACGCCCTGGGCTGAAGGTCGCGCTAAACCACTGAGCCACCCAGGCTGCCTGACAGTGAAAATTTTGTATGATATTGTAATGGTGGATTATATTCATCATACATTTTTCAAAACCCACAGAGTGTATAACACCAAGAGTGAAACCTAATGTAAACTATAGACTTTGGTTGATAATGATGTGTCAATATAAATAAATTCATCAATTGTAACAAATGCATCACTCTGGAACTGTATGTTGATAGTGGACCATGCTGTGCTTGTGTGGGGATAGGGAGTATATGAGAACTCTGCTTTTCACTCAACTTTGCTGTGTACCTAAGACTGTTCTATCAAATAAAGCTTATTAGAAAAAAAGAGCATAAGTGATAATTCAGAGAGAGGGGTAAAAATGTTGAGAGCGAAGCTAGTTTTCACTGATACTGCCCTAAGGAAAGTTTGCTTTCTTCCCTGACATGTACATTACCAATTCTATTCCAACCTCCACCTTTTAAAACATTTTATCAGACTGATAAAATGATAAGTATTTCCATATTTCAGAGTAAATACACTTTATAGCCTAGACCATGGGGAGACCACACTGAGATTTCCAGAGTGATGGACTTGTCCTTAGCTGAACAAAATCCTACGTGTCTGATTCCTACCCATTTGCTCCCAAACTTTCTATCCTTTCTATGTTTCCTTTGTGTCTCCAGCTCCCAAGTGCTCTGGATTCAGGACCCCTGGGCCCGTAGTACAGTGGACATGTGGGGCTGGACTGACCTGGCCATTGCCCTTTCCAAGCTTCTCAGATTTCTTTTGCACTCAAACAACCAGACATCTAAACCTGGCCATTAGAGTGGGAGGGGGGCTGCAAGGGAGATCTCACTACATCTTTTTTCAGCTTCCTCATATGTAAAAAGAAGGTGGGGCGGGAACTAGATGATAGTAAGTCTCTCTCGGCTTTAAAACTTTATGATTTCTATACTTTAAATGCAAATGCTGATGGTGACTTGTTTAAGCCAGCATGGTTTCTTCCTATATCATATTTCTCAAAGTGAAATCTAAAAGCTGGAAAGGGCTTACTGGAAATGTCACATTTTGGATTTCATCAACTTCCAAAGTAGACTGCCCTATGGATCAGAAGTTCTCATCTTGAAAAGAGGCAGGTCTTAACTTGTACAGATGTTCTTTCCACTCAAACGCAGACACTATTTTTTGTGGAAATAGTAGAAGAGTTCAGCCAGCCAGAAGCCCCAGTTGGAGGGGATTGAAAGGTCTCCCAAGGCAACCACTTCCAAAGGCGGGTGGAGTTTCTCTGAGCTGTTTCCTGCCTGAACAAACAGCCCATCCCAAGCCCTCGAGGCTGACCTGGTTCAGGGACCACCCTTTGGGATCAAGTCCACTGTAGGGGCCAGTGAGTCTTGGACAAAAATAAATGTGAAGAAAGAGGTTCCTGGGGTTTGACTCTGTGGCAGCCCCAGAAACAACACAGCTTTTTTAGTTTGGTAGTAAATAACCTGAGCCTGTGCCAAACCTGGTACTCATTCCCTGGTCTGTCTTGGTTTAAACATGTCAGTGTGACACAGACAGGACTGGCCATGGAGAAATAGGAGCCAAGACTCTATTGGTTGAAGTCTGGTTCTTGGCCAAATTGGGAGGTTGTTTGTCTTGAAGTCCTAGTTAGTTCCCTCTTGAACTATCCTCTCCTATCCCTTTTTGAAGCTGTGTACTTTCCTGGTGAATGGGCCCCTCTCCCTAGCTCAGCTGCCCACCATGCTGCCTGTGTGCTCAGACAAGGGTCAAGGTTGCATAGGATTTGATTAATTCAAACAACTTTGGAGAAAATGAGAATTTAAGATGTCATCCCTCTCAAGAGAACTTTTACTTCACAGGGGCTCTAAAAGATTGTGAAGCCTTCAGCAAAAAAATCCCTAATAATGGAATTTCACATCTGTGGGACAGAGAGTTTTGGACAGAGCACTTTTCTATTGGTCTCTGATTATGCCTTGGTATATAATTTAAAAAACATTAATTTAATGCCAATCATGTTCTAAGATGGAACCACTGTTCCATCTACATTACAAATATCAATTAATTTATGCGCTACAGCCATATGAGGTAGGCACTTTCTATTATCCCCATTTTATAGGTAAGGAAACTGAAGAACAGAGGTTAAATGACTTTCCCAAGGTCACATAGTTAATAAATGCCAAGGCCAGGATTCAAAATCAGGCAGTCTTGTTCTAGAAGTCATGCTCATAGCTACAGTGCTATTCTGCTTACTTTTTTTAAAAAAGACTTTATTATTTATTCATGAGAGAGAGAGAGAATAGCAGAGACATAGGCAGAGGGAGAAGCTGGCTCCCCATGGGGAGCCTGATGTGGGACTTGATTCCAGGACCCTGGGATCATTACCTGAGCCAAAGGAAAATGCTCAACCACTATGCCACCCAGGTGCCCCTGCCTACTCTGTTTAATCCTTACTCCAATCCCATCCTAAAAGTTGAAAGTCAATAAAAATTATTTATATATTATTGTGTTGAGTTAAATTTCTTTCCGTGGGAAGCCCCATAATGTGCTATAATTACATTTATTTATTGTACCACCCATTTTCCCTAGAGTTGCAAACTGCTTTCCATTTTTCTCTTTAATTCTTTGCCTTGATCCTTAATATTGTCATCATTTCAATTATACCTTCTAGTTTATGGAATCCTTTTCCTGTATTCCTCTATTGGGCTGTGAACTTTATTCTCTTCTTCAAAACCCTCCAATGACTTTGTCATCACAGCTAACATGGCAGGAAGGCTCTGTGATCTGGGCCTGCTAATTTCTCTGACATCACCTCCTATGACTCCCAATATCACAACCTCAGTGGCCTCCTTCCCACTCTTCCAATATGCAAAGCTCATTTCTACCTCTAGGCCCTTGTACTTGCTCTTCCTTCTTCCCGAAATACTCTTCCCCCAGAGTTACATATGGCCCAGTTCCTCATTTCATTCAAGCCTCACCTCAAGTGTCACTCCTCAAAGAAGATTTCCTTGTCCACCCTGCCTGTGCTGGCACACCTCTCCCTCCCCTGCTTTGTTTTCCTTTGTAGCATTTGTCGCTTCGTACAATTAGATGACATACTCAATTTGTTTATTTCTTTTCTACCTCCCTCATTGGAATGTAAGTACTGTGAGGACTTGTTTGTTCACTGCTGAATCCCCAGCATACCTAGGAGAGGGCCTAGCATGTGGTAGGTGTACAATAAATATTTTCTGGCCAAGTGAAGGAGTTTCTCTCTTGAAACTGCTTAAATAGATGCTGTCCTGGTACTTCCCTTCATGGCTCCCCTTCTTTATAGATTTCTATTTCTGTTTCGCTGGAGACTATACTCAAGTAACTTGCTAAGAAAGGATGCATTAGGAGTAAAATTTTTTAAGATTATTTATTTATTTATTTATTTATTTATTTATTTATTTATTTATGAGAGAGAGAGAGAACATGCAAGCGCACAGGGGGAGGAGCAGAGAGAGAGAGGGCAAAAAGCAGAATCCCTGCTGAGTGGGGGAACCTGATGTGGGGCTCAATCCTATGACCCTGATATCACGACCTGAGCCGAGATCAAGAGTCTGACATCCAACTGACTGAGACAGGTGCCCCACATTCCCAAGTTCTTACATACTTGTATATGTCTGTTATCTGCCTTCAACATAATCAACAGGCTGGACATAGAGTTGAAACCCATTTTCTTTCAGGATTTTGACAGCACTGATAAGAAGTCTGAGGCATGTCTGCCTTTTATTCCCTTTTATGATAATGATGTGCGTGTATGTGTGTAAACTTTTTCTAGAAGCTGTTAGGGTATTATCTTTATACATTTCCAGTGATATGGCTGGGTGTTTTCTTTCAGTTTTGTTTTACCCCCACTCATCCTGTTCTGCAATCAATGGGCTTGTGTAATACAAAGACAGCTTGTTTCTCCATTTAGCTTTTCTATTCTGTGGCTGTTCTTTTTTTTTTTTTTTTTTTCTCCTGAAATGCTTTTGAGCCGGTTTGGGCTTTCTGGAATGATCCCTCATTTCTTCACTTTCCTTTCTCTCTTTTAACTTCATGTCTTTTTTTTCCTATGTCTTGCCAAATTTCCTTATTTTATCTTCCAAGTCTTTTATTTTTTAAAAAAGGTTTTATATATTTATGAGAGACACAGAGAGAGAGAAGCAGAGACACAGGCAGAAGGAGAAGCAGGCTCCATACAGGGAGCTCCATGTGGGACTCGATCCCAGGACTCCAGGATCACGCCCTGGGCTGAAGGCAGGCGCTAAAGCACTGAGCCACCCCAGGATCCCCTCTTCCAAGCCTTTTAATATTTTGGTTTGGCAGTTGTGTTTTCAAATTCCAAGAATGTGGTTTATTCTCTGATTTTTCCTTTTCCATAGCATTTTATTCTTGTTTTAGGAATACACTGTCACCTCGATTTCTCTGGGGATTCTATTTCCATTTTTGAAAAGTTTGGTCCTATTCCCTGTATTAATTGTTCTGTCTAGGGCCACTTTTTCTATTTATCTCTCTTTATCTTTCTCCTTAATGTGGTGGGCTTTCATTGAATACCTGGCTATCTATTTATATTTAGGAATGAAATGCTAGAAAAAAAAAAGAATGAAATGCTAGAAAGTTTAACTGTGTCTCTGAGTGGCATTTGCTGGCTAGCTGAGCTCGCTTCAGAAACCAGTGTTACCCTGGTGGGCCTCCAAACTCCTGAATGCAATGGGAAACATTGGAAGCCAATATCCACGCTGACTGCCCTGTTCTCCTTTTCAGATAGAACTCTCCATATTGTGGCTGATGATAAGATTGCCAAATTTAGCAAAAACAAAAACCAGGGTATCCAGTTAAATTTGAATTTCAGACAGATGATGAATGGTTTTTTAGCGTAAGTATGTTCCATGCAATCCTTGGGACATGATTATACTGAAAAATGATTCATTGCTTATATAAAATTCAAATTTAACTGAGCATCCTGTATTTTACCTGGCAACCCTACTACAGGGGTGATGCCGACGGGAGGTAAATGCCTGGCTACCTGACACTCTAATGCATGGGAAAGGAGAGTAAGGAGAGAGTGATGGTTTAATTTACAGGCCCTCAAAATAATTGTGGATTTCCATCTTCCTAGAACCATGTCAAAAGAATGATGAAGAGTTCTGGCCAGCTGGTCTACTCTCTCAGGCCACAGCCCCTCTGCATGTGTACCAGCCTTGCAACTTAGTTTTATTTTCTGCTGCTGCACTTTTTCACTTGAATATACTGTGATTACATTAGAAGCAACCATTTTAACTACCCATTGCTGCCTAACACACTATCCCAAAAGTTAGTGGCTTAAAATACCTACCATTTTTTGTTATAAATCATGATTCCATGGGTTGACTTGGAGGGCTCAGCTGGGTAGTTCTGTGAGTCTCACTTGGAGTCTCTCATGTAGTCAGATAGCAGCTGGACCTGGACATCTGGTGCCTGGATGATTTTCCATGTGTCATCTTCTCCCCATGGCCTATCTCTCTTTATCAGCGTATCCTAGACTACTTCCCCAATGGCTCTGAGCTTTAAGAGGGAGGAAGTACAAGCAGCCAGTCCTTCCTAATGTCTGAGTTCAGAACTCCCAGAACATTACTTCCTCTGTATTCTATTGGTGAAAGCAGTCTAGGTCCAGCCAGTATCAGGAAAAGAGGTCATCAGCTCTATCTCTTGATGGGAGGAGTTGCTTCAGTGTATAGGGAGTGGTGGAATTATTTGGAACCATCTTCAAGTCTGGCTACCATAGCAACATTCCAAAACCAAATTCATCCCCCTACTTTTTCTTTTCTTTTCTTTTTTTCTTTTTTCTTTTCTTTTCTTTCTTTTTTCTTTCCTTTCCTTTCCTTTTTTTTTTTTTTGATATGTAGGTACAATTGTTGTTCACTAATTTATCCAGGCCCAAAATATAACTCTTCTTTCCTTGCTCTTACCCATAGCCAATCGACTATAGAGATTGTTTCTTCAAACTCTCTTCTGAATGCATCTGTTTTTTAAAAGATTTTTATTTACTTATTCATGAGAGAAATACAGAGAGAGGCAGATACATAGGCAGAGGGAGAAGCAGGATCCCTGCAGGGAGCCTGATGCAGGACTTGATCCCTGGATCTGGGGATCATGCCCTGAGCTGAAGGCAGACACTCAACCACTGAGCCACCCAAATGTCTCTGAATACATCTGTTTTATAATAGGATCACAAATAAAATATTCCTCTCATCCATCTTTGCTTTTCTCTTTACAAGTCCCTCAAAGTTCCTGTCTCTTTGACTTGGGCCCCTGCCTTGGCCTTTTGACTGAGTTCTGTGTCTTCTTTTCCCTCATTCAAGAGTGCATCCATCCCTGCCACCAACTAAAGGATTTCTTTGATTTTGTCATCTCCCAATTCAAATTTTTATTGCCTTACTTTTGCCTAGAACACCAAGTTAAAAATTCTTACTTCTAGGCATTTACTCAAAGAATACAAAGATATTTGAAGGGATATATGTATCCTGATGTTTATAGCAGCATTATCTACGATAACCAAATTATGTCCATTGACTAATGAATGGATAAAGAATATATAATGGAATATTACTCAGCCATAAAAAATGAAATCTGGCCATTTGCAATAACACAGATGGAGTTATGCTAAGTGAGATAAGTCAGAGAAAGACAAATACCCTATGATTTCCCTCATATGTGAAATTTAAGAAACGAGCAAAGGGACAAAAGGAGAGAGAGAGGCAAACTAAGAAACAGATGCTTAACTGTAGAGAACAAACTGATGACCAGGGGGTAGGGAGAGGGGTGTGGGTGGTGGGTGGTGGGTGAAATAGATGATGAGAATTAAGAAGTGCACTTGTGATGAGCACCCAGTGTTGTATGGAACTGTTGAATCACTAAATTGCACACCTGAAACTAATATTACACTGGAATTTAAACGAAAACTTTTTAAAAAGTATATTGTAATTCCTAGAACACACCAAAAAAAAAATTCTTACTCACATGTTAAAAGCCAAACTAATTTTTAAGCTTTATGTGCTAAATTCACTTTCCTGGAACTTCTAGGCTAGTCCTGTCCTGCTTTTGCACCTTTGCCCGTGTTGTTCTCTTGTCCCTGAATGTTGAATCCTTTAATTTCTCAGATCCTTTAAAATTCACCCCAAATATGTTTTCATTAACTCATTTATTCAGTCTGTCCTTTCCAAACCATTTCTTTTTGGTCTTCTATTTGCCAGGCATGATGGCAGCTATTGGAGAAGCAGTGGTGAATGAGTTAGAGTTCCTCCCTTCAAGAAGATTTTTCCCTCAGGCAGCCCGGGTGGCTCAGCGGTTTAAGCGCCTGCCTTTGGCCCAGGGTGTGATCCTGGAGTCCTGGGATCCAGTCCCATGTGGGGCTCCCTGCATGGAGCCTGCTTCTCCCTCTGCCTGTGTCTCTGCCTTTCTCTCTGTCTATCGTGAATAAATAAATAAAATCTTAAAAAAAAAAAAAAAAGAAGATTTTTCCCCTCGAGGTAGAATCAGAGAAGCACGTAGGAATTTCAGTACCTCCATTCTATGAGCGGGAAGCTGTAAGAGGAACATCGTATCCAGTCTGTGGTCATCAGAAAACTGCATCTAAGCTAGGACCTCGCCGAGTCTAACGTGGGACACAGTGAACCTGCCATCTCTTCTGAGGTCACACTGTCCTGATCATTCCACTTTTACTTATGTATTGCTCTGTACTATTGCATTGAACAAAAGCCATTATAAAAATTTCAGTGATAGCTCCCAGATGGTTTTTATTTCTTATTTTTTTAATTTTTATTTTTTTTAAAGATTTTGTTTTTTTCATGAGAGATATGGAGAGAGAGGTAGAGACAACAGGCAGAGGGAGAAGCAGGCTTCCCATGGGGAGCCTGATGTGGGACTTGATCCCAGGACCCTGGGATTATGACTTGAGCCAAAGGCAGACACTCAACCACTGAGCCACCCAGGTGTCCCCTGATGGAGTTTTAATCCTTTTAGTGGCAGAGGGCATAATCTTACATTTCGTTGTCCTCCTACCCCTCCTCCCAACTTAGAACAATGTCTTGTGTATTTTCTAATTAGCACCTGGGGGCCCAGAAAGCTCATTTTCAGTAGACTATTCAGTGCACCTGCCTAAATCTTGTTCCTTCTCTCATTTTTTCCTTCAAAAAGTATTTATTGAGTCCTTACAATATATCAACCATCACTCTAATTGCTTGGAATGTTGCAAGTGCCGTGATAAACGTGTACAGGATACAGACAGTGTATAAAGGGAGGCATGATTTTTTTTCTTGGTATGTTTTCTTTCTGTTCCAGGATTCATTTTTAAGGAAGTGTTATATCACTTGACAGGATAAGCACTGGGTGTTATTCTGTATGTTGGCAAATTGAACACCAATAAAAAATAAATTTATTAAAAAAAGGAAGTGTTATATCAATTAAGCAAGGTAGTTTAAAGTTTAATTGCTATATATAATAGCCATACACATGGCTATACACAAATGCTGTTTCATTCATTCCAGTTACCTCTTAACCTCATCTTTCTTTACATCTAAAGTATGAATAATTTGAAAATCTATACAGTATTAATTTACAGTGGTATGATTGCTATTGATGGGGATCATTATTGATCATTATGGAGCTCTTGCTGCTGCTGCTGCTGCTGCTGCTGCTGCTGCTGCTGCTGCTGCTAGGGTCAAGATCCAGGGTTCCTGTGGAAAGCCATTCACTAACATACTTTTTACCTCTGTTTTGCCAAAGTCTGTCATTCCTCACAACATGTCTGGGAGTTCTGTTGATGTGTTGTTTGACATTTTACATTTTTCCTAGGGACCCTTCCTATTATGGAGCTCCCAGCCCCTTGGGCCCCTAATAACTGCTCTTAGTGCTGTGAGTTCTAAGATTCGGCTCATGAGAGGCTAGCAGCAACATGTAATTCTGTTTACATACTCTTTCTTTTCTTTTTTATTCTTTATTTAAATTTAGTTTAGTTGATGTATAGTGTATTATTAGTCTCAGGGGTAGAATTTAGTGATTCATCAGTTGCATATAACACCTGGTGTTCATCACATCACATGCCCTCCTTAATACCCATCACCTAATTATCCCTTCCTCCCATCCACCTCCTCTCCAGCAATCCTGAGTTTGTTTTCTAGAATTCAGCATCTCTTGTGATTTGCCTCCCTCTCTATTTTCATCTTATTTTATTTTTCCTTCCCTTCCCCTATGTTCATCTGTTTTGTTTCTTAAATTCCATGTAAGAGTTAAATCATATGGTATTTATCTTTCTCTGGCTGACTTATTTTGCTTAGCATAATATAATCTAGCTTCATCTACATCATTGCAAATGGCAAGATTTCATTCTTTTTGATGGCTGAGTAGTATTCCATTGTTATATATATATATATCACATCTTCTTTATCAATTGACCTATTTTTTTATCAGTTGATTTATTGATGGGCATCTGGGCTCTTGCTATAGTTGGCTATTGTGGACATTGCTGCTATAAACATTGGGGTGCAGGTGCCTTTTGAAATCACTATGTTTGTATCACTTGGATAAGTACCTAGTAGTAGTGCAATTGCTGGGTTGTAGGGTAGCTCTACATAGTCACTTCTATATATAAAAAAAAGAAAAGTTAAAATGTTCAGTGGAGAATGCAAAAGCCCATGTAAGTTGATCCAAGTCTCACTTTTATTATGGAACAAAGTGAGTGCTTAAGTTCGCAAGTCCACAAGGCCAGTCTATAATTTACTAACTAGTAGGGTGTCTGACTTTTATAATCAATTTTCATTTACCTTGAAATACAAACAGAAGGTATAGTTAGAGTGACCAGTTGTTCTGCTTTGCCTGACATTGAGAGAGTTCCCAGGACACAGGATTTTCAGTGCTAAACCAAGAAAGTCCTGGGCAAACTGGGATGGGTTGGTCATCCCATATATGTACAGTAGAGGCATAAAAATAAGTAAATAAAGGGGATTAGGCCTATCCTGTAGACATTGTTTTCTATTAATTTTATGTTCCATATAATTACTTAAATATATACATTATATATGTATATGTGTGTGTATATATAAGTACTTATATACCTCCTTTAAATGTTTCTTTAGTTGAATCATCTTTAAAATGAGAATACTGGCAGCCCTGGTGGCCCAGCGGTTTGGTGCCACCTTCGGCCTGGGGTGTGATCCTGGAGACCTGGGATTGAGTCCCGTGTCAGGCTCCCTGCATGGAGCCTGCTTCTCTCCCTCTGCCTGTGTCTTTGCCTCTCTCTTGGTCTGTCTGTCATGAATAAATAAATAAAATCTTAAAAAAAAAATGAGAATAATATACAGTGTCCTCACAGGAGTGTTCATTGCCTAATTAGATACCTGTAAATTACTTTGGGATCCTTTATGGAAAGCATTAAATAATTGTAAAAGTTTATAACAATATTATTCCTTTTTTATTCAGAGATCAGCACAATTCAAAGCACCTTACTGATTGAACAAACAGGATGGCTCTGCCATTTTTTAAGGTACTATAATTCCCGTGGAGGTTCACTAATAATATTTATGTAAAATGGAACCAATTCATGACAAATTGTTGTTTATTTTTATGTATGTATGCATGCATTTCTACAAATGGTTATTTAAATATATTAAAGGAAGATAAATCGTATAGGCGTAAAGATCCAAATACATATATGCAGGATGGAGGTAGTTGCACAAGTCTGAAATAAGTGAAGCCACCTGGCTTTTGTAAAGAACCATTATTTTATTTACATATTTATTTTAAAGATTTATTTGTTTATTTGAGAGAGAGAGATAGAGAGAGAGAGAGCATGGGCATAAGTGGGAGAAGGGGCAAAGGGAGAGGGAGAGAGAATCTCAAGCAGAGTCCCCACTGAGCTTGGAGCCTGAGAAAGGGCTCGAGTTCACAACCCCTGAGATCATGACCTAAGCTGAAATCAAGAGTTGGACGCTCAACTGACTGAATCACCCAGGTGCCCCAGAAAGGGCTCTTTAAGAAGATAGAATCTATTCTCCTCCTATGCATTCTAGGTAAACACATTTCTATGAGGTATAATTAGTCTTACTTACTGAAAATGTCATGTTCTCCATTGACAGATACTGTAGTTTTTCTGAGGGAAAAATCGGGAATATTTGAGATAAAAATAAATGGTACTGTTCAAATGGAACATTTTACCCTCTTCTGCTTAAATATTGCTGTGTATTTCTTAGGTACAAGCATATTCTCTTATGTAACCACAGAACTATTATCAGAATTGAAAAATTTACATTATCTAGTTTATTTTTGCCAATTGTCCCAACAATGTCTTTAATAGCAAATACTAACAAAATTGTGGTCAAGTAACCAATTATTGATTAGATGATGCATTTAGCTGTCTTATTTCTCTAGTATTTTAAAACCTGGAACAATTTCTGAGTCTGTATTTTTTTTATGACATTTACTTTTTTTTTCTTAGGGAGGGAGAGAGAGAGAGAGTATTCATGCAGGATGGGTGGCGGTGGGTAGAGGGAGAGGGAGAGAATCTTAAGTAGGCTTCATGCCCAGTACAGAGCCTGACATGGGGCTCGATTTCATGACCTTGAGATCAGGATCTGAGCCAATACCAAGAGTTTGATTCTTAATTGACTTCAGCTATTCAAGCACCCTGATGTTTACATTTTGAAGAGTATAGACTAGGGACACCTGGGTGGCTCAGTGGTTGAGTGTCTGCCTTTGGCTTGGTTCGTGATCCCGAGGTCCTTGGATCAAGTCCTGCATTGGAGTCCCCACGGGAGCCTGCTTCTCCCTCTACCTATGTCTCTGCTTCTCTCTCTGTGTGTCTCATGAATAAATAAATAAAATCTTAAAAAAAAGAGTATAGGCTATTTTGTGTAATATCTCTCACTTTTGTTTGTCTGATGTTCTCCGTGATTAGATTGAGGGTAAGCAGGATAATACAGAAGTGATGTGACCTAAATATATTGTATCAGGAGGCAAAATGGGGCATTTTTGAAGTGCAGTGTTTTATTGACACATGCAGTATAAAAGCCCAGGCCGAAGGACAAAGTCTTCGGTAGACTAGTAGTAGATGCTGCAGAGCATCACTCAAATCCATGGCTGCTGAGAGCATTGGCTTCTGAGAATCCACGGCCAACTGAACTGCCCCTCGTTCCCTCAGCCAACTGAGTTGTCTCTCCACTCAGCTGGTTGAGATGGGGTACAAAGACCTGGCCCCTTGCCTCAACTGGGACAACTCTGAAGGATCATTCCAACTCTCCAGAGTTCCCTGTGGGATAGGCTGAGGCCTCTGCTGCTCTTGCATTTGAATTCAAGTTCTCTCTCTACTGAACCCTGAAACACTCTCTCTCTCATGTAAGTGGTTCCAGAGATCACTCTCTAAAAAATCTCCTGCACATGTTAATCCAAGAGTTTCAGAGTCTTCTTCCCAGGAAACCCAACCTACAACTGGGCCATTATATATGTGAATAATAATAATAATGTAATATATAATGTAATAATCATTTCAAGCATTACAACTGACCAATTATAAACATTAAAATGATTAAAGTTAGTATGTGTATTAATCCTTTTCTAAGAATTTTTTACTCCAGCATGATTCTACCATAGAAACTGTTGTAGCCAGAGAACAACACAAAGATGTTAACAAGAAACTCTGTCTAGATTGCTTAGGACAGAACTTGATGCTTAGGTTTGCATCTCTAGAAATTTAACTTTGTCAGAGATAATCACACTTAGAGAAATTAATACAGAGTAAATAAGTCAGGAAAGAACATGTAGCAATTTATAATGGAAAATGTAATTGTCCATCAAACCATTTCTGTTGGCTAATCAGCACACCCTTAATCGATAAGAAAATCTAAATGAAAGTGAAATCAGAAATTTGCTTGGTAAGTAAGATGATTAAACTGACTTTATCTGATTTATAATATCTGATCATCTTTTCACCATTTAGCCCTAGTGGAAATTATCTACATGTAGATCAGATACTCATTTTTGCTTACCATGGTATTTCCACTCCAGACCATTTATGATCTATACAACTTAGTGCTTATAAATATAAACTCAGCTTCCTAATTGCCCACTACTATCCACTCTGGTTCCCCTCAAACTATTGTTTGAGTATTTTTAAAATGCAAATGTGACATGTCACCTCTATGCCTAAAATCCTTCAAGAGTTTCCTATTGCTATTACATGAAGATAATTTCCTTAACCTTGTCCACAAGGCCCTGCCTGTGTGGCCTAGCCAGAAAAAAAAAATAAATTTTTTGAAAGCCCTTTTTGGGTTACTTCCTTCAGGAAACCAAATCAGCATAAAATGTGTGCGGTAACCCTCTGAAAACAACAACCTGACTCAGGGTGGTTGGAGAATGTAGCAGAATGAGAGGCAGATCCAGTAACTTCTCCCCCACAATCCCTATCTCTAGATTCACAGAACTGCTTAGCAAAAAGAATATGATCAACAAAGCAGCAACCAACACTAGTGATGATCTTGAATCTGCCCCAGACCCTACTTGAATTCTCTGTGTTCAAACAACCCACAGGATCTATGACTTACTTCCCTACCCTCTTGACCTCAACCAGAGCCCCAGCGCTGAGAGGAGGAAGAGGAACTTTGTTGGTGTGCCTATGAAGTAGCTGTCATTTTACATACCTTTAGCGAATTTAGCTTTTACAACTCTTTCAGATGAAGGGAGAGGTTCTTATCCAGGTATTCATTCCCTGAATCCCCACTGTTATAAGATTGTCCAAAGAAGCAAAAGTCATTAAAACATTAAAATAATTACTAGCCAATTGACCTATCACAAAATGAGTCTCCACACAAACTTTCCTTCTCTTTTACACTAGAGTATCTCTAATATCATGCCAAGGTCTTAGTCTTTCTTGGGTAAGATTAAAAATATGGATAAAGCCTAGCATGAGCAAGCATGTGGGGAAGTGGGAATTTGCTTGTACTGTGTCCTGGTTATAGTGAAAATTAGTACACTATTTGGAGAGCACTTTGGCGATTAGTGTAGAAGTGTAAAATGTGCATTCCCTTTCACCCAGTTCTAGGAATTTGCCCTAAAGTTGACATCCTTTAGTGGAAAGAGATAATTGAGAAGGAAGTTCAATTGTTTTAGCTGCTTCAACATAGTGGAACTGTTGAAAGTGATGGTTTAAAATAGAAAAATGTGAACATCAAAAGATCTCAGAAAACAGGTATTTTTTTTCAAGAGTGACCTTCTCTATATGATTGTGATGTAATGTCCAATGGAGACTGAAGGGATGTCAATCCATAATATCATACAATTGTGTCAGAAAAATTATGCTAAGAAGTCCCTTATGTGAGTCAGCCTTTGCTAAGTCTAAGTACTGCATAGCTGCAATTGTGACCTAATTTAAAAACTTTTTATTGTAAAATACATGTAACATAAATTTTTCCTATGTTTACTATAAAATCCTGGCTCTCCTTCCAAAATCTTAATTTATTTTTCCTAGTAACAATTATCCTCTGATAATGAGGACCTTCTAAATTATTCCTAATATGGATGAGTTAATTGAGTTTTGTGCCCAAACCATAAGACTTAAGGAATCATCTCTTTGTCCAGATATGGACCCCACCTGTGGTCCTGTTTCCAACATTCAATCTGACTTGGTAGAGACCCTCTATCCTCCTTGCCCACTTGGTCTGTCCTATTTTTTGCCTCTGAGCATGGACTGTTTACTTCAAACCATGGAAAATAGGTACCAATAAAGATCATTTTTAGGAAACCAAAGACACCAAATTTATTTTTTTCTTTTTAGCTTGATAATAAAAATTTTTAACCATATCTAATATAGCTATATCTAATTTGGTGTATCATCACCAAATATCATAGTGTCTTGCAGTTTCCTTTCTAAGGAACTAAACTGTCAGTTTTTCTTTAGGAGGTGGAGAAAGGGAATCATAATAGCTGGCATTTGGACAGTGGTTTTCATATATACAGTACCATTTCACATGCACAATATACAATGTGTGGTAGTCATTAGTACAATTGATGAATATTTCTGGTTTTCTCTTCTTCCATGAGTATCAAAAGATTATATTTCCTGGCTCCCTTTTATTTGTATAGGGTCATGCAACTACTTCTGGCCAGTGGGTTGTAAACAGAAATCTCTACTTAAGACTCTCCAATCTTCTTTTCTTCTGGTATGAAGACTAGTAATGTTCAAGATGATGGCTGCTCCACTGGCCTGGAAGCTGGAGCACCTCTGATGAGCAAGGCCTTACTGATGATCTACAAAGGCCATAAAGCGTAAACAATAAATAAATCCTCACCATTTGAAACTACTAAAATTCCATGATGTTCTGTTACTGCAGCATCACTTAGCCTCATCTTACTCATGCACTAGATTTCCTATATCATAGGTGGAAAAATCCACTGTATCTGTGTCTCTGTTAGTATCAGGAATTTATAAGAATCAATGGAAAGCAGACAAAAATCAAAGCAGGAAAGACCTGACTTTTTCTTTCTTCCTGGATGTTAATATCACCAAAAGTGTTCCTTAAATGCAGAGGATCTGTTTGACTTGTAGCTGACAAGAGAAAAGAATGTTCCATTCTGAAACATATGGTTTTTTAATATTGCTAAATATTATTATTAGCGGAAATGGTAATACTTGAATTGAATGTAGCATGTTCTGGGTCCCACACTAGGTGCTTAATTTATCTCATTTAATTTCACTTAATCCTCACAGTGATCCTAGGAGGTAGCTATTGATATTGAGGTCTTTCTATCTTTAATCTAGTATTATTTGCATTATGGCAATGGGGTTTTATAGGTTTCAAAGTGCTTTTACCATGCATAACTATATTTCATCTTTGTAGTAACTGTTGTGTTAATATTCTTCATTCTACAGATGCAGAAATAGACTTCAGATAACTTTTTTTGATCTGTGCTAGGTCATATAGCTAGTCACAGAGCCAGGTCCTTGGAATTCAAATCCCGTTTGTTCTTTATTACCCTTTGCAGAGCAATAAACATAACACAAAGATATAGTTAGACATACTGTATTTTTCACTTTTCCTTGAAACTCTTCTTCAGGCATCTGATTTATGTAGGTTTTTTTTTTACTTTGGGGGAGAAAGAGTCCTTTAGTCTAAACGTGGAGTGAACCAGGAATTAACATTACTCTTTTATTCACACAGAGGGGAGTGTTAACCAGCTTGTCTTAATAGTCTCTCTCTCTCTCTTTTTTTTTTTAATTTTTATTTATTTATGATGGTCACACACACACACACAGAGAGGCAGAGACACAGGCAGAGGGAGAAGCAGGCTCCATGCACTGGGAGCCCGATGTGGGATTCAATCCCGGGTCTCCAGGATCGCGCCCCGGGCCAAAGACAGGCGCCAAACCGCTGCGCCACCCAGGGATCCCTTCTCTCTCTCTTTTAAAATAATTTTTTATGCTTTAAGAAAATCTTCATACCAGTTATGTTTTTCTTATCATCCTTGCTATCTGTGTCTTCTCCTTTTGTTCCTGAATTAGTTTTGCCAAAGTGTTTCCTACTTCCTTGACATTTCAAAGAATCACCTTTTGGTTGTTATAGGTCAATTTCAGCCTTTAAAAGAAATTCCCTATTGCATGAATTTGTGCCTTTATATTTTAGAATTGTATTTGAATTTGCTAATCATAGTAGAATTTACATCCATTTAAAAAACAGAGTTATGTCTAGGATTGATTATATTTTGATCTGTAATACTTGGTACATATAAGGGCCATGGACCCCTGGAAGGGATTCTGTACTCATCTTTACATCCTTCTACTTTCTTTAGATTGCAACTTTTTGAAATCAACTTTTTCAAGTTTCCTGAGTTAAGAACTTGGTTCATCTGTGTTTACATTTTGTGTATTCTGCTAACTGCATTTATTTTTTTATTTTTTATTTTTTTGCTAACTGCATTTAATGCAATAAACTATCCTCCAAACATGGCTTTGGCCATATCCCATAATTGCAAAAGCCACAAATATAGCAAAGCACCTTTACTCACCCAGTAGAAAGATTTTATTCATAGTTTCCTTCTGTTATTATTTGCTGCCATCATTTGGCATTCATTGGTTACTTCCTATGAGGTAGGACTAGGAGAGTAATGGTAATACTAAGGAGTCACTTTGGTCAGGGAGCTTACGATTTCAGTTTACATGCTGAAAACAAAAATCAGATGAATTCTGAAGGCTGTAGAGGTTTTCAACCACAATCTTTCTCACTTTCCAGCCTAAGATTTTAACCTGTCAATCTACATTTAGCATAAATTTGGAGAAGAGGGAATAAGTGAAAGGGGATAAAAATTCACGTTCAACCATAGGTTGATAAAGTTAGCAATGGCCATGGTCTATATCTATTAACTGGGTTTATTACCTGAACTTTAATTCTAATGTCTGAGAGAGTTGATAATAAGAGTTTTGGAAGACTCTATACATAATCTGTGATATAGGCTTGGGTTCTAACTCTGGATCTATGAAATTTGATGAAAAAGTAGATATACCCATAATCTATATACTTAATTTTTGACATAAATGTATATTTATATATTGTTTTCACTGAAGCCTAACTGTAAGTTAGCATTTCTTCCATTATGAATGTAGTCAGCAAACCACAGTAATATTAGCAACCTGTGGCTTCACCCCCAAGAGAAATCATACATATTTTCTACCACTTGAAAGTTGTTGCAGACATCTAAAATATTATGTGCATCACTGCTGCAAAATTACTGTAAGTCTTGACCTTGTTATTTAATGCATTAATAAAGATACAAATATATATCTGTTATCTCTGTGTAATAAATTACCCGCCTCCCCCAAATCAGGGACTTAAATAAGAAATACTTATTATTTCGCATCTCTGTGGGTCAGGAGTCTGGCATGGTTTAGCTGGGTCTGTGGCTCAGGATCCTTTCCCAGGTTGCAGTCAAGGTGTCAGCTAGGGCTGTAGTTACCTCCAGGTTCACCTGGGAGAGAATCTGCTTCCAAGCTTGCTTAAGTTCTTCATGGGTTGTTGGACTGAGTGTCTCAATTCTTTGGTGTCTGCTGACCAAAGATCTCTCTCCGTTCCCTGCCAAGCAAGCCTCTCCATAAGACAGGTCACACCACGGCAAGCTGGTCACCAGAGTGAGCTAGGGAGAGAGCAAGAGAGGATACAAGATGGAAGCCAGATTCTTTTTGTAGCTTAATGGTGAGACGTGATATCCGATTAGTTTTGCAGTATTTTCTTTTTCAAAACCAGTCATTAGATTCTCACTCAATAGGAGGGGGTTGCACAAGACAGAAATGAGGATTATTGTGAGTCATCTTAGAAGTTGCCTTTCACATAAGTATATCACAAATTCACTTTTTAGTATTTTGATAACTGTGTGTCAAAAAAATAAATTTCCTTTGTAGCCCTAGATAGTTTATTTTATGCATTTAAGAACAATATTCTGAGAAAGGTCCTTAGATTTCACCAGGCTTCTAGAAGGCCACATGGCTCTAATTTATTTCATATTAGGCATATTCAACAACTTCCTGTGGGAATTTTTTTAGAATAGCCTCAGTTTAGAAACTGGAGGTCAAAGCTTTAGCCTTCATAGTATCCTATTCTGATACCCTAGATCAGTCCGTATTACTCCAGTGCTGTGAAAAATATATGGTGTATGTAAAATCATTATTTGCTATAGAACACTCCATAAACTGTTCTCCATTCTACTCACTTAATTAAACTGTTCTCCATTCTACTCACTTGAATTAATTATATGTATGTGTGTGGTGGAGGGAGAGAGGTGTACAGGCCTCTGTCAATCATGTTTGATCACAATTAAACCTCCTTATACTCGTATGTAGCAATTGTGGTTTCTTTTTTTTTAAGGGTTTTTCTTATTCATGAGAGACGCACAGATACAGGCAGAGACATAGGCAGAGGGAGAAACCCTGCAGGGAGCTGGATGGGGGACTCGATCCCAGGATCAGGCCCTGAGTCAAAGGCAGACACTCAACCACTGAGCCTACCAGGTGACCCGTATGTAGCAATTGTTATTTGAGGCTCAAAAGGACCATACGATATTGGGGGAACTGATTTCCTCAATAATTCACTAATTACCAAAGCAGTGCTCTTTCTGTTACCATCTATATATGAGAAAGCACAGGGTGTAAAAAAAGAGAGAGAGAGAGAGAAAAGAGAGGAGTGATGTCATGATGCCTCCCTAAGTCTTTTCCATCCATCACTTCCTCTTGGTGAAACTAAAGATAATTATATTCTCTGTAAGCATAATAACAGCTTCATATATTGTCCTAGAAGTCTCTAGAAGGCAAGGGTATAACCCCTCCAGTATTTAGATCAAAGACAAGTCTGTTGACAATAACTGGGAACGATTCTCTTATTTGGTTTGTCCAGGAACTTTTCCCTCCAACGCATCATCTTCACAAAAGCCACCCCTTTTGAGTCAAACCACAGGGATTTCCTTTCTATTTCTCAGATCCTACATCAAGCAGCCCAGTACTGCTGGTTATTTTATATTTCCCAAGATAAGCCAAGCAAGTTCTTCGTATATGCCTCCAAGTTTTGGTGGCTTTTCCAAATTCGAATCCCTTTCAAGTCTTCGCAGTGGAGTCATGGTTGAGATGGAAAAGGGGCAAGAAGCCCGAAGTGGTTTCTAGATCCCACAGCTACTGACTGGGCGAGTTGGTCAGCCAATCCATCTTTGTTGACCACCTTTTCCTAATTTGCAAAATGTGCGTTTCCGTGTGTGTGTGTGGTTATCTCTAAACCCCTTTCCATTTCTAACATTTTTTTTGCATCATATTGTGAAGTCCGGAGAGAAACTCCCATCACTTAGGACACGTGGCTAGTGTGGCAACACACTGGGCGCTCTCACGAGAGGCCTGAACCAGCTTTACATAAACAGGGTGGTTGCCCCCGTCCGGCCAACTCCACCACGCGGACCACCAGGAGTTCACCCCGGGCAGGCGGGGCTGGGGGCGGGGCGCAGAGGAGCCCGCGTTGACGACACAAGACTACTTCCGGCTGTGGTGCGTATGACGTCAGAGCCGAGGCTGACCGGCCCAGCCACCGAGAAGCCGCGGAGAGAGGGCTCGCGAGAGTTCAGGAAGGCCGCCCCGAGATTCCGGCGCGGCCGCGGGCGCCACCTCCCGGGGGCGGGGCGAGGGCGGAGCGGGCAAAAGGGAGCGGACGGGCCCCGGGCCGGCTGCGGTCCGTGCGAGGCTGAGCCGGCCGCGGGCGCGACCGGAGGCAGGTGAGTACGCGGATGCGGCGCGCGGCGGCCGCGCTGGGGGGCGGGGGGGGGGCCCGCTCGGCGCGCCGGCCGCAACTCAGCGAGCAGGGGCCGGAGGAGATGTGAGGCGTCTTCGGGCGTCCAGGGACCGCCGGGTGATGCCGGGGCTGGCGGCGGCTCCAGGGAAGCCCCGGCGGCGGCCTTGGCCCTCCCGTTCCCCGAGGTGCTGCTCGCCCCGCGCGCCCCGGACAGGTCGCCCCGAGCCCGGGGAGGGATCTTCGTGCCTCCCTGCCCCTGTCCCCTTCCGCTGCTCGGCGCCCGAGCACCCCGACCCCGCTCCCTGCCTGGGCTTCATGAACAATAACAAACGTCGCGGCAGCGCTCCCGGTGCCCCCCGCGCGCCCGTCCCGTGCCCCGCAGCCGCTGTCAGCGAGGCGGAGGGCTCGAGGCAGGGCTCCCATTGTGGGGGCTGCTTGTGTACGGCTCCTAAAAACTGATGCGTCAGATTGCTGAACAGTTCTCGGAGCCACACGGCGGAGCCTCCCCGGCGCCCAGGAGCGCGGAGCGCGCGACGCGGGGCGCAGAACCTGCCCCTGCCCCCGGGCGCCGTAGACGCTCTCTTCCAACATCATTTTCTCCCACTCCACCCCCCCCTTTATTTATTTATCCATTTATTTATTTATATTTATTTATTTATTTTTGCCTCATTACTGTCGGGGGCAAACGAGTGCCTGTTTGCTAAGGGACTAGGCAAAGGTTGTACCCGATGGAGAAGGAGACGCTTCGTCCTTAGAAAGTTACCAGGTTGACAGCCAGAGAACAAACTTTGTTTTCCAAACCAGCGGCCTCCTGTTTGTTTACCGATGCGGCTTTTTTTTGTGTGTGTTTTGTTTTGTTTTGTTTTGTGGGATCGCTTTTTCGGGTTGCAAGTTTGGAGGAAGGATACAAAGAGGAATGGGGGAGGGGGGCGGGGAGAGCTGGAGGTGCTGGAAGCGGTGGCTTGTCCAGAGACTGTGATGCTGCTGTTCTCGCTTGGTCAAATGCAGAAGCAGCGCTCTTGTCTGTTTCACGTAACTTGTGGTAAGTTTTGATAGAAGCCAGTTGCTCTGAAAAAGGCCTCAGTATTAGCTGTCTTACTGCTAAAGTCTGAGGAAACAACGCTTAGTGTTTTAGTTTATGCCTCTTGGTTGTAAGATGGGAGTGAAAGCTTGTCTTTAAGGGGGTGGGCCTGGGGTGGGGACTCACCACTTGTCAGGTCTCCCCACTTTAAGGCAGGATCTATTGTTGCTTAAGCCCAATTTTAGTTACCCAGTGCAGATTTTTTTTTTCTTTTTTTTGGTCTCAGTCGTATATCTATCTATATAAGGTCCTGGGAACCTCTTGTGTTTGATTGACTTTTCTTTGTATGCCTCAGGATATATAAAACAATTAAGTTTACTGTACTCTTACCCAGTAGCTGAAAGGTATTATATGTGAGTGAGCCACTATTGTGACTATTTGAGGAAGAGAAATTAGTTCAAAATATGATGCTGAGATTGCATTTGTTCATTGCATAGGTTCATCAAAACACTTTTGTGTGAAAAATCCTGATCTCAAAAAGTAAAGTTTTTTTTTGTTTGTTTGTTTTTTTTTTTTTTTTTAGTTTGATGTGGCTTAGCTTTGTATTTTTCTCCTGGTTAAGATGGTTGATAATGTTTTCCATTTGGCTGTGGCTGTGTTTAGGATGAGACATAAATTGGGTGTAGTTTTTGTACTCCTTTGAAAGGCCCTGCCACTGAGGAATGAAAAAAAAATTAGACTTAGAAAAGCCACATGAAATGAATGCAGTTCTTTTTTCAGCCTTCTGTTTTTTAGTTTGTTTGAGTCAAAGAATAGAGACTAGGAATATTTGTGCATATGAATGAGTCAAAGAATAGAGACTAGGAATATTTGTGCATATGAATAGGTGTCCTCAGCAGTTTTTATGCTGAAAAAGGTAGGACACTATAAAAACAAAGGAAAATTTGTAGAAAATGGTAACAAAGCAAGACACTCAATTCAGCCATTTGTTTTTAGAAAAGTTTGTTCTCTCAAAGTAAGGGCAACATTACTGTGTGAACAAAGTTGGACAATACTTTAGAAAGTGCTTCTCCAGTGATCCAGAATAAGTTGGATGCTTGTTTGGTGTGTGTGTGCGTGTGTGTGTGTGTGTGTGTGTGGCACTTTTTTAAAGAGGGAAAAGGGCACAAATCAGAGCCAGAAAGATTTGCATCTCAATGTAATATTAAAATGATTTTATTTTACATAAATAGTGTAGGGTGAATCAAGCAAGCATATTGTCTTTTAGCATCCCCAGGATTACATTAAAATCAGCAGATGGGCAAGTTATGATTAGGTTAGACTTGACATATGCAGAAATTATGCTACTGTATTTTTATATTAAAAGTACCAGGGGCTTTTTAAAATGAAGTAATGCACATAAGCTTTTAGGGCATAAGAAATTTTTAAGAAGTAAGTTTAAAAAATATCCTTAGCACTTTAAACATATTAAATTAAGCCTTCGTTCCTCCTTCCCTCTCCCCACAAAATTTCATTTAAGTCTTAAGAGAATGTTTAGCAAGGTAAGAACAGTATTTTAAGTGCAATGATTACATAAAGCTCTTGTCTCCAGGTCAAGGTTTGCTAATTGACAGGGTATGATTGTTCAGAACCTTTAGAAAGAGGGAAAAGAAGGACAACAGTGAACATATTTGCTGTCTGGTGCACTCAGACGAGCTGTAGTCTCTATCTTTAGAGAGATACAATCTAATGGGAGAGAAATGTACCCAAATAACTGTAATACACATGCATTTTGTGGGGAAGCCTAGGAGAGGGATTAAATTCTACTTAGATCAGTTAAGGAAGGTTTTGAGTAGGGAAAGGTATTCGTGTAAATGATTTGGCTGATATAGTTGTAATCATCACGATAAGTAAACACTTTATATAATGCCAATTGCTGCTAAAATCTTACGTGTACTAATTTACATGGGCTTAATTCTTCTTCTTCTTCTTTTTTTTTTTTTTAGATTTTATTTACTTATTCATGAGAAACAGAGAGTGGCAGAGACACAGGCAGAAACAGGCTCCATGCAGGGAGCCTGACGTGGGACTCAATCCCGGGACTCCAGGGTCACGCCCTGGGCTGAAGGCAGGCGCTAAACTGCTGAGCCACCTAGGGATCCCTACATGGGCTTAATTCTTATAACCACCATATGGAGTAGGTATTTGTTATTCCCATTTTGCAGTCAGGGTAACTGAGGTACTAAACCAGATAACTAGAAAATGACAGCACAAGGGCTCCAACGCAAGCATCTGGTTTATACCTGGTGCTTGTGCTTAATCTCTGTCCTTGTTTTCTCTTCCATTCTCGATAGTCTTTCTCAGGTCTTTTTCAAAAAATTGATTTAGGAAAATACATTTCTCTGGCACATAGATTTAAAACTTACTTTTCTAGAAAGGGCTTCAAAATGAAGAAAACGCAGGTAAATAAGATATTTTTGGAATGCTAGGTAATCCATTTCAAAAAGCTGCTCTTGGTGCAAATTAAATGTAACTATTGAGTGGGACTTTTGATAAATATGACTTATCACTTAGTAGCACACCCATAAGGATTTAGAAATGAAAAATTGTAACTATATTAACTCCTTTTTCTAATGGAATGTTTGAATCATTGTATATTTTGGCTTGTAATTTAAAAAAAATCACTAGGCACTGAGTATTTTTTGGATTGAATTGTGAAGTTGGAATTCAGTTAATGATTGATAGTCTCAGCCCTTTTAGTTTTTATTTCCACAAACAGCTAAATATATTATGCCTGAATCAGGTTTTTTTGTTTGTTTGTTTGTTTTTTAAATATTTTACTTCTAAGCAATCTCTGTGCCTAGGGTAGGGCTTGAACCCAAAACTCCAAGATCAAGATTTGCACGCTCTAACAACTCAGCCAGCCAGGTGTCCCATGAATCAGGATTTTGAATAGAGGGTTGTACATATATAAAATGAGGGAAGTTCAATCACTGATACTTTACGTTAGGGCAACTTTGAAAGCTCTTTGGAATTGTAAAATAAAAGGTGCCATAGAAATGTACTGTGCTGGGGCACCTGGGCGGCTTAGTGGTTGAGCACAAGTCCCTCATCAGGCTCCCTTTCTCCCTCTGCCTGTATCTCCGCCTCTTTCTGTGTCTCTTATGAATAAATAAATAAAATCTTAAAAAAAGAAATGTGCTGTGCCTAGTATATAGGCCTACTCAGTAACTAACTGCTACTTTGTTGAATGAATGGTCAAATGATTTTATTAATGAAGTTTCAAGAATGTTTCACATTTGTTACTGGTTATCAAAGTATTGGGATCATAGTAAACTCAATTAGATACAAAGTTTAGGGGGAAAAAAGTATATCTCAGCAGTGGTTAGGGGTACTCTCTACCAAGATGCAGACACTTCAGCTCCTTTGTCTGTGTCCTGACTGACCAAACTCACAATAGAGTTCTAGAGGCGTATTTTCTAAGATTGAATATAGTAAGTGTTCTCTCCATGTCTGAGTTGGGTGGATTGTAGAAAACCCCCACAGTAGGATAATTTATAGTTGATAAGCTTAAAACGTAATAGGAAAAGTAGAAGAACTAAAGCCAGAATTTAAAGCTCATATATTATTATTAGACAAAAGTGGCAAAACAAGTTTAAATATATATATGTATATGTGTGTGTGTGTGTGTATTTTTACACAGTTTAAACTAATAGTAATGGCATAGTATTTCCATTTACCACCATTTGATTGACAACATTTTTAGTATCTTCAGCCTATAATTTCATGCAGATACTTTTAAAATTTTTTCTTTAAATTAAAATAATTTTTTAAAGACTTTATTTGAGAGAGAGAGTGTGTGAGAATGCAGGGGGAGGCACAGAGAGAGGGAGAATCTTAAGCAGACTTTACACCCAATGTGGAGCCTGACTCAGGGCTCCATCTCCAACCCTGAGATGACCTGAGCCGAAATCGAGAGTCAGACCATTAATCAACTGAGCCACCCAGGCAACCCTCATGCAAATACTTATAAGGCAAGTATGCTTTGTTATAAGAAGAAGTTAATGTTTCTCTAAATACAGGTTTAGTTTTGAAAGGTTATTATTCTTAGTAAAGAGGACTGTGAGTTGGTCCCTCAGAGGGAAACCAGATATACTCTCACCTCCTTGCTGGTAGAAATTGTTGGGCATCTTTTCCCCTAATAGACTAGAAAATAGACTTTGAAAATCCACTGAGACGGGTAGCTTCCCTGTTAGATGATCTCTGCACAGGTCTTAGAGAAGACCTTAGCAGTGACAGGTCACATGGTGAGCTGACCATTCACTCAGGTTGGGTAAATTCAAAAAAGGCCTCGAACTTTGGCAGTTTTACGATACTAGCACTTCTGTTACGCTCTGCCTCTAAACTGGTAAACAAGCTCCTTGCTTTCTCCTGAATTAACACCAGACCAACTGACAACCCATATTAATGTTGATTCTCTGGCCACACATGCAGGTTTCTTGTTCTCCTTGTCTTTTGCGGACTCTTACTGATTCCATAGGTATAGACTTTATTGCCATTTGTAAGTCTGATCCCATATACACAGCAGCATCCAGTGTTTACCTACCTCTTAGATTTGTTACCTTTCCCCTTGTTTTCTTATCTTTTATAATTATTTGCTATCTCTACATCTGTTTCCTAACTTTGGAACACTTTCATTACTTTTGCAATTACTGAAGATGATGGAGTTAAAAAATATTTAACACCTAAAATCAGTCACAAATAAAACAACTTCCCCAGAAAAAAGAACAAGAGGACAGAAACCTAAATGACTTTGCATGGTTGTTAGTACCATCTATTTTTGGCAAGCAGAGTTGGTGTGCCTTTGCTATGGAGCCTAGCTTTCATTCTGTCTAGGAAGAGTTAAAAAGTTGAAAATTCAGAAACAGGCTTCTGTACACATCAATAAGCACTTTTTTTTTTTTTTTTTTTTTTTTTTTTTTGCGGGGGGAGGGCTGTCCTGCTCTTTCTCCATACAATCATTGCTATTCTGCTTTTATGACATTGAGATTTTGGCTCCAATTCTGTAGATTCTTCAGTAATCCTGAAGACACAGTATGTAATATGCCCATTTAACATGAAAAAATGCTTTGTGTTATCTGTGTTTCTCAAACTTTATCTCCCAACAGGAATTTATAGACTTAGCTCTCTGTCTGTCACCTTCCCTTCTGACATGTTCTTGGCTCTCTTTTCTTCCTGAATATCACCAGTGTACTGGTCTAATAATAATTTTATCAACAACAGTAATCACTCACTTATCACTTACTATGTACAAGACATAACGCCAAGGACTTTATATAAATATCATCTCATTTAATCCCTGCAGCAATCCTATGAGTTATTATTTCTGCTTATACGTGAAGAAACTGGAGTCTTTGGAAAAGTGACCAGGATCATGTGGGTAGATAGTAAGTGATGGAGTTAGATCTTGATCCCTAAGATCCAGTTTGCTTTCTCTTGTATTGCTTTGTTTTATTTAAAATAACTCATCCTCTGCTATTTGATTTACTTCCTTCTTCTAGTCCCACCTGAATTTTCTTTCTTTCCTTTTCTTCTTCTCATTTTTAGGAATTATTTACAGTTTTTGCACATCAAACATAAATTCGTTTAGGAGAAGTATACAGAAATAATTCAACTTTACTTATATTTTCTTGCTTTTGGGGAGAGCTATTGTAAGAATAGTAGTTGTAGCCCCTTACATTTGTATTGTGCTTTGTATTGTATTGCAATCCTCCCTCTAACTCAAATCTTTAGATTAAAAGCTGCTACATATACTTTTCTAAGGACTGTGTAAAATTAGTTGATGACACAGTTCTTGCCCTCAGCAATTTTAATGCTGAAATAAATGATAGAATCAAATGTTCTGACTTCATTCAAGCCAATTAAGAGCAGATAAATATCATTGCAGCAGAGAATTTTCTTAAAAGGTATTATAGTTTTGAGAGTTGAGCTGCCTTTTCGGTCAAAATTGAGAAGTTGGAATTTAATTAATTAATTGATTGATTGATTTCTTTTTTAAAAATTATTTATTTATTCATGAGAAATAGAGAGATACAGGCAGAGGGAGAAGCAGGCTCCCTGCAGGGAGCCTGATGCAGGACTCGATCCGAGGACACTGGGATCACTCCCTGAGCCAAAGGCAGATGCTCAACCGCAGAGCCACCCAGATGTCCGGAGAAGTTGGAATTTTAGTTCTGCATTTCAAATCATGAAATTTAAAAGTCCTTCATTCTTGTGATTCAGTGAATGATGGTTGAGTTGCTACCTACCTCATCCTGCATACAACTGGCATTTAAAATAATTATGGTGAAGGAATGGAGTGGAGGGAGGGAGGATAGATATCATTTCAAAAGTGAAATTGAAGAAATGGAGACCCTAACCAGGTTTGATGAGGTATCTTACAGTGTCACTATTGTAGGAAATTGGATGCGAACTTTAGAGAATGGACAAGCAACATATATTGAACTCTGGAAGTTTGAGAGCGAATAAGCTCTATCTTTGAAATTTTATCTTGTGCCAGTATCTTGTTTTACTAGATTTAATTTTTACTAAACTGTGGATATTTTTTCTTGGTTAAGCACTTACCCATTGAGTTGGCCCCAGTATGGAAATACCACACCATGTTTGCACTTCATAGATTTTTGGTATTTGTCATCAGAGGCTGCTGGCCTGGTTTATAATACTAGGGTGTTGCCTTTTGCTGTGTTTTTACAATAGAGATCCATTTCATTTGGACACATCTCTTAAATCTGGTTGAGGATATTCTCCATATGTCCACTATTATTTAGCCAAACTGAAAAGACTTTTTCTATTTTTGTGGCTAGAGTGGAAAAATTTCAGTCCAAATTGCATGTATTTGGCCCATTGATGTTCTTAATACTGGCAAATCCTAAAGGAATCACAGACTCATAATGTTTTAGTGAGGTTAATCACCATAATTCACCATTTATCGTCTATTTGCAGTGCACTGTATTAGGTGTATGGCAAAATAGAGATGAGTAAAATGTATTGCACTTCCACTTAGAAAGGTTCAATCCAGTAAGAAACATAATGTATGGGTACAAATAACTGTAATTCAAACAGAAAGTGATAAGTGAGTGACAGGGCGCTTGTGGGAGCAGAGGAAGGAGGGATTGCTTCTGGCTGGAGAGATTAGGAAGGCTTCCTATATAAAATGAAATATGAATTGGCTATTTAAGAGTGAAGGCCAGGCCAGGCAGAGGGATTAGCCTGAGTTGGATATATCTCTATAACACCTGATAAATTCTATGTTAATTATTTACTTCTCTCCCTGCCCTATTGGATTTGAGCCCAGTGAGCTTTGAGAACAGGTGTTTTTCAGAAAGCTTTTCATTCTTTGCATCAACTGTGCAACCTGGTACATTTAATTAAAGTCATACTTTAGTAACATTACAGTGGCAGTAGTGTATTTGGAATGGACTCAAGGGAAGAGGGACCAGAAATGAGAAGGCCAATGAAGAGACTAATCTATTTTTATTTAGTTTTAAAATTTTTTGAGTATAGTTGACACATGATGTTACATTAGTCTCAGGTGTACAGCATAGTGATTTAACTTTTCTATAAGCTTTGCTCACCACCAATGTGGCTACCATCTGTCACCACACAATACTATTACAGTATCAATGACTATGTCCTTTATGCTGTGTGTTTCATCCCCATGACTTATTCATTCCATAGCTGGAATCTTCTACCTTCCATTCCCCTTCAGCTATTTGGCCCAGCCCCAATCTCCCCTCTGGCAACTGTCGGTTTGTTCTCTGTATTTAGAGGCCTGATTCTGCTTTTTGTTTATTTGTTTTGCTTTTTAGATTTGACATATGCATGAAATTCTGTGGTATTTGTCTTTCTCAATCTGACTTACTTCATTTAGCATAGTGCCCTCTAGGTCCATCCACATTGCAAATGGCATGATCTCATCCTTTTTATGACTGAGTAATATTCCAATGTATAGATATGACATCTTCTTTATCCACTCATCTATTGGTGGACACTTAGGTTGCTTCCATATCTTGGCTGTTGTAAATAATGCTGAAATAAACATTCAGGCATGCATATATTGTTCTAAATTTGTGTTTTTGTTTTGAAGAGACTAAATAATCCCGGAGATAGATAATAAAGTTCTAAATTAGGTGGGATTGGGAAAGAGAGACTTGAATGGATGGGTGTTGCTCCTCCATCTTGAGACCTAGGAAGTTCTTTCACTGTGCGAATTACCTATGAGGCACATGTCATGTACCAGGAGATTACAGTGATGAAAGGACGTGGTGCTCCCTCAGACAGCAGACAGGTGACTACAGAGCCACACTCACAGGTATAGAAATAATTGCAATAGCACATAGCCACTACAATGAAGTAGCAATAGGAGGAGCATCTAAGGAAAAGGAACACCTATTTGGGAAAATCAAAGAAGCCTTCCAAGGAGGTGGTAGTGTGTGAGTTTGGACTTGAAGGGTGAGTAGGAGATTTTCAGGCCAAAAAACAGCAGGAGGACATGATAGCATAGAGATCTAAGATACTGTTTAAGACAGCCACAAGAACCTGGGTTATTTTAGTATTGGGCTGTGGGGCTAGATAAGATAAATGGGCTCATCTTAATAAAACAGCTTTTTATTTGCCATGTTTTTTAAGTCCTTTTTTTAAAAAGAAGCTTTTATTTATTTCAGAGAGAGAGAGAGAGCACAAGCTGGGGGCAGGGGTAGTGGGAGAGGGAGAAGCAGGCTCCCCGTTGAGCCAGGGACCCCAATGCAAGGGTTCACCCCAGGACCCGGATCATGACCTGAGCTGAAGGCAGATGCTTAGCTGACTGAGCCATGCAGATGCCCTTGGCATGTTTTGTTTTTATTTTTTATTAATATGATTTTTTAATATTATCCAGCTCTATCATTCTGAGCTTTTGTAAGGAAATTTTTCTGTTGCCTCTTACAGCCTAGTGGAAGTACCTCTGCTGTGTTTCCCACTCCTAGCCAGCAAGTATATTGCAGGTGATAAATTGTCTTTTGCTTCCGTTTTCTGAAATTAAACAAAAAAGGTAATGAATGATACCAAATAGCCAGAGAGATAAAGAGAGAAAGCAATCTACTGAAAACCTTTCCTCTGATGAATGCCTAGAGCCACTAGGGTTGTTTTATACAGAGAATGCAGCACCAACACATAGCTTCAAGAGCACTTGACTTGAGGGAGAGGATTGTGGTAGGAACACAATTATTTACCTTTACCATAAAGTTTTATGGAACCTGTGAAAATTTCCCAGAAGTGTAATATCTAGTGCTGAAGTCCTTTTGTTCTGGTTCTAGCTTTGCTTTTTTTTTTTTTAAATCTTTTCTACTCTGACCTTTACTATACTATATAACTTAGTATGACTTAAACTTTAAATGATGTCAAACATGAACTCTAATTTGTTTCCCTCCCACATTTTCTGGTCATTGAGAAACCTGCATGGGCAAGTCATGATTCTGAACTATATGTACGGAATCTGTATCAGATAGCCAGAGCTAGGAAGCTAGGTTTTTCACATAGGTTTCTTATGGGTTGGGCCACTGAAACAGAATATAGTTGTTTTCTAAAGACAACCAAAAAGTCAATTAGAATTATATCCATTGTATTCCAGGCTGGGACTTGGCAGCTGTGTTAGCTTTAGTGCCATTAGTGGTAATAGTACAAGTTCTGGGCACTACCAAGAGGAAAGTGAAAGACAAGAAGGAAAAGAAAAAGAAGGGTTGCAGAGTATTGGGGGAGGCAGAATGAAGGGGGCTGGAGAAAAGGCTAAAAGGAGTCAAATGCCTCTGATACCTGTTCCAGGTGCTGCTTAGTGGAACGTGTGCCATATTTTAAGATTCAGTTGAACTGCCAGTAGTCAGGTCTGGCATGGATGTATTGTTATGCCAAAAAAGACAGTTTGTCTTAATCCAGTATTTCTGGATTGAATAAAACCAAAATTTGTATATATACCTGCGCCTCTGTTTTTAGTATTGAGCAGAAAGGGAACCAGAAACCAGCACCTTTTAAATATTAGTGAAAGTTACAGGTACATTTCTGAAATGTAGTAAAACATTTAAGATTTAAGCCCAGTGTTATGTACATAGCCCCCATCAGACAAAGGTGGCTGAAAGTGAAGGGATGTGTAAGTGGGAATAGGTGGTTGGATAAAACTGCATTTTCCTACTACTGGTAAACAGGACCCACAGAAGGAAAAATAGGGTAAGAAATTAGATCTAGAGCCTGTGGTCTCCTGTCCAGGTAAACCAAGTACGTTTCACTTTCAGGAAACAAGAAGCTTTAGTTCTTCAAAACGTTTTTTCCATCACTGGCTAACAAAGCCAAAGAATAAAAATAGGCACACTTTTATTTTTTCTGTGATGGTGATAAAGTTATTTCTCAGACTGTGAGAAATACTGGATTGAATGAGTCTTTGACTCATGTTCAGAGCTGAAAGCTGCTGTAGGGGTCATACAATCAGATTCTCTACTGTGCGTTTCCTCTAATCCTTGACAAGTGGATGGTTCATTTTTATCTAAATATTTTAGTTACTGGGTAAAGGCAAAAAATTTAGCAGTTTACAGGATACCTGTACAGGATACAAAAGGACTTTCATTCCTTTCAGTGGCTGGTATTTTCCAGGCTTCTGTCCCCACTCCTCATTTCTTCACCCTGCACATGCTCTGGGAGCTGGATAATCTCACATGCTCTGATGTCTTTAGGGATCACTCTGTGATGATCACTTCCAAATCTGTATATCTTGCTCAGACCTCTTCTGAGCTCAGGACTCCATTGTCCATCTCATTCCTAGAATATTTAATATCTAAGATGTAGACTTCACTTTTCCAGCTCCATAAATTGAATTGTTTTTGTATTGTGTTCAGAAAGAATCAGGATTATGGAAATTTATTTCAATTTAGCAAGTGACCAAGAGACCAGTATAAACACAAGAATGCTAATTAATGAGCTTATTAATATAACTGTGAGTAGAATGGAAGCATGCATCATGTGGTCAGCACTCCGTCACCCACTAGGACAGTCTTCGTCGGAGGCGTCACTAAGCCATGATAGCCTGATGGAGCCTCTTTCTTATAAGGATGCCTCTGCCCACTGGTGCTCTAGATATGGGCAGCCCATTTTAATATTGGACAGTGTTAGGGGAACATAGGCAAAATCTTGCATGTTAAACTCCTGCTTTTTTCCCTCTAGATTTCCATTAATACAATTTCTTGAGCCAGAAGAAAACAAAATTGACAGGGTTTCAGCTTCCTTCCTTTCTTTCTTTAAAAAAAAAAAGATTTATTTATTTATTTATTTATTTATTTATTTATTTATTTATTTATTTAAGAGAGAGAGAGAGAAAGAACATGAGTGGGAGGGATAGAGTGAGAGGGAGAGAGAATCTCAAGTGGACTCCGTGCTGAACATGGAGCCTGAGGCAGGGCTTGATCTCATGACCCTGAGATCACAAGCTGAGTTGAAGAAGCCAGAGTTGGATGCTCAACTGACTGAGTCACCTAGGTCCCCTGCAAGATTTTAGCTTTCTTAATTCACAGAATTAAGAAATCCTACCTCTCAGAAACTACACTCTGTTCACTTTTGATTGGACTTGGGTATTCCAGATATTTTCAGCCACACATTTTTTGGAATTACTTATGTTGAGAGCTAATTTCTGCCACTCTATTTCATTCATGCTGATATCACTCCCAGAGGGTGATTTAATTTTCAAATTATGTGGGCATTTTGCTTTGTCTCTTTGTACTAACTATAAGGCATTGCCAAGTATTGCAAACTTCTCCAGTTATGTGGTGACCAGTACAGTGTACAATATGACATTCACCTTTCTTTTTCTTGACCCTTATGTCTATTAGCTTAGCTTAATACTAAGATTGCATAAATTTTGGGGATGCCATTTCCCATTTTTAACCTGTCCAGCCTTGTTCAATGAAAATCTTTGGTTGTTCTTTATGTATGTAACAGTTTATCACCATTTATGCTAGCATTTAAGTTTTTTGAATCCAAATATAATTCTTTACCTTTTCTTTATTAAGGTTCATTGGTTAAGGTTAATCTTCTGTTAAAGTTGTTTTGGATTAAAAAAAAATTGTTTTGGATTTTGACTCGACTGTCCTCCTTTTGATTATTCTCTCCAGATTCCAGTTTGGGATAAGGATAGAACTTTATCCAGTTCACTGATAATAGAATTGCCTAAGCCCAGCAAGTCTTGCGGAACTTACTTATGAGTATTCTGAGTTTTGTTGCTTAATCAGTTATAAACAGATCCAATACTCAGCCTATTTTCCTTCATCTTTCTCCCTTCCTCTCCCTAAAAAAACTGGAGAGTGGGGTTTGATCCATACCTTCAAGAGCCACAGAGATTATTTGTCCTTTAGATTTCCCAACAAAAGAAATAATAAAGTTACTTGGCCAGACTTGTTCCTCTTGAATCCATGCAGATTTTTAGTGATCACTCATCTTTGTCTGTTCAAAAGCCATCTGCTTTAGTATCTGTTCTAGAGTTTTCCTTGAGCTGGATGATAAGCACAACAGTGTTTTGTAACATTTTGTAACATCCATGTTCTTTTGTAATGTTCATGTTCTTTCCTCATTTTGAAAGATTGGGCTGTTCATCTCCTGTCTTTTAGCACGGCTTTCTGGTCTTCATAGTTCGTCAGAGTACTTACAGCACTTGGGCACATTCATACATGGGTCTGAGATAGGCAAACTGAGCAGTTGGCCAGATGAGAAGATTTGCAGGGCATTCGCGTGCAGTTATCTTATGGCCTCCTGTATCCTGGGCTTCAGCTCTCTTTTGGGCATCTACTTTTGGTTTTTGTTTTCCACCCTCCGCCGAGAAGAAAGGTGGAGCTCCATGGGTGGGTGTTGGGTGTGCACCTCACTGAGAGTTCTCCTCTATAACACAGAGGTTGTACCTCCTCAGCAAGGATGTCATAAAACAGAAATCTGTAAACCATAAAGTGGTATGCAAGTGTAATATTTTTAAAAAGCCAAACAAGTGGTTTTTCTTTTTTCCCCCCTGTTATAGGTTAACTGCACCATTGACCTTAACCCACTTACCTAGGCCTGTTGCAAATTTTCCCTTCCAGATGGAAACTCAGAAGCCCTTAATGGTGTTCTTAAGATCAGCTCATTGTGGGCATCTGACTTCCTGAGACCATCCTGTGTTTCTTTTATAGGCATCCATGTTATGTATGCCTCCTCTCCATTTCTCTTATCTGTGTCTTTAAAATGTAAGTTAATTGGAGAACTCTTTGTGCAGCCAGTATTTTCAGAATCTTCCCCCTTTTCTCTGTCATTAATATTCTTTGCAGTTGATAACTAGAGTTCTATTTTTTTTAAACCAAATCATTTCGAGTTTTAACATTTTTTTGTACATGACCAGGATGAATAGGGGCAACACTGTTTGGTTATACCTTTCTCCCCCATGTTTTTCTGACTCATTCCCTTTCTTTAATCCCTTCTCTCTTACTCTTCTTTCCTGGATACTTTCTGGTGATATAATTTTAGGAATTATTTACTCTAAAACCTGGAAGTTTAAATCTGGTACTTTGTCAGGTCCTGGATACATATAGAACATTTTCCTTATTATTCTTTTAAATTCATTTTCAATTTATCATTTACTTTCAACAGAGTTTAAGACAGTGTGTCCAGGGAAATAACCTTGATTTCTGCTTCCTTAGTAGATTCTTCGCAACACCTGGTAAAATATAGGTATTTCACATAGGCTTTAGAGTGAGAGGACATAATAAGTAGGAATTCCTATGGGTATAATTCAGGAGTAATCCAAAGTCCTGATGGTGTCTACAAGTGCTTCACATTCTGGTAATTCTTTTATCTCTGAACTCTTTTTCTTACCACTCCCGTGTACTTGCACTTCTTACCAAGCCAATCTCCTTGCTGTTTCTTAGAGACACTGCTGCTTCATGGCCTTTGCAGTTACTGTTCCCTCTTCTTCCATCTTTTTCACATCATTCAAGCTTCCTCCTCAATGGAACCTTTCCTGATGACTTTATTTACCATTTTAATGCCTCTCTTAGCCCTTGCACATACTCTCTCCCCTCCCCAGCTAGAATATAAGTTCCATAAGGGCAGATGTCCTGTGTCACCTGTGTTCTTACAACCAAGAACAGTACCTGGCCCATTGTGGGTGCTCAGTAAATACTATTCAATCAAAGCTAGTTTAATTAGAATTGTATTATTGAGAGCTTCTTAAAACATATCATGCAGCTTCCCGTTTAGAGTCTCAGGCAAGATTTACTTTTCTTTTCAGTGAACTTTCTGTAATTTGTGTTCTCTAATGTCCCACATTCCCAGCCATTGTAACTTCAAAATTGCTGTCATGTTTCCCAATATTTCCATTTAGCCAGTTAATTTCTTCCCATGGTCACATTCATATTCTGAATGTTTCTTTCCCTATTTGAGAGATGGAAGGTTTAGTAAGGCATTTATCAGATGCCTTGATTTTTAGCTGTGGAAGAATTAGAGCAGATATCCCAAAAATTGAAGTCTTCATTACAGCTCAGTTTATTTATGTCAGCTTCAGTCTCTAGAATATTCCAAATCAGCAATTCTTCATGCTCTATCTTTCCACCATTGCTCTATTCTGGTTCAAAGTCCTGTCCCATCAAATCTCAGTGATGCTTAATGGCATCATTTTTACTTATTTGTAAAACGGCAGTTTTCTTTCTTTAATACTCATATTCTGATATGTGTTTGCAGGAACCTAACACCACCTTGTTGCTAAAACCCCCTCCTGTTTGTTTTCCTGCAACAAATAATTTGCTAGACCTTGTTGTCATTTTTTTTTCAGAGTATGACCAGCTTCTTTCATAGTTACAATAATATCTGAACTTTTTCTACTTCTTTCATTCTAAGCTTAAAGACCACTTGATCAGTGAATCAAAATTACATAGTGAGTTCTGGGAATATATCCAAAGGAAGTGAAAACACTAACTCAAGGATGTTTGCATCCCCATGTTCATAGCAGCATTATTTACAGTAGTCAAGACATGGAAACAACCTAAGTATCCATTGATGAATGAATGGATAGATAAATTGGCTGTGTGTGTGTGTGGCGGGGGGGGGGGCACCTGAGTGGTGCAAATGGTTAAGCATCTGACTCTTGGTTTGGGCTCCAATCGTGATCTATCCTGGTGTCGGGCTCTAAACTCAGTGTGGAATCTGCTTGGGTTTCCCTCTCCCTCTCCCTCTGCCCACGCCCACCGACTATGTCGCACACGCGCTCTCTCTGCCAAATAAATAAATAAATATTTTTTAAAAAATAGAAAGAAGAAGAGAAATATACACACACACAAACACACATGCAACAGAATATTATTCAGCCATTAAAAATGAGGAAATCCTACCGTTTACAACAATATGGATGGACCCAAATTATATTATGCTAAGTGAAATAAGTCAAAGAAAGAAAAATACATATGATCTACTTATATGTGGAATATAAACCAAAACAATACACACTCATAGAAAAATGATCAGATTTGTGGCTACCAGAGTTGGTGGGGAGGGTGGGAGGATAGGAGAAAGGTGGTCAAAAGTACAAACTTACAGTTACAAGATAAGTAAGTACTAGGGATGGAATGTACAACATGATGACTATGGCAAACACTGCTATATGGTATATAGGAAAGTCATCGAGAGAGTAAATTCTAAGAGTTCTCATCACAAGAAGAAAAAAGTTTTCTTTTTTTGCTTTCTCTACTTATTGTATCTGTATGAGGTGATGAATGCTAACCCTATAACGGGTCATTTCTCAATGTATGAAAGTCACCCCATCATGCTGTATACTTTAAATTTACAGAGTGCTGTGTATCAATGATAGCTCAGTCAAATAGGAGAAAGATTACCTAGTGATTAGAAAAGGTTTTAGATCTACCATTTTAACTGTGTGGCTTGGAACAAATGAAATTACTTAAGTCTTCTAAACTTATTTTTATAACTGTAAAAGGGGCAGGGGATGGGAGCTACAGTAAAGTAATGGCTGCTTCATGATGTATTCATCCCCTTCTAAGAATTAAGTGACAGGAAATGATGATGATAAACTTTTATGTTTGGTTTACTATTTGCCAGACACAGTTTTAAGAGTGAACATATATTAATATACAGTGTATATGATGTTTAGTGTGTTTAGCATATGCTTAGCCCACGGGAAGTCAGGAAATGCTAGGTTTCATTAGCAGCAGCAGCAGCAGTTCTCTGTATAAACATATTCATTTCTTAGTTTTTGCAAGGTACACTTTCTCATCAGCCAAGAGTCCGTTACGTTATAGATGCCTATATGCTAAGGTAACCAGGCTTCCATATACCATTATATCATTCTTTAACTCCGTCCAGTTACTAAAAGAAACTAGAAGAAGTCTCACAGCAGTCCCTTCAAAAAGCTTTGATTTTAGGGGTAAGGTCCAGACAATAATAATGCCTTTATTGAGAACCCAGGCATTATGCTTTGAAATTGAATACAAATTATTTATTTAAATTTATTTATTATTATTATTTTTTAAATATTTTTATTTATTCATGAGAGACACACAGAGAGAGAGACAGGTAGAGACACAGGCAGAGGGAGAAGCAGTCTCCATGCAGGGAGCCTGACATGGGACATGATCCCGCGTCTCCAGGATCAGGCCTTGAGCTGAGGGCAGCACTAAACCGCTAGGCCACCCGGGCTGCCCTATTTAAATTTAAAGAAAAATTTCAACTTTTATAAATAGAAGTGTTGAAAACTGGTTTTCATAATTTATATCTAGTGAATTCTATATATGCTTTAATTGACTCAGCACAAAATGGATAAGTTAAAATACCTCTTCTAAAAGGGAGAAAGCATTATAGAGATTATGCTAAGTGTTGATAGGTCATGCATTCTAAAACATTACCTTTTCTATGGAAGAAAGAAAGTCATTGAATAGTCAGGTTCTGAAGTAGCTCTTAATTTTATAATGATATAGGTATGTGTATTTAAAGTAGACTCAATAAAACAAAGTATTGTATATGAACTCATTTTAATGTGACACTCTGTATCCATTTCACCCTGTATTTAGGAAAGGTCAGATAATAAAAGATGATGTAGAAAGTCCTTTGAAGACTCTAAAGAACTTCATATATATGGACACTACTACTCTACACATGAAAATATTTCTCATCAGTTGGCAGTTCCCATCTCTTAACCAATAGCAGCATGGCACCTGATTTACGTAATAGCATTTTATGAATAAATAGGACTCTGCTCAGATCTTTTGTTTTAATAGGCATTTCTCTTTGACATTCACTCCAGTCAAAGCCCTCTTTCAAAAGACCTAGTACTTATTGTCATGGAGATTAGAAGGTGTTTGAGATCCTTATTACTACACCCTTGGAAGAGACTTCAGAACCCCCAATATAATTCCCTAGAACTCTGTCTCTATTGTTCCAGCTATGGGGTGTGGAGACCCCCTGTCATCTCTATAGTGTTACACCTAATGGGCCTCCATAGTAGTGTGCTGAAACCATCTCCTGCTATATTCCTTAGGATGGTGCTTGACCTGGCCAAACTGCTATGATATATGTAGCAGTGTATATAATGTAGCGAAAGAAGCTGGGGCTGAAGTCAATTACTTCAGTCAACAAATATTAGCATTTTATTTGTGTTGTGTATCATGCTAAATGCTGTGGGGGACAGAATAAGGTATGGCTCTTGTCCTCAAGGAATATGGAATTTAATAGATGACTAACGTGCATGACAGTAAATCCACTTACACAGGAGTATGGAATTAAATGCCTAAATGTGAGATTCGTAGTAAGTGCTAGACAAGTTCTGAAGTAAGGCATAAACGAGGTTGGAGATATCAAGAACAGCTTTGTAAAAGAGGAAAAATTCATGAGATTCTTTCAATACAAATAGGGAAAGGAAGGACTATTTTTAAGATATTCTACAGTTTGGTGGTAGGGTTGATTATGGTATGTCTGTTGGTTAATGAGGAAGGAGACTGGAGAATAATGGAAAATAAAGTTAAGTAGTTAGGGTGGAGTCAAATTATGGGGTTTAATAAAAGCCAGGCAAGGAAGTTTAGATTGCAGTGGTAGAAAGGAGAAGGCTTTAAATGTTTTTGAGCCAAGGAATGATAACATCCAAGTTCTGTAGAAGGAACAGTGACTTAGAGATGGCAGAGAATGACATCAGGAAGACCTCCTTCAAACACTGATGCAGTTATGTCACTGACATTGTGATCGGGGCCTGGACTGTTAGGATGATGGAAATGAGAATGAAGAATAAGCTGGGATGGGAGAGAGGTTTGGACAGTTTGTGATGAACCTGAAACAACAAAGGGAGAGGTTGAATTGCTTTCCAAGCTTTCTGATTGGAAGAAAGGCAGGTGCCGTGGACAGAAATGGGGTTGCTGGAAGGTGGGCTGTGGAGGAAAAGTATGCATTTACTTTTGGACATAATTATTTATAAGTTATCTGTAAGGTCTTTAGGTTGAAATGTGCAGCAGAGAAATACGAGACAGCAGGCTGAATGAAAAGATAGAGTGAGTTACTCATCTGTGGAGAGTCTTGCCTAAAGTCCAGGGAAAGGATAAGTTCTCTTTGAAGACTGGCATTCATGGGTAGCTTCTCATATATAAATCTGAAAAGATCCTAGTATTTGTGTTGAGTGAAATTACTCTAAAAAGTAATTTTCCCCTTCGTGATAAAAGGCATGTTAAGCTATTTTGGGAAATTAGAAAATTCAAAGAGGTATAAGGGAAGAAAGATAACCATTGACAGACTTAGTTGGCTTTCTTTCTGGTCTTTCTTTCTTTTTTTTCCTATCCTAAGGGGTAGGTAAGATAGACATATGTGTATGTATATGTGTGATACACATATGTATATACAATTGTGGACTACTTTTTTTCTCTTGCATGCATATTTTTCTTTTTCTTTTTTTTTTACAACCTTGCACTGTTATATGCTTTTGTCACTTGCTTTTTTCTTTTAACATTGCATCATAGTAATTTTCCCATGTCATGAATGGCTGCTTAAATATACTCTTTTTTTTAAATTATTTTTCAAACAAACTTTTTATAAATTTATTTTCTATTGGTGTTCAATTCGCCAACATATATAATAACACCCAGTGCTCATCCCATCAAGTGCCTCCCTCAGTACCCGTCACCCAGTCACCCCCACCCCCCACCCACCTCCGCTTCCCCCACCCCTAGTTCGTTTCCCAGAGTTAGGAGTCTCTCATGTTCTGTCTCCCTTTCTGATATTTCCCACTCATTTTTTTCTCCTTTCCCCTTTATTCCCTTTCACTATTTTTTATATTCCCCAAATGAATGAGACCATATAATGTTTGTCCTTGTTTGACTTAGTTCATTCAGCATAATACCCTCCTGTTCCATCCACGGTGAAGCAAATGGTGGGTATTTGTCATTTCTAATGTCTTCTTAAAGAACTGCACTTTTTGAGGGCACCTGGTTGGCTCAGTGGTTGAGGCTCTGCCTTCAACTCAGGTCGTGATCCCTGGGTCTTGGGATGGAGTGCCACATCGGGTTCCCCGCAGGGAGCCTGCTTCTCCAAGCTCTGCTTATGTCTTTGCCTCTCTCAGTGTCTCTCATGAATAAATAAAATCTTGAAGAAAAAAAAAAAGGACTGTGCTTTTTTTCATCATTTGGATTTACCATTATTTAATCACAGTTCTATTGTTAAACATTTAGATTCCTTTCGAAATTTTTTGTTTTTCTTAATGATATAGTGAACCTCTGTGACATAAATACTCTTCAGCTGTTACTTACACATGAGCTCTCTGAAAGCTGAGACTTTTGTATCCTTACCACCTAGGAGAGTACCTGAACACCATAATTGTTTAATTTTTAAAAAGTTCTTGACAGAATGAAAGAAGACCATTACATACTCAGTTCCCCTGACTGCCGTAATTCTAATTCCACGAGGACTTGGGAACCATCCGTGGAAGTCTGGCTGTAAGGAAAGTATTGACCATGTATGGCCATAGCCAGGTGTTCTTGCTTCTGTCACAGTAATATTTGTCATTCTCTTTTAATAAATTTGTATTCTGATTTCTATTGAGGCTTATATTAATTTTTGTTTACTTCTAAAAGATGGAGCTACCTTACTGATGCTAATAAAAATCCAATTTCTGAGCTTATAAGGCTGTGGATTGGGCCTGGATTGTGGTCAATCATCAAGGTAATGAATGCCACAGTCAAGAGCCCTCTGAAGAAGACAGTCTGAGGCCTTCACCTTGTAAAAACCCATGGCAGTACTATGTTTCCACATATGAATCCACATATGAATTTTCAAGTGGTACCCTGAAAAGACAGATGTTTGATTCTTTACAAATATTTTAACATATTTGAGATACAAAGACATTATGTTTGACAACCTTTTCATTAACAATATATTTCATTGCCACCCAGAAGTTGGTTTTTAAGAGGAATAGTGTATGCAAAAGTTTATGATGCTTGTTTAATCATAAAGAAGTTTTAAAAATAAATGTCCCATGTTTATATTTTCTTTCAAAGAGCATTATCATATTATTTTCTTATGGTAGTAAAAGCATATTATGAAGAATTTTCAAATTCAGTTCATAGATTCGTTGTATCTAGGGAAGACGTTAGTAGAAAATTAGAGAATTTCTAATTTTATTAGAAGACTAATAGAAAAACCTTTTAACCAAGAGATCTGATTTGAAACGTAGATTTTTGTGCTGGCAGCCATCTATTTAACTCTACCTAAATCAAATAAAACCCTCTGCCTATTAGTCTACCATGATCCTAAAAGCTGTAGAAATACTTCTTCATATTCCATCTAGATCTCTTCTGTTGTACTTTATGCCTACCTCATATTTTGCCTTTTATCACAATAATGTTAGGTTCATGTTCATATAACACAGAATTCAGTTCACTTAGTTCCTGAGATTCTATTTGGTAATGGGTTTTGATTCCACCTGTCCAGGGTTTGGCTTGGACAGATCAGTTACCAAAGACTTAGACATCTAAGTACCTTTTTACTAGAATATTTTTTTCTCCTGCTCTCACCTCAATCTTGGGGTAATATTATATCTAGTATGACCTCTGTGTTATAAAATGTTTCCCAATTTGTATTGTATGAAACACAAGTCCTGAAAGAATCACTGTGTAACTCACTATGTTAAAAGATGCCAGAGTCTAAAAGTTTGGGAAATTCTGTTTGTTCTCTAAGAGATTTACTTGTTTAACCCATTATTTCCCAAATTTATTTCACTAGTGGGACCCATTTTCCTTCAGACCCAAGAAATGTTTTGCAGAACACACTTGGACAAAAGATGCTTTATGTCATTACTTTGTTCTTTTTCTACTTGCAAATGAATTTGACTCAATTGTAAATTTCAGTATTTTGTTTCTATTGCAGGTTTTAAGTTATTTCTTACATTTTTTATCCTGAATAGTTACTTTCCTACTCTGAAATGTCTACATTGTTTCAATGATGAATTCATTATGTAGACTTAACCAGAACTCTCTCTCTCTCTCTCTCTCTCTCTTTTAAAGAAGGCTTCTCGCCCAGCATGGAGCCGACTGCAGGGTTTGAACTCATGACTCTAAGATCAAGACCTGAGCTGAGGTCAAGAGTCAGAAGCTCAGCTGACTGAGCCACATAGGGACCCCCACAACTTTTCTAAGAGGAATATGTTAAATTGTTTTTATTTAAATTTAAATTGTGTTATATATAAGAACATAAAATGTATCTGTGCAGTGTAAGAAAAAAAAATAATGAAATAGACACCTAAGTGATTTCCATGGAGGTTAAGAAATAGAACTTTACTAGTATCCCAGAAGCTACCCATATGCCTTTCCTCTTTCAGTGGTAAACCAGTTGTCTTCCATTTTTGTTAAGTATCCCTTTGCTTTATTGATAGTTTCATTACCTATGAATATGTCCCATTGAGTGAATATTTTTTTTTAGCTTGCTTATTTCTGAACTTTATATAAATGGAATTAATGTATATTCTATAAGTTACCTCTTTTTTCTCCCCCAACTTTATGTTTGTTTCTGAGATTCATCTGTGTAGTAGTACTTTGTTCATTTTCACTGATGTGTAGTTTTCAATTATTTGACTATACCACAATATTTTTTTGGTTCTACTTCTATTGATGCCATTGTGGGGTTTTTGTTTGTGTGTGTGCATAGTGCCCCAGTGACCATTGTTAAGTAATGCCCCCTGTACTACATGTATATCCTTTTGGCATATGTCTGGGAGTGCAATTGCTTGGTCACTGCGTATGTGTCTGTTCAGCTTTACTGAAAAGTATCAGTAAAATACTGATTTTGTTCCCCAAAGCAGTGTACCTTCATCAGTAGTGGATAAGAGTTCCTATTCTAATTCTTCAGCAACTAGATCTTTGACAGCCTTTAAAGTTTTGCTGATCTAGGGATGTGAAATGGTATCTCATTGGGGTTTTAATCTTCATATCCTTGACTAGAATTGTAGTTGAGCATCTTACATTATGTTTATGGACCATTTGTATTTTCCCTTCTGTGAAATTCCTGTTTGGGGTTTTTGCTCTTTTTATTTTTTTGTTTGTATTTTTTAAATTGATTCATAGAAATTCTTCATGTATTTAAAATACACTGTTTAGAACAGTGCCTAATACAAGCAAGAACTATATAAGGAAAGCTATTCATACTATATTACCTTTGTCATATTTAATTCTTTGTTTTTAAGTATTGCAAATATCTTAAGCTAGTTGGTGGCTTATTTTTCATCCTATGATGCTAGTATGGTTTTTTCCACCTTAGTATTTTAATATTTGTAACTTTTAATATGTATGAATTAAGTTTTTTACAAAATCTTTTTTTAAAGATTTTATTTATTCATGAGAGACACATAGAGGCAGAGACATAGGCAGAGAGAGAAGCAGGCTCCTTACAGGGAGCCTGATGTGGGACTTGATCCCAGGACCCCGGGATCAAGACCTGAACCAAAAGCAGATGCTCAACGACTAAGTTACCCAGGTGCCCCCCCCCTTTTTTTTTTTTTTACAAAGCCTTAAATATATATTCAAAATGATGGCATATTCATGGTGGATGTTATATTTCATGGTAGACGTTATATTTCATAACCTATCATTTTTCAATATACTAGTACCATTTTTTGTTGCTATTTTTTCTTAACCCCAGGAAACATTAACCTATTTAATCCCGTGTTCAAATTACTATAATTTTATTTTCTATATTGTAGCCTAGTTGTAGGTGCATCTGTCTCTCCAAGTGTCTTGTTTTTATTTTGAATAGAAAATATTTTTAGCTTCATAATTTCAAAAGTTTAATACTTGTAACTTAGGGACTGCTTGAAATCTGTAACAGTTGCCCATAAGAAATCCAATGAATCCTAATCTATTATTAAGATTGAGTCCTTATGATGTTAAATCACAGACTTAAGTTCTTTGAAATATATAACTTGCTGACCAAACTGTCAATATATTATTTTCTTGGCTTAGTGGTAGTTCAGAGATCTAATTATCTTTCAGTAGATTTTCCACATGTTGGAAGGGATGGCAAAGGGACATGTTAAGCTGTATAATTAATTGTCAAGTTAACAACAGTGGTGAGAGAAATGATAATAACAGTTTCTTCAAACTGACCACATACCATGTGTCAGGTACTGCTCTAAATGTATTACTTGCATTAACTCACAAAAAACCCTTTGGTGGATGAGAAAACCAAGGCTCAGACAGATGAATTTATTTCTCCAAATCAAACAGCTTAATAAGAGTACAATCAGGGAGTCAAACTCAGGCAGTCTAGTTGCAGAGTCTTAGAAGTAGATTAATAAGATGTTTATCAACTGATATCTGAAGAAATATTAATTACTTTTTCAAAATTAATTTTTAGTTTAAGAGAATAATTCACCTAAAACTGTTTTGTTTTTTAATGTGATGGTGAAAGAGTAGGAAACACATTTTCCATGTGATAGATGGAATCAAGCACTTTTAGGTTAAGAGAATTTTCCTCCTCATAATCTTTATTTTGGATTTAAAATATTCTCATTGGTTCCTGAAACAGTTTTCTTTAGGTTGCTGTTATTACTTTGGCTATTGGTTTTTTCAGATATAATTTTAATTCAGCGGTAGTTCTTTATTCATTTAACTGTAGATTAAATACTTAGGTGAATTAAGGTCAGTGCATTTCCTCTAAAAATTATAGGGGTAATTGACTAAGTGAAAAGAATGAAACAAGTTATAGCTTCTTACCCATTCTGTTTTGAGTAGAATTAGCACAGAGTTGGAACAGCTATGTATAGGAAAGGTAGTTAGTACTGAGGTGATTGGCTGCAGTGTATTATGCCGATGACTCAGATAGGGTGTGTATCTTAATGGAAAAGTTTTAAAACTTTGCTATGGGATTTAAATATTATGCTTTTTCCTCTATTGCTTCCCCCTCAAGGAAGGCCTAGGAAGGTAGCTCTTTTCCCTCCCTTGTATGGTCATACTAAAGGATTGCAAATTAATTAGCCGCATTCAAGGCATCACACAGATTGAATTCCATATTTGTCTTGGAGGGAAGTCCAGACTTCTGTTTGGGGTGATTGAATCTGTGCTTTGTGAGACTGGGTGCAACTTCCTTGTATTCAAGGGCGGGATCATCTTGTCAACAACCAGATGCCTTCTTAGCTGTAAGTCACTTAGAAGAAATGAGCCCCCCCAACCACCCAAATGTAGTTTATTTTTAATGTTTCTTCCTACCCTTTTTACCACCTCTGCCCCACATACAGACAGTGCATCAGAGAAATATTGCACCTGCTTGTTACTTGACAGTAGATTCTGTGAGGATTAATTGTAGACATTGTTTTCTCTGTGGGTTGGAGGCAGAAAATTGCTCTTTAACCTTTCCCCAAGTCTCTGATAAGTACTGAAAACTTTGGCAGTTGAATGTGGACTGTAGAAGAAATACATAAGTAAATATTGGGAAAACAAAAGTAAATGCACACAATAAAAATTTGGAAAATTACTGTTTTCCTAAATTAGCTCCTTGAGTTAAAGGTAGTCTTGATGTGTCAAGAAGAAACTTTGCTACTTTTTTTTTTAAAGAATCTCATGATCTTTATGCTATGCTAACAAAGACATTTTGTGTTTGATTTGCTTTTTTTTTTTTAAACAACAGTGGGGATTTTATACTTTGCTGATTCCCATGGAGTGGTTATGATTTCTTTCATGGAACAGGTGCGGTATTAGTGGTGGGCACCCTGAACAAGGAGCCTAACTTGCTGGTTCCATTTCTAAATGTGTTACCTTAGGCAACTCTTGTCAACTTTCTGAACCTCAGGTTTTTCATCTTTAAAATAGAGATAGTAATACCTGCCCACCTATCTCACACGGTTTGGGAGAGGCAGTTAGTCCTGCACAACAGTGGCAAAGAGTTCTGGGCTACTGAGTCTGACAAGCTTGTTTTGGTTGTATAACATCCGATAAGATATACATCTTCTCTGAGCCCACTTGTTTTTCTACCACTAAATGGCAGTAACCACTTCTCAGGATTAATGAGAAGGTCAAGATCAAATGGGTAGTGTATGTAAAATGTTAAGCCTGTTACCTGGCACTCAAATCTTTTAAAAAAGATTTTATTTATTTATTTATTTATTTGAGAGAGAGAAAGCAGGAGGGCATGGAGGGGAGCAAAGGAGGAGGAGGGAGAGGGAGAAGAAAGACTCCCCTCTGAGCACAGAGCCCAGTGCAGGGCTCCATCTCTGGATCCTGAGATCATGACCTGAGCCAAAGTTAGATGCTTAACTGACTGAGCCACCCAGGCACTCCATACCTGGCACATAACTAATGTTCAGTTACTTATTATAAATTATACATTATTATTATCAATGACATTTGGGATAATATTAATATTTTTAAAAGTTGTAGGTTTGGAATAGAATAAGATTTAAAAATTTTGATATTTAGTACCACAAGTTTACTGCTGAGAAAATATAAAATTATAAAAGGTAAGAATTAAAGGGTATAATTTTCTAATTTCAGAGTAACAGGCATAACAAAAGGACATTGTCCAGATGATGTACTTTTCTGGGCTCTATATTTTATTTTTTTATTCAAACAAAGATCATGAAAAAAAAAAAACAAAACAAACAAACAAACAAACAAAGATCATGGTTTTTGAGGGAAGAAATTTGCTTTTGTTTTATAAAAATCAAAACAAAAGTTTACATAGTTTCTGACACTTAGTCCTGACTGAATACCTCTAATACTTTTCTTAGAAGTGCCCTTCTTGGTATTTAAAAGGTACTATGTAATTTATAAGAGAAAAAAATATCTTCTATTGTAGTTTACACATGGGAGTAGTCTATCTCTTAAACAACAACAAATTAGCTATCCACTCTATTATATTAAGACATAGCAGTAAGGATCATTGCTGATACTGCCTAAACGTCTGGGGGGTTTAGGGTGGAGGGTTGTAGAGGAGCACAAAAATCACCTGGAAAAGAATTTTCATCTTTCCAATCTTGTGCTTTTTATCAAGTCATTGCTAATATGACCACATGGCATTGTCTGTTTCATTAGTTCATTAAAACTCATCACATTCACCACATAACCTGCATTTGTTAAGCATCTTCAATGTGCTTGATTCTGCTTGAAGCTGATACCCCACCAATGGTGAATAGATACTATTATTTCATGCTGTAGCTTGTATATTATCTTAAAGGATGGGGAGAGGGATATAGTAGAGTACCTAACATCTGCATTTCTAAAGCTGTAACAGTGTCTCAGTAATCTCCACTACTACTGCCTTGGCTCAAGCCCTCATCATATTGTAGTATCTCCTGACTACCAAGTAAACCTCGCTTCCCTTCTTTTACTTCCTCCTCTGTTCCCCAAGCACCACAAACCACCACCAACTCTGTTTCTGCTCCAACAGTTCATCTAAAATGGAAATCGGACTGCATCATTTCCAGGCTTACAGTCTTTAAAATGCCTTCCTTATCACTTTTCAAGATACCATACAAATTCCTTGGTATAACATTTATCATTTTTTTTCAGTCTTGTCTCTACTTTCTTATCCAGTGTCATCTCCTGCCACTTAGCTTTCTCCCTCTGCGTATGAGATTACTTACAATTCCTTACTCTCTACCACTGTGAAGGCCTTTGGCATTTTCAGCTCCATCATCGCTATCATCTTACTTAGTATTGTCATTTGTTTATATATCTGTCTCCCACAATTAGATTGGATCTCGAAAGCAGATATTCTGTGTCATTTTACTTTGTATTCTACCCACATGTAGCACTGCCTGACGCATCATACACATTCCCTGAATGTTTGGCAAATAAGTAAATGAGAGATTAAAGAAACTCCCACTTGGCCATAGTATATCACTAATAACATTTGCAGTTTTTTTTTTTAAAGATTTTATTTATTTATTCATGAAAGACACACAGAGAGTGACAGAAACACAGGCAGAGGGAGAAGCAAGCTCCATGCAGGAAGCCCGATGTGGGACTCGATCCCAGGACCCCAGTATCATGCCCTGAGCTGAAGGCAGACGCTTAACTACTGAGCCACCTAGGTGTCCCACGTTTGCAGTTCTTAATTGTGCTATACAGTAACTGTAAGTCAGTTCTATAAACCCAGTAATCATATTATATTTAAAAGGGAACTTAATATTATCTCATCCAACCCTTTCATTTTTTTTTTTTTAGATAGATAAAATTAAAGACACTCGAGTAACTAAAGTCAGGACATACAGCTGACCCGTTGTAGTGTCAGGACTGACTCTGGCCTGGCTGCTTGACCCCCTGGCCATGAATGGGCCTAACAAATTGAAATGGGGCAGGACTTTTAACTTGGTAATCATTAAATCATTTATTTTAATTTTGGCCTTTTTTTCCTAAAAAAACTTTATTGTGGAAAAGTTTAAATATACACAATAGGAGAGTATAATGTATTTCCATGTACCATCACCAGCTTGAACAGTTACCAAGCATGACTAGTACATTGAGTAGTAACTTGCATTTTAAAAACAATTTTGCCTCTTCCATTTGAGCTTCACAACTCTTAAAGTATGTAGGGAACTATATAGAGTATTTATTTCACTTCTATGTAAAATGTACAATCCACCAACCTTCCCAATTTCACTTTATTAAAGCTAGAGTATGATGTGAAGTGATGTTTTATGATTTACAGTGTACCTGATTAGAAGCAGAGTTCTGAGGCTTGTGTGTGAGAAGTGTTCACACCCGGCTGTGTTCTCTGCTTAAAGTACTAATAATTACCTCTAAATGGTATAAACAACATGGAGAACTAAAGAGAGAGAACCTTGGAGGGTTAAGTCTTAACTTCCCGATTTTAATGAAACTGACTTTTAGTATCAACTCACAGGTAAGTTTTCTACTACTTTTCAAAGAAAATACCCTTCCTAAAATAATGCTTACTGGCATGTCAGTGGTAAAGAAATCACTGAGATGCCTTGCTTTGCATTATCTAAAAATGATTTTTAAATAAATAACTGTAGAGTTCGCATATGATTTAAATAAAAAAAAAAAAAAAGGTTCCACCCTAATTCCTCCCAACCAATATTCCCAGCTATGTTTAGCAGTTTTTTTTTTTTTTTCTCCTTGGAAGGAGATAGTGTTCATCCTGTTTATTCAACTAAAAAAAAAAAAATTCTTTTCTTTCTTTCTTTTTTTTTTTCTTTAACAAATCTAGTGCTGGTAAAATTTTCTGACTCAATAATTTTGGAAAGAATACCTCTTTCCACAAATAGATGAGCCCACAGACTAGGTCTTCTGAGTGAACTAGTAAATTTCCATGATGTTTGCAAACTGGGTGGAGGTTTTTGTGGATCCAAGTCCTATGGAATTGGGATTTTTCAGATCGCATATAGGGGAATAGGGTAAGATTCTGGTACTGGATAGCCCCCTAAGCCACAAAGTACTGGGGGGATTTGTCATTGGTTTAATCTTGTACGGTCCACACTTTGCGCACACCATTGTGGAGTGGTTGCAGCAAGAACAGTGGGGTGATGTTTGCCTATAGGATCTGGGCTCTTCTACTAGGGTGTTGTAAGTTTGGTTCAGTCTTGATTTATTAAGCAAATTGAGATCATTACTATTTTTCTCCACACAGACATTTATGTAGATGTCATTAAATTTTGATTACTGGGAAGCATTCAATAAAGCTAGAACCAAGCTACTCAACCTACTGGTTTTTGTTGGGCACAGCAGCAGCCTGTACCGATCTTTCCCTGCTCTGAAGCCCTGCTTATATCACAAAGGCCCACCCAGGCTTATTTGTCACGCACACTAATTGTTTCTATGAGTTAGTCTTGCTTTGTTCAAAAACATTATGGAATCTTAGAGTGCTCTTATCATCTCTTACTACTTGGGTCTCTTCCTACTAGCGGAGCATCTGGTGTATATTGGGTGATAATGATGCCAGTAGTTTGATCAGCTGTGTGGAACTATTAGCTTAGCTGGTTTCTTCTATTTTTCATTTTTGGTTATCCTGAGGCCCTAACTGTCTTGCAAACAGCATTTAATAGGTTTATTAAATATCTTATTTTGTTTTCTGTCATCAGTAACAGACACTGTGAGTTTGGATGTAGCTTTTTAAAAAGGACTGCAAAAAACTTTTACCTTCAATCTGGATAGTTGGCCCTCAGGTGGCAGAAATACATTGGCAAAAAACAAATCAAAATGGTAATTTGAAATCTGAGGCTAATGTTGGGTTAGTTTAAACCATGGTTTTTCTTCTTTTCAAAAAGACGATATCTGGGAACTCTTGGTGGCTCAGTCAGTTAGGCATCAGTCTTAATTTTGTCTCAGGTTATGATCTCAAAGTCCTGAGATCGAGCCCTGAGTTGGGCTCTGCATTCAGCAAGGAGTCTGCTTCTCTCCCTCTCTCTCTCTCTCTCTCTCTCTCTTTCTCTGTCTGTCCCCACACCCCCCCCACACACACTTGCATGCATTTTCTCTCTCTAAAATAAATCTAAAAAAAACAACAAAAAAGACAATATCCAACCAAAATCCCAACAGTATTTTTATTTTTTATTTATGAGAGAGAGGCAGAGGGAGAAGCAGGATCCCCATGGAGCAGGGGGCCTGATGTGGGACTTGATCCCAGCACTCCAGGATCATGCCCTGAGCCAAAGGCAGACACTTAACTGACTAAGCCATCCAGGTGCCCCCAACAGTAGTTTTAATTGAACTTTATAGGCAGATTCTAAAATTCACATGAAAGAGTGTGTAAAAGATTGGGGGAGGGGAAACAAGGAAAAAGGGGAAAGGCTTGCCCAAGCAGGTGTCAAAAAATATTTTACAGCCCTGAAAATAAAATAGTTGGTTTAGGTATGAGAATGAATGAATAGATAGATTAATAGAGCAAAGAGGAGTCTCAGAATGGATTGTTACCCAATGGTTATCTAGTGCAAAAATTTGTAGATGGTCTTACTCCTAAATCTCAGTGCACATATTTTTTCTTAGTTTTTAAAAAAGTTGTCCGCTAGGGGCACCTGGCTGGCTCAGTTGGTAGAGCATTCAACTCTTGATCTCAGGGTTGTAAGCTCAAGCCCCACGTTGAGCATAGGGATTACTTAAAAATAAAATCTTTTAAAAAAATTAAAAGTGTACAACATGATATTTAAAAAATAAATGTCTGCTGTATTCTTAAGTATGACTCTCTTTAGTTTTGTGAAAGCTTGGGGTATTTTCACATATTTTATAATGGAAAGAGATAAGGAAAATCACATTTGTAATAATGAACATGATACTTCAGAAACAAAATACTCTGTGAAGAGGGGCTTACCCATTTGAAAATAAAAGTCAGATGAGAGACAATGTAATTAAATGGGTTGTGAGCTTTGGCCCTGGGATGAGGCAGACAGGGTTCCATTTACTAGGTGTATGTCTTTGGGTTGGCAACTAAACTTGGTCTTTGTTTCCTCATCTGTAAATCTGGAAACATCTACTTCATACAATTGTTTAAAGATGAAAGATTGTTGTGCATGTGAAACGTGTAGCACTATTCAAGATCTAAAAGTAGTTGATGAAGAGTTACCTATGGTTTTATTTTTATTAATTAAAAACCTTTAAAAGTACATGAAGGATTTGTTTTTTTAAATTCTTAGATAATTATAAGTCATGAGGATTTCAGAAAGGCAACTTTATTCTCAAGTCAGTTTACAGGTTTTTGTTTGTTTGTTTGCTTGTTTGAGGAAGACAAGCAATTTTTCCCTTAGCAAAATGGACTGAAAATTTAAGAAATTTGGCTTATGGAATCATGAGAATCAAAGGAAAACAGTGCTGATTCTAGCTACCTTTTTCTTATTTGCTATGAGAATTTGGGCAAGTTAATTGTTACAGATGAGGTTCTTAATTTTTATGGAGAATCTGAGAAAAATAAATGGTTTTGAATTTCAGTAGGAGAGATTTAGGTTAGATGTAAGAAGAACTTTCTGATAGTAAGGCTGCCAAACAGATAAGAGAGACTCCTTTGTCACCAGTCTGGAGACCTTTCTGAGGTTATTTCAGGGCTCCTGGGAACCCATCTTGAAGCAGTTTAAATGTGGACTTCAGCCCTAACATGGTAACTTTGCTGGGTTTCTGACTGCTACTCAGAGTTGATTAATCCTCCTGCTCACACAGTAAAGCCTTCTGATACTTTCCCCTTATTTAGACAAGTAAACAATGACAGCATAGGATAGACAATATGTCATTTAAATAACCTGTGAAATAATTGCAAAGGTTCCCAAAAGATTATAAAACTCTTTATACAGTTTGTACAGCTATTTGGGCAAGAGGGCATGCTGAATGGAGGAAGGTTAACATAGCCTCATTTCTGGGAGGATAGGTTAGTTATTTCTTTTAAATTTCTATAAAACCAGGAACTACACAGTGCTTTCAGATTTATTAAGAATAAATAAGGTGATCCTGTAAGAAGAGACCAGTAATTCTTTTGAGTTGTCTTTAGGAGGTTAACAGATTTATTTTTGGCTTTGTCAAACTGGCTGAGTCTGGTCATAAAGGGTAGGAGTGATGTTAGAACAATAGAACAGCAGCCCAGGAGTCAGACAGGGTTCAGATCCCTGCTCTGCCACTATCTAGTTCATGGCCTCTGACAAGTAACTTAACATTTTGGAGCCTCAGTTTCTCATTTGTTAAATGGGGAAATGGTGCCTACCTCATCCACTTGTTGTGAAGACTAAGTGAGGTAATGCACACAGTACTGTCTGGAGCAAAGAAGGTAACGTGCTTAGTGATGTAGCCATGGTGATTACAGTGATAATAATGACAATGACATTGGCTAGTTGCTTCCCAGAGAATCATTATCTATGCTAGGAAGTCTTCTGCTGAAGAGTAAATTGGCATTATTTTAAAAAAGAAATTATATACGCTGGTCTAAATAAATAGGGTCCAAATAATAGGGTCTTCTTGTTTTCACTATTTTTAGATTTTATTTGTATTCAAGTTAGTTAACATAGAGTGTATTATTAGTTTCGGGGGTAGAATTTAGTGATTTATCAGTTGCATAAAACACCCAGTGCCATTACATCAAGAGCCCTTCTTCATGCCCATCTCCCAGTTACCCCATCCCCCGCCCACCTCCCTCCAGCAACCTTCAGTTTGTTCTCTGTATTTAACAGTCTCCTATGATTTGTTCATCAGTTTTGTTTCTTAAATTCCACAACAAAGTGAAATCATATGGTATTTGTCTTCAACAATAGGGTCTTAATGTTACATCCCAAAGACAGAAAATCTTACTTAGCCTGGAAAACCCTTTCTACTTACATTCTTAACCTTTGGGTTGTGTGACAGTAGTTTTAATTCGATCTTATTGATTTGTAAGAAAGTGCCCTGCTTCTAAATTAATAACTGTAGTTCTTACATGAATTCTTCATTCTGTGACTTTTTTCTTAAGTTGTATAAACCAAAATTATTTAAATAATTGGCATTAATGTATGATTTAAGCTATAGAAAATAGCTAAAAATGGGCTATGATAGTTATATTGTTAAAATATAGTCTCATTCTGTTAAAGAATGGATTTTTCAATACAAAAGTGGGCAAGGAACTTAAATTAGGTAGCTTATAAAAGAAGAAATAATTATTTAAAATATATGTAACTCATTGTAGTCAAAGAAATGCATAAGCAAAAGTGGGATTTTTTTTGACCTATCAGGCCAACAAAGATTAAAGAGATGGACAGTGCCCACTGTTGGCTCCCTCATATTTCTAAAGATGGTCAGTTGGCCCTATCTATCTGCAAAGGAATCTTGTATAGCATATCAAAATTTAAAATGTGAAGATTCTTTGATTCAGCAATTGCACGTCTGGAAGAATATAATATGGAAATAAGAGAAAGAGTGCGCAATCTGTGATCGGATATGTTCACTGCAGCATTGCTAAAAATACCTCTCCAAAATGGAAGCCATCTAAGCATCTGTTAGTGGACATTGGTGTAAAACTATGGGACTAGAGAAAATGGAGAGTGCTATGGTCTAATAGCGCTAGAGTTCAAATCCTAGTTCCATCACAGTTAGCTGTATTATCTTGGGCAAGTTACTTGATCCAGTTGAACCTTTCTTTCCTCCTTTCTATGAAGGAATAGTATTGGCACACACTTTTTTAGGGTTTGTATAAGAGTTAAGTGAGATGACTCACATAAAGCACAAAGCAACTCATTGTATGTTGGAAAATGTTATTACTGTATGCTCCTTAAAAAAGATAAAATGGGTCTGTTTCTATTAAAATATAAGAGAAAAAGTAAGTTACAGAGCAATTTATATTAACCCATTTGTATTAAAACCACATCTGTGTGTGTATTTATGGACATGTTAAAGTTTGGGAAGGTCTCCTCCACAGTTGAAAGTTCAGTGAGCACGTGACTAAAGTTGAGGCACTGTTCAGTGCTTTAACATAGTCAGCCACTTTATTAAAATTTGTTAATATGTTTTAAGTGCTTGGAACAATACCTACACTTTGTAAACTACTTAATAAGCACTCGTTATTAATTCTCACATGCCGCCATTATCTCTGTTTTGTAGATAAGGACACTGATACCCTGAGAGCTCTCAGAGTTAGTCAGTGACAGAGCCAGAATTTAAATCCAGGCAGTGCAACACCAGTCTGTCACCCAACAGTTAAAACTGGATGTTATGGGAGGTAGGAGTGTGAGGTCACTTTCATGTTGCAATTTATATATTTCTGGGTATTTTCACATTTTTACAGGAAACATTTTACTTTCATAACTAGAAAAAGATATTTCCAGTTTGGAAAGAAAAAAGTACATTTTTATATTTTAGAAATCTTATTTAATGTTACAGAATACCTACGGCAGATTCCAGACATCAGAATATGTGTCACTTAGCTTTGCGCTCATGCTCACTCAGATGTCATGGACAAGGAGTGTCCATGGTTCCGTGTAGTATATAAGATTTTGAAAACCTCACTCTGGGGAATATTTTTTACTAGTAAATAATTATTGATTGATAGAGGTAGGGTCCCAGGCTGAATTGAGATCACTTAATGGTGGTTAACTCCTGTAATTGAAATCCTAGTTGCTTTTAAGAAGGCTTTGGTCATAATATTTTGGGTTTTAGAAAGTTTGGAGTTGGGGCACCTGGGTGGGTCAGTGGTGGAGCATTTGCCTTTGGCTCAGGTCCAGATCCTGGGGTCCTGAGATCGAGTCCTGCATCGGGCTCTCTGTAAGGATCCTGTTTCTCCCTCTGCCTATGTCTCTGCCTCTCTCTCTCCATCTCATTAATAAATAAATAAAATCCTTTAAAATAAAGTTTGGAGTAAAAATGTCACTCTTCAGTGATCTGAAGAGCAGGCAGAATCCGTTATTTGATCCACAGATCCGTAATCCTAAAACAGTGAGCAGTGATTCAGCGTTTGACACGGACATCAGTCAAACCAGATACCTGGTAGTACAGAGCTTGGCCCCGGCGGTCAGCGTCCTGATAGCCGGCTTCTCCACAGGGTCATCAGAGTCCAGTAGCTGCCATTGCATGGTGGACTCTCCTGCTAGACCAGCAGCCCCACCTGAAGGTCCAGTGAGTGGCTCCAGTCCAGGCTTTTCCACCAGATGGCCAAATGACTGTGGGCCACACTTCTGTAAACTGAGGGAGATGGATTAGATAATCCAGCTTCTGTTTTCAAGTTCTGGGATTCTAACAGTCTTGTGCGTTGGTGAACTAAATTTGCCACCTTCGACCTTTAGTGAAATCAAGAAAAAAAGGCTGAACAGAATTAAACTTGTAAACTGATTTATGGAAGGATTTGCCAGTATACTCACTTGAATTACAGGATATCCTTGATGACAATAAACTATACAATTTACTTTTTATTCCATCTTAGGCATTTTTCCCCTCGCCTAAAGATCACAAGTCAATAAAATGGTGTGACCCTTTTTGATACTTAGCTAATCAGCCGTTCGGGTATTAATTATAAAGGTCAGCGGCTCTAAAAACTTTTCTTTCTGCCCTAAAGCTTTAAGTGTTTTAAATGAGGTGGAGTACCTTCTGGATTTTCTCATGGTTGCAGAAGGCAAGTCATCTGTGTTTAACACAATATCTGAATCTTATGAGTCACATGGTATGTCTGCTTTTAGCTGGGAGCAGTTTTTGTTGGTCACTTGTGATGGTCAAAAAGTCTCTTGGGAGAGTTTAAATGACTCAAAATAACTAAAAGTAACTCAGAGCTACTTACATCTTAAAATTGTAAGCTTGGTGATACCATGTTTTATTTTTAGTCTAATCCAATTTTTGCCCTGAGAAGACATTGCTGCTTCTGGCTTGTATGATATTAAATTAGTCTGATCTCTTGCAGTAAAGTGGTTGTCGTTGAGAAGGAACAGCAAATAAGATAACACAGTAAGAATTTTAAAACTAAAATGAAGGAATATAAAAGAAATTGGTACAACGGTGGAATCCACGTCCCTCTTGAACCTATTCCATGACGCAGAAGCTTTGAATATTTTTGAGTGAATGGAAAATTACGAATTTATATATTTTTAATTAAAGTAATTTTGGGAGGAATTTCTATTTTACATTTTCACTTAAACTTAAGCCTATTTTCAGGTTTCATTTTGGGTGTGTCAGTCTGTTTCTCTCTCTCTCCTATTACCATTCTCATTCCTATTAGAAGCTTACTTTTAAGAAAGTGAGAGTCAGGAGTCCAAAGAGGAGCAGCTTCTTCCATTTGAGCCACTGAGTGATGTATGTGTGTGGGCTGCTCCCCAAAGCTTGCTCCTCCCCTTTCCCTTACCGTGTGTCACACCACCTCTCACCACTTCATTGGTTTTCTCTGGTCACACCAAACCTTCACCTTTCGGCACAAAATAGGCATGTTTGATTGTAGTGGTGCTTTGAATCAGACTGTATCTCCTTTAAAGAAGGAGTAAAAGGGAGTGGGGATCTTTGAAGCTAGAGCATTCATTTTGTCTCTTATGACTTTGGAGTAGTTTCCTTATCTTAAGGAAGACTTGAAGTTGATTTAGTTAAGATCTGTGCTGCCCTGTTTTTGTGATTGAGATGGGCCTTTGGAGTCACCAGTAGGCAAGCTATTTAAGAAGAGCGTAACAAACCTTGTAAACACATTTAAATATAAGCCACTAAAAATCTGTTTTCCTAAAAAGAAGTGTAAGATATGACTGGAAAACTGTTCAGAATTCTCATTAGTCTTGTGGTTTGTGTTTAATTTTATTCCATGACTCAGACTTTTTACCGTTCTTCATTATCTTCCACTAAACCAGAACTAAGAATTTGGTTCATAGGAAAAAACTCCTAAGTATAGTGGTACATCAAAAACCACCTTTGTGGTCTGAAAAATTCGGTTTGATTCCCTTTTACTGCTCCCACGTCTGCCCTCACACAATTACTCTTGAGTACTTTTTTTTCTTCTTATAAAAATCATTGTTTTCCCATTATGGAAAAATTTGAATATTTAAAAAATGATAAAGGACAAAATTTAAACTGTCCATACTTTTTATGCCATAATTTGCTGCCCTTTTTTTCATATTGTTGAAGCTCATATTTTATGTGTAGCTAGAGCTTTGTATCCTGTTTACTTAATATTATTTCTCATGTTAAATTTTTTTTGGAGAAATTTTCTTCAGTATTTCTATGGTATTTTACACTATCATCATTCCATCAATCATTTTACCTAATTTTAAACATTTGCTTTATTTGCTATTTTAAATAATGCTTTGATTTAAAAACAACTCTATAAATCTTTGCTGCAATTTTAATTTTTTTCCTATGATAGATTCCTAAAGGTAATATTATCATGTCAAAAAACCCCACAAAACTTTAAGGTTCTTAATACAAGTTGCTGTACTCCTTACCAGACCAACTGGCAACTACCTCTAGACACCACCATTGTAATAATCCCAGAATCCACATGTGAGGCTGAAGCAACCCTCTATATCACAGAGACTGAGATGGACCACATACTCTGACTTTGTTGCCACACCCCCCACCCAGGCTGGCACAGTGCTGTACCAAGAAGGCCTCCCTGGGCTTATGGTTTTTCCAGTGGGAAAAAGAGCCCAAGGTAGACATCCAGCTCCTCCAGCATTGTGGGACACATCCAAGGATACCCACTTGGATCTTTCCTGTCAGGAAAGATCCTCCCTGAGAAAATCTGCAGGGCTCTACTACTGGCGATTAAATAGACAGAAAAGGAGGGTAAGGTTTATACCACCCAGTGCTCAGATCTTGGTGGACCATATTCCTGCTTACAGTGGTGCTTAAGCAGAGACCCCAGCCAGCTGCTCTGCCTCGTTTATTAGGGAATTGACTGACAGCTCTGCCTTATTTGGGTCCCCAGCCAACAGGCTATACTGAGTATGGAGCCTGTTCTGTGGCCCCACCAGGGCAGAGAAGCACCTTCACAACTCTGCCCAACTACTGAGTATAATTTCCACTCCCATAGGGCCTATTCTACAGTCCCATTTGGGCAAGGAGCCAAGCCAGCTGCCCTGTTAAGTATTCTATTAAGTATAGCCTCTGGCACTGCATAACCAGAGAACCTGAACAGTGACCCTGGACAGCCTTATAACCCAATCTATGGTACCACCAGTTGCAAAGCCCACCCTACAGCCCTGCCCTACAATGAAGCACAGCCTGTGGCTCTGCCAGATTTTTTAACACAGCCTGCTGCCTCCCCCAGACAGGGAGCCCAGCCAGTGACCTGTCCAACTGGGAGCATAGCCTGCAGCCTCACCCGATGAGGAGGCCTGGACGGCAGCCTTGACCATTTGCAGAGCACAATCTTAGCCCATCTAACTGTAGAACACAGACAGAAGCCCCTCCCAACCGGAACACTCAGCCAGCCATCTTCTCTAACAGTGGATGGAGCATAGCCAACAGCTTACCTGATTGCGAAGTGCAACCTGAGACCTTGCCCAACCTTGGAGCACAGCCCTACAGTCTGTTTGATTACAGAGCATAGCCAGAGGCCCTGTCCAACCACAAAGTCTTGTCTGTAGCCTTCTTCAACACGGAATCCAGCCAGCACCACCATCTAATCAGGAAGCACAGTCTGAGACCCCACCCAAACAGGAATGATAGTAGAGGCCAGGCCATAGCCCTGCCCAATCTGGGAGTCCACCATGCCATGGAACACAGCCTGTGACCTCACTTAACCAGAGGTAATTGTAGAATCCAGCTAGTGGCCCCACCTGACTGCAAGCACAGCCAGCAGCCCCACCTGGTCAGGAAGCCCTCTCATTGCCCTTGCTTGATTGTAGAACCCAGCCAGCAGACTCACCCAACCACAGAGCCCAGGTAGTTGCACCCAACCTAACTTCAGAGCATGGGCAGTGGCTTCTCCTAACCAGAGACCCTGGTAGGAAACCCTGCCTGCCTATCGATAGATGTTACCAGCTGATCTGTCCAGTATCCCAGGCTGAGCTGACTGGTGAAGGTCTTTCCCTGCTGAAACTTTAAAATCTGGAGGAAGAGACCAATTACCTAAATGGCAGATACCAACACAAGGAATCAAGAAATGTGAAGAATCAGGTAAATATGACACCACCAAAGGCAACTAATAAAACTCCAAAAATTGACCCTAAAGAAATGGAGTCTTTGAACTATCTGACAAAGAATTCAGAATAATCCTCTTAAAGAAGTTCAGTGAACTACAAGAATATACAGACACACAATGAAATGAAATTCAGAAAACAATGCATGTACAAAATGAAAGTTTAACAAAGTTTTTTGATCGAAACTATTTAAAAAAAATCCTAGAGCTGAAGAATATAATGAACTGAAGAATTCAGTTGAGAGCTTCAGCAACAGACTTGACAAAACAAAACAAAACAAAACAAAGCAAAAAACCATACTTGACAAAGGAGAGAAAAGAATTAGTGAGTTGAAAGGTAGGTTATTTGAAATTACCCAGAGGGAAAAAGAATGAAGAGTTAAGAAAGTCTACAGATTTATAGGACATAATCAGGAGATGGAAATACATATTATGGATATGTATATTATCATGAATACCCAGAAAAAAGAGAAAGGGACAGAAATCTATTTAAAGCAAGAATGGCAGGGGCGCCTGGGTGGTGGCTCAGTTGGTTAAGCCTCTAACTCTTGGTTTCGGTTCAGGTCATGATCTCAGGGTCATGAGATCGAGCTGTATTGCTGAGCAAAGAGTTTGCTTGTCCCTCTCCCTCTGCTCCTCCTCCTGCTCTCTCAAATAAATCTTAAAAAAAGAAAAAAAAAAAGGCAAAAATGGCAGAAAACTCCCCAAACCTGGGAACAGAAATGGGCATCCAGATTCAGGAGGTGCATTGATTCTCAGTTAGGTTGAACCCAACAAGGGCTATACTAAGACACATTGTAAATTGTCAAAAGTCAAAGAAAAAGAGAATTTTGAAAGCAGAAAAAGAAAAACAACTTGTTAATACAAGGGTGCCCTCATAAGACTAAAGTGATTTCTCAAAAGAAACTTTGCAGCCCAGGAGTGAATGGAATGATATATTCAAAATATTGAAAAAAAAAAAACAAACTGTCAACTGAGAATACTATATGCCCTACATTGTCCTTTACAAATGAAGTTAAGATAAAGACTTTCCAAATCAACAACAGCATTGCCCCTAGACCTAATTTACAAGAAATGTTAAAGTTCTCTTCTTCAAGTAGAAAGAAAAGAATATAAAAGCATATGAATGTGTAAAACTCTGGTCACATTCTTAAATATTGTAATGGTAGCACATAATTCACACCATAATTTACAACTCAGGTTTAAAAATAAGGATCTTAAAAATAAGCATAACTAAAATAATTTATTATTGAATACACCATATCAAAGAAATATAAATTAAAACACCAGTAACCTAAAATGTGAGGGGTAGAGAAGTAATGTATAAAGTTTCTGTCTGCCATTGCAGTTAAGTTGTTATTAGTTTAAAATAGGATGTTATAAAATGTAAGCCTCCTGATAACCACAAAAAACCTGTAATAGAAACACAAAAGCTTATGAAAAGGAGTCAAAGCATACTTTCAAAAAAAAAAAGAAAAAGAAAAAGTTATCATTCATGAAACAAGATAGCAAAAGAGGAGGCAAAGACCAAAGGACATAAAAAATAGAAAACAGCACAATGACAATATTAAGTCCTTACCTGTCACTAATCACCTGAAACATAAACAGATTAAATTCTCCAATCAAAAGACATAGAATGACTGAATGGACTAAAAAACAAGACCCCATGATGTGCTGTCAAGAGACTCATTTAAGCTTTAAAAACACACATAGACTGAGAGTGAAGGGTTGGAAAAAGTTATTTCAAGCAAATGGCAATCATAAGAAAGCAGGGATAGCTAACCTTAAATCAGACAAAAAGACTAAGCTAACAAATGGTCAGAAGAGACAGAAGGTCATTATGTAATGATAAAGGGGTTAATCATTAATCAAGATTATATAATAATCATAAATAATTATGTACCTGACACGAGAGCGCCTAATCTATAACATAAATACTAACAGAAATAATGGGAAATAAACACCTATGCAATAATAGTTGGGAACTTTAATACCCTTTAATGCCCCCTCTCAATAATGGATAGTTCATTCAGATAAAGAGTCAATAAGCAAACAGCAGATATGAGTAACACTAGACCAAATGGACCTAACAGACTAAAACAAAACATGCCATTCAACAGGCCACAACATAAGTCTTAACAAATTCAAGAAGATAGGAATTATCTCAAGTATCTTTCTCTGACAACAATGGTGTGAAATCAATAATAGGAAAGCTGGAAAATTTACAAATACATGAAAATTAAACAACACACTCCAGGACAACTAATGAGTCAAAGCCAAAGAGAAATAATTTTAAAATATGAAACAAATGAAAATGGAAACCCAACATACCAAAACTTATGGAATGCAGCAAAGGCAGTTCTAAGAGTTTATAATAAGTTTATAGTGATAAATGCATACATTAAGAAAAAAGAATGATCTTCAATATCATAACATTACTCCTCAAGGAACTACAAAAAGGAGAGCAAACTAAGCCCAAGGTTAACTGAAAGAAGGAATTAATAAAGACCTGAGCAGAAATAAGTAGAGAAGAGGAAAACAAGAGAAAAGTTTAACAAAATTTTTGGTTGGTTCTTTGGAAAGATAAACAAAAGTGAGAAACCTTTAGCTAGGCTAACCAAGAAGAAAGAAAGGATTCAAGTAAAATTAGAAATGAAAGAAGATATTACAGCCAATCCTGTAGAAATACAAAGGATTATAAGGGACTACAGTGAACAATTAAATACCAACAAATTGGATAGCCTTAGAAGGAATAGATGACTTCCTGCAAACATACAATCTACCAAGACCATATCCTGAAGAAATAGAAAATCTGACCAGATCAATAATGAGTAAGGAAATTGAATCAGTAATAAAAAATCTCCCAGCAAAAAAAGGCCAGGACAGAGGTTAATATTTCCATAACATGTAAGGAACTCATGTAACTCAATAGCAAGAAGAGTAAATAATCTGATTCAAAATGGACAAAGACTTAGATAAATATTTTTTCCAAAGAAGATATTCAAATGGCCAACAGGTAACTTAAAAGGTAGCTAATATCACTAATCATCAGAGAAATGCAAATGAAAACCTCAGCGAGATATTACTTTCACACCTGTTAGAATAGGTATTATCAAGAGATAGCAAGTGTTGGTGAGGATGTGGAAAATTGGAACTCTTAAACACTTCTGGTTGAAATATAAATTGGTATGGAGGTGCCCCCCAAAGTTAAAAATAGAACTACCCAATGTTCTGGTTATCTGTCCAAATGAAATGAAATCATTGTCTCGAAGAGATAGCTGCACCCCTATGTTCATTGCAACATTATTCACAATAGACAAGACATGGAAGCAACCTAAGTGTTTATTGATGGATGAATGACTAAAGAAAATATGGTATTTTGATGTAATAGAATATCATTTGGCCATAAAAAAGGACAGCCTGACATTTGTGACGATATGGATGGACCTCGAGGGCATTATACTAAGTGAAATAAATCAGAAAAGGACAAATACTGTATGATTTCACTTACACGTGGAACCTAAAAAAATTGAACTCCCTAGAAATAGCAGTTTGTTGGTGGTTGCTATGGGCCCCAAGGTAAGGGCAGTGGGAGAAGGAATGAGTAGAGGTGGTCTTAAAGTGTGCAAAATCTCAATTACAAATTCTGGTGATGTACAGCATGGTAACTATAGCTAACAGTACTGTATTGTATATTTAAAAGTTGTTAAGAATAAATCTTAAAAACTCCCCCCCCATAAAAATTATAAATATACGATGTGATGGATAACTAACTTTATCATGATAACCATTTCATGATGTATGTATATACTGTATTTATATGTATCAAGTCATTACTTGGGATATCTTAATATTATAAATGTTATATGTCAATTACATCTCAGTAAAGCTGGAAACATACACACACACACACAACAGGTGGTATATGAGAAAGTCATCTCATGATTGCCTGGACCAAAACGGTTTCCCCCTAAATTATGGCTATTTTCATACAGGGAACGTATGTATTATTTTAAGGTTTCCATTTACTTGGGAAAATTGAACGTTTTCTAGATGTTAGCTATTTTTATTTATATATTGTCAATCAGTGTTATTTATCTACTTATTATTAGGGTCCTTATTTTCCCTATACAACTTTAAAATTTAATGTTTAAAATTTAAGCTTTTCATACATTTTAAGAAATGAATTTGTTATTTTTAACATATACTTTCATACTTCAACATATACTTTTAGTATACAACGTTATTTTTCAGTTTCCCCCCCAAATACTGTCTTTTAATCTTGTTTGATATCCATATTTGTATATTCCAATTTTTTAAAAAGATATTTATTTATTTATTTATTTATTTTTTATTTATTTATTTATGAGAGACAGAGAGAGAAAGAGAGAGAGGCAGAGACAGACAGAGGGAGAAGCAGGCTCCATGCAGGGAGCCCGATGTGGGACTCCATCCTAGGTCTCCAAGATCAGGCCCTGGGCTGAAGGTGGCTCTAAACCGCTGAGCCACCCAGGCTGCCCCTGTATATTCCAAATTTGTATGTAGTGATATGTAGCACTGTTTTTATTGTGATTTTTTTTAATACAGTTTCTGTCAATTCAAAGATCAGGTAGTTACTTATCTATATTTTCTTGTAAATTTTTGAAGTTTAATTTTTCTTTTTTATTTCCCTTTTCTTTTCCTTTTTTTTTTTCTCTTATTTTTTATGTTCACCGCTATGAACCATTTGAAATTTATTTTGCCCCTTGGATTGGAATGAACATCTGGCTTGCTTAAATAGATAACCAGTTGTTCCAACAAAATAAATTGAATAATTCTTCCCTTCCTTCCACAGTCTATGATTAGGTTTCCTCATAAAAAGGCTTTTTTTGGTTTTTGATCAAGATATTCTTAGGTATTTTATGAATGTTGTTCTCCATCCTCTTCTCCTTGCTACTTTTGTGAACAGGATTATTTTTACATTTCTAAATATAAATCTTTAAAATTCACATTTTAGGGGCTCCTGGGTGGCTCAGCTGGATAAGTGTCTGCCTTTAGCTCAGGTCATGATCTCAGTCGGGGTTCTGGGATTGAGCCCTGCATTGAGCTCCCTGCTCAGCTAGGACCCTGCTTCTCCCTCTCCCTCTGCCCCTCCCCGCATTGGTCTCTCTCTCTCTCTCTCTCTTTCTCTCACTCTTGCTCTCTTTCAAATAAATAAAATCTTGAAAAAAATAAGATACACATTTTATTTTTATTTATTTATTTGTTTTAAGATACACATTTTAAAGCACAAATTTTAAACTGAGTCTGGTGACATAACTCAGAATCAGATTTGAACTTAATTTTCTTTCCCTACCAATTTAGCTCTTCCTATAATTCCTATTCTTGCTAATGATATCACCATTTACCCACCTAGCCCAGTCTAAAACCCAGAGGTAATTATAGATTTCAGTCTTTCCAGCTGAATATCTGAGTCTGTCTTTTAATCTTTTCTGCTACTATCTTAAATTAGGCCCACTTTATTTTATACTAAACCAGAGATTGTGATTTCAAATGTTTACCAGAAGCAGTCAGGTAATAAAATGCATGAAGGAGGATGCTGTTGGTGGACTTGGGCAGGATGTCCTGTATTGCAAGGGGGCTGCTGTTTCTCTATCTGGGCATTAATGTGGGTTCATATTTGACAAAGCCAATTATTCAAGAGGACTAGAAATCTGAATTCTTGTGTGAAATCTTCTAATTTCTAAGTCATGGTGCAAGTCAAACAAAATATGACTGCAGGCCACAAGTTTGTAACCCGTGACCATTTATTATTGTGTCCCCCTAACCTGATTTACTTTCCCTCAAACTAATCTACTCCCAGCTTTTTCTTTTTTTTTTTTTTTAATTTTTTATTTATTTATGATAGTCACAGAGAGAGAGAGAGAGGCAGAGACACAGGCGGAGGGAGAAGCAGGCTCCATGCACCGGGAGCCTGATGTGGGATTCGATCCCGGGTCTCCAGGATCGCGCCCTGGGCCAAAGGCAGGCGCCAAACCGCTGCGCCACCCAGGGATCCCATACTCCCAGCTTTTTCACCATCCTCCCTGTACTAGCATAATCTCTCTGAAGTGCCAATCAGACAGGATTTTAGAGGTGGTTATATAACTGAACTAACATGAGTTAGTTCCTTGGTTGACTTACAGATGGAAACTACATCAGATGGAGTTGTTGCACAGTCAACTTTATTTGCAGCAAATAAGGAGATTGTGGAGAATGTGTTCCAGAGCTGTGATTCTCCAACAGGGAATGGGTTCCTTTTATTTAGGGTTAGGGTGAATATTTAGAAAGGAGATCCTTGTTATATCATATGTAGAGGCAGGCATAGGGTCACACATGTGTCTCAAGGAAACATGCCTAGACATGCATGTTTGTTATGTTAATGAGGCTTATGCTCCTTTTTGGGTGGAGAATTTAGCATCATAATGAGATGGAGGTCACTGTTGGTCACCCCATGGTCCATCTGTGCAGGTATGAATGGGCAGATAGGCTCAAACTGATCTGAGTGGTCTGGGCCTCCTGAGCCGTTCCCCATAGCAGTTGTTCTAGTGTGAGGGGTAGTTTTGGTTTCCATAATGGGATGCTATGCCCTTTGGGTCTTTTGCCTGAGTTAAGAGATAAGTTGGAAAGAAGAACTTAAGGAAAATGTGGAACGAAGGTTGGTAGGTACATGCAGGTGGGCGGTAAAGTTCAGTCTTAGGGTCTTGGTGACAAGAGGCTTAACTGCACTAAAACATACCATTTTTAGGAGAGTTCTTGATACTTGGGTAGTAAGTGCTCAGTAAATGTTATTTGTTGGCTGTTACCTTTCACTTAGTTAAAAGCCCTGAATGACTCGCATTTATGCTTAGTGTATTTTAACAGGCAGAAAGGTATTTTATCATAACTCCTACCTGTTGTGGAGCTCTACTTTCATCTTCTGCTATTTCACTGAATATACTCAAGCCATGTCTAAACTTATGTGTATCAGTCTGTTTCATACCCTTACACCTCTTCCTCCCCTGCCCTGATTTGTGAACCCTTATTCCTCCCCACCATCTCCAAGATTAGTTCAAGTATCTCCTCTTCTGTGAAACCTTTGACTACTCTTAAACCCTTGAAGAGCCAATTTCTCCCTTTTTTGCATCCCCATAAGATTGTGAACTCCTTAAGGCAGGGACTATATTTTATTCTCAGCATTCTCAGTGATTTGTGCAGTGCTGTGCTGGTACATAGTGTAAATCTGCAGTAAATGTTAGCTGTAAATAATACAACTAGTAAGAGTTAGTGCTGGAACTTGAGCCTCTACCTGACTGAATTTCTTGCTCTTCATATTGTACTGCCTTAGAGGAAAGAAGCTGTGGCTGCTCTATATTAGGGACCCAGCACATACAGTCTCCTATCTGAGGACCTGTAGTAGCTTAGGGCATTATGGTTGCAACTAAATGGACTTAGAAACATTTTTATACTCCAAGGTAATACAGTAGCATTAAGGATACTCTTTTCTCTAATAAGTGGTATGTAAGGTGAAATCCCCAGTTAAGTAGTGTGTTTTGCCAGTCAGGTAAAGCAATTCTGTTTTCCTACTTTAGAAGTTTGATGGCAAATGATTGGAGACACTACATCTATTTATAGGTAGCTTGACTGCCAGATTTGTTATCGCCTTTCCCCAGGCTTGATAAACGAAAGAATGTTGGACTTAACTATTGGTAGTGTCTCCATTAATGACTAGGGGAGTCTGGAGAAAACATGTGGACAGGAAATTCAAGGGCACCTAGTGTTGTTTTTTTATCAGTCCAGGAATTCTAGACTTGCAAATTGTATCCTGTTCTTTTTCTGACTAAAGAAAGGGCTTCAGTAAAAGACAAAGGACAGTGTTAAATCCATTAGAGGAATAAATTTGCAATATAATAAGTGCCAGTCATCTAGATCATTCTTTGTAATAATTTGGTCACTCTTGTTCTTGGTTTTGTTTAATTTGAAGTTTTTAAAGCCTATTTGTGTCTGCTTAGAAGGAAATTATTTTTTCTTGTTTTTAAAGCTCATTTCTAAAGGATATTATTTAATCAAGACTAGGGGTGGGATTTTGTCCTTTTCTGCAATTATATCTCTCAAGTAGGATTTTTTCCCCCTGAAATTAACATAACACTAAATGATTCTGTAGTTTTTAATCCAAAGAAAACTATTACACATGAAACATATAATTTCAACTCCATTAAATTTGAATTCTGTTACCATCATTTAGTGAATGCCTACTCTGTGCTCAGCACTTTGCCAGATGTTATAATACTTCATTACAAAGATGAATAGGTTTTGCTCTAATTTGGTTTTTAAACACAGTATACTATACTTTCAGGTATGTATGTATAACTAGAGTGGAAAGGCTTAATCATGATTAGGTTATGTAGTGTCTGGAAGTTGTTTTTCATTACTCAACACCCACCTTTGAATTTTGGAGTTAAACTCATTACATCTTCTTATGATGGGAGAAACCTGATCTTGTGTTTAATCCCTCTTTTATAAAGACCTCAGATTCTTACATTCTTATCTAATACAACTTCATATTTATTTCTGTACTGTTGATGCATACAATTGTTTAGAATTGTTTTGAACTCCATGGCATTTTTTTGTGTTAAAAATGTCCCCCAAAGTTTTGCTCAGTAATACTTCTGCTCAGCTCGAGCTCCTCAGTTTTTCCTCAATCTGGGAAAGCCCAGTCAGCAGGAGAATTTAGTGCTGGCCATCTCCAGCTACTTTAAAGTACCTTGGGTGAGATAGTGATCAGTCTATTATTTATTTATTTTTAAGAATCTGCCTTAGTCAGACGCCCTTAAACGATTGATTTTATTTATTTATTCATGAGCGACACAAAGAGGCAGAGAAATAGGCAGAAGGAGAAGCAGGCTCCCTGTCGGGAGCCTGATGCAGGACTCCATCCCAGGACCCTCGGATCATGCCCTGAGCCACCCAAGCATCCCCCATTAAATGTTTAAATTGAGTAACAGTTCTCTTTGTTTGGATGCCATGCTCACCAAGCAATCTTCTGATCCTAATTAAAGGCTTTACATCTGGCTTGCTTGCAAGGATGGAATACATTTGCCAGAAGATGGAAGTCTCTGTTCCTTGTTGCTCAGTTTCTTAGTGTGTAAATCAGTAAATTGCTATTATGTCATACATATCAGTCTCTTGTGAACTCTGTTAGGATAAAGTAGATTCCAGAATTTGATTACTCTGGGTCTCTGGAAGCTGAAGGTCAGAGCTTGCTCTACAAAGTCCCTTGGCAGCCAGTCAACTGCCTTCCAAGGCCATACCCTGAATTTATCACACATCTTTCTTTCTGACTTCCACAAGCATTACTTAGGTGTTATTTCTTTGTGCTTTTATTTAAGAAGCATCACAGATGATTTTGGTTGGTTGGTTTTTTCAGTATTCACTTTTTCTTTTAGATTTAAAAAAAATTATTCATAAGAGACACACACAGAGAGAGGGGGGGCAGGCAGAAACATAGGCAGAGGGAGAGGCAGGCTCCTTGCAGGAAGCCTGATGTGGGACTGGATCCTTGTACCGAGGATCACATCCTGAGCCAAAGGCAGACGTTCAACTGCTGAGCCACCCAGGGATCCCACTATTCACTTTTTGAAAGGACCATATGGACCTTGGATAGCCATAGTTGGGTCTTGGCTGTTTTTCTTCCTAGGAATTGGCAAAGCAATTTGAAAATTCTTGATCAGGTTCAGATCATCTGGACAAATGAGAAATGGATCTGGAACCCCTGGATATTGCTCTTTGTTAGAGCTTCTAAGTTTTTTTACCCCGTCCAAATGTTGAAAAAATGTAACAGGCACTTCTTGTGTTTGATGAGAATTATTTGTGAACTTAAATTCCATATGCCTAAAGGAAGCTCCTTAGAACACCACTGCAAGTTTTATCTCTTCCCCTTTTGAGGATTTAGGATGCACATTAGCCTATTAAAGATGCTAAGAATATGAGGATAGAAAGTGTTTTTCTCCTGAACAATTTGTGTTTATATGTTGTTTCAGTTTCGGTTACTATGGCAATGACAGCAGGGACCACAAGCACCTTTCCTATGAGCAACCATACCCGGGAAAGAGTGACCGTGGCCAAGCTCACGTTGGAGAATTTTTACAGCAACCTAATTTTACAGCATGAAGAGAGAGAAACCAGGTATAGTAAAGGCTGGTCAGAATTTTCTGTTTGGTTTAATAAGCTGTTGTGTTGCAAGTGGAGAATATAGACATGTTGTCCATTACTAATATAAATATTGTGGATCCTTATATGATGTTTTTAGGTTTCCTATTCAAGCTGAAAGTGTCTCTAGTTATTTTCACAGAATGGTTCTTGACTGTGCACCTATACGTTAATATCACATGTCAACTGATATCTTAAATAAAACATTTCCAACCATAAAATTATATTTTTATACTTTATGAATAGTTAATATTATTAATTATCCAAAAACATGTATAGGGTGCAAGTGCAGGTGGAAGAATAAAAACATGAACGACATGTAATTTTGCCTTCAGAAAACTCTAGTAAGGGAGTTAATATCCATAAATATTATATGAAAGAGTGAAAAGCATCACAAAGAGAAGGGCAGAGAAGGGAGAGATTGCTTTTGACTGAAGTAACTGGAAGGACTTCCTATATGGTAGTGGCATTTATCAGGGCTCTCAAGGAAGAGCATTAATTATATATGCATTAATAGGAGAAGAAAAAGATAAAAGAGCAGGAGGAAGGATATTACAGACAGAAGAAATCACCTTTGGTGCTGGGTCAAGCAAGAGCCATTTAGTTCGAACTGGATTCAGCATATCCTGGGAGCCTTAGACACTTTGTTTTTTTGTGTTTTTTTTTTTTAAGATTTTATTTATTTATTCATAGAGACACCACACAGAGAGAGAGAGAGAGAGAGGCAGAGAGAGAAGTAGGCACCATTTAGAGAGCCTGAGGTGGGACTCGATCCAGGGTCTCCAGGATCTCGCCCTGGGCCGCAGGCGGCGCTAAAACACTGCGCTACCGGGGCTGCCCGACACTTTGTTAATATATCTATTCTCTTGGGAGTAGAGAGCCTTGAAGATTTTTGAACAGAATCAATGACCATGGGTGTTTCTCTAGAAGAGTACTTTAGTTATGATGTACAGAATGGATTGTGTGTAGAGAGGTAAGAAACAAGAAAGGCTAGTGATGTAGTCCAGACACATGAAAAGGAAGCTTGAATTAGGATGGTGACAACAATAGAACAGAATTTAGGATTAAGAAAGGTGGACAGATGTGGTGCCTAGCTAGGTATGAAATGCTCGACAGCCCTAACTGCAGATCAGCCAAGCTGAGCAGAAAATTGAACTAGGAAATAAAACTTGAGTAATTATTCAGAAGTCAACCTAGAGACACAGAGTAGGAAAATATGAAGGAAAGTTAAGAAATATGGAGAAGGGTGAGGAGAGCAAACATCTCCAACCAAAGTTCCTAAAGGAAGTGAAGAAAGAAACCCGAGTGGAGGCAGGTTAAACTAAATTCAGCATCAGCAGAACTTCCCGAAGATTCAATTTAGGTCTAAGGAAAGTGATCGTAAATGGATCTGAGTGTAAATGTGTGGATATATCTCAACACGAATGGCATAAAAACAACAACATTGGTAATAATGTCTTAGACATTTTTAAAAGTAGAATTAAAATATTTTCCAATGGTAGACTATCAGGAGGAAAGTAAGTGGAATTAAAGTGTTCCTAGAGGTCTTTGTATCTCCTCAATAGAGGTACAACATACAGAGTGGCAAAGATCGATTCATTTCAGACTAATAGAGTTTGTAACTTCCAAACTGGTAGAAGGGAAACATGGAATGAGAAAAAAACCTGGTTCAAAATAAGGCAAGGGGAAAAAAAAAATCCTGAAACACCAAAAAGTCGACACAAATAGAAACCACGCAATCAGAAATGAATCCAAACATATGAGTAATTATACTAATTGTGAATACAATGAAAGTCTCTGGAAATCATCCAATCACCAAAGGAGAATGAACAAAGTAGAACAGAATCAGGGAAAGAAAGACTGCTTTATCAGGAGGCAGACAAGTTATGAATCAGAATTTTGAAGACTTGTTGTCTTTTCTTGATGAACTCTTTCAGTAATTCGGTTTTGCCCTCTATTTCCAAACAAAGAAAAGAATAAAAGTATCTGCTGTTATTAAAAAAAAAAAAAAAGTCTCAGCTTGGTGCCATGGAAGTCCTAATCAACAATCAGCCCCTTTTTTCTCAAAGCTTGTGCTTTAGGACTACATGTGATGAATTTTTAAGGCTTAACTCATTGGATATATACATAATCCAAATAAAGTATAAATCAGAACAAAATGTCAGAGCATTTAGGAGGAAAACTGTTTTCTTTAAGGTACAAGAGAAGTCCCAGGTCTTCTCATTTAGATATGGTAGAAATGGGTGATGGTTACTGTTTCTCTCTCTGGAGTAAGGGATGACTTCATGAAGTGTTAGTTTTGGCAAGTACTGGGGAGAGGGGGCAGTAGAGATTTGGCAGTAGAATGAAATTGCTTGTATATTGATGGGCGCTCCCAGGTTAGTGGTCCTCCTACACTGTGGATTCTGTCTGCAGAGGAGAAAACTCAAAGTCATTCAACAAGCAGCCCTGCAGTGCCCAGAGGCTCATGATGGCAGGCCTTGAGCTTATTCCATCCTAAGGGCTGGGCTTAGAAAAATAGTGTGTATAAAAAGATAAAAAAAAAAAATCAGTGTGATAAGCACCAAGGTGTCTGTTACAAATGTTGAAGAAGTAGGCAGAGAACATGTCAATAGGTATCCTTGTCATTGGGGTGCTGATTTATGAACAGGCTTTAGATATTTTTGTGATGAATTTCCCATAAGAATAATGGGTTAGGAAAGAGCTTACCTTTAGACATAGTATCATAGATGACAAATACTAAAAAAAAAAAAAAAAAGTATATGATGATTTCAATCCTCAACCCTTATATTCCCCTGTAGCTAAATCCTGGAAAGTTAGTCTTATTCTAACATACTCCAAAACTAATTCGAAAGAGCTCTCTCAGCTTTATCGTTAGGAAAAACCAATACTATAGAAATAAAATAATTGATATTCAGTTGGAAATGAGTTGCGAAATTTGTATCACAGGCATCTCTGTAGTTACTAGTTACTTCATCCATCTACCCCTCCCCCACTTCTCTCCATCCCCCTGCAGTGGTTAGGTTAACTGACTTCAGTGGTGTCGTTTAAAAATGATGTATAACTGGACTTGGCGATGCCTAGAAAAGCAAAGGTTCTGGTGGTTAATGGTTTTTTTAATGTATAGTTTTCAAAGAATCAGAATAAAATACACTCAATTACATTGAACATTTTTTCTTGACTGATTAGGACGCCAAGCTTAGACTTCAAATGAAGGACTTACACAAGCTCACTTAGCTAATAATTATTAGGATCAGGATTCAAGCAGGAATATCCACCTTAAATATTTATACTTTGAGTCACTATAGTTACCTTTGTATACTTCTTCTAATGTAAACATTGATAAATGTTAATGATTTTGGTGGTTTGAATAGTACAACAGATTTTCCTTGTTAGAACATTAGTCACCTTTGCCAATCATTGATTTGAGCAGCATTAGAGGCAAATTTTTCATTTGGCCAGTATGACAAAGTGAAATCTGGGTTGGGTTTGTATTTTGAGAAAGAAAACTATTCTTAGTGGTTATTTTGATTCAACTTGAAATATTTTTTTTTTTTTAGCATAGAAAACTGATCTGGTAAGCTCAAATAAATAAGTGAACATTTCTTAAATGGTAATAGTTAGGAATGTATTTAAAATTTAAATTATTTTTTCTTTGAAAAGGCAGAAGAAATTAGAAGTGGCCATGGAAGAGGAAGGATTAGCAGATGAAGAGGTAATGTTAGCTATAATTACTGTGACTGTAGTTAATGCTACTATATATTTAAAAGTTACTAAGAGTGGATCTCAATGTTTTCACTATAAAAAAATTACTTATATGAGGTGATGGATAGCCTTATTGTAGTAATTATTTCATGATATGTATGTGCATCAAAACATCATGTTATAGACCTTAAGCTTACAGTGCTGTATGTCAGTTATATCCCAACTTTCGTGCAGGGTCGGGAGGGGGTTAATTACTGTTGAATGACAACCCTGGTGACTTTTTCATTTATTGATATCAGATGATTTTATAACTCTGGTAATGTAGATTTTGTCATTTGAATATGGGCTTCTTACTTTGTTGCTACGATGGAGATCCTTAAAAGGAGGCAGCCTTTTATTATTTTAATTCTAGAACATAGATTTAGTGAACAGGGTCTCTAGGATCCTAAGTGCATAAAAGAAGAAAAGTGGGCTGCAAGAAGAATCCACGAATTACCAAATCTTCTCATATTTTTTCCTGAATATTGCTTAAAACTATCCAGTTCTCTAGTCCATGCCTCTACCCTCTTTTAAACTACTGTGTGTTTCATTTGAAGAAAAATGCCTCCATCTGGTCTCTCTCTTCCTGCAATCTGGGCTGTACTCCCACCCCCAGGTTTTCTGCACACTCCATCCAGAGTTCTCTAAAAACAGGTTTGATCCATCACTCTTTTGCTTACTACCTTTCATTGGCTCCCAAATACTCTTGGATAAGGATAGAGTCTTTAATCTTTAACATTAATGTGCAAGACCCTTCACAGTTTGGCCTCTGCTTTCTCTCTCTAGCTGCATCTCTTGTCCCCTGCTCCCATGCTGGCCACCACTACTGAGTTACTTTAACTTCCACACGCTTGCCTTTAGACCTTTCATAGGCTTTTTCTGCTGCTTAGAACTTCCTTACTCTTGCCCAATTCTCCTTATTCTTCAAGAAGCTGTGGGTCTCACTTTGAGCCTCAGTTCCCCTGGGAAATCTTCCCTAATCTCTTGAGGTACTCCTCCTACATTCTACATTAACACTGTTCCTGTCCCTGTGGCAGCCCTCAAATATCATCTCCCCACAGTAACAATTTCATAGTGTCTTACTCAGCATTATTCCTTCAGCAATGGTGGAGAGCCATACATAAAATAAATATTTGGTGAATTAAGTGAACAATGACCTTTCTCTCAGGGAGTTTACCAATTAGAAGGAGACATGATATATGTATGTGTGTAAAAAATATGTATACATGATAGAATGTGGCAAATTTTGAAAATACAAGGATATTCTATATAAGGAATCAGAAAAGGTTTCAGGGTAACAATTGAGGGCAGCCCCGGTGGCGCAGCGGTTTGGTGCCGCCTGCAGCCTGGGGTGTGATCCTGGAGACCCGGGATCGAGTCCCACATCGGGCTCCCTGCGTGGAGCCTGCTTCTCCCTCTGTCTGTGTCTCTGCCCCTCTCTCTCTCTGTGTCTATGAATAAAAAAATAAAATCTTAAAAAAAAACAAAAAACAAAAAAAACAAGGTAACAATTGAATCTTAAAAAAATAAGTAGATTTACGTTAGAATTAAGACATATATACAAAATAATTACAGAACAATGAAAGGACACAGTAAAGGAAATAGCAACATAAATTGACAGCACATAATGGAAATGCTAGGCTTGTAGTAGTTTACTAAGAAATGTACACTTTGTTTTCTAGGCAATAGGGAGATATAACTAAGATTAATTAGTTTAAGTTTTCAGGGATCAGAAAAGAATTTCTGTATTTAAAGACTATTCTAAATGATGATTTGAAATCAAACCATTCTTGAATCTTCCCTATACCTTTCCTAGGACTGTACCTGTATTTTTCTGTTGGGAATGTTTAAATAAAGTATCTTATGATTTGCACCAAATGTGGTTATTTTGTTAATCAGCTGACTCAATTTAGAAAACCCAAATTATTTACATAACATTACTACAAGAAACATTTAAAAAACTCATTTAATTAAATTCTTTAGACTTTATTCGAGAAAGGTAGTGATTTAAATATGTATTATAATCAATAAAGAATAAAGCTAAACCTTTTCTTACATTTATTCATTAATATTAATAACTTATTAATAATCTTATAAGTATATTAATGCATATTACATATCATTATATATATATATATATATAAATCTTAAGCAGAAGATCCTAATTTGAAATCTTGAGAGAGAAATTATAAAAACAGATGCTCAGGAGTCAAGCAGATAACATGAATAGGGAAGCTGGCTAGGATGTTTTCATGACATCTTAGGTTATACAGTCTTTTTGACCAACACACTTTGTTTCACATTCAGTTCCCAAGAATATTTTTTTCACTTCCATGAAGAAGTAGATTCTTTTTTTTTCTTTTTCTAAAATATCTGATCCTTGCAGTTTATCTTTTGATAAACTTTACTTTTCACTTTAGTGAAAGGAAACAAGAACATCAGCCCCATTTTATATGTCACCTGATGATTGACATCAATGGAGACTGTGACCAATTAGAGACCTGATGTCCCTCAAAAGGCAACTGACTGCCACTTTGACCCAGTGTGGCCAAGTTTCTGTTTTTCAAGAAAGGCTGGAAATCTGGACTTTTATGTGAAATCACCTGCTTTTTATTATTTTATTTTATTTATTTTATTTTATTTTTTTATTTTATTTTATTTTTTTATTTTATTTTATTTATTTTATTTTATTTTATTTATTTTATTTTATTTATTTTATTTTATTTTATTTTATTTTATTTTATTTTATTTTATTTATTTTTTTTATTTTATTTATTTTATTTTATTTTATTTTATTTATTTTTTTTATTTATTTTATTTTATTTTATTTTATTTTATTTATTTTATTTTATTTTATTTTATTTATTTTATTTTATTTATTTTATTTTATTTATTTATTTTATTTTATTTTATTTTATTTTATTTTATTTTATTTTATTTATTTTATTTTATTTTATTTTATTTTATTTTATTTTATATTTTATTTTATTTTATATTTTATTTTATTTTTTATTTTATTTTATTTTATTTTATTTTATTTATTTTATATTTAGATAGTCACACACAGAGAGAGAAAGAGAGAGGCAGAGACACAGGCAGAGGGAGAAGCAGGCTCCATGCACTGGGAGCCCAACGTGGGATTCGATCCCGGGTCTCCAGGATCATGCCCTGGGCCAAAGGCAGGCACCAAACCGCTGCGCCACCCAGGGTTCCCAAATCACCTGCTTTTTAAAATATTGGCAAATAATTCAAGTGTTTTAAAAAACAACCTACAGGCCAAATTAAATACATCTGTGGGTTGAATACAGCTTCTAGTTTGTAACCTCTACTATGCAGCAGGAAGTGCTAAGGACATTTAGAGCTATTTTCCTCATTAACTTGTAGAAAATGTGATATGATTTATACCTAAAGATAGTGGCCAATAATAACTATAAAACTTCTAATATTTTTCTGTGAAGATATTTTAATTCCACAAATGCTTATTGTTAGTCTCCATGCTAGATTATGTCAAATTCTACTAAATAGACATTCTCCTCTAACCTTAATATTAAATATGTTGGAACTATCATTATGTGGAGTGGATTTTTCTTTTTAAAGATTTTATTTGGGCAGCCTGGGTGGCTCAGCGGTTTAGCTGAGGGCGTGATCCTGGAGACCCGGGATTGAGTCCCATGTCGGGCTCCCTGCATGGAGCCGGCTTCTCCCTCTGCCTCTCTCTCTCTCTCTCTCTCTCTCTCTCTCTCTGTGTGTGTGTGTGTGTGTGTGTGTGTGTGTGATGAATAAATACATACAATCTTTAAAAAAAAATAAAGATTTTATTTATTTGAGAGAAAGAGAGCATGTGCACAGTGGGATAAGGGGCAAATGGAGAGGGAGATTTTCTGCTGAGCAGGGAACCTGACATGGGGCTTGATCCCAGGCAGGACCTGGGGATCATGACATGAACTAAAGTCAGACACTTAACTGATTGAGCCACCCAGGACCTCTGGGGTGGATCTCTTGAAAAATAAAATTGTTTTATAAAAATCTAGTTTTAAATTGAAAAATAGTATTTATCCTTAACTTATTCATAATAGAAAATCTTCGTGAAATAATTTGTGAAAGTTACTTATGAAAATTAAACCATGTAATGTGGTTCATGTAGAGCATACATGTGGAGATGAAGTTGCCAGCTGAACTCTTTCGTATCTCACAATTTGTGTGTACACTGTCTTATACAAAAACTGAGCATCCCACAGATCGAGAACTGGAGGAACGCCCATTTAAAAAGGAATGGAGAAAGGGAAAAAAAACGATGTATGTCTAGTTTTGTCTCACTTAAGAAAATCTCATCAGACATGGAATATTATCACTCTAATGGAAAAACAAAATAGACAAATTTAAGCTGCAAAAGGGAGCTATGAAATGTTAAGCGTGTCCACAGCTTTTGTTGTCCTCTTTGGCGAGAAAGGATATGATTACCACAAAAACATTTGGTTTTCAAGGCTACTTACTTAATCTACGCAAGTCATGAGCAGATACATCAACGTGCTTTTTTCATCAATATATATATATATATATATATATGTTTTTTTATTTAATTTTATTAATTTTTAATTTTATTAAATTTTATTTAATTTTAATTCCCAGTATATAGTCAACATATAATGTTATATTAGTATAATATAGTGATTCAACAATTCTCTACATTACTTAGTGCTCATCTTGTCATCAGTATATTTTTTTAAGATTTAATTATTTATTTGAGAGAGAGAGAGTAAGCAAATGCGTACAGAAGGGAGGGACAGAGGGAGTCTCCAGCTGAGCGTGGAGCCCTACTTAGGGTCTCCATCTCAAAATCTGAGTAGTTAAAATCAAGAGTTGGATGCTTAACCAACTGGGCCACACAAGTGCTCCATCAATATATTTTTTAGCTGTAGCTTGCTTCACCTCCTTCTGGACTGCAACACTGATTTTATGACTAACCCCCAGTGGGGCACCAGGGGGGCTCAGTTGGTTACTCACTGGACTCTTGGTTTTGGCTCAGGTCATGATCTCAGGGTCGTGGGGTATGGGCTCTGGCCTAGCAGGGGAATTTGCTTCCCTTCTCCCTCTTCCTCTTCCTTTCCCCATGCTTACACTACTTTACGTCTCCACAAAATAAAATAAATCTTTTTTAAAAAAGACTAATATCACGGAATAGGGTTTTGTTTTTTAAGTAATATAACAATGTTATAGTGATGTCCCATTTTTATAGAATTATGTGTTCCATACACTTGTGATTCTCCCTTTTTGCCATTAAATAGCTGTACCCTAGACTACATAAATATTGTTTACTTACTGTATTACACAAGCTATTAAATATTAGTGAACATTATTTACTTTAGTGGCCTCTTTTCTGTTGATTTTGAGCACAATTTATGAAAGTATGTAGTGAGGTCATCTTTTCCATTCAGATTAGACGAGTTTCTGAAACTACACCCAACTGTACTCCATTTTATAGACCACAAAGTTAGAAGCCGTGGAAGAGTTCCAAAATTCTTAAATTTATTCATTTATATAATTAAAACAACCCCCCCTCCAAACCTCTTTACTGCTTTGAGAGACACGATACTATAGTGCCACCATGTGGTCTTTTTAATTAGTCTTAAAAAACAAGCTGATTTGGGGGGGCTCTTTTGTTTTACTATAGTACATCAGTTATTTTTAAAAAATAATTCAGTAGGCGTTTTTGAACAAAAGAATTTTCTTTCTTTTTTTTTAAAAAGATTTTATTTATTTATTTATGAGAGACACAGAGAGAGAGGTAGAGACACAGGCAGAGGGAGAAGCAGGCTCCATGCGGGGAGCCCCACGTGGGACTCAATCCCGGGTCTCCAGGATCACACCCTGGACTGCAGTCGGCGCCAAACTGTTGTGCCACCAGGGCTGCCCACAAAAGAATTTTCTTCACTTTCTTCTTTTCTACCATTGATGTGCCTGAGTACATCTAACTGATGTACGACAGTACAACAACTGATATACATCAAGTGAAGAATTTTCTTCACTTTCTTCATTTTCTACCATTGATGTGCCTGAGTACATCTAACTGATGTACGACAGTACAACAACTGATATACATCAGTACAGCTGAGCCACACAGACTGCCCTGTTTAAAGATGTTTAAATCAAAGACATAACTCCTTGATTTCATCTTTTTACATTAATTTTGTTAGAAATATCAGAATTCGCAGCCCGGTGGCTCAGCGGTTTAGCGCTGCTTTCAGCCCAGGGCCTGATCCTGGAGACCCGAGATCCAGTCCCACGTCAGGCTCCCTGCATGGAGCCTGCTTCTCCCTCTGGCTGTCTCTGCCTCTCGCTCTCTGTTTCTCATGAATGAATAAATAAATAAAATCTTTTTTTAAAAAAGGAAGAACTATCAGAATTCCATTGCACTGGTGATACACATTTACATATTTCCAATTAATTGACTGTTTGCCTTACCTTTTTGAAAACATCTATGCAGGAGTAGTAAGACACCATTCAGTGGTCATACCTTGAGCAGCGTTTGTAAGCAGTGTTTCTGAGCTGTTCTGGTTCTGTTGACTTTGACTTTCCTCAAAATGGAACTCCTGAAAGCCTGGTAGGGTTCAATTGAAGATGAACAGGTGCTTAATTTTTTTCATTTTGTTTATTTCCCACTGTGTGCAACTTCTGCCAGGAACTAATGGAATGTCAGCAGAGTTTTGTTTGGTAAGGGGGAAAATGAGGTTTAGAACAATGAAGTAAATGCCTCTTCCAAATGTGACCTTCAGGTATTTTATGATGTTTCTTATCAATCTTAGACTTTTTTTGGTGATCTTTGGAGACTGCATTATGAAATTCCTGACTTGAATATTTTAATGAACTCTTCATGTAATTTTTTATTTTTGCAATTTCATATTTTTAGGAAGTTGTGTGACAAATCTCAAAGCAGTTTATTAAAATTTATCTAAGAAGAAAGTTCTATCATAAGTAAATAATGGAAAAAAATAAGTAAATCATGGAAATGCTGCTCTAGTATTATTTTTGGTGTCCTAAGTCTCAGTAATTGTGACAGAACTACCCTGGAAATTAGAGAATTGAAGCAAAGTAGATTGCATGACCGTAAAATTCATGATCAGAATACTATTAGCATTTCCTAAAGCTTAACTTTTATTTATGAATTAAGGTTGTATGTATATGAATATATGATGAACTTCATTAAGATGAAATATTTAATGGAGTTCACCCAAGAATAAAGATTTATTAATTGGTAAAAATAAAAAATGTTTTTTCTTTAGATTGTTTTATTCTTTCCAAGCTTACCAAATACTCAACTTTGGTAAATAAGTTCTAACGCTAGTATGTAATATTTAAGATACTTCACCCCCCATTTTATACACTTTAAATATTACAGGATTACTTTATAGCAATCTAAATTTTAGAATCATCCTTTTAAATTGTCTTTTTTTTTTTAATAGAAAAAGTTACGCCGATCACAACATGCCCGAAAGGAAACAGAGTTCTTACGGCTCAAGAGGACCAGACTTGGCTTGGATGACTTTGAGTCTCTGAAAGTTATAGGAAGAGGAGCATTTGGAGAGGTTACTTCTTTTTTAAAGAAACTGCTGTTGAAAATATATAGCTTAAGAAAGCTTAAAATATGTATTCCAATAGTTTAATAGGTATTAAAAGTTTAATGTATCAAAATAGCTTAATTTTAAGAATTCCTAAAATATAAACAAATATGAACAATGGCAAATTGCAACACTGATCTCTTTAAAAGAATTCACCTTTTGCTCCTAAATCAATAGTAGTGACTGTTTAACATTGATAATATGGTCAATTTTTACATTTTAGGTGCGGCTGGTCCAGAAGAAGGATACAGGGCATATCTATGCAATGAAGATATTGAGAAAAGCTGATATGCTTGAAAAAGAGCAGGTATGAGTTCTTTTAACACATAAAACCAAAGGATTACCACCGACTAGGTGTTAGAGTAATTATTAATATTGGAATTTGTAAAAAGAAGTCTGCATATCTCACGCCTTATAGCTTATTACTTTTTTGATAGCCTATTTTATTGTTCCTTAAGTTCTTATAGTTAAAATCTCTTCCAAATTTACAATCTGAAAATGTATTAGCCTGTTCAGGCTGCCATAAAAAAATACCACTGAAAAAAAAAAAAGAAAGAAAATACCACCGAGTAGGTGCCTTAAACCACAGAAATTTATTTTCTCACAGTTCTGGAGGCTAAGTCCAAGATCAGGGTTCTGGCAAGGTTTGATTTCAGGTGAGGTGCTCTTACTGGCTTGCAGATGGCTGCTTTCCCTCCAAACCCCCAGAGAGCATCCTCTTGGTGTGTGCACAGAGAAAGAAGGTGAGCTCTCTGGTGCCTCTTCTTACAAGGACACTATCCCACTCTCCCTCCATGACCTCCTGGAATCTTAATTATTTCCTTAGAGGCTCCATCTCCAGATTCATTCACCCTGGGGTTTAGAGCATCACCATAGGAATTTGATCCATAATAAAATACTTCTTTTCTGACTTAAGTGAACATAAAGCATACTTTATATGCTTTATGCATAGTTGATATTATTAGTTTATTATGTTCTGACTTTCTTAATCCCTATCACATTTAAGCAAGACCATTCTCCCAAGAATTTGCTGATTTTACATATTTCCAAAATCTGGAAACCCCTTCTCCCCCAATTTCATACTCTTGGACTCTCTGTTTCCTGTGACTTAATGCAGTATAAGCGTTGGCCATAAATCTGAAAACATTAATAGTATTATACCAATAGTATTAGATCAATAGAATTAGACCAAAGTCCATGTCCTCATTAGACTCCTCCAATTCTTCTTACTTTGATTCCTACTTCCTTCTCCTCAGCTGGACCAGCCTTGGGGAAGGGAGTGGGAGCTGCTGGGGCGGGTCCACCAGCCCCTTCCTTACACATGAGGATCCTTTTAGTAATTGCCTAAAACTTACTTATTACAGCAGTATAATATTGGTTTTTATTTAAAATGGCACCCCTTGAATTTTCACTGCATTTTTTCACTTTATTTTTATTTCATGCCTTCAGCAAGCATTGACTGGGTGCCTATGAGGTGCCAAATGTGCCTGTGGTGTTCTAGGGTTAACATAGACCTAGACAGGATTAACAGGACAAACCTAATCCTACTTTTTTCTAATAGTGGGGAAATAGACAGCTATTTCAAATAGTCATGATTGAAAAGGACTACAAAGGAACTTTTTACAAAAGGATAAATTGATGCAGATGATCTGGGGTTAGGAGGAAGAATTAGATCGGGAAATGTTTCTCTAAGGAGGTAATATTTGATGAAAGACTGAGGAAGAATGGCAGAGGTCAGATAGAACAAATATTCAGGGAGCAAAGGCAGGAGACCTGAGGCAAGAATAATCCTTGCCTGCTTGGATAAGAGAAAGAAGCCATTGTGGCTAGAATTCAGTGTGAAAAGAGTGGTAGGAGAGGTAGGCAGGGGATCAGATACATAGAGCTCTGAAAGCCAAGATAGATTGTCTGGGTTTTATTCTTTTTTTTTTTTTCCTGGGTTTTATTCTAAATGCAATGGGAGGACACTCTTGTTTTAAAAGGGGAATGGTGGGGCGCCTGGGTGGCTCAGTGGGTTAAGCATCTGCCTTTGGCTGCAGTCATGATCCCGGGGTCTTGGGATCCAGCCTGGCATCCCTGCTCAGCAAGGAGTTTGCTTCTCCCTCTCCCTCTGCCCCTCCCTCTGCCTGTGCTTTCTCTCTTGCTCATTCTCAAATAAATAAATACTTGAAAAGGGGAATGGTATGTCTGATTGATGTTTTGTAAAGAATCAGTCCCTTTGTTTGCTGATAGGGGAAACAAGAGTTGAAGCAGAGAAGCCAGGGATGCCTGGGTGGCTCAGCAGTTGAGCATCTGCCTTTGGTTCAGGGTGTGATCCCGGATTCTCAGGATTGAGTCCTACATCGGGCTCCCTGCAGGCAGCCTGCTTCTCCTCCCTCTGCCTGTGTCTCTGCCTCTCTTTCTGTGTCTCTCGTGAATAAATAAGTAAAATCTTTTAAAAAAAAAAAAAAAAAACAGAGAAGCCAGTTGAGAGACTGTGAACCAATTCCAGCCAGGATGGGATTGTGGTTTATAGCAGAGAAGCTGAAGAAAATTTAGACAGATTAAGTATATGTTTTAGTGGAAGCGCCAGAAGGCTTTTCTGTGATATCCTGTTTATTGGAGGACAAGAAGATGGGTGAGGTTAGTGAGGGAAAAATGGGAAAATCAGGATAATACCTAGAGTTTTATTTAGGAATGGGATACATGATAGTGTTATTTTCTAATTTAGAAAGACTGAAAAAAGAGCAGGTTTGGAAATAGTGGGAATAAAAATGTGGCACATTTTTATTCATAATATGCCATAAAAATGTGACATATTAAGTTTGAGCTGCCTGTTAGATATTCAAGAGGAGATATTAAGTTGACAGTTGGCTGGAATATGGAGAGAAGTTTGACTAGAAATATAATTTTGAAGCCATCAACATATTGATCATATTTAGAGTAATGGGACAAGATGAAATTGTCTAGAAAACAAATATAGATAAAGAAGGAAAGAGAGCTTGGATCCAAGCCCTAGGGAACAATAGGCAGAAGAAAAACCAGCAAAGGGGACCAAGAGAGAACATCTAATCAGGTAGGGGAAACTGGGAGAACATGGTGTTATGGAAGCCAAGAGAAGAAAGTTTATAAAGGAGGAAGTGAGTGGTCAACTTTGTGGAATGCTGCTAAGAGAGTACAAGAGGAAAACAGGCCAGTGGATGTCACAATATGGAGATTTTTAACCACTTGATGAAGACATTTCCAGTGGACTGCAGGGCAGAAGCTTAACTGAAATGGTGAGAAAAAAAATGGGAAATAAGAAGTGGGGAATGTGAGTACAGATAAAGCTTTCATGTTCTGCTTTATGAAGCAGAACAAAGAACAGATTTGTAAAGTGAGACTTCGGGTAAAAAGGATTTTTTTTTCTTTTTTTAAAGACGGGAAATGTTTTTGATGTTGATTGGAAGAATCCAAAAATTGAAGATGCAAGAAAGTGAGGGCAGGTAACTATAGGAATACAGTGGAAGACAGTTGATCTTTGATAGGAGTGGATACATACCTGTCCATTAAAACAGGAAGAAGAGGCAGAGAAAATGGGACCAAATGCAGCGTGGTTGATCTGGCAGTGTCAGGTGCCAGGTTCCCCCCTGAGCACAAATAAGGGAGGTCGTCATCTCAGAGCAGAGGAGAGGTAGGTAGCTTGCTGGAGATGTAAGGAGAGATAATTTGTGAAATAGTCACAACTGTTGACTCGAAGGGTAGGAAAGCAGACTTGCTAGGGAAATACAGTTGCATGCCCATCGAGATTTATTATCATGAATGTAAAGTGAAACCAGTTGGCATGGTGACCTTTCTGTAGTAATTTTTAGTTGCTCTGGGTAGATACAGAATAGACAGAAATTGGAGTCTAGTTAGGGTTAGTGGTTTGTCAGGCAAATACAATGGAGGCAGAGGACAAGGGAGGTCAGAGTGTTTGCAAAACAATGATCATAGTGTTGAATCTAGGCTGAGTAGAAAAAGAAACGAGGTTGTAAAGAAAGTAACAGAAAAAGTTGTTGAATCCAGGGGAGAGAGATTAAAGTATAAGAATAAGAGATCTGGAAGGATAAAAGGTGGAGATCGGAAATAGAGTTGATTAAAATTGAGATTTTAGAGGGGGTACAGTTATTGGTGATGAGAAGGACAAGAAGATTACTGTGGGGGGTCAAAGTGCAGTGGTGGAAGAGATCATTGCAGATGAGGACGTCAGTAGGTAGGGTGTTTGATAGTTCATCCTTTTGTATATTGAAATCTATCCACAAGTGGAAAAGCGGGAAAGGAAGTTGGTAAGCCATGAGATGAAATCATGAATGAGTGAGAGGGATTGACCAGGAGCTGTTTTTGATAGCTTTGAGGTTAGATGGTGGCTGAAGGAGTTCCACAGTGTGCACTTCAAAGGAGCTGCAGTGAAGGAAAGTGTCACAGGGGTTCAGAAGCAGCATGAGAATGAGCACAACCCTAACCCGCATCACCAAGTAAGGCGTGAGAGAAAAGCAGGTCATTCTTGAGAACTCACTATTCAGGAACACAGAACTGTCAGTAGACAGCCTGGTTTCAGTTAGGATGACAAGGTGAAGGAACCATCCAGAGGTGACAGGATATAGGACTTTTTTTGAAAACAGACTGATTCCAGAGGAAAGATATTTGGAACTCAAAGAAGGTCAAGGTTTTGAATTGTATTAGAGAATTACAGATAATAATAAGAATAAAGATCTGGGTCAAGATATAGAGCCTCTGAGACAAAGAGATAAATAGGATCTAACTAAGCCATATGGGATTAGTCCTGGAGAGGGTTTTGGAGGAAGGACAAAAGGAGCAGTTAGTTCCAGCTACAGTCTTTAGTTACTAGCCACCTATAGCTAACCTGAATTGAGATATTCTATAAATAGCAAATATATACCAAATTTTTAAGACTTTGTGCCAAAATAATAATTTTTATATTGATTACATACTGAAATGGTAACATTGTGAATACATGGAATTGTATGAACTATATATTTTTTTTTTTTAATTTTTATTTATTTATGATAGTCACAGAGAGAGAGAGAGGCAGAGACACAGGCGGAGCGGAGAAGCAGGCTCCATGCACCGGGAGCCCGATGTGGGATTCGATCCCGGGTCTCCAGGATCGCGCCCTGGGCCAAAGGCAGGCGCCAAACCGCTGCGCCACCCAGGGATCCCAATGAACTATATTTAGTTTCAAATATTTCACCTTTTTCTTTTTACTTGTTATATGGTTACTAGAAAGTTTTAAATTGTGTATGTGGCTTTCACATACTGTATTTCTGTTGGACAGCACTGATCTAGAATATTTTGCTAGAAGTTGAAGAGCTTCTGAGAACTGTTCGTTCTTATGCAGGGAAAATCTCACTGGAGCCCAAACGTCAAGTCTATTTGCATATTGTTATTGTTTTTCCCCTTATATAAATTAATCTGCATTTGCTACCATTGAATTTCATTTTAGAAAACCTTTTCTCACTCAGTTCTAATACATCATTATGTTAAGTTTATATTATATCTACTTTAATACCAACCAATCCACAAAGTAGCAGGTTATCTCTCTGCTACTGTGGTACTAGGTTACCATGTATGATAACTTCCTATTCTTTGAAAACAGAGGCCCATTTTGAAAACATCCTGTAATCTGACTTCAAGATATTTAAAAACAATTAAGCCAAGTTTATGACGTTTTTCCTGACAGCAGCCCATGCAGCATCAAAGGTTTAAGATTTTTCCTTTACTAATTTTAAAATGCCTTGTAAAAGGCAACAGGTATGAATTTTGATGCCATTTTTCACTTTGTGAAACAGATCCAGAGAGATCATAAGGTTTTTCATGTGAGAAAACAAGTTCTTAGTTTTCAATTGTTTTTCCTGTGCTTTGATCTCAGAGTATTTATTGTACCAGGTAATAAATACAGTAATCCCATTTATGACATTTTAAGCAGATCGTATTTCATTACCATGAAAAGGCTTAGGAAATCTGGGTCCTCACAGTGCTTTGGGCTAGAGTTCTAAAAATGCACAATGATAATAGCAAAAGGATAAAATCAAATATTATTATTAATCTTTGAAGAAAGAATATATAGATATATTAATGCAAAATCATCTGAAAATTGATTATACCGACCTGACAAATTACTCAGTTTATAAAATTTTCCAGTCTATAGAATACTCACATGAAAGTATCCCAAGTAATTGTTTGTCTGGCAAATCAGCAGCAAAATCTCCCAAAGTAACACTAATTTGCTATAGATCAGGTTTATGGATATCATTGAGGTTTTGTATTTAACAAATACTATAAAGTTATTACAGACCAAATAATACAGAGTTACTGTAAACATTTCTACTTGTTAAAAAAAATCCAAATGTTTAAAGATCACATGAGGCTTTTTTTGAACTAATAACAGTTAAAAATAGTTTGCTAAGGACCCTGACTTTGTCAGACCAACCTATAAGGCATTGCTTACTACTTTTAACTTTCAAAAGTCAGGCCAGGGGCGCCTGGGTGGCTCAGTTGGTTAAGTGTCCACCTCTTGGTCTTGGCTCAGGTCATGGTCTCAGAGTTGTGAGATCAGGCCTGCATCAGACCCTGCGCTCAGCACAGAATCTGCCTGAGATTCTTTCCCTCCTCTCCCCTGCTTCTCTCTCTACTCCCTGTCTCTCTTTCTCTTTCTTTCCCTCTCTCTCTCTCAAATTAATATGCCTTAAAAAAAAAAAATCAGACTAGTGGGGCCTGAAATTTATATGACAAAGCCAGGATCCTTGGCAAATAAGGATTCTGGTTGCAAGGTTGTTTTTTTTTTTTTTTTTTTTAAGATTTTATTTTTATTTATTCAGGAGAGACACAGAGAGAGGCAGAGACATAGGCAGATGGAGAAGCAGGCTCCCTGTGGGGAGCTCGATGCAAGACTCTATCCCAGGGCTCTGGGATCACACCCTGTGCCAAAGGCAGATGCTCAGTCGCTGAGCACCCAGGCATCCCTGTTGGAAGATTTTTGGACTAATCATTTTTCTCGGAGGCCTCGGCTTTTTTGTAATGTACCTGTGGATCCCCCTATTTCTAGGCCTAAAGATAAAAGCTAAAATAAACGATTTCCTGAGGTTCTGTGTATGTAATGAGAATATGAACATGCATATATATTTCAAATCTTTTCTAAAACTCCCCCTTCCTTCCTATTAAGGAACTAGATAGATAACTGTAAGAGATAAACTTGAAAAATGTGTAACATGTTGCAATTCTTTTTTCAAAATACATTCATCTAGGTGGCCCATATCCGAGCAGAAAGAGATATTTTGGTTGAAGCAGATGGTGCCTGGGTGGTGAAAATGTTTTACAGTTTTCAAGATAAGAGAAATCTTTATCTGATCATGGAATTTCTCCCTGGAGGTAAAAAAACATAATAGCAATGACAGCCTGACACAAGCACACCTTTATATGTAATTATTATCCTGTTGACTAGGTTTACTCTTCTGTTCCTAGCAGTCATGGTTCTCAAGTTGTTCCTCCTGTAATAATGCTAATTTTTACCACAAAGCAAATTATTTTGAAAGAATAATAAATTTGGTACATTTTAAATATCACCAGTCTGCATTTACATTATATAATTAGTTAGAGTTAAGAACAATAAGTCACTAAAGAGAAAGACAACCCAATGGGCCAATGATAGACAATATGGCTAGTCCATAAATACACAGGAAAATGTTTGTTCAACTCTGCTCATATTCAGGGGAATGCAAATTAAAACGAGAATGAGATACCATTTCACACTTATCCAATTAGTAAGAACATTAAGAGTCTGATGAGGCTGTGGGAGAAACTGGCCTCTCTGGTATCTAAATTAATCTCTAACTCTTAACAAAGAGCAATTCTTAGATACCACTGAAATTGAAAGTGCATGCGTCCTACAGCCCAGGAATTTTACAACCAGTGTATTCCCTGGAGATTCTCCTGGAAGAGACCACTGAAAGCATTGTTGTGATAGTGAAAAACTGCATGCAAGATAAATGTCCATCAGTAGAATGGATAAGTAAAATGTGACATAGTTATGTGCTGAAATATTTTTCAGCAGTTAAAAGTCAGGAGCTATATCCATTTCAGTGAGATCTCAGAAACAGTGGAGTAATAAAGCAAGCTGTGGAATTAAATGTGCAATTGATACCATTTATGTAATTTGAAAAAATATATAAAAGACTATAATTTCATAGATTAATATGTAGGTATATGAAAACATTTTAAAAATAAGCTATAAGATACCCACTAAACCAAATCCATGATAATGGTTACTTAGCAAAAAAAGGGAAAAGGGAATAAAATGGAATAGAGGACAAAGAACGCTTCTACATTTTTTTTAAAGACTCGAAGTATCATAAAAAATGTTAACAAGTGTCATTTCTGAGTTGTAAGTTGACCATTGCTTATTCTTTGCCCCCTTTTAAGAAAAAATTCCTTGAAAATAAAAGAATGTCTTTTAGTGGGATGATACTCTATTTTTGATGGACTGAAGGCTCTGAACATTTTTGAAACAATACATCCCATTTCCAGGTGTGCTTATCCTGATTCATGTTTGCAGTTCATCATATTTTCCTCAGCAACTTATTCTGGATATTGAGTAGTGGATATTACTTCATTAATTATCTCTGCTCTAATTTCACCTGCTTCCTACTTTAAAAATCATTAAATGTCATGAAACTTTGGTAATGCAATGGCATTTTTTTTACTTGGCCCTAGAGACAGTTGGGTGGGTCGTACAATGCAAAAATCAGAAGAGGTTCTACAGATACAGAGGAAGCTTGAGGTGTTTCTAATACATGATATTTTCCTTTATGTAGGTGACATGATGACATTGTTAATGAAGAAAGATACCTTGACAGAAGAGGAGACACAATTCTACATTTCAGAGACTGTTCTGGCAATAGATGCAATCCACCAGTTGGGTTTCATCCATCGGGACATTAAACCAGACAACCTTTTATTGGATGCCAAGGTATGTGAATAAACTGGTGACTTATTGGGTTGCTGATTATTTTATGGAGTAATAGAGCTGATTTTGTGATTGAATGAGCAACTACAATTTATATTATTGCTCAACTAGGTGATATCATAGAATGATACAATGGGAGAAGACTTGGGAGTGAAATAACATCAAGGGAGGATGGCTGTCTTTATCTTCTTTCATTTTCTACTTTTAAAAATTATCATCATTGGGCACCTGGGTGGCTCAGCTGATTAAATTGTCTGCCTTCAGCTCAGGTCATGATCCCAGTGTCCTGGGGTGAAGTCCCATGTTGGGCTCCCTGCTCAGCAGGGAGTCTCCTTCCTCTACCCCTCTCCCTGTTCCTGCTCTCTCTCTCTCAAATAAATAAATAAAATCCTTAAAAAAAATAAATGCAATCATTATAAAAATTCTTACATTATAAGAATTCCTATAGGGTGATATGTAAAATTATAAATATTTGATGATGATGATGATTTTCTTTATTAAAGATTTTTATTTATTTGAGAGAGAGTGAGAGAGAGAGCATGAGCAGGGGGAGGGGCAGAGAGAGAGAGGGAGAGGCAGACTCCCCACTGAGCAGGGGCCAGAACCCTGGGATCATGCCCTGAGCCAAAGGCAGAGAGGCTTAACCAGCTGAGCCACCCAGGCGCCCATAAGGATCGTATTTACAAAAATAATTTATAATAAGCCTTTTGTTTCAAAGTTAATGTAATCTCTTGATTTTACTGGATTTTTTTTTTAGGGTCATGTAAAATTATCTGATTTTGGTTTATGCACGGGATTAAAGAAAGCTCATAGGACTGAATTCTACAGAAACCTTACACACAACCCTCCAAGTGACTTCTGTAAGTTTGATTTTTTTTTTTCTTTCTTTCTGGGTAATGTAGTGTAGCTGGCTTAATTCGTTGTTGTTGAGCACTAAAAGTTCTCTTGCTCTCCTCACTCCTTAAGCCAATGTATTTTACATGTATATTTGTGAATTTGTCTTTTGGCGGAGTTTCTCCCTCATGATTATGATTCTCTCTTGTTGAAATTAGCATTTCAGAACATGAACTCAAAGAGGAAAGCAGAAACATGGAAGAAGAATAGGAGACAGCTGGTAAGTTCGCTGTGTCTTTAAGAAAGTTTGCCCTAGTCCAAACATTTCATTGGGGATTTGCTTGATCATTTTGCATCTTCACAATGATTAGTACTTACTTTGTAGCAATGATAGAGCTTCTTTTGGGATCACATAGTTCTCTTAGTTTCCCTGTAACATTTCCTTACCTGTAAAGTGAGTGCTGATTTTTTATGATTTAACAATAGAGTATTTTATGACTCATACCTATAATTAAGTAATCTGTTACTAGTAATTAGTACTTAATATAAAATTCACTGAGATGAGTGTGATTGTAGTGAATGCCTTGTGTGTTCCATTTTACATACTTGTTCTGAAACAACAAATGCCAATCAGCATAAGTAAGGTGGTTGTGTGTTTCTAAGAATTTCTTTATAAAGTAAATAGGAAGTTTGGCATGTTAACAGATAAACCAAATAAAATTAGAAAGCCAACTGTACCACAGATAAACTTAATTACTCTTAATTACTACTTTTACCTCCACAGTCTTTCTCCTTTATTACTTCGCAAATAGAACTGTTAGCTTCTTTTCCTCTTCCCTTTATCCTGTTAACTAGGTCCATACACATTATCAGGGTCAGGAATGTACCTTTTGACTTTGTTTTCCTGAACTCTTGTTCTGTCTGGCACATATAGACACTTCATAAATATTTGTTAAATTCAACCAAGAGATGAAAGGGAAACTAAGTCAGCATTCCCTCCGAGTATTGGGTCAGGTAAACAGACTGAAAGATAATAGTCTGATACCCTCTCAAACCAAATAAAATGGCCTTTTCATGGTTGAACTCATTCTGTCATTGGCCCAAGTAATTAACTACAAGTTTCCTGTGCTTGTAAAACATTTCAGTGTTGAAAAGCTTTTTAAATGTTTTAAAACTATGGAGCTATGAATTAATGACAGAAACTTCCTTCTACTTTTCAATATGCCACTTTCAGATCACATATTACAACTGAGAGAAGGACTGCAGTATTTCCTACTTTAACGGGGAAAGATGAATGGTGCTTAAAAATGTAGAAGGGAATTCTACTTACAGAGTATTCACAGGTGGTTACTTTGGTGGATGTTTTACTGTTCTTGTGGCCATCCGCATGACTTCTATCAATGTTTATTTCCCAAGAGAGATGTAGAGGGGACTCTTAGTATTTTGGGCAGGAGCTCCTTTAGATCTTAAATCCCTCCTGCCAACTAAATGCCAATCAGCAACCCCCAACCTCCACCCCACAGGTCCTTGAAATAACAGAATCTCCTGGCACACATTTTCAAATGGTCCCTAGCATGCTGCCCTTAATTGAGAACTACTGCCTTAAAGAAATTATTTTTGTAAGATTTTGTGTGAATTAAGAATGAAAAATTCCATTGCTTCCTAATGGATAAGCAGTGCCCTGAAACTAGGTGTATAATGAAAATACCTGATGTTTATATGTATAGTAATTTGTAGTTTAGAAAGCAGAATTTTTTTCTTATTTCACCCTCCTATCAACTATGTTAGGACTGTGTTATTACTCCAGTTTTCTGTAAGCAGAAGCTGAGGCTCAGACAGGTTGAATAACTTACCTGAGAACACATTAGAAGGGAGTGGAGAACTCAGGCCCACTGGGGTCAACCTCTTTATTCTTTTTTAATGGATTATTAACCTTAACAATAAAACGATTATTTTACCAGCAAAAGTGGGTTTATTCAGGAATAACGGAAAATTGCAGTTCAAGAATGCAAGCTATGGCAAAACCATTGGCAAATCCAACAAAGAAGAGAAATGGTATTTTAAGGGAAGAAGGAGGATTTGGAAGGGGATGTTTTGAACAAGAGTCCATTGGAGAAAAGCTGGAGTTCAGTGTGGATAAGGTCTCTCCTTGGCTGATTTGCAGGGGTAGTTAATTTTTCATAGGTGATGCAGTGTATGTCTTTCCTTGTTGGGGCCGATAATTGATGATTCTTCCGACAGGGTCTGTAGTTGACAGTCCCTGCTGTAATTACAGCAAGTAGTATAGTAGTATAGTTCCCCTTCTAGCATCCTGAGTCCACTTTAGTGAGCTTTCCCTTTATTAATTTTCATAGGACTTAGAGCTAAATATATAAATAATTTGAGTTTTTTTGGGAGGTCAAATATCATATCTAAAATAACATATTATCTGACCCAGTATATATCACTAAGCTTCCTATGTGATAAAGTATTAAATGAGAAATTAGCTGCTGTTATTTATATATAACATATATATAAGTATTATATACTTATGTCAGTATATATAAGTATTATATTTATATATCTTAAATATATATATATAATTTAGTGGTGAGCCATTCTCAGATCTTTCAACAAATATTTAAGAATGCTGGTTTGATAAGTTTTTCCTTTGCAGGCGTATTCTACAGTTGGGACACCAGATTATATTGCTCCAGAAGTATTCATGCAGACTGGTTACAATAAATTGTGTGACTGGTGGTCTTTGGGAGTGATTATGTATGAAATGCTAATAGGTATGTTTTATCATTTGTTTATGTACATACTGTATGAATTTCCATGAGTGCCACTGATTGAACATACTGCAGATACCACGGGCTAAAATGACCAAACCCTTTGACATATCCCAATGTTAAATACACAATAATAAATACCAGCAAACTCTGTAGGGATTCAGGAAGAGAATATTTAACCAAAACTCCCATGTGTCAAAATTGTATCAGCATGGCCTTTCAGATAAAGGGGGCAGTGCTTTGAATTCTTTATTTTGTTGCTTTTATTAGCGATTTTATTATAAATTGATGAATGGTGACATTTTTATTGTTGATTAGAGCACTTAGGGCTATTTTGTTCTTTGTGGCACATACATAGTAGGTACAGCATATTTAATTATTAAAACTTCTATTTTCTCTGATATGTAGGGTATCCGCCTTTCTGCTCTGAAACTCCTCAAGAAACATATAGAAAAGTGATGAACTGGAAAGAAACTTTGGTATTTCCCCCAGAGGTACCCATATCTGAGAAAGCCAAGGACTTGATTCTTAGGTTAGTGGTTAAATCCCTAGAGGAGTTTATGGTATTTTAAAACTTCCCAGGTGGGATGCCTGGGTGGCTCAGAGGTTGAGAATCTGTTTTGGGCTCAGGTCGTGATCCCAGGGTCCCAGGATCGAGTCCCACATTGGGCTCCCCACAGGGAGCCTGCTTCTCCCTCTGCCTGTGTCTCTGCCTCTGTGTGTCTCTCATGAATAAATAAATAAAATCTTTAAAAATAATAAATAAATAAATAAACAAACAAACAAACAAACAAACTCCCCAGGTATCTAAAAGATCATACTGCTCCTTTTATTCTTGTGGGAGGAAAAGGACCACCACTGATCTATACAAAGAGATCAATAAAGAAAATGTGTTTTTTAAAATCTGCAAACAATTTAAAGGTAGTAGGCAACAAAAAAAGTAAGAGTTAAGAAGAGGACAGATGTATTGTTTCAAAGGTCACTCCTGTTGGAATGCAATTACCCTATTTCCTTAAAGAGAAAAGGGAAAATAAATTCATATCACAAGTCTATATATGAAATTGTTTCTAGGCAAAGGATTCCATTCTGTTTCTCAAATAAGATAAAGTATGTGGTATTGTTGGAAATGGCTGCAAGGAATATAAATTGGGAAACCTATGAGAACAGCTAATTGATGGCATATTATCAAATATCTTTAAACTCTTTATGACCTTTGACCCAGTAATTCTAGGAATTCTGCTTATGCAGATAATTAGATGTGTGTAAAGATTTAGGAAGAATATCATTTTTTTAAATTTTTTAAATTTATTTATGATAGTCACACAGAGAGAGAGAGAGAGGCAGAGACACAGGCAGAGGGAGAAGCAGGCTCCATGCACCAGGAGCCCGACGTGGGATTCGATCCTGGGTCTCCAGGATCACGCCCTGGGCCAAAGGCAGGCGCCAAACCGCTGCGCCACCCAGGGATCCCTAGGAAGAATATCTTTATCATGATGTGCTTTTAGTAATGAAAAATTGAAAACCATCTAAATGTTCAACAGGAGTGGACTGACTAAATAAACTATAATATTTCCACATGCAAATTTTAGGAAATGAAGTTCTAGAAGAACATTTAATGAATTTGGGAAGTTTTCTCAGTATATTAAATGAAAAAAATCACCCATATTTCAAAAATTGTAATAAAAGACTAAAAGGAAATGGCTTCAAAATGTTTACAGTAGTTGTCTCTGTACAGTGCAGTTACAGAGGATTTCTGTTCTTTCCCATATTTCCCACAATAAACAGAGCTGACTTCAGTAAAGAGAAGAAAAATGAAATGTTTGAAAAAAATGCAAATAGAGTACTTTAGATGTAATTTGCATATGATCATTTCTCTGTTTCCATTTTCTAGATTTTGTATTGATTCTGAAAACAGAATTGGAAATAGCGGAGTAGAAGAAATAAAAAGTCATCCTTTTTTTGAAGGTGTAGACTGGGGACACATCAGGTATGCTTATGGGCTTCGAAATTGGAGAGGTCTGAGTGAAAATTTTCTTTTTTTTTTTCTTTTTAACTAGCAATCAATTTTTCTCTGATTCTGCTGGATTAAATACAAGAAGTAACACTGTTATAATTTTATTAAATCAGTGTTTTCTGGATTATATGAGAGAGACTATAGGGGCTGTAGCTTAATGACTTGTCTTAGCAAATGTCCACTTTAAGGGGGAAACCACATTCTGTGCACCTGTTTTGATTTTTATATTCAGAGTTTCGTGATGCAGGCTGATGTTAGCACAACAGAGATGTATTTCTATTTCATACTATAACTCATCATTTTTGTACTATTATATCATACTGTATACTATACCTCCCTCTAATATACCATCTACTTTATGAAGTTGTAAGAAGATACAATCCCTTTTTTTCAGCATTGTGGGAAAAGTGAGAATGATGCAAGTCACTTTTAAGAATTTGCTTATAGTTTGTTGTAAGTGTTGGCCTTTAGTCAGTTTGTGGCCAAACTACCTTCAATAGTTCTGGGCTGTTCTCTACACAGTGATAGTTTAGAAAGATAAAATTGATCATGCTGTTTTCTTCCTTCCCTTTGCACTTAGAGTAAAAATAAGGAAGCTTAACTGCTTTCAGGACTGTGGGGTATGGCTCTTCCCTCATCTGTGCCACTGGCATCTTTTATGGTCTCTTCCAACTCCTTCCACCTCAGGGCTTTGTCATTTGTTCTTCCTTCTGACTGAAATGCTCTTCTCTTTCTCCTCATTCCTGTCTCTTACTCCTGCCCTGCGTGGCCAGCTCTTGTTCATCTTTCAGGACAGCATATGTGTCACTTCCTCCATGCAGATCTTCACTGGAACTCCTACTGTGTGCCAGGCACTCTCCCTGTTGTAATAATAACTATTTTTTTGACCACTTATTATATGCCCAGCACTGTTCTAAGTACTTTATGTATGTTTGTTATTTTACCTTCATAATAAACCTTATAAAATAGGTACTATTATTATATCTATTTTACAAATGAGGAAACTAAAGCACAGAGAAGTAATTTGCCTACAGTGTCACAGCTAGTAAACAATCTAGCTAGAAATTTCTAACTAAAATTGGACCCGTGGGTGTCCTGGTTCTTAACTGCTGTGCTGCATTATACTGTACCTACCTCATCTCATTGAACAAAATGATGATTCCCCTTTTTTACAGGTGGAAGGATGCTTAGAGACCATTAGTGCAATCTCTTGCTTTGATAGTAAAGAAATTAGTCGCAGAGCAGGGACTTGCCTGCCTAAGGTCATGCTGCTAGTTAATGACAAGAGATTGGATCTTAGGATGCCAGGGTGTGGTTCTTTTCACTAAACTAATATAAATTTATTAAGTTTCACATTAAGTATCACATTAAATAATGTTTATCACATAAAGTATAAATAATTTGGAATAATTCTGGGAAAAATACCCAGGCTTTTAGATAACAAGCTTTGTTAACTTGTCACCTAATACATCCAGTTAAGTATGTGTTGAAAAAAATGGAAGGAATAAAAATGGATAACTTCTTTTAACTAGTTCTATTTTTAAACATTTCTAGCATGATAAGGTATTTTCATGACTGATTTTTCCTAATGTCCCTGATCCCCTTAAAATTTAAATGACAAGGTTTTGGATTTAGATTTTATCACAAATGTGTAGTGATAACTTCATCCTTTGTGCCCCTTAATTTCCCAAAGGGCTTTTTTTTTTTTTTAAGTATCTTTTTTTTTCTTAAGTAATATCTATACTCAATGTGGAGCTTGAACTCGTGACCCTGAGACCAAGAGTCATATGCTATACAATTTAAGCCAGACAGATGCTCCCCACTAATGACTTTTAATTTACGAATCCTCTTATCCCTAGGATCCAGTGCCCACAATATCCAGCATGCGTTATATAATTATAAAATTGTTTAAACAAAATTTCTTCTGTTCTACTTTCCCTTTCATTAGCTCTTATTTTTCCACTTTAAACAAAACAGAATGAGAAAGTCTAGGTGAAGAGAAATAAAAATTCCAAGCAAATGGTAATGTTTTAGTAAAATATTTTACTCAACTATGACATCCACTTAAGTGTTTTCAAGTCCACAACAAAATTTCCTTGGCTCTTCTAATATCTATAGAACAACAAGCAGAATTTGCAAGTAGAATTATTTTTGGAAAAATTAAGAGTTCAAGAAAATATACCATGCCACTACTCAATACTTTTTTTATAGGGAAAGGCCAGCAGCGATCCCTATAGAAATCAAAAGCATTGATGATACTTCAAATTTCGATGACTTTCCCGAATCTGATATTTTACAACCAGGTAAGATACTCTATAACACGATTAACACAATGCATAGTCTGTGAAGATGTTGACATGTTCACTACTGAAATTCCTTTGCTCTTGGTTCATTTTTCTATCTTTCTAGTGCCAAACACCACAGAACCTGACTACAAATCCAAAGACTGGGTTTTTCTCAATTATACCTATAAAAGGTTTGAAGGGTTGACTCAACGTGGCTCTATCCCCACCTACATGAAAGCTGGAAAATTATGAATAAAGATCACATTCGTCCACAACCAAGAGAACTCAGGTAGCTGCATCACCAGGCTTGCTTGGCGTAGATAACAATACACTGAAATACTCCTGAAGATGGTGGTGCTTATGACTACAAGAGGAAATTCTACAGGATTAGGATTTCTAAGACTACTACAGGAATTGGTTGGCAGTGCCAGCTGGCTTTTTTTTTTAATATTTTATTATTTTTGTTAACTTTATTATACGAAGGTACTGGAATAAAAGAAACGTACATCCCTTTGTAACTGCACTGCCTACACGCGTATTAAGGTCCATTCTGCCTGTGTGTGCTGTGGCTTTGTACTGTAACACCTCTAATCAATTCAGGAGAAACATATCATTTAAAGCAACATAGGCTAACCTATAGGTAACACTGCAGTATTGCTGTTTACTGCAAATCTTATGGGTCTAGATAATCAAAAAAAGCCATCTTCCATAGTTGGTGTTAGAGTATTTGCCCTATTGGTTTGGACACCTATAGAATGAATAGATATGAAGACAATTTCTGTACTGGTTTTAAGAAATTTTAAAAAGAAAATACACTGGTTATTTAAGAAATAGAATTTATCATCATGTTATTTCACAAACTGCACAGTCGGGAGTGACAAGTTTATAATAAGGAGGAAGCTTAACACCTTCACTCGAGCACTCCACTAAAATATTTACTTTGCATTCAGAAATACTGATGACCTTTATATAGGTAGTCTGTACACTCATAGGGAGATGTACTGTATCATATAAAATGTAAAGTTGCTTTTCTTGTGACAAAAGGACTTCTTTTTTAACAAGAGGACATGGCATTATTTTGATTTGATTATGGTGAGTTGAATTTCAGAAATGACCGTGAAGGCTGCTTGTAGAACTGGTGTATTTTTATTAAACTATTTTTTTAAATGTCAATCTTCTGATCATGTAAATGGACTTGTAGAGAACAAAGAGGTATTTACTTTGGTTTTTCTAGAAAGTTGTTACATATCATGGATGGTTACATTTTATTTCTTTTGGTGAAAATTTTTCCTTTGATAGCACTTGTATTATTGTGCCATTATTTTCTTACACTCCAGACGTACCAAAGATCCTGAACAGAGTGGATGTTCACAACTGAGTAGAATTTTCCTTTCCTGTGAAAATGCCATTGTCAGGCACGACAGATCTTTGACAGAGGTCAGCTTATTGAAGGGCAACATAGTTCATGTTCAGCTACATCACTGTGGTTAATGGAGGTGGAATTAAGGAAATAAATGTGGGCCAGGGGCGGGGGGTTGGGAGGGGAGGTTGTGATGAGGATGGGGAGATGATGTCAGCATCAAATTCTTTAGCTGTTTCCTGAAGAATGAAGTCATCTTTTCTAACTCAACACTTTAATTCTAAAATGACTCTGAGGTTTTGGCTTCATAAGTACTAGTTAAGGAACAATACTTTATCAAATAATGGCCTAATGTTTGTCTTAACTGTTAACTGATGAAGAAAACTGTTGTTTTAAAGATACAACAGTTACAACCATAATCTGTGATCAAAATCAAAAGCAGTGATTTATTTGTAGCTATGGGGGAAGAACTGCATAGGATCATTGTGCAAATCTACAGAAGCTTTTATAAATGTTGCTGCTAGGTAGCTCCACAATGTTTCTACAAGGCCATCCTGGTTTGTTTGTTTTTCTCCCCCTGTTCTCTCTCTTTCCCTCTTCCTTCCATTCTTTCTTTCTAGTATTTGTTTGATATTTATTATGTGTTCATCCAATAGTTCATCTCCATTTCTCTTATTTGGATCATGTGGCAGAGAATCTAGAGGGGAGAGAGAACTATTAAAATTCTAGAGGTCTCAATTTGACCAGCCCTGGTTCTTCTAATTATAACTCACTCTAATTAAAAAAAAAATATGTTACTGCTGCTCAGTTTTATGAGACGTTTTCACCCCACTCCATCCCCTCTTTAAAAAAAGAAAAAAAAAGGACTGACTTTTGTTAGTGTGACAGTGAATGATTAGGATAGGAGGAAATTACATCATTTTCTAGTTGAGATATGGTAACTATTCTAGTATAGAACAATGTTGTTAATTCAAGTTGACGGAGAGAGAAAGAGGGGGGTGCAGTTACCTATGTTTACTTTTTAATTGATTAAGAGGAGAGCATATTGGTATATTGGTTTCCATCTCCCTTATTTTTATTAGCGGGAAGAACTTGGAAATGGTTAGGATTTCTTGGCACTGGAAGGGCAGTTCTGGAAAGTTTACTTTGTTTAGTGTCTTACTTTTCCCTGGAGTTAACAGAGTGATTCACAATCTTTGGGGTTTCCTCCTCATCACAAGCATTTCTTAAGTGCCTATCTAAAAGTAACTGAAGACTGTGTCTGTCCTTTGGAAGCTAAGAATTTGATTCATTATGCAAATTAGCTAGATAATTTGCAAAGCACCCTTGTGATTGAATTTTCTCTATTACACACTTACATATTTCAGGTGAACCATATAATTTAAATGACAAAACCCTATCTAATCAACTGGGCATAATGACATTTTCTTTAAATTAGACTCTATTTTGAATTAAAAGAGTTTTATTATAAACTGTGTGTTTTGGTTTTTCTAAGTTTATAGAAAGCTTGTATAATTCAGATTATTGATTTCCTGAATTAATGTAGACTTTGACTTTTTTATTAAAAAACCTTTGTATTAAAGCAAGTTATGTTATTTTTCTTTTATGCTTTTCTTATTAACCTAGTTTAAATCTTTAAATTTATTGCAGCATAATGCTATCTAAAAACAAAGAATTTCTTATAAATTAACCTTTTCTGAATGCAATATATGGCTGATTTAATAAGCTATAGGCGAATGGAAAATAACATGTGGAATACCTAAAGCTTTCTTTGGTTGCTACGGTTTAAGATAGGGTTTCATTTATTTCTATATTAGCATACTACTTCTGTTTTTAAAACATCTGTGTGTCTTTATGCAAATCTGTAAATTTAAAAAATATTTTTAAGTTCATTTATTTTTGATGTTTTATTGTAGACAACCTTCAGACAATCAAACAATACTCCTGGTGGAAGAACCAGCTATCCATTTTTTGATGATCTATAAATTACTGAGTTGAGATTTTAATCAGTAGAAAGGTCCCCTAGTAACACATTCTCTCTGAGTTGTTAAGGTTCAGAACATTCAGAACAACTGTTTTTGCTATAACCATGACTGTTTCTGCTTGTCTTTATTTAACATTTATTTTCTCCTTAGAAGTGCACTTATTTCTGAAAAGTTTTAATGAAACACTTAGAACAAACAAATACGAAACACTTGGGACTACTAGATATATTTTAGATTTTTATGAAAAAATGTGAGGGCATATTGCTACTTTAAGAAGAAATGAAGTAATAAAAATAGTTCTTAGTTATTTTTTAAAAAGCAATATAAATTATTCAGCAGTTGTCTAGAAAAATGATCATTGGGCTGTCAAGTTCTGTGTTTAGTTACTGAGTTTCAAAAAATGTTCTGGTGGCATGAAGCCTTTTCATTGAAGGTAAGAAAAGAATAAAAACTATGTTTATAATATTTCTGTGATGAGGTGTTTTGGTTTTCTTTTAAAGTTTTGAGACAAGTGTTACCCAAAACTTAATGAAGACTTCTCTATAAATATGTTCAACCTTCACACTTAAATATCACATCAAGAACAAAATTGATATTTGAAGTTTCAGTCGTATTATGTTTAAACAACCAAGATAGTTACACAGGTTTGTATAAAACTACCCCACTAGGGGGATCCCTGGGTGGCTCAGCCGTTTAGCACCTGCCTTGGCCCAGGGTGCGATCCTGGAGTCCCAGGATCGAGTCCCGCGTCGGCTCCCGGCATGGAGCCTGCTTCTCCCTCCTCCTGTGTCTCTGTCTCTCTCTCTCTTCTCTTTCTCTCTCTCTATAAATAAATCTTAAAAAAAAAAAAAAAAAAACTACTCCACTAGGCTAAAAATCAATTTGCAAGCAGAATTAAAATTGAAAATGCCTCAAGGGCAGCCCGGTGGTTCAGCGGTTTAGCGCCGCCTTCAGCCCAGGGCCTGATCCTGGGGACCTGGGATCGAGTCCCACGTCGGGCTTCCTGCATGGAGACTGCTTCTCCCTCTGCCTGTGACTCTGCCTCTCTCTCTCTCTGTGTCTCTCATGAATAAATAAATAAAATCTTAAAAAAAAAAGAAAGAAAAGAAAATGCCTTGAAATTAAGTTTAAAATGCCTCAGAATAGCACAGAAATTAGTGATATAAGCAGGTGCCATTACATCCTGTCCTGTGGAAGGCACTTATAAGCAGTCATGCTACTTTTTCCACTGATCTCAGAGGGAGCCAGTCAGAATCTGCTCATCCGAATTACGCTTTTAACTGTTTCTGACTTACATCATTTCAATAATGCCATTAAGACAAAACAAAAAAAAATAAAAAATAATTTAAAAAAGACAAAACAGTAAAAGCACTGAATGTGAAAATTTGGACATTGGAGCAAACTTGGAGACTAAGTGCATCTTCTTTCAAGAGCATCTTCTAAAAAAAAACGTCTTCTGATAAAAAACTTATATTTGTATACAAAATGCTTTCACTTACATTATTCATTTTGGTTTTTGTTACAATTCTGAAATAAATATGATTACCATCATTTTACATATGATGAACATGAGGCTGAGTGTGACTTAACCAAACACTGGTAATAAATTTCTCTTGAATCAGAGTCCCCCACACCAGACAGCATGCTTCATTGACAAGTTACCTCATATGCTTCTAGACCCCAGAAAAGTACATGGGGAACTAGTAACAGGTTTGTCACTTTGGATACTTTTGACTGCAAGTATTAGAAGATGCAAGTCAAGGATCCCTGGTTGGCACAGCGGTTTGGCGCCTGCCTTTGGCCCAGGGCGCGATCCTGAAGACCCGGGATCAAATCCCACGTCGGGCTCCCGGTGCATGGAGCCTGCTTCTCCCTCTGCCTGTGTCTCTGCCTCTCTCTCTCTCTCTCTCTCTCTCTGTGTGTGACTATCATAAATAAATAAATAAATAAAAAGAAGATGCAAGTCAAGATGACTTCAACAATAAGGAAAATGATTATCTCACATAACACGACACAAGATAGGGAGCTTCCAGGGTAGTCAATTTAGCATCTCAAAAAACAACATCAAGAACACAGATCCTTTCCATTTTACTACTATGTTGTCCTCATAGTGTTAGCTTTGTCCCTGGTCTTGTTTTTCAGAGGAACTAAATGGCTAGAGACACTAGGCATCAAATCTTTCTACAACATGTAAATCCTTAGAAACTACTTCTTAGGCACCCTCTTTTTTAAGATCAAGTAAAATCTTTTCCAGAAGCATTCTAAGCAAAGTAACCTTCACATTTTATTGGCCATTATTATGTCATATATCCATTCCTACAACAGTACCTGACCTGGGACTGACTTAAATCCTTATCAGGATTCACATCCCTGGTACTAGGGTGAGGCTTACCTAAAGCGCATGGTTACCTGATACCAGAACCAATTGGACTTTTCACATTCAAGCTCCAAGATAATCAAAAGAGTGCTACACATTTTTATAGCAATGGATCTTACTTTAAGCCACCACACTGGATTTTCTTGCTGATTCTCCCATAGCTACATTAACATCTTTCCCGGCCCCCCAAAACCAGGAGTACAAAGTACCACTGTGCCAGCCCATGGCTCAGCCACTGCAATCCCACTTTTCTTGTCCTTTGGAGAACCAGAAGTATGAGTGGGTCTCTGGACCTCATACAAACAGAATAGCTGTGTGGCCCAATGATCAAGGTTTGGTCTCTCCGGGCCTGGCTTTTGCCATCCCTCCCAGCTCCTAATCATTTCTCCATTGGTATCACTGCTGTGATACCAGTAATAGAAAACCTCATTGATTTATTTCCCCAAGATCCAGCTAGGAGTGGGGTGGCCTAATTATATATTGGCTCAACTGCTTTGTCTAACTTGAGCAGATGGGCTTTGACTAATGGAAATCAGAACATTCCTCAGGTGAGGTTGTGCTAAATACCACAATATTATCTCTGAATTACTTTATTATTCATATGAAGATGTTCCTTATCAAATTCTAAGACATAGGATGATTTTGGGGGGTAAAGATTTATTTATTTTGAAAGAGAGTGGGGGGAGCTGGTAGGGGCAGAGGGAGAAGGAGAATCTCAAGCAGACTCCCTGCTGAGTGCAGACTCCCCCCTCCCCCCCCTTGCCGGCTTCCCTCCAACACAGGGCTCGATCTCACAACCCTGAGATCATGACCTGAGCTAAAATCAAGAGTCTGGACCCTTAACTGACTGAGCCATCCAGGCGCCCCATCATAGGATGACTTTTAAGTCTCTTCCAAAAGGAGAAACCCATAACAGGAATGGGTTGTCCTCTTAGGTAAGATAATCATGAACAGAACTTGAAGAACACTCCTGTCCAATTGCATACAACATGAGGAGGACTGAAGAGGACCTGGGATACCATACTTGTTCTAAGAGTGTCCAAAACCTGCAAAAGCTGGGGTGCCAGGGTGGCTCAGGATTGAGCCCCACATTGGGCTCCCTGCTCAGCGGGGAGTCAGCTTCTCTCTCTGCCTCTGCTTCTCCCCTCTGTGTGTGCTTGTGCTCTCTCTCAAGCTCTCAACTGTCTCTCAAATAAATAAAATCTTTTTAAAAAAATGTAGGGGATACATGAAATTTTAAAAAAACTGCAAAAGTATAAATTAGTTCAGCTTTTGACACAATACACAAAATAATCTCTAAGGGAAAAATAACACTAAGCAGTAACTCCATATCTAAAGTGATGTCTGCACAACCATTCCCTCAGGCTTGACCTATGTTCCTTTTTGTATTTTTCTTGGAATTTTAGTTTATTGCTACTTTTGGTCTCTAGTTAGTAGAAATACACAATTTACCACCACCACCCCCAGCAATGTGGGCTTATTAGGAAACTTGATTTTGACAAGTTGAAGCAGTATTTCCTAAGGTACTTAAAATGTCTTGAAATCAAGAAGGGTGCTGATTTGAAATAAGGATTTAGAACTACAAAATCAGGATCTCTAGGACTGGGTCTGAAATTCTGTACGTTATCATGCACATCCAACTTTGGGAACCACTGAAAAAGACACTGGTTGGACTTTTCCAGACCTCATCAATCACTGTGAGAACACGTATATGAGGTGACAGGTGCACAGCAGGTGAAGTACAAGTAAGTCCACACTCACGGCAGCGCCTGGCACATTGTGGGCACTCTATAAATATGCGTGAACAAATGAATGAAATAGCGGCATTTTGTGGGCAGCTCTACTTTCCATCTACAGCTGATCTCAAAATCTCATTTTTAATAAAAACATAAATCAACTCTAAGAGCATTGAAAAAGAATGTAGCTTTACTAAAGTTGTTATTTTCCACGGAAATAATGTAAGGGGGTTTGCATTACACTGTGAAGTTCCCTTAATATCCTTTTATTTTTTTAAGATTTTATTTATTTAATTCATGATAGAGAGAGGCAGAGGGAGAAGCAGGCTCCATGCAGGAAATCTGACACACGGGACTCGATCTTGGGTCTCCAGGATCACACCCTGGGCTGAAGGCAGCACTAAGCCACTGAGCACCCAGGCTGCCCCCCCTTAATACCCTTTTAAAAGATCTTTCTCAAATTTCCACTCTCTGTGGCTGCCACCACCTCCCTCCTCTCTCTCATGAGTACACCCTCCTGCACTTACCTTCTCTGCTCCTCCTCCCCTTCATAGGCCAACCTCAAGCTGATCTTCCCCATACCAGACACCTACTGTAGGCCTGTCTATTCCTCTAAACACATTTGGCCTCCCTGTTTCTCCCGACTGCACTCCCACTTATGAGCCTGCTTAGCAGAAACATGAATCTTCCCCAGTATTGACCCTTCATAGAATGTTGGGGGTGGAAGTGAAGGCACAGTGGCCAGGGAAAAAAAAGTAGTTTTATTTTATTATTTTTTAAAGATTTTATTTATTCACGAGAGACATACAGAGAAAGGCAGAGGGAGAAGCAGGCTCCCTGTGGGAAGCCAGATGTGGGACTTGATTCGAGAATCCAGGGCCATGCCCTGAGCTGAAGGCAGACGCTCAACCACGAGCCACTCAGGTGTCCCAAAGGTAATTTTAAAAATCAAAAATTTAGTTATTTTCTCCAGTCACTCAGTAGCTCGTTAATGGGTAGTTATTTTTATATTTACCCATCATTGGAAATGGTATCTACAATGTAATTGTACTCTGAAGCAGGTGGATTTTTTTTTCTTTTTCTTTTCTTTTTGCCCTGGACCAACTAAAATATATAAGTTGTCTTAAGGAACCCTCAATCCAAATTAAATTGTTACAATCCCAGCAGGAGGTTGGCAAGCACAGGAATTTATCCTTTTGAGGTAGTGGTTGCTAATTCCACCAATACTGTTCCTCCCTGAGTACTTGCCAGTAATGCAAAATTAACAAACTAAGGTCACCCTGGGATTAGCAATGATTCCTAAAAAGCCACGCTGTCCCTGGGCTTTTGGTGAGAAAAGGGCATTGACCAGAAGGAAACATACCATGTGTTCTGCAAGTTATGTTTCAAGTCACTTCTGTTACATTTTGCCCAAGGAGAAAATACTAGAAAAATCTCTGCTTGGAAATGAGATTACCTTCCTATACATCTCTGTTTTATCCTATGAGGCATAATATAACTACTTAAAAAAATAAAAAAAGCTCTGGAAGGGAAAGCCCTAGAGGACAAAGAAAAAGTAGCAAGCAGGATTTAAACTTCAACATTAAAGGGAGTGCACGTCAAGCTATGAGACTGACTTGCCCCCAGAGAACCCTATGGCCTGTTCTCCTTGAGCATTACTTCCTCCTATCATATTTAGGTTCTGGATTTCTTTTCTTTGGCTTTCAGGCTTGGGTGGAAGTGAATCATCATTTCTAAGAAATGAGGACTGCAGTGATTCACCGGTAAGCTTATTGGATGGACACCAGGCTATGAACTCCCAAGGAGATCTGACTTTTACAGTCTGGCTTCTCCCATCTAGTGAGCGGTCCTGGCCCGGGGCTCACCTCTGAGCCTGTGCACATCTATACATAGTCTGTTCGGTACATTTTAGCCAGGGCCCTGCTTTAGCATGAAGGTGACATTGCACACGCACCCAGGTCTTAGACTACCTCCCCACGTGGTGACCCCTCCCCTGCCTTGGTGCGCATTCCTGGGGGCGCCACAGGGTTAGGAGGGCCGCAGACGCCTACTCCTGCCGGGCAGCACCGTCCCAGTCCCCTTGGCCAGGTTTGGCCTAAGGAGCCCTCGGGGCACGCGTGCAGCTAGTTAAGACGCTCTAATGAGAGTCACTAGGAAAACTCATGGATGTAGGCCGGCTGATGCGAAGCTTCAGGGTCTTGCCTGCCGCTCCTTTACTCCGCCCCCTTCCTCTACTGGGCGAAGTGTAACCGAGGGGGCGGGGGGGGGGGGGAGCAGCCCGCGGCGCCCCGGGAAGAGCGCTGTCCGGGGGCCCCCGGAGGCCCCGGCTCAACCGTTGCAGGAGCCAAAAGCAGTCTTGTCGGTGACCCTCGTGCCCGCAGCGAGGCCTTCCCTCGCCCTCGGGGTGCAGCGCAGCCCTCCTCCAGCGCCCCCACCTGGCAGGGATCCCCGTCCACCCCTCACCTGCCCCCGCCCCGGGGCACCACTGCAGCCCTCGAACAGGCACTCGGCGACTCCTACGGGGACCCCGGGACCCCGGCCTACGGCGCGGGCTCGGGGAAGGCTGCAAGCGCAGCTCGGCTCCCTGCGCGCTCGGCCTGCAGGCGCGGGGCGCGGGGCGCGGGGCGCGGGGCTCCGGGCTCGGGGCGGCGCCGCCGTGACTCCGCCCCGCGCCGGGGCCCCGAGGCCGCCCAGGCCGCCCGCTCTGCGGTCCGGGGTCGGTGGGGGCGGCCGCGTCCCGCTGCCGGGCGGGCGCAGGGCGGGCCCCGAGCTCTCCATGCCGCCAGCCCCGGGGCTGCGGCGCCGGCCGGGCGGCTCCTGCGATGGCGGCGGCGGAGGAGGCTGCGGCGCCAGGTGAGGCTGCGAGCGGGCGGCTCCAGGTGCGGCGGCGCGGGGGGCGGTGGGGGTGCCGGGGAGCCCCGCGCGTGCCCCGGGAGGGCGGTGGGGTGCCGGGGAGCCCCGCGCGTGCCCCGGGGGGCGGTGGGGGTGCCGGGGAGCCCCGCGCGTGCCCCGGGGGGCGGTGGGGGTGCCGGGGAGCCCCGCGCGTGCCCCGGGGGGCGGTGGGGGTGCCCGGGGAGCCCCGCGCGTGCCCCGGGGGGCGGTGGGGGTGCCGGGGAGCCCCGCGCGTGCCCCGGGAGGGCGGTGGGGGTGCCGGGGAGCCCCGCGCGTGCCCCGGGAGGGCGGTGGGGGTGCCGGCTCGCCGCCCGCTTTCGCGTCGCCCGCAGCCTCGTTTCTCGGCCGCGGCTGCATCTTGGCGCGCAGGGGAGGCGGCGAGGGACCAGCGCCGGGTAGCGACGGGCGAGCCCCCCCCGGGCCCCCGGGACCCGCTCGGCGTCTGCGGTGCCCTCCTCGGGGGGCGCTCGGGCCCCGCGAGCCTGCGTCCTGCGCTCCCCGGCCCGGGCGAGCGGAGCCGCCGAGACCCCCGAGAGCCCCGCGGGGTCCCGGGCCCCGGGCTGGCAGCGCTGCCGCGCCCCCTCCCCCCCCCACCGCGGGGGGCTCCCTGCGAGGCCTCCCGGGCCAGCCGGGTCAGGACGCCCGGAACCTGCTTGTAAACGGGCGGAGGGGATTTCGGGGAAGCGATGGACTAAATCGCACTTGCCTCGTATCACGTGGCGATGAGTTTTGTCCTTCTCTGAACCAGCAGGGGGAAGAGGCGCTTCTGAAACTCCAGCAGGGGACCCCCGGGTGGCGCCGCCTGCAGCCCCGGGCGTGACCCTGAGACCCGGGATCGAGCCCCCAGGGGGCTCCCTGCGTGGAGCCCGCTTCTCCCTCTGCCTGTGTCTCTGCCTCGCTTTCTCTCTCTGGGTCTCTCATAAATTAATTAATTAAATTAAAAAAAAAAAAGAATGGAACTCTAATTACAGTTAAGGGAACTTGGGGTCGTGGGGAGATTTCCAACACTCTCACTTGAACACGTGCCCTCTTTTCTGGAAGATAGAAAGATGTGAGTGAGCGCTGTTCTAGCAAAGAGAAGGCCGTATGTTTGGGTTAAGCTCAGACATGTCGCTGGGGTTATTTACTTATTTAGCCTTAGTTTCTTCATCTGTAAAATGGGGATAATTACAGCATCTGGCTATAGGATTGTGAGGACCAAATGAGATATAAAATGCACTTGGGTACGTATAAAATGCTTAGCCCAGGGCAGCCCCGGTGTCCCAGTGGTTTGGGGCCTCCTTCAGCCCAGGGGTGTCATCCTGGAGACCCGGATCGAGTCCCACTTCGGGCTCCCTGCATGGAGCTTGCTTCTCCCTCTGCCTGTGTCTCTGCCCACACACACACCCCCGTGTCTGTAATGAATAAATAAAAATAAAATCTTAAAAAAAAGAATGCTTAGCCCAGTCCTTGAGGAATAGCAAGTGCCCCATAAACATTGGCCTAATACAATTATTAATTTGCAGCTCCCATTTGCTTCGTGAAATTGGTGAGCCTTGTCTGATTAACTAAAGTGTTATCCCACACAAGTCAACATTGGCCAAATTGAAAGAATATTTGGACTCTACTGAAAAAAGAGAAATACGAAAATGCACCTACCCGTTCAGAGTGGCGTTCACCCCATAAGCCCATAAGGGCTTATAAGTTTTCAGAGAAATAGTTTATTGCTGTTTAGCTGAATACCAAGTGTACATTTGGAAATTATTAAAATCGATTTATCTTAGGTAAGAATAGCAAAATTTCCGTGGGGGCCAGGAGAGCCTGCATTTATTGAGGTCCTGTCATGTATCAAGCATTTCACAGGGATACCTTCCTTCGTGTCCTAGCAGCCCCATGATGTAGGCGGTGTTATCTCCATGTTGCTGATGAGATGAGAAAACAGGTTGGGCCACAGTTCCACAGCCAGAGAGTGACAAAACTGAAAAAAAATCTGTGGCTACTGGCCATGCTGCTTTCCTTTCTTTCCTGTCTCACTGGGTGGTGCTAATGAGCAATGCGTATACTTTTCGGATACTCTCTTTTAGATGAAAAGGGTGAAAAAAATAGGGTTATAAGTTCCCCTATCCCTGGAGGAAGTAACAAAACAGGGCTCTCGATCAGAATCCATGGCCATGTTTTCCTTAACACAAAATCCCTGATGATTTCTTTTTCCCTAGGCAGTTTCCCTAGGCCCTGGTAGCACAAATCTATAAGTGGTGAGGGGAGAAAACCCCGTGGTGGTTACACAGCTGAAAATAACTTTGGGGCTGGTTTTGGCAATGGCCACCAAAAATCAGCTGTGCCTAACATAATTGCCTGCTCAATTTTTTGACAGGCTTATGGTAAACACCAAGAGTGAGCAAGCTGCCAAGTGGCTAGGTGTCCTGGTAAATGGTTCCAGAATCCTTGGAGTCAGGAAGAGGGCAGTCCTGCAGGAGCAGCGCATTTCAAGACTGTCAGGGATGGCTTGAGTCTTGGCATTTGTGGAGCAGCCTTCTCCCCTTCCTTTTGCTTACCTTGGCATGTTGTCACCTGCGAGCTAATCAGAGCACTCTTTCTGAGATGTAGTTCCTCAATTATAGTGGCTTGAGTTCATCTTTGTGACTCAGAAATAAAAAATCATGTGCCGGTCAACTTTGCATAAGCTACCACTCCTGGCCTGGATCCTTAGGGAAAGTTTCAGCCTGAGATGCATTATCCATCATAAACCAGGATGGACTAAAACTGCTTTTCACAAGTTTGGGAAGGTGGGGAGGAGGTTTGGGGAGGGAGAGGAAAAGAGAATGGGGAAGAGGGATGGAGTGAATAGAGAAGAGGGGAGAGAGTAAAGGAGCAAGATGGAAGGAAGGTGGAAAGTGAGGAACAGAGAGATTAGGAAGGGATGGGGAGATGAGGAAGGGATGGGGAAAGGAAAATGAGAAAGGGCAAGGAGTTGGTGGGGGGAGAAGAGTGAATGGGGGAAGGGGAGAAGGGTAGGGACTGCCAGCCCAGTGATGTTTGACTCCAGGAAAAAAGAAAAAGTAATCGAATGTTTAAAATATATAAGGAGGGGCACCTGGGTGATGCAGCTGGTTAAACATCTGACTTGATTTTGGGTTCATGTCATGATCTCAGGGGCCTGAGACTGAGCCCCACATAGGCGAGTCTGTCTGAGATTTTCCCCTGCCTACCCCCATTCCCCCATGTGCTCACACACTTGCACTTTCTCTCTCAATAAATAAATAAAATATACAGGGAAAGCCGAAACATATAATAAACACAGTCATTTCACTTTCCTTTTTTTCTTGTGGCAAGACTCCCTGATTCTTTTTTTTTTTTTTTTTAATATTTATTCATGAGAGAGAGAGAGGCAGAGACACAGGCAGAGGGAGAAGCAGGCTCCATGCAGGGAACCCGATGTGGGACTCGATCCCAGGACTCCAGGATCATGCCCTGGGCCGAAGGCAGGCACCAAACCGCTGAGCCACCCAGGGATCCCCAGACTCCCTGATTCTAAAGCATGATCTCTTTCTGTGCTGTGAGCATTGATTATGGCATCCTTTCGAAATCTCCCCCTTTACATAATGTTCAGGAAATCATAAATAAGGTAATAACACCTCATTCTAGTAGCCCTGATATCAGGTGTCCCATTTAGTTGAAAACCTCCAGTTTTCCACCGTGACAGCGGAGTTACGCAGGTGCCTGGGATCTGGGTGGTGAGTCAGCCTCAGTACCATCGCCAGCATTATCAGGGACTCAGTGACCAGGTGCCCTATAGGAGATGAATGTCCCTGAGACCTTTGCCTGCTCTGTGAGACAGTGAGTTCCTGTTCTGGTTTCTGCAGGTCTGCTCCCTGGAATGGCCCCTCTCCACCAATCCCAAATACCAGCCCTCCTGTACCCCACCCGCCTCACCCAGTGCCTCCCTCCTTCTGGTGGCAGGAGGCTATGAGAACTTAGAAGAACCTATAATTTGAACTCTTACTGGTGCTGGCACTACAGGTGGAAGATATTCCCTGCAGTAGCTTATAGTATTTCTGGATGTTTACTGATAATATATGAAGCACTTGGCTGTGTACCCCCCCCCCATTTTCTTCTCTTATGTGAAATCACATTTACTGGTCCCTCACACATACCATTTAAATTATATCGCTTTATAATACCTCACCCCCTCTATTTTAAAAATTTAAAATATTTCCAAGGGCACCTGGATGTTAAGCCTCCGACCCTTGATCTAGGCTCAGGTCATTATCACTGGGCATGAATCTGCCTAAGATTCTCTCCTCCTCCCGCTGCCCCTTTCTCCTGCTAAACTTTAAAAAAAATCTCTTAAAATGTTTACATGAGTCCAGTTATATAATATTAAAACTCTTACTTGAAAATGCTTAAATGTTGGTTGACATGATAGGAAATTTGTTATTTACCCAAGTACATTACTGGTATTTTGTTTCTCTAGTCTTTAATCTTCTGGTTTAGGTCTCTATATATTTACAGAGAGAGGAACAAAAGCTGGAAAAAAAGGAAATATGGAGAGGATCATTCACTCTTCCATCAATATGGTTTACATTACAGGATATTTATTATTGAAGGTCAACATTATTGCCATAAAACAGTAGTTGCCAAAGCACTCAAAATGTTTCATTCATAGAGAAAATGATTTACTTATAATATTTATTTTTTTGAGTAGATAAGAAATACACTTTACCATACGTTCCAAATGTATCACAGGGAAAGTGGAGAATCATCCACCAGCTTTCTCTTCCAAAATCCCTCCACTTTGTCTCCTTGTCTGTTATGTGAGGGAATCTACCTTTTCCATATGTTTTAAACTTTGCTACCTCCAGGCATTGCTCAGGCTATGGGCTGCTCCTGCCTTCCCTCCAGATAGGCACGTAGAAGTTTCAGGTAGTCTGGAAGGCTGAGCTCAGGTGTCACTATGTTTTCAACTTGCCTGTGGAGGAGGCGATCTGGTGTATAGGGAAATGGGCATGAGCTTCGGAACCAGGCCATTGGGAACGTGATTGCCAGTTTCATTATTTACTAGCTATGTGACCTTGGCCACATTAGTTCATTGCTCTGAGCCCCAATTTCCTTGTCTATAAAATGGAAGTAAAAGCTGCCTAATTTGGAGGGTTGTGTGGGGATTAAATGACACTATTATAAAGTGTTAAGTGAAATCTGACATACAACAAAAGATTATCCCCCTTTTTTCCATAAAACCTTCCCAGAACCTCTCCTCCCCAATGGAAATGCTTCTCCCCTTCTATTTTCACTTTGTTGTTTTTGTGTGTGCCTGTTCTAACACTTGGCCTACTTGCCGCAGGTTACTTAGGTAGATTTTTTAGCTCCATTCCTGGGTTGATTCTTACTCATCTTTACAATCTCCGACTCCTTATACCTGTTAAATACCTAATAAAGATTTGTTGACTTTAAATGAATGATGATTGGTCTAAGGTGTGGACAGGGCTGGTTCATTCATAAACTATCCATTAAATACATACTGCTGTACTAAGTGAACAAAGACAGAAATGATAAACAAGAAAAAAGTTTCAAGAGCTTATAAATAGGTGAAAAGCAGTCAAAATATGCGTAAGACAAGATAGAACCTAGTTAAGATCTAGTTTAACTGCTACGAGTGAGCCTCCTCACCCAAATTTGGGAGAAATTATATCTAGGTCGTGCAGCAGGGACTCCCAGACCTTCAGAGAAGGTGCCAACTTTAGTATCGATGGGTAGATAACTTGGGGAGGCAGTGAAGAAGAGGCTCTGAAGAAGAGGGTCTTCAGGACAGAGCATAGCATGGATATGGAAGTCATCAGTGATGTGCTTGGAAGAAACGGTGGTAGCATCTGGCTTTGGATAGGAAAAAATGGAAAAGGAATTGCCCAGGGAAGTTGCAGTGTTAGTGTGGTGGTGGGCTTCCCCTCCCACGCCTGTGGTGCAGCACAGTTGACCCAGAAAGCCCAGTTACACAGGCAGTGATTGGCTTGCTCTCTAAAAGGAAAGATACGTACGTCTTCCTTTTGGCCCCTGGTCAGCAAGAGAGCTTCTGTGTCACCTTGAAAGACTAATTGTGGCGTATTATTGGTCAGGAAAAAAAAATGGCAGAGGTCTCAGTTCCTGTCAGGCGATTGGATATTAAGTCTTGGCCTTCACTCCAAATCCTTCTGGACCACTTTCTCATATCATCTTTTCTTCCAGAAAAAGGAGCTGCCTCTGTCTTTAAATCCATTTCACATTCATCTGAAAAGCGTCATCAGAATTGTTTCATTTATTCCTATCACAGCCTGTTGGGAAGTAGGTATCTGGACTTGTAATGACCTTTCCCATGTTCTTCCACTGTCCCCATCGCTGATAACCCCTTGATGGGGACATGCGCTCCAGACACATTCCCAGATGCTTCTTCCCAGGCTGCTCCATGGGACAAAGCTGAAAATACCCTTAGCCATGACTCCCAGCATAAATACTTAGTGCAGGTTTGTAAGCCAAAAGGAATCAGGTACCCTGCACGTCTGAACATGCTGCGAATGTGAAAAAGCACTCGTGGAAACACTCATGTGTGATAACCTCAGAAGATGTTCTTATTTTGATTCAGATACAGTGCAGAGAATCTCTGGTTTAGAAGTTACTTAAAAGCAGAAGCTCTATATACATTAAAGTGCCTCTTGACCGTTTTTTCCTTAGGAGAGGAAAATATAGAAAGAATAGACCATTGTTGAGCTGGGATAGTACCAAAGCCATATGTATTTTACAGAAATAGATTTTATTTTAAGATTTTATTTATTCATGAGAGACAGGGGCAGAGACAGGCAGAGGGAGAAGCAGGCTTCTTGCAGGGAGCCTGATATGGGACTTGTTCCCAGGACCCCGGGATCATGCCCTGAGCGAAAGGCAGACACTCAACCACTGAGCCACCCAGGGGCCCCAGAAATTTAGAATTTAAAAGATATATCGATATACAGTAGATGGAATTGAAATTGAACACTTTATAAAGTAGATATTGATATTTAAATAAGTGATTGTGAAAATTAATACTTGTTTTGTCAAAGATCTATAGAAAATATGGAAATATTGAACAGAATTTCCAGCTCAGTGTGTATTTCTTACCAGCTCCCTGGTTGGAGGATTGGCTGTCCTCCCTGAGCTACGAGGTACCCCAGGTAGGCTGTGCTTGTACCAGCAGAGAGGCAATATTGGTTTTAGTAGGTCATCCCTTTTGTAAGAGTTATTCAGACAACCACACTGACCTAGAAAAAAAGAGACCAAACCCAATTTTCCATGCATCCTGGTGCTAGTGGCTTCTTAGGACAATTCTCCTTTTCTTTAGCTTTTGGCCTCAGTTCAACCAGCACTTTTGGCTTATCAGTTTGTTTCAACAATAATCGTAGCTACCTCTGGGACATGTGTTTGGTTTTAAGCAAAGCACCCTGGACTTGGGTGGGGGGTTCACATTCACACTTCAAATTGTAGAAGGCATCGAGGACAAATTATTTATCAAGAGGTTTAAAAATAACTGTTTAGGGATGCCTGGGTGACTCAGCAGTTGAGTATCTGCCTTTGGCTCAGGGCGTGATCCTGGAGTCCTGGGATCAAGTCCCACATGGGGCCTCCTGCATGAAGCCTGCTTCTCCCTCTGCCTGTGTCTCCGCCTCTCTCTCACTCTCTCTGTGTCTCATGAATAAATAAACAAAATCTTCATATAAAAAAAAAACTGTTTGTTACCTATTTGTCTAAGAAGAGCCTGGAAGCATCTTTAGATTCTGATCATCATTGTAGCTATGACATGTGAGGCCTAGATAGTATTAAAGTCACAAATGTCACTTTGGGTTTTATCACTTTTAAAACTCATCTCATGTTTCAGTTTGTAGAACTTTTAACAGTTTGCCTGTTGCAGTGTCAATGCTTCCCTCTCCCCCCCCCCACTTTTAAAGGGTCTTTCTTCAAGAACAGTCACCATTTAGAGAAAAGATACACAAATATTTTTGTGAACCCTGACAAATATTTTTCTCAAAGATAAACTGAAAGTGTTTCATTTTGTTAATGATTTAGTTGTCAGGAAGCATTGTATCTTTTTTTTTTTTTTTTAATTCTTAACATCCACATTTATTTAAGAAATCTTAAAAAAAAGAAATCTTAAATGGAGTGGTTGACATAATATTATGCAAGTTTTATTTTATTTTTTTTAAATTTTTATTGGTGTTCAATTTACCAACATACAGAAAAACACCCAGTGCTCATCCCGTCAAGTGTCCACCTCAGTGCCCGTCACCCATTCCCCTCCAACACCCGCCCTCCTCCCCCCTTCCACCACCCCTAGTTCGTTTCCCCGAGTTAGGAGTCTTTATGTTCTGTCTCCCTTCCTGATATTTCCCAACATTTCTTCTCCCTTCCTTTATATTCCCTTTCACTATTATTCATATTATGCAAGTTTTAGTTGTACTATATAGCAAATCAATTGATAGTTATATACATTACAAAATGCACACCGTGATGTGTGGTTTCTTCTCTCATACGAAGTTATTAAAGTATTCTTGACTATATTCCCTATGGTGTACTTTTCATTCCCATGACTTACTTATTTTAAAACTGGAAGTTTGTACCTCTTAATTGCCTTTCCCATGGTCCCCCTTGCTCCTCCCCTCCGGCAACTACCAGTTTGTTCTCTGTATTTATGAGTCTGTTTTGTTGTTGGTTTGTTTGTTCATTTGTTTTGTTTTTTAGATTCTCCATGTGAGTGAAATCATAGGGTATTTGTCTTTCTCTAACTTATTTCACTTAGCATAATACTTTCTAGGCCCTTCCATGTTGTTGTGAATAGCAAGATTTCATTCTTTTTTATGGTTGAATAATAATTCTGTTGTGTATATATACCACACCTTTATTGTCATCTGTTGCTGGACACTTAGGTTTGTCTCCATATCTTGGCTATTATGAAAAATGCTGCAATACACATAGGCGTGCATGTATACTTTCAAATTATAGTTGACATTTGAACAACATGGGTTTGAACTGTGATGGTCCACTTAAATGCAGATTTTTAAAAATAAATACAGTATGGTAACTGTCCATGTATTTTCTCATTATTTTCTTAACATTTTCTTTTCTCTAGCTGATTTTATTGTAAGAATACAGTATATAAGATCTATACAAAATATGTGTTAATCAACTATGTATATTATTGGTAAGGCTTCCAGTCAAGAGTAGGTTGTTAGTAGTTGTTATTGTGGAGTCAAAAATTATATGTGGATTTTTGACTGTGCAGGTGGTCAGGTCCCTAAGCACTGTGTTGTTCAAGGGCCAACTGTGGTGTTTTCATTTTCTGGGTAAATACCCGGAAGTGGAATTAATGGATTGTATGATATTTTTATTTTTGAGGAACCTCCGTCTTGTTTTCCGGAGTGAGCTGCACCAACATTCCCACATTTATATTCCCACAAACAGTGTGCAAGGATTCCCTTTGCTCCACATCCTCGCCAATACTAGTTATTTCTTGTCTTTGATATTAGCCATTCTGATTGGGTGTGAGGTGATATTTCATTATGTTTTCAGTTTGAACTTCCTTGATGATTAGTGAATATCTTTTCATGTATGTTGACCATCTGTATGTTTTCTTTGGAAAACTGTCTATTCAGGTCCTCGGCCCATTTAAAAAATCAGATTGTTTGTTTTGTTGCTGTTGAGTTGTCTAAGTTCTTTTTACATTTTGAGTAGGAGTATGAACCTTTCATTGAGTGTATCATTTGCACATATATTCTTTTGTTCAGGAGGCTGTCTTTCATCTTATTGACTTTTTTTTTTTTCTGTGTAAAAGTTTTTTAGTTTGATGTAGTCCTGATAGTTTGTTTTTGCTCTTATTTCCCTTCCATGGGGAGACAGATCCAGAAAAATGTTGCTAAGGCTGACATCCAAAAGTTTATTGCCTGTTTTCTTCTATTATTTTTATGGTTCCAGGTCTCACATTTAGGTGTTTAACTGATTTTTGAGTTTATTTTTTTTTTGTTTGCTGTATGAAAGTGGTCCAGTTTCATTCTTTTGCATGTAGCCGCCCAGTTTACTAACACTGTTTATTAAAAAGACTATTTTTTTCCATTGTATATTCTTGCTTCCTTTGCCATAGATTAATTGGCCATATAAGCCTGGGCTTGTTTCTGTGTTCTCTATCCTGTTCCTTTGATCGATGTGTTTGTTTTTCTGCCAGTACTGTACCGTTTTGATTATTATAGCTTTGTAGTGTATCTTGAAATTTGGAATTGTGTTACCTTCAGTTCTGATTTTCTTTCTAAAGATTCCTTTGGCTATTCAGGGTCTTTTGTGGTTCTATACAAATTTTAGCATTATTTGGTCTAGTTCTATGAAAAACGCTGTTGGTATTTTGATAGGGATTGCACTGACTCTGTAGATTGCTTTGGGTAGTATAGTCGTTTTAACATTAGTTTTTCCAATCCATGACCATGGTATATCTTTCTATTTATTTGTATCATTAGTTTCTTTCATCAATGTTTTATAAGTTTTCAGAGAATAGGTCTTTCACGTCCTTGGTTAAATTTATTCCTAGGTATGTATATATGTATGTATGTACTTACTTACTTACTTATTTATTTAATGCAATGGTTAATGCATTAATTTTTCTTTCTGCTAGGTTGTTATTAGAGTATAAAATGTAACAGATTTCTGTATATTAATTTTGTATTCTGCAACTTGACTGACTTTATTAGTTCCAATAATGTTTTGGTGGAGCCTTTAGCATTTCCTATACGTAGGATCACGTCATCTGCAAATAATGACAATTTATTTCTTCCTTACTAATTTGGATGCTTTTTATTCCTTTTCTTTGATTGCTGTGGCTAGGACTTCCAGTACTGTATTCAATAAAAGTGGTGAAAAGTGGACATCCTTGTGGTGTTTCTGATCTTAGAGGAAAAGCTTTAAACTTTTCATCATTGAGTATGATATTAACTGTGGGTTTGCCATATGAGACATTTATTATATTGAGGTATATTCCCTCTATAACCATTTTTTAAGAGTTTTTCTCATGAATTGTGTTGGATTTTGTCAAATTTTTTTCTGCATCTATTGAGATGATCATATCATTTTTATTATCATTACTGTGGTGTACCTTGTTGATTGATTCATAGACATTCAACCACTTTGCATCCCTGGAATAAATCCCACTTGATCATGGTGAATGATCCTTGTAATGTATTCTTATATGTGGTTCACTAATATTTTGTTGATAATTTTGCATCTATGTTCCTCAGAAATATTGGTCTATAATTTTCTTTTTTTATAGTGTCTTTTTCTAGTTTTGGTATCAAGGTACTGCTGGCTTTACAAAATAAATTTGGAAGCATAATTTTTTAGAGTAGTTTGAGACAGATAGGTATTAACTTTTTTTTAAAGATTTTATTTATTTTAGAGCAATAGAGCATGAGCAGGGGGAGGGGCAGAGGGAGAAGGAAAGAATCTCAAGAAGACTCTGCACTGAGCATGGAGCCCAATGCAGGGCTTGGTCTCATGACCGTGAATGACCTGAGCTGAAACCAAGAGTTGGACGTTTAACCAGCTGAGCCACCCAAGTGCCACTCTTTCTTTTTTAGATGTTTGGTAGAATTTTCCTGTGAGGAAATTGGATTCTGGACTTTTATTTCTTGGGTTGTTGGGTTTTGTTGTTTTTTTTTTATTACTGATTCCATTTCATTACTAGTTAGTAATCCATCTGTTCAGATTTTCTCTTTCTTCTTGATTCAGTTTTGTAAGAATGTATGTTTCTAGAAATTAATCATTTCTTTTAGGCTGTCCAATTTGTTGGCATATAATTTTTCATAGTAGTCTCTTATAATTGTATTTCTCTGGGGTCAGTTATCTCTCCTCTTTCTTTTCTGCATTTATTTATTATTTCTTTAAAATATCATTTATTTATTCATGAGAGAGAGAGAGAGAGAGAGAGAGGCAGGCAGAGACACAGGCAGAGGGAGAAGAAGCAGGTTCCCTGCAAGGAGCCCGATGTAGGACTAGATCCCAGATCCCAGGACCACACCCTGAGCCGAAGGCAGACGCTCAACCACTGAGCCACCCAGACATCCCTTGCTTTTATTTATTTGAGCCCTCTTTTTTTTTTTTTAACCTGATGAGTTGAGCTAGTTGGTTACCAATTTTCAAAGAACCAACTCTTGATTTCATTGATCTTTTTTTATTGTTCTTTTGTTTTTTGTTTTTGGAGTTTATTTTGTCCCTATTTTGTATTTTCTGCTCTGATCTTTATTGTTTCCTTCCTTCTACTTTGAGCTTTGTTATTTTTTCTAGTTCCTGTAGGTGTAAGGTTAGATTGTTTGAGTTTTTTCCTGTTTCTTGAGGTAGGCCTTAGAACTTCACTTTTAGAACTGCTTTTGCTGCTTCCCAAAGATTTTGAATCATCATATTTTCATTTTCATTTGTCTCTGTGTATTTTTTAATTTCCTATTTGATTTCTTCATTGACTATTGGTTGTTTAGTAACATGTTTTGCCTTCACATGTGTGTGTTTTTTGTAGTTTTGTTTTCTTGTAATTGATTCTTAGTTTCATACCATTGTGGTCAGAAAAGGTGCTTGATATAATTTCAATTTTCTTAAATATATTAAGACCTATTCTAAAAAAAAAAAAAAAAAAGACCTATTCTGTAGCCTAAAGTATGATCTGTCCTGGAGAATATTCCTTGTGTACTTGGAAAAAAAAAGTGTTTTCTGCAATTTTTTGGATGGGATGTTCTGTATATGTCTGTTAAGCCCATCTATTCTAATGTGTTGTTCAAAGCCACTCTTTCTTTATTGTTTTTCTGGATGATTTCTCCATTGGCGTAAGTGGGGTAGTATAGTCCCCTACTATTATGTATTATTGTTTGTTTTTCCCTTTATGTCTGTTACTTTATATATTTAGTTGCTCTATGTTGGGTGCATAGATATTTACAATTGTTCTATCCTCTTGTTGGATCGATCCCTTTTTCATGTAATGTGTCTTTTTGGTCTCTTGTTTACAGTCTTTGTTTTTAAGCCTATTTTGTCTGATATAAGTATTGCTATCCTGGCCTCCCCCTCAGTCCCTGTTTCCAATTGCATGGAACATTTTTTTTCCATCCCTTCATTTTCTGTTTTTATGTGTCTTAGAGTCCCTTGTAGGCAGCATGTAGCTAGGTCTTTTTTTTTCTCCCCAATCATTCACCCTGTGTCTTTTGATTAGAGAATTTATTCCATTTACATTGAAAGTAATTATTGGGCAGCCTGGGTGGCTCAGCGGTTTAGTGCCGCCTTCAGCCCAGGGTGTGATCCTGGAGACCCGGGATCGAGTCCCGCATCAGGCTCCCTGCATGGAGCCTGCTTCTCCCTCTGCCTGTGTCTGCCTCCCTCTCTCTCTCTCTGTGTGTTTCTCATGAATAAATAAATAAATAAATCTTAAAAAAAAGAAAGTAATTATTGAGAGATTTGTACTTGTTACTGTTTTGTTAATTAATTGTTTCCTGATTGTTTTTGTAGTTCCTCTCTCCTCCTTTCTTCTCTTGCTGTCTTCCTTTGTGACTTGATGACTTCAGCCTCTACCTCATTTATTTCTGCTCTAATCTTTATTTCCTTTCTTCTACTTGTCTTGGGCTTTGTTTGTACTTCTTTCTTTCTGTCCCCTTTAGGTATAAGATTAGATTGTGTTTTTTGAGTTTTCTTATTTTTTGTTTCATTCTTTTGCGTGTAGTTGTCCAGCTTTCCCAACATCTTTGTTGAAGAGACTTTTTTCCTATTACATATTCTTTTCTCCTTTGTCAAAGATAAACTGACCTTATAATTGTGGGTTTATTTCTGGGGTCTCCGTTCTGTCCTATTGATCTGTGTGTCTGTTTTTGTGCCAGTACTATACTGTTTTGATTACTACAGCTTTGTAGTATAATTTGAAATCTGGAGCTACTTTGTCTTTTAAACCATTGCTTTTTACAGAAAGATAAAGAAAAAAAAATAATATAAAACAAAAAGAGGAAGAAAAATATAATAGGAGAAGAAAAAAAGAACAAGAAAAGAATAAAACTGACCAAAAGTAAAAACAAGAGAAAATTTAAAAAGTAAAAAAAATAAAAAATAAAAATAAAAAATGCAAAACAAAAGCAACACAAAACCATGGTTTGTTTGGTGCCACAGCACCCCAGGGAAGCTGGAAGCTGGTGTGAACTTGTGGGTCCTGTGCTCCCTGATGTTGTAAGCTCACCCTGAGCTGGACCCTGCTCAGTGTGGGTTTTTAAGGTGGAGGGGAACAAAATATTTTTGTAGTTCCTTGGCACTTTTAAACTGTTTTTTTTTTCCCTTGTGCCTCAGGGTGACTGGGGCTGATGTGTGCTTGAAGATCCTGGGCTTGCTGAGGTCACAAGCTCCCTGTGGTAACCAGACCCACCAGCTATGGCATCTGGATCTTTGCTTTTAGGGTGGAGGGGAGACAATATTCCCACAGTTCTTCAGCCCTTTTAAACTCCTTTTTTTCCTATGTTCTAGCACCAGTGGGCTGATGTGGGTTTGCAGATCCTTGACTTCCTGAGGTTACAAGCTTTCTGTGATGATCTGACCCACCATTTATGGCATTGTGACTTGCTAATTATGGCATCTGAACCATGCCTTATGATGTCCAGATCCTGCTCTGATTTGGGTTTTTAAGGTGGACGGGGACAGAGTGTTTCCACAGCTTAACACTCTTAAATCTGGCTTCTTTTTCTGTGCCTCACCATGACTAGGGCTGGTGTGGGCTTGTGGACGCTAGGCTCACTAATTTGGCAAGCTCACTCACTAAGATGATCCGACTCACCTATTTTGGTATCCGGATTCTGCTCCAGTCTAGGCTTCTAAGGTGGGATGGGAACATAAACTGCCCTTCTCCGAACTCTCTAATATGGAGAGTATTCCACAGCTCCTCTGCCTCTTGGCAGATTTCTAGTGCTAGCTCTCTTACATGCCAGTGGCTCTTTGAAACCATGGCTTTCTTGTGTGCCTAAGGTCAGTGGGATCTGTTCCCAATTCCTCAGTACTATCCCTCCCCACTGCCATTTGCAGTGTTGGGGGTAGAAGTTCCCTGATAACTGTCTCTTTCCTTGTTCTCTCGCCATTTTTTCTATCCCTGGTAGTTCAGTAGCTGTTCAGTCAGCCCTCATTTCTTCCTCAGGAGGATTTATTCTATTCAGAGGTGTAATTTCGTGAGTTCAAAGTCTTCCTACATTGCCATCTTAAACCTGAACTCTCTTTTTACTACTTTTGTCTTAACCTTCACACTAGCTTTATAAGTAATTTTTTAAAAGATTTTATTTATTTATTTCATGAGAGACACACAGAAAGAGGCAGAGACATAGGCAGAGGGAGAAGCAGGCTCTCTTCAGGGAACCCAATGTGGGACTTGATCCCAGGCCCAGGATCACACTCTGAACTGAAGGCAGATGCTCAACCACTGAGCCACCTGGACAACCCTAGCTTTATAAGTAATTGGTCTACTACCTTTGAGAGAGAGAGAGAGAGAGAGAGAGGGAGGGAGGGAGAAAAGCAGACCCCTGCTGAGCAGGAAGCTTGATGAGGGGCTTGATCCCAGGACCTGGAGATCATGACCAGAGCCAAAGGCAGATGCTTAACTGACTGAGCCGCCTAGGCACTCCAATCTACTACCTTTGCTATATATTTTCTGTTATGAGATTTTTACCTTTTATCATTTTCTTCAAGTTCTGTTCTCTTTTTTATTTCTGCTTTTTGAGAAGTCCCTTAAACATATCTTGTAAGGCTAGTTTAGTGGAGATGAACTCTTTTAACTTTTATTTGTCTGGAAAATTCTTCATCTCTCCTTCAATTCTGAATAACGTTGCCAGCTATGGTATCCTTGGTTGAAAGGCTTTTTTTTTTTTTTTTTTCTTTTAGCACTTTGAATATATCATGCCACTATCTTCTGGCCTGTAAAGTTTCTGCTGAAAAATCAACTGAGCTTTATGGGTTTTCCCTTGTACTTAATTATTTGCTTTTTTCTTGCTACTTTTAAGATTCTCTCTTTAACTTTTTTTTTTTAAGATTTTATTTTGAGTAAGAGAGCACAGGCAAGGGGAGGAGCAGAAGAGGGAGAAGCTGACTCCCTACTGAGCAAGAGCCTGATGTGATGCTTGATCCCAGAATCCTGCGATCAAGACCTAAACCAAAAGCAGACACTTAACCAACTGAGACACCCAGATGCCCCTCTAATTTTTGACATTTTAATAATTATGTGTCTTGGTGTGGACCTCCTTGGATTCATCTTCTTGCAGGCTCTATGTGCTTCCTGAACCTGGATTTCTTTTTCCTTCTCCAGGTTAGGGGAATTTTCAACTATTATTTCTTCAAGTATGTTTTCTGCCCCTTTCTCAATCTGTTATCTTTCTGGGCCTCCTATAATGCAGATGTTAGTGTCACTTAATGTCCTGGGGATACTTCAACTTATCTTATATTTTAAATTTTTATGTATGTATGTATGTATATACATACATACATATACACAAAAGTATGAGCAATACTAAGAGTGGGGGAAAAAATATATATATTTTTCAATCTCTTTATTTTGCTGTTCAGCTTTGGTGCTTTCCTTTACGCTGTCTTCCACATAGCTGATCTGTTGTTCTGCATCCTCTATTCTGCTGTTGATTCCCTCTGGTGTATTTTTTCATTTCAGCTATTGTATTTTTTCAGCTCTGACTGGTTCTTTTTTAATATTTTCTATTGATTTCTTAAAGTTCTCACTTAGTTCACCCACTCCTCTCATTTGCTGAGCATCTTTTTTACTATTTACTTTGAACTCTTTATTAGGTAGACTGCTTGTCTCATTTTGTTTAGTTCTCTTTTCCTGAAGATTTGTCTCATTCTTCATCAGGACCACATATTCCTCTGTCTTCTTTCTGGATCTCTGTGTTTGTTATTATCTAGGTGGGTCAGATACACCTCCTGGTCTTGAAAGTAGTGACCTTGTGTAAAAGGCATCTGTGAGGCTCAGTAGTGCAAGTTCCCCTAGTCATAAGCATTAGGTGCTCCAGAGGTGTCCCCTATATGGGCTGTGACTACTACAGGCAGGCTATGTGTGGACCTGGCTTCCCTCTCCCTGGTAAGGGTCTCCTGGAGGGGTGCCAGACCTGACTGAGGCTGTCTACCTGGTATGGTATCATGAGGCAGGAGCCCCTTTATAGGGATGTCTGCTGGAAGGGGTAGATTGGTTGGAGCAGGGCAAGTGGTGCTAGAATAGTATTGGAAAGTGTGAGAGCTGGCCCCCACAAACTTCTGGCCAGCTCCGCTGAAGGAGGGTAAGAAAAATGGTACCCACCAGTACTTCCATTCCCAGAGAAAGCTCCTGCAAATCCCTGCCCCTCTGGTGCATGGCCTAATGTTAGTAAGTCTCTTCATGTGTAAGCAGACACTTTTCAAACTGCTGTTTCTGTGTAGGGTCTTGGACTGAGCAATACTAAGAGTGGGGAAAAAAATACTAAGAGTGGAGTCTTGGTTTCCTGTAGCCTTCCCTCTCTCCTGGAGTTATGCTCTACTGATTTTCAAAGACAGATGTTATGAGAGCTTGTCTTGCTGGTGCAGTTTAGGGCTGGGAGTGGCCAATGTGGGGCCTGATCCTCTCATGACCCTAGGAGGACCTCTGTGCCTGTGAAGTCCCTCCTGCTTGTGGGTCTCTGCCACACCAGGGATTTCATTCCTGCCTGCATCTTCTTCCCTCCCATCCTTCTTGATGTGGCCTTCTCTTTATGCCTTTGGTTGTCAACGGGAGATCTGTAATGCCAGTCTTCAGGTTGTTTCCAAAGTGAGTTGCACTGTATGTAGTTATAGCCTTGGTGTGTCTATGGCAGGAGGTGAGCTCGGGATATTCCTGCTCTATCATCTTCCTTAAACTGCAGCCATTGTATCTTTTATAGGTTCTGTGGCATCTGATGTATCCAATCATGCCTAATTAATATTAATCATGATAATAGCATGTATCCTGTTTTCTGTTTACTCATAAACTGCAAGAATTATATTTTCCCATGTGTAACAATGATGTGGGTATAGACCATCCAAATCTAAGTGTGTTTTTGTGCTTTTTGGAAAAACATGCTGATGTTCAAAATGCTAAACCTTGTATTCTTTTTATGCATGAGGATCAATCCAGTCTGGAACCAGTTAGGAGACTTTCCTGTTTCAGTGTGGAACTGAAATTTTGATGAACTACTGTTTCTTGCTTTTGCCTATACCTGGATTAGTTCATAACGCCTATGAAATGTTTGCCTTTTCCAGAATGGTCATAGTCAGGGAAGCATTCTTCAGTACTTTTATCACTCTGATTATATTCTGCATCACAACTGAGTGGTTTTCCATGACTGAGATTTCCTCATAGTCATAATGGGTGTTTCTCCTATCCCATGGCCCCATTTCAAAAGCCTAACATAGTCTGGCCTCCAGAGATTTAACCTTTTAACCTGTCCTTCAATGCCTGCTAAACATTTGGATGTGTTGCCATTTCTGTGAAGTGCTAATGTCCCAAACGGACCTTCTGTTGAGAGGGAATGGTGACCTACTTTTGGCTTTGAGAGGATCTGAACCCTTTTACTTAATTATTGTGTGATCTTTGGCATGTGTATCAGTTTGGGTTCAACCAGTGGAACAGACCAATAGCAGATGTATATATTAAGAGGTTTATTGCAAGGAATTGGCTCGTGTAACTGTGGGGGCAGGCTGGGCAAGCCTGGAATCCACAGGGCAGGCTGTGAGGAAAGGCAAGCTAGAACTTTCAGACATGGGCTGAAGCAGCTGTCCATAGGTGGAGTGTCTTTGTCTTGGAAGAAGCCTCAGCTCTGTTTTTAAGGCCTTTCAACTGATTAAATCAGACCCACCCAGATTATCTAGAATAATCTCCCTTATTAAGGTCAACTGATTATGGACTTTGGGCTTTAATCACATCTACTAACCACCTTCCTGGCAACACTTAGTGTTTGAATAATTGAGGACTATAGTCTAGCCAAGCTGACACAGCAGAAAGGCCATCAAAGCAAGTTACTTCACTTCTCTGAGCCTGCTTCCTCGTCTGCTAGACTACCACTGTAGGGTTGATGTGAGGATTGCATAAAATAAGGTAGGTACACGGTATGGTGCCTTGCACGTAAGGATTCGGTAAAAGATCATTCTGTTTGTTGTGGTGGTGGCAGTGGGGGGAGGGGTGACAGTGGTGACTGTGCTCTCACTGACAAAAATGACTTAATCCTGTTTTTTTTTCTTTTTTTGTTTGTTTTTTTTTTGTTTTTGTTTTTTTTTACTTTCCTGCTTAAAATTTCTTCTCCATCTTCATTTTTCTTCCTCAAGGCTGTAATGGAGGCTTAAAGTAGCTCACTATTCTGTCTCTGAAAAAATGTCTTACTGAAATCCAGGCACATGATTTTCATAGCCTTCCTTGATGTATCTGTCAATACTACCACTTCTTTCACCAAAAAGACCTCACCACCTTACTTGCTAAAAGCTAGTGGAATAGAGGAATGCCTTCTCCAGTGGCATCAAAATCTCTCTTCTCTCTCTCTCTCTCTTTTCTCTGGTCATAAAATATTTATTAAGGTATACTTTAGGGAATATAGTGAATATAAAGTTTAGGATCACAATATGAAGCAATTTCACTCCTCTCAAAAGTCAGCCCAGCCCTCAGTGCTCTGCAGATATAAAACCACTGGTAAGACTTCCTAAAGGCAGTTTGACTAGGACAGAAGAGGCATTTCATGAACATTTACAACTAGAGCATCTGAATACCTCTTGTAAGTGCAAAACCACACCACGTTACACTAATGCAGTAACAATGCATTCATATTGTTCTCATTAGTCATTAGTAGTCAGCTTTGCATAGAACATCAGAAAAAAGCACAATGGCACTCAAAATGGGCTAAAAAATGAATCTCCCCTTGCAAAACACATTGTAATGGAAGAAGACATTTTTTTTAATTTCTCTAAGTGACTCAGAGTAGATATGCATGAGAACTGTTTCTCTGTAAGAGGCTATCGTTATTAAGTTTTGCTTCTTTTCCTTTCATTTAAACTGCAGTATAACCCGTAGCTGGGCAAATAATCGTACACTCTGAGTCTCACTTTTCTCAGCATTCAGGTGAGTGTCTTGGACAAGATCACTTCTTTTGTTCCTTTAGCTTCCTCTTAATTTTTTATTGTAAATTAAGAAAACCAGATATGTTTTTAGGATGTCCTCCAAAAATGCTATAGTAATTTTTATCTTTGAAGATCAAAAGTAGTTTTTTCTAGATCAAAACAGATATAAATAACAGGCAGCACTTAAATATAGTTGAATTAAGTAATAAATAAAAATTTACCTGGGGAAATCTTTCCCTTCCCCACCCCATCAATAAGAAAGAATGTCTTTGCCTGGGTGGCGAAGTCAGTTAAACGTCTGACTCTTGGTTTCAGCTTAGGTCATGATCTCAGGGTCGTGAGATATTTATCAGATTCTTCACGGGGTGTGGAGTCTGCTTAAGATTCTCTCTCTCCCTCGCTCTCTGCCCCACCTCCCCTCAAATAATATTTTTAAAAATGATGTGTGAACAAATGAATGAATTTAAGAACTGTTAGAGTCTCTAGGCATGCCATCTTTGGCATTGAATGTCACACAGGCAAGTGAGTGGGCCATATTCCTCATGGCTTAAAATGAGCCAGGGTGGATCTGGTTACCTGTGTGACACATCCCTTCTACTAGTAAGGAGGGGCCAGGGATTTCCCAAGCTTGCTCAGTGCAAAGGCATATCCTGCAGAGCATGTATGAGGTAGGCTGTGGATTTGCTTATATTGCTCCCATTGGGATATGTACTAAAAATAGCCTTAAAATGAGCAGATGTGGGATGCCTGGATGGCTCAGTGGTTGAGCATCTGCCTTCGGCTCAGAGTATGATCCTGGGATCCTGGAATCCTGGGATCAAGTCCCACATTGGGTTCCCCATGGGGAGCCTGCTTCTCCCTCTGCCTATTTCTTTGCCTCTCTCTGTCTCTGTGTCTCTCATGAATAAATAATTAAAATCCTTAAAAAAAATGAGCAGATGCCCTGGCCTTCATGCACAGTGTATACTATAAGGCTCTCCATATCTGCTTTTGAGGGCACAGTGTTCAGAGTGGAACACAGACCAGTTGTTTGGGTGTGAATGGGAGAGAGAGAAAGCTTATGGCTTTTTCTCACACCCTAGAATGAACTTAAAAACCTATTTTCCAGTTAGTAACACAACCAGGTAAAAAGGACATGGTAGAAAAGAGCTAGTCTAATCCCCTGTTGGGACAGTCACCTAGTAAGCAGAACTCATCAGTGTGGTCTTAATGTATCCTGCATATCGTTCCAACTGTACATATTCATCAGGCTCCTTACAAGCAGACGTTCTGCTGTGGGGGCTGGGAATATGACGTTGACACAAAAGATCGCTCCTTCATGGAACCTAAGATCCAACAGATCCTTCCATGTATCCTGGAGTTCTAGGTGTTATCCCATGGCTGGAGTGCTGGTGGCGATGTGGTGAAATAGATTTATCAGGGAACAGGAGCTACTGTACAGTCTTAGTCATTGAGGAACATGGCCCACTCACTTGCCTGTGTGACATTCCATGACAACGAGGTTATTCCTATGGAGTGTAACAGTTCCCAAGTGGTTTCTCTTCTCTTTCTTTTCTTTTCTTTTCTTTTCTTTTCTTTTCTTTTCTTTTCTTTTCTTTTCTTTTCTTTTCTCTTTCTTTCTTTCTTTCTTTCTTTTCTTTTCTTTTCTTTCTTTCTTTTCTTTTTTTTTCCTTTTCTTTCTTTTTTTAGAGTGAAAGAGCACAGAGGGGCAGGGGGCAGAGGGAGAGGGAGAATCTTAAGCAGGTTGCATGCCCAGCACAGAGCCCAGTACAGGGTTTGATCTTTTGAATCCTGAGATCATGACCTGAGCTGAAAGCAAGAGACAGCCACTTAACTGACTGGGCCACCCAGGCACCCCCACCCCCAAACTCAATTTTAAGACATGAAGCCCAACACAGTGCATGCAGCTGGGACTACTTAACCCCCGAGGCTCTGACACCTGCACAGTGTTTAGTCTTACTCCCAGACCGCTTTCCCCAGCCCAACAAGTTGTTTTCCTATCTGCTGAGTGATTCTCTGCATCCATTCTAACCATTCAGGAGCTCTTCCCTCGTGTGAACATTTTGCTTTCTGCTGTAACTCTTAACTTGAGGTTCTCACTTTGCCTATGCTGTATTTGATCACAGTGAGTAAATTCCCTGCTGTTCTCTCTTTAGCTTTTTTGTTCAACACGCCAGCCAGACATTTGGTTTGGCAATGTAAATGTCATACTGGTCACTTTTGCAAATGGTATATTTTGAGGCATTAGTCAATTTGTTAGATGTAATCTGAATCCAAAAGGATGCTGTTAGAGTGGTGCCAAAGAAGATTAAACTTAACTCCAAAAAGGGCCAGTAACTAAATATTTTTTTAAAAAAAATGCAGATGTATGAAAGGTAAAGATGTGGTTTAACCATAGAAAAGACAGATTTGGGTTTACTTAAAGTCCTGTTCAGGAGTGTAAACACTCACACAGCAGTACCTCCTCCATCAATGTCTGGCTGGATGAAAAAGGCAAAGAACTTAATCAACTGTGAAACTCTTTTTCTTTCTTGTAAAAAGAGGGAGTTAAATTAGACCATCTGTAATGCCAGTTACAATTCTAAAATTATACTGTCCATTCATTCATTTATATAAAGCCCCGATATATTAAATAAAAGATAATGCAGTCTTATAAATAATGAAAGAATAGTCAAAACATTATCAATAAGAGATTTGCTCTCCTTTCTGGGTAGACAATTCCTGGGTGTTCTGTTCTGATCACATCACACAGTGATGCACCAATGTGTATCTATCTCTACCCTCATGCATGATCTGATTGCATGATGGTGTAACTCTTGAAGATAACTAAGGTACAAGTCAAATTAAGGGCTGGACTGGCTGCAAAGCTAGATTAAATCAGAAATATAGTGTCAGAGGGGAGTCTGGGTGGCTCAGTCGGTTAAGCAACCAACTCTTGATTTCAGCGTCGTGAATTCAAGCCCCACATTGGACTCCATGCTGGGCATGGAGCCTACTTTAAAAAAAATCCCTGCATGAAATTTCTACATGAAAATAATTATCTAATTAATAAAAAAAATCAATTTCTCCCACTCCTTCTGAAGATCATAGGAGATAATCATCGCATACATAATTCAAAACTGTGATCAGTGCCTGAATTAAAAGCTGTGTTCTATGAAGCTATTCAGTTTGGAAACTATTAGCAGTGTGATTCTTACGCAACAGATTTAATTATTTCCTTCTCTTGCTCAAAATCTAACTGTGGCTCCCTATGGAATTTTAGATGCCATGTAATATTAGGGCTTGCGTAGCACAGTACAGTCTGCCTACTGGTTTCATCCTGTGCTGTTCTCTCATTCATGAGTCAAGCAACAGCCACAGGGCACTAGGGGACACTCCCCAATCATATCACAGTCCCTCATGGCTCTGCCTCCCTGAGCCTAGTTATCCTTTGCCTGGAATGTCCTGTTTTCAAATCAGAGTAACAAATTTACCTGTCAAGACGTAGGTCAGATGTTAACTCCTACAAGAAGCCAGCCTTCTCTGACTACTATCCCTAAAACCTGCCACCCGACTGGGGCTCCTTCTATGGGATTATGGTAGCACTTTGTAATTGATCCCATTACTGAGCTTATTCCACTTCACTACAATTATCTTTTTACTGGTCAGTCTGCCTCACTAGACACAACTCCTTGAGGACAGGAACCATGTTTGTATTCTCAGTTAATATAATCCCTGACATATCACTCACACTCAACAATTGAGGGAATGAAGTATCATTTGATAGCTCGTATTAGATCAATTCCTAACTATTCCGAAAATATTAGATCTATATTTCCCCCTACTTATCTAAATAAACTTGTAATGAACAAATGAGTTAACAGTAGGGAAATAAAATCACAAAGGTATAAGAAAAAATATATATGAATATTTACATAATCTTAAAGTGTGGGCTTCTGAAGGGTGATCCTGAAGGTAAAAGCCATGAAAGAAACATTAAGTTAAAATTTCTGTATATCAAAAACCACCCTAAAATTAAGACATATAGAATAAACTGGAGAAAAGCTTCCCATGCTCTTTGTAACCCATCCTTCCCTCCACCCCTAACCCCTGATGTCATCCAACGAAACTTTGGTCTTTCTTCTCTTTTCCACATCTTCTGTCTTCGCTTCCCTGCAGCATGCGATGGGCATCTCTTACATAGACCCTTGTATAAGGTGGAAACACTTTCCCTTTGAACCCCTAAGTCTCAATTCTGCCTGAGGATTATAATCTCCTATTTGGACAACTCTCCCTCTTTTCCAAACATTCCAACCACCTGCCTCTTCTTTCAGCTCCTTCTCTGTGTCTCTTGCTTTCCTACGCAGCCTGTACTCTGTGACTATTTTACTACGATATGGACATGACTTACTCATTTGTCCTTTGACCTTCTGCATACTTCCCTGGCAAGCGATTGACTGTGGGTAAGACCGTCTGTCTTCTCTGCTTTGGTTCTCCAGCTATTGTGCAATCATGGACAAAACAGTATGCCAGCAAAGCTCCACATCCATGGAATCTAGGGGTGTATGGTTTCCCCTTTACCATTTGGAACTCAAAGCAAGGAACAGAGTCTTAAAGTAAAAAATAAAGCTAAATCCATTTTTGAGATAGTCATACTTTGTCCCAGGGTCTTCCACCTGGGTTTCTTTCTCACCATACCTGAGCCTTCCCCCTCTAAAGTGATTTAATTTTAAGAACCATCCTCAGGACTTACCTTTTAGATATTCTTGCTGTGTTTGATGCCATGGCCAAGAGAATAAAATTACATCCCTACATAGGAGAGACTGATCCTTCTGTGATGTTTCAACATCATATCTAGGGTATGTAGTGCTTGATCCACAGGTGGGATCCTGATCCCCACATGAAAGGTTTTTGGCTTTCCCTGTCTGGTGCATGCCATCAAAGCCTTATTTTCTCAGCGCATCTGGAAAGTGTTCAGAGTATAGCTCTGAGTGCAAGCTTCATTACAGAAATGAATAGGAGCCCAGGTAAGAAGCCAGCCATTCAGGTTGGGCAAAGGGTGGAATGCATTAGGATGAAAGTTGAGGCTTTTAACAGGAAGACTAACTTCTAGTAGGGAGGACAGTGCAGAGGTACCCCGTGCCTTGTGAGAGGTGGCCCATGAAATAAGGGGGGCTGAGATGCCATGCTAGGCAATTTCATTAGCTCCCTGCTAATAAATAAAGCTCTGATTTCTCAGTGGGACATCCAGGGCCCTCCATGAACTAGTGCAATCTGCCTTTCCAGCTTAATCTCCTGTTTCACTACCTGTCCAGCTGTACTAATGGATTTGCTCTTCCCCAATAGGTGTCTCTCTCTCTCTCTCTCTCTCTCTCTCTCTCTCTCTCTCTATATATATATATATATATATATATATATATATATTCCTATTTCTTTCTTGGTTGTATGTATGTCTTATAAAAGTAAGACACAAGACTTATAAAATTTTGGAACAATACATAAAAAGAGAAGAAAAACCTTTGGCCACTCAGACAAAATACCTGAAAACATTTCACTGTCTCTTTCCATGTTTTTTTCTCCCCTGAGTATACATTTTCTTTGTTTCTTGTTTTTATATAGTCTCTGTCTTTCATCCTGCTTTTTAAAGTAAGCGTTGCCTAAGCATTTTCCATGTTCATAAAACTCAGACACATCATTTTAATTTTATTCTTTATCAACAATAGAAGTTTATTTCTCACAATTCTGGAGACTGGAAATCTGAGGATGCCAGCATGGTCAGCTTCTGGAGAGGATACTTTTCTGGTTGCAACCTGCCTACTGCAGAAAGAGAATGAGCTGGCTCTCTGGCCTCTTGATAGGGGCACTAGTTCCACTCATGAGGAAATACCCTCATAACCAAAATACTTCCCAAAGGCCCCACCTCTCAATACTATCACATTGGGGATTAGATTTTTAACATATGAATGGGGGGTCACAAACATTTAATCCAAAAGCAGCATCTAAGTAGGTTCTAAGGAAAAAAATTTATCTTCTTGTTTCTTCCTCAAGTTGCCAAATTGATTGTGCCAGCCACTCCAAGAGCGGTCTCCTTGCAGTGTTGTGTAAGGAAGGTGGGGTGAGCAGAGGGAAAGGTGGTGGGAGAGCAGTTTGCTTTTGAGATTCTCTACGTGATGGGTATCAAAACCTCACTTTGGGAAACCTGTCAAATAGCTGAAGCCCTGACTCTCCAACCTTGCAAATGATGACAGATGTAAGAACTTTCTATGGAAGAACTACAAGGATTGAAAACAATGTTCATGTAGTGGGGCCAGATACACAGACAACAAGGCAGTGTGGCTACTGAATAAGAGTTACGTGCTTTTAACGTCTCTGCTCCTTGGGTTAAAAATTTGAAACTCTGACTTTAAATTAAATAATGGCCTGTTAACCTTAAAAATAAAGCTACCAGTTATTTTACTAACAAAAGATGGGTTGATACAGGAATAAGAGAGAATTACAATCTGGGACAAGCAAGCTACCAGAAAACTGTAGACGACACTCCAGCACAAAGGAGAGAAGTGCCCTTTCATAGCAGAAAGGGGGCAGTGGGGAAGGCAGTCATAAATGGAAGTCCCCTGGAGTAAACTGAGGCTGGCAGTGTCATGCTTCTCGTTGGCTGGATTGTGACCATCTCTTATTGGCTAGGTTGTTGCTGGCGGATAGTCCCATAATATCCAGGGGCAGAGAAAGGGACCCTCTTCCTGTTGGGTCTCCAATTGAGGAGTGGTCAGGCCTCAGAGCACCGCTGCTGAGCCTCTTGACTCCATTTTTGTGAGGTTTCTCATTAATTTTCACAAGGGCAAATACCAACTAAAGCTTTGCTTCAAATGCAGCAACTGAATGGAGCTACAAAAAAATAAACACTTTCCTGGACGACAACTTAGAATTCCTTCTTGGTCTTCCTTCATCCAAGCCACATCCATTCACCAAAGATGATGCACTTTTCAATAAACAGGAATAGTGGCGATGCCACAAATAAAACCCTCTCATGTAGGAAGAGACATTAAATGTCGTGGGTTTTTTGTTTTGTTTTGTTTTGTTTTTGTTGTTGTTGTTTTTTTACCTACAAAAACAGGATGTCAATTTATTAGTGGATGCAAAATATCCCTATCACAGGCATTGTCTGGGTATCCATATGGGTCCTTCATTTTTCTCCCTGGAGGTAGACCCATGTAAACATCCTGTCTTTAAATCAAAGCTCAATTTCTCCTCCTCTGCCAGCGTCACTGAGGCTGAAATCATGGGAAAACCAGGTTTTCATGGGAGCAATTTTTCTGTAATAGTAAGGTACGTGTTAGAGTCTGAATACTTTTCAAAAATAGCAGTGTGAAGGGTCTGTCCACACATTCTGAGAACAGATGGGAGTTTGAAAAATGACACATTTATGCCCCTGTATCTTACTATCCCTCTTTTATCCCTATTTTGAGTAAGATATTTTGCAGCTTCAGAAACTAATCTGGCTAAATATCTGCTCTTCCTCAGCATTCAGTGGGCTCTTTTTTTTTTTCAAAAGATTTTATTTATTTATTCATGAGAGACACACAGAGAGGCAGAGACACAGGCAGAGGGAGAAGCAGGCTCCATGCAGGGAGCCCAATTCGGGACTCGATCCCGGGACTCCAGGATCACGCCCTGGGCCAAAGGCAGGCGCTCAACCACTGAGCCACCCAAGCGTCCCACAGTAGGCTCTTCAGATTGACAACTCAGGAAAGGTGGTCACTGAGAGACTCTTTCATGCATTTTCTAAGCATAGTAAAAATTCAGACATAAATAAATCTTGAGGGACTTTCATGAAATCTCAGTGAATCTAAGCCTCATCCTTATTTTGAATTTTCTAGGTGATCAGCATTTCTGCATGGTGAATAATGATCTGGGGATCCGGTTTCTGGTCAGATAGGTCAATTTAGTATGTGTTTTGTTTCATATGTTAGAAGGTAAAATTTATTTTGAAAAAATCCAATTTTACCCATTAAACTTGTGTCAGGAGATGCATTTTCTAAAACTTGACCCTGACATGCATTCACTGATGCAACAACTAAACGACATTATTAATGACGGCATGGGATTTTACTGGATCCATTTGTTTTGCCACCTGCTCATGATGTTCCTTTAGCCTGAAAAAAAAATGTTGCTGTTATCCCATCACCCCAAATAGAGTGAGGTGTTCTTCTGTCTGTGTTCTTGTAGCATAAACTCATACCTGCCTCTAGATCTAATTTCACCTACATGTGCACAGACATATTCAGGATGATAAACTTCTTAAAAAAAAAAAAAGATTTGAGAGAGAAAGAAAATGAGCAGAGGGAGAGGGAGAAGCAGACTCCCTGCTCAGCAGGGAACCTGATGCTGGCTTGATCCCAGGACCCCAAGATCATGACCTGAGCTGAAGGCAGATGCTTAACTGACTCACCCAGGTGCCCCAAGGATAATAAGCTTCTTGACAGCAGGTTACATTATGCTCTTAATAAATACTAAATACTCTCCTGAGCAAAAGCTTTTTCATGATTTGTATATAATACTACCTATAGATGGTATTGTTTATGAATAGTACCAATTAGTACTTTATCTATTATGTGACTAAGCATCTTACAGTAATATGGTAGTGATAAGCAGTTTTTTTTTTAAATTTTCTCTTGTAATGCATTACCACAAACCTATAAAACAGTTACTACTTTTTATTCTAGAAAGCTACTTCAGACTGCCAAATCCCCGTCATAGGGGATAAAGGGAAAAACGGGGGGGAAAAACTGGTAAAAATGAAGTAGTGGTAGGAAGTAGGCCTACTTGTTCGTGAAATAGAATCTGCATATCCCTTATTGTGGGAATTTTATTATTACCAGTAGTCCAGGGGGGTGAATCTGTTAGTTTGGATTTCACATCTCTTTCAGTTTCTCTTTTGAATGTCTGGGGGGTAATGAAGTGAAATGTAGTTTCCTCTTTCAGCAAACTCTGTTATGTGTCAGGCTCTGTGCTAGGATTTGGGGATAACAGATGATATGGTCCTCAAAACTTTCTAGAATTGGAATTTACAGTGGATCTCCTAAATCTTTTTTTCTGCCTCTGTTCAGTCTATGAGCTGAAATCTTTTGGAATCCTGAAAAGCAGGATATCAGTGAAGCAATGGAAAGTACCAGAAGCAATAAAATTGAAGAGTGTGAGCATTTAGCACTGAGTAGGACATAGCATCACTTTCGTGGCATTCTTGACAAAAGTTCATAACCTGAATTTAGTTATGAGAGAATATTAGATGAGCTTAAACTAGGTGACATTGTGCACAACTGGCCAGTACTGTACAAAAACCTCAAGGACAAAAGGAGACTGAGAAACTGTTACATTTTAAAGAAAACTGAAGATGGATTACAGACTCTAAATGTTTCATGGGATCCTGGACCAGCAGATGGACATTAGGGGGGCAATTAGCAGCATTTGAATATTCCTGGTCTTGAGGTCAAGTAAGACATTACCATTTAGAGAACCTGATTTGGGGTATGGATTATCAGAAACTAAGAAGCAAATGTTTACGTTGTGCAAATTGTTTTAAGCACAAAGTTATTCATAGGTTAATTTAAATGTTAACATATAGCACACTACTGCAATGAAAGTAGGTAGTGGGACAAAGTTTAAGTTGTATGAAAAAACTATTTTTTCCATCCTGCCATTGCCTATGAATGTGTGTGTGCTGTGTGGATGTATTTTCTTTCAAGCATAATGTCAAATCCTAAATTTGAACCCTTTGTAAATGAGTCTAAACCAAATGGCTGCTCATTCTCCCCTGCTTATGATTCCCATGCAGCTGCTAATTTTCCCCAATTTATTTTCATCTTTGAGGAACTGATACTGAATGACAGACCTTTAAAATATTATACTGATGACCATCACCAGGGAAATGCATGTAGAATGCTAATGTCATTTTAAATCACTAAAACCTTTGTAAAAGACAAGCATGCTATCATTGTTCAATCTAAATACTGAATTATTTTATTGAGTTAAATAACACATACTACCCAACTCAACATCAAAAACCCCAGTACAAAAGGGCAGAGGACCTGTTAGAAAGTGGGGGAGGGACAGTCAAGTATCTCCCAAACTGAGAAGATACTTTGAGACTGGAGAATGAAGCAGGCCACTCTGTAGAGTTTACACAGAGTTTCATTCAGGGTAACTTACGGACATGGGGCATCAGGTGGAGGATGATCCATGGTAGCTGCATAGTTATTCTCACAAAGTTCAGACTTTAGTTCACAGATTTTACAGAGTGAGGGGACACACAGAAGGGCATTGTAGTGAGACCAAAGAGCTCTCATGCACTTGTTTGACAGCTACCCTTTAATTAGATCTTGTGACATTACCTGTGCATCAGAAAAGACAGAAGACTGTGTTATCTCTAACAGATTCATGGGAGGCCAAACTAAGCCTTCCCACCATCCGAGTCTTGGCAGACATCTCTAAGGTATGTATATTAATCTCCGAGGGGCCAGAACACATAGCCCCAAGAGAGGTCATTGATCAAACATGGCCAAAGATGGAGTCAGTATTGTCAGCACTCTTACAGGCCTCAAGTAGACATTTTCCCAAAGATCTACAGATGGTCAGCAAATACCTGAAAAGATGCTCAACATCACTAATCATCAGAGAAAGAAATGCAAATCAAAACTCCAATGAGATATCACCTCACACCTGTCAGAGTGGTCAAAATCAGAAGACCAGAAATAACAAGTGTGGCGAGGGTGTGGAGTAAAAGGAACCCTTGTGCACTGTTGATGGGAACATAATTTGGTATAGCCACTCTGGAAGACAGTATGGAGGCTCCTGAAAAAACAACAACAACAACAACAACAACAACAACCCAGAAATATCCTATGGTACAATAATTCCTATACTGGGTACTTACCAAAGAAAATAAAAACATGGTTTGAAGAGATATATGCACCCCTATGTTTATTGCAGCATTATTTACAGTAACTAAGACCTGTAAGCAACCCAAGTGTCCATTGAGAGATGAGTGGATAAGGAAGATGTGATGAATATATATATATATATATATATATATATATATATAGTCACAATATATATATATTGTATATAGTATATTGTATATATATGTATATGTACATATATTGTATATGTGATGAATATATATATTCTTATATATAAGAATATATTGAAGAATGTATATTCTTATATATATATATTCATAAATATATATATATTCATCAAGATGTGATATATATTTGTATACACACAGCCATAAAGAAAAGGATGAGATCTTGCCAACAGCATTGACGGACCTAGAGATACTATGATAAGTGAAATAAGATTGAGAATGATAAATACTATACAATTTCACTTATGTGGATCTAAAAAACAAAATAAGTGAATAAACAAAAAGCAAAACCAGACCTATAAATACAGAGAACAAACTGATGGTTGCCAGAGAGAAGGCAGTTGGAAGGCAAAATGGGTAAAGAAGAGTGGAGATACAGGCTTCCAATTTTGGAGTGAATAAGTAATAGGAATAAAAGGTACAGCACAGGGAATATAGTCAATGATATTATAATAGTATTGTGTGGTGAAAGATGGTAGCTACACTTAGAGTGAGCAGAGCATGACGTATAGAGATGTTGAGTTACAATGTTGTGCACCTGAAACTAATGTAATATTGTATGTCAACTATATGCATATAAACTTTTTTAAAAGTAGGAATATAGTATAAAATACTATTAAAAATAGTATTAGTATTTAAAGATAGTATTAGTATAAAGTATAAAATATATGTTATATATATATAATATATAAAAAGTAATGGTATAAAAATAGTGTTAGTATTTTTTTTAAAAGTAGGAAAATAGTATTATAGAAATGTATTAATAAACTAAATGCTGTTTTTCTGGAAAAAAATAACATGTATTATCTTCACCATTGAGAAGTGACAATTTGGTGAGGAAAGACAATATCAAAATATCGAAGCATATCCTTTCAAAATGAGTTGTAGAAAAGCAGAATTAACTTTCAATTCCTAACACATGGTCTCATCTAAATAAGAGTATGTGGAGGCTGAAAGTAAATTGGAAGATTAAAAATGAAATCTTCACTCTTTATGAGTCACCTTCTAACAAAAATCTACTACATGAAGGCTGAATTGTTTCCAAAGAACAGATCTTTTCATCCAGAACTAATTAGTCCCACTAACCCATATTTCCTTTTGTTTACAGAAAGCCCTCTGCTTTGAATATACTTCTACTGACATAGCAAACTTAAACTTGATGGAACATAGCTAATTATGGGGCAGTACTCCCATACTCACTAGGGAACATACAAATAAAGACCCTTAGAGCTTTAGGTTTTGATTTTGTGAAAAGAACATTATTTTGGCAGCCTAAAGATGGTCCATTAATTATTTTAAAGGTTGGGAAGTAGGATTGAAATGTGGAGATCATGCTTCCTAAAATGAGAGGCAGAAAATTCTTTATTTTTGTTTTGAACTTATAAGAGGGAAACAGTGTGCTTGCTTGAGTATGTTGGAGGATTGGAGGTGGGTGGGAGGGTCTGGTATTATATATACCAGGGTGAACTACGGTTTAGTGTTGTAGTTTTCCTATTGGTTTGTGATTTATTGTAAGAAATTCCCCACATTTTTCTGTGGAGACAGATACTGCTCTGTCACTCAAAATCCATTGGATTGAAGTCTGCAAACTGAAATTGGAATTAATCTCGTGTTGTCTGGTAATCCTGAATTGTTCTGATTAAGAGAGTCCAAGCCTAGAAGTTTTCAAGTTCCATAAATCAGAAACTTAATTCCCAAGTGGTCAATAATCATTGATAAAATTATTCTCCCCACTTCTTTATTGTGAAATGTACTGTAACTTACAGAAGATTGTAAAAATCCTATGTGTATATTAAAGAATTTTAAATATTTGTGAACTCACACCTGGGTTAAGAATTAGAACATGAATTTCTTAGAAGCCCCTGTGTGTCCATCACTGATGGCATCCAGATGTAGCTTTTCTTCTCCCAAAGAGAATTCTGACTTTGCTTTTCTGTATGGTGTGGCAAGCTCTATTGATATCGGTTTTATTTATTTATTTATTTATTTGTTTGTTTGTTTGTTTGTTTGTTTGTTTTACTTACTTTTGAACTTTCTCTAACTTTTTTTTTTTTTTAAACCATGCTGTGGGGTTCCTGGGCGGCTCAGTTGGTTAAACCTGAGACTGTAGATTTCTGCTTAGGTCATGATCTGAGGTCATGGGATCAAGCCTCCTGTCGGGCTACACTGGGTGTAGAGCCTGCTTGGAATTTTCTCTCCCTCTGCCCCTCCCTCCTTGCTCATGTACACCTGTTGCAGTCTCTCAAAGAAAAATTTTTTAAATTAAACATAAACGGGGCACCTGGGTGGTTCAATCGGCTAAGCATCTGCCTTCAGCTCAGGTCATGATCCCGGGGTCCCAGGATCGAGCCCCACATTGAGCTCCCTGCTCAGTGGGGAACCTGCTTCTCCCTCTGTTTGTGCGCCTTCTCTGTCAAATAAAATCTTCAAAACAATAAAAATTAAAAACATGCTTTATGTTTTTAGCTGTGACTTTTTTTTGCTCAGAATTACTAGTTTGAGATTCACACGTGTTGATATCAGTACTTCATTCATTGTTACTGCCATTAGTATTTCATTTAGTAATTAAACCATCCGTCTGTTGAAGGAAATTTAGTTTCCAGTTTTCTCCGATTTTTATTTTTGCTGTTCAGTTACAGGCAGTGCTGCTAATGCATTTCTGGCATGTGTCTAATATGCATGGAGTTTCTCTATGTACCTGGGACTGGAATGCTGAATCATATATGCAATATTCAACTTTATTAGGTAATACGGAAATAGCTTCCAAAGTGATTGGAGCACTTTACGTTCCCACCAGTACAGGATAAACTTCTCATTCCTTTACATCTTCACTTACACTTGGTGTCCTCAAACTTTGTATCCATGGGATGGATATATCACTAGAGTTTACTTTGGATATTCCTAATTACTAATGAGATTATCTTTTTTTTTTTTTTTTGAGATTTAGTATCTTTTCATTTGCGTATTGACTGTTGAAATTCTTTTGTAGGGTGCCTGGTGTCTTTTATCCAGTTTTCTATTGGGTTGGTCTTTTTCTTATTGATGCAAAGGCATTCTTTATGTGGTCTAGGTATTAATCTTTTGTTTATATGTGTAACAAATATCTTTTCCCAGTTTGTGACTGACTTGTGGTTTCATTTTCTTTGTGGTGTCTTTTAGTCAACATTAACTTAATTTTAAGATTGTATTGTTCAATCTTTCCTTTATTATTTCTACTTTTTATGTTTTGGAAAGTTCTTTCTCCACCAATATAATGAAGAAATTGTCTCCTCTAGAATCTTCTCTGTTATATTTCTACCTTTTACATTTAGGACTTCACTCCAGCTGGAATTGGTTTTTATATTTGGTATAAGGTAGGGGGTTCAATTTTCTTCTTTTCCGTACAGAAAGCCAGTTGGCCCAGGACCAATTATTAAAAAGCTGTTTTCCCCACATTGATCTGAAATTCCACTTCAGACGTTTAGCAGGTGTCCACATATACGTGTCTGGGCCCCATCTACTTTTCCTTTGGTTTTTCTGTCCCCACAAGAATACCACACTGTATTATATGGCTTTGTAATGTCCTGATATCTGATAGAGCAAGTCCTCTCACCTTTCCTTGGCTATTCATGACCCATTGTACTTCCATGTGCATGTTATGTTATTTGTGAAGTTCTACCAGAAAAAAAAAATTTGAGAGGAATTGGATTACATATCTATTTTAGGAAAATTGGCGTCTTTATGATATTGAGGCCTCTATTCCATTAGCAATGGCATATCTTTCCATTTACTTAGATCTTTTTTAATGTTTATATAAATTTTTATAATTAATAAAGATCTTATATACTTTTATTATATTTATTCTTTGGATACTCTTTTTTGAGATTACTGTAAATTGTATCTTTTTTTTTTTTTAAGATTTTCTTAATTTGAGAGAGACACAGAACAAGCATGAGCAGGGGAAGAGCAGAGGGAGAGGGAGAAGCAAACGCCCTGCTGAGCAGGGAGCCGGACATGGGGCTCGATCCCCAGGCACTGGGATCATGACCTGAGCCGAAGGTAGATGCTTAATTGACTGAGCCACCCAGGCACCCCTTAAAAATCATTTTCTTAGTGTTTGTTACTAGTGAATAGAAAGACAATTGATTTTTATATATTGACTTTATATACAGCCAACTTGCTATACTTTCTTATTTTAATAATCTGTTGATTATTTTGGATTTTCTATATTATTTCTCAGTAATAGCAAAAAACAATTTTCTTCCTTCCCAATTCTTATATCTTTTTTTCTTTCTTACTCCACTGGCAAGTCCTCTACTATAGTGTTGAAAAGGGGTAGTAATAAAAGGTGTCCTTGTTTCTGATTGTAAATAGAATGCTTTCCATACTTCCTCATTAATATTTCTATATTTATTGAAATGATCACATTTTCCCATTAGTTATAAATTATATTAATTGATTTACTGATATTAAACCAGTCTTGCATTCCTGAAATAAAACTATCTTGGTCATGATGGGTGATTCTTTGTATACATTTCTGAATTTTCCTAATATTTTTGTATCTTTGTTCACAAATGAGAGAGGCCTATAGTTTTCTTTTATTATACTGCCATTGTCAGGTTTTAATTTTGAAATTATGGAAGCTTCATAAAAATGGACTTGGGGCCAATGTATTCCTTTTTTTGTATATGTTGGAATAGTTGCATAAGAAGGAATATGGTGATATTCAGGTCTTTATTTCTTTTTGCTTCAGTTTCTGTTAAAATTCTCTAGAATTTTTGCATTCATCTAAAATTTCAAATATTTAGAATGTTGTTCATGAGATTTGTACTGTCTTTAAAATCTCTAGAACATCTAAAATTATAACCCCATGTTCATTCATATTTATTTATGTCATCTTTTTTTCTTAAAACGTCTTGCCAGAGTTATTACAATTTTCAGTGTTTTAGAAGAATCTATGTTTAGCTTTTTGATATGCACTTGTTTGTATTGTATTTCAACACTTCTGGTATTAGTGATTTCTTTTCTTTGAATTCTTTGAATTTATTTTACTGATCTTTTTCTAGTTTCTTAAAATACAGATTAGGGGGATCCCCAGGTGGCTCAGAGGTTTAGCACCTGCTTTCGGCCCACCTGCTTTCGGCTCCAGGATCCTGGAGTCCCGGGATCAAGTCTCACATCAGGCTCCCTGCATGGAGCCTGCTTCTCCCTCTGCCTATGTCTCTCTGTCTCTCTGTCTCTCTCATGAATAAATAAAATCTTTTTAAAAAATACAGATTAAAATTGGGGCACCTGGGTGGATCAGTTGAGTCATCGTGGACAGGGAGGCCCACTTTTAGACTATAGGGTACTCTGATTTTTATATTTCATAAAAAATTTAATAATTCACACTTTATACAAAAAGGATTTTATTATCGTATTTTGCAACTTAGGGTTAAAAATATCCACATCTTTTGATGCTATTCTGGGATGCTATCTAAATGAAATAACCAAGCTTTATGTACCACGGTACGTATTTGTGATAGTTAAAACAAACATAGATTGTAATAATAGAAGAATATTTAAGTAGCAGGGCACCCTGGTGGCTCAGTCGGTTAAGCGGCCAACTCTTGATTTCTGCTCAGGTTATGATCTTGAGTCCCTCCGTCAACTCCACACTAAGTGGAGACCCTGCTTGGGACTGTCCTCCTTCTGCCCCTCCTCCCTGCTTATGCACTTGCACACTCAATGAATGAGTGAATAAAATCTTAAAGAATGTTTAGCTATGACACATCTACATGATGGTATATTGTACAGCCATTAGAATCACTTATAAAGAATTTGTAATAGCACTATAAAGTTACCACAATGATTTGTAACTAAAGTAGAATATACTATACACTATGATTTCTTTTTTTTTTCAAAGATTTTATTTATTTATTCATGAGAGACAGGCAGAGAGAAGCAGACGCCATGCAGAGAGCCCAATGTGGGACTCGATCCCGAGACTCCAGGATCATGCCCTGGACTAAAGCCAGGTGCTTAACCGCTGAGCCACCCAGGCGTCCCTGTACACTATGATTTCAATGACTTTAATAACAACTATGGAAGAAATTCCAAAGGGAAATATCTCTAAATGATAACATCAGTTGGTGACATTTGATTTCCCTTTCTATTTTTTTGTGTTTTCCCTATTTTCTGCAATTCTTTTACAATTCAATGAGGGAAGTCAGCTTTAAAATATGGACTAGTAAATACATTTCTAACTAGTATTTGAGTGTCCATAGTTTGTCTTTCATTCTATGTTGTCATTTAGTTGATATTTTTAAAATATCACGATAGAAAAACCATTTAGAATGTGTGAGAGGGATATGTATAAAGTAAAAGTTAATGTTAAAAATAGATATCCTGGGATCCCTGGGTGGCGCAGCGGTTTGGCGCCTGCCTTTGGCCCAGGGCGATCCTGGAGACCTGGGATCGAATCCCACGTCGGGCTCCCGGTGCATGGAGCCTGCTTCTCCCTCTGCCTATGTCTCTGCCTCTCTCTCTCTGTGTGACTATCATAAATAAATAAAAAAATTAAAAAATAGATATCCTATTATGCTTTATCTCTCATAGACAGGATACTGATAGACGAGAACCAGTGCATTTCTCCTGTGGTTTCCAGTCATATGAGCCAATGGACAAAACCAACAGCTCTTGGATCCCACAGCCCCCATGTGATAGAGTTCCCGAGAAAACGAAAAGGAAGTGATTCAGACCCATCCCAGTAAGTGAATTTATTCCTCTAACCTCATGAAATCTTTCATTCTAAGGAATCATTTAAATCATTATTTTCAGTTATATGGTAATATTTGGATAGGGGCAATTATTTACCCACCCAACTGCTACTTGTCACTGACTAATCTGTAACTTTTCCATCCAGCTTTGAAGCTTATTAGATATCTAGAGGGGTCAGCTGGAGTCTGAAAGATATAAGGTTAATTTGCTTAAAATTTATGGTCACAGCAATTGCTTCCTAATCGAATTGCTTAACCATGAGGAAAACATCTTCCTGCATGTTTTGCTAAAATACTAAATACCATGTTGCTTTTTCTTATTCATCATTTATATAAAAACCAACCCTTGATCAGCTGTGGCCAGTTAAATCATATAAAACTCTTGTTTTCCATGTTCATTAAGCCAGGTAATAAAGTCAGTGTTGAGGATACTTGCCATCTCCTTGTTTCTTTTTGTTGCTTAATGCAGCTTGCAGCCCCAAATATTCTTTAATAAACTCCCCAATGCCAGAGTTCATATAATGAAAATGTTAAGACAAAGTAAATATTACAATCCAGAGCAATCCATTTTAGACTAGTATTTTACATAAATATGAAAGTTGATGGTAGTTCTCCAAGAATGAAGGGAAAAATTTTGCATAGGTGGACATGGTGAGGACATAATGAAATAAACCAGCTCTTTTTAAATCTCTTCTCCCCAATATACTTTATAATTTAGCTAAAACTCTGAAGACAGCAAAATCAGTGTTATTCAAGTGTAAGTACCAATGTACTACCCAAGTCACATATAAATGATTTGAAGGTTGTCTACTGTTTAGGGTTGTCTGTATTCTCTTAGACTCTTCCATTAATGTGAATAGTCATAAATAACTACAACTGACTAAGTGATTGTCTAGAACCGTTTGCTGTTTTACATCCTAAATTATCAGTTTAGAGTCCCTATTCAGCTCAAGCTCAAAGTGATTTTAAGTCCTTCTTTTTCTTCAGAATCATAAGCACCGTTGTTATTTCTTAGTATTTAAGTAAGATTGTGGCTATTGAAGTGGAGCAGTGAGTACTAGAGGTAGCAGTTTTATGCCACATAGGGGGCATGGTTGAGACCTTACAGTGGTTTGGGAGTGAATGGGAAAATGGGGTCAGTGGTAGGGGAAGTAATAGAAACATCCAAAGTACTGACAGATAAAGATTTTTTGGGAAAAGACAGCACTGAAGATTAACCAATTGCCCACATTTTAGAAAATGAGGAAGCTAGGATGCAAAAATATCAAGTGGCTTACCTAACATTACACAACTAGTCAGGATGCCTGATTGTTAGTGTGGTGCTTTCTTCATTACACCCTGCCTCCTATCTCTCTGCACCTGAACAGAGTAGGGTACTTTTAGCACATAAGGAGAATCATGCTGTCCATTTCCCAAAATGTATGGGTAGGGGTGACCTAAGACATCCTTCCTTCCAGGTCGGGAATCATGACAGAAAAAATGGTGGAAAAGCTCTCCAAGAATCCTTTTACCTATCTTCTTTCAACAAGGATAGAAATATCAGCATCTAGTGGCAGCAGGTAAGTCCTGGACTTCCATTCAACATATAATTTCTCCTTGAAGGTGTATAATGGCAGTAGACAGATATTATACACCCCACTGATTTGCTCATTATCTACCTTAGAGCTTCTCTGTTTTGCCCCAATCCTTCTGTCATTTCACCATTTTTCATTCCACTAATGAAATGATGGATGTTTTTACAAAATACTGATTTTGTAGCATCTTTCCCAGAGACTCGGGGCATGAAAGCTAATCAGTGGATATGAAGTTGATTTAACTGGTGGAGCCTCAGAATATTGGGTATCTTTTTGAACAAAGAAGAATGTATGAGAATGTTTACCATTTCTGCAGCACTCTTGGTTTTGAATGGAGAGCTGGTTCTTTTAGAGGGTCATTGATGAAGATTCCCTGGAATGTAGTCATTAAATACTTCTTGAGTACTATGTGACACCCAGTAGACTAAGAGGGAGATAAGACAGATAAGACAAAAGAAACATGTACAACTTAGGAAGATACAGATAATTATTATTAAACATTATGATAACTGCCATAATACACACCTTGGGTACTGTGGCAACAAAGACAGTTGGGCATTTAAATAAGATTGAGATAAGGAGGAAAGGACAGTTTCCTGCAGAGATCAACTGAAACTAAGTTTTAAATGAAGAATGGAAGTAAGTTATTCAGAGCAGGAATAGAGGAGGTATTTTTAGGTAGAAGGAAAGACTGCAGAGGCATAGGGCATGAAATATGAAATAGCACTCTGCTAATCAGGAAACAAGTGGCTGGCACAATACAGCAGAGGGCATACATAGATGGGTGATCATGAGACTTGGGAGATGAACATGGACTAGGTCAAAGAGATCTGTTGAACTAAAGAATGAGAGATTATCTGCATGCAGTCAGGAAAACAGAAGGATTTTAAGCATGAGAGGACTTGATCAAATTATGTTTAAAGAAAAATTGTGGGCCTTTGTGCTTTTCTTATTTGGTAAAGTATATATAACATAAAAATTGCCATTTCAACCATTTAAAAAATATTTTATTTATTTATTCATGAGAGACAGAGAGAGAGGCAGAGACATAGGCAGAGGGAGAAGCATGCTCCCTGCGGGGAGCACAATGGGGGAGCTCGATCCCAGGATCACACCCTGAGCCAAAGGCAGACACTCAACCACTGAGCCACTCAGGCATCCCTCAACCATTTTTAATGTACAGTTCAGTGGCATTGGTTACAGTCACAATGTTGTACAATCATTACTACTTCCTACTTTCAAAACTACTTTATTACCCCAACTAGAAACTGTGCATTAAATAATAAAACAACATACTTCATCTCCTTCAGTCCTTGATAACCTGTGGCCTATTTTCTAGCTCCATGATTTTGCCTATTCTAGATATTTTATAGAAGTAGACTCATGCGGTGTTTATCCTTTTGTGTCTGGCTTATTTCACTTAATGTATTTTGAAATTTCATGTATATTATAGCATATATCAGAATTTCATTCTTTTTATGGCTAATATTCCATTGTATGTATGTACCACACTTTTGTAACAATGTTACATTAGTATCAAGTGTACAACATAGTCAAACTTCTCTTCTCTATACATTATGCTATGCTCACCACATAGCTACAGTCACCATACAATGCAATTACTGTATCATTGACAGTATTCCCTATGCTGTGCCTTCTATTCCCATGACTTATTCATTCTGTAAGTGGAAGCCTGTAACTCCCACACCCCTTCACCCATTTTGCCCACCCCCACCCTCCTTCCTTCTGGAAGCCGTTAATTCTTTGCATCTATAGGTCTGATTCTGCTTTTTGTTTACTCATTTGTTTTGTTTTTTAGATGCCACACGAGTGAAATCATGTGGTATTTGTCTTTCTCAGTCTGAAATTTTCACTTAGCACAATACCCTCTTGGTCCATCCATGTTGCTGCAAATGGCAAGATCTCATCTATATGGCTCTGTAATATTCTGTGTGTGTGTGTGTATGTGTATACTATTCTTTATCCATTTGTCTACTGATGGACACTTAGGTTGCTTCCATATCTTGGCTGTTGTAAATAATGTTGCAATAAACACAGAGATGCATGAATCTTTTCAAATTAGTGTTTTGATTTTATTGGGTAACTACTCAGTAGTGGAATTATTGGATCATATGGTATTTCTGTTTTAAATTTTTGGGAGGAAACTCTATACTGCTTTTCACAGTGGCTGTACCAATTTATATTGCCACCACAGTGCATGAGGGTTCCATGTTCTCTACGTCCTCGCCAGTACTTGTTATTTCTCATCTTTTTGTTTTTAACTATTTTTACAAGTGAAAAGTATTATCTCATTGTGGTTTTGATTTGTCCTTCCCTGGTGATTAGTGATTAGCATCTTATCATGTGTCTGTGGATCATCTGTATGTCTTTTGAAAAATGTCTCTTCAGGTCCTCTGCCCATTTTTAAATCAGAGTGTTTGGTTTTTTTGGCATTGAATTGTATAAATTCCTTTTTATTTTGGATATTAACCCCTTATTAGATATGTCACTTGCAAATAGCTTCTCCCATTTAGTAGGTTGCCTTGTTATATTGTTGGTTTCCTTTGCTGACAAAGGCTTTTTATCTTGACGTAGGTCCGATAGTTTATTTTTGCTTTTGTTTTCCTTGTCTTAGGAGATATATCTAAAAAAATATTGTTACAGCCAATATCAGAGAAATTACTGCCTGATTACTCTTCTAGAATTGTTATGGTTTCAGTTCTCACATATAGGTCTTTAATCCATTTTGAGTTTATTTTTGTGAATGGTGATAGAAAATGGTCCAGTTTCCCCAGAACCATTGGTTGAAGAGACTTTCTTTTCCCCATTGCATATTCCTGCCTCCTTTGTCATAGATTAATTAACCATATAATGGTGGGTTTATTTCTGGGTTCTTTATCCCATTGATCTATTTTTGTGCTAGTCCCATACTGTTTTGATTATTATACCTTTGTACTTTATCTTGAAACTATGATACCTCCAGTTTTGTTCTTTTTCAAGATTACTTTGGGTATTCGAAGTCTGTGGTTCTGTACCAATTTTAGGATTGTTTGTTATAGTTCTGTGAAAAATGCTCTTGGTATTTTGATAGGGATTGCATTGAATATTTAGATTGCCTTGGGTAGAATGGATATTTTAAAGTATTCTATTCCGTGAACATGGAATATCTTTCCATTTATTTATGTCATCTTGAGTTTCTTTCATCAGTGTCTTACAGTTTTCAGAGCAGAGGTCTCTCACCTCCCTGGTTAAGTTTACTCCTAGATATTTTAGACTTTTGGGCACTCTTGTGAATGGGATTGTTCACTTAAACTCTCTTTCTGCTAGCTTGTTATTAGTCTATAAAAATGCAGTGGATTTTGGTATATTTTGTATCCTGCAACTACTGAATTAATTAGTTTTAGTAGTTTTTTGATGGAGTCTTTAGGATTTTCTATATGTAGAATCATGTCATCTGCAAATAGTGACCGTTTCACTTCCTCCTTACCAATATGATTGCCTCTTATTTCTTTTTTTAGTCTGATTACTGTGACTAGGACTTCCAATACCATGTTGAATAAAAGTGGTGAGTGGACATCCTTATGGTATTCCTCATAGAAGAAAAGTTCTTAGTCCTTCACTACTGAGTCTGATGTTGACTGTGGTTTTTCATACATGGCCTGTATTGTGTTGAGGTATGTTCCCTCTAATCCTGCTTTGTTGAGAGTTTTTATCATGAATGGTTGTCGAATTTTGTCAAATATTTTTTCTGTGTCTACTGAGAAGATCATATGATTTTTTTTTAAAAAAAGATTTATTTTAGAGAGAGATTGAGAGCATGAGCAGAGGGAGAGGGGGATTGCCTAGTGAGCAGGGAGCCATATGTGGCTCAATCCTTTGACCCTGAGGTAATGACCTGAGTGGAAATCAAGAATCAGATGCTTAACTGACTGAGCCACCCAGGCACCCCAAGAAGATCATATGATTTTTATCCTTCATTTTGTTGATATGGTGTATCCTGTTGATTGATTCGCAAATATTGACCCATCCTTGTATCCCCAGAATAAATCCCACTTGATCATCTGAATGATCTTTTTAATGTGTTCTTGAATGTAGTTTGCTAATATTTTGTGGATGATTTTTACAACTATGTTTATCAGAGATATTGGCTTATAGTGGGGTTTTTTTGGTGTGTGTCTGATTTTTGGTATCAAGGTAATGCTGGCCTCATAGAATGTATTTAGAAACTTTAGATTTTTTTGGACTAGATTGAGGAAATAGGTATTAACTCTTCTGTAAATGTTTAGAATTCACTTGTGAATCCATCAGGTCTTGCTTGTTTGCTTGCTTATTTATTATTTGTTTGGATGATGATGATGATGATGTTTGTTTGGATGATGATGATGATGATGATGAAGAAGAAGAAGAAGAAGAAGAAGAAGAAGAAGAAGAAGGAAGAAGAAAGAAGAAGAAGAAAGAAGGAGAAGGAGAAGAAGAAGAAGAAGAAGAAGAAAACAAGAACATGAGCAGGAAGGGGGAGAAAAATCCTAAGCAGGCTCCACACTCAGCATGGAGCTCAACATGCGGCTCAATTTCATAACTCTGAGATCATGACCTAAGCTGAAATCAGAAGTCAGATGCTCAAATGACTGAGCCACCCAGGTGTCCCTGGTTGTTTTTTATTTTCAATTTCATTACTAGTAATTGTTATGTTCAGATATTCTCTTTCCTCCTGATTCAGTTTTAGAAGATTGTATGTTTCTAGGAATTTATCCATTTCTTCTAGCTTGTCCAATTTTTGCTGTATAATTGTTGTAGTATTTTCTTATAATCCTTCCATATTTCTGTGGTGTTCTTTTCCTCTTTAGTTTCTAATTTTATTTATTTAGTTTCTAATATTTTCCTTGATGAGTCTGGCTAAGGGCTTATCAATTTTGTTTATCTTTGCAAAGAACCAGCTCTTGATTTTATTGACTTATTTTCTTTCTGTCTGTCTGTCTCTGTGTCATTTATTTCTGCACTAAACTTCATTATTTCCTTCCTTCTTCCTTGAGCTTTCTCTTTTTCTAGTTCTTTTAGGTGTATGGTTAGATTGAGCTTTTTTTCTGGGGTTTTTTTGTTTGTTTTTGGAGCTAGGTTTGTATTGTTACATATTTCCCTCCTAGAACTGTTTTTGCCATGTCCCAAAGATTTTGGACTGCTTTGTTTTCATTTTTCTCTATATGTTTTTTAAATTTTTTCTTTGATTTCTTTTTGACTCCTTGTTAAGCTCCACAAGTTTGTGGGGTTTTTAGGGTCTTTTGGTGATTGATTTCTAAGTTTCATACTGTTGTGGTTAGAAAAGATTTGTGGTAGATTTCAATCTTAAATCTATTGAGACTTGTTTTGTGGCCTAACATATGATCTGTTCTGAAGAATGTTTCATGTGCATTTAAAAAGAATGTATTCTGTTACTTTTAGATGGAATGTTCTGTATATGTATGTTAAGTCCACCTGGTCTAACGTGTTGTTCAAAGCCACTGCTTCCTTATTTTCTGCTTGGATGAAATATCCATTGACCCACTGTGTGTTAAAGTCCTCTGTCATTATTGTATTATTGTCAATTTTTCTATATTCATTAATGTTTGCCTTATGTATTTAGGTGTTCCTGTGTTGGGTACATGGATATTTACAATTATTCTGTCCTTTTGTTGGATCAATCCCTTTATCATTATATAATGGCCTTCTTTGATTCTCGTTACAGTCTTTGTTTTAAAGTCCATTTTGTCTGATATAAGTATTGCTACTCCAGATCCAGATTTTTTTCCCTCACTTCCATTTGCATGGAATATTTTTTTCTAGGCTTTTACTTTGTCTATGTGTGTCTCTAGGTCTGAGGTGAGTCTTTGGTAGACAGCATTTGTTTTTCTTTTTTTTATCCATTCTGCCACCCTTTCAATTACAGCATGTAGGTCATTTACATTTAAAGTAATTATTGGGGGGCACCTGGGTGGCTCAGTGGTTGAGTGCCTGCCTTTGGCCCAGGTCATGATCCCAGGGTCGTAGGATCAAATCCCACATCAGGCTCCTTGCAGGGAGCCTGCTTCTCCTTCTGCCTATGTCTTTGCCTCTCTCTGTGTGCCTCTCATGAATAAATAAATAAAATCTTAAAAGAAATAAGGTAATTATTGTTATGTACTTATTGCCATTTCATTATTTTTACCTGGTTGTTTTTGTAGTTCTTGTACTTCTTTTCTTGTTGTCTTTGTGATTGGTAAGTTTTGGTAGCATGTTTGGCTTTAAGTTAAAACACATCCCCCTCCCCCCCCCAAAAAAAAAACTTTATTTCATCCTGTCCTTCATGTTATCCATATATGCTGTTGTATTTTATATCTTTATTCATAATTGTCTAACATCTAATTATGGCAATTTCTTTTCTACTGAAAGAAGTTCCTTCAACATTTCTTGTAAGGCTAGTTTAGTGGTAATAGAATCACTTTTGGGGGAACTTCAATTCTGAACAATAACCTTGCCAGGTAGAGTAATGATGGTTGTAGGTTTTTTTCCATCAGTACTTTGAATATATCATGCCACTTTCTTTTGGCCTGCAAAGTTTCTGCTGAAAACTCAGGTGATAGCCTTATAGGGTTTTTCTTGTAGGTAACTTTTTGCTTTTCTCTTACTGCCTTTGAAAGTCTCTATTTATTTTTTAAGTAGACTCTATGCCCAATGTGGGGCTTGAACTCAGAACCCCAAAATCTATCTTTAACCTTTGACATTTTAATTATGTGTCTTGGTTTGGACCTCCTTGGGTTCATCTTGCTTAGAACTCTGTGCTTCTTGAACCTAGGTATCTATTTCTTTCCATACGTTAGGGAAGTTTTCAGCTATCATTTCTTCAAGTTTTTTCCCTTTTTCTCTTGCTGCTTCTTCTAGGTCTTCTACATGAGAATGTTTTTTCCCTTGATCCCTTAATCAACCTTCATTTGTTTATTATTATTTCTCTTTTTGTCATTCAGCTTGTGTGCTTTTCATTAGCTTATCTTCCAGATTGCTGATATAGTCTGCATCCTCTAATCTGTTGATCCTCTCTAATGTATTTTTGTTATTGTATTCTTCACCTCTGACTGGTTCTTTTTTACATTTTCTCTCTATTGAAGGTCTCACTGAGTTTGCTCACTCTTCTCTCCAGCCCAGTGAGCATCTTTATGATTGTTACTTTAAATTCTTTATCAGGCTTATTATCATCTCTATTTCATTTAGCTCCTTTTTCTGAGGTTTTGTCTTATTCTTTCTTTTGGAACAAATTTCTCTATTTCCCCATTTTGCTTGACTTCCTGTGTGTGTGTGTGTGTGTGTGTGTGTGTGTGTTTTAAGATTTTATTCATAAGAGACAGAATGAGAGGCAGAGACATAGGCAGAAGAAGCAGGCTCTGCAGGAACCTGATGTGGGACTTGATCCTGGACCCTGGGATTACACCCTGAATCAAAAGCAGACGCTCAACCACTGAGCCACCCAGGCATCCCCCTGTGTGTGTTTCTATGAGTTAAGCAGAATAACTACTCCTAAATTTGTTTTTAAGATTTTATTTATTCATGAGAGACACAGTGAGAGAGAGGCAAAGACACAGGCAGAGAGAGAAGCAGGCTCCATGCAGGGATCCCAATGTGGGACTTGATCCGGAGACTCCAGATCATGCCCTGGGCCGAAGTCGGCGCTAAACCACTGAGCCACCCAGGCGTCCCTCTACTTCTAAATTTGAAGTACATACATTCTTATGTATGGTCATCCCCTACGTGGATCTTATGTAGATCTTGGAGACTTTCACTGGCTGGAGATGTGGCGGCATGGGCTGGGGTGTCCCAGGACTCTCCACACAGTGGGCACCCTGGTAAGACAGGGTCAGTGTTTTCCCTGGGTTCTCCCTGCAGCAGGTGCTCTGGCAGGATAGCTAAAGCTAGAGTGGCTGCCTGTAAGGATATCTCAAAGCTCTACACCTAGAGGGAACCTTGGCCAGATATTTGAAGCTGACATGGGTATTATTCAGAGTATCCTGGGGGCTCCCCACACAGAGGGCACCCTGACAGGACAGCTGAAGTGCATATAAGCTCGGATTTCTGGAGGCACTATTTGTAGTGGGTGCCCTAGTGCAGTGGCTGGAGCTGAAGCAGTGTGTGGACCAGGAGACCCCTGAGCTCTTTGTACAGAGGGTGTCCTGGTAGGATAGCTGAAGTGGGTGCAAACAGGTATGTTCTAGGACTCTGTTCAGAGAGTGCCTTGGAGGGGTGATGGCTGGAGCCAAGGCAGGGTACATGCCTGGGAGGGAAGGGGTGTTGGGTATTCTGCACAGGGGTTGCCATTTATCCATTCACCTGTTGGTGGGCATTTAGGTTGTTCCTATCTTTTGGCTATTGTGAATAATGCTATTATGAACATTGATGTACAAGTATCTGAGTCCTTGCTTTAAACTCTTTCCAGTATATACCTGGGAAAATTGCTGGGTCATATGATAATCCTATGTTTAATTTTTGAGGAATGGCAAAACTGTTTTCAACATTGGCTATACCATTTTACACTCATACCAGCAATGTGCAAGAGATCCAGTTTCTCCATATCCTTGCTGACATTTGTTATTTTCCATTTTTGAAAAGAATATAGCTATCCTACCAGGTGTGAAGTGGTACAGACTTACATTTTCAAAGAATCACTGTGGAAACAGCATGGAGGATGTGCTGAAGGGGGAAAACCCAAGAGGCAGAGAATATAGCTGAGAAGTTCTTGCTAGGGATTGTTTTCTGACTATTGGTCTAAGAGAATGGTCCTGGACAGCAGGGCATGGAAAGGGAAGGACATATTATGATACGTTTAAAAGAGAATTGCTGATTGTTGGTTAAGGAAAGCAGGAATACAAGAAATGTTCAAATTTTCTGACTTGGTTACCTATGCGGAGCATGGTATCATACACTGAGATTAGGAGGTAGATGGTGAATTCAGTTTTGGACACAATGAAAACATGGTTATTTCTGGGATCTCCAACTGGGCACTTGGATATGAGGTTCTGGAACTCAAGGTTGAGGCCTTGTCTGGAGATATAGATGCATATATCATTGATGTTCAGAAAGCCATTGCAGTGACTAGCATGGATGCAATCCTTGGGGGAAATATATGGAGTGGGAAGACTTGGGGGCTGAGCATGTACTCTGGGGACACTCAGTCCTAAGCACTAAAAAGGGAGGAGGGAAATCTACCACAAATGTGAGAAGACATGGCTCTGATGTAGGAACAGTATCTCAGAAACCAAAGGAAGAGGGTTTTAAAAAGAGGAAGGCATGAAAAGGAGCAAATCTGGAGAACATTTTGATTGTATTTATTTCTAATTTCATTTGTCTTTGATTTAGGGAGAAAGCCTACATTTCATTCAAAATGCAGTAAAACTAGTTGTTAAGGAAAGCTTTCCTTGTGTTTTGAAAAAAAATATGTTTCTGTTGTATAAGATGCTACCCTAAGAAAGTGTGTCTAAGTAATGTGAACATTATTAATGTCAGAAAGTTTATTAAAATCCCTATGTAAAAATATGACTATAGGCCGAATGCCAGCATGGAGAAAAAAATACAGATAGTGAACTTACTAAATACCTACATTTTGCTGCAAACAAGAAATGAATTGTTTGGCTGATACACAATCATATGTCTTTTTTCTGTTCTACCAGAGACCATTAAATAATAGTATATTTGAATTTCATAAGTAGAGTAGGTTTTTCACCAAGAAGGCAAGTTCAGTGTTCATTTGCCAAAACATCTGCAATCAAAGCAAAAGCATGATTTAAAACAGCCAAAATTTACCTTTTGAAACTGAGGTAATGTGTATGTATATATAGTTCCAGACCATTATCAAGGAAATCGTTCACCTGTATAATTATTTTCTGTTTTATTCCCTAAATATGATATCTGGCTAAAAAGGGAAAAGAGAAAAGAAGCTAACTTAATCTGACCTGGTCTTTTGCTTCAGAGACCAATATCAGTGACAGGAGAGGCATGGTGGAAGGCATACCAGCCTTCACAGAATAAGCTTCATCTAGCCTCCTCTTAGGTATATGACCTTGGGCAGTCGTTAACCTTCCCAGCGTCACTACCTTTATCTGTAAAGTGGGGATGGTAACAACTACATGATTCTCAAATGTGAGAATTAAATATTTTTGATAAAGTACCACAACTATGAAGCTATTCTTTAGACAGAAGGAAAAGCATCCCTTAAGTTTTTATCTTAATGGTCATTTTTTATTTGGAGTATTTATAAGCATCTCTTTATAAAGTTTATTAATTTTTTCTATAAATAGAATGTATTATTTTTTAAGCAGGAAACTATTACTCAAAATACCTCAAGTAAATAAAATAGTTCAAAGGTAGGTTCAGCTTTTTTCACAGCTCAGAAAAGGATCAATTGTTGCATCAAGAGGAAAATTTGACAAGATGAATCAGAAGCCTTAAAATAGTTTTCCATAAAATTATATTTCTAGGGGTTTATCCTAGGAAAAATAATCAAATATGCATGAGCCATAATAGTATTAGCCATATTATTTCTAATATTGAAAAATTAGAATATTGAAATATCTAATAATAGAAATGATTAAATTATGGGCTATTTAATCAATTAAATCCTGTTCCCCAAGAATATTTGAAGCTATGGGAAAATATTCATGTTACAGTGTTTAGTGAATATGACAAGATATGAAAATTTATACTCTAATATCTGAATTTTATTATATAACATTCTATATATTATACATTCATATATATATTCTTTAAGATTTTATTTATTTAGTCATGAGAGACACAGGCAGAGGGAGAAGCAGGCTCCATGCAGGGAGCCGGATGTGGGACTCGATCCGGAGACTCCAGATCATGCCCTGGGCGCCACCTAGGTGTCCCTCACATATATGTTCTATTTATAGATGGAACACACACCTACATAAATAGACTACACACATACATATCTAAATTAAATAGTCAAAGATGTTTTTTTGTATGTATCGGGACACATGTTTAAGAAAGACGAGAAGGATGGGATGTCTGCCTTTGACTCAGGGCATAATCCCAGGGTCCTGCTTCTCTCTCTGCCTGTGTCTCTGCCTCTTTCTCTGTCTCTCATGAATAAATGAATAAAATCTTAAAATATTAACTGTGATTATTTCAAGGTTAGATTACAGGTGTTTTCCTCTGAGTTTTTCAAGTCCCCTCTCCTCAAAAAATGATGCATTCAGAAATATTTTAAATATATATTTTTAAAAACATCCCGCATATTATTCTCTCTTTATATGTAATGATCAGCACTGATTCTTATATTATTGTCTCTCAGTCTTTTTGGTAGTCTGAATGTTCTTTTCTAATAGGTTCTTTAGGAAGAGCTCATAGGATCAATGTGCCCCGAAATTTGGCAAATGTTAATAGTTTGTTTGCAGTTTTGTACTTAGAGGTCAGTTTGGATAGCTATAAAATCCTGGACTCATATTTCCCTTCCTTGAGTATCTTAAATTTGTTAAACTATTTTCTTTGGGCAATAAGAATTATTGAAAAATCTAGTGACGATCTTGTTTTCTTTTCCTTATTGGTGACTTGGCTTTTTGGCCTTGTTAATTTTTTTTAAAGAGTTTTACCTATTATATGAGGTTAGCCCATGGTTGGCCCTGCTGAAATTGTTTTGGTATATTTTCAATGTATAATTTCAAGATTTTTTTAATTTTAGGGAAGTGTTCTGGAATTGCAGTTTTAATGTTTATTTTGTTCTATTGTTTGGCATTCTTCATGATCCCTATCATATTTATATTGGGTTTGTGTGTGGTGTGAGAAGGTTGGCTTTTGTGTGGATTACTTTCTATTGAATGTTTTTAAAATCCCTTTCACCATTTGAGGTTTTTTTTTTTTCTTATTGTAGTTCAGTTGACAGGGTTATATCAGATTTGCATGTACAACATAGTGATTTGACAGTTCTACACAGTACTCAATGCTTACAATGATAAATGTACTCATCATTTGTCACCTTATGATGTTATTACGATATTATTGACTATATCCCCTCTGCTGTACTTTTCATCCCTGTGACTTATTTATAACTGGAATTTTTACCTCCAAATTCCCTTCATCTATTTTGCCAATCTCCTCATCTACCTCCCCTTTGGTGACCACCAGTTTCTTCTCCATACTTAAGAGTCTTTTTGTTTTGATACATTTGGAAATATATTTGAAAATTATATTTTTTATTTTTATTTTTTAAAGATTTTATTTATTCGAGAGAGAGAGAGAGGCAGAGACCTAGGCAGAGGGAAAAGCAGGCTCCCTCCAAGGAACTCGATGTAGGACTCGATCCTGGGACTCCAGGATCGTGCCCTGAGCCAAAGGCAGACATTCAACCACTGAGCCACCCAGGCATCCCTATATTCTTTTTAAAAATACTACTCAGTCTGCATAATTTTTTAATGTGGAACATATTTTGTCCACATCTGTTTATTTAACTTTAGTAGTGGTCTGGTAGTAACTACATTTCTTAATAAATACACATACACGTATGTATATATATATTTGGCATATTATGTTAGGGACTATACTACTGTTTTTTTTTTTTTTTATACTACTGTTAATATTACTGGCAAGTGAGGACTTTCCAGTTTGCAATGATATTAATTAAAAAATTGACAAAATAAATTCCTTTTATTTAAAGATCTGAGATGCTCAATTCATTTTTAGGCTATTTTAATACAGCCACCATGAACTATTTGGTTAAGCCAGCAATTGTTTTGAAAATTATTATATTCAGTATTATTTATATGAAAATTATATTTCTCAGAAATTAGCATGACATAATTTTTAAGCCAAGCACCAGTTATTGTTTACTGTCAGTTAACATAGTTTTTGTTGCTGTGATGGGGATGATGGCCTGTCAGCCTTGGGAGAGCTACTCCTTGTGTCGACAGTAATATTCATTTCCGGTCATTAGGAGCTCAGAGTAGCATTTCTAACCAAAGACTTACTAGGAATTAGGAGAATGGTACTTCACCTCACATTAATTTTCTTTTGAGAATTACATAAAAGCTGTTTCGTATAGTTTGATATTTTATCCTGCTTTTTTGTAGAATGGAAGATGGTGAACAATAAGTAAAAATGAATCAGGTGCATTGAATCATTGAGATTGGTAGACGGTAGGTAGAAAAGGGTGCCCATGCAAACCTTTAGCCAACGTAAAAGGCGACGTCAAGACAGAATTGATTCCTGAATGTTAGGTCTGTCTCATTCGTTATGCTCTGATAAGTGGTGATTATCAAGTACCTGTTACCTTTTCTATCCACTTGAATAACATTTTGTCTTAATGTGCCTTTAAATTTTTCTTAGAGGGATTCTTTCTTAAAATATTTTCTTTAGGCACCAGAGAAAAGCTGATTCATGCTATAAACAAATCACAATTACTTATGAAAAGCATCTGATTGTTAGGAATTCATCATAAATTCTTTGTCAGTTTCAACATATTCTCAATGTCAGCAAAAATTTTTCTGTATCTGGCAACATGGCCAGATCTCAGTTTTGCTTTATCTTCACTTATACTGGTTTTTGATAGGATTTACAAAACACTGACATGAGTTAAAGTGGAATTAACAGTACACAGAATTAAGAGCAAGGTCCCTGCTGCTAACTTGTCAAGCAGAGGACCAGCCTCTGGCAAATAGGCCTTTCCTTATTACCATCCTCCAGAAATCTTTTCACGTGCATCTCCTTCAAGTAAAGTGCCTTATTCAAAAACTAGCTATTTCTGCCTTCCTCTGAGTTTCCTATCTCTTATAATCATCATTCATTTTTCTCACAGTGGCCTTGCTCCACCACTTGTTCTCACCTGTCTCTGACTCCTACCTCTGAGATAGAACACCCCATCTGCTGTACATTCCTGGAATCAGGCATCTCTGTCCACTGCTATTGTCTGTGCTAGTGGGTAATACTGGTAGAAACGAGAGGTGATAATTCTAGCAAGAGGATAACTAGAACATTCTTCTAATCATAAAATTTTAGGGACACCTGGGTGGCTCAGCAGTTAAGCATCTGCCTTTGGCTCAGGGCGTGATCCCAGAATCCTGGGATCGAGTCCCACATCGGGCTCCTGCAGAGAGCCTGCTTCTCTCTCTTCCTGTGTCTCTGCCTCTCTGTGTGTGTCTCTCATGAATAAAAATACTTTTTAAAAAGCATAAAATTTTAATCTAAAAATTACTCATGAATGGACCAAAGTATGAGTCCATGACTGAATTTTATGTGAACATACATATAATTTGAATTCCATCCAGTTCACTCAAAAGTACATCTTTTGTTCCGGGAATGCATTACCCAAGGGTGAATGTTTGGCGAGGGAGGGGAATATTATCTTCAGCAGTTTTCATTAGTGTTCTCCCCTCCCTCATTCTTTTATGTGGAAAGATTACATTTCCTTTTATCTAATTTAAAGTTGCTATAAAGACAGGTCAAAGCAAGTCTCCTATTTCTTTCCCATCAGATTGTCTTTTTAAACTCTTCTTACATGGAAATTCTGGAGGTGCCATGATCTAAGTGTTGTAGGAGAAACAGACAAATGTTTATAGTTAAGTATATGAAGAGTAAAGAACTTAATTCAAATGTAAGATAAAAATGTAAGGTACACATTTTCCCCCTACATTTTACCATCTATGAAGAATATCAGTGGCGTCTTCTGGTTAATTGGCAACATTTTTCTTTCTTTGTGATGTATTAAATAATACCGAATTTCTGACAGATGGTGGCTTAGGTTTGGTGACATATGGTAGCAGTATAAGAGGTATTGAGGTAGCTGAGAGAGGAAGGTGATTAATCATGCAGTAGTCACAGAAAGTTTACTGGGAGAATAACCAAGCTTGGTTTTGAAGAAGGAATAAGGAATAGATTTTTTTAAGGAATATAGAAGGGAAGGACATTCTAAGCTTAGTAAAGAGCAAGTCAGAGGAGATGTGAGAGACTTGGCATGTGCAAGGATTAGCAAGTCATTTGGCATTGCCACTGAATAGTAACATTTGGAGATGTTGGGAAAGCATGGAGAGATGAAACTGGAAATGAGGGATCGAGCCAGGTCATAAAGAACCTTGGGATGTCATTAGGGAGCTTGGCTCTCCCTCTTAAGCAGTGAAAATACATTTTAGCAGTTTTATACAATGGAATTAGATGACTTCATTTGTTTTAGAATGATAATTCTGGACGTCAGGGTTTGTATAGACTGGAGGAGGAAGACCCTAGAAAGGTTAAAGGCTTAACCTACCCATGAAAGCAGGTTAAAAGGCTTTCATGGGTAGTGTCATGAGCCAGCACCTAATGAATTAAGGCAGTGACCGAGTGGATAGAGAAGAAAAGACATATATAAGAACTGTTTTAAGAACTAGAACCTATAGGAGTTTGTGATTATTTGGCTCTTCAGAGTAAAGAAGGAGGAAGGGTCTAGAATGAGCCTAGTGATGTCAGCAACCAAGATTAAACTCTACAGGAATAAGTCAGGGGTAATGGAAGAAATAAAATGGGGTAAATTCAAAGAACTAGTCATTATGGGGTTACTTGAGGCTTAAGGCACTTGTGAATCATTCAGGTGTGTAATTCAAGTTCCGAAGCTCAGCAATGGGGTGAAGTGTGAATGAGATAAAGATGTAGTAGTAAGTAGCTTATGAACAGCTCTAAAGGCTTGGAGAGGAGGAGATATCCCAGGGTGAAGCTGTGGGGTGAGGAGAAAGCAGAGCCAAGTGGGGAACTTGGAGACACCGCTATTTAAAGAAAAGAGGAAGAGCCAATAAAGAGACTAAGGGACTGAGTGGAGCAGAGAGGATGGAGGAGCAGGAGAGGTCACGGGAGCCAGCCAAAAGATGAGGAATGAAGTACTGTCAGCTTCAAGGCAGGGATCAGCAAGGAGTTGCCTCAAATAAGGAGGACCTCGCCAGGCATAGTGTCAGCGGCTGGGGGCTTGTGCAAGGTTGATTTGAACAGATGGAAACGTGCCTGCTTGAGAAGGGAAAGGCAGGGTGGAGATGGTGCTCTCCAGAAGCTGGCCAAGAAGGGAAGACAGTAGCAACATAAAAACCCCCAGAAGTGAGGAAAGGTGGGGGAAGAGGTTCGCACACACCTGTAGCCCCATGGGAGGGAGCTGTGGAGGAGAAAGAATGAGGTGAAGATGCTGAGGATGGAAGCCCACACCAGAGAGGAGTGATCTGTAATAGGAGGCTACCCAGCTCTTCCTCTGAAGACTGACGGAAGTTCTCAAATGACCCACAGGGCTCCCAGACCCATCTTAGTTCATGAAGGTTTCTGGAAATAAGATAGGGAGGAAGGAGCATGGAGGAGAGAGGAGCCTCCTCAAGCTCCAGCCAGTGCCTCCAGGGTAACTGCGCGTCTACTCAAGGTCAAAAAATAAAGAAGGTTCTTTTCCTTCTTAGAGAAGCTCATAGCCAGACAGAAAAGCGGAGGAGAGATAAAATGAACAACCTGATTGAAGAGCTGTCTGCAATGATCCCACAGTGCAACCCCGTGCCACGGAAGCTGGACAAGCTTACAGTTCTAAGAATGGCCGTCCAACACTTGAAATCTTTAAAAGGTGAGTTTGGAAAAGGCTCCTGCACTTGGATTTGCAAAGTCCTCCCTGTAATCGAGGTCCCGGATTCATTGGTTTTGCTGTTGGTGGCTATTGAAATTCTGTACGGATGTGTCTTTCAACTTTACAGGCATCTGGGGTTTTGTTGTTTGTTTGTTTGTTTTTGGCTTATAGGCATCAATTTCGAGGCTTGCTCATATTCTGTATGTGGAGAGAATACTAATCTGGGTATCGAAAATCTTGGTTTCAGGAAAAGCTTTATCTTAAATGCATGCAGTAGGTCTCTCCATTTGTGTCATCTTCAATGTCTTTCATCAGTGTCTTAAGAGTTTTCAGAGTACAGTTCTTCCACTGCGAAAATTTATTCCTAGGTATTTTATTCTTTTTGATGCAATGGTAAATATGATTGTTCTCTTAATTTTCTTTCAGCTAGTTTGTTAATAGTGTAGAGAAATGCAATGGATTTCTGTATGTTGATTTTGTATTCTGCAAGTTTACTGAATCCATTTATTACTTCTAATAGTATTTTAGGGAGTCTTTAGGATTTTCTATATGTAGTATCTTATCCACATAGAGTTACAATTCTCCTTCCTTACCAATTTGGGTGCCTCTTCTTCTTCTTACCTGATTGCTGTGGCTAGGACTTCTGGTACTATGTTGAATAAAAGTGGTGAGAATGGACATCCTTGTCTTTTTCCTGGTCTTCGAGGAAAAACTCTCAGCTTTTTCCACTAAGGATTAAGCTAGCTCTGGGTTTGTCATTTATAGCATTTATTATGTTTGTTGAGTTTTTCTGAATGTTGAATTTATCAAATGTTTTTTGATAAATTTAAAATGCATCTGTTAAAGTGATCATATAATTTTTATCTTTCATCTTATGATGTGTATTATGTTGATTGATTTGCAGATACTGAACCATCCTTGCATCTCTGGAACAAATCGCATTTGATCATGGAAAATGATCCTTTTAATATATTGTTAAATTTGGTTTGGAAATATTTTGTTGGGGATATTGGTGTGCTGGTATATCGGTCTGTAATTTTCTTGTTTTGTGGTATCTTTGTTTTTGGTATCAGGGTAATTGGCCTCAAAGAATGAATTTGGAAGTTTTCCTTTCTCTTCTATATTTTGGAATGATTTGATAAGGGTAGGTATTAGCTCTTTAAATGCTTGGTAGAATTCAACTGTGAAGCCATCTGACCCTGGACTTTTGTTTATTTGGAGTTTTTTTATTACTGATTCAAATTTAATTACAGGTAATCAGTTTATTAAGATTCTTCCTGATTCAGTTTTGGGAGATTGTAGTTTCTAGAAATTTATCATTTCTTCTAGTTGTCTAATTTTTTTGCATATTTTTTATAGTCTTTTTAAATCTCTTGTATTTTTGTACTGTTGGTTGTAACTTCTCTTGCATTTCTGATTTGATTCTTTTTCTTGAGGAATCTAGCTAAAGTTTAAACAATTTTGTTTATTTTTTTAAGTTTCTATTTCATTTATTTCCACTCTGATCTTTATTATTTTTTTCCTTTTACTGACTTTGGGTTTTGTTTGGTCTTTTTCTAGTTCCTTTAAGTCTAAAGTTAGATTGTTTGAGATTTTTCTTCTTTCTTAAGGTGGGTCTGTATCACTATAAACTTCCCTCTTAGAATTGCTTTTGCTGCATCCAAGAGATTTTGAACCTTTGTTTCTATTTTCACTTGTCTTCATGTATTTTTTTCTTTTCCTCTATGACTTCTTTGTTCACCCACTGATTGTTTAGTAGCATTTTTTAATTTGGCCTCCACACATTTATTTGTGTTTTTCTAGTTTTGGCGGGGGGGGGGGGTTCTTTTGTAATTGATTTCATTTCATAGTGTCATAGTCAGATGTTTGATTTCAATCTTTTTTAAACTTCAGTCTTCAACTTATTGAGACTTGTTTTATGGCCTAACATGTGATCTATCCTGGGGTGTGTTTCATGTGCACTTGAAAAGAACTTATATTCTGTTGGTTTTGGGTGGGATGTTTTGTGTATGTATCTCTCTGTTAAGCCCATCTGTTACAATCTGTCAAAGCCACTATTTCCTTATTTTCTTCTGAGTGATCAATCCATTGATACAAGTAGGATGTTAAAGTCCCCTACTATTATTGCATTACTGTTAATTTCTCCCTTTGTCTGTTAATGCTTGCCTTACACATTTAGCTGTTCCTATGTTTGTTAGATGCCTATTTATAACTTTGATATCCTCTTGTTGAATTAATGGCCTCTCTCTCTCTTGTGACAGTGTTTTAAAGTCTATTTTGTTGATATAAGTGTTGCTACTCCATCTTTTGCTTTGCTTTCACTTGGAGTATCTTTTTTCATTCCTTCAGCCTGTGTCCTTAGCTCAGAAGTGAATCGCTGGTAGGCAGCATGTAGTTGGGTCTTGTTTTGTTATACATTGAGTCACCTTATATTTTTTTATTGGAGCATTACATTTATTTGCATTTAAAGTTATTTGTGATAGATATATGGGCATTTAAAAATTGTTTTCTGGTTGTTTTTGTAGTTCTTTTCCATTCCTTTCATCTTTCCCTTCCCTTGTGATTTGAGGACTTTCCTTAGGGTTATGCTTGGATTTCTTTGTGTATGTATTGTAGGTTCTTGGTTGTAATTACCATGAGTTTCATATATAATATCCTAATTGTATAGTAGCCTACATTAAGTTGATGGTCTTTTAACTTTGAACACATTTTAAAAACGCTACATTTGTACTCTTCTTCTCCACATTTTATATATGTCACATTTTACATCTTTCTGTGTATCCCTTGACTAATTCTTGTAGATATTATTTTACTACTTTTGTCTTTTAACTGTCATACTAGCTTTGTAAGTGGTTGATCTGCTACCTTTACTGTATGTTTGTTTTTACCACTGAAATATTTTTCTTTCATAATTTTCTTCTAGTTATGGCCTTTTCTGCTTAAGAAGTCCATTTAACAAAAAATAGAATCTTTAAATCACCTTCCTTGGATTTCTACAGGTGGTAGACAGTGACTCCTATACTCCAACCAGCTAGCTGACTGTGTGCAGATCTGGAGAGTAGACAGTGGGGAAAAGAAAGTACAGCCTTGATCCCTTCAGTGCCATGCAGAACAGCATAAGTGTGGGATCTACTCAGCAGGCTTCCTTTTGGGAGTGTGACTCGAGGTCTCGTTTTCCTAACAATCCGTTGTGAAACAAAATTCTCTTTTACCCACAACGGGATCTTGCATAAGCTGTTTGCAATAATTCTCTTGAACCTTTTAGCCATGAACATTTGCAGGCCCAACTGAGGTCATTTGATTGCAACTCTAAAGTTACCCAACAGTTTTCACATTCGCAGTGCCGAGGGAGGAGGACCTAAGGGAAAAGTCATGAATCCATCAACTAATTCAGCAAACAGGCACTGAGCATCAAGTAGTTTCCTCTCTGTGCTGGGAACTTGAAAAGGAAGGAACGAGATCTCTGTGCTCTTGGGGTTCACAGACCCAGGAAGAGATCATTAAAATCCAGGGTAATAAGTGCTACAGTGGAAGCAAGAGTGAGAGAACAACAAGAGAAGTTCAGTAGGACAATTTACTATCTAAATCCAGAGCAGATTCCTTGGACCAGAGCTCAGGTCTTTGCCATCGGCCCTTCTGAGGGGTCAAGGACTCATCACAGGTCCTGAACATACCCTTTGGTCGGTGCTGCCCACAAGTGAGAGGACTTAAGGCAACTGGGTCTGTCTGCTTTCCAGTGCACTTACCGGAGTATACCACCCAACTTGCTCCACAAAAGCCAGGACACCAGATCAACCAGAGGGCTGCACATGGATCATGTTATTTTGGTTCTTACATAATGATAGAAGGATGGTGAAGTGAATTTTTACACTATGCTCTAAACAGTGCTTCTCAAATTATCGGGGTCAGGGACAAGTGTTACCCACCCCCACCCATTATAAAATAGTTATTGAAAAAATGATCATGGGCTGGGGCACCACCACAGTGTCACATTTACATAAAAGTGTCTAAAAATGCTTGTTCTTAATTTTTTTAAAAGATTTTATTTATTTAATCATGAGAGACACAGAGAGAGGAGGGGGGGTGGGCAGAGACACAGGCAGAGGGAGAAGCAGGCTCCATGCAGGGAGCCTGACATGGGACTCAATCCTGGGACTCCGGGATCACACCCTGGATCAAAGGTGGCACTAAACTGCTGAGCCACACGGGCTGCCCTTGTTCTTAATTTCTGTACTCACCGGCCACAGTTTGCTGATGACACTGATCTGCAGACCATGTCCTCCAGAGAAACTGTGGGTATTCCGTGTATGCAATTATAATACTGGGGCTCAGTATTGGGGTACAGTGGTGCATGCATGTAGGTCCCAGAGGAGACCTCCTGGGTTCAAAGCCTGGCTCCCTGACTTACTAGCTCTGTGACTTACTCAAGTAATTACTTAACATTCTAATCCTCAACTTCCACATCTATAAAATAGGGATAACGCATTTACCTCATAGGATCATTGTTAACAGTAAATAAAAACACCTATAAAGGGCAAGCGCGGTGTTTACTCACGGTGCAGGTGGGGGTAGGAGGGGGAAGTGTTACTGTGATTTTCATCATTTTAACCTAATGAAAACTGTGATAAAGGTAAGCGATCACATTTCCTTGTTTGTTTTTGCCATCAGAAATCTGCTAATCCAATTTGTTATCCCTCATTGGCACAGGTACAGACTATCACAGTGAGTGTTTTATTAACACACCTCACCTTGGCTCAGCTCTGCCCCTGCCCACCCCCCTCATCATTTTCTCCTTAGCATGTCCTTGCTTACTGTTGGGGCTCACCCATTCTGGCCGGTTCACCCTGACAGGAGTTCCCCAGCATACTTCTATCAGCCTTGCTTCAGGCCAGACAAGCAGATGTCACTGTCTTGCTCAACTTGACTTATTGCTCTACCCTGGCCTGGAACTGAATCTGTATCTTTGGGCTCTTTCTCAACTCCCTCCACAAGGTTGCTGTGTAGTAATTAGAATACCAAGAAATCACTTGAGGGGAATTCTTGGAGGCCTACCTAGAAGGTAGATTCTGAAAGAGAATTTCATTTGTTTATGCCAGGCTCATAGGGTGCTATCAGTCTGAGAAGACTTTATCAAGTAAGACCATGAGGGTTTCTGCTTTTCTGGGGGTTTTCCCACCACCACGTAGGTATTTTGTGAGTTTGGGCTGCAAATCCATCCAAGGGCCAATTTGTGATTAAAATGTCCCAGGGTGGAGAAGAGAACAACAACAAAAACCTCCTAGAGTATTAACCTTGTTTCTCTTGCAAAAGCAACTTTTCTTGCGGGCCTCCGGAAGACAGGCTTGAGGTTAGGGAAGTTGAGAAGTATAATTCAGGGAAAATTATTTACCTGTGAATCAGCTTTGCCTGGAGGGTATCTGAGGGTAGGGCATCCTCCGGGAGGGCATCTGGGCTTAGTGGACTGTCCCTTGCGCCCCCTTGTGGCCACGAAGGGCTTTCTCCTGTCGAGGTCAGTGTATGCCTTCAAGGCAAATGTGATTTGGTGCCTCTCTTACTCCTCTCAACCAAACTTTTAACTAGATTGTGACCTGCTGGTTCCTCATGTTGCCAACTGTTCAGTTAGAGACTTTTATTAGAATACAATAAGCTCTGTGCTAAGGGCTTAAAATGATTTCATTTATATTTTATACATTTTTATATTTTATCAGATGTCTCTATATTATTAAAGAGCCATATGGAAAATCTTATGAATCTGTAGAAGTGGTTTAAAGTTCTACAGTCTTCCTATTTAACATAATTCACATGATTTTTTTTTTTTTGAAGTAGGCTCCCAGGGATGCCTGGGTGGCTCAGTGGTTGAGCTCAGGTCATGATCCTGAGGTCCTGGGATTGAGTCCTGCATCCCTACCCTATGCGGAGCCTGCTTCGCCCCTTGCCTAGGTCTCTCATGACTAAATAAATAGAATCTTTAAAAATAAAAAAATAAAATAAATAAATAAAGTAGGCTTCATTCCCAGCATGGAGCCCAACATGGGGCTTGAATTCACAGCCCTGAGATCAGGACCTGACCTGAGATCAAGAGTCAGGTGCTTAACCAACTGAGCCATGCAGGTGCCCTTGATCAGTTTTAAGAAGCTAACAAATTGTAGAGTTAACTAGATTCTTGAATATTGTTGAATATTTTTCTAGTGTTATAGAAAATATATTTCTCTTTTTAAATATAGCTCCTACTGTCTACACATTTAAGTATAAGGGAATAAGTGGTTCCAAGAATGGACAGTATAAAAGCAGGACATGTTAATCTAGGAACAATGAAGAATGATTACAATAGTGCTAAAATACCATCTCCAATGCAGCAGCAGCAGTGCTCGTTTTCCTTGAGCGCTTACTATGTCTCCAACTCTACTATATTTTCCATAACTTCTGGACTTATTTTTAGGTATGACAAGTTCTTATGCAGGAGATAATTATAGACCTTCATTTATTCAGGATAATGAACTGAGACACTTAATCCTTAAGGTAAGTAAAGAGTTCTTTTTGTCTAAGCTATATTTGTCCTTTCAATTTTACCTGAATGGGAGGCGAATTTTCTTCAGTTTGCTTCCTGCTGTAAACACACATACTACACTATATTACCCTTAATACAAAAATAAATTGCACAGGTAACCATGTCTTAGCTGATTAGAGTGGAGACAGAGGATAGGCACTTTCCAAAGTATGGAGCAAAACTTGTCTTTAATCCTAAACCAACACTGCGTACTGCATCACCTCCTACGCCATGGGATCTGTTCCCCTCCATCACCATCTCCTTCAAGGCCATCTACTTTGTATCTTACTCCTTTAGGATCCTGTTCTCTGCACATTAGCCAGTTACTGCTTACTGAGCTATTAGTTGATGCTTTGACATTTCTGTTTTCATTTCATATGCATGGGTTTTCAGATTCACTCGTCTAAAGGTTTATTTGACGTCATTGGCTTATCCTGCCCCCAGGAGGTGATAAAAGTCTTGATCTTGTTATGACTCGTGGGCTTTAAACTGTAGCATAATTAAACAAATATTCTTCATATACATATGTACTTTTCCATTTTTCTTTTAATTTTTTAAAAACCTCTTCTTTGATTTCAACATCTGAATTTAGATATAATATTCCTGATAGGAATGTAGAGGAATTTTTTGAAGATCAAGATTTTTAAAGTTAGTAAAATGTACAGTACACTTTGGAAGCTTTCTCACCAATCTTTAAGGTTTTTTTTTTTTCAGTCATAATTTAATACCAGTTATGCCCTTAAGAATGTCTTCCTAACTCACTTCATGTTTGTTTCCAGTTAATCAAGGAAATGTCCAGTGGAGTGCTAGACTCATCCCATGTCCATATGTATCCATTTCCATATAGGCTGCTTCAGAAGGGATATACTGGAAAGATTTCAGTGGGAGTAACTAATGTTAGAATCTTTTAAGTTTGGTTTTAAATGAGTGATACATTATTCAAAAAGTATATTATAGGATGTCTTCTCTTTTCCTTGTCCCTAGTCTGCATGGTCCCTTCATCTCAGGACATCCTCGGGTAATTGTTATTGATGTGTTTGATATCTTTCTAGTTTCTATATATTGTATAAAATTTGGTATATGTCATTTTTGTATTGCAAAATATCTCAACCAAATATTCCATGGCTAAACTTCCCATGTCAAATACTAGTTTAGACTGAGATTTAATTTGACGTTCTTCATATAGGAAAATTTCCTAATTTTACTAGCTCTATGACCACTCTTGCCACAGTAATTTTCACAGTATCTGAATATGTGTAAGAAAGACATTTAAATGTATTCACTTTTATATTTTTAAATCCTAGACTGCAGAAGGTTTCCTATTTGTGGTTGGATGTGAAAGAGGAAAAATTCTCTTCGTTTCTAAATCAGTCTCCAAAATACTTAATTATGATCAGGTATCCAAAACTGAGGATATTTTTCCACACGATGTTTAATCTTTTTGAACATGTATTTCTGAGTTCTCTTCCTGAACCCTATCTTCCCCCTGGGTTATGGGTTTAGGCTCTGCTAGGTTAAAACTCCCCCACCTACCCAAAGAGATGGAAAGATGTATGGAAAGAGTATGGCTTTTGATTACCGATGAGGGTGTTCACTATCTGATCTCCAGCAAGTTATTTGATTTTCCTGAGCTGTAGCTTTAACTTATGTAAAAAGGGGAAATGTCTTAAGATGTAAAGACAAAACAGCTGTCATATTTGAGATTGTCTGAAAAATGTTAGTTGTCTGTTTCCTCCAAAGACAGCATTATTATTTTTTTAGCATTATTATTTATTATTAGGCTATATGCATTGCATAACTTTTGATCTAAGCTCTGGCAACAAACTCTAAAATTAATCCTTTATTTAACTAGCTTTATAATCTCTTCCTGAACACTATTTGATTTGCACTAGTTACTCAAAAGCCATAGCTTTTATTTTATTATTATTGTTATTATTTTAGCTTTTTATTTTATTAGTAGTAACTAATACTAATCCAACTAATACTAATAGTTCCCATTAATTTCACCTATAATCTCCCCAAACATGAAAATGTGGGAGACATAACATTCACAGATAATGAGTTAAATAACAGAAGAGGTATTACGAGCCTCCATACAAAAGGAGTAAGAACCAAATGAATCATGCAACTGATTGTAGCTACAGAGGAGACACAAAGGCAGAGTAAGACTTTATTGTTCTATTTCTGAACAGGAGAGAGAATATCACACAGAGATAACTTCCGATTCCGGATAGCACTTAAGTTCCAAATTAGTGAATCCCGTCCCACTGGGCACTGACCTAGCATTTTAGATCATTCGAGAGACATATTGACTACTCAGGAGGACTTTGGAATCCCTACATATAGGGTCTGGTCCTTAGCTTTTCAGATTCAGAAGCCTGATTTGCTTTGAAGCATAGTTATGGGTAGAAACTTATTTTTAAAAATATGAAATATCTAACCACCAAGCAATCCAGGCTATTTGTCCATTTGTTCTGTCCTCTATAAGAACGTCTACTTAGGTAATATAGGATTTCACATCAGAGATGATCACTGTAGGCTGCTTAGACTTTAAGATGAGCAGAGAAGGAGAGGAAGACATTTTGAGTAGAGGAGTAAAAGGCAATTTACTGGAGTGGCTAGGGAATTATAAGTTTGTAGAGAAAGGGTAATGAATTGTAGGTGATGAAACCATGCAAGTAAAGGCATAGACATGGGAATGCTGTACATATTGGCATAAGTGGAATGGGAAGTAGGAAGTATTCCCGGGTGGATTTTGTTTTTTAGTCACACCATAAAAATCACAGATACTCTGACTTCCATATTATAAATACAATCTCTTTACTTTTATCAAGAATAAGAAAATTTAATCATAATGTGATTTAGAAGCAACAAGTGAATTGGGGGATGTTAACAAGGGTTCATTGTGTGTTCCCAGATATGTTTTGTGTGCATGCATTTCTATCTACAAGTATCACTGAGCTTTTAACACTAAGTTAATGTCACACAATGTGGTAGATGTATCTTTGAGCTTAAGAAAACACTTTTAATAGTATTTACCATATGTTTATATGAAGAAATGTAGAAAAATTATGGTACTGAATTTAAATGAACATCTACCTTATAAATAGGCTAGCTTGACTGGACGAAGTTTATTTGACTTCTTACATCCAAAGGATGTTGCCAAAGTAAAGGAGCAACTTTCTTCTTCTGATATTTCACCAAGAGAGAAGCTGATTGATGCCAAAAGTAAGTGCTCATTTCAGCATGCCTATATAATATAATAATTATATAATTATATATTACATAAAAGCACAGCTATACAATATTTTGAAAAATTACCTGAATATGGTTTTATCAAGAGGAGGTTTAATAAACTTTATAATCGTTAACCTCAGAGTTCGAAAAACCATAACCATGTAGAGAATTCCTGTATTCGGACACACATAAAAAAACAAATACATGAAGATGGTTTGGGGAGAATGCAATTGCTTCATATTTGCCATTTTTATATGCTAATAAAACCTTCATAAGAAAGTATCATTTTGGGACTGAAAGATTGCTGGGGTTTCCATTATTTAGCTGTATGCTGAGAGAGAATTCTCTTTCTTATGAGTTAGGTCTACTCAATATGAAAGACCTTGTATAATTGGGCTTTGGCAGTGTAAATATTCTTTATCTTCTCTGAAAATATGTCTTTGGAAATGCATGGTGCCAAACAATTATTTATAATATAAGTAACTATGCTTTACACCACTGATTACCACTGTGAGTTTTTTTCATATAAAAAATTTTTAATTTCATTTCACATAGATTACCTCTGTTTCCACCCATAGGGGAAAAAATGAAAATAAATTGCAAGTATTTACAAATTATAAAAATATGATTGGCAAATACTCTCTTTGATATATTTCATTTTGTGGTTTACTGCACAACAATGTCATTGTTTTAAATAACCATTTTTCTTTTTCAGTTTATTTTTTTAAAAAGGTAATCATTTTAAAATGTGTCTCTCCTGACATTTCTTATCTATATGAAAATATTTTTTTCTACCTGTTCTCTTGCCTCCTCCTGCTATGAAAGCTGGTTTGCAAGTTCATGGTAACTTTCACAGTGGAAGGACTCACGTGTATTCTGGCTCAAGGCGATCCTTTTTTTGTCGGATGAAAAGTTGTAAAATCTCTGTCAAAGAAGAACATGAATGTTTATCCACCTCAAAGAAGAAAGGTATCATCACTTTAAAATGTCAAGTGATTTAAGGCATAGAAATGAAATTAATGTCCTAAGACCTTTCTATGCAGAAATAATGAAGTGTATGGTTAAGGCAAATAATTGAGGCCAAAAGCACCTATGGAAATAAGATTTTTTTTTTTTAACCAGACTTATTTAGATTGACTTATAATAGCTTTCAAATTTATCAGGTAATTACATATTTATTTTATTGCCCAAGATTTTAATGGTGTTGAAATGGGAAAAAGAGTGTGAAGAGAGATTGAAATAATTTTTTGTTGTGACATCCCATTATTACTTTTAAAATATGAAAGTTAGATCTATTTGATCAATTTTGGTGAAAGTTTACTAAGATGTTCCGAGTGTAGTTTCAGTTCTTTTGGTTCTTTGGTAAATATTTCTAGTTCTGTTTTCTTGTGATTCTTTTATTAGATTTGTCTGATTTACATTTTGAATTGATTTAATCCTCATCTATTTTACTTGACTGAGAAGTTCTGGGGACTTCAAAATGTCTCACACTGTTTTGCCTAAGAACACATTAACCTATTAAATATAGGATTTCCTATGCAAATCTTAATGTGAGATTTGCTTTCACATCCTTTTTTAAAAAAGATTCTATTTATTTGACAGAAAGTGCACAAGCAGGGGGAGTGGCAGGTAGGAGAAGCAGGGAGCCTGATACAGGGCTCAATCTCAGGACCCTGGGATCACGACCTGAGTTAAAGGCAGATGCTCAATCAACTGATCCACCCAGGTGCCCTACTCTAAGGATAAATATCCTTTAAAAGGATATTTATACTGAGCTGCAAGATTCCATTTATTTACGAGTTTTAGTCAAATCTTTTTTGGCAACCACCTAAGATGATAATCACTCAATACTCACTTATTAAGCATGTACCTGTGCCAGATCAGAGACTGTACTAAGCGTTCTAATCCCCATGAGAATGCTATTCTTACCACTGATTTAGAATCATGGAAGAGAGACTTAGAGATTCAGTAACTTTCCTTCAGAAAAGGAAATTGGTTAAACTCGCACTTGAACCTAAACCCCCTACTCTTCTGATACACTGTAAAGAAACATAAGTGGAATGAACATTAAGGAGGGAACATGATGTAATGAGCACTGAGTATTATATAAGACTGATGAATCACTGAACTGTACCTCTGAAACTATTATATATTGAGTTTAAATTTTTTTAAAAAGAAAAACATAAGCAGAATGAAACAGCAGTCATAAGAGAGGATCTGTTTGTAAACCATCAATTGCTGCCCTCTTGCCCTTGGCTCTGAGTGGGCAAGAGTTGTCTAAAGTCACTTGGAAGGCCTGCTGGGGTTGAAGTCACAGTTGACCTGGTGATGAAGACGCTGTGGAATCCAGCTGACTGGGATCAAATTTTGGTTCTATCACTTGCTAGCTCTGTGATTGTGAACAAGTTTCTTAATTCCTCCAAGCTTCAGTTTCTCTGTCTATAAAATGAAATTATTCACAGCCTTGTATGGCTTTGTGAAGTAGTAAATGCATTGATTCTGGAGCCAAACTGTTCAGGTTTGAATCCTAACTTGTGAGTAACTGTGTGACTTAAGATAAATTACTAAATCCTTCTGGGTCTCACTCTTTTCAACCATAAAAAGAAAATAATAGAACCTCCCTCTAGGGTGGTTATTAGATTAAATGAATTAATAATACCTGTGATGTGTTTACCATGGTTCCTAGCATAGTAACACTAGATAAATGTTAGGAGCTGCTATACATAATAATATTAGAAAACTATTACACCTAAACTGTTAGGGTGTGCAAGCAGATGGTGGTGTCATTACCTTAGAGTGCCTGTTTCCTCTGCTTTTCTTCCTAAGTCAGTCATATTAATCTCATATTAATCTTATATTTGATATGGCCATATAATGTGGCACTAATTTCCAAGCGCAAGAATATTCCTTCTGTGTGAATAGTCCAAGGAGTCATACTCCATGTAGACCCTAGACTCTTGTACATTTTACCCTTAGGATTTGACTAGAGGTGAACTAATACCATATTGAGTAGATCCAACCATAAGACCCAACCTAATCTATACAGCAGGTCCATGTGAAAGAAAAACATGGCAGCCAATGCAACTACTTTAACATGGCTGAAACCTCTGTGGTGTTTTATACAAGTTATAAATTAAGTCTAAAATTATCAGGTTTTTAAAGTGTTTTAAAGATTACCAAATTAGGGAATCATAGTTCCAGTCTAAGAAGACAACATAGGAAGACCCTGAACTCAACTTCCTCCACAGACACCAAATCTACACCTATTTATAGAGCAGTTTTTCCTGAGGATCTAAGGGCTGACTGAACAGCTTCTGCACAATAAAAAAAAAAAACATACAGAATGGCACAATAACAAAGGGAAAGCATAAGACTGAGAACTGTAATGGGGCAGGGTGGTACTGTGAACATATCTGTCTGCACTGGGGCACATGAAAAAGCCACAGTTTAAAGGGGGCAACTAAAATATACAGCAACCAGTCCTACTACCCTGCCAATGGCACGGAGCTACTGGAACTCTCTCCAGGTCAGAGGGGCTGGTGAGCACCACAGTTTACATTCACCCTCCACCTTACTAATATGGGTAAGAGCTGGGTCTGGATGCCCTAGCTGGCCTTCTGTGTCAAGGAACCCCAAGCAGCTTGCCCACAGCAGCCCCACAACAGTGCACAACAGGATATCCATGGTTAGCCCTTACTACAGCCCCAGCTGCTTTGTGAAGGTGACATAAGAGCAAAGAACCCTGGAACACTCCAGATCCACATCACTTCAGTTCCAGATGGCTTGCTAGGGCACCCCCAGTACAGAGTGCTCTGAGACAAACCCCCCCCCCCAGCTCATACCTTTTTCATCTCCAGCCCACCGTACCAGGGTCTCCTTGTGCAGAGTGCCCTAGAAATACCTGGCCCATATACATCTCAGCTCCATTTGCCCCAACAGAGCAACCTCTATGCTGAATACTCCTATACCTGGATGTGCACCCACTTCAGCTTCAGCTATCCTGCCAGAGCACCCTCTGTGCAGAATACCCAGGGACCACCCCAGCCCATGCCTACACTTCAGTTTCAGCTATCCTTCCATGGTGCCTTCTGTGTAGAGAGCCTCAGGACCCATTTGCTTGCACCCACTTCTATTTCAGCTGTGCTGCCAAGGTATCTTCTTTGTAGAGAACCCAGGGACCCCTTTAGCTTGTGCCTACTTCAGCTGTCCTGCAAGGACACTCTCTGTGCAGATAGTCCTAAGAGCACACCAACTCATACCCACTTCAGCTCTGGCCATCCTACCAGGGTAGTCCCACTATGGAGTGCCCTAGGACCCCCACTGACCACCAGCTACAGTTCCAACCAGCCAGCCAAAGTACTCAGATACAGAGTCTATACAGGAATTACCATGCAAATTCCTTCAAATGTAGGAGAAATAGCTGTTCTGCCTGATTCATAGAAACACAGAAAGTTAAGTAAAATGGGGAGACAGAAGTATGCTCCAAATGAAAGAACAAGACAAAACCTCAGAAAAAGAATTAAATGAAATTGAAATAAGCAATATGCCAGATAAAGGATTTAGAGAAATGATCATAAAGATTTTCACCAGATTTGAGAGACAAGTAGAAGAACTCAGTGAGAACTTCAACAAAGAGATAGAAAATATAAAGGAGTAGTAATCGACCTTGCAGAATACAATAACAGATGTAAAAGAATGGATAAGCAATCTGGAAGATAGGGTAATGGAAAGCACCCAAGTTGAATAGTAATAAGAAAATAGAATTTTAAAAACTGAGGATAACTAAGAGATGTCTTCAACAACATCAAACAAATATTCACAATATAGGAGTCCCAGAAGGAGAAGAGAGAAAGGAACAGAACACTTACTTGAAGATGTAAGAACTGAACAATTCTATCCCAGGGAAGGAAACAGATATCCAACTCAGGAGGCACACAGAGCCCCAAAGAAGATGAAAGCAAAAAGGTCTGCATCAAGACACATAATTGAAATATCAAAGATTAAAGAGAAAAATTTGAAAGCAGCAAAAGAGAAGCAATAAGTACCATACAAGGGAAACTCCATAAGGCTATCAGCTGATTTTTCAGCAGGAACTTTGCAAGCCAGAAAGAAGTGGCATAATCTCTTCAAAGTGCTGAAAAGAAAAAACCTACAACAAAAGATCCCTGGGTGGCGCAGCGGTTTAGCGCCTGCCTTTGGCCCAGGGCGCGATCCTGGAGACCCGGGATCGAATCCCACGTCGGGCTCCCGATGCATGGAGCCTGCTTCTCCCTCTGCCTGTGTCTCTGCCTCTCTCTCTCTCTCTGTGACTATCATAAATAAATGAAAATTAAAAAAAAAAAAGAATACTCTACCCAGCAGGGTTATCATTAAGAATTGAAAGAGAGATAAAGAACTAAACTGGCATTACGAGGAAATTTGAAGAGACTTCTTGAAGAAAAGGCCATGCTTAGAAGTAAGATTATGAATAACAAGATTTAAAATATGGCAACATATAAATAAAATATAGGAGAGGAGAACAAAAAAAAAATCTTTCAGAATATGTTCAAACTTAAATAACCATCAACTTAATATAGACTGCTATATACTTAGGATGCTATATATGAGCCTAATGGTAACCACAAACCCAAACACCTACAATAGGTACACAAAAAATAAATAGAAAACTGAAGCAGAACACTAAAAAAGAGTCCTCAATTGTAATGGGAGCAAGAAAAGAAAGAAACAGAAGAACTACAGCAACCACCAGAAAATAATAAACAAAATGATAATAAGTATGACCATGATAATGGCTATGAATAAGTACTTTAAAAATAAATGATTTAAAAAAAATAAAAAAATAAATAAATAAAAATAAATGATTTAAATGTCCCAATCAAGGACACAGGGTGATTCAAGGGATTTAAAAAAACAATACTCATCTGCCTACAAATGGCTCTCTTCAGACCTAAAGAACAATGCAGACTGAAAGTGAAAAGATGAAAAATTCTATGCAAATGAAAGCAAAAAAAAAAAATGGGATAGGAATACTTAAAGTGGACTCTAACATAAAGACCATAACGAGTGACAAAAGAGGCAATACATAATGATAAAAGGATTAATCCAACAAGAGGATAGAACAATTATTAATATTTATGCATCCAGCATAGGAGTACCTAAATACACAAAGCAAATGTTAACAGACATAAAGGGAGAAATTGACAGTAATACAATAATAGTAGGGGACTTTAACACCCCACTTATATCAATGGATAGATTATCCATGAAGAAAATCAATAAGGAAACAGTGCCTTTGAATGACACATTAGACTAGATAAACTTAAGAGATACATACAGAACATGTCATCCAAAAACAGAGTATACATTCTTTTCAAATGCATGTGGAACATTCTCCAGGATAAATCACATATAGACCACAAAACAAGTCTCAATAAATTTAAGAGGATATAAATTATATACACATATTTTCCAACTAGAAACTAGAAATCATTCATGAGAAAAAAATCCTTAAACACATGGAGGTTAAATAACATGCTACTAAACAATGCATCAATGAAGGAATCAAAGAGGAAATAAAATACATGGAGGCAGGAGTGCCTGGGTGGCTCAGTTGTTTGAGCCTCTAACTTTTGATTTTGGCTCAGGTCATGATCTCAGGGTGGTGAGATCGAGCCCTGTGTTGGGCTCTGTACTCAGCAGGAGTCTCGAGTTTTTCCCTCTGCCCCTCCCCCACCACGTGGACACATGCAAGCATGCTCTCTAAATAAATCTTTTTAAAAAATATATGGAGATAAATGAAAATGGAAACATAATGCTACAAATTTTGGGGAACACAGTGAAAGCAGTTCAAGGGAAGTTTATAGCAATGCAAGCTGACCTCAAAGAAAAGAAAGAAAAGAAAAATTTCGGTCTAATCTTAAACCTAAAACAGTGAGAAAAAGAACAAAGCCCAAGGTGAGTAGACAAAATAATGAAAAGCAGAGCAGAGATAATGTAGTAAAGACTAAAAATCCCAGAAGAGAGACAACCAACAGCTAGTTCTTTGAAAAGATAATCAAAATTCATAAGTGTTTAGCCAAACTCATCAAAAAGAGACCCAAATAAAATCTGAAATGAGAGAGAATTGCCAACACCACAGAAATACAAAGGATTATAAGAGAGTACTATGTAAAATTATATGCCAACAAATTAGATAGCCTAGAAGAAATAGATAAATTCCTAGAAACATACACTCTTTCAAAAGTGAATCAGGAAGAAATAGAAAATCTAAGCAGAATAGTTACTAGTAATAAATGGAATTGGTCACTTAAAAATTCCTAACAAAAGTCCAGGATGGATTTACAGATCAATTCTATCAAACATTTAGAGTTAATACCTTTATCCCACAAACTGTTTCAAAAAATAGAAGAGAAAGGAATGCCTCCCAGTTCATTTGATACAGGATTCCTCCCATATTAAAATAAAGACATTCCAAAAATATATAGAGAGGCCAACATCTCTAATAAATATAGATGCAAAAGTCTTCAGTAAAATATTAGCAAACCACATTCAACAATACATTAAAAAGATCATTGAGCATGGTCAAGTGGGATTTATTCCAGGGATGCAGGGATGGTTCAATATTGGCAAAGCAATAAACTTGATACATCAGATTAATGAAAGTAAAAATCATGATTATCTCAATAGATACAGAAAAAGCATCTGACAAAATTCAATGTCCATTCATAGGGAAATCTCTCAAGAAAGTGAATTTAAAGGGTATATAACTCAACATAATGAAGGTCAATATGTGACAAAGCCAAAGGTGGCACCTGAATCAGTGGTGAAAAACAGAGCTTTTCCTCCAAGATTAGAAGCAAGGATGTTCCACTCTTGTCACGTTTATTCAATATCATACTGGGGGGGGCGGGTCTTAACCACAGCTATTAAATTAAGAAAAAGAAAGAAAGAAAAGGCATTTGAATTGATCAAGAGGAAGTAAAATGGTCACTTTTGCAGATGACATATTGGATGTAGAAAACCCTAAAGACTGTCCCAAAAAACTACTAGAATTGATAAATTTAGTAAAGTTGCAGGATATAAAATTTATATGCAGAAATTTGTTGTGTTTCTATACACTAATAACAAAATAGCAGAAGAATTAAGCAAACAATTTCATTTATAATTGCACACAGAAGATTAAAATACCTAGGAATAAACTTAACCAAGATGAAAGACCTGTACCTTGAAAACCATAAAACATTGATACAAGAAATTGAAGGTGACACAAATGGATATTGTTAAAATGTCCATACCACCCAAAACAATTTATAGATTCAGTGCAATCCCTGTGAAAATACCAGCAGCATTGTCACAGAACTAGAACTAATAATGCTAGTTTGTATAGAACCTTAAAAGACCCCAATAGCCAAAACAGTCTTGAGAAAGAACAAAGCTGGAGCTATCATAATATCAAATTTCATGATATACTACAAAGCTATAGTAATCAAAATAGTGTGATATTGGCACAAAAATAGGAAGAGATAACTCAGATTAATAGAACAGGCTAGAGAGCCCAGAAATAAAGCCACACGTATATAGTGAATTAATCTATGACAAAGGAGGCATGAATATACAATAGGGAAAAGATACTCTTTCAAATAAATGGTGCTGAGGAAACTGGACCACCTTCTCACAGCATACATAAACTCAAAATGATTAAAGACCTAAGTATGAGACTGAAATTTTAAAAATCCTAGAAGAAAACATACACAGTAATCCTTTGGCCATCAGCCTCAGCAACATTTTTCTAGATAGGTCTCCTCAAGCAAGGGAAACAAAAGCAAAAATAAACTATTGGACTACAACAAAATAAAAAATTTTTGTGAAGGAAACCATTAACAAAATGAAAAGGCAGCCTAGTGAATGAGAGTATACTTGCATATGGTATATCCAATAAGGGGTTAATATCAAAATATATAACTTACACAATGCAAGAAAGAAATAATCCAATTTAAAAACAAAGAATCTGAATAAACATTTTTCCAAAGACCTAAAAATGGACAATAGTTATATTAAAAGATGCTCAACATTACTAAGCATCAGGGAAATGCAAATCAAAAGCACAGTGAATGAGAACATATAATGTTTGTCCTTCTCCGATTGACTTACTTCACTCAGCATAATACCCTCCAGTTCCATCCACGTTGAAGCAAATGGTGGGTACTTGTCGTTTCTAATTGCTGAGTAATATTCCATTGTATACATAAACCACATCTTCTTTATCCATTCATCTTTCGATGGACACCGAGGCTCCTTCCACAGTTTGGCTATTGTGGCCATAGCTGATAGAAACATCGGGGTGCAGGTGTCCCGACGTTTCATTGCATCTGAATCTTTGGGGTAAATCCCCAACAGTGCAATTGCTGGGTTGTAGGGCAGGTCTATTTTTAACTCTTTGAGGAATCTCCACACAGTTTTCCAGAGTGGCTGCACCAGTTCACATTCCCACCAACAGTGTAAGAGGGTTCCCCTTTCTCCGCATCCTCTCCAACATTTGTGGTTTCCTCCCTGGTTAATTTTCCCCATTCTCACTGGTGTGAGGTGGTATCTCATTGTGGTTTTGATTTGTATTTCCCTGATGGCAAGTGATGCAGAGCATTTTCTCATGTGCATGTTGGCCATGTCTATGTCTTCCTCTGTGAGATTTCTGTTCATGTCTTCTGCCCATTTCATGATTGGATTGTTTGTTTCTTTGGTGTTGAGTTTAATAAGTTCTTTATAGATCTTGGAAACTAGCCCTTTATCTGATACGTCATTTGCAAGTATCTTCTCCCATCCTGTAGGTTGTCTTTTAGTTTTGTTGACTGTATCCTTTGCTGTGCAAAAGCTTCTTATCTTGATGAAGTCCCAATAGTTCATTTTTGCTTTTGTTTCTTTTGCCTTCGTGGATGAATCTTGCAAGAAGTTACTGTGGCTGAGTTCAAAAAGGGTGTTGCCTGTGTTCTCCTCTAGGATTTTGATGGAATCTGGTCTCACATTTAGATCTTTCATCCATTTTGAGTTTATCTTTGTGTATGGTGCAAGAGAGTGGTCTAGTTTCATTCTTCTGCATGTGGAGGCACTTGACGGGATGAGCACTGGGTGTTATTCTGTATGTTGGCAAATTGAACACCAATAAAAAATAAATTATTAAAAAAACACAGTGAAGTATCACCTTATGTCTGTTAGAATGGCTAGAATAAAAAAGACAACTGTTGATGAGGATTTAGAGAAAAAGAGGATTTAGAGAAAAAAAGACTTGTGCACTTTTGGGAAGAATGTAAATTGCAGCTACTTGCAAAACAATATGGAGGTTCCTCAAAAAATTAGAAATACTGTATGATCCAGTAATTCCACTTCTGGATATTTACCACCCCTTCCCAAATGAAAACACTAATCTGAAAAAAATATATGACCCCTGTGTTAATTGCAGCATTATTTACAATAGCCAAGATACAGAAGCAACCCAAGTGTCCATCAATAGATGAATGGATAAAGAAGTGGTGTACACACACACAAAGGAATATTTTAAAGTTTTTATTTACATTCAGTTAACATAGTGCATTATTAATTTAAGAGGTAGAGTTCAGTGATAAGTTGTATATAACACCCAGTGCTCATTACATCACATGTACTTAATGCCCATCACCCAGCTACCCTATCCCACACCACACACTAGACTATCACTCAGCCACAAAAAGGTTGAGATTTTTGACATTGCCACAGTATTGCAAATACATAGATGGACCTAGAGATTGTTATACTAAGTGAAATGAGTCAGACAGATCAAGGCAAACACATAGGATTTCACTTGTATGTGGAATCTAAAAACTAGAACAAATGAATAAACAAACAATACAGAGAACAAACTGATAGTTGCCACAAGGAAGGTGGGGAAGGGGAGATGGACAAAATGGGTGCAGGGGAGTGGGAAATACAGGCTTTCAGTTATGGAATGACTAAATCATAGGGATAAAATGTACAACACAGAATATAGTCAATAATATTGTTAAAGTATTGTATGGTAGCTGCACTTGTGGCAAGCATAACATATAGACTTGTCAAATCCCTATGTTATACACCTAAAACTAACATAACATTATGTATCAACCACAATTAAAAAGATTTTCAGATTAATTTGTCTTTCCTTCTGGGAAGAGAAGAGTTTCCATATGGTCACATTTAGTACTAGTATTTTATTGTCTTTGTCTTGGGGCATGCCTAGTGCCCAGTGTAACCATGTTTTTCCTCTGCAAAACTTGATTTTAACCCTCCACTCCTTGTCTTGCCATCTTATTAAACTTCTAAACTTTGCAACTTCACAAGTTTGATTCTTAATCTAGTCTTTTTGAGAACCACTGCTTTAGACTCTTCTCTCAAGTATGAGATTACCTGGGAGTAGAAGAGGAGGAAAGGGCAAGGGGAGTGGAGGAGAACAGATGCCCTGGGCAGCAGTGCCCAAGATGGGTGTTGAAATTCCATTGGTGGGAGAATCTCATAGCTTCTATCATAATCGCGGTTTTAGAAAACCCTGCATACTTGCTACACTTAAGTAAGACTGGTAGAGACAAGCATGATATCATTGCCAGACACAGTAGTCTCTAATTTAATAGGTTTTGGTTAGTGAGTAATTACTGAGTATCTACTATGTACCAGGCACCATACCAAATGCAGTGAATACACTGGAGACAGGCAGTCAAGTCATTGCTCTAGTGAACATTGTAATACAGCAACAGGAGGCAGCTGGTCAACATGTAAATTAATAAATATTTTAGGTCGTAGAAAGTGCAATGAAATTAATAAAATGGAATAATGAGGACAGGGACTCAGAGGTAGTTTCTGTAGCATTCTCAGAGAATGTCTCTCTAAGGTGACATTTGATCTGAGACCTGAATGATGAGAAGAAGCCAGCTGTGTAAAAATCTCTGGGAAGAAATTCCTGACAGACAAGTGTTTTCCTTGATGTAGGAAAAACTTGGCATTTGGGGGCACTTGGCAAAGAACAGTGTGACTAGATCTTACATACAGGAGATGGTGATAGGAGGCAGCTGAGGCCAGATTTGTAGGTCCACTAGGGCTGGGGACGGTGGTGTGCTGGTCAGCGTTTAACAGTCAACTCTCTGACCATAGTTCTGAGATGAATGTTGGTTAACATTTTTCTTTTTGTTGAAAGTGAAATCATGAAGACTGTCAGAACTTCACTCATTTTTAAAAATATTTGTGACTTTATTGAAATGATAGTTTTTAATGAGGATTATTTGCTCAATTTTTGTGCTTTTTGCTATATAGCACCTATGCTTTTAAGTTTGACCTTCATTATTAGTATTTTGTCCATCATGTTCATAGGTGTAGACAACCAGGAAGGAAATGAAACAATAAATCAAGGCCTGATTTGTAGCTGTGCCAGTTTCTGTGGCATAACTAGTCACACTTTTAGCGACATGAGACCACTGAATGTGGTAAAGAGAAGGGATGCACGACTATATTGTGTCCAAAAAGAATTTTTTTCAATAAATACTTATTAACTACATACTATGGGCCAAATGCTATTCTATATGCTGGGACCAAAGCAATGAACTAAACAAAAACTTTGCTGATGGTAATAAGTGCTATAAAGAAAATAAAACAAGTTAGATTTAGAACCCGACCTTCAAATCACTGTTTCACAATGTGTTAAAACATGGTTTTAAAAAAATAATAAAGCATATTTACATAGCTTCATTAGATGAGATGTACAATTTTTAAAGAACAAGTTTTGCCATTAATAAAATTTATTATTAAAACATTGTTTTCATCTTTTTTCCTCTATTTTTAATTTTGTGTTTTATAATACACATATTTGTATAAGAGTAGATATATAAAATGTATGCACATGAGAGGTGCTTACATTTTTTATAGCATGCAAGATAAAAAAGTGTTTAAAGGCCATTGCTTTAGAGATTAGAAAAGTAACAAATGAGCCTCATAGATGCCCCTAGGAACATCTTTGCATTTTTAGTAGACCCCCTAACCTGATAGTAAGGAAGAATGTTTCTGTGTTGTATTAGGTCCAGCGGGAACTAAGTGACCATTACCATCACTGCAGTAGATTATGAAATACCAAATTAGATACCCTGAGTATGCTCCCCACTTAGGACCTCCTATTTATACCACAGGAGACATGTAGACCAGCTGGGAGACCCTTAAGCATTTCAAGGGATGTGTTCCCTAAGAAGACAGACTCTAGGGCATGATCAGCGGTAACATGAAAGATTTAAGAGGGCAGTTTGATGACCTGCCTCACCATCATAAATGCTTAACCCTAAATTGAGAAGTGCCATTATGAAAGAGAAGATTGAATTTGTCAAGCCTAGGACTCAGGTACCTACCCAAATGGCCCTGGAGGTTTACCAGCCTTAGATCTCCAAAAAACAAGAATACCAGCAGCAGCATGAGGACAGCCCAGTGGAAGGAATGGAGAATGCAACCTACTGGCAGATCCAGAACCATTAAAATACAGGCAACACTTCTTTCCAGGAAATCTTTCCTGACACTTCCCTTTCTGCTGGGTTAAGTCCCAGGTACTCACTTTTGGTTTGGTAGGGAATTTAATAATAACCCTGAGCTCTTTGCTGCACTCTTATCAGTATTATTCTTTTGTATTTGTGTCCCACACTAGAATGAGTTTCATTGTTTCTCTAATGCCTGACATTGCAGATGCTTAGACATTTACTGAAGGCATAAGTGACCTTCCTCTTGTCTTTTTTTCCCAATTGACCACATAATTGCTCTCAGCTCAACAAGAACAACTAAGAATCTAGTGGATTAATCTACACCATAATGTTTTTTGTTTCACCCAAGAAGCAATTTAAACATTTTAAAAGATTTGATCCCAAGGAGTTTCAGGCGTGAGAGTGGGGCCCTCGTGATGTAATTAGTGCCCTTGTAAGAAGGGACAGCAGAGAGTTTATTATCTCACATGGTAAAGTGGTAGCTGTCTACAAGCCAGGATGAGAGCACTCACCAGTACTCAACTATGCAGTTATCCTGATCTCAGAATTCCAGCCTCCAGAATTGTGAGGAAACAAATTTGTTCGAGTCACGCAGTGTCTGTGATGCTGTGTTATGGGAGCCCTAACTAACTAAGACGGTGAACAACTGGGATCATTTTAACATAATTCTCATAAGAAGTAAATCTGGAAAGGCTCTGTAGTGGGAACCAAAGGAATCTGGGTCTTGTTGAATACATCTACATTTATTAAATAGGCATTTTATAATTGGTTTGAAATATGAAACTACAAGTCACAAATTGATGGTTGGACTCTACCTTGTATAGGTTCTTCTGTCACCTTAGATTTTTTATTTCAGCTTTTGTGGAATTCTAGGACAGCACATCACTGAATATATACATTCTTAGAGGATTTTTCTTAAATAAAGGAGCCCAAGTAAGTCACTGATTATAATCTTAGAAGACTGATACTTTCTGTGTCTAGTCTTCTAACCCTTTGCAAAGATACAAAGAAAGTAAGATGTCCTTCATGAACTGCATAGTACTATTAAAGTATTTTGTAAATATTGAATCGTAAGCAAAAACACGTGTATAGTTCTAGGTTAAAAGAAACTCCAAGCAGTATTTTTGAAGGATGTAATAATCAAATGTTAGTCTTTCTACATGGTTTCCAAAGGTTTTATTATAAGTTAGAAATTTATAGAAGAGGGCAGCCATGGTGGCGCAGCGGTTTAGCACCGCCTGCAGCCCAGGGTGTGATCCTGGAGACCTGGGATCGAGTCCCACGTCGGGCTCCCTGCCATGGAGCCTGCTTCTCCCTCTGCCTGTGTCTCTGCCTCTCTCTCTCTCTGTCTCCCATGAATAAATAAGTAAAATCTTAAAAAAAAAATTTATAGAAGAGGCAGAGGGATTTTTAATAAATATTTTAAAATAAATATTGATAATCTTATTGGAAAAACATTTCAAGTAGTAAATTAAAGCTAATTCATAGTTGAATTTTTTGATGAGCTAAAGGAACTGGCATATTTTTAAGTCCCTCCAGTGTTCCAAGTTCTTATAGTAGGCTTTGCCTCACAACAGCCATGCTGGTGGACAGGATTAGGACAGAGTAGAAGAGGCCTGGACTCTGAATTCAATAGGTTTCTTTTTTTTAATGACTTTATTTATTTGAAACAGAGTAAGAATGAGCAGGGGGAGGAATAGAGGGAGAGGGAGAACCAGACTCCACGCTGAGCATGGAGCCTGACTCAGGGAGTGGGGAGGGCAGGATCATGACCTGAGCCAAAGGCAGACACTTAACCAACTGAGCCACCCAGTTGCTCTTCGATAGGGCTTTAATATCATGTCTGCTGCTTAGCAATTGTACAACTGGAAGCAAATTTTTCTCAATATATGAAAAATGGGTGTTATGGACTGAATCATATTTCCCCAAAATTCACATACTGAAGCCCTAACTCCCAAAGTGACTGTATTTAGAGACAAGGCCTTTTAAGAGGTGGTTGAGGTCAAATGATGTTATAGAATGAGGCCCTAATCCAGTATGACTGGCCTTCTCAATAAGAAGAGGGGAGCCTGGGTGGCTCAGTCAGTTAAATATCTGACTCTTGATTTCGGCTCAGGTCATGATCTCAGGGTCCTGGCTCCACACTCAGTAGGAAGCCGGCTTGGGATTCTCTCAATCCCTCTGCCTCTCCCCCTCACTCGTGTGAGTGCTCTCTCTTTCTAAAATAAATAAATTTTTTTAAAAAGGGGAAAGAAAAGGGGGGAAAGAGACACAAGGGATGCATACACACAAAGAGGTCACATGGGGACAGTGAGAAGTCAGCCATCTACAAGCCAAAGAGACCTCAGAGAAGCCAAATCTGCCAACACTTTTGGACTTCTAGCCTCCAGAACAGTGAGAAAATAAATTTCTATTGTTTAAGCCACCCAGCCTGTGTATTTTGTTAGCACAGCCCTAGCCGACTGATACAATGGGTATAATAATACCACCTTATGGGAGTCAGGGATTACATGTGGCTAATGCAGTACTTGGCTCCTCATAGGCACTCAATAAATAGAAGCCATTATTTGTAGCTCAGAAGGAGAAGAAAATGAAATAAAATTCACTTCTTCAGCAAGAAACTCAATGATTATTTAAAATCTATATGCCAATCACTTTGAATAAATACCTAATTTAATCTAAATAACAGTCCCATGTAAACTATCCATATCTTGCACCCAAGGAAACTGAAGGAGAAAAAGTTTATGTAATTTGTCTGAAGTCACAGAGAGAGTAACAGAATCAGGAACAGGGCTTTAAAATCGGTATTCTTTCGACTATGCCACGCCACCTACTAAAGCAGCTTCCTGGATGCCAAAAGGTTATTGATGAAAGAGACCCATTCTCAATGATTTCTGCAGCAGACACACAGCAAGGGGGTTGGCTTTTGTCGTAGGAATGTATTCCTGCCCACACACGGATGTTCACACCCACGTCAAGCTGGGCCACACAGATGCCTGCAGTCAGAGTCAAATATCTTTTCAAAAAAGACTCTTTAATCTGCTCAAGCACTTGAACCAAAAATTCACTTTATATTCCAGAGCTCTGTGCCAAAGGCACACGGCCAATTTGGCCGAAGGAATGGTAAGGGCATGTGTTAACAATCAGTGTGGCCTTTCTTTGCAGTGCCTGGTTTGAGGACAATGGCCTGTAGACAGATAGCTTGACCAGGGTAAGGTAACAACAAAATTGAACCCTGATTGGCCACATGGATGGGTTCTCACACGTGAAATCCTCTTGTATTCTACTTTAGCCAAGAAAGAGTATCAAGTGAAATAATTATATCGTACATATAGTTGCTCCTAAACGTTCTTCCCAGTAATAGCCAATGGGACTATGTTTTAAGACCACTCCTGATTAATGTGGAAAGCTCATAGTTAGTAAAGGTGATTTTCTTTTTTGCCACAGCATGGCAGTTATGTTTAAAATTTTAATTTTTAAGACTATTCTTTAGAACAGTTTTAGGTTTACAATGAAAATGAGAGGGAAGGACAGATTTCCCACCTACCCCTGCCCCCACACATGCAAAGCCTCACCCAATACTAACATCTCCCACCAAAATAGTACATTTGTTGCAAGGATGAACCTACACTGACCTATCATCATCACCCAGAGTCCGCAGTTGACCTTAGGGTTCCCTCATGGTGTTGTACATTCTAATGGGTTCAGGCAAGTGCATAATGACACATATCCATCATTATAATATACAGAGTATTCTCACTGCACTAAAATCCACTGTGCTATGCTTATTCATCTCCTCCTGGCAACCACTGATGTCTTGTCTCCATAGTTTTGTTTCAGTTACACTTAAATTTAAAAGAAAGACTATAAAGCAGCCCTTTTATGCTAACTGAAACTGAGCTTACAATTTATGGAAAAGCCATTTCTCAACATTGGCCATGAGTCACTCAAGTGGGGTTTCATCACACTGTTCTGATTTTGTACGTTTGAGATTTTTCCATAATAAAAAGTTTTTAAAAATAAGATTGACAGTAAAAACATGATTTATGCCCTAATTCTAATGTGAATGTCATAGACTCAAACTTTGAAAAAACTTCTAACATAGGGATAAAATTACTTATGTATCTCTACTTATGAAATCAAGGGCTGATGAAGGATGGATGACTACTACCAAATACTTTGGGTGTTTCTCAAACTTACCTTAATAAGATCATCAGTGGGACACTGGGGTGGCTCAGTGGTTGAGTATCTGCATCAGGCTCCCCATAGGGAGCCTGCTTCTCCCTCTACGTATGTCTCTGCCCCTCTCTCTGTGTGTCTCTGATGAAAAAGTAAATAGGAGATCATCAATAATACAGCAGTACACCCAGAATCCCTTTGGCTCCCTCCCTGTGCAAGTGTGGCAGATGCTGTCAGTATACCGTGACCTATCCTCTTCGAGCCTACCACTTCAAGGGCTTGCCACCTTGTTTCCAAAGTCCAACCTCCATGACTCTGCTAGACCTTCTCTCTTCTTTAGAGACCATTCTGCCTAGGTTAACTAGGGGTAGACCTCAAGTCGTAGGGAATCAATGCTCCCTGTAAGGATGCCCCTCATCCACTGCCTGAAGGGAGCTTATGAATAAACATCCTTTCTTTTTCTTCAGATTACTTAGTTCTGAGGCTCTTTTAGATTTTGTCCCAGAGTGCTCCCGCTGAGATATAACATTGATTTTCCAAAGTGGCAACTTGCTGGAGAACATATCCTTTATTAGTTTCCTTCTTTTTCCTGTCTCGTCCCACTTCCCTACTAGTGTTCCCGGAATCACCTATCAAATATGCTTCTTGTACCTGAATCCTGGTCTCAGGATCTACTTCTGTGAGAATTCAAACTAAGACAGCAAGATACCAAGTTGAGAGACCTAGGCCTCAACCTGAAGAAAAATTTCATGAAGGATTTTGAAAAGATGTCCTATAAATGAAGGGAGTGTTTGGCTTAATATGAATTTTTCCCCCTTTCCAAAAATCATGGAGTAGGTTATACTTGAATCTACCCTGTGCAGCTGATATAAACAGTTTGGTAAGGACTGGGGCCCATGACCCCAATATTTAGGTAAAAGTCTAAAGATTTTTTTAAAGATTTACTTATTTTAGCGAGAGAGAGAGAGAGAGACAGCATGTGAGTATGGGAGGAGCAGAGGGAGAGGGAGAGAATCTCAAGCAGACTCCCACCTAAGTGTGAAGCCTGACACAGGGCTCAATCTTACAACCCCGAGATCATGACCTGCATCAAAATCATGAGTCAAAAGCTTCACTGACTGAGCTACCCAGGCACCCCTAAGAAATCTTGAGATAAGGGGTATTTTATGATATTAAAAAAAAAAGCCTAAGACAATTAATCAAATGGATTGCAGTGGATGGAATTACATAATCCCAACTAAAAATCTGCCAGCTGAATAAATGTTCACAGTGAGAATTGTGAGACAGATTAAATTGGAAGTTTGGTTGGCAACCCTGTTATTAGAGAAGAATCAAAGTAAAATGCTAGATATGATGAGATTCCATATTAATGTGAAACTTTTTTAATCTACATTTTTAGTTAAATTTTTAGTCAGTATCATTTGTAAATTCACAAGTGTCATCAGAAATGCCAAAGTCCGTGTATAAGCTTTTTGACTTTTGACTGACATCTAATTTTAATATGAATGAAAACCTTGTATTTACCATTTATCCCAATTTTAGTTCCCTTAAGGTATTTTGGATGTTATAAAGAAAGGAATCTGGTAGGACTCCCAGGTTTCTCATTTAACTACCTGGATTGACAATGACCAATAAACAGAATAGGGAGTAAGTGATAAAGATAGGATTTGGCTGCATAATATTCCATAGTATGCATATACCACATCTTATTTATTCATCTATTGATGGACTCTTAGGTTGCTTCCATATCTTGGCTATTGTAAGTAATGCTGCAATAAACATAGAAGTACATATATCCTCTCAGATAAGTATTTTTGCTTTTTTGGGGTAAATACCCAGTAGAGGAATTATTGGATCATATATTTCTATTTTTAAGTTTTTGAAGAACATTGGTTGTACCAATTTGCATTCCCACCCACAGTGTATTAGGGTTCCTTTTTCTCCACATCCTTACCAACACTTGTTATTTCTTATATTTTTTATTTTAGCCATTCTGACAGGTGTCAGGTGATATCTCATTGTGCTTTGGATTTGCATTTCCCTGATGATTAGTGATGTTAAGCATCTTTTTCATGTGAGTTTTTGGCCATCTGCATGTCTTCTTTGGAAAATTGTCTAGTCAGATCCTTTGCCCATTTTTAATTTTTTTTTTTTTTTTTTTTGGTGTGTGGGTTGTTGAGTTTTTTAAATTCATTATCTATTTTGGATATTAACCCCCTATTGGATATAACATTTGCAAACATCTTCTCCCATTCAGTAGGTTGCCTTTTTGTCTTACTGATGGTTCCCTTCACCAGGGAAAACCTTTTGAGTTTGGTGTAGTCCCCATAGTTTTTTTTTTTTTCTTTTTCACTTTTGATTCTGTAGAAATATTACACAGCCATGAAAAAGGATGTGATTGTACCATTTAAGACAACATGGACAGACCTGGAGGGTATTATGCTAAGTAAAATAAGTCAAATACCATATGATTTCACTAGTATGTGGAATTTAAAATGAAAGAACAAACAAACGAAGAACATAAAAACTATAAACATAGGACAAACTGATGGTTGTCAAAAGGGAGAGGGATGAGGTTATGGGGAAAATGGGTGAAGGGGATTAGGAGATACAGGCTTTTAATTATGGAGTGAATAAGTCATGAGAATAAAAGGCACAGAATAAGAAATATAGTCAATGATACAGCACTGTATGGTGACAGATGGTAGCTACACTTGTGAACATAGCATAATGTTTAAACTTGTTGAATCACTATGTTGTATACCTGAAACTAATATAACATTGTGTGTCAATTACACTTAAATTATTTTTTAAAAAAGAAAAAACTACATGTGGTTTTTTGAAAGAGATAATGACAGTTTAAGACTTCTGTGGACCATGGAAGTGGTGATGTCTGTTAGGTGATGAGTGCGATGTCCTATGCATGGTTTACAAGAGCTAACCTAGGGGTGCCTGGGTGGCTCAAGTTAGTTGGGCATCTGCCTTCAGCTTGGGTGCTCCCAGAGTCCTGGGATCAAGCCCCATGTCAGGCTTCCTGCTCAGCAAGGAGTCTGCTTCTCCTCCCTCTGCCCTGCTTTCTCTCTCTCACTCATGCACATGCTCTCTCTCAAATATTTATCAAATAAATAAAATCTTTTAAAAAACAAACAAAAACAAGAGCTAACCTATCTGTTCCTTGCTTTGTTCTCAAGCCACTTCCTCATCACAGACTATGCCTTCAGCAACATCTGACACTTTTGGCTCTGGGCTTACACTGGCTGTTCCCTCTGACTGAAACACCATTTGTTCCCTTCCCCCTTCATCACACAGACAACTCCTGTTTGGACACCTTCCACGACAGAGCATTCACAGCTCCACTCTTTCTGCTGTGACTGTGGCATTAACTCTCAGTTTCCTGAGATAGTGGTGCTAATATAAGAACACCTCACAGGATTATTAAGATTATACATTTAAAGCACTTAAAACAGCATGGCATATAAAGTATTCTCCAGGTCTTTGCTATTACTAGTAGTTGCTGTCTTATAAGATTTACTTATTATCCTCTGTTCATTTTTTTTTAATTTGTTGTAATAGCAGTCTTGCCAAATAGTGCTGATTTAAAACAATGAATGTTCTGGTCTTTTCTAAATCTTACCACAAACAACAGTTTAAAATAATTTTTGCCAGGCTTTTTTCTCCCTTCTTTTGAAAATTTAAGTCAGTTTTTTTTTTTTTTTTTTTTTTGCCTGTGGATTGCTGTAATCTATATACTGCCAATTTTTTATGCCTGTGTTGTATCTCATTGTTTTAAGAATTTCCTGATACTTGAGCATATGGATTATCTCTAAGTTTTTATTATTTTGATCAGGCCTATTTGACAAGCTTTTTCCTATGAATTAATTGCTTGAGAGTTTTCTGAAAAGTGAAATTTAAATTAAAATTTATTTTTATACCTTTTATGAATTTCTCCAAATGTTCTCTAAATATTTTTATAGTCTATTATAACCATAGATATCAATTAACAATTATATAGGTGCTAAATAAGAAATTTAAGAATTTGTGTGTAATTAACTGTTCTTTATAAATTTTTGAATATGAATTATACCAAAGAGTTAGTTGGCTAAAAGTAGCACCTTGGTGGCAAAGAGCAAGGGAGCTTGAAGTTTAACTTTTTCTAACAAATATGAATTATTATAATTTTAAAAACTGGCTTGGCGATATATTAAGTTCTAGGCCTACTTAAACATAAATTAAATCAATCTTTGATGATTTCTTTTCAATGCAACATCTTCCCCTTTCATATTTTAGCACGTTTAAATGCTAAAATGCTTTATAGCATAATTATAACTATTATAAATGTCAAAGAAATTTAAGAGTTTATTCACAATGACTCAAACATTCTTTTTTAAAAACTTTTGACTTAGATCATAGAAAATTCTGTACTATCCACTGCACTGGTTACTTGAGAAGCTGGCCTCCAAATATTGTTGGAATGGAAGAAGAAAGGGACAATAAGAAAAACAGTAGTAATTTTACCTGCCTTGTTGCCATTGGAAGATTACATCCATATATTGTCCCACAGAACAGTGGAGAGATTAAAGTGAAGCCAACTGAATTTATAACCCGGTTTGCAATGAATGGAAAATTTGTCTATGTGGACCAAAGGTGAACATTTATATGCCATAATGATTACAGTTCAATGGGGGTACTTAAGGCTATTAAAGATGTGCTTTGTAGCACTGCTGGATAAAACCTGGAATATTTTTTAGCCAGTGGTGCAGAAACAGCATGGTCTGTGGCTACAATTTTATTAGTGAATGGTTGAAAGAGCATTCTCTGGACTGGGTGGGTGTCCATTCTATTTTGTACCTTAATCTGGGTCTAGGATAGCCAAAGGGAGCCCAGTGATGCATATGGGTTACTCATCCCCCTGTCCACTTTCCTACTATCCCTGACCATGTATGGGGCCAATAGTACTCTGGAAGGGAATGCATTCACCAATCTGAAGTTTATTTTCAATTTTAACACCAGGGCAACAGCAATTTTAGGATATCTGCCTCAGGAACTTCTGGGAACTTCTTGTTATGAATATTTTCATCAGGATGACCATAGTAATTTGACTGATAAGCACAAAGCAGGTATGCATTCAGTGGGGTAATTTTCTGGTATTTTTTAATTACAGCTTCTACTCATGTCTCATTCCTGTGAAATCTGAAACTTGAATTAATCCTCAGGTGATTGATTTATATAGTTGTAGACCATTATGCTAATTACCACGTTCTCCTGTTAAGTTCTACAGAGCAAAGAGAAAATATTTACAGATTCATACAAGTTCAGAAAGAAAGACGGCTCTTTTGTAACTTTAAAAAGCCAGTGGTTTAGTTTCACAAATCCTTGGACCAAAGAACTGGAATATATTGTGTCTGTCAACACTTTAGTTTTGTAAGTAATTTTTTGTGTTGTTAAGACCTTTATGTTAACTTCAAATGAGTGTCTTTTCTCATCTTGTTAAACCATTAAAGTTGTATGATCATCTGGTTTTGTAACTTGAGGACATTTTTTTTTTTGGTAATTAATTTACTGTTCAATGATGTTACTTCTCATAATCTGAAATTATGAAAATTACTTCTCATAATTTTCCCTTTTGTAATACATTTCTTTTTGCTTGGTACAAAATGTGATAGTAAATACATTCACTCAAGCTATTCCTTCCTACTCTTCATGGCCTTGCCTTGTCCCTCCACTAAATGATGAAGTTGTAGCTTTAAACTATATATGCTTGTAAGAAATTATTTTGTCCCCTGCACGTCATTTTTACATGCACATCTTCTAAGCCTGGGGTACTAGAAGTGATTGTTTGGGAATATCTGGCTATGACTGTGTCAGCCAGCCTAGAAGAAGAGCCAACTTTTCCTGATTTGCTTAATAGGATAACATAGCCCATTCTAAGTTTTTTTTTCCTGTAAGTTTTTCTTCGTGATTGTTGTAAGGTTGCATCCAACAAATTCTATTTCCTAATCTACTATATTTAGTTTTTTTAAAAGGCCCCCAAAGCTTAGTATCTCGAACAGTATCCCCTGTTATTCATTCCAATAATCCTTGCCTTCTTATCATTAGTATACAGAGTTTGTTACTGGAGAAAATGTACCTTACAGAGTAATAGGGCATTGGGCAAAAGCCCAGGTACTTAGCATATCAATATTTTGATCTCTTGTGATGACATTAACAACGTGTATATATACAACAAAAAGGCCAAGAACTGATAAATACACAGGGCTTTAATGTAGTGACCTTAATAATTTCCTTTACTTAAGAAAAATCACCTATGGTATTTCTTAATTCTAGGGGACATAATGAGATGAGAGAAGTATCATTACTTCCTTGCAGTTCTCAATCATCAGAAGGTAAGCTTAGTTATTAAAGGATAGAGATTTATTACTAGGATTGTTGCTATTATTACCATCTTTTTCTGTTTGGAGAAGGAAACATTTCAAGGTAAAACTGCAAAAACTTCTATAGCTTAAGTTATCCTTTTCAGAATTTCTACAATACTTTGATCATACTTCCATTATAATCTTACATCGTATCACAATAGTTGTTTGCTCAACTGGCCTGCCACTAGACTGATTGCTTCAAGAGTAAGAATGGTATTTTATCCATTATCTACCTCCAGCAGCCTCCATAGTTCTTTGTAGTTTGTTATTCAATACATATCTGTTGGGCAAATTAATGAAAAGCATTAAGAGGGAGTTTTTGCTTATCTTGGTTTTCCACCATAGAAACATTTTAATGCATTACTTGTACAAATAAAAATAGAAATATTCAGGAATATTAAAAATAAAGCAGTATTGCTCTAGCTTTAGTATGGAGATTACAATGGGAATGAAATATCTGTACTCAAGGGTTACAAGTTATGATTGTACCCTCAATGATGTTCTATACATTTGATTCCTATCATTCTTTATACATAGCTTAAACCATCATGAGTTATGTTTGTAATGCAAGCATGAATGGCCGTAACATTTTAGGATGCAGCTATTTCTCTTAAAGAGGGAAACAGGAAATATATTTGAGTTGAAATAAAAAATATTAACCAAAGTTATATATATATATATATTTTTTAAAGTCTTCAATTGAATTTTTCCTTTTGTTGTTATTATTTAGAATCCTCTAAACAGTCTTGTATTAGTGTGCCTGGAATGTCTGCTGGAATAGTACTTGGTGCTGGTAGTATTGGAACAGATATTGTAAATGAAGTCCTAGATTTACAAAGGTAATGTTTTATTGGTCCAAATATTTTCACAATTATTATATTTATAAAACCAACATTTAAGAATCAGGAAGTTTCCTGTGTGTAAACAATAACTAGTTCAATAATATAATGGAAGAGAAGATCATTTTTCTAGAAGTAACAATGAAGTATTTAGACATGAACTTTACAAGTGTTCAGAATTATATGAAAACAAATTTTTAATGCTACAAAAGTTCACAAAAGATGACTTGAACAACTTTCTGGATAGTTGTTTTTTCAATGAGAAGACCACTACTGTAAGGATGCTAGTGTTTGTTAAGCTAATCTATGAATTCAATGTGAATCTAGTCAAAATGGCATCTTGCATATGTTTTTAGAATCCAACAAATATTACTAAACATATCAAGGAAAATTCTAAAAACCAAAAGAGATTAACCCTAATCGATATTAAAATATATTGTAAAGTTATAGTCACTAAAACATTTCAATACAATCCACAAATAGATTAATGGGAAAGAACAGATTTCAGAAATATTCCCAAACATATATGGGAATTTTATTATATGGTAAAAGTGGCATTTCAAATCAGTGAGGGGAAATAGATTAAACAACTAAGAGCATTATAATAACTCTATAACCAATTGGTGGGGGACGGAAAGCTGAACACCAACTCTATTCTTTATATTAAAATAAATTTTGGGCAGCCCCGGTGGCACAGCGGTCTAGCACCGCCTGCAGCCTGGGGCGTGATCTGGAGACCCTGGATCGAGTCCCACATGGGGCTCTCTGCATGGAGCCTGCTTCTGCCTCTGCCTGTGTCTCTGCCTCTCTCTCTCTCTCTGCATCTCTATGAATAAAAAAATAAAAAATAAATAAATTTCAGATAAACCAAAGAGTTCAAAGTAAAATTTAAAAACTATAGAAGTATTTCAAGAACAGAGATATGAACTCTTATAATCTTAGTTTGGAAAGTTCTTTCTGGGATGCCTGGGTGACTCAGCAGCTAAGCTGATCAGCCCAGGGTGTGATCCTGGAGTCCCACATCAGGCACCCTACATGGAGCCTGCTTCTTTCTCTACCTATGTCTCTGCGCGCCTCTCTCTCTCTCTCTCTCTCTCTCATGAATAAATAAAATCTTTAAAAAAAAAAAAAAGTCCTTTCTAAGCATCATACAAAATCCAGAATTCATAAAGAAAAAAGTTGATAAATTATATAAAAACTCAAAACTTAAACGCAATAGCCATTATGACAAAGGTAAAATAATAAATTGCAGAAAATGTATGTTTCATATGCTAAAATGAACTTAATATATCTTACTATATGAAGTTTTATAGTATAAAGAATAAACTAAACTTTATAAATTTTATAATTTTATTAGCTTTTATTTATATTAAACTTTATATAGGATATAAAGTTATTAAGTAATTTTTAAAAAGAACCCAATAAAAAGAGAATAGAATAGAAAAAAAATGTAAATGGTACTGAGCCTTCAACAGTTGCTCAACCCCCACTGGGTATTGTATGTAAGTGGTGAATCACTGAATCCTACTCTAGAAACCAATATTACACCGTATGTTAACCTCCTAAAATTAAAACAAAAACAAAAAACAATTGCTCAACCCTACTCACAGTTACAAATATATACAGCTGACCCTTGAACAACATGGGAGTTGAGGACATAATCCACTCCTCCAAATATCTTCATATAACTTATAAAATTTAAATACTAATAGTCTACTGTTGACTAGAAGTCTTACCAATAACGTAGATAGTAAATTAACACATATTTTGTAATGTATTATATGTATAGTCTTATAATAAAGTAAGCTAGAGAAAAATCATAAGGAAAAGATTCTGTTCCAAGATTGTGACATAAGAAGACCCTGAATTCATCTCTGCCACACACACACACACACACACACACACACACACAACCCAAATCTACACCTATTTATAGAGCAGTTTCTCCTGAAGAAGAACTAAAGGCTGACTGGACAGCTTCTGTACAATTGAAGATATAGAGACTACAGAAAGAATAGCAAGAAAGATACAGACACGGTAAAAAAGGGAATCCCTACCCTTGACACTGCAAACAGCAGTGGAAAGAGATCATGCTGAGGGACTAGAAGCAGATTTGTCTGCCATGGGGCATACGCAAATAAGCCACCATTTAGAAGAGCAACTAGAATCTACAGGAACCAGCCTTGAACTTTGTCCAATAGCAAGGGAGCTCCTGGAACTCCAGGTCAGAGGGGCTAGCTGCCACAGCTTATAGTCCCCCTCCACCTAGAGAGTGTGGATGGGAGCAGGGTCCTATATGCAGCATCCTAGCTGGCCTGTTTCTTCAGTGAGCTTCATGCCCCTAGCCCACACCAGCCCTGCTGTCCCAGCAAGGTGGTCTCAGTATAGCCCATACCAGGGTCAGTGCTCACTACAGCTCCAGCTGTCTTGCAAAGGTGGTGCAAGTACAAAGTACCCTAGAATATTCCAGACCTGAACCACTTCACTTCCACATGACCTCTGGTGCAGAGCACTCTGGGACCACCTGGCTCATGCCTGCATTAGCTCCAGATGCTCCATCAGGGTGCTTCTCTTCACAATGTGCCCCAGAATCCTCACGCTCAGCCCTGCCTAATTTCCAGCCATTCTGCCAGGCTTATCTCTATGTGGAGAGCCCCAGAAACCCCCAGTTTATACTGCCTCATCTCTGCTGTCCTGCCAGGGCACCCTCTGTGCAAATAGCACTGGGACTCTACTGACCTGTGACCACTTCAGCTCCAGCTCCCACCAGGGCAGCCCTAGCATAGAGTGCCCTGGGATCCCCACCCATGCCACCCCAGGTCTAGCCAGTCAGCTAGAGTTACCAGGTTCTTAGTCTACATAGAGGACAACCTTACACAAGCCCATTTCCTCAAGTTTAGGAGAAGTAGCTATTCCACTTAATTCATGGAAACAAAAACATTAAGTCAGTCAAAATGAGAAGAAAGAAATATACACCAAATAAAACAAGACAAAACCCTAGAAAAAAATAAATAGAGATAGCCAATCTATCTGATAAAGAATTCAAAGTATTGGTCACAAAGTTACTCACTGGATTAGAGAGAAGAGTGGATGAACTTAGAATTTCAACAAATCGATGGAAAATATTAAAATAATCAAGATTGAAGAATACAGTGACTGAAATGAAAAATAAAAAAGAGGGAATCAATATACATTAGCATATACAGAAGAATGGATCACTAATTTTGAAGACCAGATAATGGAAAGCATCCAAGCTGAATAGCAAAAAGAAAAGATTTTAAAAATCAGGATGGGTTGGGACACCTGGGTGGCTCAGTGGTTGAGCATCTGCTTTTGGCTCAGGGCATGATCCTGGAGGCCCAGGATCGAGTCCCACATCAGGCTCCCTGCATGGAGCCTGCTTCTTCCTCTGCCTGTCTCTGCCTCTCTCTGTGTCTCTCATGAATGAATGGGTAAAATTGTTAAAAAAAAAAAAAAATGACGGGTTAAGACAATATCAAGTGAACAAATATTTACATCATAAGAATCCCAGAAGAAGAAGAGAGAGAGAAGTGGGCAGAAAACTTATTTGAAGACACAGTAACTGAAAACTTCCCTAGCCTGGGGAAGCAAACAGACACCCAGGTTAAGGAGGCAAACAAACAAAACTCCTCAAACAAGATAAACCCAAGGAAGTCCACAGCATGAGGGAGTATCTTCAGTTTTTGACAATTATTAAGAGAGGATTTTAAAAGCAGCAGAGTGGCAACTGGAAATGTATAAGGGAACTCCATTAAACTATCAGCTGATTTTTCAGCAGAATATTTCCAGGCCAGAAGGGAGTGGTAGGGTATATTCAAAGGGCTGAAAGGAAAAAATCTACAACTAAGAATATTCTACCCAGCAAGATTATCATTAAGAATTAAGGAGAGAGGGGCAGTAGGGTGGCTCAGTTGTTGAGCATCTGCCTTTGGCTCAAGTTGTAATCCCAGGGTCCTGGGATTGAGTCCTGTATCAGGCTTCCCAAGCAGGGAGCCTGCTTCTTTCCCTGCCTCTGCCTCTCTTTAGGTTTCTCATGAGTAAATAATTAAAATCTTTAAAAAAAAATAATTAAGGAGAAATAAGAGTTCCCCGAATACAAGTTAAAAGATTTCATCACCACTAAACTGGTCTTACTTGAAACGTTAAAGAGAATTCTTTGATCAGAAAAGGCTATAAGTAGAAAATTATGAAAGGAAAAAAATTCACTGGTTAAAAAATATGCACAATGAAGGTCATAGATCAACCACTTATAAAGCTAGTATTATGGTTAAACAAAAGTAATAACATCAGTTATAGCAACAAAAATTAAGATATATAAAATTAAAAGGTATAAAATATGCTTTGGGATTTTCCATATATAGAGTATCATGTCATCTGTGAAGAGTGAGAGTTTGACTTCTTTGCTGATTTGGATGCCTTTTATTTCTTTTTGTTTTCTGATTGTTGAGGTTAGGACTATGTTGAACAGTAGTGGTGAGGGTGGACATCTTTGTCAGGTTCCTGACCTTAGGGGAAAAGCTCTCAGGTTTTCCCCATTAAGAATATTCACGGTAGGCTTCTCATATTTGGCTTTTATCATATTGAGGTATATTCCCTCCATCCCTACACTGCTAAGAGTTTTAATCAAGAAAGATGCTGTACTTTGTCAGATGCTTCTTCTGCATCTGTTGAGAGAATCATATGGTATTTGTCTTTTCTTTTATTACCATAGTGTATCACATTGATTGATTTGCATACGTTGAACCAGCCTTGCAGCTCAGGAATAAATCCCAGTTGGTCATGATGAAGAATCCTTTCAATGTACTGTTAGATCCTATTGGCTAGTACATTGGTGAGAATTTTTGCACCTGTGTTCATCAGAGATATTGATCTATAATTCTCTTTTTGGTGGGGTCTTTGTCTGGTTTTGGGATCAAGGTAATGCTGGGCTCATACAAAGAGTTTGGATGTTTTCCTTCCATTTCTATTTTTGAAACAGCTTGAGAAGAATAAGTATTACCTTTTATTTAAGTGTTTGGTAGAGGGCAGCCCGGGTGGCTCAGCAGTTTAGCACCACCTTCAGCCCAGCCTGATCCTGGGGACCCGAGATCGAGTCCCATGTCAGGCTCCCTGCATGGAGCCCGTTTCTCCCTCTGCCTGTGTCTCTACCTCTCTCTCTCTCTCTCTCTCTCTCTCTCTCTCTCTGTGTGTGTGTGTGTGTGTGTGTGTGTCCTGAATAAATAAATAAAATCTTTTTAAAAAAGTCTTTAAAAAAATAAATGTTTGGTAGAATTCTGCTAGAAAGCCATCCAGCCCTGGACTCCTTTTTGTTGGGAGATTTTTGATCACTTCTTCTGCTTTCTTGCTGGTTATCGGTCTGTGCAGGTTTTCTATTTCTTCCTGTTTCAGTTTTGGTAGTTTACATGTCTCTAGGAATGCATCCATTTCTTCCAGATTGCTTAATTTGTTGATATTGCTCATAATATGTTCTTATAATTGTTGATTGTGATCTCTCCTCTTTCATTCACGATTCTATTTATTTGAATCCTTTCTCTTTCCTTTTTGGTAAGTTTTAAAGCAGCTCAGGACAAGAGGTCAATAACCTACAAGGGTAGAAACCTATCCACAGAGACCTGGCTGGACAGAAAGGATTTGTATGATATATTCAGGGTGCTAAATGAGAAAACCATGCAGCCAAGAATACTTATCCAGCTAAGATGTCATTGAAAATAGAAGGAGAGATAAAAAGCTTCCAGGATAACAGATACTAAAAGATTTGTGACCATCAAACCAGTCCTACAGGAAATATGAAAAGATATCCTTTAAGCCAAGAGAGAGCCCAAAAGTAACAGACCAGAAAGGAGTAGAGAAAATATTCAGAAACAGTGACCTTACAGGTAATACAAAGGGTGCTAAGTTCATATCTTTCAATAGTTACTCTGAATGTAAATGGGCTAAATGCTCCAATCAAAAGACACGGGATTATCAGATTGGATAAAAAAAGCAAGAACCATTGAAACGCTGTCTGCAAGAGACTCATTTTAGCTTCAAAAACACCTTCAGATTGAAAATAAGGGAGGGGGATCCCTGGGTGGCTCAGCAGTTTGGCCCCTGCCTTTGGCCCAGGGCACGATCCTGGTGTCCCAGGATCAGGTCCCGCGTCGGGCTCCCAGCCTGGAGCCTGCTTCTCCCTCTTCCTGTGTCTCTGCCTCTCTCTTTCTCTGAGTCTATCATGAATAAATAAATCTTTAAAAAAAATGAGGGAGGTGGAAAACCATTTATCATGCTAATGGACATCAAAAGAAAGCTGAGGTAGCAATCTTTATATCAGACAAATTAGATTTTAAACCATAGGCTGTAATAAGAGATGAAGAAAGATACTATATCTTAATTAAAGGGTCTATCCAACAAGATCTAATAATTGTAAATTTTTATGTCCCTAACATGGGAGTGGCCAGTTATATAAGCCAATTAATAACATTAAATAAGCACATTGATAATAATACAATAGTAGGGGACTTTAACACCCCACTCACTGCAATGGATAGATAATCTAAGCAAAAGATCAACAAGGAAACAAAGGCTTTGAATGACACTGGACCAGATGGACTTCACAGATATATTTAGAACATTCCATCCTAAAGCAACAGAATGCACATTCTTCCCAAGTGCACAAAGAACATTCTCCAGAATAGATTACATGCTGGGTCACAAATCAGGTCTCAGTCAGTACAAAAAGACTGGGATCATTCCATGCATATTTCCAGACCACAATGCTTTGAAACTGGAACTCAATCATAAGAGGAAATTTGGAAACAATTCAAATTCGTGGAGGTTAAAGAGCATCCTACTAAAGCATGAATGGGCTAACCAGGAAATTTAATTTTTTTTTTTTAATTCATGGAAACAGGGCAGCCCAAGTGGCTCAGCAGTTTAGCACTACTTTCAGCCCAGGACCTGATTCTGGAGACCCAGGATCGAGTCCCACATCAGGCTCCCTGCATGGAGCCTGCTTCTCCCTCTGCCTGTGTCTCTGCCTCTCTCAATCTCTCTCTCTCTCTGCCTCTCATGAATAAATAAATAAAATCTTTTTAAAAAATTCCATGGAAACAAATGAAAATGAAAACACAACTGTTCAAAACCTTGGGATGCAGCAAAGGCAGTCCTAAGAGGGAAGTATATAGCAATATAGGCCTTTCTCCAGAAACAAGAAAGGTCTCAGATACACAACCCTACTTTACACCTAAAGGCACTAGAGAAAGAATAGGAAATAAAGCCTAAATCCAGCAGGAGAATAGAAATAATGAAGATTAAAGTAGAAATCAATGAAATAGAAACCAAAAGAACAGTAGAACAGATCAACAATCCTAAGAGCTGGTTCTTTGAAAGAATTAATAAGATTGATAAACCCCTGGCCAGACTTAGCAACAGCAGTTCTAAGAAGGAAGTTTACAGTGATACAGGCCTACCTCAAGAAACACGAAAAATCTCAAACAATGTAACCTTCCATATAAAGGAGCCAAAAAAGAAGGACAAAATGCAAAGTTAGTATAAGGAAAGAAATAATAAAAACCAGTGTGGAAATAAATGAAATAGAGACTTAAAAATCAAAAGATCAGTGGAACTAAGAATTGGTTCTTTAGAAAGATAAACAAAATTGATAAACCATTAGCCAGACTCAACAAAAGAGAGGTCTCAAAATTAAAAATAAAAGAGAAGTTGCAACCTACACTGCAGAGGATTATAAGAAACTACTGTGAAAAATTATATGCCAATAAACTGAATAACCTAGAAGAAATAAATTCCCAGAAACATACAGTCTTACAAACTGAATCAGGAAGAAATAGAAAATCTGAACAGATCCATTACTAGTAATAAAATGGAATCGTGATCAACAAAATCTCAATAAAAGTCCAAGACCAGATGGATTCACAGGTGAATTCTACCAAATGTTTAAAGAATTGTTAATACCTACTCCCTTCAAGCTATTCCAAAAAAATAGAAAAGAATGTTTCCAAGTTTATTCTATGAGGCTGGCATTACACTCATACCAAAGCAAAACAAGACAGACACTATAAAAAACAAAACAAAACCCTATATGCCAGTATCTCTGATAAACATAGATGCAGAAATCCTCAGAAAATAATTAGCAAACCACATTCAAAAATGCATTAAAAGGATCATTGAGCATGATCAAGTGGGATTTATTCCGGATGTAGGGATAGCTCGATATTTGCAAATCAATGAATTTGATACACCACAACAAAATGAATATGGAAATCACATGATCATCTTAATAGATACAGATAAAGCATTTGGTAAAAGTCAACATCCATTTATGCAAAAAAAATCCAACAAAGTGGGTTTAGAAGGTACATACCTCAACATAAATAAAAGCCATATATGAAAAAACCAGAGTGGACATTACACTCAATGGTGAAAAACAGACCTTTTTCTCTAAGACCAAGAACAATAATATCCCCTCTCACCACTTTTATTCAACATAGAACTGGGAGTTCTAACCATAACTATCAGATAAGAAAAAGAATAAAAGGCATCCAAACTGGTAAGGATAAAGTAAAACAGTTACTTCTTGCAGATGACATGGTACCATACATATAAAACACAAAAAACTCTACCAAAAAACTAGGAAAATAAATGGATTCTGTAACTTGTGAGATACAAAAATCAATATATAGAAGCCTGTTGCTTCTATATGCTAATAAAGTAGCAGAAAGAGAAATTAAGCAAGCAATTCTGTTTACAATTACACTTAAAATAATAAAATACCTAGGAATAAACTAAGGAGATAAAAGTTTTGTACCTTGAAAAGTACAAAATACTGATGAAAGAAATTGAAGAGGACACAGACAAATGGAAAGACATACTATGCTCATGGATTGGAAAAATATTAAAATGCCCATACTATCCGAAGTAATCTACAGATTCAATATAATCCCTATTAAAATACAAATAGCATTTTTCATACAACTAAAACCCTAAAATTTGTATGAAACCACAAAAGTTTCCAAATAGCCAAAGCAATCTTGAGAAGGAAGAACAAACCTGGAGGTATCACAGTATCAAGTTTCAAGATATATTTTAAATCATAAAAAATTATGATATTGGCACAAATTTAGACACATAGATCAATAGAACAGAAGAGAGCCCAGAAATAAACCCATGAGTATATGGTCAATTTATCTATAAAAAAGGAGGGAAGAACCTGCAATGGGAAAGGACAGTCTCTTTAATAAACAGTGTTGGGAAAACTGGATAAGCTACATGCAAAAGAACTTATACCATACACAAAAATAAATTTGAAATAGATTAGAGACCTGTGAGAACTAAAACCTTAAAATTCCTAGGGGAAAAAAAAGGCAGTAATCACTTGGACACTGACCTTAGCAACATTTTCTAGATAGGTCTTCTGAGGTAAGGGAAACAAAAACAAAAATAAACTACTGGAATTACATCAAAATAAAAATGTTTTACACAGCAAAGGAAAGCATCAACAAAACTAAAAGGTAACCTACAGAATAGGAGACAATATTTGCAACTACTACATCTCATAACAGCTTAATACCCAAAATAAAGAATATATACAACTCAACATCAAAAAGACCCTAAACACCACTATTTAAAAATGGGCAGAGGAAACAAGAGACTCCTAACTCTGGGAAACAAAGGGTAGTGGATGGGGAGGTGGGCAGGGGAATAGGGTAACTGGGTGACAGGCACTGAGGAGGGCACTTGATGGGATGAGCACTAGGTGTTATACTAGATGTTAGCAAATAGAACTTCAATTTTTAAAAAAAAGAATAAAAAAATAAATAAAATAAATAATAAAATAATAGAAAAAAATGGGCAGGGGATCTGAATACACATTCTCCAAAGAACACCAATAGATACATGTAAAGATGCTCAACATCACTCGTCATCAGGGAAAGGCAAATCAAAACCACAATGAGATATCACCTCACACCTGTCAGAATGGCTAAAAATCAGAAGACAAGAAATAGCAGGTATTAGGGAGAATGTGGAGAAAAAGCAGCCCACATGCATGGTTGGTGGGAATGTAAATTGGTGCATCCATCATGGAAAATAGCATAGAGGTTCCTCAAAGAATTAAAAATAGAAATACCACCTGAGTGGCTCAATCAGTTAAGTGTCTGACTCTTGGTTTCAGCTCAGGCCATGATCTCAGGATTGGGAGATCGAGCTGTCAATGAACTCTGTGCTCAGCCGGTAGTCTTTTTTTTTTTAATAAAAATTTTTAAAAGATTTTATTTATTCACGAGAGACACAGAGAGCGAGGCAGAGACACAGACAGAGGGAGAAGCAGGCTCCATGCAGGGAGCCTGATGTGAGACTTGATCCCCAGGACTCCAGGACCACGCCCTAAGCCAAAGGCAGACACTAACCCTGAGCCACCCAGGTGTCCCAGCAAGGAGTCTTCTTGAGATTCTCTCCCTCGCCCTTCACCCCACTAGCACACACACTTTGTCTCTCAAATAAAATCTTTAAAAATAGAAATACCTATATATGATCTGTTAATTCCATTGCTGAGTAATTACCCAAAGAAAATGTAAGCACTAATTTGAAAGGATCTGTGCACCCTATGTTTATTGCACCATTAATGATAGCCAAATATGGAAACAACCTAAGTGTCCATTGATAGATGAATGGATAAAGAAGTGTTGCAATAGTGTTTACACGGTGGCAGTATTCTGAGCAATGAGGTTTGTCTGAGGTGCAATTATTGCTAAGTAGTAGCATGTGTGCATGTGTGTGCGCGCACACACATGATATCACTCAGCCATAAAAAAGGAATGAGGTCTTGCCACTTACATCATCATGGACTTGGAGGGTGTATACTGAGTGAAATAAGTCTGACAGAGAAAAACAAATACCACAGGATTTCACTTATATGTGGAGTCTAAAAAATTAACAAAAAGCAGAAACAGACCCATAAATACATAGAACTGATGGTTACCAGAGAACAGGAGTGTGGGGAAGATGGGTAAAATGGGTGAAAGGAAGTGGGAGGTACAGGCTTCCAGTTACAGTATTAATAAGTCAATGGAAAAAAAGGTACATAGAGAATATAGTCAATGGTATTATAACAACATTAGTGACAGATTGGAGCCACACTTGTGGTGAGCACAGCATAATGTATAAAGTTGAAGAACTGTGTTATATGCCTGAAACTAGTGTAACATTGTGTGTCAACTATACTTCAATGTAAAATAAGATGAAAAACCTAAGAAAAAAATATACTTACAGTACTGTATTTATCAAAGAAAATTCATGTATAAGTGGACCCATACAGTTCAATCCCATGTTGGTCAAGGGTCAACTTTATATATAAAATTAAACAAGGTGATGAGGTTTTTCATTTATAAGATTGTCAAAGATTTGAAAGTTTGATAATACTCAGTATGGGTGAGTGACTGTGGGAGTAAACAGTGGGAAATAGTTTTTTTTTAATTAATAAGTTAATTCAAATACTCTGGAGGGCAATATGATGATACCTATTAAAAAATGTAAATGGTTATAGTCTTAGACTCAAATCCTACCCCAGGAGCAAATATTCTTACACAACTGTGCAAAGGTCGATGAATAAGACCTTTCATTGCATACTTGTTTACAGTAGTGATTTAAATATTTATCATAGCCACAACTTGTTATGGCATACCCATACAACAGAGGATTGTGCAACTGTTAAGAATTAGGTAGTTCTATTTATACTAATATAAAAAGCTCTTTAAAATATGTGGTTAATAGCACAGGAATAGAACAAAAGAATAGTATGTATAATAACTCATTTGTATAAGAAAAAAGAGATGAGTTTATATATGTGAATATGTGTATATACAGGCTCATAATTGCCCATCTAAAACCCTTGAGACCAGATAGGCCTTGAACATAGAATTTCTTTGGATCTTAGATCGTGTTTTGGAATTTACTTTTTTTAAGAGAACAATTAGTTATCTCATGGGCAGCATCCCATAATCCAATTAGTATTTGTGCTTTGAGAAGTATTTACAGATTAAATGGTAAAATGTGTGGGAGAAGAGAAGAGTTTGGGGTATATATATTAAATAAGATTTGGGGATCCCTGGGTGGCGCAGTGGTTTGGCGCCTGCCTTTGGCCCAGGGCGCGATCCTGGAGACCCGGGATCGAGTCCCACATCAGGCTCCCGGTGCATGGAGCCTGCTTCTCCCTCCGCCTGTGTCTCTGTCTCTCTCTCTCTCTGTGACTATCATAAATAAATAAAAACATTAAAAAAAAAAATAAGATTTGGGAAAGAATTATTGAAGCTGTTTGGTGGATATATGCTCTTTCATTTTATTATATAATTTTATATCTTTTTGCAGTTTTCCATAAAAAAAGCTTAAAGATATTTCTAAAGTGAATAGTTGTAAATACTGGCAGAGCAAAGTAGGATAAAACATTAGCCTCATTATCAGGTCAGATTTTGCTGAGTTCAGATCAATTCTGATTTTACTGCCACAAGAATTATGGAAAATCAGGTTTTTTTTTTTTTTTAAGAATTATGGAAAATCAGTTTTCAAGGCATTTTGGATTTTGGAATTGTAAAGAACCTAAAACCCACAATCTATAACAATACAGAAAGCTGTTCAGACTAGTTGAGTCTGAGTCTCCTCATATTTACAACTAGGTGTTGAAGAGTGGGAGATATAGAAGAGGGAAGAAATTTTGCTTTTTATTTTCTACCATTTTGTTAGTCTAATTTTTTTAAGTTCTCCTATTAAAAAGTTTCCACTAAAGGAAATCATGGAGACATTTGTCATGTGACTACTGTATGTCCAATTTTATTGAATATTGAATACTTGCAATGTGCTATATGCTTTAAGTATTGAAAGTATTATAAATCATACACACAAGGATATGCACATAATCCATCATACACTTTGATCACAAATTTCTTTACAACACTTAATATGTAAAACTGGCCATAGCATAGGGTGTATTTTTAAATGCTTGAGTGTGTAGTTTGTACATTCTTGGCATTTAATCCTATACTGACTTTTGCTATAGGATCCAGGGTTCCTTCTAGATTAAGGTTTTACAATTAAGTGACTTAAGTAATGAAAAACCTATCAGTGAGAGACAGTTTATCTTAATTGGAATATAGTATTTTTTTTAAAGATTTTATTTATTCATGAGACACACAAAGGCAGAGATATAGGCAGAGAGAGAAGCAGGCTCCCTGCAGGGAGCCCAATGCAGGACTTGATCCCAGGATTCTGGAATCGTGACCTGAGCCAAAGGCAGATGCTCAACCACCGAGCTACCCAGGTGCCCCAAAGTTTAGTATTTGAACCATTTTTAGGTATATAGTTCAGTAGCAGTAAGTACATTTACATTGTGGTGTAATCACCTCCATCCATCCATCTCTAGAACTTTTTTCACCTTGCAAAACTGAAACTCCCATTAAACTATAATGTCCATTTCCCTCTCCCCTTAGTCCCTGGCAATCACCAGCCTACTTTCTGTCTCTGAATTTGACTACTCTGAGTAGTTCATATGAATGAATCATATTGTATTTGTCCTTGTGTGCTACTGTCAAAGTCTTGAAGAGACCAGTATTATTATATTAGGTCTTGAAGCGATTAATGATTAAAGTGTAGGATATTGTTTACATTGTTTTGGGGTTTGTTGATTTTTCTACCTGGGGATGACTTATAGTAAAAACAGGACACATTTTTCACTGAAATAGGCAGGATGTTAGGAAAATTTCTTTACTCTTGGTTCTGTTATTTATATGGAACTGATAAGGAACAGAATCTTGATGTGAATGCCTACTTTGAACTGCTATTTATTAATCCATTACTTTACCACATGCTTTATTAAGACAGACAACATGATTTACCTAAGAGCTCTTAACTCAGAGTTTTAGGTTTCATTTACCACAGGGTGTTTTTCAACAATCCATAGTAGAAAAATAAGCATGGTACTGAATAGGTTGTCTAATTATGAAAACTGCCCTGACATTCAGTCTCCTGTTTTTCACTGTATTTTTAAAATCAGATAAGATAATTTTTCCTCTAAATACATAGAGAAAATTTTTATGTGTCACTTTTTGAAGGTTACAGTCTCCTTCTCTTGATGACTCAAGTCCAACAGATTTAATGAAAGATTCTTGTGCTATCAACTCCAGGAAAGTAAGTACAATAAGTAATAATACACATGAATTAAGTGGGTGAAATTTGTTCCTTAATTATTTCCCTTGAGAAAAGATGCCATCCTATAAAATGAACTCTTTCCATGGTTTTTAAGAAACAACATAGAATAGTGGTTGACAGAGAAGTTTCAGCACACTTACTATCTGGGTCCATGTTGTGACTTTGACACTTACTGCTTGGTAACCTCAGGCTTGTTTTATAAACTTTGTGCCTCAATTTCCTCATCTGTTAAATAGGGGGTAGCAATAGCACCAAATTTAGAGTGGTGTGTGAATTACTTGATTTGATACAAAAAAACAAAAACTTAACAATGCCTGGTACACAATATATGCTCAATATATGGTAGGTATTATATTATTTTAATGGGCTCTAGTTCAGTGGATTAAATGTACTCCTTATGGTCTGGAAAAAGAAATTTTAATACTGTTTAATACTTTGGACAAGTATTACATACTGTTTAACTCGGTTTAACAAATACTATTTATAATACATTGTTACATATACAAAATTGACTCAACATAGTGCTACGTATCTGGAAGAGTCAAGTACAATAGAATTGTAAGGTATCTCAGGGAACAGCAGGATCTAAAGTAAGTCTCTAAGTGGTCTAAAAAAATAGGAGAAAAGAGAAATCTAACCAGAGACAGAAAGAACATTGAAAAAAATGTTTTTATACAAATGTCATGAGTCTTTTGGTCTAGTATTTAACTTCTACTCCTACATTTAGTAAATGTTTACTAGGTATCCATTTTTGTGCCCGACAATAGGCAAGAAGGAGGGAGTTAAGTCATTCCAACATAATCTCCAAGTAGTATACATTATGTAGACATTTTATAAATCAAGTTCATCAACTTAATAAGACAATACAGGTAAATATTGTACTTTTTCCCACCGAGCATTATTGCATTTATTTAGTGTTCAAAATAAACTTTTGTTTCATAAAACATAAAACTCAGATAGTGGTTACCTTAGCAGAAGAGAAAAAGGGATGTGGTCAGAGGATAATTGCCACACTAATAAGTTGTCAGTAATATTACATTGATAAGCGATGTATGTTGATGAGCTACTGATTAACTATTTGCGTGGTCTGTAACTATGTAACAGTATATTAACTTTTTGGTAAAAGCCTCCAGTTTAATCCATTTCCTATTCCATAGCACTATTTCCCATTGTAGTTTCACGTGAGACACAGTTTCACCATCATTTTTCTTAAAAACAAGCAGCTTTTCCTTCTTAATCTAAAACTTGTCCTTCTAGTGTGTGCATTCATTTATAGTTATAGCGAATGTGAACTATGGAGTCAGGTGGATGGGTTAGAATAATGGTCCCAAAACTTGGGCAAGCTATTAGCTTCTTTAGCCCTTAGATTCTTGACCTCACAACATTTGAAACATGAAATGAGCGGAGCCTGTGGATTGCCTAGCACACAGTCCTCAGTAAATGCAAGCTGTCACACCAATGAGGGCAGTGGTAGTGCTGCCAACATTTGATCTACAGGCCTACATTTGATCATTGCTAAAAGATCTTTATTTCATTCAAGTAGGAACCTTAACTGTTTATTATTTTTAAAAATAAAATAAATTTATTTTTTATTGGTGTTCAATTTGCCAACATACAGAATAACACCCAGTGCTCCTCTCGTCAAGTGCCCCCGTCAGTACCCGCCACCCAGTCACCCCCACCCCCCGCCCTCCTCCCCTTCCACCACCCCTATTTCACCTTAACTGTTTATTATTCTGTCTTTTCAGATGTCAAAAAAGGAGTTGATTCCACTAAATTCTTCTGAAATAGGGAAGTCAGAGGCTATAAGACAAAACCAAAGTGCTGTTCCTCCCCATAGTCATGAACCACTCCTTGGTAAGATTTCTTGGCAACTGCCCGCCATTTTAGTTTTCCAAACACTTTCTTAATCATCAGGTTTTCAGACATAGGAGACTTCTAGAGAAGCAATGAGTTTTAAAACTAAGATTTTTCCATTCAAAATCTAAGCACAATAATTAAACTCTTTGACTTTAAGGTGTATGCTACTCAGTGCACTGGACATTGAAAATTCCGTTATCAACAGAATTAGTTATGGGTATTGTTAATACATACCATTTAAATAAAGTATTTAAGATGCAATTATTCACTTAACTATATTTATGCAGACTCAAATCAAGTAAATTGAAGTGACACAGTTTTATATCATCCATAACTAACACTAATCTACTGGAAATGTAAGTTAAAGAGAATCCAAGAACTTGAAAGAAACTGGGTTTCAGCCTCACAGAGCATTACATGTTAATCATCTCAAATTCTATTTTACTTTGAAAGATTTCTAGAAAACTTTGGCTAATATGTAGCTGTGTGTTAACCCATAATTTCTAGGGCCTCTTCCTTATCTCCAACTTAAATCTTACTTCTATGGTTTCTTATTTCCTTTTTCAATGAAAAATCTTTTATAAGATTTTTCAGATTTTTGGAAGGGGATGCTTTTCTGTCAGGCTTCTCTTTCAGGTTAAAGAAGTACAGAATTTTCACAAGGAATGATAAAGTTAAATTTATCCTTCCAGGCTCTATATATTCATATGCATAGAGACTAGCCCCTACATCCCAATTGTCTGGGAGTCCATACCTTTTAGTGCTGTTATTTTCTATTAGAAAACTCATAGATCAGCTTATTTTTGTGCATCAAGAGTTATGTGCAATTTCTGACAGCACTTTGTTATAAATTTAAAAATATATCCACCTTCTGCAATGTAAGACGCATGCTTTGCCTTCAAAATTATATTGTGTAGTATTCTAGCCTTGCTTTGCGATTAGTTTTTTTGATGTTTTAATTTAATTCCAGTTAACATACAATGTAATATTAGTTTCAGGTATACAATATCGTAATTCAACACTTCTATACATCACCTGATGCTTATCACAAGTACACTCCTTAATCCCCCACACCTATCTCACCTATCCACCCACCCACCTCCCCTCTAGTAACCATTAGTTTGTTCTCTATAATTAAGAGTCTGTTTCTTGAATATCATTAAAAATGACTAAGCAAGCTGAGAGAGAGAGAGAAAGAAAGAGAGAGAGAGAGAGAGAGAGAGATCATCTTTTAACCTCCAAACATACTTACACAGGTCTGTATTTTAATCTCATAGGCGAAAATGCCCAGCTGGATTTTGATGCCTTGTGTGACAATGACGACACAGCCATGGCTGCCTTCATGAATTACTTTGAAGCAGAGGGGGGCCTGGGAGACCCCGGAGACTTCAGTGACATCCACTGGACACTCTAGCATTTTACTTTTAACTCTTAAAAATGAGGAACGTGTTAAAGCATTTCATTTACAAAAAAACTGTATAACCTCTGTACTGTATTGATACTGATTTTATCTTTTATTCCTCAGTAGTCTACCAATTGTTATAGATTTGCACCTTACTTCCACAGCAGTATGGGGAGATGTGAGGTTTCCCTTTACAAAGAATGGCTCAGTTTCCTACTGACTTCTTTACTCAGTGAAATGGCTTAAAACCCACTAGTTGCTATCCCTTTGTTAAAATACTTCCAACCAAGAATATCACATACATCTTGTTTTGGTTTTTATTTTCTGATGCAGTTTTTGAGTTTGAGGAGTTTCGTATTGCCACTTTCCTGTGTCTAAGATTCATTTATAATGGATTTATAATAGTATATTTGTATAAGTTGGAGCATCTCCATTTCTTATATCTTATATATTGAAGACAGGGCTTACACACTTTAAGAAAACTTGAACATTTAAAGAGATGGTACAATTGGTAGTCATAATTCCAGTGTACACTGTATTCAGTCATTGCACATTTGAGTAAACAGAAAGCCAGGATAGTTAGCTTGGTCAAGAACATGAGAAGGACTTTAAGAGGATTTATTTAAAACTCGGGAAAAAAAAAAAAAGTTTCAACCTTGCTACAGAAAAGGAAATATTTCAGGCCCTAGATCTTGGTAATTAACCCTTGCATGTAAGAATTACTGTTAATATAACTATTCAAGATTTTCATTATATATAAAACCATTTTTTTCTGCAGAAAGATACTTAATGAAAGATCAGCCATGGAGGAAAAAACAAGCCCAGGCAGGTTAAAGTTCTTGGGTAAAGTCCCAGTTAAATTCATATTTTAAAAATGTTTATTGCATATAAATCAGTTTCTTTATACACATTTGGGAAAGCAATAGGTTCACTGGTGAAATGATTAGTTAACTGACCCAGGAACTAGATGTGGCCTTCTAGATTAGGCAATTACAGTTACTGTTGCCTATAACCAATTACATGAATGCTAAGTAAAGTTTTGAAACTGAGGCAATGAGAAAGAATTTAAAAAACAATTTTCTAGCTATAATTACAAATTTGGAGATTGTCTTTTCAACTTGCAATTGAGAGGTGGCTTATACTTGAGCACAAGAATATTTAGAATCATGTACGTATACATACCTTTTTGAAGGTCATACTTCCTTTTTTTTTTTTTAATTTTTATTTATTTATTTATGATAGTCACACAGGAAGAGAGAGAGAGAGGCAGAGACACAGGCAGAGGGAGAAGCAGGCTCCATGCACCGGAAGCCCGACGTGGGATTCGATCCCGGGTCTCCAGGATCGCGCCCTGGGCCAAAGGCAGGCGCCAAACCGCTGCGCCACCCAGGGATCCCAAGGTCATACTTTCATAATACCTTATGTTTACCAAGTGTGTAGTAGTTTTACCTAGTGTGTTCTAGTTTACCAAGTGTGTTCTAGTTTACCAAGTGTGTTTTCATAGATTTTCTTTTGTGTCCCACAAATGAAAGTATAATAGACTAGGAAATTAATGGGGAAGCCCAAGGCTTTGATGTAGGGGATTCAATGTGTTCTCTTCCTCTACGTGGCACTACACTTTCCAAGTTATCCCTCTGAGCCTTGCACCAAAACAAAGCATTATTTTGACCTTGCACGTTTCCTTAGGCTGGATGTAATAAGTTAGAACGTTTGTCAAGCAGGTTAATAGCAAACATACCAACGGGCAATGGGCCAAAAGCACGTGCTCCCTTCAGGCCTGACCACAGCAGTGGCTACCTGGGCAAGGGTGTATTGGCACATTGTCCTCCAGCCAATACAAAGTTCCAGCAATATGGGAGGGTAAGCTCCCACTTCTGGGACTTGAGAGACATGTAGGTTTACAAGAAGCCAAAGAAACCCTACAAGATGAGGGAGATGGGTTTGCAGTAGGCTAAGCATGATAGTTTTAAGTCTGAAGAAGGGGGATCAATCACATCTGTCCGAGGCTGTCCCAATGTAACAGTTTAGGGTCTAAACCATTGCAGGTTGGGCTTGGTCTCCAGAGTTGACCTAGCCAGTGATAGCAAGATGGATCACCATGGTTAGATGGCCTTGAAAGCAGAGGGCCAGACCCTCCCAATGCAAGGATTTGGGAGGCAGAGTTTCCAGAGGCCAGCCGTTGCTGCCCCACAGAGAAGCAGTTTTATTCTCTTTGCAAGAGGAAGAGTCGGTCTGTAGACCAGTAGGCAGATAGTCAATTGAAGGCTTTGCTTTTCTACTAACCCACTCGACTATTTTTTTTTATTTTGTAGATTTTTGTCCTGGACCCAGAATCCAATCCATACAATGTAGCTCTCCCAAGTTTAGTGTTTTCTCTAAAGTGTGTAGCATTTATATTGAATTGCTATTAGGCATGACAGATATTTTTATGGCTTACCCTATATTACTTTTTCTCCAACCCATTAATTTCCTGCATTTTGAAGCAAAGCATCTACAAGTTAAATGAAATCATAAAAAGAATATTCTAGTTCTGTGATTTTTTTTTCCTAAAAAAAAAAAAAAAATCCTACAATACTTACAATACAGTACTTACAATACTTACAATAAAGTACTGGAGTGGGGAAGAGCCTAGAAACAGAAAGAGCCTGCTCAGCCTCAGTTTAGCTGTTTGACCTCAAGTAAGCCATTTAAACACACTCTGTATGTGCCTCAGTTTCCTCATCTGTAACAAGAGGTTTGATCTCTAAGTTTACTTCCAGTTCTGATTCTGTGATTCTAATCTGTGGGCCTTGAATATTAGGGTCAGACTCTAGAACGGCGTCATCTAGTATATAGCCACAGGCCATGTGTGGCTATTGAGCACTTGAAATGGAGCTACTGCAAACTGAGATAGGCTGTAAAGGTAAAATTCATACCAGGTTTTATAAACATAAAATATCACACTAAAAGTTTTTTTTAACAGGACACCTGGCTGGCTCAGTTGGTGGAGCTGTGACTCTTGATCTCAGGGTCATGAATTCAAGCCCCATGTCAGATGTAGAACTTACGTAGATAAAAATTTTAAAATATAAAAACTATATTTTAAATAAACTGTTTTATATTGATCACATACTCAAGTATTTTGGATATACTGAACAATATAAAAAACATTTTACTTTTTACTCAATGTGGCTACAAGAAAATTTTAAATTACACATGTGGCATGTATATATCTATTGGACAGTGCTACTCTAAAACATTTTGTTAAGTGGATATTATTGAAGTAGGCCAAAAGTTATACGATAATGATAACTATGATATTTACCTCTAAATGCCGCAGGTTACGGAACTGTTGTTTATTGATCCTTTAGTATAATCAAATAACTGAACTTCTATCAAAATTTAAAACTTTTTTGAAACCAGTAAACCTGAAAATGTTATCAGATATTTCATTACATGATGATAGCCTGAAATCAAATAAAACTTGGGCTATAATGTTGACACCCTAATGCAGTCACAAAATTTGGAAACCCATTAAGAAATTGAAAGACAGATAGGAAAATAGAAAATAGAGGCTTCTGGTAGATAAATAGGACTAAAGTACTTCATTGCAGTGTCCCAATGGGAAAAGGCTGTATTTATCAGTCCTATTCTTTGAGGAATTTCTAGAATTTTATAGCATCTGGGCACGGTAAATGAAATTATCACTATCTAGTTATTAGACCATGTTTAGTGTCATTTCAGATCCTGCTCTAAAAAGACATCTACTATTCAGATAGGTCATTGTTTGGCTCTGGAATTGGAAATTCAGATTTGCCAAACACGGTTATGGGAAGAGCCGGAAAAGATCTAAAGTTATCAGAAGCCGTAAGGGAAAACTGCCAAGTGGCCACTAGGTGTCACTTTTCCATTTCTATAGTGCTTTGTTTTCATTAATATTTCCAAGTTCTATGGGGCCTACGGGGGGCATTTATGACTTGCATTTAGATTAGGTCTGCCTCTCTGGTGTTAGTTGTTTTATGAGAAATGCTTTTTAAGAGAAGCCTGGGAAGATGTTTCCCCACATAATAAAAGAACTTTGGTTTAAGATGCTTTCCAGATGTGTCGCCCGTAAAAGGGGACTGTAGAAAGAAGACTTGTCTAACCTGGAACATGCTTTATGAATTCATTTGAGAGTATATGGTATGTGTGTCACTGCTCCTACATCCCTGTGCTTAGATTTGTTTCTGTTTTTTTTATATATACAACTTTTAGCTCTTTTCCAGTTTACTTGCTCTTGTCTGTATATTGGTATTTTTTAAATTTTGTGGTAAGTAATGAAGAGTGAAATTAAACTATATTTTATAATAATTACTAGTTTGAAGTTTTTTAAACTTCATATATTAAACCTCTTCCAAAAAAGTATATCCTTAACTACTCTCTAAAGTGGAAACATAGACTAGAAGATCCAATCTTCTCAAACCACTGTCCAGAGAGATACATTGAACTACATTACTCTGTATATATGTGTGTACGTTCATGAAGATATGCTAACTGCTGTAACAGTCTGCTTGCTCATAATGGCACTCAGAAGTTCCCAGCACATATTGTTCGTCTATCTGCCAATCTCAATGGAAAGAGAGTTTCTCCATTTCCTAGTAATTCACACAAAATTATCCTTTGTTTGGGCCTTTGGATCAACTTGGTTCACATAGATTTTCGTGTGGTCACCAGGCTAGAATGTACAGATTGATCAGGTTTTCACTACATGCCCAAACCTGTATTTAAAGGCATCCTTGAAAGGGAAAGGATGTCAAAAATAGCCAGCTGCCTGACATCCTAGGGCCAATGGAAAGAATGGAGACATGTGCAGAGAGGACCGTGGAAAACTTGTAATTTATAATAGTTGATGATTTCAGAGAATTGTAGCTTAGCTCCATGAACCTTGAGTCTTGTTTTTGACTGTTTTCTTTTGGCGGGGGGTGGGATAGTGGGTAGCAGCAAGTTGTGTTATGGGTTTTTAACATCGGTCACGTTTTTTTGTTTAATACCAAGCCACTAGTTGCTTTGGAGGACTCTGTTGCTTCAGTGTGTAAGAGACTCCATAAAGAGTGGTCTTAAGTTCTTGTCCAGCTGTGTGTCTCTGGCATAGGATGTATTTTCTTAGGCAGAAGACTAAAACTTTCTTAAACTTACATTTAGGTAGTATTTTCCACATTTATTCCTATCCAGGAAAAAAAAAAATCAGTTGCATTTTACCTTGGGAATAAATATGTCACATTTTTAAAATAATTTTTCTTCAAAAGACAATACTAAAGTGAGAAGGTCATATTATGAAGACTTATAACTTAATAGAACTCTTGAAAAATCTTTTAGTCCAACTCAAAATGATGATATAGGAAAATCCTGAATCTACTTCCTCTCCTGGGTAGACCAAACCTACAGCGGGGGAGAGGGGAGAGTGAAGCAGGCCTCCCAGAGTCCTTGATACTGCTGCATATTGTCTCGCCCTGCCATGAACATGGTCTGCATTAGTCTAGAAGGTATGCTACTATGGGTTGGGCTTGAGCTGCTCGCCCTGGCTGTGCTCTGCCTGTTGTGGATTCCTGGGGCCAGCCTGTGGCCTGTGAGCCTGTTTGCATCCTTACCCTAGAACATGACAAAGATGTCCAACCACTTGCACCACAATACCCAGATCAATGCCATCCTGGCCACTGAGCAGTTTAAAGTTGTGCTGGGCACCCCCAGGAGCCCAAATCTGCTCTTACCCTGTGCCATGTATACATCCATCTGCACCATTACTTCCAACAAGAGGACATTAAGTTCTGTAAATCTACATGCAAGTAGGCCCAGAGGGCTGCAGGCCCATCTTCATCGAGTATGGCCACTTGTGGTCTGAGAGCCAAGCTTACAAGGAATTGCCGTTTATGACTGTGCATCTTTCATAAGGCCATTATTACTGTGGAAAGAGTAAATTTTCCTATGGATCCTAGTAATGGAAACTGTAGAGGAACCAGCAGTGAATGCTGCAAATGTAAACCTCTTAGGGCCATGCAGAAGACCTAGTTCCAAAACAACTATGTCGTTCAGGCAGGCTGAAGTTAAGAGCTAAAGACCAGATGCCATGGCATGGCTGCAGTAGTGGAGGTGAAGGAGATTCTAAAGGCTTCTAGTAAACATTCCAAGCACAACATTAATCTTTACACCAAGTCTGGCTGCCTACGTCCTCCTTAATATTAATGAGTAGTATATATTATGGGTTATAAAAGTGAGTAATGCTATAGATTACTCTTGGCGGAAAGTTATATTGCTGAGAAATGGAAGGACCAGCTTTGTAAGAACAGTTAAGCACTGGGATGTGAAGCTCTGTCATCCTACAATAAAAGTGATTGTAGCCATAGTTATCACTCAGACGTCTGGCAGGAACTCTAACTCCCTACAAGGGCAAGGCTAAACCCTGAAATGCAAGAACAACAGTGAACTTCATATGAAGACTTGCATTGCTGTACTAGCAAAGGAAAATTGCACTGTTGAACATGATATTCTGTTGTTTACCATGTAAATCATGCAGTAATGGGCATTACTTCTGCTTTTCTCTTTTCTCCCTCCCTTTTTTGTAGTCTGAGTATGGAGCCTTAGATTATATATTTTTTACTTAACAAAAAACACAATTTATAGCAATTGTGAGAAGTTGAAGAGGAGAATCTTAAAAGCAGTGAGGAAAGCAACTTGTTACAAACAAGAGAACATCCATTAAGACTATCACCAGATTTTTCAGCAGAAACTTTGAGGAGTGGCACCATATGTTCAAAATGCTGAAAGGAAAATAATTCTGCCAACCAAGAATACTCCATCCAGGAAGCCTATCGTTCAGAATAGAGAGATCAATAGTTTCCCAAACAAATGTTGAGGAATTCATCACACTAAACCAGGCTTATAAGAAATGCTCAAGGGGACTCTTTGTAGAAAGCAAAGACCATAAGCAGGAGTGAGAAAAGTAGGAAGCACCAAAGCAGTAAAATTAAGAATATGTATAAAAAATCAGTCTAGGGATTCACAAAATAGGATGTAAAATATGACATCACCTAACATAAAATGGGGAGGGGAGTAAAAATTTAATGCTATTTATTTATTTATGAGAGAAAGAGCTTGAGTGTGGGGGAGGAATAGAGGGGAAAGGAGAGGAAGGTGGAAAGATTCTAGGGCTGACTCTATGCTAAGGGCAGAGCCCAATGCAGGGCTCATATCATGACCCTGAGATCATGACCTGAGCTGAAACCAGGAGTCAGATGCTCAACCAACTGCGCCACCCAGGTGTCCCAAAAGTTGGTGCTTTTAGAATGAGTTCAAACTTAAACAACCATCAACTTTAGATAGGCTGCTAGATGCATAAGATGTATATAAGCGCAATGGTAACCACAAATAAAAAACTAGTAGTAGATATGCAAAAAATAAAGAGGAAGGAATTCAAGTATATCAATAAAGAAAGCCAGCAAACCACAAAAGAGAGCAAGAGAATAAAGGAACAAAGAACCACAAAAACAAAGTAACAAAATGGCAGTAAGTTTATTTCTATAATACTTATTTTGAATGTAAATGAACTGAGTGCTCTAATCAGAAGACAGAGGGTGACAGAAAGGATTAAAAAAGCAAGACCCATCTATATGCTACCTACAAGACTCATTTTAGACCTAAAGACACCTGCAGATTAAAAGTTAAGGGATAGAGAAGCATCTGTCATGCAAAGCTGGGGCAGCAATACTTCCACTGGACAAAATAGACTTTAAAACAAAGACTATAACATGGGGGAAAAAAAGATACATCACAACAAAGGGAATAATCCAATAAGAAAATACAATTGTCAGTATTTATGCACGCAACACGGGAGCACCTAAATACATAAAGCAGCTAATAACAAACTTACTGGAAGTTAATTGATATTAACACAATAGTAGAGGACTTAAGCACCCCATTTACACCAATGGATAGATCATCTAAGCAGAAAAATCAACAAGGAAACGGTGGCTTTGAATGACACAGCAGACCAGATGCAACTAACAAATATATTCAGAACATTCCAGAACATAGTCTTTTCAAATGAACATGGAACTTTTCCTAGAATAGGTCACGTTAGGCCACAAAACCAATCACAACAAATTCAAAAAGATTGAAGTTATATCATGCATCCTTTCCAACCACAATGTTATAAAACTAGAAATCACAAGAAAAAATCTGGAAAGAAAAAGAAAAAATCTGGAAAGAATACAAATACATGTAGGTTAAATAACATGTAACTGAACAACAAATGGGTCAACCAAGAAATCAAAGAAGATATAAAAAATACATGGAGACAAATGAAAGTGAAAGCGATGATCCAAAAGTTGTTCTAGGAGGGAAGTTTATAGCAATACAAGCCTACATCAAGAAGAAAAATCTCAAACAATCTAACCTTACACCTAAAGGAGCTAGAAAAGGAAGAACAAACAAAACCCACAACCAGGAGAAGGAAGGAAATGATAAAGAATAGAGCAGAAACAAAATAGAAAAAAAAAAAAAAAAAAGGCAAAAAGCAGATCAAGGATACCAAGAGCTGGCTCTTTGAAAAGATCAAAATTGATAAACCCTTAGCCAGATGAGGGTCATGGGGGAATTTTAGTAAAAATCAGAAATGAAAAAAAAAAAAAAAAGACACCACAGAGATACAATGGATCATAAGAGAATATTATAAAAATTGTGTGCCAAAAAATTGGATAACCTAGGAGAAATGGATAAATTCCTTAAAATTTAACCTCTTAAAACTGAATCAGGAATAGAAAAATTGAGCAGACCAGTTACCAACAATGAAATTGAATCAGTAACCAAAAAAATTCCCAACAAACAAAAGTTCAGGACCAGATGGCTTGACAGGTGAATTCTAGCAAATGTTTAAAAGAGAATACCTATTCTTCTCAAACTAGGCAAAAAAAAAAAAAAAAAAAAAGGAAAGCTTCCAAATTCATTTTATGAAGCCAGCATTCCCTGCTACCAAAACCAGATAAAGAGCCCCCCGCCAAAAAAAAAAGAAAAAAAAAAGTAAACAATAAGCCAATATATATGATGAACAGATGTAAAACTCGTCAACAAAATGATAGCAAACCAAATCCAATAATACGTTTAAAAAAATCTTTCACCATGATAACAGGGGATTTCTTCCTGGAATCCAAATGTGGTTAAATTTTATAAATCAATCAACATGATACAGGACATCAACAAGAGAAAGGATAAAAACCATATGATCATTTCAATAGACGCAGAAAAAGCATTTGACAGTACAACATCCATTTGTGATAAAAAAACCCTCAACAAAGCAAGTTCAAAGGGAACATACCTTAACTTAATAAAGGCCATATGTGAAAAACCTATAGCTAACATAACAGTGAAAAACTGAGAACTTTTTCCATAAGATTGAGAACAAGAGAAGGATGTCTACTCTCACCACTTTTATTCAACTTAGTACTGGAAATCCCAGCCACAGCAAGCACAGAAGAGAAAGGAATAAAACACATCCAGATTGTTAAAGAAGTAAAACCATCAGTATTTGCAGCTGACATGATACCATATATAGAAAACCCTAAAAATTCTGTCAGGAAACTAGTGGTATAGATAAATGAATTCAGTAAAGTCGCAGGATACAAAAATATACAGAAATCTGTTGTATCTCTATACACTAATAATGAAGTGGCAGAAAGAGAAATTAATACAAACAATCTCATTTACAATTGCACCAAAAATATCTAGGAATAAACCTAACCAAGAAGGAGAGACACCTGTACTCTGAAAACTAAAAAACACTGATGAATGAAATTAAAGATGACATAAACAAATGGAAAGATATTCCATGCTCAAAGATCGGGAGAACAAATGTTAAAATGTCCATACTACCCAAAGTAACGTACAGATTTAATGCAATCGCTATCAGAATTCCAATAACACCTTTCACAGAAAGAGAGGAAGCGATCTAAGAAGCAATCCTAAGATTTGTATGGAACCACAAAAGACCCCAAATAGCCAAAGCAATCTTAAGTAGGAAGAGCAAAGCTTGAGACATCATGCTTCACAATTTCAAATTGTACTACAAAGCTACAGTATTCAAATAGTAAGGTGTCAGCATAAAAACAGACACATAGATCAACAGAACAGAGAGCCCAGCCATAAAACCATGGATATATGGTCAATTAAAATCACAACAAAAGGAGCCAAGAATATATAAGGGGAAAGGACAGTCTTTTCAATAAATAGTATTGGAAAATCTGGATAGCCACATGCAAAAGAATGAAATTGGGCCCTATCTTATACTACTCCCCAAAACTCAACTTGAAACAGATTATAAATTTGATTCTAATGAACCCTACTCTGAAAAGCTTCTGCCAGCAAGGAAGTCATTAACAAAACCTATTAAATGGTAGAAAATATTTGCAAATCATGTCTGAGATTAATATCCAAGATATATGAAGAACACTGACAACTTAATGACAAACAAAACACAAACAATCCATTTAAAAAATAAGCAGAGTATCTGAATAGACATTTTTCCAAAGAAGACACATAAGTGGCCAACACATACATGAAAAGGTACTCAATATCACTAATCTCCAGGGAAATGCAAATCAAAACCACAGTGAGATACCAACCTCATGCCAGTCAGAATGACAAATATCAAAAAGAGAAGAAATAGCAACTGTTAGCAAGGATTTGGAAAAAAGGGAAGGTTTGTGCACTGTCAGCATGTAAATTGGTACAGCCATGATGGAAAACAGCACGGAGGTTCCTCAGAAAATTAATAGTTCCAGTAATTCCACTGCTGGGTTTTTACCCAACAAAAATGAAAATATTAATTCAAAAAGAATATGCAGCCTATGTTTATCGTAGCATTATTTACAATAGCCAAGATATGGAAGCAACCTGGGTGTCCACCTATAGATGAATGGATAAAGAGGATATGGTACTTATATGCAATAGAATATTATTCAGCTCTGACAAAAAATGAAATTTTGCCATTCATGACAACATGGATGGATCGAGAGGGCATGATGTTAAGTGAAATAAGTCAAAGAAAGACAAATACCATATGATTTCACTTATATATGAATTTTTTAAAGTTTTTTTTTTTTTTAGAGAGAGAGAGAGAGAGTGGTAGGAGGGGCATAGGAAAAGGGAGACAATTTTTTTTTAAGATTTTATTTATTTATTCTTGAGAGACAGAGACACAGGCAGAAGGAGAAGCAGGCTCCATGCAGGGATCCCAACATGGGACTCGATCCCAGGTCTCCAGGATCATGCCCTGGGCCAAAGGCAGACAGACGCTAAACCGCTGAGCCACCTGGGCTGCCCAAGGGAGACGATCTTAAGAAGACTCCCTGCTGAGCACAGAGCCTGACTCAGGGCTGGATCCCACCAGCCACCTAAGGTCCCACCAGATGTAGAATTTAAAAAACAGAACAAAACAAAGAGGCTCACAGAGAATTGGTGGTTGCCAAAGGAGAAGGGGACTAGGGATGGGTGAAATGAGTGAAGGGAATAGAGAGGTACAAATTTCCAGTTATTTGGAAGTCACAAGATAAAAAATATAGCATGGGAAATATCAATAATACTGTGATAACTTTGTATGGTGACCAATCATAGCTAAACTTACCATGGCAAGCATTGTATAATGTATAAAATTGTCAAATCACTATGTTGTACACTTGATACTACTAATGTATGTCAACTATATTTTGATAAAAAGTTAAAAATTGAAAATAGAACATATGATTCAACAATTCAGCTTCTGACTATTAATGGAAGAAAATGAAAACGCTAACTGGATAAGATATCTGCACCCTGATGCTCACTGTGACATTATTTACAATAGCCAAGATGCAGAAACAAGCACTGAGGATGAACAGATAGAGAAAATGTGTTATATATGTATACACACTCATACACATGATTCTTCAACTAAAAAAAAAGGAGAAAATCTTGCTATTTGTGGCAACATGAATGTATCTTGAGGACATTATGCTAAGCAAAACAAATCAGAGAAAGACGAATATCATATGACCTCACTGATAGGTGGAATCAAAACACAACAAAATCAAGCTCAGAGCATAGATTGATGGTTGGCAGAGGCAGGGAGTGGGTGAAATGGCAAATGTGGTCAAAAGGTACAAACTTCTAGCTATGAAATAAATGCATCCTGAGGATGTAGTGTCCAGCATGGTAACTATAGTTATTATTGCTGTGTTGTAGATTTGAAAGTTGCTAAGACAGTAGATCTTAAAAGTTCTCATTATAAGAAAAAACAATTGTAGCTATGCATGGCAATGAATGTTACCTGGACTGATTTCTGTGATCATTTTACAATATAGAAATCTAAAAAGTCATTCTATATTATACCTGAAATTAATATAAGGTTAGGTCAGTTGTCTCAATGAAAAATTTTCGTTTTATACTTGGTTGAGAGGACAATAACCAAAAAGGTTTTTCATCTATCAGGACATATAGACCAATAGCATATAGTCATCTGACTGTTGGGAGGTCCATTTGTTGGGTATCACTGTTTCCTCTGAAGGGTTTCAGAACATGCCACCCCAAAATTTGGTACATGGATTATTTGGAGCTGAAGACACTCAAGAGATGGCAAACATGGAAAAAGCTCTCTGCCCCTCCTACCTTTCTACCTAAAAGCAGAACACAGGTTTCCCCAGGGGAGAGGTACCCTCCCTCTATGAGAAAGAAGAATATTCTTATCAGCAGAGGGGGAGTCGAAGGTGAAATGGACTTCCACAAGCACACGTATGAAAATAGCCCTTATTTTCCATTAGTTTCTCCATATATTTACTAGTACCTATTCCACAATCTATTGTCCCTAACCCAATTTATTGTTGTTTGTGTAAAAAGGTATATACGTTTTGGGGCCTAAAGCCTTCTTTAGTTCATCTTTGTCCTTCAGATTTCCACATATACATAAAAATATTAAATTTATATACTTTCCTCCTGCTGATCTTCTTACATCAGTTTAATTTTTAGGCCGAGTCACAGGACTTGGATAAGTTTTGATCCTAAAAGCTTTTTTAAGTAAATGTTTTATAATATATAGAAAATTTCTATGAGTGAAAATCATAGTTTTTTTCTGACTTTAACATTTCCTCTAAGTTTTTATTTTATCAGGCTGCATTTAGATTACTTAAATCAATGAATTCCATTTCAGGAATGGTGTTGATGTATGGTTTAGTATTTTTTTAATTAATTTATTTATTTATTCATGAAAGACAGAGAAAGAGGCAGGGACACAGGCAGGGGGAGAAGCAGGCTCCATGCAGGGAGCCTGGCGTGGGACTCGATCCTGGGACCCCAGGATCACTCCCTGGGCCGAAGGCAGGTGCTAAACTGCTGACCCACCCAGGGATCCCCTGGTTTAGTATTCTTCTATAGTTGCATCATACAGAGAACACATTGACACAGAATACATTTATTCTTGGAATAACCTATCCAATACTTCAGTCTGTATTCTTGAGTTGTTAAATATTCTTAGAGAATAAACATCTAGCCTTTATTAAATTCTTACTATGCAGGCAAATTCCTAACTCTTCTACATGTATTAATTTAAGCTGCCTAACAACTGTGAAGATAAATGCTAGTTTTACCCTGTTTTACACGTGGGGAAATCTAGGCTTAGAAAGTTAGGTAAGCTTGACAACGTTACCCCACTTAAGAGCAGGGAAGTCAGAATCCAGACCTACACAGTCCACATTTGTGCTCTTAATCTTGTAATTGTGGTAAACCGTTTGATTTATTGTGGGACTTTCAGGGTCTTCCTGCCTTTTCCTCACCCTCCTTAATTCAATACACAACAATCTCTAAGATTTTTTTTAATTATAAAGTCACTATCTTAACCATTTTTATGTTAAGCATCCAGTTCAGTAGTTTTAACTCTATTCTCATTGTTGTACAACAGATCTCCAGAACTTTTTCATTCTGCAGGATTGAAACTCTGTACCCAGTGAACAACTCCGTTTCCTTTCCTCCCAATCCCTGGCATCCACAATTCTTTAGAATTTTGGCTGCTTTAGATATCTAAGTGGAATCATGCACTTATGATTTTTTATGACTGGCTTCTTGTGGCAAAATGTCCTCAAGTTTCATCCATGTTGTAGCATATGACAGGATTTCCTTCCTTTCAAGGTGAAGTAATACTCTGTTTTATGTATATACCACATCTTTATTCATTCTACCTCTTGGCTATTGCAAATAATACTGCTATGAACATGGGTGTGCAAATATATCTTCAAGATCCTGCTTTCAGTTCTTTTGGATATATATTCAGAAGTAGGACTGCTGGATCATTTGATAATTCTACTTTAAATTCTTTTTTTTTTCTTTTTTTAAGATTTTTATTCATTCATGAGATAGAGACAGGCAGAGGGAGAAGCAGGCTCCATGCAGGGAGCCTGACATGGGACTCTATCCCGGGTCTCCAGGATCAGGCCCTGGACTGAAGGTGGTGCTAAACCACTGATCCACCAGGGCTGCCCTCTTTTAATTCTTAGATCATACTGTTTCCCATAGTAGCTGCACCATTTTACATTCCTACCACCAATATATTTCGGTTCCGATTTCTCCACATTCTTTTTTTTTTTTTTTTAATTTTTATTTATTTATGATAGTCACAGAGAGAGAGAGAGGGGCAGAGACACAGGCAGAGGAAGAAGCAGGCTCCATGCACCGGGAGCCCGCACCGGGAGCCCGACGTGGGATTCGATCCCGGGTCTCCAGGATCGCGCCCTGGGCCAAAGGCAGGCGCCAAACCGCTGCGCCACCCAGGGATCCCCGATTTCTCCACATTCTTACCAGCATTTCTTATTTCCTGCTGTTGGGTTTTTTTTAATGGTAGCCATTGTAATGGGTGTAAGGTGGTATCTCCTTGTAGTTTTGATTTGCATTCTCTGATTAGTGGTGTTGACCATCTTTCCATATGCTGTTGGACATTTGTGAATCTGGAGAAATGTTTATAAGTATTTTGCCATTTATTTATTCATTCATTCTAGTATAATTAACAGTGTTATATTATTTTTAGGTGTATAGTACAGTGATTCAATAGTTCTCTGCATCACTTAGTGTTCATCATGGTAAGTATGCTCTTAATCTCCTTCATCTATTCCATCTATCCCCATGCTCCCCTCTGGTAACCACCAGTTTTTTCCTCTATATTTAAGTCTGGCTTCTTGTCTTTTCTTTGTGAACAACTCCCTGTTGTTTTCTTAAATTTGTTTTCTTAAATTCCACATAGGAGTAAAATCATATGGTATTTGCCTTTATCTGATTTCTTTTAGCATTATACCCTCTGGGTCCCTCCATGTGTTATAAATGGCAAGATTTCATTCGTGACCAAGTAATATTCCATTAAATATATATACCACATCTTTCCTATTTGTCTATGGCTGAACACTTGGATTGCTTCCATAATTTGGGTATGGTAAATAATGCTGCAAGAAACATAGGAGCACATGTATCTTTTAATTAGTGTTATTTTGTATTCTTTGGGTAAATACCCAGTAGTAAAATTATTGGATTATATAGTAATTCTATGTTTTTAATTTTTGAGGAACCTCCATATGGTTTTCCAGGGTAGTTGCACCAGTTTGCATTCCCACCAATAATGCACAATAATTCATTTCCCTTCATATCTCACAACACTTGTGTTTTTGATTCTAGCCATTCTGACAATCGTGAGATGATAGCTCACTGTGGTTTAATTTGCACTTTCCTGATGTGCGATGTTAAACATCTTTTCATTTGTCTGTTGGCCATCTGGTTGTCTTTGGAGAAATGTCCATGTCTTCCACCCTTTTTTTAAAAATTGGATTGTTTTTTGGTGTTGAATTGTATAAATTCTTTATGTATTTGCATGTTAACCACTTATTGAATATATCATTTTCAAATATCTTCTCCCATCCGGTAGTTAGTCCTTTTGTTTTGTTGATGGTTTCCTTTGCTGTGCAAATATTTTATTTTGAAGTAGTTCCAATAGTTTGTATTTGTTGGTTTTTTTTCCTTTGCCTCGGAAGACATATAGAAAAATATTTTTATAGCCAATGTCAGAAGTGATTGCCTGTACTCTTTTATAGGATTTTTATGATTTTAGGCCTAACATTCAGGTCTTTAATCCAGTTTGAGGTTTTTGTGGTATATAGTGTAAGAAAGTGGTCCAGTTTCACTATTTTGCATGTAGCTACCCAATTTTCCCCAACAATATTTGTTGAAGATACTCTTTTTCCCTATTGCAGATTCTTGCCTCCTTTGTTGTAAATTAATGATCATATAATCATGGGTTTATTTCTGGGCTCTCTGTCTTCTTGATCAATGTGTATAAAGTCGTGCCAGTACCAAACTGTTTTAGAGATATTACAAAGCTGCAGTAATCAAATCTGGGTTTGTGATACCTCCAGTTTTGTTCATCTTTCTCAAGATTGTTTTGGCTATTCAGGGTCTTTTGTTGTTCCATACAAATTTTAGGATTATTTGTTCTAGTTCTGTGAAAACCATTTTTTATACAGCTGTTTATACATTTGATACAGATTGCATTTAATCTATAGATAGCTGTTATTAAAATGTCCATACTACCAAAAAGCAATTACTCCAATACGTGAGCATGGAATGCCATTCCATGGTTTGAGTCCTCTTCAAGTTCTTTCATCAGCACTTCATAGTTTTCAAAGTCAAGATCTTTCACCCGCTTGGTTAAGTTTATTCCTAGGTATTTCATTTTTGTATAATTGTAATAGGGTTGCTCTCTTAATTTCTCTATCTTGTTATTAGTATATAGAAACACAATGGATTTCTGTGTATTAATTTTATATCCTGCAAGTTTACTGAGTTTATTACTTCTAATACTTTTTTTTGGTGGAGTATTTAGCATTTACTATGTGTCCTATCATGTCGTCTGCAAATAGTGACTTAAAAAACAGTCACAGTGGGATCCCTGGGTGGCGCAGCGGTTTGGCGCCTGCCTTTGGCCCAGGGCGCGATCCTGGAGACCCGGGATCGAGTCCCACGTCGGGCTCCCGGTGCATGGAGCCTGCTTCTCCCTCTGCCTGTGTCTCTGCGCCTCTCTCTCTCTCTCTCTCTCTCTCTCTCTCTCTCTGTGACTATCATAAAAAAAAAAAAAAAAGTCACAGCTTAAATTCTTTCTGATAAGTTTTGATGCATTTTCTTTTTCTTGTCTGATTGCTATAACTATTGAAGTGAATTTTGTAAACCTTAGGGTATTTCTTGAAATAAGGAAATTTTATTTACAATCATTACTTTGCTGAGCTAATTTACACAATTGCACAAGAATTATGAAAAGGAGAAAAATCTATCCCTCTAAGTATCTAGAGGAAACATAGCAAATACATAGATAGCATTTGTCCTACCATTTTCTTTACATGCCTGGCAGACACGGCTAAAGAAATATCGTATCTTTTTTTTTTTTGGCTATGGGCTTTTAAACACTTCTTAATTCAGAGCTCCAAGCAACCATTCACAAATGATTGATGTGACATATTAGGTGAAATATATTTTTCGACTTGTCCTTGAAAACATTTATAAAAACACACTTGGTAAAGCAGAATTCCTTAGACATGCCACGCTGAGAAAGTTATAGCTGCAGCTTTGTACTGATTACAGGCATATTAAACTCATGGCGGAATCCTCACATTATTCCTACTATAATACTAGGATATGTTTATGAAATGTCTATTTGAAATATTGAAACAGGTCTCTGATATTTCCAGTATAATGACCATTTGTAACATTGCTGTCAGTTCTCTAAAAAATGTTAACTTTAGCTTATTTTACATCTTGAGGAATTTGGTTTCCACAAAAAGGGTTTGATTTTTAAAGGTTAAAAGGCATTTAAAAAAAATACAAAAATATTACTTTATCTTCAAATGAGGAATAAAATTTTTAATAGCATGAAAAGATTCTAAGATGCTGTTCTATTTTTAGTGATTATTTTAAACCAAAAGATGGTGGGGATCCCTGGGTGGCTCAGCGGTTTAGCACCTGCCTTGGCCCCAGGGCGTGACCCTGGAGTCCTGGGATGGAGCTCCCTGCATGGAGCCTGCTTCTCCCTCTGCCCCTGTCTCTGCCTCTCGTGCTCTCTGTCTCTCATGAATAAATAAATAAAATCTTAAAAAAAAATAAACCAAAAGATGGAAGAGATTGAATAACTAAAGGGATGTCATAAAAAAAAAAAAAAAAAAGGGATGTCATTATTAATAGGATATACACCTGGTATTTTGTACCAAGGAGGAACGTGGCCACTCAGGCCCACTACCTGGAGCTAGGCTCTCATTTTAGCTCTAGATATTTAAATGTTTACATAGATACGGTTTTCAGGGGTGCCTGGATGGCTCAGTCAGTTAAGCATCTGGGGTCAAGTCATGATCTCGGGGTCTTGAGACCCAGCCCTGTATCAACAGTGTCCCTGCTCAGCACCTCCCTCTCCTTCTGCTCCTCCCCCTTCCCCACCCACCCCACTCCTGCACCCAGTTGCTCTCTCTCAAATCTCTCTCAAATAAATTTTTTTTTTTTAAATTGGAGTTCGATTTGCCAACATATAGCATAACACCCAGTGCTCATCCCATCAAGTGCCCCCCTTCAGCGCCTGTCACCCAGTCACCCCTACCCCCCCCCCGCCCACCTCCCTTTCCACCACCCCTTGTTCATTTCCCAGAGTTAGGAGTCTCTCATGTTCTGTCTCCCTTTCTGATATTTCCCACTCAAATAAAATCTTTAAAAAAGATGCAGTTTTGGTGCTCATTTATTAAATTGGTCCTTTTCAAGAGATAATAGGAAATAAGTCATTAAAAAAATCATAGCAACAGTTGCTATGAACATGCAAATTTGCAAAACATCTTAAGGCTTAATGTTTTTCATTCTCAGATATGTGTGTTTCCAGGAATACCTGTTAAAAGAATTCGTTGTAGTTTTGAAACAGCAACATGCTATAGATTACTGAAACATAAGAGATGATTTCATAAATATAACCTAACATTGAAATAGAATTTATGAAAACGAATATATAAATTCAAAGTGATTCTCCATGTGTAACACCAGTATTACCTGGGAGCTTGTCAGAAATGCAAATTCTTGGACTTCACCCTGGGTCTGATTCAGAAACTTTCCAAAAAGGATCCCAGCAATCGGTTTTAACAAATCTTCCAGGTGATTCTTATAGATACATGTTTAAGAAATGTTGCTTTCCTTCATGTCTGCTATTCATTTGGTCTATCTTACCTAGACTTACTGAGGCTCCTAATTCTCTAATCTTGGTAATAAAGGAATTTCCCCACATTTGAGGAGAATACAGAGACCATTTTCCAAATGTAACAGTTAATGAGCAATCAGAAATGACCCTCCCTCTGTAGCAAAAATAGAGAAGTTCTCTATGTATTTTTAGACTACAAAAAGAATTTGCCAGCATTTTCAGGAAAACAAACTAAAGCGATTCATTCTCCTTTGTCACTAGATTTAGATGATTAGTCTATAAATAACAAAAAAATTAACAGGATAAGAGTGTAACTATGAAGTTGACTAATATCTGTGGCACTTTGAGAAAATAATGGAGCTATTCCCCAGCTAAGAAAACAATCACAACTTCTATAAATAGAAAGAGGACATTTTAAGTAGTGGAGCTGCCTCCAAGTTAAATAAAAGGGCATCTTTGCTCTGAAGATTGGAGGGACATCCCACACCATGGGCAGATCCCAGTGGCTGAGTCTCTGTAGGAGGCTGTCTGCTATATAGCAGCAGCATCTGGTACCAGGCATCTGTGGTCTGAAGTCTCCAGTCACAACCACCATGTTCCAAGGCTTTCTTGAAAACTACCCACTCTTTTATAGACCTTCACATTCACCTTCATAGCAGTATTACTGTGCTAAAAACTGTGATCCCTTGCTAGGCAGGTCTTTAGGATCCTGGGTAATATTTCCATATTGAAGGACATTTCACAGTTTTCATATTATAATGACACTCTCTTGAGCAGAGTTTCTCTACTTTGTCACTAGTGATATTTTGAACCGGATAATTCTTTGACGTGGGAGTCTGTCACATACACTGTAGGATGTTTAGCAGAATCCCCAGCCTGTACCCTCTAGACACCAATAACAAGCCTATTTTGACAAAAATGTCTCCAGATAATGCCAAATGTCCTGGAGGGGAGGATGCACAATCTCTTCCACATCCCAAGTTGAGAACCACTTCCCCAGAGAGCTATATTCTTTTTGTTAAGGAGGGTAGGAAAAAAAAAATCCTCTCTTCTGTTCTTTAATCCTCATTAAGGTGACCACTCCTCTGATCTCCCTCATTTTTTGCCAATTTATCTCCTTTCCTCATACTTCCTTCACCCCTCCTACCTACCCTCATCCACATACAGAATCTTTACTTCCTTCGATACATGGACTGGTCCTCTAAGACTATCATTTCACTTACTTTTTTGTGAGCATTCTCAACTTCCTGGCTCCACTGCCCTTTGGTCTCATTTAACTTCAGAAAATCCCAGCTCTGCATGAGTTCAGTTCTCTGAAAACCCTGCTCCTACACCAGGGCTACCAAATATTGCTTTAGAAAACTTTAGGTTTGCATCAGTTCACAGTCTCCCACCAATGAGCCTCAGTGAGGTAACATTAGGTTCTCATTTCTCTTCACATACTTCAAACTTTTCCATCCCCACCTGGAATAAGGAGCTCTTAGTACACATATAAAGGTGTTCAATATTAACAAAAAGTTTTTATTTGATTTGGTTTAAGGTTTATCTTTTTACTACTTCAAAGAATGGAAAATGTGTGAGTGAGGGAAAGGATCTTATGGAGAACTAACAGTAAGGAGTGATCAGTCACATGGATCCACCCCTACTCTGTTGTCATGTGCCAGAACAGCCCTTTCCCCAGCCCTGACCATGAGGGGCACAGTGAGGATAGATTTATTGGGAGAAGAAATGGGTAGACAAGAAAAAGAAAATGGAAAGGTCAAGGATAAGTTCCCTAGGGTGCTGGGAGTTCATGCTTTATTGGAAAATTTAAAACCTAATGACTGACAGGAAGAAGGCAGAGTAGGAGGATCCTGAGCTCACCTGGTCCCATAGACATACTACAATTAACAACTACATCTATACAACTAACTCTGACAATGCACTTGAGCCCTGAAAGAATAGATCTTCCACAGCTAGTTGTAGAAAGAAGGCCAAATGGAAAAGGAGAGGAAGGGTGGTGACACATTGGGAACCAAAACTCCAATGCAACTAGCCACAAAAAGAATGGACATCACAGGTACAGAGAAGCAAGAGGATCAAAACCCATACCAGTCACTCCTGGCACTGGGACTCATACTGGGAAGAAGAGTCCTCATAATGCCTGGCTTTGAAAAATCAGTGGGGCTTAACTCAGAGCTTTAAAAATCATTGGGATTAACTCCAGGAGACCTGGAGGGCAATAGGAAACTGAGTCCTTGCTCTTAGAGTCATCATACTAAATAACTTGGCCTAGGAGATAGCAAAAAAGCAGCAGTTTAAAAAGCACCTGGGGTATATGTGAAGCCGATTTAATGACTAATCTTAGTACATGTGCTGGAGGAGCAGGGATCTGCAGACTTCTCCAGGAACAAAAGTGGTAGGGGGTATTATCTCTTTCCCTTCCTCCACACTAAAGACAGTTTTGGGGAGCTAGTGCTAACATCCTCCATCTACCATGCTAGCACCACATGCAAGATCAGGGTGTTTCCCGGTAAAACTGCCCACCTCTCCAAACATCCCTTCAAAGTGGCTCCTATCCCACTATCTGTAAGGCAGCCATGGCCTGGCCAAGTGCCACTCCAAAATGACTCCTGTCTGGGTAAGGGGCTGGGAGGGGGAGGAGATAACCACATACACCAGCATGCCTCCAGTTCCTGCAGCTAAGAGGGTTGACTACTCAAGGAGTAAGCTCTTGCCTTGATGTGCCTGCAGCTATGGTAGAGATGCTAATTGCAGGCAGCAGCAGAACAGGAAGCAAACTCTGCTCGGTGTACTCACAACAGGTAAACCAGGTCATTGCCGTCAGCTGGGCTAAAGGTATTTACAATTCAGCCACAACAGGAAGGCACATAAACCCCACATAGGGGATACCTCTGCTGCACCTGGTTCTGCTGACCAGGGGATATTGTTCTAGAAGGCACCACAGGACCTTAGACACAAGACTACTACTTTCAAGACCAGGAGATATAGCTGACCTACCTACTACATAGAAATAAATACAGAGAGTTAGACAAAATGAGACAGGAGTATGTCCCAAATGAAAGAACAAGACAAAAACCACAGTAAAAGAGCTAAATGAAATGGAAATAGGCAATACGCCTGATTAAGAGTTTAAGGTAATGGCTATGAAGATGCTCACTGGACTTGAGAAAACAATGAATGAACTCAGTGAGAACTAAAGCAGAGAAAAATATTTTTTAAAACAGGATGGAAGAATTCAATAACTAAAGATAAAACACTAGAGGAAGTCAACAGCAGGCTAGAGAATGCAGAATAGATCAGTGACCTGGAACACAAAATGGAAAGCAACCAAGCAGAACAGTAATGGTAACAATAATAATAAATGATGATAGATTAAGGGAACTCTGCAACACCATCAAGCTTCACAGCATTGCATTATAGGGCTCACAGAAAGAGAGTGAGTGGGGAAATAGAGGAGAAAACTTATTTGAAGCAATAACTGAAAACTTCCCTTCTGAGGGAGTAAACAGACACCCAGGTCCTGGAATCAGAGACCCCAAACAAGATGAATCCAAGAGGCCTACCCCATGACACATAATTAAAATGTCAGAAAATAGTGAGATAATTTAAAAATCATCATGGTAAAAAAAAAAAAAAAGTTACACACAAGAGAAACCCCCATAAATCTATCAGCTAATTTCTCAGAAGCAGCTTTGCAGGACAGAAGAGAGTGGCAGGATATGTTCAAAATCCTTAAAGGAAAAACCTACAATCCAGAACATTGGCAAAGTTATCCAACATTCGGAATTAAAGGAGAAATAAAAATATATAAAAATAAAAAATATCCTGGACAAAAGTTCATCACCACTAAACTAGCCTTACAAGAAATGTTAAAGGAAATTCTCCAAATGAAATACAGTAATAACTAGAAGAAAATTGTGAAAGGGAAACATTTCATAGGTAAAAGCAAGCATACCATCAATATAAGTTAGCCACTTATAAAGCCAGTATGGAGGTTAAAACTTAAGAGTCGTAATATCAATTATATTTACAAAGATTAGTCCAAGGATAAACAAAATAAGATGTAAAATATGACCTCATATACGTAAAACCTGGTATGGGTGGTAGAAACAGTGCTTTTTGAATGTTTGAACTTAAGTGACCAGTAACTTAATATAGACTGCTATAGAATACACATAGAATGCTATATATATGAACCCAATGGTAGCCACAAAACAAAAACCTATGATACACAAAAAAATTAAAAGAAAGGAATCCAAAAGAAAGCCATCAAACCATAAGGGACCAAGAGAAAAAGAAAGGAATGGAGAGGAACTACAAAAATAACCAGAAGACAATCAGCAAGATTAAAATTAAAACTTATTAATCACTTTAATAAATGTAATAAATGCTCCAATCAAAAGACATAGGCTGACTGAATGAATAAAAAACAAAACCCATCTATCTATATGCTACCTTCAAGGGACTCCCTTCAGACCTCAAGACATACAGACTCAGAGTGACAGAATAGAAATGCCTTGGATTGGATGATATCAATAGAAAAACAAAACAAAACAGGTAGGATAGCAATAGTTATACCAAAGTACAATAAATAACAAACATAAAAGATGACAGAGTAGGAGAATCCTAAGCTAACCTCCTCCCATGGATATGCCTAGATAGCATCCACATCAGTGTAACAAATGCAGAAAATGACCCAAAGACTGGCAGACCAGACTCTCCACAGCTAATACTAGAGAAGAGGCCACATTAAAAATGGTGAAACAAAACAAAAACCCTAATCAATAATAGTAGGGGACTTTAACACCATAATTACAAAATGGACAGATCATCTAAGCAGAAAAATCAACACTTCTTCATAAGACTACTACTTTCTAGAACAGGAGACATAGCTGATTTTCCTAACACAGAGAAAAAGACAAAGTTAGAAAAATGAAGGGAGAGAATGATAGGTCTCAAATGAAAGAACAAAACAGAAGTCACAGCAAGAGAGTGAAACAAAATGGAAATAAGTAATGTTCCTGATAGAGAACTTAAAGTAATGTTCATAAAGATACACCCTGGACTGAAGATAGAGGAGCTCAGTGAGACTCTCAAAAAAAAAAAAAAAAAATAGAAAACAAAAATGAAGTAACTGGAGATGGAAAACTCCATAACTGAAATTAAAAAGATGGAATAGATAGACCAGAAAAAGCAGAAGAATGGATCAGCGAATTGGAGGACAGAGGAATGAAAAGCAATTAAGCTAAACAGAAGAGAAAAATATTATAAAATATGAAAATACATTAAAGGAAACTCAGTGACATCATTAACTGTAATGATATTCACATTATAGGGATCCCAGAAGAGAGAGAAAAGGGGGCAGACAATATTTAAAGAAATAATAGCTGAAAAACTTCCCAAATATGGGATAGGAAACAGGTATCCAGATATAGGAGGCACAGAGAACTCCTAACAAAAACCAAACCACAGAGGTTCCTCACCAAGACAAATAGTTATTAAAATAGCAAAAAAGTAAGGAGAATTTAAAAAACAAGAGAAAAGGCATTTGTGTATAAGGAAAACCACACAAGATTATCAAGATTTTTCAGCAGAAATGTTGCAGGCCAAAAAAGAGTGGCATGATGTATTCAAAGTGCTAAAAGAAAAAACCTGAAACCAAGAATACTCTATCCAAGAAGCCTATCATTCAAAATACAAGGCGAGAAACTCTCTTCTAACAAACAATAGTTAAAGGAGTTCATCACCACTAAACCAGCCCTACAAGAAGTGTTAAAGGGAACTTTTTTTTTTTTTTTTTTTAAAGGGAACTTTTTGAGTAGAAAGGAAAAATCATGAACAGGAGTAAGAAAAGTAGGAAGTGCAAAAGCAGTAAAACTAAGTAGATCTATAAAAATCAGTCAAGGGGCACGTGGGTGGCTCAGTGATTGAGCATCTGCCTTTGGCTCAAGTCATGATCCCGGGATCCTGGGATCAAGTCTCGTATTGGGCTCCCCACAGGGAGCCTGCTTCTCCCTCTGTGTCTCTCATGAATAAATAAAAATCTTAAAAAAGAAACACACATAAAAACAAAACAAAACAAAACAAAGAAAAAAAAAAAGACTCAGGGTAGCAATGGATAAAAAAAAAAAAAAAACCCACTATCTATATACTGCTTGCAAGAAACTCATTTCAGACTGAAATGTCACCTGAAGACTGAAAATGAGGGGATAGAGAAACATCTATTAGGCAAATGGATGTCGAAAGAAAGTTGGAGTAGCAATACTTATATTAGACAAAATAGACTTTAAAGCAAAGACTGCAATAAGAAAAAGAAGAATGCCATATAATAAAGTGGACAATCCAAAAAGAAGGTTTAACAACTGTAAATATTTATGCACCCAAATACATAAAAACAGTTAAAGAATTAATTGAGGATAACAGGAGGGGACTTAACACCACACTTACAAAATAGATAACCTAAGCAGAAAAATCAGCAAAGAAACAATGGCTTTGAATGACACAATAGAACAGATGGACTTAACAGATATATTCAGAACATTCCATCCTAAAACAGCAGGATACACATTCTTTTCAAGTACACACAGAACATTCTTTGGAAGAGATCACATATTAGGTCACAAAACAAGCATCAACAAATTCAAAAAGATGGAAGTCATACCATGCATCTTTTCCGACCACAATGCTATGAAATCAGAAATTTACCACAAGAAAAAATTTGGAAAGACCACAAATACATGAAGGCTAACTAACATGATACTAAACAATGAATGGGTCAATCAGGAAATAAAAGAGGGGATAAAAGGGATATGGAAACAAATGAAAATGAAACCACAATGCCCCAAATCTTAGGGAGGCAGCATAAGCTATTCTAAGAGGGAAGTTTATAGCAATACAAGCCTATCTCAAGAAAAATATGAAACAACCTAATCTTACACCTAACGGAGCTAGATAAACAACAAAACCCAGGCCGCCTGGATGGCTCACTGGTTGAGCATCTGCCTTCAGCTCAGGGGGTGATCCTGGAGTTCTAGAATTGAGTGCCACATGGGGCTCCCTACATGGAGCCTCCCTCTCCCTCTGCCTGTGTCTGCCTCTCTGTGTCTCTCATGAATAAATAAGATCTTTGAAAAAGAAAAAAAGAACAAACAAAACCCAAAGCCAGCAGAAGGAAGGAAATAAAGATCAGAACAGAAATAAATGACATAGAAACAAGCAAACAAAAAATCCCCAATAAAACAGATGAATGAAACCAGGATATAGTTCTTTGGGGGATGGGGTGGGGTAGAAAACTGATAACCTCTAGCCAGACTTAAGGAGTCAAAATCAGAAATGAAAGAGGAGAAATAACACAACAGAAATATAGACAACTATAAGAATATTATGAAAAACCATATGCCAACAAATCGGAAAATCTAGGAGAAATTGATAAATTCTTAGAACCATATAACCTACCAAAACTGAAACAGGAAGAAATAGAGAATTTGAACAGCCCTATTACTAGAAGTGAAACTGAATCAGTAATTCAGTAATCAAAAAACTCCCAAGAAACAAAAGTCCAGGACCAGACAGGGGCATTTTACCAAACATTTAAAGAAGAGTTAATACCTATTTTTCTCAAACTATTCCAAAAAATAGAAAAGAAAAACTTCAGATTCATTCTATGAAGCTAGCATTACCCTGATACCAAAACCCACTAGAAAAGGACACCACTTAAAAACAAAACTACAAGCCAATATCCCTGGTGAACATGGATGTAAAAGTTCTCAATAAAATACTAGCAAACCAAATCCAACAATACATATAAAAAATGGTTCCACACAATCAACTGGGATTTATTCCTGGGTTCCTGGGATGATTTATTCATCTTTCAATATTCACAAATAACATCCAGAAGAGAAAGGTAAGCACCATATGATTCATCTCAATAGATGCAGAAAAAGCACTTGAGGAAGTACAACATCCATTTGGGATAAAAACGCTCAACAAAGTTGGCTTAGAGGGAACATAACATAATAAAGCGCATATATGAAAAGCCCACAACTAACATCATCCTTAATAGGGAAACCTGAGAGCTTTTCCCCTAAGGTCAGGAACAAGACAAGAATGTCCATTCTCATCATTTTATTCAACATAGTACTGGAAGTCCTAGCCACAGGAATCAGATAAGATAAAAAATAAAACTCGTCCAAATTGGTAAGGAAGAAGTAAAACTTCCACTATTTGTCGATAACATACTATATATAGAAGACCCCAATAAAAAATTCTAGAACTAATAAATTCAGTAGTTTCAGGGTACAAAAAAAAAAATATACAGAATCTGTTGTATTTCTATACAGTAATAATGAAGCAGTAGCAATTAATTATACCATTTACAATTTCAGCAGTAAGAATAAAACATCTAGGCATGCATTTAATGAGAGAATTGAAAGATCTACACTCTGAAACTAAGACATTAATGAAAAAAATTTTAACACAAATGGCAAGATATGCTTATGGATTGGAAGATTATTTTAAGTGTCCATTCTACCCAAAACAATCTACAGATTCAATGCATTCCTATCAAAATACCAATAGCATTTTTCACAGCACTAGACTAAGTAATTTTCCAAGTCTATATGGATCCATGATAGGCTTTGTATAGCCAAAGCAATTTTCAGAAAGAAGAACAAAGCTGAAGGCTATTACAGCCCCAAACTTCAAGATATACTACACGCTATATTAATGGAAACATTTTGGTACTGGCACAAAAAGAGCCCTAAATCAGCAGAATAGGATAAAGAGCCTAGAAATAAACCCACGCTTATATGGTCAATTCATCTATGACAAATGAGGCAAGAATATACAATGGGTAAAATGCAGTCTTTTCAATAAATGATATTGAGAAAACTGGACCGCTACATGCAAGAGAATGAAATTGGACTATTTACTACACCATACACTAAAATATGTATTCCCATATTATTGCAACATTAACTACAATAACCAATGTATGGAAAAAAACCTAAGTATGCATCAATAGAAGGGTAAAGGAAGGGTGGCATACACACACACACACACACACACACACACACACACACAACTAGAAGGTGGGCTGGGGTAGCCATAGTTACATCAGACAAAACAGGCATTAGGCCAAAAACCATAAAAGACAAAGAATGTCATTATATAATGATGAAGAGGTCAATTCCTATGGAAGAATCTCTTTAAGAAGTTACATTGGTAACTATTTCTGCACTCAATACAGGAGTAACTAAATATATAAAGTAAATATTAATAGATCTGAGGGAAGAAATAGACAGTAATATGTTAATAGCAAAGGACAATACAACCACCTTCAACAATGAACAGATCATACAGACAGAAGACAAGGAAATATTGGACTTAAACTACATGCTACATCAGATGGACTTAACAGGTGTTTATGGAACATTCCATCCCAAAGCAGCAGATATACATTCTTCACCTGCATGTGGAATTTTCTCCAGGATAGATGTTAAGTCATAAAACAAGTCTTAAATTTTTAGAAATACTGAAATATCAAGAATCTTTTCTGACCACAATGGTATAAGAATAGAAATTATAAAGACTAGAAAGTTCACAAATATATGAAGATTAAACATATTCCTGAACTGATAGGCCCAAGAAAAATTTTAAATATCTGAGACAATATGGAAATACACATACCTATAATTAGAGGATGCAGCAAAAGCAGTTCTAAGAGGGAAGCTTATAGCAAAAAATGCCTATATAAGGAAAAGTAAAATCAAGCAATCTAACCTCACTTGTCTTTTTCTAGTTTCTTGATGTGAGAAGACCAAGTCAAAAGGAAGAAAATAACAAAGATCAGAGAAGAAATAAATGAAATGGAGATTAAAAAGGCAATAGAAAAGATGAAATTAAGAGCTTGTTGGGACACCTGGGTGGCTCAGCAGCTGAGCATCTGCCTTTAGCTCAGAGCATGATCCTGGGGTCCCACATTGGGCTCTCTGCATGGAGCTTCGTTCTCCCTCTCTGTCTCTGCCCCTCTGTGTTGCTCATGAATAAATAAAATCTTAAAAAAAAAAAGACCTTGTTTTTTGAAAAGATAAAATAGAAAAACCTTTAGCTAGACTAGCCAAGAAAAAAAAAAGCCTTAAATAGGATTCTAAATGAAAAAGGAAATATTACAACCGATATAACAGAAATACAAAGGATTATAAGACTAGCATGAGTAATCATATGACAAATTAGACAACCTAGATGAAATGAATTCCTAGAAACATACAATCTACCAAAACTGAATCTTGAAAAAACAGAAAACCTGAACAGAGCAATTATTAGTAAGGAGACTAAATCAGTAATCAAAAACCTCCTGAGAACTCAAGGAGCAGACAGCTTCATTGGTGAATTCTATCAAACGTTTAAAGAATAATACCAATTCTTAAAGTCCTCTAAAATTTTTTAAGAACACCACTTCTAAATTCCCTTTATGAAGCCAGCATTACCCTCATACCATAGTCAGACAAGTACACTACAAGAAAACAAAACAAAAACAAACACCAACAAAAACTTACAGGCCAATATCCCTAATGAGCATAGATGCAAATATTCTCAAATTAGTAAACCAAATTCAACAATACTTTGAAAGGATCATACAAAATAATCAAATGGGATTTATTCCAGGGATGCAAGTTCAACATAAGAAAAAAAGAACAGGGGATCCCTGGGTGGCGCAGCAGTTTGGCGCCTGCCTTTGGCCCAGGGCGTGATCCTGGAGACCCGTGATCGAATCCCACATCGGGCTCCCGGTGCATGGAGCCTGCTTCTCCCTCTGTCTGTGTCTCTGCCTCTCTCTCTCTCTCCCTGTGTGACTATCATAAATAAATAAATAAAAAAAGAAAAAAAAGAACAGTGTAATATATCACATTGAGAAAAGATAGCATTCCAATGTGCAGAAGAAGCATTTGACTATATTCGACATCCTTTCTTCATAAAAATTCAAAGTGGATATGAAGGGAAAGTACTCAACAGGAAAAAAAAAGTCTGTAACATATGACAAGACCACAGCTAACATCATACTCCGTGTGAAAAGCTAAAAGCTTTTCCTCCAAGATCAGGAACAAGACCAGGGTGTGCATTCTCACCATTTATGCTCAACATAGTATTGGAAGTTCTAGCCAGAGCAACTAGTCAAGAAATAAAAGGCATCCAAACTAGCAAAGCAGAAGTAAAACTGTCCCTATTTGCAGACAATATGATGTTATTTATAGAAAACCAAAAAGACTCCACCAAAAAACTATTAGAATAAATGTGCTAAAGTTGCAGGTTACAAAATAGGCAAAAATTCATTACATATCTACAACAATGACCTATCAAAAAAGAAATAAATTCCATTTACAATAGTGTAAAAAAAAAAAAAAACCCTTAGGAATAAATGTAGGTGAAGAGTTTTTTTTTTATAAAAAAAAAACTGTACACTGAAAACTATGAGACATTGATGAGAAAAATTTAAGATGCAAATAACTGAAAGACATTTTCTGTTTATGAATTGGAATAATATTGTTAAAATATCCCTATTACCCAAATTAATCTACAAATTCAATGCAATCTCCATCAAAATAGCAGCAATTTTTTCATAGAACTAGAATATTACTATTTGTATGAGACCATATAAGGCCCCTCAAAACCAAAACAATCTTAAGAACAAAACCAGAAAAAAAAAAAAAAACAGATATTCCAGTCTCAGATTTCAAGATACTACAAAGATGAGTAAACCAAACAGTATAGTGCTGGCACAAAAACAGACACATATACCAATGGAACATAGAGCCCAGAAATGAACCCACACTTATATGGTCAATTAACCTATGACAAAAGAGACAAGAATTTATAAAGGGGAAAATGTAATCTCTTTAAGAAATGGTGCTGGGAGAACTGAACAGCTACATGTAGAAGAATAAAACCGAACCACTTTCTTACACCACATAAAAATAAACTTAAAATAGATTAAAGACGTAAGTGTGAGATATGAGGCCATAATAATCTCTAGAAAAAAACATAGGCAGTTAGCTTTTGGACATTGGCCTTAGCAATATTTTCCTAGATCTGTTTCCCTACGCAAGGGAAACAAAAGCAAAAATAAACTATGGTACTACAAACTAAAAAGTTTTGCACAATGAAGGAAATCATTAACAAAATGAAAAGACAAACTACTGAATGCGAAGAGTTATTGCAAATGATATATCTAATAAGGGGCTAATATCCAAAATATAGGAAAAGCTCAGACAACTCAACACCACAGAAAACAAATAATCTAATTAAAAATTAGATGACTAGACATTTTTTCAAAGAAGACATACAAATGGTACAAGAAAAGGTGCTCAACATCACTAATTATCAGAGAAACACAAACCAAAATCCCAGTGAGCTATTCCCTCACACCTGTTAGAATGGCTATTCTTAAAAAGTCAAGAGATAAATGTTCATGAGGATGTGGAAAAAGAATCCTTGTAATCTGTCAGTGGGAATGTAAATTGGTGCAGTCACTATGAAAAATAGGATGGAGGTTCCTTAAAAATAGAATTACCAGGGCACCTGGATGGTACAATCAGTTAATGGACCAGCTCTTGGTTTTCGGCTCAGGTTGTGATCTCAAGATTATAAGATCAAGCCCTGCATAAGGCTCGGAGCTCAGTGGGGGAGTCCATTTGGGATTTTCTCTCCTTCTCCTTTTGCCCCTCCCATTTGTGCTCTCTCTAAAATAAATAAATCTTTTAAAAAATTTTTAAAGAATTACCATGTAAGCTACAAATTCCACTTCTGGGTATAGATTTAAATTTAATGAAATTTTTTTAAAAAGTAAAGCTAATGAAATTAGTATCTCAAAGAGATATCTATGTACCCATGTTCATTGCAGTTTTATTCACAGTGGCCAAATATGGAAACAACCTAAGTCATCCATCAGTGAATGGATGGATAAAGAAAATGTGATATCTATAATATTATCCAGACAAGAAAATCCTGCTATTTGTGACAACATCAATTAACCTGGAGGACATTATGCTAAGTGAAATAAGCCAGACACAGAAAGACAAATGCTGCCCGGTCTCAAATGGGGAATCTGGGGCTCCTGGGTGGCTCAGTGGGTTAGGAGCTGTCTTCGGCTCAGGTCATAATCCTTTGGTCCTCATCCCACATGGGTCTCCCTATTCAGCAAGGAGACTGCCTCTCCCCCCCTTTCTTCCTCTCCCCAATTGTTCTCCCTCATTCTCAAATAATAAAATCTTTTTAAAGAATAAGAAATGGGGAATCTAAAAAAGTGGAACTCATAAAGTAGAATGATGATTACCAAGGGCTGAATAGTAGTTAAAAAAGGGAGATATTCTTCAAAAAGTATAAACTGTCTGAGGGAGAAGTTAAGATGGCAGAGAAGTAGGGGGATCCTAAGTTCATTTGGTCCCTGGAATTCAGCTAGATAGTTATCAAATCATTCTGAACACTTACAAAAATCAGAGACCTGAGAAGAGAAATGCTGCAATTCTACAAATAGAACAGTGACCACTTTTTGGAAGGTAGGAGGTGTGGAGACTTGAATCTGGCATGAAATATCAGAGGATACAGCTGAGGGGAGGGAGCTGGCTTAAAGAGGCTGCCCAAGTATTATAAGCAGTGAGGGCAATAGCAGAACATTTATAAGTCTGCTATGGTGGGGGGGCGGGGGACATCCCTAGACTAAAGGTTCTCAGGTGGTGAAGCCAGGTACAGGTGGGACAGCAAGGTCTCAGTATCCCCAGAGTCACAAGAAAAATGGGGGTGCCTGAACGCAGCAAAGTTCCCAAGCATTGGAGCTGGGAAGCTGGCTAAAAACCTCAAATGTAGTTACAGCTAAGAACTTCTTTTTTCTGAGGAAAGAAACAGGCATTCAAGTCCAGGAGACTTAGAGAAGCCCCTCTAAAATAAAATAAAATAAATAGATAAAAAATAAAAAATAAAAATAAATTTAAAAAATAAAATAAAACAAAAAATAAATAAAAATAAATAAAAATAAAAAATAAAATAAATAAATAAAATAAATAAATAAAATAAAAATAAAATAAAATAAAAATAAAATAAAATAAAAAATAAAATAAATAAAATAAAAAATAAAATAAATAAAATAAAAAATAAAATAAATAAAATAAATAAAATAAATAAAATAAATAAAATAAATAAAATAAATAAAATAATAAACATTTAAATAAATTTAAAAATAAAAATAAATTTAAAAACTATAAATAAAGCAAAAAAATAAAAGGTCGACATGACATACAATAATGAAGCTTGCAAATTTTGGAGAAAAAGAGAAATCCTGAAAGCAAACAGAACAAGAGGCCTTTAACCTACAAGGGTAGAAACATTAGACTGGCAGCAGACCTGTCCACAGAGACCTGGCAGGCCAGAAAGGACTGGCATGATACATTCAATGTGCTAAATGGGAAAAATATGCAGCCAAAACTACTTTATCCAGAAAGGCTGTCATTCAGAATAGAAGGAGAGAGAAAGTTTCCAAGGCAAAAAACTAAAGGAATTTGTGAACATTAAACCAGCCCTCAAGAACTATGATAGGGGAGCCTTTGAGCAGAAAGAGCCCAAAAGTAACAAAGACCAGAAAGGAGCAGAGACCATCTACAGGAACAGTGACTTTACAGGTAATACAGTGATACTAATTTCATATATTTTAATAATCATTCTGAATATAAATGGACTAAATGCCCCAATCAAAAGACACAGCATATCAGATTGGATTAAAAAACAAAACAAGACCCACTGATATGCTGTCTGCAAGAGACTCATTTTAGACCCAAAGACACCTCCAGATTCAAAGTGAAGGGGAGGAGAATCATTTATTATGCTAATGGACATCAGAAGAATGCTGGAGTAGCCATCCTTATATCAAACAAACTAGATTTTAAACCAAAGTTTGTAAAAAGAGATGAAGAAAGCCACTGTATCAGGATAGAAAGGTCTACCCAACAAGATCTAACAATTGTAAATATTTATGCCACTAACTTGGGAGCAGCCAAAAATATAAACCAATTAATAATAAAAGAAACACATTGATAATAGTTACAATAGTAGGGGATTTCAACACTCCACTCACAACAAATAGATCCTCTAAGCAGAAGATCAACAAGAAAACAAGGGCTTTGAAAGACATGCTGGACCAGATGGAATTCAGAGTATTCCATTCTAAAACTTCGAGTCCACATGGAACATTCTCCAGAATAGATCACATAGTAGGTCACAAATTAGTACAAAAAGGACAAACAGACAAAAAGTACAAAAAGATTTAATTATTCTATGCATATTTTTTATCACAATACTTGAAAACTTGAACTCAACTACAAGAAAAAGTTTGGAAGGACCACAAATACATGGGGGCTAAAGAGCATCCTACTAAATAATAAGTGGGTCAACCAAGAAATTAAAGAAGAATTAAAAAAAAAATACATGGAAGCAAATGAAAATGAAAACACGACAATTCACAACCTTTGGGATGCAGCAAAGGTGATCTTAATAAAGAGTAGTATATAGCAATACAGGCCTTCCTCAAGAAAGCAAGAAAAGTTTCAAATACACAACCTAACCTTACAACTAAAGGAGCTGGAAATAGAACAGCAAATAAGGCCTATGTCCAGCAGGAGAAGAGAAATAATAAAGATTAGAGCAGAAATCAATGATACAGAATTTTAAAAAACAGTGAATGAAACCAGGAGCTGATTCTTTGAGAGAATTAATAAGATCGATAAGTCCCTAGCCAGACTTACCAAAAAGAAAAGAGAAATGGAGGGTGCCTGGTTGGCTCCATTGGTGAAGCCTCTGCTTTAGGCTTTAGGTCATGATCTCAGGGTCCTGGAATAAAGCCCCTATTTCCCCCATTGGGCCCCCTGCTCAGTGGAGGGTCTGCTTCTCCCTCTTCCTCTGCTCCTCCTCACCCTCACTCCTGCTTATGCATTCTCAGCCTCAAATTAAATAAACAAAATCTTTAAAAAAGATAAAGGACCCTAAAAGAGTTATGAATGAAAGAGGAGAGATCACAGCGAACACTGCAGAAATACAATTATAAGAACATATTATGAGCAACTATATGCCAACAAATCAGGCAATCTAGAAGAAATGGATGCATTCCTCGAGACATAAACTACCAAAACTGAAACAAAGAAATAGAAAACCTGCACAGACCCATAATCAGAAAGGAAACAGAAGCAGTATTCAAAAAACTCCCAGGAAACAAGAGTCCAAGGCTGGATGGCTTCCCAGGGGAATTTTACCAACTATTTAAAGAAGAACTAAAATAAATAAATAAATAAATAAAGAACTAATACCTATTCTTCTAAAGCTATTTCAAAAAAAAAAAAAAATAGAAATGGAAGGAAAACTTCCAAACTCTTTGTTATGAGGCCAGCGTTACCTTGATCCCAAAACCAAAGACCCCACTAAAAAGAAGAATTACAGAACAATATCCCTGAGGAACACAGATGCAAAAATTCTCACCAAAATACTAGCCAATAGGATCTAGCAATACATTAAAAGGATTATTCACCACAACCAAGTGGAACTTATTCTTGGGCTGCAAGGCTGGTTCAATATCTGCAAGTCAATGTGATACACTACATTGACGAAAGAAAAGACAAGCACCATAGGATCCTCTCAATAGATGCAGAAAAAGCATCTGACAAAGTACAGCATTCTTTCCTGATTAAAACTCTTCATAGTGTAGGGATAGAGGAACTATACCTCAGTATCATAAAAGCCATATATGAGAAGCCCACCATGAATATTGTTCTTAATGGGGAAAACCTGAGAGCTTTTCCCCTAAGATCAGGAACCTGACAAAGATGTCCATCCACTCTCACCACTATTGTTCAACATAGTACTGGAGGTCCTGGCCTCAGCAATCAGAAAACAAAAACTAAATAAAAGTCATCCAAATTGGCAAAGAAGTCAAACTCTCCCTCTTTGCAGATGATATGATTGTATATAGAAAATCCAAGACTCCACCCCAATATTGCTAGACCTCAAACAGCAATTCAGCAACATGGCAGGATACAAAAATCAATGCACAGAAGTCAGTTGCATTTCTGTACACTAACAATGAGACTGAAGAATGACAAATCAAGGAATTAATCCCATTTAGGATTTCACCAAAACACATAAGATACCTAGGAACAAACCTAACCAAAGGATCTGTATTCTGAAAATAGAACACTTATGAATGAAATTGAGGAAGACACAATGGGAAAACGTTCCATGCTCATGAATTGGAAGAACAAATATTGTTAAAATATCTGTTACCCAAAGCAATCTACACATTCGATGCAATTCCTATCAAAATACAATCAACAGTTTTCACTGAACTGGAACAAACAATCCTAAAATTTCTATGGAACCAGAAAAGAACCTGAATACCGAAACTAATTCTAAAAAAGAAAACCAAAGCTGGAGGCATCACAATTCCAGACTTCAAACTCTATTACAAAGCTGTAATCATCAAGACATGGTACTGGCACAGAAACAGATACATAGATCAATGGAACAGAATAGAGAACCCAGAAATTGCCCTCAACTCTATGGGCAACTAGTCTTCAAAGCAGGAAAGAATATCCAATGGAAAAAAAGACAGTCTCCTCAACAAATGGTGTTGGGAAAATTGGACAGCCACATGCAGAAGAATGAAACTGGACCATTTTTTTACACCATACACAAAAATAAACTCAAAGTGGATGAAAGACCTAAATGTCAGATAATTCATCAAAATCCTAGGAGAGAACACAAGCAGTAACCTCTTTTGAACTCAGCTGTAGCAACTTCCTGCTAGGCACATCTTCAAAGGCAAGAGAAACAAAAGCAAAAATGAACTATTAGGATTTCATCAAGATATAAAGTTTTTGCACAGCAAAAGAAGCAGTCAACAAAACTAAAAGGCAACCTACAGAATGGGAGAAGATATTTACAGATGACATGTCAGATAAAGGGCTAGTAGCCAAAATCTATAAAGATTTTATCAAACTCAACACCCAAAGAACAAATAATCCAATCAAGAGATGAGAAGACATGAACAGACATTTCTTCAAAGCAGATATACACAAATGGCCAACACACACATGAAAAAATGTTCAACATCACTCAGCATCAGGGAGATACAAATCAACTCCACAAGGAGATACCACCTCACACCAGTCAGAAGAGTGAAAATTAACAACTGAGAACAGATGTTGGCAAGGACATAGAAAAAGGAGAACCTTCTTACACTGTCGGTGGGAATGCAAACTGGTGCAGCCAGGTTGGAAAAAAATATGGAGGTTCTTCAAAAAGTTAAAAATAGGGATCCCTGGGTGGCTCGGCGGCTTAGTGCCTGCCTTCAGCCCAGGGCATGATCCTGGAGTCCTGGGATCGAGTCCTGCATTGGGCTCCCTGCATGGAGCCTGCTTCTCCCTCTGCCTGAGTCTCTGCCCCTCTCTCTCTCTGGGTCTCTCATGAATAAATAATAAAATAGAATCTTTAAAAAAAATAAAAAATAAATTTTAAAAAGTTAAAAATAGAGCTACCCCATGACCCAGCAATTGCTCTACTAGGTATTTATCCAAAGGATACAAACATAGTGATTTGAAGGGGCACCTGCACCCTTATGTTTATAGCAGCAATGTCCACAATAGCCAAAGTATGGAAAGAGAGAGCCCAGATGTCATTTGACAGATGAATGAATAAAGAGGATGTGGGAGATATATATGAGAGAATGTAATTGAATATTACTCAGCCATCAAAAAGAATGAAATCTTGCCATTCACAATGACATGGATAGAGCTAGAGCATATTATGCTAAGCAAAATAAGTCAGGGAAAGATAAATACCATATGATTTCACTTCTACGTGGAATGTAAGAACAAAACATATAAGCATAGAGGAAGGGAAAGAAAAGTAAAATAAGATGAAAACAGAGAGGGAGGCAAACCATAAAAGACTCTTAACTATAGGAAACAAACCAAAGGCTGCTGGAGGGGAGGAGGGAGAAGGTCTAGGGTAATTGGGCAATGGGCATTAAGGAGGGCACTTGAAGTAATAAGCACTGGGTATTGTATGCAACTGATGAATCACTAAATTCTACCTCTGAAAGTAAAAATACAATTTATGTTAATTAAGTTGGATTTAAGTACAAATGTTTTTTAAGTATAAACTGTCATAAGACAAGTTCTGGAGATCTAACATACAAGAATGGTGACTAGAGTTCAAAACATACTTTATACTTTAAATTTACCAAAACAGTAGATCTCAAGTTTTCATCATACACATAAGAATAAGTAACTATATGAAGTGATTGACATTTTAATTAGCTTGGTTATGGCAATCATTTCACAACATATGCATGTATCAAAATATGTGGACCTTAAATTTATGAAATTTTTATTTGTCAATCATAGGGCAATTAAACAAGAAAGGAATAGTTGCAAATACACTAAAAACAAAAACAAAATCAAAGAGTGAATAATTTAAGAAATGATAATGTGTAATTTACATTTTATTTTAAGCTAAAACAGGTGCTTCCATTTATTAGTCTTTGGAGTTAGGACCACGGCATTTTGGAAGGTGTCCATTAATGGGAGTTCTGCAAAAATCACACTAATGATTTACCAATCTCTGTGTCCAATTTGAATTTCTGTAGGTAAAGCAATATGAGTGCAAAATCCTACTAGGTTTTTTCTTCTTTTTAAATCCAAATGTTTACAGTTGTGTTATCCACACCTACTTTAACAAAAAAGTGCAGTTTGCCTTTTTAAGATTTTTCCAAAGCTTAGCTTTCATAAAAATAACCATTTTAAGCTCTGATTCCATCATTTTACATCTTTCAATACAATGAGCACAACCAGAATGAACAGATCATAAAAGGAAAAGAGTGGCTTAGGCAAGAGAATCTATGCAGAGCTCCTGCCACAAGTTCATTTCCTTCCACCACACCTACCAGCTCACCTGCATGCACAGTTATCCCTTCCACCCTGTCAAAACAGACGAGGGCTCCTCTTCTTGACCAAAGAACCCTTCCTTTGGGCTCTGTATTTGGTCCCCAACACCTCAGATACTTAGTCTATAGCCTATTTTCAAAATCTCCTGCTTTTCTACCTATTTTTCTGGCATCTTATCCACATCTAGAGCTTCTCTACCATCAAATTTTTATGATTCTTACACCTGTGATTCCATCCTGATCTTTCTCCTTAGTTCCAGAACTGTATATCCAAGAGCCTACTAATTAAGTCTGCCTATATATTCCAGAGGGACCTTAATCTCCACATTTCCAAAGTGTAATTCATCACATTGCCCTTTCTCTCCAACTTCCCCTCCAGCATCCCATATTTTCCTGTAGGGTATCAAGATTTCCCAATTTCCAAACCAGAAACCTATAAGTCATCACTGACTCATCACTACCCTTACTCTATACACCTAATCAACTACATCATTCATTTGAAAAATATTTCTTGATCTGTATTCATTTGTTATAGGTTAGAATTTCCAATGTAGTAAATAAAAATACAGGACATCCAGTAAAATTTTAATTTCAGACAAACGATGAATAATTTTTAAAGTAATTATAACCCTTACACTATCTATTTGGGCCACACTTTTACTAAATACTGATTTCCTGTTAATATGGAATTCAAATTTAGCTGGACATCCTATATTTAATCTGGTAATGCCCTTAGAGGTTTCAGTTCCAATTACTCATATCACTGCTTTAGTTGAGGATACAAAACAAAAAACAAACAAAAGCCATAATTGCAAAACTGATGTTACAACACAAGTTATCTGGCCTCAATTTGTTATAATCAAAACCAGTTCACGCCCCCAAGTTCTAAGATAAGTATTTTAACAGTAACTCCACAGGGACCCATATGTCCCAGTAAGAGTGCTTACTGTTCTAGTAGTGTCTTAGCCTAGGCTGCCTGCCATAACAAAACACCACAGACTAGATAGCTTAAACAACAGGCATTTTTTGACTTACCATTCTAGAGGCTAGAAGTCCAAGATGGAGGTGCCAGCATTGTCAGTTTCTGGCGGGCTTTCTCTTCTGGCTTGCGAACAGCTGCCTTACCCCTAAGTCCTCACCTGTGGTGAGAAAAGAGGAGCTGCCTCTTTTTATAAGGGCACTAATTCCACCATAAAGCTCTACCCTCATGACTTCATCTGAACTTAATTATCTCCCAAAAGCCCTACCTCCAAATACCAATCTCACTGAGACTTAGGGCTCCAACATATTAATTTGGGGAGACACAATTCAGTTCACAAGACAGAAGCTTACATAGTTTATAAATTGGACCTATCCCTGCACAAATGTCACTTACTACCTTCCATCCAGAAACTACCCCATGACTAACTAGCATGATAACCCCTCTGCTTTGAGACACTACTGGGATTCCCTCTTCCTGCTTTTTTCCCTCTAACCTAATATCAAACATTAGCTACATCGGAGTCACATAGGAGGGTTTGTTAATCCCAGTATTAGAAATGCAGAATCTGGGGCTTTGCTGCAGACCTACTAAATCAGAACTTACATTTTAGTAGGGTCCCAGAGTGATTCATGTTTACATTAAAATTTGAGAAGCACTGTTGTTTAAGCTCCTGTAGATGTATTTTATCTGGATTGGTGTTTCCAAGCCCCAAAGATTCAGACAGGTGCTTCTCCTCTGTGCCGGCATGGTAGTCTTCACCAGCACCGAACACACTGCACCTGTGTGCTCCATCTTCCACTGGCCTGTGAACTCTCTGGGGGCAGGACTGTAAATTTATTTATCCTTGATTCTCTATGCTTGCACAGGACCTGGCATATAACAGATGCTCAAAAATAGTTTCTGATTAAATAAAAGCTTTTTTTAAAAAAAAAAAGATTGATTGATTGATTAATTGAGTGGGGGCTCAATGCAGGGTTCAATCTCAGGACCCTGAGATCAGGACCTGAGCCAAAACCAAGAGTCAGACGGTCAACCAACTGAACCACCTACGTGTCTCTAAATAAAAGCTTTGGAAATAAGTAGAGAAAGCATTAGCTTTCTAGTTTAAAAAGATTAGGACTTACTTAAATTCCTGCTTTGCCACTTACTAGTTACAGAATCTTGGACAAATGACTCCCCTTTTAGTACTTGCTAGCTGCTGGTAAAATGAGAATAACATCAATTATCCTACAAAGCTGTTGTCGGGATTAACAATATAATAGATATAAACCCAGAACACAATGCCTGCTACTTCAGAATTGCACAAGAAGTGGGAAGGGTCTCCTTTAGTTCTCCCCAGTAGAACACTACTCACTGATTCCTAGAGAAAGACGGGCTATAATTGAGTGAAATGCCATTTTTCTTCCCATTCTTTTTCCCACTATATAAAAACAAAAACAAGTCAATAGAAGTTAGAATTGACCTGAAATCAATGTTTTTCTCTTCTTTGTGTCAGAAAGGCAAAACCCAGGGAATCTCTAGGTGGCTCAGTGGTTTAGCGCCTGCCTTCGGCCGAGGGGCTGATCCTGGAGTCCTGGGATAAAGTCCCACATCAGGCTCCCTGCGTGGAGCCTGCTTCTCCCTCTGCCTGTGTCTCTGCCTCTCTCTTTCTCTCTGTGTCTCTCATGAATAAATAAATAAAATCAAGAAAGAAAGAAAGAAGAAAGAAAGAAAGAAAGAAAGAAGAAAGAAAGAAAGAAAGAAAGAAAGAAAGAAGAAAGAAAAGAGAGAGAAAGAAAAAAAGAAAGAAAGAAAGAAAGAAAGAAAGAAAGAAAGAAAGAAAGAAAGAAAGAAAGAAAAGAAAGAAAAGAAAGGCAAAACCCAAACTTGGGCCACCAGACTTGCTGGTCTTTAAGGCCCTACACAGGGGATCCCAGCCAGGTTCTGGGACCCCTGGCCTCAGTTGTTTAACCCTCTCTCCCCATTTCTGTCCCCTAATATCCTAAAAAAAAGTAAATAAAGAACTTTCTATAATATGATTCAAGGTGGGTCAATAAACAAATGACCTACAAGCAGAATAATCTGCTTTAGATGTACTACCTGGAGGTTAAAATTTGTCCTGAGAAAATTCTGATCATCCTTTTGACAATTCACCGAGGCCACTCTTACCTCCTGCACCCTCATTCTCCAATCATATGATTCCAATCCCCTCACTCTCTGGCGCCTAAACTTCTAATACTTGAGCTAATAAGGACAGAGGGGTGACATTATCAACACCAGAATCAAAGGGTTAAAAGGGCAGAGTGTATTTGAAAGAGGAGAAAGAGAAGGCAAGGAGGGGGTACTTTTCATCTACCATAGACTTGACAATATGTTAGCCATAAGGATACCCTCGATGTTGGCTATGCTACAGATTTTCTATGGGTCAGAAAACTATAATCTGACCTGAGGTCACATCCTCCTGAAGTGTGCTATACTGGCTAACGTGAGAAGGGTTTTGTCATAGATCATACCACCCCCACTTCCACAAGAGCAGAATATAAAACTAGAGAGACTAGATAAACCATAAATGTCTAAAAGATGTTTCTTTCAACTACTATATACAAACCAAATACTTTGCTCAGGTCTTTGCATAAACAACCTTTGGATACACAAACATTTTATGCTTTAGTTATCTTTATCTGTGTAAGGGACAAAGTAATCTATCTGCTGCATATTTTTGAAAAATTAGTGGGTAGAAACAACTTCACAAACTTTCTCAGCTACAAAAGCATCTCTGTAAAAAAGTAAGTTGTTGAAATTAATTGTAAATAATACAGTGTATTGGTTAATTTTAGGTGTCATCCTGGCTGGCTATGAGGTACCCAGATTAAACATTTCATTTTTTTTTATTTTAGAGAGAGAGCATGAATGGAGTGGGGGACAGAGGGATAGGGAGAAGCAGCCTCCCCACCGAGCAGAGAGCCCAATGTGGATCTTGATTCCAGGACCCTGGAATCATGACCTGAGCTGAAGGCAGATGCTTAACCAACCAAGCCACCCAGGCACCTCTAAACATTTCCAAGTGTGTCTATGAAGTGTTTCTGGATAAGACTGGTATTTGGATTGGTGGTCTCAAGAGAATGCCCCTTGCAATGTGTGCAGGCATCATCCAATCAGGACCCTTCTGTGCCCTTGGACTTGGATTTATACCATTGGCTCCCCTGATTCTCAGGTTTTTGGACTTAGACTGAATTATGGCAGATCGTGGGTGTTTCCATCCCAAGATTTACTATAAGGAATTGCCTTATGCGATTATGGAGGATGAGAAGACCCCAATTGGTGTATTGGTAATTCAGTACCACACACACACACACACACACACACACACATATATAACAAACACACATATATATAACATATAATATATCCTTTTGCTTCTGTTTCTCTGAAGAGCCCTGACTTATAAGACAGGAAACTGCTTATTGAGATTGGATTAAAAGAAGAGAATAATGAGACTCCTCTCTCTGCTTTGCCTTCCTGGAAAGTTTCTGCATAGAAGAAATTTGATTTAAAATCTATTGTGCCTTAATTGAGTTAAGTATAACTCTAGAGGATTTATGTAGACTTAGTTCTCATCTGTTCCCCTGAAGGGGGGAAATGTTAAAATCCCTGACATAAATCCATCAAGTAATCCACCAGTAACACAAATATGTCTCACTCTCTTTGCACATTGTAATTCCATTTCTCTGGCTAGATACTTTGATTCATCCCATAGTAGAACCACGGGGTTTTAAAAAATCAGTCTTTCCCCTAAACTAAAAGAAGAGAATGGCCCAGTTGGCTTACATGCCTGATTGGCTACCTGGGTCTCACATCTCTAGGCAAGCCACTTCTACAGAGTTTTTCAGACAGAGCAGCTGGCTCCATGCTTTGCTGCCCCTACTCTCTCTCATCATTGTCTTTCCCTTTATCTGCCAGTTTTGGCTCCTAGCCCCTACTCCAACCAGAACAGCCTCATAAGGCAATCTTATCAAATGTAGCAAGGAATAAATTATGTGGACCTCATGCAGGGACACAGTGTTCATCTAGAGCTCAGCTCTGTTCCTCCTAGGAAAGACATCTGTGGAGGTCAATGTCCCAGGCAGCCTTAGCCAGTGCTGTACTGAGGGCCACTCAAGGCTGTTGAACTTCTCTCTAGTCCTGATTCAGGTCTTACGATTTCTTTGAGTATGAGACAAGTACCCTGTCTCTTCAGTGTTGGCCAACCCCATTCCACCCGACACCCCCACCCCTGCAGACCAACCTGGCTTGTCTAATGGGTGCCACTTGACTTGACCTCTTTTTATTCTGATGCCTGGTTTCCACTGAAGCATTGTGTACTTGTCATAAATGGATGTTACAATTAGCTGAGGCTTCTTGTCTGGATAACTTTGTTAGAATCTAACACTACAAAGTTTAGGACTGTTACTTCAGTGTAAATTGCCTGATGGATATGTGTGCCAATTCACATTCATCTACACACCCCCTACCCCATTCCCCAGGAACAGAGAATTCCTTAATTACCGAGGAGATATTAAAAATAATGTTTATTGGTGAAGGAGTATTCCTGTAGTTATTTTAAAAATGGCATTTCAGGCAAATTAGACTGCCATGTAAAATGAAATAGTGAAAAGTATAGACATATATTAAGGTAAAATGGGCTAAGTCCTTCCATGTAGAAGTTTCTTGGTATTTTTGTATCACTGGTTTTATACAGTAAGTACCCCAACAGTATGTCAGTGAAGGAGGTTATCTAGGGAAAGAATCGCTGCCCTGAACAACTCCTTGGGGGAAGTAAAGAGAGATTTTAGAATTTCTATGAGACATTGATATATTCCAAGGATTTCTAGATTTTGATAAGCTTTACGAACAACTACATCGAGGCTCTCAATAATCTTTTCTCATGTGAATAATAGGAAGATACAAATACATGTCATTTATTTCATTACTAAAGATAACTATTTACCAGTTGCTCTTTCTTCTTCTTCCAAAATTTAAGATCACAGTTAATTCTCATTATTTACAGTAGTTATAGTCTATAAACTCCTTACAAATGCTGCAAATTAACAAATACTAAACAGTTTTCCCTGGGGAAATACAGAGTTAGGTTCCTGTGATCTTCTGATCACAAAATTTTCATCAATCGATCAATACATAACTTTGTTTTTCATGTGTATCTGCTTAAAGATAACATATTTAATGTATATTATTGATTCCTTAACATTGAACCAGCAGACAACAGCACTATAACTCATGCCTGAAGGAAGCCTCCTTAACACGTTTTTTTCTCTCTAAAGCACATCACGGATTCCTTGTGCAAAGGAACACCAGACAGCACTTTAGAGCTACACTTGATGGCCATTTTAAACCATGAAATCACCAACAAAAAAAATCACCAATGCAAAGATTGGCAGCATATAGTCTGCAAAAAGGACACTTTATAGTATGAGAGCTGAAACAAGAAGGCAGAGCACCACCTTGTCCATCCTCAGCTTGGAACATGTCTGGAAACTCAAAGTTTTCATTGCTCTGTGAAAATCTATAAATGACCACAAAAGCAATAAGAGGTAGCTTTTGGGGTTTACAAATAAATTTTAGTGAGTAGGCCAATTCGCAAAAATGGAAATTGTCAATAATGAAGGCTAACTGTATATTCTTGGTCCCTTGGGCACCTCTCCCTTAACTATTCTCATTCTTGGGCTTCTTTTCTGGAACCCTACTGGGCCTGCTTTCCTGAAGTGGAGTCCTTAACAGGATCTTTTCCCTCACCCCAATTAGTCACCTAATAACTATCACTCTGCGGGGAACATTTGTCAGCCGGAGCTAGACACGATAAATTTAATCACGTTTAAGAGGTCATAGTTGATGTGATACCTGTTCCAAAGATAATGATAATTTTGTAAAACCTATTTGTTCCTTAATCATATAGAATGAAATTTAATAGAAGGATTTCAGAGTGGTGGGTAGATGGTAGAGGAAATGAAGGTAAAGAAGGCACATTTCTGATATCATATAATGGGCTATCTGGGGTCAGTCTGGGTGGCTCAGCGGTTTAGCGCCACCTTCAGTCCAGGGCCTGATCCTGGAGACCCAGGTTCGAGTCCCATGTCGGGCTTCCTGCATGGAGCCTGCTTCAGTCTCTGCCTGTGTCTGTCTGTCTCTCTCTGTCTCTCATGAATAAATAAATAAAATATTTTTTAAAAAGGGGGGGGGTGGCTATCTGCTCTGGGAACTGAAATTTCCTTCCTAGGCCCATGGTTATAAAATACATCCTGTGATTCTGGATTTCTGTTTGATGTCAGCAGTCTCAGAACATGAGAGCCTACTACCTACTCTTCCTGGGGTCCCCATGTGTATTTCAAGCTTCATCCCAATGTCCAAGGATATTAGTCCTAAGTTTTCTTTGTTTTTCCTAAATATTTTATTTACTTATTCATGAGAGACACAGAGAGAGAGAGGCAGAGACACAGGCAGAGGGAGAAGCAGGCTCTATGCAGGGAGCCTGATGCGGGACTTGATCCCTGGACTCCAGGATCAGGCCCTGGGCCAAAGGCAGGTGCTAAACCCCTGAGCCACCCAGGGATCCCTAGCTCTAAATTTTCAATCAGGCTGGGGCTGAGCATCTATTATACCACAGGAGATGCCTGGCCTTGAGAGTATCTCTTCCAGGAGCCTGCTGGACAGGAAAGTACATTCCATGACAGGCTTTCAAATGTGGTCAAGACTCTTTAGCATGGTTTGGGGCTGCCACCTATTGTTTAGAGGTTTATCACTATGAAAAGAGGACTCTAACCAGAGGCTGCTAAGATAAAAGCTGTTGCCCCATCTCATGCTGGGAAATGCAAGTGTTATTTCAGTGGTTCTGTACACAGCTCTGTAAATCTATACCTTGGATTCAAGCCCAGCTAGAGAATGAAACATTCCCTTGTATGTTCTCCCTGAAAACCAGTCACATATGCTTACACATGAAAGAACAGCAAGGCTGCCCCTGGCAGCTCCCCACCTTGCAGAATTTCAAAAATGCCTGTGGCCTCACCGAAATGAACTGTCTGAACAAAAGGAGGTAGAAAGAATGAGAGGAGACTGGATACTGGCTGATTTCTTGGCCTCTCCTTCCTTCCGCCCCCAGCCTCCTTCTCTACAGATGTTTTTGCTGAGCTTCTGTCAAGCCTTCTTGGCTTACTCTTTGGCTCGCTCCCCAGGGAACTATCGTCAAGCGAGTATGGCAAATGTTGCATGAACCAAGAAGAAAGATTGCCTTTTCCTAGCTAAGTAACTGTAGTTTTCGTTTACTTTTCAAATAACATTGTTTTTTTTCTAATTACAAAAGTTGTCAGGCCCACTGTGAAAAAATGTTGAAAAACGCAGATAAGCAACAAAACAGATGACAAAAATCAAGTATGGTCCCATCGTCCAAATATAATCATCATTGACACTTTTGTTGTTTCCTCATAGACTTTCTATATGAATCAACATGAATTTCTAAGGGGATTATATTGGGTATAATGTCTGTATACTGCCTTTTTCCCCTACCTGGCAATTCATTCTATGTATTTTCCCATGGTATCACTTATCTTCAGATCATCATTTTTTAAAAATAAACTTTATAGGGGCACCTGGGTAGCTCAGTGGTTGAGCATCTGCCTTTGGCTTAGGTTGTGATTCCGGGGTCCTGGGATCGAGTCCTGCATCAGGCGCCCCACAGGGAGCCTGCTTCTCCCTCTGCCTATATCTCTGCCTCTCTCTTTGTGTCTCTTTGTGTCATGAATAGAAAAAACCTTTTTAAAGAATTAAAAAATAAAATAAACTTTATGTTTTAGAGTAGTTTTTAGGTTCAGAGCAAATTTGAGTGGAGGGACAGAGATTTATCATATGGCCCCATACCCCACATATGCAGAGACTCCCTCGTTATCAATATTCTCCAGACCACCAAGCTGCATGGCCTTCTCATTTCCTAATTCTCTTAATCCCTACTGTTGAATTTTCCCATGATATCCAGGGATTATATTCAAAACACATAGAAAATATTTAAAAGCCAGCAGGCATGGACCAACTAATTAGAATGACCAGCCAGTCAGACAACAGCTGGGTTCTGGAGGCCCCAGACTATACCAGGCATGAACTTTAATTTAATGTTTAAACAGCAGGGGATTGTAGAGCAGGATCTTGTAAGCAGACAGTACTTGAAGGGAGGGCTTCAAATAGCTCTATTTATCAGCCCAAAAAGATTTTCAATATTTTAAGATTCCATATTGTTAAATAGATGCTAATTTTCTCAATATCAGAATATTTATTAAAATTACAAATAGAACAGCTATGAGCATCTTTGCACAGAAATATCGTTGCTCAGATCTCTAGTTACTGCTAGATGGACATTTACTGGGTCAAAATATTTGATACATTCTTAGGCCCTTTAGGATATAATCCTAAATTGTTTTTCAGAAATTAACACAATTTATACTTTTTTTGTGGTCCATACAAATTTTAGTATTACTACTCCTAGAAATCTGAAAAATATTGTTGATACTTAAGTAGGAATTGCATTAAATGTGTAGATTGCTCTGGGTATATGGACAGCCTAACAATATTTGTTCTCCTAATCCAAGACCGTGGATTATCTTTCCTTTTGTTTGTGTCATCTTCAATTTCACTCATCAGTGTTTCATATTTTTCAGAGTACAAGCTTTTTACCTCCTTGACTAAGTTTATTCCTAGGTATTTTAATCTTTTTGGTACAATTGCAATGTGGCTATTTCCTTCATTTCTCTTTCTGCTACCTCATTGTATAAAGTAATACAACAGATTTCTGTATGTTAAATTTGTATCCTGTGACTTTACTGGTTTATTTATCAGTTCTGTAGTTTTTTGGTGAGTTGTTTGCATTCTCTCTATATAATGTCACATCACCGCAAATAGTGAGAGTTTTACTTCTTCCTTACTGATCTGGATGCCTTTAATTCCTTCTTCTTATCTGATTACTGTGGTTAGACTTCCAGTACCATACTAAATAAAAGTGGTGAGAGTGGACCTTTTTTCTTTTTCCTGATCTTAGGGGAAAAGCAATCAGTTTTTCACTATTTATTATGATCTTAGATGTGGAGTTTTCATAGATGGACTTTATTATATTGAGGTATGTTCCCTCTGAACCTACTTGGTTGTGCATTTTTATCATGAATGGATATTATACTTTTGTCAAGTGCTTCTTCTGCATCTATTGAAATGATAGTTTTTATTCTTTCTCTTGTTGATGTAATGTATCACATTGATTGATTGATTTGCAAATATTGAACCACCCTTCAATCCTGGAATAAATCCCACTTGATTGTGATGAATGATTTTTAAAAACATATTGTTGAATTCAGTTTGCTAATATTTTGTTAAGAATTTTTTCATCAAAAAAAAAAAAGAATTTTTTCATCTATGTTCATGAGAGAAATTGGCCTGTACTTCTCTATTGTAGTGTCTTTATCTTGTTTTATCAGTGTAATGCTGGCCTCATAAAATGAATTTGGAAGCTTTTCTTCCTCTTCTATGTTTTGGAATAGTTTGAGAAGAATCAGTATTAACTTTTCATCAAATGTTTGGTAGAATTCACCTGTGAAGCCACCTAGTCCTTGACTTGTTTTTTGGGAGTTTTATGATTATGGATTCAATTTTATTGCTAGTAATAGGTCTGTTCAAGTGTTCTATTTTTTACCTGATTCAGTTTTGGGAGGTTATGTGTTTCTCAAAATTTAACCATTTCTCCTAGGTTGTTCAATTTGCCAGCATATAATTTGTCTTAATGTTCTTTTAAAAACAAATTAAATATTCAAGAATAGAAAGAATGAATGCTTAAAATACTCTATGGAAATCGATGGTATGAAATATTACATAATGATTTAAAAATGAGGATGACATACAAGACTAACTTAAAAGGTTCTAAGACATATTGCAAAAGAAAAGCATGTATGTAACATAATATACAGTATGAGCACAGTAGTATTATATAAAAAGGCATTTGAATACAAGGGTGCCTGGGTGGCTCAGTCAATTAAGCATCTGACTCTGGATCTCAAGGTCATGAGTTCAAGTTCCATGTTTGGCTCTACACTGGGCAGGAATCCTACTTTAAAAAAAAGCATTTGAATATGTAAAGTAATGTATATATGAGTACATGAGTAACTGGGAAGAATATGCATCAAAATATTGATGTCTCTAAGGAGAGAAGTAGGATTATAAGGCAAACTTTCTCATTTTTTGGTTTGTATGTTTTTATAGTGTTTTAATTCTTTTTAACACTTATTTATTTGAGAGAGGAAAAAGGGAGGAGGGGAAGGAGGAGGGAATCTCAAGCAGACTCCACCCTGAGCACAGAGCAGATACAGCGCTTAATTCCATGACCTTGAGATCATGACCTGAGCCAAAACTAAATTGGGACCTAACCAACTGTGTCACCCAGATGCCCCAGGGTTTTAATTCTTATAATGACAAACTTTTCTTATTGTGTGATTTTTAACAATATTCTTTAAAGTATAAAATGAAGAGAATGAAGTCAGTTGCCTTAGTTTTGTTTTTTGTTTTTTTTTTCCTCTATCAGAAGAATCCTTTCCCCAAAAACTTTTAAGTAAAATACTAATATTATTAAATCTAAAATCAGTGCTGGTCTTATTACAAGCTGGCTGCAAGGGCCTGAGATCTGTGCACTCAGATGAGCCCCACACTTGATTTCATGCTCTGCTGTTACTGTTTTGAAATTCCTAATAATTTTTAATAAGGGGCCCCATTCTTTCACTTGACATAGGGCCCTATAAATAATGTAGTCAGGCATGACCATAGATTATAAACATTCTCTGAGTTTCAAGAATGTTTTGTGAGCTTTCAAAGTATCAGAACCACTGTCTAGCCAACCAGGGAGAAGAGGCTTAAAAGTAAACCTCCTAAGAGTATTTTTTTTTTTAAACTAGGCTCCACCAGCATGAAGTCCAACTCAGGTCTTGAACTCGTGACCGTAGATCAAGACCAAGCTGAGACTGAGTCAGACACTTAACCGGCTGAGCCACTCAGGTGCTCCTCCTAAGGGTATTCTGAGCAGCTCTAAGGATCTAGGACCGAAATCATAGCTTTTTCTTTTTTTAAAGATTTATTTATTTATTTATTTATTTGGGGGAGGAGGAGGAGCAGAGGGAGAGGCAGAGAGAGGGAATCTCAAGCAGACTCCACACTGAGCATGGAGCCCACCCCAGGGCTCAATCTCACAACCCTGAGATTATGACCTGTGCCAAAATCAAGAGTCTGACACCTAACCAACTGAGCCACTCAGGTGCTCTGAAATCATAGCTTTAAATGACTGAGGATTTCAGGTAATATATGGGCTCAGGTGTGTGGTCAAAGGCATGCCAGTGCTAGATACATCTATACCAATTTCATTGTGCTGCCCTTCTTTCCAAATGTCTTCATTATTTCTGTAGAAATTCCCTAAAATTAGAAGTAAAGCAAAAATCCGCCTATGTTATAATAAATGGAAACTCTTTAACTAGAACTGTTGGTTAAAGGTGAAATATAACATTTTCATATTATCTCCTCTTGGAGGAGATAAGATGGCTGATATGTCAGGTAGAGAAAGACTAAGAGAAAATCTGCATTCTATTGTAGATTTTTTTCCCCATTAGCAGAAAAATTAAATTTCCTTCTTATGGCTTACTTTCCTGAGCTTCCAAAATGATTCCATTTTTTCATTCTATGTCAATTGAATGTGTTAAATGTTTGAGAAAAGATTTTTTGTGCAGAAAAGATGAATTGCACCTGTCATGCAAAAGGAAATGAAATGAGTCTCACAGAGCTTGTCTTGGAAAACCCATACCAGTGCCCAGAAACCACTGCTTCATTTCTAACAGCTTGCTTAGAAACCATGTATTCCTTTCTAAAATGCTGCCTGAAATTGCCATGTTCCTATAGCATAGCTTAGGCCATGGCATGTCCTTTCACAGGAATCCTTGCTAACTCCCCATTGCCGGCAGGCTTTTCTGCCTTTCTTTCTCTCCTTCTCTCTGAAATCTACACTATACAGAAAAGCACAAAAATTCCCACTACTCCAAAATAGCCACTTTTACCCTTTGGATGAAAATCCTGTAAATTATTTCTCTATGAAAAGAAAAAAATATCAGGGTACCTGGGTGGCTCAGTGGTTGAGCATCTGCCTTTGGTTCAGGTCGTGATCCCAGGGTCCTGGGATTGAATCCTGCATCAGGCTTCCGCAGGGAGCCTGCTTCTCCCTCTGCCTGTGTCTCTGCCTCTATCTCTCTCTGTGTCTCTCTTGAATAAATAAATAAAATCCTTTAAAAAATGTGTCTTTCATCATTTCCTTCTTTTCTGTTTAATTGGTTATAACACCAATTAAATACATTTAAATAAAATACAATGAAATTTGTCAGGAAAACTATGTCCTCATCAAATTCTGTTTAAGCTCAAAATCCTTATGTTGACATGCCAACGTATTTATGACAGGTCCCAGTCACCAGAAAACTCTCTTCCCTATTCTTCATTAATCTGTGTGATTCAGCCACACTTATTATGTGAACCACTTTAAAAGTATTTGAAAAGCTACCCCACCCCTAGGTAGGCATCCTTCCAATAATCCCTCTGCTCTGAAATGCTACAGGAATCCTGTAAATGCCACTCAACTCTTGCCTTTCAACATATACTAACTGTTACTGTTTTTGATCTTTTCCTAAGTAAAGACTGTCTTGTACATCCTTTCTTGCCCCGCCTTATTTAGCACAGTGTCCTAGATTCAATAAGCAGCTGATAAATATTTGATAGTAGAGATGAGGATGCTGTTACCACCATATAGGAGGACTTCACACTGATGTTTTATTCCTAAATATCTGGGAAGCTTAAGGCACTACTTTACCTAACCTTTCCCATTATGTGTGTTCTCTACCACTGCCTCTAGCTCCAAGTCTGACATCACTCTTGTTTAGGGTCTAGTAAGAGAGTTTGGGCTTCTAAGACCTTTCCCGCGTATCATAGGACACAGGACAGCTTTCCTCCCTTTCTCTCTCTCTTTCAACTTTTTCTTTCTTAAAAACAGTGAGAATCATTTTATTAAAGGGCTGGAAGCCAGGGGCTTTCCAGATGTGAGATGAATAATGCTTTTCTTATCTTGGCATCAAGACCCTCACCACCTGAGGTTTTACATGTTTTTTCCTCCCAGCTGTCGCTTCTCTTTTTCTGTGCCCACTGTGTGTCCATTTGACTGGACCAAATGCTTTATACACAATTATCCCACTTCCTCCTCACCATAAGCCTGGGAGGTAGACATTCCCCTATTTTGTTCCTGAGGAAAGGGAAGCACAGAGATACTAAGTAACTTGCAGATATTTCCCTGTCCTGGTAAACTTTAAAAATATCTGCACATTTGAAGCAGATTATTTGATGGAACTAGTGGCTTTGTCACAATGTTAGACAGTGAATCAAAATATTACAAACCTCTCCATGGAAAGATACTCATTAAAGAGTTCTGATTAAGAAACACATATTTTACTCCTTTCTGTGTTTAATTGCTGAAATCTCTGGGCCCTCAACGAGGCCTTTGCCAATATATTCACAGTGTAGGGCTTTTAAAGGGATCTAATGCCCCCTCCCTTTTTAAAAAGATTTTATTTATTTATTTATTTATTTATTTATTTATTTATTTATTTATTTTTATTTATATACTTATTTGAGAGAGAGAGAGAGCATGAGCAGGGAGAGGGACAAGCAGACTCTCTACTGAGCATCGAGCCTGACATGGGGCTTGACATAGGACTCCAACCCAGGACCCCGAAATCAGACCTGAGCAAAAGTCAGATGGTTTAACCAAGTCCCCCAGGCCCTCTAATGCCCTTCTTGACCTAAGTGCCACATCTCAAGACTGGCTTGGCTGGAAGTGGTCTGTGATGGGCAGGGAGGTTCAACAGGGATCAGAATCAGAACCTGTTTAGTGAGACAGATGCTGAGGAATTAGATTAAGCTTCAGGCCTCTGGGGAAGTCTTTTTGAGCAGTTAGAGATTATGACACTGGGTGAGAAATAGTTCAAGAAAGCTGCCCAGTTGTGATATCCAAGATGCAACAATGGGGATGCCCTATGACTGTGTTTGCTACTGCTTAAGACCTTCCTGCATGCCTGGAACTTCATTTACATTATCTATCATCTTTAAAAAGGATTTCCCATGAAACACAGTGCTTTGAGCATGGAAAACCCTCTGGGATCAAATCAGTATGAGAAACAAAGTATACCATTTCCACTCCACCAAAGAAATTGAATTATTAAGGTAAATGCAAAAAATAAGCAAAAAAAATTGTAATCAAGAAGCCATATTGAAAACAATTAGGATAAGAATATGTAACAAACAATTGAAATAGCAACTATAGGGCAGCCCATGTGGCTCAGCGGTTTAGCGCCTCCTTCAGCACAGGACCTGGTCCTGGAGACTCGGGATCAACTCCCACATCAGGCTCCCTGCATGGAGCCTGTTTCTCTCTCTGCCTGTGTCTTTGTGCTTCTCTGTGTGTGTGTGTGTGTGTGTGTGTGTGTGTGTGTGTGTGTCTCATGAATAAATAAATAAAATCTTAAAAAAAAAAGATATGGCAACTATAGTCATCAAAAATTTTTAAAATTTTTTGTTAAAAGGAGAGAGCTAGGATGATAGTTCAAATACACAGGGTAAATGACTTTTTTTCTACAAGAGTGGAAGCATGACAAGGTTTTCACACGGAGGCAAAGCAATACTGCAGAGTCAGAGCTTGAAGATATGTGTTTTCTTAAAGAAATTGTGAGCTCCTTAGTGGAATGCCAGAAATGGAGCTCAAAAAATAGTGTCTGAAATGACAAGAGAATTAATTGTTAATGGAAGATAATCCTCAAGAAGGAACAAGGGTCTGGATCAAGGACACCCGAGGAAGAACAGTGGTGGAGTACTTTCTCTGAGCTATGAGGTGTGGGGAGAGGATGAGGAAAAGATAAGGCTGTTCTGAATGGAGAAGAGGCTACACAAAGAGGCTGCGGGACAATGCAGAGCACTCATCAGGTGGCTTCCATCAATGTAATAATGGGAGAGGCTGGGTCACTGCTCACAAAGGAAGCTGGCTGCATTTTGGAAGTGGGACAGAGGGGAAAAGGAACCAAGCAAGACAGGAAACAGATGTTGGCCCCATATGTTTGGGAGGCAATAGGAGATGTGCAAACTTTTGCTGAGTAACAGTGAGAATACAATGTGAAGAATAGTCATATGCAGGGATGCTTAAGGGCATGGTCCCTGGAGCCAAACTAACCAGGTTTGGTTCGAATCCCAGATCCCTCCCTTTTTGAAAGTAGTAAGAATTCGATTAGGTTATATATGTAAAACACTTAGAAGAGTGTCTGGCACATGAGTAAGTACCAAGTGTTATTTATTATTGTTGTTGTTATTAAATTGTGGTGGAACCACTAATAAGAATCTTGTGATTTTTCTTTTTTTATGTCTCTTTAAAAAAAAATTTAATTCTTTGAGAGAGAGAGAGCATGAGCTGGTGGGAGGAGCAGAGGGAGAAGTGAACTCCCTGAAGAGCAGGGAGCCCAATGCAGGGCTCAATCTCAGGACCCTGGGATCAGGACCCAAGTTGAAGGCAGATGCTTAACCAACTGAGCCACCCAGGCGCCCCATGATTTTTCTTCAAGAAGCATAGTGTTATGTGGGACAAAGGTATGAGCATAGTCATGATATGAGGCAGGAACCCAAGACTGAAGGTTGGCCCAGCAGATACTATGGGAGGTCACAAGGTAATGGGGTCTGGGTTTCTTTTAGAAAGAACACATAGGAAAGCCCAGAAGGTGAAAGGTGAGACATCTGACTTTGAGCTTTTTAACTGATGAGATGCTCAGGGTGATGACAAGACCTACAATATTGACATAGAAAACATGGCTACCATATATGCATTCATTTCATTTCTTTTACAAAAATTTTTGAAGTGCCTAGTGCCAGCTTCTCACCTAATGCTGGGATACAGAAGTCAACAACACACAGCCATCACTGTTTTCATAGAGCCTACACTCTAGCCAGAACACTAGCAATCATCCAGTAATACCCTAAGCTCCCTTCTCAAATTATTGCCTTAATCTTCTTGACAAACCAAGTAGGCAGATATTCTCAAGCATGTTTTTCAGACAGAAAAATTAAATTCTGCCATAAACCAAATAGCTAATAAATGGCAGAGGCAGGTTTGAAACACTGACCTAATTCTAAAGGTCACGCTTCTAAAGGTCGTTCTGATTTCACCACCATGCTGCCAAATAATTTGGGTAGTCATAAAGGAAAGCTTTAAGAGTTGGCAGCTTAGGACCCCCGAAGTCAGAATGCTAGCCCCCTCCCATGGGCGCCGAGTTCCCCCAAAATGAGGAGATGAGGAAAATGTGAACTTGGCACTGAAGTCTTGGAAGCAGTGAGTGGGTGGTAGAGAATAAGAGGAAGTATGGATTTCAAAGGTGAATAGATGACAGAGCCATAAAGTAAGAGTAGCCCTGGTTTACCAGATCGACTGCTTTCTCATTCCTGCTAAGTAGGGGGGAAATGGGAGAGGTCATGTCCTCTGTTGTAGAAGGTCTTGGATGCCTTGTTCAGACAAGGAGGTTAAAGGAGCGAGCATGCCAGGAGCAGCTGAAATTAGAAGGGCATCCCTGAGCATCGTGTCAGTAGACAGATGGACAGAGGGCTGGACTTAGTTTTTAAAGAGTTGGCAGGAGAAGCAAGGAAGCTGGGAGACAAGGTGGAGACGTAATTTTAAAAAACCAAAGAGCGCTGCACACCTGGAACCTTGTGAGAGGGGGTTGAAGGTTGCATGTGCCACATTCCATGTGGAATGTCAGGGAGGGCAAGTCCAACTGCAAACTCACCTGCTTAAGTGTGTACCACTCATAAATGGCCTCTTCTTTGCCTTTGGTGCTGGGGAAAGGCTGATCTGCCATCACCAGAACTTACCAGGGAAACTTAACTGTCACTAGTCTACCCCACTGAATTGAGAGGTTAGTTGTGATTGCTGAACCGAGAGAACAAGGATATATCACCAGGCATCTACTATTTCACAGCTGTACCATCTCATTACAACCTGACCAGGAAACTACGGTGACGTCAAATCAGTGATTATTAGAACCATGCCTTAAAATTTCTGGGATCCCAAATTGTCTGGCTAGCAGGTACTGAAGAGGGTAATCTGAGTGGTCAGGCCTGGAGAAAATCTTCCATGAAACGTAAGTTAAAGATTTCATCAGCTGTCCTTTGAAATAGCTGACCCGTTCCTTTAAATAATGCTTGTCCAAATGTGTGATTTTATTTATCCTTTTAAAGATTTATTGGGGATCCCTGGGTGGCTCAGTGGTTTAGCACCATCTTTGCCTGGGGCGTGATCCTGGAGTCCCAGGATCGAGTCCCACATCGGGCTCCCTGCATGGAGCCTGCTTCTCCCTCTGCCTGTGTCTCTGCCTCTCTCTCTGTGTGTCTCTTATTAATAAATAAATAAAATCTTAAAAAAAATATTTATTTGAGAGAGAGAGAGATTGAGTGTGGCATGGGTGAAGAGGCATAGGGCAGAGAGAAAGAGAGTCTCAAGCAGTTAGCCACCAGCTACACATGGTTATTTGAATTTAAATTTATTTAGGTTAAATTCCTCAGTTGCTCTAGCTACATCTTAAGTGCTCAATAGACACAGGTGACTGGTGCCTGTTGTACTGAATAGTGTAGAAAAGATTTCCAACATCACAGAAGTTTTATTGGGGAGCCCTGGTCTAGAACATCTTTTGGAGTGAGAGAGAAATCCCTTATAGGTAGTTGTGAGGACATGGAAATTTTTAGTTTTGCTAGTTAACCAACTGTATGACTCTAAGGCAATCATGCCATCTCCCAGAGCTTCAGACAATACACACAGAAAACAGGAACAATACCTTCCTCACTGTGTTGTTCTGGGAACTGAATAAGATAACATGTGAAAAGCGCTTGTAATCTATTAGGAGCTGCACAGACATAAGCCATCAGTAGGATTCTGTTATTTGAAATAAGAGATGGATGCAGAAACAGATTTTCTTTTTCTTTTTTAAGATTTTATTTATGTATTCATGAGAGACACACAGAGAGAGGCAGAGACATAGGTAGAGGGAGAAGCAGGCTCCCTGCATGGGGAACCTAATGTGGGACTCGATCCCAGGACCCTAGGATCACACCCTGAGCTGAAGGCAGATGCTCAACCTGAGCCACCCAGGTGCCCCAGAAACAGATTTTTTTTTAATCACCCAGTGGAAGTTATTATATTGTCAGAGAATTACCAAAATAAGGAAATATTATTTGCACAGTATTCTAATTTTTGGACAGGAAAGAGACATGAAACCAGGCAGATTTCATGGCCATTCATCTTTCAGAGCTTGGAATTGCCTTAGCAATGCTTAACATCTTCAGGAAACAGATGAAACTGTCCAGATAGGCGCTGTGATGAAACTGGGCGGGTCACAGTGTCCCTCCTGAAAGAGATCAACATTTTATTCTTCGTGGTCATGCTCAAAGAAGGATGGAGCTAACTCACATCAAAGGTTCTAGTGTTTCCCTTTGCTTCTGCTTCACAGGGGTCCCCTTTGTACCACAACCACTGTGGATCCCCACGCTGGTTAAACACAAAGCACAATTTTGCCACAAAGTGATAGACCAGGCCACTGGCTACCCAGATGGTTCCAAAATCTCAGGTTCCCAAAGCCTCTCTCTTCCTCCCATTCCTCATTTCAGCCATAATTCACCCTTCTAGGGAAATCCCTTCTGTCTCCAGTCCCCTCAGGCCCTCAGTGATTCTCTCAGGCTCCTGGAGGCCAGGCCACCCTCTAGCGGAGGTTTTTTCCTGCTTGGTGGTGGGTAAAATCCTTGTGATTCCTGCCAATAACTAGGAGTTATATATCATATGGATCCTTTCTTACAGCTTTTCATATGAGCTTTCTAGAACCTGTCTCACACCCCTCTACTCCCTTTCTATTTCCTTTCACCTTTATGTTTCTCACCACTTCAGCATTCTAACAATTCACTCCACCGCCACCCACTAACACTTGCCTGTCTGGCAGGAATGAAAGTTCCCCTTCTCATATAAAGCTTCTGGTGGTGTATAGTGGTTGAATCTTTAGGAAAGTAATCTGGGGATATTTTTCTAAGTCCTTAAAAATATATATACAGGGACACCTGGGTGGCTCAGTCAGTTGGGCATCCGACGCTTGACTTCAGCTCAGGTCATGATCTCAGGGTCATGGGATTGAGCTCCATGTCAGTGAGGAGTCTGCTGGGGATTCTCTCTCTCCCTCTCTCTCTCTTCCCCTCTCCCTGCTCAATAAATAAATAAATAAATAAATAAATAAATAAATAAATAAAATCAAAATTGAAAAAGCATATGTGCTTTGGCGGGCCTGAGCTGAAGGCAGCTAAGTGACTGACTCTTGGTTTCGGTTCAAGTCATGATCTCAGGGTCCTGAGATCAAGCCCTGAGTGGGGATCTGCTCTGAGTGTAGACTCTGCTTGGGATTCTCTCTCTCCTTCTCCCTCTCCCCTACCCTGCTCTCTCTCTCTCAATCTCTAAAAAAAAGCCCAAAAACATATACATTTGACTCAGTAGTTTTACTTCTAAAGTATCCTAAGTAAATAAAATAATATAGACTCACTGAAAATTACTAAGCAAAGATATTCATTAATATATTATTTATATTAGTAAAATATCAGAAATAACCTAATTGTCAACAATAGGAAAAGAATAAGATGAATCTCAAGTTTAGAAATGGAAATAAATAGGGATGCCTGGGTGGCTCACTGGTTGAGCATCTGCCTTTCCAGCTCAGAGCATGATCCTGGAACCCGGGTCCAGTGATTAGGCTCCACATCAGGCTCCCTGCAGGGAGCCTGCTTCTCCCTCTGTCTGTGTCTCAGCCTCTCTCTATGTCTCTCATGAATCAATAAATAAAATCTTAAAAAAAAAAAAGAAATGGGAATAAATACAACAGTATTAACAGTGGTTTTGTCTAAATACCTCCAGGGCATCTCTGGTTATCTGTAGGGTACCAATGATTTGTATTTCCTTCTTCCTCTTTTTCTATTTTTTACAGTGTACATATATACATACAATTAGAAGGAGATTATAAAAATGAAGTTTTCCATCTTCTTTGCCTGGCTCTTTTATATTGCTCTCTAATATCCATTCAAGGACTCAAAATACACATTTGCATCCTCCAACAACCCTCATGTTAACCAGAGAAGTCCTAAGGAAGAGCCACACACAAAGACTTTCTGTATATATATTTGAACAGAGAAACCTTAGAGCTTACTTTGGGTCCCTTACAACTGATGTCCAGTTTGGGACAGAGAAGGGTTAAGGCCAAGATCCCTGAAATATACACCAGTGTTTCAGGGTGGGGAATGTAGTTGCCAATCCCGCTGTGAAAACCCTCTTGTCACCATCATTGTCCCTGCAGTGCTGAAGAAATGGCTCTTCCAAAGCTAAGTGATGAGACGTCTCTGCAGATGAAGACAGCTGGGAAAGAACAGTTGACTGAGAAAAACAATGGCTTTCTCCAAAATATGGACATGGCTGAAGGTGCAATGCAGAAGTAAGTGAAGCCTGGCCTCTCAGGCGCAGTTTCTGTGGTCCTGTCCAGAGACTTCCTCAGGACAGTAGGATGGAAATAATGAGATTGCCAAGTTAAGGGATGGGGTTGACAGTCTTCTCTACAATCTTTCTAATTTTGACCTCATGAATACTTATTGAGACACTAAAGGGGCCTATAGTCGTGAACCAGGTGGATATCAATTAAATAGAAATGGTCAAGGCTCTAATTTCAATTTGCAAAAATACTTTGATTGTTTTGTGCCTTTATTACCTTCGCCTGCAAAATATACAAACCATTTACAATACCTTCTAGAGTAAACAAAGCACAAAATGTTCATGTATATATATATATATGTATATATATATATATATATACACATGCATTTGTTAATACATGATAAAAATACGTTCTAATATAAACCAACGGTTAACAACCTTTTTTACTTTATTTTATTATTTTTTAAGATATTTTATTTATTTATTCATGAGAGACACACACAGAGAGAGAGACGGAGACAAAGGCAGAGAGAGAAGCAGGCTCCATGCAAGGAGCCCAATGGGGGACTCAATCCTGGGTCTCCAGGATCACACCTTGGGCCAAAGGCGGCACTAAACTGCTGAGCCACCGGGGCTGCCCAACAACCTTTTTAAATAGGAAGAAATGTATTAAGTAAAAGACTTTCCAGGATCCTCCTTAAAAAAGCTATTACAACATCAAAGATGTTTTTAAATGCATTTATAATTTATTAATAACAGTCATATATACATTTGGAAACTTTGAGCAGTGTTCAGTTAATCAAGCAATCCATAGAAATGTTTAGAAATTCCAAAACCTCTTTCTATGCAAGATATGTGAAAGTGTCCCCCACCTCAAGGTTCAAAACCCAGAGACTGGAAATTACTGCCATAGACCTCCAACACAAATTCATTATGATTCACTCAGAAGTATATGTGAGTGTATGAGCTTATGAGCATGGTGTGTATGTGCATATACACACACATATGCACTCCAGAAAATAACAGTAGTCCAATAAGTCCAATAAGAAATGGGCAAAGGTTATTGACACACTTACCACAGAAAAAGGAAATATCAATGAGTTTTATACACATAAGCAAAGATGCTTAGCCTCATGAATAAAAACGTTTAAAACTAAAATGAGATACCAGTTGAAGCATATGGGATTGGCAGAGATCAAAAACTTTAGTAATACATGATTGTAGGGAAGGACTGGAAAACAGGCACGCTCATCATTTTTGCTAGAAGTATAAAATGGATTTAAGCTCTTTATGGCATAACTTGGTAACATCTACCGAAATTTAAAATATATATATCGACTCAGTAATTCTATTTTTAGGGTTATTTAATAGATATACTTGTACACATGTACGTTGACACCTAGATGTGTAAGGATATTCATTACAGCATTGTTTGTAGTAGCAATTAACTAGAAATCATCCATATATGCATTAATAAAGAACTCATTTGCAAATTAGTGTATGGGCCCACAAGAGAATACCATATAACCATTTTTAAAATGAGGCAGGGGCACCTGGGTGGCTCAGTTAGTTAAGCGTCCGACTCTTGATTTCAGCTCAGGTCACGATCCCAGGACTGTGAGATCTAGCCCCACAACCCAGCTCCATGCTCAATGAGGAGTCTGCTGGAGGATCTCTCTCCCTCCCCCTCCCCTTGCTTGTGGTATCTCTCTCTCTCTCTAAAATAAATAAATAAATCTTTGAAAAGTAAAATAAAATAAAATAAAATTAAGCAGCTCTATATGTGCTAATATGAAATGGACTCCAAGAGGTTTTTAAAAACCTCAGTGTGCATAATATCCTTTCATGTATATTTAAAAAGACATATATTTACATTAACATGGCTACTGAGTTGGGCATAGAATCTCTGTGGAAGAAGAAAGAAGAAACTAGTGAATGTGGGGAGGATATCCAGGGGCTTGAGATCAGGATAATATCGCAAACTTACTCCATTCTGCATAGTCTTTGAACCACATGACACTTTTTTACTCTACTTTTTAAAAAGGGTATTTATTTATTACTGTTTATTTTACATACACATTTGTGCACAGACAGCTACACAGCTGCAATGGCTTTGGAATTTGAAATCTCACTGCTAAATCACTTATTGATTCAGTCAGCAAATCCTTACCCAGCCTCTCTATTCCTGTTTTGTGCAGTGTACTATTCACACAGAGTCAAATCAGTACAGAGGCAGCAGGTGCTCCTGGGGGCTGGAAAATATTCCAATGTCCTCCCTCTAGAAATGTTTAGGGCAGATCTAAACTGTATACCTAAGACCTGATAACAGCACCCGTTTTGATTGTGTGGTTTGCAGTTTACTAAGGGAATTTACCAAAATGGACCACATCTTGGATAGATCAGATGATGGGGACAGCATTTTCTCCAAAAAGCCTCAAACTGACTTCCTTCGTGAGACAGAGTCTACAAAATGGGTAAGAGGGAGACTTGTTGCAGTGGGTGAAGAGGGGAAACTCACATCTCATATCTGGACATTGTAAGGAAATATCTAAGGACTTCCTTATAATAGGTGCAGGGTGTTCAGGGCTTGAAACCAGGAGGGAGGTAGTATCTCATCTGAGGTCTGCTGTTATCTCATGAGGGACTTGCTGACCTTCCCACGCAAAAACTTGTGCATTATGTTACTTGGGTCCTTGGGATTTGTGAAAAAACTGTGACATTTTTCACCTTAGAGCAAATTGCCATATGTCAAGTCGCCCCCTGCTCACAGATTGTCTTCCAACAGGAAGCATGAGAGTGATTTAGTTACTCCATTTAGTCTGAACATCTCTCCATCTTTGAAATTCACTCGTCTGGCTGACATAGAATGGAGGAAATTTCAACAAACGCCTGAGATTGTCCTGGAAAGGGTTTTTGTTTTCGCCACCATTTAGATCAAAGCAGAGGCATGCTAAGACAGACTCAGTTGTTAGTGATAAGCAAATCTCTCCATAGATTCCCCAGGCCACTGACCCTTGGTTTCAACCAGTCAGAAGAACACAAAGGAAGGTTAGAGTGGGAATGTCCATCTCCAAGCTGATGCAGCCCCAAAGGAAGCTCAGGATTGATCTCTTTCTCTACTTCTCCTTTGAGTATATATTTTGGATTCAGGAATGGCTAATTCTGTAAATCCATAGAAAGAAAGGCCATGAAAGAATATTCTAAGCTGGACCTTACCTTCAAGGACTCTTCAGGAAGTAAACAAAAAAAGAAATAGAAAGGGGTAGAAGGCATGAGAGGATGGAGTTAGAGATGTGGAGAATAGATATAGTGATACAGACAAAAAGCAAAAGGAGAGACAGACAGATAGACAGCTTTTATGGAAAAAAAGAATAATAGGAATTGATTTAGAAGGGGATACTTGGGATGGGGGTTTTAGGAAGGCTGAAGGTGAGAAAAGGAAATAGGGCAATTGAGGTATGAGGTGCTATGATCTTAGGGAACACAGGAATTGAAGGTATTGCTCTATAAATAGTATCATCTGATTGGGATTGGGGGGAGGCTTGTCCCTGGACTCCAGGCAAACGCTGCTACCATTAGACCCACTTTGCCAGGACACCTTCCCTGCACGCACAGCATAATGTGACCTGCTGAATCCTGCCAGGCAGGGAACATCACTTGTTGACTCAGTTCAGATCAGAATAAGTCTAATTAGAGAACAAAATTATTCACTCTAAGAGTTTACCAAATAGTCCACATTCTCAGGGTATAAGGCAAAAAGACTATTTCTTACAAACTTCAAGACAGGGTATAAGGTTTACCAAAAGGATTTTGGCTATATTTCTTTATATCAATTTATTTATATGGCAAATTCTACAATCATATAAAAATAAATCACATACAGCTACTTAATTAACATGGGGACTAATAAACTAGGCTCTTTGCCAATAAAAGTACAAGTATACGCCTTCTTGGGAAAGAAACAGATTTCTTGTTCTCTGAAAGTAAACCAAAGGTCTTTAATTTGCATAATCTTACATTTGCTTTTTTTTAATGAAACCATAAGATGTAAAGGTTCAAAAAAAGACAAGAGTTAACAGAAATTTTTTAAATCAGTTGGCTTAATTAACAAAATAGACTTTAGCCAGGCTGTCAAAATTGCCATATCTAACCATCAAAGCCCCCCAAATATTTAGAAATGAATATTTTGCTCTGGTTTCACGTTTTCCAATTTCTGGCACTACTATGTATAGTGTTGATTTTGGATGCCAGATGAGTGAACACACTTTCTTATTTCCTGCTTTTGTCTGCATCTCTCCCAAGCATTTGCTTACTTATGTATTAGGTATTTGCTTACTTATGTAGACTTTTTATTTATTTTGCTTTCATAACTGGAAGTTTGTACCTCCCAATCCCCCTCCCCTACTTCACTCCTCTCTTTGACAACCACTAGTTTTTTCTCTGTATTTATAAATCTGTTTCTATTTTGTTTTGTTTACTCATTTGCTTTGTTTTTTTATATTCCACATATAAGTGATATCATATGGTATTTGTCTTCTCTGTGTGACTGATCTCACCTAGCCTAATACCCTCTCGATCCATCCATTTTGTCACAATTGGCAAGATCTCAGTCTTTGTTATGGTTGAAAAATATTCCGTTGTGTATATATACCACATCTTCTTTATCCATTCATCTATTGATGTATGCTTAAGTTGCTTCCATGTCTTAGCTATTGTAAATAGTGCTGCAGTGAGCATAGGAAATCTATTTATTCTAAACCTCATTTTGAGCATCCACCATGTTCTAGGCACTACAAAGTGTGGAGGATATCTCTTTCTCTATTTATTTAAAATCCTTTCCCCTCAGTGAGCTCACACACTAGTAGGAAATCAGACAAGAAAATGGCTATTCATGATAAATCCATGCTAGATGTAGCAGGTGTGCTACAAAGTACATGGCTGATGCTATACAGGCAGACAACCAGAAATAGGAAAACCAATTTTGAAGAATAAACTGGATGGAAGAAAAGCATTTCAGAAAGGGACAGTACCTACAAAGACAAAAGGACCAAAGGGAATTTGTGTTCTGAGGAGGAAGGGTGAAAGAAAAGGGGTGATGAACAACTGAGCAGCAAGATCACTAAGGAGATGGAGATCGAACAGGATGCAGGCTGGGAGCCAGGATGCCAATAGGAGGCAGAAGTGATGAGGACCACAGAGCAAGACACAGCTGGCAGCCATGAAGATGGAGAGAAAAGGATACAGGTTTAAAAGATAAGTGTTATTGGGCTTGGACATCAAGTAGATGTGACATGAGTGATAAAGTGGGAAGAGAATCTCTCTCATGAAAACATAAGGACTCCTTTCAGGGTTCCTGCAGAAGCATCTGGATGAATAGGGGAAACATATGTAAAGATGAGAACCTAGACAAGGTGGAGGGGAAATATGATGAGTTCAGTTCTTTGCTTGCTGAGTTTAAGGTGCCTATGGAACACTCAAGACAGAGACATATGAACTTTTCAAAGAGCTACACAAAAATGGAAAGTAATACCCTCAGGCTTTGTATTTCATGCAGGAACACTTTTAGTTTGTTATTAAAATACACACACAAGCACACACACACAAACACACACACCCCTCTGTATTTGTTCAATCCTGCAGCTTTTAAAAAATATTTTATTTCTACTTCCTGACTTTTGACTCTTTTGTGGTGTACTAATCATTATAATAAATTGATTGATGAAAATGAGAAATGTCATTGTGGGTTTTTTGGACATAGAACTCTGGAGATGATCTGGTCCCATTTCCTTCTTACAAACAGGAAATTGAGCTTTAGAGTGGTTAGGTGGCTCAATATACACAGGAGTAGAACAAGGCTTAGAACTCAGGTCCTCCATACCTGATGAGGTGTTTTTCCTTTATATCACAATATTCCTGATGCCTTTGAATACCTTGGCAAAAGATTAGGTGGGACAAAATTGACATTGTGAATGCTTATTATTCACAAAGAAGTAGCTAAGATATAATGGAGTTACCTAGTACTTGAAAATTTAGCCATCATTTCTTCATCTGTAAGTATGATAATAATCCTTACCTCACTAGTGAGGTGCCACTGGATTGTGGAAGAGACTAGTTCTTAATGTGGATCCAAGGACTAGATAAGATGAAAACAGTCACAGTCCTAGAATCAGAAAACCTACTTCAAGCTCTAGTCTACACACTTCCTGGCCAAATGTACTGGTTTCCCAAGGTTGCTGTAACAAATTGCCACAAACCTGGTGGCTTAAAACAACCCAATATGTATTCTCTCATAATCCTAGAGGCAGAGGTCTGAAATCAAGGGGTCAGTGGGACCATGCTCCCTCTGAAAATTCAATGAAAGCATCCTTCCTTGTCTCATCCAGCTTTTAGTGGCTCCAGGTATTTCTTGGCACGTGGCTGCCTCTGTCTTCACATGATCTCCCCTTCCGTGGAGGTATTTTCTGCCTCTCATTAGGACACTTCTCATGGATTTAGGACCCAGGTAATTCAAGATAGCCTCATCTTAAGACCCTTAACTCTTTACATCCACAAAGACTCTTTTCCAAATAAGTCACATTCTCAGGGTCTTAGCATTCAGACATGGCCATATCTTTTTTGGAGGGACCATTCAACCCACTACACCGTAGAACCTTGGGCTAATTATTAATATGAATGACCTCAGGGATTTCAACACCTGACTTTATCCGCTTCAGGTCTATCATGGGAATTACAGGAAAGAAGGCACATGAAAGAAGTTTGCCAAGAGTTGTGTGAATGTTAGTTATTACTGTTGACATGGTCAGTAATTTATCCAGGCATTTCAATAACAGACTGATCTGCACTCCAACTTTTTCTCCTTCCAGTTTAAAAATAGTTCTGCTGAAACACATAAATTTCAGACCAAACTTCTTCAAAGGACAGCTAAATGTTTCACAATGTAGTTACTAAAGAAATGTTCAAAGATAAACTATTGTCAGCTGTGTGCATGCATAGAAGTGAAATATCAGAAAATGCCTTGAATGTTTTTCTAGAACAAGGCAAAGAAGAAAAAGAAAGAAAGAAAGAAGAAAGAAAGAAAGAAAGAAAGAAAGAAAGAAAGAAAGAAAGAAGGAAGGAAGGAAGGAAGGAAGGAAGGAAGGAAGAAAGAAAGAAAGAAAGAAAGAAAGAAAGAAAGAAAGAAAGAAAGAAAAAGAAATTTCATGGGTCAAACTGATAAAGTAGGCTTTTCCCCTCTTATGACTCCTTATTATGAAAAAAATTTAAATAAAAAGAAAATTTAAATGAATTATATGAAGATCAATATATTCTCACACTTAGATTTTAAAATTGTTACTGTTTGTCACATTTGCTTTCTCTTTACATGTGTAGATAGATGGAATTTTTTGAACCATTTAAAAGTAGGTCAAAGAAAGCATGAGACTTTATTCCTGTTTATTTTCAGACAGCATTTCTAAAAATAAAGACTTTCTTCTACATAACCAAGATTCCAACATCACATCAGGAAAATTAGCAATAATTCTATGATATAATCTAATATCCTCAATTCTCTGAACATTCTAATTTTTTCAATTCTTCCTCAGATGCCCATACTTTTATTTTTTTAAGGTTTTTGTTTTGTTTTTTTGGTGCCAAAACTTGGCAAATGCCCATGCTTTTATTTTTTTTATTTTATTTTTTATTTTTTTTTTTGCCCATGCTTTTAAAATCAGATCCAAACAAGGTCCGTGCAATGCATTTAGTTGTTATATCTCTTTAGACTCAATATAAAATAGTTCCATCCCCGTTTACTTTTCCTTGACATTGACTTTTTTGGAAACCAGTCATCTTGAGTGGAGTGCTAGTTTCCATGGTCAAGTGGAATTCTGTTACTCACCAGCACTGAAAAGATCTCTGCAAGAGAACACTAATGTTCTACGTGTCTCTGCCCCAGGCTTCCTCTGTCAATGGAGCAGGAGGGCATGTCTACTTATTTTATAAATGCATTAGAAGGCTCCTACCTCAGAGAGGGTTCTATGTTTGCCCTCCAGAGAAAGGGGGATGAGTAGGCTAAAGAGACCATCTCCTCTTGTGATAACCCTTTATTTTCTGCTTTACTTCTTTGATAATCTTCCTTAGAATACATTGGAGCTGGAGGCTGAGCATCGTCAGGATGATGAACAGAATGAACAGAATGAGCAAGAAACAAATCAGGTTCAACATGAGGATCCTCACGTATCCACATCTTTGCAGTTTTCAGAGGGGAACATCCCTGAACTGTAAGCCTTGACATATGCAAAATGAATTACTTAATATTTTGTACATATAATACTACATGAAATAAGTCAGTCAGAGAAAGAAAAATACCATAGGATTACACTTATATGTAAAATTTAAGAAACAAAACAAATGAACAAACAAAAAACAGTCTCTTAAGAGTACAGAGAACAAACATAGTCGCCAGAAGAGAGGTGAGTATAGAGGGATAAGTAAAATAGATAAAATGGATATAGGGTACACTTATTGCAATGATCACTGAGTAATGTATAGAACTGTTGAATCATTACATTGTACAGTTGAAACTAATTTAACACTGTAAATCAAACTTCAATTTATTTTTTTTAAGATTTTATTTATTCATGAGAGACACAGAGAGAGAGAGAGAGAGACAGAGACAGAGACACAGGCAGAGGGAGAAGCAGGCTCCATGCAGGGAGTCCGATGTGGGACTTGATCCTGGGACTCCAGAATCTCGCCCTGGGCTGAAGGCAGGCACTAAACTGCTGAGCCACCCAGGGATCCCCTCAAACTTCAATTTAAAAAAAAAAAACAGTATTTTATGGAGAAAATGAAATTTAGCAGAGAACTTAAAGAAAGCCTGGAAGATTTAAAATCCATGTATGTCTTAAACCTTTAAGCACTCACGTGCACAAGTAACTACATACACATTCCAGTAAGAATATAGAGTAATGAGACACCTGGATGGCTCAGTGGTGTTGAGCATCTGCCTTCAGCTCAGATTGTGATCCCAGGGTCCTTGGATCAAGTCCTACATGGGGCTCCCCGCAGGAATCCTGCTTCTCCCTCTGCCTATGTCTTTGCCTCTCTCTGTCTTTCATGAATAAATAAAATCTTTTTAAAAATGTGGAGTAAGGATATTTCTAGAGATGTAGGCAGAGCCATGGGTTTCTTTTTCACAGCGCTTCTTTGGAGCCTGAAATTAATGCATATATCGTCATTCACAGATAATTTTCTAGATATGAAAAAATTATCAATAAAAATGTATTATTAAGTCCTTGTAGATTCTTTCCATATTTCATACCTCTCTACTCCTAAAAAGATGGAATCACTGTCCCAACATTCATTAAGATAGTGTAATTCTCAACATTCACTCCATGCAGGGAAATTAAAAATACATCATTTTTAAAATTAAATGTAAGATACATTTTATTATCTCCAGCCTTATGAAGATCTGCTAAAATGGATATTATTTTTTTAAATGGATATTAAATAAGTGCTCAAAACTTTTTTTTTGAGGCCTAACTGCCTACCTGGCACATTTTAGTGGCAGGAAATGAATCAGCATACCAACCTGTCATTCAAAGGAAGAAGGTTTGGGGCCATTTGAAGATGTTTCCCATTTCCTACCTTAAAGCTGATCATAATAATATTTCTGCAGGAGTCAGGAGAACATGTTCTTCCAGCTAAACCACTGGAATACACGGATGGGACTACAAGTGAAAGAACTTAGAGCTGATCACACAGACTGGATAGAGAAAATTAATAATATTGTACAAAAAATAAACCTAACAGAGAACACAGTGAAGAGGTAATTTAGGGTGCTGGGTTTGGTCAAAAAATTCTGAAAATTTTCGTAGCCTCAGAAACTCTTGGTTTAAGGTGGTAAAATCTTTCAGGAAAAGTGTTCAGAATAAGAAGTACCAAGTCTTGGATTTAGAAGTCAATGTCACAAAATCTCAAAGTGTATATCAAAGTTATCTGCATTTTGGCTCTCTCTTTTCTCAAGGAAAGGACTTCACTTATAGGATCTTTTTTTGTAGCTATGTTAATAATCATCAAAGGAAGGACTTCCAGTCCCCAATAACTCTTGAGCTTTACCCAGTATTGTCCAAAGGGATCCAACCAGCATGACATGAAAAAAGTATTTAAAAGAATGCATGTTAATGCATATTTGAATTTAAGTAAGAAATTTTAAGATGAAACAGAAAAGATAAGAGTAACTGTTATGTATGTAGTCACTGGCATAAAAAGAACAGGCTTCGAGTCAAAGGGATTCCTTCTATTTGTGTTGTTTATGTTCAGGGTACAGATGTATCACATTTTGTTAGATTTATGCCTAAGTTTTTAATGCTTTTGGTGCCATCATACTTAAAATTTTTCTAATCTCTAATTATTAATTGCTAGGCTATAGAAATGCAGTTGGTTTTTGTATATTGGTCTTGTGACCTTGCTAACTTCATTTATTAGTTCCAGTAGTTTTGTAAGTTATTTGGGATTTTCCACATAGATAATCATGTCATCTGCAAATAGAGGGAGGTTTATATCTTCCTTTTCAATCTATCTTTTACTTCTTTTTTACTACCTTATCATATTAACTAGAACTTTTAGTATGATGTTGAATTGGAGGAATGACAGCAGACACTGGACATACTTACCTTGTTCTCAATCCTATAGAAAAAGCATTAAGTGTGATGTGAAGTGTTTTGCTGGTTTGGGGGGTTGGTTGTTTGTTTTTTGAGATTGAGAAAGTGTTTTCTATTATTAGTTTCCTGAGATATTTTTTAAATCAGGAATGATACTAAATTTTTTCAATAGCTTTTGCTGCATCTATGAATGATCATGTAGTTTGTTTGTTTATAGTCTCCTAATATGGGAGATTATAATGACTGATTTTTGAATGTTGAACCAGCCTTGAATTCCCAGAATAAACTCAGCTTGGTCTTTTTATATATTGTTGGATTCTGTTTACTAAAGTGGAATTTTTGGATATGTTAATGAGAGATATTGGCCTTTTTCTTTCTTGTAATGTATTAGTACCAGAAAACTTGCCTGATAGAAAAAATTGGGATATTTTCCCATTTGTTCTATTTTCTGGATAAAATTGTGTAGAACTGGTATAATTTCTTCTTTAAATGTTTGATTTAATTCACCAGTGAAGCCATATTGCCTGAGTATTTCATTACAGTAAAATTTTCAACTACAAATTGAATTTCTTTAATGATATATAGGGCCATTCAGGCTACTGAACTCTTGGGTATATATCATGGCAGATTGTATCTTTCAAGGAATTTGCCCATTTCATCTTCCCTCAGCCTTTCCAAATGGTAACATTTTGTCCAACTCTAGCATACCATCAAAACCAAGAAATTGACCTTGGTATTTTAAACAGAGCTTATTCAGATTTTCCAGTTATATGTATTCTCATTTTTGTATGTAAATATGCATACAGTCCTGTGCAATTTATTATATGAGTAGTCTTAGAAAACCACCACCACATCAAGATGCTCAATCTACCCTTGCACAAGACTCCTCTGTTTTACCCCTTTTTAGCCACACCTATTCCCTCTGCCCCCCCCAATCACCAGCAATGACAAATCATTTCCACATGTCTATAACCAAGTTATTCCATAAATGTTATCAAGTGATGCATTATGTATCCCATTGAGATTTATTTTTTCATTCAGCATAATTTTCCTGAGGTTCATCCGAGCTGTTGCTTGTCTATCAATAGTTCCTATCTTTTTGTTGCTGAGTAGTATTCCATGGTATGGATATATATACAGAGAGAGTTTGGTTAACCATTCACCCATCAAAGGATAAGAGTGTTATTCCTAGTTTCCAGCTATTATGAATAAAGCCACTTTGGACATTCATGTACAACTTCCTGTGTGAAAATAAATCTTCATTTCTCTGGGATAATTGCCCAAGAATGAAATGGCTGGTTCACGTGGTAAGTCTGTTTTTAGTTTTGACAGGAAGCACCAAGCTATTTTCTGGAGTGGCTGTCCATTTTTACATTCCCACCACCAATGTCTGAGTGACCCAATTTTTCCACATCCTCATTAGCAGTTGACATTATCACTATTTTGCATCTTAGCCATTCTGATAAATTTGTAGCAATATATCTTTGCAGTCTTAATTTGAATTTCTCTAATAGCTAATGGTGCTGAGCATCATTTCACATATTTGCCATCTCTGTTTCTCCTTAGTGAAATGTCTGTGCATGTATTTTACCTATTTCTCAATTGGATAGTTTATTTTTTTAATGTTGAGGCTTGAAAAGCTTTCATATATTCTAGACATAAGACCTTTACCAGATATTGACAAGCAAATCCATTTAACAGAGTTTTTGGCCATACTAAAGCTTTAAAGTTTCTATGAGGCCCAGTTTATCAATGTTCCCTCATATAGGTAGTATTATTGGTGTCAAGTCTAAGAAATCTTTACCTAGTTCTAAGTTCCAAATATTTTCTGTAGGGTTTTTTCCTAGAAATTTAGCTAAGCTTCCATCTTAATCTTTTAAATTTTCTGCTTCTATATCCAATTAGGCCTTACATTTCTTTACTATTATATAGATTAGTGTTTTTCTTGCATTGCTTTTGTGACATCCCATTCCAACACCCCACTACTCAAGAGTCCTCTATGTAAGAATAGGATTTCATTCTTGAAAGATGAAAAAAAAAAAACCTATTGGGTGATTTTTCTTAATCTATAGGACTTAATCAATCTCTTGGTCTGTTTGCAGCTTACTAAACGAGGTGATGTCCTTGGAGGGCCAAATTGAAAAGCTGGAGTCACACCAGGACCTTGACCCTGATCAGGGGGCAAACATTGAGGTAAGCTGGAGGCTTGGAAAAGACAATCTGGGAGGTTGTGAAGAGTTTGCCACAATTCCCACCCCTTCTATTATCATTTACCAGGTCATAATAAGAATTAAAACCTATCTTTTGTCACAAGGAGAGGTGCTCTCTGGTGGTGCTCCCTGGTGGTCAGTTCTGAGCACCTTTCATGTGGGATCCACTCCTTCTATTCCCTGATGACACAAAGAGGCTAGACTTTTTAATTCTACCTACAAACTCAGTTCAATAGGCTTATATCTTTATGTCATCTTAAGACAATGATGGGTATCTTAAGAAAAGACTTCTCTTCCTAATATTTGTATTAGGCACCTAACAATTCAGAGAAGACATCCAGAATTAAATATTTGTGAATAACATCCTTAAAATGTAAGAGATATATTTGTCTTCATCTTTGATGCCTTCTTGAAGAGTTCTTATGTTGATTTTCATGAGCTCCAGTTTTTCTGTTGTTTTCTTGCCTTGCGCTTCTGAGAGATTCTTTTCTGCGAAAGGTTTACTTTCCCTTTTTTAAAGAGTCTCAAGATGTTAGAAAGGTAGTGACCAACTTTGGATAAGAATTCGACTTTAGAGCTCTGGCTGATAGTATTTTTAAACTTCATGCCTTTGAAAAAAAAATCTCTAAGAAAGGAAAATCCTGTATCTTGCTACCTCCTCTGCTTTAGTTCAAGCCAGAAAGCTTAAGTGACTTTTGGAGGAAATAAAGAAGAAATGTCTCTTTTATTGTAGGAAGGTAATGTTTATTTGGACCCTTCAGATATTAAAAGCCAGCTACAGATCAGCACAGATTTAACATGGGGGGGAAATACTTTTAACAATGCTTTAGTACAAAATTTTGAAGCAGCAACCTCATTTTGAGCTAGTTGAAAAGTCAAGAGTTTTTTCACTATCCTTGGGCTTTGGAAAGTGCAAATTATGAGAAAAGAGAAGAGGGCAAAAGCCAAAAAATATCCTGCCCTGCAAAATTTCCTCTAAAAGTCAGTAGTGTCACAGGGATGTGGATTTCAGTAGGAGGTAGGGTTAGTGAGGGATGGGTATCATAAGAATGGGGAGAAAGATAGAAGAGCATAAAGATAAATGAAAGTGAGATTTAAAAAAGAAACCATGGGCAGCCCGGGTGGCTCAGCGGTTTAGCGCCGCCTTCAGTCCAGGGCGTGATCCTGGAGACCCAGGATGGAGTCCCACGTCGGGCTCCCTGCATGGAGCCTGCTTCTCCCTCTGCTTGTGTCTCTGCCTCTCTCTCTCCCTCTCTCTCTCTCTCTCTCTGAATAAATAAATAAAATCTTTTTAAAAATAATAAATAAAAAAATAAAAAAGAAACCATCAGAGGCTTAGGATAACATGAAAAGGGAAGGCATGACAACTACATATGGAGATTCTCTGTCTTGGGGATGCACAGCTTTGTATGCACTTTGGAAAATAGCATGACTTAAAACTATAAACAATCCCATGTATCCACCAACTGGTATGTGGATAAAGTTTGGTACATGTTATATGATAGAATACTACTCAGCAATAAGAAGGAATGGACTTCTTACTCATTCAACAACATGAATGAGTCTCAAATGCATTATGCTGAATGAAGCGAGCCAGATCCAGAAGCTTACATAACATTCTGAAAATGGCAAAACTATAGGAACAGAAAAGAGGTTAGTAGTTGCTAGAGTTGTATGCACAAAAGGAGGGAGGACTGACAAAGGAGCACAGGAAATTTGGTATAGATGGAAATATTCTATATCTTGTGCTAATGATTATGTCGAAAACCATACACTTTTAAACAGTGAGGTTTACAGTATATAAATCATAGCTCAATACACGTGATTCTAAAAATGGACACAAGGTCCATCCTCAATAAGTCTAAAGAGTGATGGGAAAGGCTACATAAAAGCAAAGGCAGCAATATAATGAATTTAAAATTTCAAATATAAGTATTACAGAAGCAAAGTCAATAGCAACGGCTATAGGTTTACTCCAGTGAAAGGAAAGTGAAGATTGTTAGATATGGAAACAACAACCAAAGTGTGGGAAAATTAAAGGAGAAATAAGTTAATAAAGTTGAAGTAATACCACATGTATTGGCTTATTTATATCTCATGAAGAATTGGAGTGACTCAGAATGACGTGAAAGGGAGAGGAGGGAAAAAATAGGTAAAATCACTTTAAAAACACACACACAGCAGAAACAAATTTAAAAGGTAAGATTAGGAAAGGACTTTAAGGTGGCCTTTGAGTGTTGTCTGATATTTAACCCCCAAATCCATGAAACTTTCTGAGATCTCCATATCAACATCTAGACTTTCATTCTGTGACTGACTCCCATTATCTTTGATACAATTATCTTAGATAAAAACTGTGCAGGGATCCCTGGGTGGCGCAGCGGTTTGGCGCCTGCCTTTGGCCCAGGGCGCGATCCTGGAGACCCGGGATCGAATCCCACATCAGGCTCCCAGTGCATGGAGCCTGCTTCTCCCTCCGCCTGTGTCTCTGCCTCTCTCTCTCTCTCTCTGTGACTATCATAAATAAATAAAAATTTAAAAAAAAAACTGTGCAAAGATACTTACTATATAAATAAACCAGGGTACCAAGTAAAATGTGATTATAAGGTCACAGCTCCTTTCTAAATAATTAAGTCACACAATATAGAAGTTGGTGATTGATGGATTTAGTAAAAGAAGGGTGTAACTATGCATTCTCTGGAAATTGTTTGGGGGTAAATGCCCGTAACATGTATCCAACCAGCACAGTGCCTAGCTCAAGGGCCACTTATGTAGGATGTGGCTAATTCTATCTTGTTGATTCAACTTAATGTTGATTTTGGAGATCAGCATCAAGAGCAGTATCAGGGCAGCCCAGGTGGCTCAGCCGTTTAGCACCGCCTTCAGCCCAGGGCCTGATCCTGGAGACCCGGGGTCGAGTCCCTCCCTGCATGGAGCCTGCTTCTACCTCTGCCTGTGTCTCTGCCTCTCTCTCTCTCTCTCTCTCTCTGTGTGTGTCTCTCATGAATAAATAAATAAATCTTTAAAAAAGAAAAAGAAAAAAAGAGCAGTATCAAAAAAACAGTTGTTATTGAGTCTCAGACTTTTTGATTATGAATGAGCTTTCTTCTAAAAATCTTCTCCAGGCAGCCCAGGTCGCTCAGCGGTTTAGTGCTGCCCTCAGCCCAGGGCGTGATCCTGGAGACCTGGAATCGAGTCCCATGCCAGGCTCCCTGCATGGAGCCTGCTTCTCCCTCTGCCTGTGTCTCTGCCTCTGTGTCTCTCATGCATAAATAGATAAAATCTTAAAAAAAAAAAAACAACTCCATTTTGTTTCAATTAATTATAACTTTGATTTATGCCCTTTTATTTTAAAGGAGAAGATTATGGAAGTTAAAAAGGAATTAGAAGAAATGGATAACAAATGTGTTCAGGTAATGACACAATGGTGTTATAATAAGGAAGAATATTGGTTCTTCAAGGGAATCTCAGATCTGGAGAATTTTAGTGAATGGAATCCAAAATTGGATGATTAGACTCAGAATTTTAAAACCAGAAGGGAACTGTCTTATAGCCTATACCTTCATTTTCAGAGGCAAAAAGCATAACTCAAGAACATGACATAATTTGCCCAAATCTCTAGATGAAAAGACCAGTCTTGTTCTTGCTCTCCCAATTAAAAAATAAATGTGTATTTTTTCTTCTAACAAAAGCAATGCATGCTTATTTTAATAATTAAAACAGAGCTATTTCATATAAAAATGAAAAATAACGCTACTCCCTCAAAGATCAACACAATAAATATTTAGTATATCTATATTCTTTTAAATTTTCCTATACGTGTTATTTACATGTTGTTGTTACAATTTTGTTGGGACTATATTATATATATATATATATATATATTTTGCAACTTGCTGTTTTCACTTAGCATATTTCTTCATTGTTTATATAATGCAGGATTTGATTTTTGGATTAAATCCATTTCATTGGATAGTTGGGGCTTTATAATAAATCTTTCCCATTACAAACTATGCCTCAGAAATCCGTATCTTTGCTTGCTTTTTCAAGCTCTTGTTTAAGAAATATTTCTAGAAATGGTAAAGTTATTTACCTCTAGCACCTTTCTTTCTTGAATCCCAGAACACTGTTCTTCCTGCTATAGCTCTTTCAAAGTATCCTACAAGTCTATTACAGATTAATGAAAAAACTTAAAGTTATTTACTCCTGACATATATATAATTGGCAATCATGTCTTAGATGGTTTGCTTTCAGCCTGTCTCTTGAACTTATTGATATAAGCTAATCAAAACCATCTGTTATCTCTACCTGATGACCTGCAGGAGATGGGAAGAAAACAGGAACCAAGCATTTTTTGTTGACAGCTCTTTTGCTAAACTATAGAGTCCAAATATTCAAACTAACATAATGAGAACTTATATTCATATACTATAAATTTTAAAATATATAAAAGAAATATAATTTTCTTTTTTTCTCTGAAACATACTATTTCTCCAACTAGTGTCTTGGAAGTTTTTGGTTTTGGGGTTTTTTTAGAGAGAGAATGAGAGAGAACATGCACACGTTGGGGGGCTGCGGAGGTGTGCAGAGGAAGGAGAAGAGGGAGACAGAGACTCTTAAGCAGGCTGCCCATGCCCAGCATAGAGCCCAACGCAGGGCTTAATTTTATGACCTTGAGTTCATGACCTGAGCCAAAATCAAGAGTCAGACACTTAACCAACTGAGCCACCCAGGTGCCCCTAGTGTCTTGGAAGTTTTTTAAGGCACAACGAAAGAATAATGAATAGAGGGCAGCCCCAGTGGCACAGCGATTTAGGGCTGCCTGCAGCCCAGGGAGTGATCCTGGAGACCTAGGATGGAGTCCCACGTGGGATTCCCTGCGTGGAGCCTGCTTCTCCCTCTGCCTGTGTCTCTGCCTCTTTCAATCTCTCTGTGTCTCTATGAATAAATAAATAAATAAGATATTTTTAAAAATAAAAAAGAATAATGAATAGAGAAAAAGATGATTTATCATAAGCTGCTATTGTATAAATTTATACTTCTAAAATATTAAAAATAATTATACTAGTTTTTTTATTATGTCTCCTGTAATTTATCATGATTATATTATAGATTTGCTATATAAGTGGAAGAATTTTACTGAGTAAAGGTAAGTTTCAAAGAAGTCACTTTACAACTAAGTGATGTCAAAATGAGTGAGGTTTTATGTTATAAACCAAAAAAAAAAGTGGGGGGGCACCTGGGTGGCTCAGTCGGTTAAGTGTCTGCCTTGGGCTTGGGTCATGATCTTGAGGTCTTGGAATGAAGCCCCACATCAGGCTTCCTGATCAGCGGGGAGTCTGCTTCTCCCTCTCTCTCTTCCCCTCCCTCCCTCCTATGCTTACTCGCTCTTTCCCTCTCTTTTGCTCTCTCTCTCACTTTCAAACTAATAAATAAAATCTTTAAAAAATAAACCAGAAAAATATAATTTCTATTTTACCCCAAATTGTGGGTGTCTTTTCAGGAAGATGTTTGTAATGAAGTTCATGAATTAAAGGAGAAACTCATTGCAAGAATAAAGGTAAGATTTCACAGTTACACAAGCTCAAATGATGATAAAATGTAAATAAACGGAAAATTCTTTCTCTAGAATTTAAGAGTATGCCACCTACTGTTCTCTTTCTCTGTCCTTATCACTTTTTTCTCCCTTTCTTGGCCCTCTGCTTTGGACCAACAGAACATCTCACCATCGTGTGTACTCCAAAGATTCCATAGCCCTGTGCTGCTTCTACATCTCCTCCATTTGGAGCTTATCCTCCATATCAACATGTTACGTATTCTTCAAGGCTCAGCTCCATTCAAAGGATGGTGTCTGCAAATGCCATCTCCTCTTCCAGACCTCCCATAAATTTCACTAGTCAGAAAAATGATTCCATATCTGAACTCCCACAATATATTGATGTTAAATGTGAATGGGTGAAAGAAGCAATGAATGAGTGAGTCAATCTGTTACTTGTTCAGAGGTGCCTAATCATCCCACCTATCTGGAAATGTCCCACCAACAAACCTCAGCTACTCTATCTCATGATCTTATTTATTTTCTCTTTAGGATGTATCCTAATCTATAATATCTAATGTACATTTATGTTTAGTCGTTTATTGCTTGTCCCCCAGCCCCTATAAACATGCATGTAATTCCTTACCCATTTGGTTTAAAAATGCACAAGTAATAGAATGCATATTCCTTATCTATTTTGTTAACCACAGTATCCTAGAATAGTGCCTGGAATGAGTCAATATGTTTTGCATAGATGAACAAATTGAACAGATGAATTCAATATAAGGATAATTATCTTCCTACATGAATCCAGTAGTTAAAGATTAGCATGTGGGTTTCATTTAATTTTCTACCATGATGCTACCTTATTTTGTGAATGTGTAAGTCTCTTTCTACTGGGTAAGTATCATTCTCCAATGATCTCCTCATGTGATTCACATGAGATTGGCAATGTGGGCTCCCGAGATGTTCTGGAGGAAAAGCACTCTGCATCATCTACAGTAAGACTAGCAGACCTGTAAAATAATTTTTTAAATGATAGCTGATTACTATTGTTTTCAGAACTTTTGCAAAGACATGACTCTGCTGAACACAAAGCTGGGGATGTACCAAAAGCAAGAAGAGAAACTAGACTCTCAGAGTCCTAAAGAAATGTGTATGGAAGGAAGTGAGCCCCTGCTTCCTCAGGTGGCACCAGCCCCATCAGTGCAGAATACTGCTCCTGGCATTACAATGTGGTAAGTTAGAGAAAGGGGCCTTTGGAGCTGGACAAAGGCCCCAAATGTATGAACCACAGTATGATGAATTTCTTCAAGGACTGACTAAAAATCTCTTTTATCTTCCTTTATAAATTATCTATTCTTGTTTTTTAAAAGTCCATTCATTTATTGGAGTCATAGTGCTTTTCACATTATTTTCAGATATATATATATATATTTCTTTATTATTGCTTTAGATAAATATGTATACATAAATCTTAAAGGATGGTGTCTGCAAGCTATGATGCAGCCAAAGGAACCTACCTGCTAAGCAGATTTGAAAACCTTTGTTCACTGGACAGGATGCCTCTCCCTTGAATGGCATTAAAGAAATACATACGAGCAAATTCTGACTCTTTGGATGCCTTTCTGAAGATGCCACACCATCATATATACCTGGAGTAGTACCCTCCTCTAAGAAAACTTTTCTGATTCTTTAGCCACCCCCTCCCACTACCAATCCAATTCTACCTCTCATGTGTGCACTCTACATTGCACATAATCCTGACATAGAATCCACAGCCTATTCTTTACAGGTAATTTTTTTGGGTTTTACAGGTATTCTTTTTGGGGTGATGACAATTTCCTGGAATTAGATAATGGTAATGGTTGTGGAACCCCATGAATAAACTAAAAGCTGCTGAATTATTCACTTTAAAGGGTAAATGTTATGGCATGCAAATTATATCTCAAAAACCAAAGAAGTAAATGCCTTTTGATAATCACTTGATTGTGTAAAATGGGGAGATTATAATCCAGTTTATATACAGATTATAATCCAGTTGATTTCATCATATCATTATATTCTAGTTAAGACTGCATAAGGTTTTGACCAATTTCTTGTGTAAGAATTGGAAACATATTGGTTCTGCTGAAGCATATTTATACCTTATCTTTTTGAGGAGGTTGATTTTGCAGACTTAATCAATCATTATGTATCAGTTTTGTTGTTTTGGGCTCAGAGAGTACCTCTTCCTGGTATAGTCCCCAATTCCTCAGTTCCCTTAGAGACCTTTCACAAACAGTGTGAACACTTTGGAAAAGATTGAAGGTCTTATGCATGGCAAGTCTTGAAAAAGAAATATATAAATAAACAGTATTTAAAAAGTCAAAGAATGTCTTTATTCTTTAAAGAATGTAAACAGAAAATGAATAAAATATTTAATGATACTAATATTTGGTTTCACACAGGCAATATGAAAGAAATTATTTTGAATTAGTACCCATGATGTTTCCCAAAGAAAAATGTCTGTACTTTAAAAATAAATGTTACACATGTTCTTTTATCTGTTTAATAATAGAAAAGCTGAAAAATATTTTAAGTTATGTTGACTTGTAAATAAATATCAAACAATTCAGCAGTGTCAAAAAATAAATCTGAAAGATAAATAAATGAAAAGAAATAAATACATAAATCTGAACCCAACCAAACCTAGAGTATTCACTAAAGGAAAAAAAAAACTGGAATAATACACAACAAACCAAAAGAAAAAGAAAACAAAAAAAATTAGCACAAAAATAGGAAAAAAGAAAGAATGAACAAATGAAAGGAAAGAAGAAAAGAAAAAAGAAACAACTGAGCTGATGATATCAGACTGATGAGATTATAACTTTTTCATTTCTCTGCTTTCTAATAAAATGTGATGGGGTGCCTGGGTCACAGTAGGTTAAGTGACCAACTCTTGGTTTCAGCTCATGTTATGATCTTGGGATCATGGTATTAAGTCCTGCCCGGGAGTCCATACTCAGTGCAGAATCTGCCTGAGATTGTCTCTCCCTCTCCCTGTGCCCTTCATGCTCATTCTTTCTCCCTCTCTCTCTCTCTCTGAAATAAATAAATCTTTAATTTAAAAAAATGTGAAAAAGGGATCCCTGGGTGGCACAGCGGTTTAGCGCCTGCCTTTGGCTGAGGGCGCGATCCTGGAGACCCGGGATCGAATCCCACGTCGGGCTCCCGGTGCATGGAGCCTGCTTCTCCCTCTGCCTGTGTCTCTGCCTCTCTCTCTCTCTCTCTCTCTCTCTCTCTCTGTGTGACTATCATAAATAAATAAAAATAAAAAAAAATAAAGACTCTGCATCTTTCAAAAAAAAAAAAAGTGAAATACAAGCAATTACTTGTGTAACTACTGAGAGACAGCCAGTGGCAATAATGCCATGCAACTTGGCTCAGGTTTACAGATTCCACTGAGTTGGATCACAAAATAAATCCATGGTTAACTTTAAGTGTGCTCTAAATTTTCTCTTCTGAAATATATTATTGATGGTAATTATCTCCCGGTAACTGGATTATCTGTGACATTTCTTTCCTTCTCTGTGTTTTTCTGGATCTTCCAGATCTTCTACCCTAATCATGCACTGCATTTGTAATTAGAAAATAATAGTGCACGGATTTAAAAGCAAATAAATAAAATACATCATAGATACAGCCTAGAAGGAGGAGTCCCTAAAGATTTGAGAAAGTTTAAGAGGATTAAGTCTGGTGCTAGGACAAAACTAGCAATAGAGCAAGACTCCATTTTTCACATTGCATTTTATATCCTCAGGAAAATCTAACTGCCTTTTCCTTTATTTCCCTCCAAATCGGTGTCATGTGAGTCACAAGTGAGGTAAAGATGTCAATAATCTGCTAGAGTGTGAGAAGAGCATTTCAAAGGAGGCTCATAATTTCCAGGGTTTCATTATCTTATGGCTATAGAACTTCAGAATTCTAATGCCAGCCCTAGGATGAAAGTAAGTGTTCAACTACTCCAAGCTCCAGATGTCAACTGAAGTCAAGAGAAACTCAATTATTTTCTTGAAGTTCTAGAACTACCGGTGGAGGAGCCAGGAGTTTCACCAGTGCTGTTTCCTTCAGAATGTTCTTAACACAGATGTTTTCTTTCCTTGTAGGAAGCGTGCACTGAGGATTTTCATCATATTTTATGTCCTCACCTTCACTGGACTTTCATGTTACATACTATTTTTCGATGCTACATTTATCTTTGAAAGCTTACTCCCCGCAATGCTCGGTCGCCGCAGAATGTGGGAACTACGGGAGATCATTGAGCCTTTCTTGAACTTGGAGGTGGAAGACTTGTTACCCTCCTAAAGATATAGAAGTTACTGCTACTCTACTGACTTTCTCCTTAATAAAATTCTGGCTGTTCTTGTATTATGGGGGTTAAAATATTTTTCAAAAAATACTATTGAGGGTTTGGCAAAAAACATTGTAGTTATATAGAAATTACTTGTTCACAGAAAAAAACGAAAATAGTTTATCTTTCCCTTTATGACTCACAGTTACTTCTTGAATCATTCTCACATTGTTTAAACATTTACCTCAAAGCACTAGACTGTTCTCCTCCAACCCTGAGAATATTGAGACTACCAAGTTTTAGCTTCCTTGGTCCATCCCCTCCTCCCCAACTTTCCTCAAAAAGGAAAGCACAGAACTCCTCTCCATCATGATCAGTTATACTTCCCATATTTGGGGAGTGGTGGACATATCTTGGTTTTTCTCCTAACATTCCCTTTCCCTTTTGGTAAAACTAACCCTAGTTTTGCTTTCAAAGAACTATCTTTGCCCAGTGAGTGCAATTGTAAGTGGTCTTTCAGTCAGTGTCTTCTTTCTGTTAACAACAGTTGAGAATATATTGAATTAGATTCTCTAAGAATGAGCATTTTGGGAAGAATCCTACAAAGAAGGGAAATGATTGAAACTTCAATTTTGGGAACTAGCCTATATCTTTTTCTGCTTAAATTAGAGTTGGTTCTATGACTTAGAACCAAAGGAAGTATAATTGATACAGAAGTTTGGAATGCTAGAAGTTTGGGGCATTTTTATTCCTAATTTTATAGGTAATGGGGAAATAGTAAAGTTTATTTGCAATAGGAAAAAGTAGTTAAAATTGAACTGTGCAAGATTAATAGAACTGTAAAGAATACATTGGAGTCAGGAGGGCAGATGGAGTGTGAGGGATGAGTTAAAAGCATTTGGTGGTTCAGGCGAGCAAAATAGTGGGAGATGAGGGGTGAAGTCGATATTGTAAGGGTGGATTCTACAACATTGACTTGTGTAATGGATATGGGGTCAGAAGGTGGTGACAGAATGTAGTCCCAAATCTTCTCACATTTGAATGGATCTTGAAGGATGGACAAGATTTTCAGACATTAGGAAAAGACATTTCAGAGAAAAACAGCTGAGTAAATTTTAGAAGCTGTGAATATAATGCAGAGTTAGGAAACTTGCTAGAGAATATTGCTCAACATACCAGTTTATACATTCCTTTCAAAAAAACTCTGCCTCACTCATTTTTGTGGTCTCTGGAATAATATTCCCAAATAACTGGTCCCAAATCACTTGGGAAGCCTTATACACTAAAGATTTTCCATCTCACCTCCAGATATTTAGATTCAGTAGAGCTAATGTGAGGTCCAGGAACTTTATTTTTCAAAATCTCCACAGCTGGAGGCACCTGGTAGTGCAGTCTGTTAAGACTTCAATTCTTTATTTCAGCTCAGGTCATGATCTCAGGGCTGTGGGGCGGAGCTTCACCTTAGGCTCCATGCTCAACAAGGATTCTCTCTCCCCCTTGAGATTCTCTCTCCCCCTCCCCCCCACTCACATGTGCACATGCACGTGCTCTCTTTCTCTCTAAAATAAATCTTAAAAAAACTCCCCAGCTGAACAATATAAATCCAAATTTGGGGACCAGGTCTTGGTAGTTTAGAACAATAGTAGATAGTCAATAAGTACTTAGAGAAGTAAATTATATGTTTTTATCTTTGTGATCTCCCTATTACCTCATCCAGTACTGCATTTAATATTTGCTCAATAATTTCCACATAGAACAACATCACCTCCAGAAATTCCAAATCTTTAGATCTAGGATGAATCTCTAATATCTTCTGTTTTAATAGATTCCCCTATTAAGTCTTAGGACTCAAATGCATGCTACACTATGGGCAAAAGCTACCTAGGATTACAACTTGGCTGAGATCCCATACAAAGTTAATCAAGAGGTGGCTCCTTTTGCGGGGAGGAAGAAGGAAGTAGGTATGGATGAGGGAATTTCCAGACAAACAGAAAAGGGAAAGAGCTGGGCAGTGCCGGTGGCTCAGCGGTTTGGCACTGCCTTCAGCCCAGGGCCTAATCCTGGAGACCCAGGATCGAGTCCCACATCGGGCTTCCTGCATGGAGTCTGCTTCTCCCTCTGACTGTGTCTCTGCCTCTGTCTCTCATGAATAAATAAATAAAAATCTTTTTTTTAAGAAAAGGGAAAAGCTAAAAGTTTTAGGAACGATGAATAATATATTCAAAATGTGTGATAGTGAGAGAAAATGCTAATGGATTTTTTTTTAAGTCTCAGACTTATTTACAAATATTAAAGGGACTATTCAGACCAATTGGTAGACAGGACGTAGTATATGTTTCTGATAATCTTCAGGAAAATTCCCATCGCTGGATACAGTATCAATTGCTTTATTTGTAAAACCAAAAAGAAAAAAGAAATATTGAGTTTAATTAGCTCAAGTAAAGCCAAAAGTCCTGCAATAATCATATACTAGTGATGAAAATAAGATGGGGAACTAGATTTTTTTAAGGAATAAATTAGGGCAGCCCAGGTGGCTCAGCGGTTTAGCGCCTGCCTTCAGCCCAGGGTGTGATCCTGGAGACCCAGGATCGAGTCCCATGTCGGGCTCCCTGCATGGAGCTTGCTTCTTCCTCTGCCTGTCTCTTTCTCTGTGTATGTGTGTCTCTCATGAATAAATAAAATCTTAAAAAAAAAAAAAGGAATAAATTACTAATTTATTAACTTCTAAGATATACTTTATTAATATCTAAACTAAGATAAAATAATTTCCACTAGGGGATGTATAGCCTTAAAATGGGAATAATTAACTGCTTTAGTTGGTTGAGTTTTATTTCAGATCTTTCAAATACCATATTCAATTGAGTCAACCACTATGCACACAATCACTTACTAAAAATGTCAGAATCATTTTACAAATATGGTCTTGGTTTTGGATTAGGAGGACAGAAAATAAATTATCACAAAATCTCCATTGTCATGTTTTTTTGAGTGAAGACAGCTAGCTATACTGTAGTGAAGGGAGCTTTAAACTTGGATTCAATGTTTATGTTAGTGTGATTAGACTCATTAGTCATTAGTTAGATCTGCTGCCAACTGTGTGTTTGGTAGGGTCCTCTAATCTCCACCCTTTCTCTGCCCTGAAGGTCATCCAAACACTTGTTCCCTGGATGCCCAGAGTGTTGACTGCTGAGCTAGGATTTCCCCTTGGACATGCCTTCGTCAAAGAGATCTCCTTTGCCTAAGATTCCTCTCTTTCTCAAGGGAATCCTGTATCCAACAACTGATCCAGGCCAGGGTACGTTTGTGAAGGGCCATCCCAACCCGGAGCTCCCCATGAGGTTAGTTAAAGCCCTAGTGCAACTGTGTCACAGTTCAGCTTCTCAGTCTGCCCTATCCTGTCTCCATCATTCCCTTCACAGGGGATGATCTAGAGACTATTCCCCAATAAACCTACACTTGAGTCTGAATTTCAAAGTCCATTTCCTGGGGAACTTGACCTAAGACATCTGTAGTAAATGATGATTAACCAAATGAAAACATGCAAAGACCAGTTATTTCAAACTTGTTATAGTAAGGAAGTCAGCCACCATCACTGTGTCTTTTTTTTTTCTAAGATTTTATTTATTTATTTGACAGAGAGAAAAAGCAAAAGACAGAGCACAAGCAGAGAGAGTGGCAGGCAAAGGGAGAAGCAGGCTCCCTGCTGAGCGGGGAACCCTATGTGGGGCTCAATCCCAGGACCCTGGGATCATGACCTGAGCCAAAGGCAGATGCTTAACTGACTAAGCTACCCAGGCATCCCCAATTGTGTCTTAACAGAGACTTCAGAAAGGCAGAGGAGTGGGAAAGCATTACAGTGAAAAAGAGGAAGGCTTCAGGTATGCCCTGACTGGAGGCTCCTAGCATGAGGGAGATGTAGGCAGACTAACTAGAAGGGGGGCATCCTACATAATGGTTAGGGGTGCATATTTGGCCTTTACTGGTTGGTTCTAAGTTGAAAATGGGAACAAAATTTAGGGAAGCTGGCAGTTATTAATCCCATCTTTGTTTACACATGTATAAATAGTAGAAAATAATACCTGACTCACGAGATAATTGGATTAAAGGACAACGCTTAATAGGTTATAGGGTATTATTATTATTAATAGTAGTAGTAGTATTACCATGAACATATTTATAAACATGTGAGATCACCTAATTAAGAACTTTGGATCTGGGGCAACTGGGTGGCTCAGTGGTTGATCGTCTGCTTAGGTTGTGATCCCGGAGTCCTGGGATTGAATCCCACATCAGGCTCCCCACAAGGAGCCTGCTTCTCCCTCTGCCTGTGTCTCTGCCTTTCTCTCTGTGTCTCTCATGAATAAATTTAAAAAATAAAAATTAAAAAGTAGATGTGGCCCAGCAGAACTGGGGAAAGGTAGAGATTTCCAAGGGAGGTTTAGTTTGCAATGAGGGGTGATGTGTGTGAGGATGAATGGGTGTGAGAGAGGACAGCCCCTTTGTCAGAGGGGGCCTGTTAGTCACCTAGGAGATTAGCTTCAATTTTGGCATAACTTAGTTTTTAAATTTTTTTAAAATTTTGGTTTTTGAATCTCTTTTTTTCTAGGTGTATTTGAGGAGACTCATTAATTAATATTCTATGTCATAGTATAGTTTACTGACCAAGTGACACATCATTTTTGTTTGACTACTGGAGATGATGGCTTTTTCTCTATTTCTCCTCAATTTCAAAATGACTGATTTTACTGATATAATCTCCAAGTGATATAGCCTAACAAATAAGGCAAAGTTCAGAATAATGTAGCAGTACCTATCCAGCTGCCAAGCCTCATTTCCTCTTCTTACTGTTGAGAGGCATACTTCTGCCCTCTATGACTCTGGATCAGATCCTAATTGCCCTAAGCAGAGCCCTGATTCCCTTGTTAATAATTGGTTTAGAACATGTGATTCAATTCTGATGAATGAGACTTGAGGGTATATCTGCCAGCAGGGGGGCAGGGTGGGTGGGAGTATCAGAAGGGAGGGGAGGTTTGTGAGCAAGTTTTCTCTACAGTTTTTTTTTTTAAGATTTTATTATTTATTCATGAGAGACAGAGAGAGAGAGAGAGAGAGAGAGAGAGAGAGGCAGAGACACAGGCAGAGGGAGAAGCAGGCTCCATGCAAGAACCCCGATGTGGGACTCCCTCCAGGATCATTCCCTGAGCCTAATAAGGCAGTCACCGAACCCCTGAGTTGGACACCCAGTTGTCCCAAGTTTCCTCTACTTTAAAAAGAGATAGTAGGAAGAAAACTCTCTTCTTTTACTTTTGGATGTCACTGTGTGCACATTTGATGTTTGAAATTCCTTAGGTTATCTTGCAATCATGAAAGGAATGTACAATCTAGTTGGGCCGTATAACCCTTAGGGCAAAGCTGATGGATACCACAAGAGATAAAAGGAGCCTAGATACTCAAATGGCATCAATGAACCACTAACAACCTAATCTACAGTCTACTGTATATGTCTTCTTATTGTTCCAGGCTCTTGGATTTAGATCCAAGAAGGGGAATTGAGAAGGGAGAGATAGAGACAATTACTTTCCAAGTCCAGTTTGATTTTTTTTAAAAAAAATTATATATATGATGAGTGTGAGTTTTATTTTCTTTAGAGTGAGCTTTATTTTCTTTAGTAAGTGGATCCAGACAGATTTTAACTTATGGGTAATTGGCATCTTGGTATTAAATGGTAACAGATAAAGGTTTTAATAAGTGTATCATCACATACATAAATAAATGCATTTGAGTGATATATGGCCTCGGTAGAGGATGAACCTGTGCATGTTTGAATTAAGGGAGTTCTTTTAGCCCTTTATCAAGAGCCTGAATTGTTTGTGTGGTTATCTTCCTTTTCTGAAAAAGAACAAGCAGTAGTGTCTATTGTGACATTTGAGTTTACCAAATGAGGAGCACTTGACTAATAAGCAGCCTCATACATGGCCAAATGTCCTCCTGTACTTGTACTTGATGAGATCCAGGCCTTTTCAAAATAATATCACATGTTAATGTTCTTATGGGGGAATGTAGGAATAATTTGTTTCTCATTTTCTTATTTTCTTCCTCAAAATATGGTCAGTGAAGTCTTAGGAAGAAATAAAGATATCTTTCATAGCAGATCAAGTGACTGAAAAGCCTCTGACTTTTGGAATCTTTAATGACACAAATTCCTGCCAAAAGTGAATGGTATTTTCTTTACATTTGGAAAAGTGCATTGTTACCTCTCAGATTGAGGTGATCTCTCCAGGTAAGAATCTGGCTGATTTGAGGAAAGAATCCTCCTGGGGCTCCTAAGACCTTCACAGCTTCTCACACTCAAGCTTTCTGGTACTTACATGAAAGATTTTGAGGAAAAGAGGGTAATGAGTGCCTTTTGACTGCAAGACTATGAACACATCAACCTAATCTCCTTTGGTGGCTTTAAAGATAAGGTTATACTCAGCTTTATCTTCAGCAAAATTCTATCCTCTAGCACAAGAAGAACATAAATGTAGGGACGCCTGGGTGGCTCAGTGGTTGAGCATCTGAGCTCCCCACTGGGAACCTGCTTCTCCCTCTGCCTATGTGTCTGCCTCTCTCTCTGTGTCTCTCATGAATGAATAAATAAAATCTTAAAAAAAAAGAATACAAATGTAAATGGTAACAGTAACAATGATGCTATTAACTGATAATAAAACAATAACCACATATACAATAATAAAAAAACAATCCTGTTTACCAAATGATTACTATGTCTCATGTACTATGTTGAACACTTCATATACATTTTATTATTTAATCTTCACAGTTAATTGATAAGCCAGTTAATTGTTATTCCCATTCTTTTTTTTTTTTTTTTAAGATTTCTTTATTTTAGAAAGAGAAGAGCACACATGGTGGGGGGGGGGCAGGAGAGAGAGAGAGAGAGAGAGAGAGAGAGAAGCAGACTTCCATTGAGCATGCAGCCCAACTCAGGGCTCAATGTCACAACGCCCCACGACCCTGAGACCATGACCTGAGTCAAAGTCAAGAGTAGGACGCCAAACCAACTAAGCCACCCAGGTGCTCCTTTATCCCCATTCTTAAATGAGGCAACTGAATTGCAGAGAGGATAAGTCACTTGTCCATGGTCCCACTGTAAATAGTAGATCAGGATTTGAATCTAGATCTGTCTGGGTGCAATAACTGTAGCCTTTCATGTGCCACACAGCCTCCCAAAACTGGATTGTAAATTCTGCAAGAGCGAGAATATGTGAAACTATGTGAAGCCACGTATTTTCAGCATCTGTAACATTACTTAGAACATAGCAAGTGTTGGATAAATGTTTATTGATGAATCAATGAACTAACATTTGTCAAGTGCAGACTCCACCAGTGCGGTAACTTTCAGACACCACCTGCCACAATGCCCTACTCTGACATCATCTCTACCACTGATCACTACTCCCAGAAGTCACACTGATGCGGGTTATTAACATTGGCTTGGAATGGCCAATGGCCTGCTTTTCACCCCACCTATATGTGAGGCACAGATGTTGAGCTACAACTTTTCCTGCTTACTCTACTTTGTCTATTCCCCAAATTGAATTCCCCTCTGGAAACCAAAGCAAGTTTAAATCCCATTCCTTATTCTAGACTCAGAGGTGCACCAGAGAGTAAGGTTGGCCCTCCCCTTCTGGGTGTGAAGCCCATACTGCCTGTCCCAATCTAGAAACGTGTGTTCCCTTTAGCTTCTGGCTAGTGACCTCACCACATGCTCAAAACCCATATTTGGTCCCATGACCTTTTTCCTTTGGAAGAGCTTTTGCCACATGTGACTGATAAGTGAACTGAACAAATTGCTGCATTATCTTGTTTAAAAATAGAGGTTTCACAGTTGGGATACTTTTGTTTGTAACAGAATACCTAAACTTAATTGGCTTAAAAATAAGGACATTTATAACATCATGTGACAAAATGTCTGCAGCGAGGGTGGTTCCAGGGTTGGTTAATTAAGCAGCTTAATGATGCTAGTGCTGGAATCACCTTATTTTCTATTCTCTTGGCTTTCCTTTCATGGTCCCAAGGTGGCTGCTTGCACCAAACGACTTTGTGCATTACAACATGCAACAACAAAAAAGAACAGGTAAAAATCTTTCCTAGAAGTTCCTAGCAAACTTCCTGAGAGCCACTGGCCACAATAGATAACAGGCCCCCCCCAAACCAATTACTGACCCTGATCTGCTACCCTTCCTACTCCCCTGTACTTGTGAACTTAAGCACCATGGACACTTTTCCTGTATGGATGTCATGAAATAATTCTTTTCCATGAGAGAAATAAGGTATATACAAAAAGTTAACAGTTATCTCTGGGTAGGGTTTGCAGGTGATTTTTCTTCAGAAAATTTTATGTATCAGTACTACTTTTATTTTAAACACTTTTTATTTTAAAATAATTTCAAACTAATAGAATATTTGCGAGAATGGAATGAGGCACTCCCATATATCCTTTGCCAGATTCATGGATATTTAATATTTTGTCACATTTGTTTCATTAATTTCTCTATTTTGGGGGAACCATTTGAAAGTCTGTGTATATCATTCCCTCTATTTCATAATATTCGAATGTGTATATCCTAAGAACAAGAATATTCTTTCACAGGCCAGTAGTACAGTTATAAAACTTAAGAAATTTAACATTGATGTATCTCTGTGATCGACTACCCATGTTTTAATCCTGTCAATTGTCCCAATACTGCCCCTTATAGAAATTTTTTTCGATACAGGATCTAGTCCAGGATCATGTATTAATCCTCTTTAAAAAATAAAAAAAAATATTTACTTCTTAAGTATAAGAAGGATCTTGGGTGGCTCAGTTGGTTAAGCATTTGCCTTTGGCTCAGGTTGTGTTCTCAGGGTCCTGGGATTGAGCCCAGCTTTGGGCTCCCTGCTCATGGGGAGTCTGCTTCTTCCTCTCTCTCTGTCCCTCCTCCCTGCTCATGTTCTGTCTCTCTAAAATAAATAAGATCTTTAAAAAACTAAAATATAGGGCAGCCCCGGTAGTGCAGCGGTTTAGTGCTGCTTGCAGCCCAGGGCGTGATCCTGGAGACCCCCGGATCGAGTCCTGCATTGGGCTCCCTGCATGGAGCCTGCTTCTCCCTCTGCCTGTGTCTCTGCCAGTCTCTCTCTCTCTCTGAATGAATAAATAAATCTTAAAAAAAAAAAACTAAAATATCATTGACATACAACATTATTAGTTTTAGGTGTACAACATAATGATTTGATATTTATATATATTGCAAAATGGTCATCACAATAAACCTAGTTAACATCTGTCACCTTACATAGCTACAGAATTTTTTTCTAGTGATGGGAACTTTAAGGTTCATTCTTTTAACTTTCAGATATGTAATACATTCTATCAACCATAGTCACACATCCATTATATTTCCATGACTTCTTTATTTTATAACTGGAATTTTGTACCTTTTATTTTTTAAAAAATTATTTATTTATTTTGGAGAGAGCACACATGGTGGAGGGAGGGGTAGAGAGAGAGAGGGAGAGAGAAAAATCTCAAGCAGACTCTCCACTGAGCAGGAAGCCCCATATAGGGCTCAGTCCCACAACCCTGAGATCATGACCTGAGCCGAAATAAAGAGTTGAATGCTTAACCAACTGAGCCACCCAGGCACCCCTGGAAGTTTGTAGCCTTTGATTCCTTTTATCCATTTTGCCCACCCCCACCCCTAGCCTATGGCAATGACCAGCCTGTTTCTTTGAGCTTGGTAGGGCTTTTCTGTGTTTTTGTTTTTATGATTCCACATATAAACGAGATGATAAGGTATGTGTCTTTCTCTGTCTGATGTATTTCACTTAGCATGATGTCCTCCAGTTTCATCTATGATACCACAATGCCAAGATTTCACTTTTTAATGTTTGAATAATATTCCACTGTGTATATATATTCCATTACATATAACATTTTTTAATCCATTCATCAATAAGTAGACACTTAGGTTGTTTCCATGTCTTGGCTGTTGTAAATAATGCTGCAGTGAGCATAGGGGTGCGTATATCTTTATGAAGTAATGTTTTTACTTTCTTTGGATAAATATCCAGAAGTGGAATTGCTGAATCATATGGAAGTTCTATGTTTATTTTTTTGAGGACCCTCCATACTGTTTTTCCCAGTGTCTGCTTTAATTCACGTTCCCATCAATGGTACATGAGGGTTCTTTTCCTCCACATCCTTACCAGCACTTGTTATCTCTTGTATTTTTGATAATAGTGTTTCTAACACGTGTGAGGTGATAACTCATTGTGGTTTTGATTTGCATTTTTCTGATATTTAGTGATGTTGGGCATCTTTTTATGTACCCGTTGGCAGTCTGTATCTTTGGAAAAATAAGTATTCAGATCTTCTGCCCATTTTTTAATCAGATTGGGTTTTTGCTATTGAGTTGTATGAAGTTTCCAAAATATATATTTTGGATATTCACCCCTTACCAGATAAATGATTTCCAAATATTATCTATTCAGTAGGTTGTTTTTTCATTTTGTTGATGATCCCCTTTGCTATGCAGAAACTTTTTATTTTTTTAAACTTTTTAAAAAATAATAATAAACTTTTTTTCATTCATGAGAGACAGGCAGAGACACAGGCAGAGGGAGAAGCAGGCTCCATGTACAGAGCCCAACCTGGGACTAGATCCAGGGTCTCCAGGATCACAACCTCAGCTGAAGGCAGCGCTAAACCGCTGAGCCACCCGGGGCTGCCCTGCAGAAGCTTTTTAGTTTAATGTAGTCTCACTTTCTTATTTTTGCTTTTGTTGCCATTTTTTGGTGTCAAATCCCAAAAATCATTGCCAAGACCAATGTCGAGGAGGATAATGCTTTTTGTCTAGGAGTTTGATGGGTTTTTTTAAAAATTTTTTATTTATTTATGATAGTCACACAGAGGGAGAGAGAGAGGCAGAGACATAGGCAGAGGGAGAAGCAGGCCCCATGCACCGGGAGCCCGACGTGGGATTCGATCCTGGGTCTCCAGGCCCTGGGCCAAAGGCAGGCGCCAAACCGCTGCGCCACCCAGGGATCCAGTTTGATGGTTTTGAGTCTTACATTCAAGTCTTTAAACCATTTTGAATTTATTTTTTGTACGTGCTGTGAGATAGAGGTCCAGTTTCATTCCTTTGCATGTGGCTATTCAGTTTTCCCAACACCATTTATTGAAGAGACTGACCTTTCTCCATTATATATTCTTGGCTCTTTTGTCATAAATTAATTAACATATGTGTGTGGGTCACTTGTCTTTTTAATCTGCTTTATTTGGATGGCTTCCTCAACCTTCCTTTCTCTTCTTGCCACTGACTTTTTTTTTAAGACTTTATTTATTTATTCATGAGAGACGCAGAGAGGGAGGCAGAGACACAGGCAGAGGGAGAAGCAGGATCCATGCAGGGAGCCCGAGGTGGGACTCGATCCCAGGTCTCCAGGATCAGGCCCTGGGCTGAAGGTGGCGCTAAACCGCTGAGCCACGGGGGCTGCCCACCACTGACATTTTGTAAGAGTATGCCCATCATTTTACAAAATGTCCTCAATTTGGGTTTCTTTGATGTTTCCTCATGATTGGATTCAGATTATGCATTTTGCCTCAGAATATCACCTAAGTGGTGGTGTGTTTCTCTCAGGGCATCATATCTGGAGATATATAAAGTCCATCTTCCCCTCATTAGTAATGTTAATTTTAATCACCTGGTTATAGTATTGTCTAGTTCCTCCACTGATGAATGATTTTTCTAATCATAAAAGAAAATAACTTTAAAAAACTAATACATTATAAAAGTTCATATTACAATAACTGGGAACTGAATTTAAGTGAAAAACTGTATTCCATGCTCTCTTATTTTTGCAAGGGAAAACTTGCTACACCCCATCAACAATACTGAATTTGAGAGATAGGAATGGGACTTTAAAGCATCATGTTGCAGAAAAGAAGGTTGAAGTCCAGAGAGGTGAAGTAACCTGCTCAACCTTAGTATCACAGCCAGGGCTAGGACCAGAGTCCTGTCCCTGATCTGCTACCCTTCCCACTCCACTGTACCTGTAAGCCAAAGCACGGCAAATGTTTTCCCTGCCCTGCTGTCACCAAGAACTCATCCCTTTAAAAGAAGAAATCTGGGGTGCCTGGGTGGCTCTGTTCTGTTCCAAAGGGTCTGCCTTTGGCTCAGGTCATGATCCCAGGGTCCTGGGATGGAGTCCCATATTGGGCTCCCCACAGGGAGCCTGCTTCTCCCTCTGCCTATGTCTCCGCCTCTCTCTCTATGTCTCTCATGAATAAACAAAATCTTAGAAAAATAATAAAGTAAAAGAAGAAATCTAGTGCCCCCCTTGCCCACCCCCTTGCCATTCCATATTATAATACTGCCAAGTCTTTAGTCCGGACTCCAGATCTGCTCACATTAAAACACTATCCATGTCCAAACTGGAAATGAGTTTCCTGTTTTATCATTTAAATGGGTAACCTTACTCCCCAGTTATCTCCACAAACTCTCACTGCTCATGCTCACACTTGGAGCCAGCAAAAGAATGAGATAAAACAGTTACACAATGGTATGTTGGATGTATTCCACAGAGGTGCCTTTGTGTAACTTGTAAGGAGAAGAGTAATGATTTTCTTTTTCCTGGCTAGAAACAGTCAACTGTGCTATTTTGAAATCTACCAAAGGCAGACAGTCCAGAACCTATAATTGTAGAGAGGGACCATCTATCCTGGCAGCAGTGTCTGTGTGTGTAGGTTGTAAAAGGCAGTACTGGGCCAGCAGTAGATTCAGTGCCAGGAGAGCTGAGGTTTCAACCCAGTCCTGTCGTAATACATTTCCTGTATTGCCATTTTGTTTCACGATAGCAAGTATTGACCTCTGCTTCTCCTACTGATGACAAGAAGAGACACTCTTACAACTTACATGGATATTTGTGAAGACAAATAGCGAGCAATGAATGGAACAAATCTTAGAGGCTCTTCCACTTACTGGTTGTTATGGAACAGCTATGAGCTGAGTTGTCTGTGTATGTCGAAGACCTAATGCCTACTACCTCACAATGTGACTGTATTTGGAGATAGGGCCTTTAAAGAGGTAATTAAATTAAAATGAAGTCATTAGGATAAGACCCTAATCCTGAAGACCATGTGAAGACAAAGAGAGAGGGCAGCCATCTACAAGCCAAGGTGAAAGGCTTCAGAAGAAACCAATTCTGCTGACACTTTGATAGGACTTCCAGCCTGCATAATTGTGAGAAAATAAATTTCTGTTGCATAAGGCACCAGTCTGTGGTACTTCATTATGGCAACCCTAGAAAACTAACAGGAGAACTTTGTGAAATGTACTCCTTTTAGAAAGAATAAGCTATGTAATTTGTGGGACCCAGTACAAAATAAAAATGTGGGGCCCCTTAAGGAATTAAAAAGTTCAAGATAGTGACAGTAGAGGATTAAACCAAGTATGGAGCCCCTCTAAGCATGGACCCTGTGTGACACTACACATCTCCCACCCGTGAAGCCAGTTCTGCTTCTAGACTTCAGTTTCCTTATCTGGTAAGTTGGGATAATAACTGCACCTAGCTTTAGGTTTGTTGAGAAGATTAAATCAAGTTCTAGGACTCAGTTCTCAGAAAACATGAAAGGGTTACCAAGATAGGTGTTTAAAGTTTATCATTAGGGGATCCCTGGGTGGCTCAGCGGTTTAGCGCCTGCCTTCGGCCCACAGTGTAATCCTGAAGTCCTGGGATCGAGTTCCACATCAGGCTCCCTGCATGGAGCCTGCTTCTCTCTCTCTTCCTCTCTCTCTCTGTATCTCTCATGAATAAATAAATAAAATCTTTAAAAAATAAATAAATAAAGTTTATCATTAAATGTCTTACAGAGGTTAAGTCATAGGATCACAAGAAACAATAGTTTGGGTTTTTTTTCTCCGAATATGGTCAGTAAGACAGTAGGAGGGGAGAGTGTATATGGGGAGTGGGCAGGAACATTTCAGAGCTGAGATTCTGCTGGGGTGAACAATGCAGACTGTTTCATAATTTGATTATTTATAGTCTTAGGGTCCCTGCTGCAGGGCATACAATTTCTTTCTCCTCTCTCTCCCTCTCCTGCTCTGTAGCAAGTATGCTCCACTGGAAGAGGCACTGGGACCCTGGAGCTTCCAACTTGCTGCCTGACTTTCTGACAAAAGTGTTATTATTTCCACACATATGATTCTTTTATTCTATAAATAAATAAAGCTTCAGAAGGCAACTGAACACAACTCTTGATATCTAAAATAGGACAGGACAAATAAAGCTGATCCTTAGGAGATTAATCCTCATTAGGAGGTAAAGTCAGAGAATTTTGAGTGGCATTTTGGAAGGGGGTGATTATTTTCTTTTACATGTATATTTAAGAGCATTTAGAAGCCAGTACATTGAACAAATTGGAATAAAATGCCCAGCACTAACAACTTTTCAAACAATTATACCATATGGAAATAATTTTCAGTGCAACACAGAAGGTTCTAAATCTTCTGCTGGAATTTCAGCAAATTTCAATTCCTTGCAACTCAATCCCTGCTAAGGCAGGGTTGAATCTAGGTTCCAATTCTTTCCCTTCCTAACATGCTGATGGGAGCACTGATTCACATCTACTCATTGCCTTTTTGAAAGCAAAGCTCAGAACCTTGCAAATAAGCTCTACAAGAAAGCATCACCTGTCTTCATATCTGTGGTCACTCACAAATGTACTCACTAAAAGCAAAATGGAAAAAAAATAAAATAAAAGTAAAATGGGTTGATTGAAAAAAGTTTTTAGTTTTTGAGCTAAACAAAAAGATGGTTGTAACATATGCCCTGATTTTTTCTATTATTATTAGAATAAATCTAGACTCCCTCCATACCCTAAGTGATCTGGTTGCTGTTGTGAGAGGTAGTAGAAAGATAAAACAATATTCAAGCTGCTTTTCTTCTGGGCTTTGTTCATTGCCCCGGTAATCATAGCCTCTTCGTTCTAGTTGCTTAGAAAAGGAATGAGGTAGAACAGGGTCATGTAATTAATATAATTATACTTAATTAACATGTAATGATAATTACATGTTGAAAACTAACACATTTTAAAATTCCCACAGTGCGTGGAAAACTATACCACCAAGACAGACTGAGCCTGATGCAAAGATATGTCACAAAGCAATGTGATGAAGAGACAAATTCAATCTTGATCACCAGATCATATCTTCAGAACTTTCACCTTTTTTCAGAATAAAAACACTTCAGGGGCGCCTAGGTGGCTCAGTTGGTTCAATGTGTCTGCCTTTGGCTCAGCTCATGATCTCAGGGTCCTGGGATCTAGCCCCGCATCAGGCTCCCTGCTCAGTAGGGAGTCTGCTTCTCCCTCTGCCTCTGTGATCTCTCCTGCTTGCTCTTAAATAAATTAACAGAATCTTCAAAACAAAAACACTTTACCTTGCTCCATTTATTTCAGGGAAGGCAAAATGTACCCACATTTATTATCCCATTTGAAGCCCCAGTATTACATTATTTCAAGTACTCAGATTACCTCAGGTGATAGAGATTTAGTGTGAGACTATCTGGGGAATGAAGGAAATGCAGGAAACCACTGAACCATCAAGCCTCATAAGATCTGGTGCATGGTTAAATATTCAACAGTAACACTATGTGTCTATTATTCTTGTTAATTCAGCTTTTCTCTTAGCAGGAACTCTAGTGCTGAACTGTGTTGAATCATGCTAGCATGTGACTTTGGGCAAGTTACTTAAGCTTTTTTGTGGCAGTTTCCTCATCTGTGAAATGGAAACACACTTCACAAGGTTGAAGTTAATATATTTAAAGCATTTAAAATAGTACCAGACACATAGATATTGGTGTTTTCTAGTATCATTTTTATTATTGTTGTATTTTCTATTACTTCTGTAGCTATTTTCCACTACTCTTATGATGTCTATGGTCTCAAGGTTCTTTTTTTTTTTTTTTTTTTTTTCATCTCATGGTTCTGATTCCTACCTTTTCTATGTGTGACTTTCAGGATTTACCCATTTTTGCTTTATGTTTTGAGTTACTGACTTTCTTCTGTTCTTACTTTCTACACTTCATGCTTCTACTTATTCATGCTTCTGCTTACTGCCTTCATTCTATGTCCCTCTCTGCTTCTTTCTACTTTATCCTATTCTGTTTTTTTAATGTGTCTCACATTTAATATCTTGAGACAGAACCTGAGGGGGCGACTTAGTGACTAGCTTGTAGGGAAATCTACTGATGAGTTCCCATACTTGCTTGCTCCAGGCTGTTGGCAAGTTTCTACCTGATTGTCTTTGATTCAGGTGGGAACCCATGGTCCAATTAGTACCGTTCAAGGGTCTCAGGATGTTAACTGAGAATTCTGTGTGTAAAGAACTATCTTGGACTCTTGTCAGAAGAAGTGTGGGGGTGGCAGCACCCAGGGTTTCATGGCTCCATTCCAGTGCTTTCTTTAGCATTATTGTCATCCCATTTATAGGTGATGAAGTTATCCTACATCTTATGTCAAGTGTCAAAAATGCCAAGTGATCCTACATCTTAGAACTCGGTTCTTTATTTAATTTTACCAAAGAAGAGGTGCTATTTCTTACACTTCCTTTTATGCAGGAATGGGTGATTATTTTTTTTCAGAAACAGCATCTTGCAGAATAGAAAGTAGTTCTATGGCTATTACACGATGATTAATTCAGAATTCAGGCAATATAGGGCCAAATCGAAACTATATCAGGAGAAATTAAGAGAAACAAGGTTTAAAGCACTTAAAGACAGACATACTAAAGTGATGGTTGAGACACTTTCTCCTTGCTCCCTTAATACCCTGGCTAGTTTAACAAACCACAGTACTAATTACTGGCAATTCACATGTTACACACAGTCAGCATCCTTCAGTGAAAAGGCCTTTCTGGAGATAGAATCTGGAGGAGCTAGGGAAAGCAGGAAAGAACTTCATTTTTATAGGATTTGGGAGATAAGATGCTCTAGCCTAAAGATTTGTTAATCAGCAACTTTTTTCAACTTGCCACAAAAGTTCCTTTAATAAAAGCATTTATTTAAATCAGTTGTCCAATCCTCATTTTACATCTGTTCTAACTAAAACTCCTTCTTATTAATCCCCTTAGAAGTTTCTGGATTGAAATCTAACATGCCACTTAAAATGTAAATTCTAGTTAAGTGGAAGAATTCTAGTTAGGGATTAGGAGAGACTGAATAAAGCAACAGTAAATTAATGATTGTCCAGGTGAAAAGGTGAGTGGGGTAGAAATTAATGGATTAGTCTGAGGCCTGAGAATCATATGTGGCACTCATCCAGAGAATGGGGTGTACTACAATGTCAAACTGGGTAAATTTTGATTAGTAGTGAGCCACGATATACTATTTGAAAACTGAGCCTTACTAAATATTGTGGCAGGTGAAAATCAAGGTGGGAGTTAACTGGTTATGGATAATTCTCTGCTGTTGATTGTGCATGTTCCCAGGAACTCTAAAAAGACTTGTGCACAGTGCATTTGGTTGGAAGGAATGGCAGTGACTTGTCACCCAAGGAAAGACCTGAGCCTGCTTAGGAAGACTGCTCTGTGGATCATCTGCATGGAATAGAAAAGAAGAATTTTTGCTGTGTACTGAACAGACTGACTTGCCATCTTGTTGGCCTCTCTCAGAATATAGAAACCAGAGATGCTTTTTAGGAAATTCAATTAACTATGTTTATAAATGGGGTTAACTGTTTAAGGGAATTTAATTTGTTTAGTTTAGCCATTAATTGAACATTAATAAAAGACCATGAAATGCAATAGTCTCTATTTTTAATTAAAATTGTTTTCCATTTATAAATAGAATAACAAAATGGGTAATTGAATGTAACTGGGTTTTTGGATTTGTCTGGCAGGTAACCGGAGAATAACCAGCACAGTCTGGGTTGTGAGGGGAGGGTGATTAAAATAAGACCCTGCTTGAAGTGAGATACTGGTCCTATTTCTAACCTGTCTCCATAGGCAGAAAGGGAATAGGGAGGAGCATTGAGTTCATATGTGATGTCAGTAATGATAGCTGAGCTGTGCCTTAGTATCCAGCTAAAGGATATTAAAATAATGTCTGGGTTATCATCGGTGCCATGCTTAGAATCAGATGGCATAAGCCATAATTGCTTCTTCTTCTTTTTTTTTTTTTGATGAACAACAATTTTATTTTTCACACTTAAAGGCTAATGAATAACCATTACTAATCCTATTAAAGAAAACCCAACATCTCAATAGGAAAGGATAACTATATTTACTCATTAAATAGCATTTAAGTTTTCTACAACACAACTTGAAAATACCCAGCATGCACATTTAATCTCAGTACAATGGATTTAAGACCAAGTTTACAGGTTACAGCATCAAGGCTAGATTACAAATTATCATAGTCATCATCATCATCATCGTCATCATCATCAGCTTCCCGTTTTCTTTTCAATGCATTTGATGATTCATTGGAAGTATTTTGTGATGACACCATGTTTGTAGTGATAAGAATGTTTTTGGACCCAATTAATGATGGATTAATCAGAACATTCTGAACTGCGGATGTGGCAGGAATTGATGCTTTTACAGTTGGGGACAGTGATGTGGGCATCTGTACTGTAAACCTCTGCCCTGTGAGGGACATGGGAGTCCCTACTTTAGTTGACACTGACATGGTTTGTGGGGTTGGTGTACCAAGAGTGGGAGTACTTGGTCGGCTAGTAACAGAACCAACACTTAACCGTGGAACTGTTATTCTTCCCACAGAAGTTGATGCCTTTTTTTGTAAAGACTTAAGTCTATAGTTTGGAGCCGTCAAGCAATATCTATCAGGTGGCAGCCTGGGGCCTGAATATGGCTTGATTAATGGCAAAGGAGTTTGATTTCTTTGCCTTGCAATATCCAATAAAAAAATCTCTTGGGGGGGGGGAGAGGTAAAAGACTGATCAGCACGACACTGAATGGCCAGCCGCACAACGTCTGCATCAACAGTAGCCTTCTTAGCATGGCTTGAATAAATTTTTGCATCATCTAGGATTGTGGTCACATATCGGAACACAAACTCCAACATCTGATTTATAACTCTTGGTTCATATTCTGTAATCCCCATATCCTTCAGGATTTGTGCCATCATCTGTGCATCTTTCAGCATGCTCTTGGGAGAAGCCATCTTGCCGGACTCCATGATATCTGTTGATCAGACTTCTTGAGCTAAATCACCCACATTAATGTATTTCAGTCCTGATCTCGATGCAAGTTCTTTGCCTAGTGTGGTTTTTCCAACCCCCGGGGTACTGGTGAGCAGGATGTCCGTGAGCAACATGGTCCTCGGCGCGCTGGCTCTGGCCCCATAATTGCTTCTAGAAAGAATTCTAAAGCTAAGCTTGTTTCATTTGAATTTGGGTTCATGATTTATACCATGTGTCCAACTGACTCTACTGTGTTTAACAGTGTGACTGGGGTAGGAAGAGTCCGAGGTCCAGTTCTTCCTGAACTTCTAAGGAGGTAGCTCCTGGCAGTTAGAAGTTTGAAGCAAAAGACATTCTTCCTTCCTTCCTTCCTTTCTTCCTTCAGTGAATTTCTATCGAACGTCTCGGATAAGCAGGGCTTTATTTTTTATTTTATTTTTTTAAAGATACTATTTATTTATTTGACAGAAAGAGAGAGAGCACGAGTAGGCAGAGTGGCAGGCAGAGGGAGAGGGAGAAGCAGGCTTCCCACTGAGCAGGGAGCCTGATGTGAGGCTCTATCCCAGGACCCCGAGATCATGAACTGAGCCGAAGGCAGATGCTTAACTGACTGAACCAGCCAGCTGCCCCAAAGGAGGGCTTTAGATTCCCTAAAGAACATAAAGATAAAACAAATTGGCATCCTACCCTTATTAGGAATTTAGCCAGTGAGGGACATAAGCCCTATGTAAAAATAATAGTACAATTCTTTTATTGCATAAAAAAAAGGAAAATATATTTACTGATGTCTTTTTTTTTTTTTTAAAGATTTTTTATTTATTCATGAGAGACAGAGAGAGAGGCAGAGATACAGGCAGGGGGAGAAGCTGGCTCCATGCAGGGAGCCTGATGTGGGACTCGATCTGGGGACTCCAGGATAATGCTCTGGGCCGAAGGCAGGCACTAAACCACTGAGCCACCCAGGGATCCCCTATTTAGGGATGTCTTATCATGTATCAGGCATGTGCTCTGTCATCGTGCACATGATGTCTCCTCAAATCCTCGCAACTACCCTGGGAGGTAGATTTTAGTAGAAATGAGCAAAGATCATCTTTAATTGAGGAAGAAACATTATTAAGGACTATGGGTACAAAGTCATCCAGTTTGCACAGCATGGGAGTATGAAGAAGTGTATCAGTAAGTGGATAGACTGGTAGAAAGTGGATCAGTAAGTGTAGAAAGGTAAGTTGGAGGCCAGGATGTAAGGGCATTTGAATGCCCAAAGAGAGTGTGGGCTTTGTTCCCTGGTGAATGAACATGTTCAAGAATTGTGGGGTTTTTTGTTGTTGTGTTGTTGTTTTGTTTTTTTAAGATTTATTTATTTATGACAGAGAGAGAGAGAGAGAGAGGCAGAGACATAGGAGGAGGGAGAAGCAGGCTTCATGCCGGGAGCCCAATGCAGGACTTGATCCCAGGACTCCAGGATCCTGCCCTGGGCCAAAGGCAGGCACCAAACGCTGAGCCACCCAGGGATCCCCTGTTCAAGTGTTTTGAAAGGAGTCAAAAATGATCAGGACTGTGCTTCAGAGAGAGGTAGCCGGAAGCCTGTGAAGACCAGAAGGCACATGATGTGACCTTGGTGAGTCAGGTGGACCTCTTTTGGAATCTGCATCTAAACAAATCAGTTTGTGTGTCCTTGTGCCTGCAAAGGCTTGGGGATGCAGGAATAAAGACAGCCTGCTCCCTGTTTGTAGACAAGCAATGCTTTAGATGTATAAAGAAAAAAATGGCTTGAAGATAGAGACCTTGGTTTCAACCCCCAGTTCTGTGTATTCTGGAGCAATTTAAAATTGCTGAGCCTTTGATTCCTTATGTTAAAAGGGGGCTAATAACACTCACCCTAATGAATGGTTATGAGGATTAAATGAGGACCCAAGACCAAGGTCTTTTGGATGATAAAGTCAGAAAACTAGAGTCTGCTTGCTAGGAGAAAGATCTGAGTTTCTGTGCTCCTTGTGGCAGAAAAGGAATCCAAGCTGGGGCTTAGAAGGCTACTTGTCAGCAATGCTGTAGAAGGGGTTCTTACATCCCATAGGTGGCTGCATCAAAGGGCCTGTGGGGTCCTTTTCAAGTTCTATTTTTGTTACTCCCTGCAGGCTTTCTCATGCTTTCAAAATGTTCCTCTCCCCATTCATACTCACGGTACTAGTACCTGGCACAACTCATAGGTACTAAAGGTAAGCAATAACCATAGGAATCATTAAACAGAAAATAGATATCTAGACCTACAGAGCTAATTCATGTTGAAACCGCAGGAGTTGTAAATGGATTTTTTCCATTAAGCCAGCTGGAATCCAGCATAGTGGGTAAACTCTGGATGTCTCCTCATCAGGCATCCTATTTCACTTCTGCTACATTGTTCTAATCCTTTGGGGCTTCTCCAAGATACCTAGAGGTCAATAATACACACACACACACACACACACACACACACACACACATACTTTTTTTAAAAAATGAAACATTATGATGAAGCTAAATGTAGAACAGAGGAGCTCTAACTCTTGTTAAGGGGGAGAAGAAGAGAGTTCAGGGAGAAGGAGGCTGAAATCTCACCATTGGTTCTTTTCTTACCCACTTTGGAACCCTTGATTTCAATACTACTGTTCCAGCCCTGGCCTTGTTTTCAGCTTTCCTCTTTTGTTTTCTGGACTCTGATGGCAGCTGTTATCACTCCAGCTGCAGAGGGGATGGGAGGCAACTTCCTGTTATTCTATCCTACCATCCCTGTGGGGGTGGGCCATTCCCTCCCCCATCTGCTGTGGATTGCAGAATGTGAGCCTGGATGCAGTCATCCTATGACCAGGGCTGGAAAAATGATTGGTAGCCACCCTGCCACTGTTCGAAGGCATTTGGGGAGCAAAGTAGGGAACAGGCACCACTGATAAGTGTGTTCTTAACTAAGAGAGGGGAAGGATGAGTGGCTGATAGGTAGGTTAAGTGGTTTGTGCAGAAAATAAGTTAAGGGTTGTTGCATGAATGATGGGAGAGTGGGAAAAGGGAAGGATTCTGGCCAAAGTATGAGAGAGAGAGAGAGACACTTATGGTTTCTGGCTGTGGGATTATTTGAGTTCTGGGTGCATTAAGGAATGGAAGGTGATTAGGGGTGATATGATGATCCATTCTTCTATAGTCCTATATTTTTAGTGAGTCTTTTCTTTGAATCAGAATATAAGGAATACAAAGAGGATTAAGCATGGAACTTGCTTAATCCTGTGGGAAGGTAAGAAAATATATAAAACCGGACATATTTAATCATGTTTACACCTCTGTACAATCTCAATAACCCTTACAATAATCTTTGATGTATTATCAACCCCATTTTATAAAGGAGGTGATCGAGGTTTCTGATGGCAAGTTTTAGTGACTTGCCCAGTTATACAGCAAGTAAGTGCCAGAACTGGGCAGTGGGCCCCTAGCCCTTCTTCTTTCCACTATAGCACACACGGAGGACTAGGACTTAGGCTTTGAGAGAGGGGCAAGACTTAACATGCAGAAGAGTGGGGATTCCAGCTAGGCCAGAAGGTGAGAATCAAGCAGGGATATGTTGAGTAGACCAGTTTGACTATAAGAGAGGGTCTCCTGGAAGCAAAGTGGGAGATAAGGTGGGAAAGAAATAGAGACCAGGTTCAGGAGTGTTTTAAATGGCTAGCTAAGAATTGCAAGGAAAGGGGGCCTGATTTAGAGGGGAGGATGTTGATGGCTAAAGCAAGCTGTTTTAGAAAACTCATCTGGTGGTGATGCATAGAAAGACTTAGGAGTCTTTCTAAGGAGTTTGGGAAGTTAGGAGTTTGAAATAGCATAGGTCTGACAACAGCACAATGGTGATGATAGACAGTAGATCTATGAGATCAGAGGCCTGGGTCTGTGGATTTTTTTCAGCATTATAGTATTTGAATGAGGGTCCATTGTCAGCAATGGCCACTATAAAGAGAAAAAGTGGTTGGGGGGTCAAATGGATCTTGGTTTCAACCCCACTCCTGGATGTTCTGGATTAATTTACTTACATTATCTGGCTGAGCCTTTGATTCCTTATGTTAGAATGGGGCTAATGACACTTTATCGGCTGTTAGGATTAAATGAGATACAACGTTTGATTCTGCACATCTATCTACAATTCTTTGGCAGACTGGTGAAATGTAGATGTTGTCATCAACCGAAAAACAAACAATACAAACCAACAGAAAGCCAATACTCAATTCATTGTCCTTCCAGAAGATAATGGATAATACGCTATCTAGATCTCCTATAAATAGAGCCACGGTTCACCATTCAGTTCTGTCTTGGATCAGATATTAGGCAAATTGAAAGAACAGTCCCCTGAGGATCATTCTGTTCTGTTAGCCAAGGGGATTATACAGCATGGTATCCGTCAAGGGTAAATGTTAGTTAATTCTTAATTGATAGCTCAGCCGCTGCAATTGGCTCCATTCAACAGTAATTATTCTCATGTGGCTGGTTGAGCTCAATTGGGAGACTCCCCCCCCTCCCCGCCCTTCAGTGGTGCATGAAAGCAACAGCCTTCAGGTACTTAAAAAAGGGTAAATAATAATTTTTCTTTGGAGACTCAATTTTTATTTGCCCAGAAGCTCGTGGGGTGTGATTTCTCACCGCTAAATGCAAAAGCAGCACATGGCTGATAAGGCCACCAGTTAACCCATTCAGAGCTGGGGGGGGGGGGGTCGCAACCGGTTTCTGGGATTCCCTCCCCAACCTCTCCGGCGCTTTGGAAGTTCTAAATTCCCCATCTGAGGGAACACGCAGCAGCCCCCAGATGATAAAAGGGGGCAGCAGGGTGAGCAGGCTTCCTCCATCTGCCGGACTCGGAGCTAGCCATCTTCTGCTCCACGCGCCGCGGGACTCGCACTTGCCCGGGGCACAGAGGAGGCGATTGTTTCCCCCTTACCAAGGGGGGCTCGGGTGGGTTAGTTTCGTTTCCGATCTAGGATGTAGGAAAACACGCCCCGAGAAGTTTAAAGGCGCTTACCCCCTTTCCCCAGTGATAGCAGGAAAGGCAGCATTTTTTTTTTTTTTTTCCCTTTTTCCTCCTCCTCTACCACCACCACCACCACCACCACCACCCACTCCCAGCCCCAGGCTGGCTCCGCGAGGAATGTATAGAGCAGGCGACTCCTCTGAGTGACGGCCGCGGCGCCCAATCAGCGGGCGCGCGGGCGCGGCCGGCCCCGCCCCCTTACGCACGCTCTTTGGCTAATTCCCGCAGGGAGGGAGGAGAGAGGGCGAGTGGGAGGTGGGAGGGGGAGGTACCTGGAGCTGGGAGTGATGTCAGCTCGCAGCAGCTCGGTGCCTGCCCGGATTCCTGACATGGTGTAGGGCCGAGAGGGTGGGGAAGGCGGGAGCGGGACGGGACGGGCTTCGCGCTGGGCGCCTGCGGCGGGGCCGCCGTGCCGGGGCTAGGAACCCGGACGGAAGGTGAACCAGAACTTTTGGAACAAGTGCCCGGCGGCTCCCACCCCCAGGTAAGGGCGTGGGGCTCCCCCCGGGACCGGAGGGAAGTGGCACCGTTGTGCGGTTGCAGCTGCTCCTCCTCTTCCCCGGGTCGGTTTCCTTTCCTTACTCACTCCAGGTTCCCAAGGGGCGGGGGGTGGAGGGGGGACGGGGGACGGGAACTTTTTTTGGGGGGGGGACAGGGCGTAACTCCTGGGGCTCCCAACTAGCTTTGATGTGAAAAGTACCTCCAGGATGGACATGTAAGGTATTGTCTGTGTCCTTCGACCCCCACACCCTAGTCTTCCAGCAACACCCCAGAACCCCAATTAGAGAAGTGTGTGTGTGTCTGTGTGTTGGGGGGCGGTGGTATTTAAAAATGTCACAAGTTTATGAAATTTCGACTCAAAAATTATGCCCTTTGAGAGAATGAAAGGTTTGTATTTTTTTTTTTTTTTAGTTTCGCGGTGGCTTGTTACATGTTGATTTAAATGAAAGGGTATCGTTGATATTCTTAATATTTTTATCTATCAACCTAAAAAAATCCTTTTATATCAACCCCCCCCCCCCCAAAAAAAAAATCCTTTTATATAGTCCAGTCAGGATGTGAGAAATTCACTTGGGGTGTATTCATGATGAGCTGCGGGAAAACTCGTCCCTTGGGGGCACACTTCTAAAACTCCAACTCCTTTTCACTCTGACATTCTCACTGAGAATCCCTTTCATTGCCAACTTTGTGATCTGGAGGGGTTAGGGAAGCTGCTGAGAATCTTCAGATCTGCTTTCTGTGGCTGCTTGAGAAAATGATGAAGGCTGGTAGTTGGGTTTTCAAGGATTATGTGTTTTTTTTTTTTTTTTTTTTTTTTGGAGAAGCGAGTTTTAACAGGGAAACGAGGTGGAAGGCGTGGCATGCAAACTCTTAATTATAGGAGCATGGATTTTTCAACATGTAGGACCAAAACAAATCCTTCATTTCAATAAGCAGCACAGAGAGCAATAGAAGAACGTGATTTAGTGTCCAGGTTTAGGTATTTAGGGAAAGCAATTGGCCGTTGGGAGGAAAAGGTATTTTGAGAAGTGGAAGTATGGAATTCTGATTTTTATTTCCTGTTTGAAACCCTTTTTTCCTGTTCGGAGATCTTGTGTGCTCAGGTCACTTCTTGGTTGTGAGGGACTTTCTGGGGAAAAGAACTCCGTAAGCTGATTCAGAGCCCTCACTTACCAGTGCTTGAGGCCCTTTCTTTTGGAGAAGGGAAAAAAAACAACAACAACCAAAAACCCACATACGGGCTGAGACTTGGGAGTCAGGTTTCCCTTTTCATTCACCACTGTTCTCAGCAGTGAAGATCCTTCTGTTGCCAGGTCAGGTGTGAACTTCATCGTGAGGCAAAAGCTGCATCCCAGGTGCCTTGAATGAAAGGGCGTTTCCAGGAGGAGAAAAGAAGGAAGCCGCATCACATCTTATAAACCCAAGGAGGGAAATAGGGAACACAGGACTCATAGATGGGATTCTCCATCTTTGTAGCCCATGACAATCAGATTTCAGAGCTAGAAAGGTGTGTTTTGTTTTGCTGTTGTGTATAGAACACCTGGGTCTGTATTATTCTTAGTTCTTGAAAAAATTAGCACAGAGTGGATAAACAACAGGCTTTTTGCAAAGAGAAGATGTCTTTTACTGAAAAGATCAGAACACTTGTATTTCGGTTTGTGTTTTGGGGCTAAGAAATAAGCAATTGCTTAATAGCTCTGATATAGTGGTGAATGGGTTTTTTTCTATTTATGTTCTATGGGAAGTACATAAAACAACTGTATTTTCCAGTGGACTTTTTTTCAGTGGGAAAGAGGAGGTAATGTGGAATTCCTATGGGCTGAGGTGAGCTCTTGGTTGATAGTGTTCAAACTGCAGTTTGTAATAACTGAAACAACTAGCAAGCAAGGGCCCAAACCGTTTTCAGCCCCACTCATTGAGCCCACTCAAGTGAAGAGCATCTTTACAATGTTGTCCTGACGTGTCAAATTCAAATTTATGCTTTCTTCCCAGGAAACTAGTTCTGGCTTAGGGACTTGAATATGCCGATGCTTTAAATTTTTTTCACAGTTTGAGTAATAACACTAATTTTATGTACTTAGTTTTCACCCATATTTATTACCTTTGTGTTTATAAGGCAGATATGATACAGTAAAGCAAAGTGCTTTTAAAGGACAAAACTTGAAAGGTAGTTGAATTATTGAGAAAGGTAGGATCAGGTTTTGGTTAAATTCTCTTTAACCAGCAAATATCATACTTCTGATAGTTACTTTTAAAAAGTGGGATGGGGTACCTCGGTGGCTCAGTGGTTAAGCTATGTCTTCCGCTCGGGTCCTGGGATCAAGCCCTGCGCCCCGCTCTAGTTCAGTGGGGAGGCTGCTTATACCTCTTCTTCCCCCTGTTGTGCCCTCTCTCATCACTCTTTCAAGTAAATAAAGAAAATCTTTTAAAAAGTAGGATAATCTGGCCTTTGTGGGCAGAGTGTTGACTTGAAATACAGGGGACAACATAGTACTAGATCACTCGTGCCTAATTTCAAGGGCATCATAGACATTTTTTGGAAACGAGTGAGGGAGAACTTAACTGTTTATGTAGCTTTTTTGTCACTCGCTGTACCAGCGTGAGATAAATCAGAACAAGGCCACTTTTTCCCTGTTACTGACTAGCTGACTCCCTTTTAAAAACGTGCCTTTCATATTCAGGAAATGTTTGTATTTTTATAGTTAATTTATATTATGTTGGTAATTTGTTACATGAAATTAACTTGAGTTTTTCACCTGCTATTTAAAAAGGTTCCCAGGGGTGCCTCAGCGGTGCACTTGTTAGAGCCTCAGACTCTTGGTTTCAGCTCAGGTCACGGTGTAGGGGTCCTGGGATTGAGCCCTACATTGGGTTTCACACTTGATGGAGAGTCTGCTTGGGATTCTCTCCCCCTCTTGCCCCTCTCCCTTCTTGCTCACTCTAAAAAAGGAAAAAAAAAAAAAAAGTTCCCAAATAGCACATTGTTCAAACTGTTAACTGAAAGAAGATCTCATGCATCTGATTCTGTCTTTTCAAAGATATTATTACATGTTTCTGGCCTGATTTGAATTACCTTTTCAAAACAATGAATGAGTGAATTAATGACTATTCATTCACATTTGGGTGTGTGTCTTTAATTCTTTATTAAAGAAATACCGCTTCAAAGTGGAAACATAGGGCACAGATATTGCATAATCATGGTCTTTTTATTCCCAGAGATTTCCCTAGAAAGCCATATTCTGAAATTAAGAAAAAAGAAAAAGTCATAGTTGAGCAGCCAATCGTGAAATATTTCAGGGAGCTGGGATTATTATTATTATTTTTTAACCATGGTTGAACAGATGGGTGTAAGTATGAGATGCAAAGCTGTTAAGATTAATGACACTGGGTGGTGTTTGGGGATAAATGGAACAATGTGTCTTTGGCCAGTGGTTCCCTTCACCTAAAGGCTGATAATTTCACGGTTAAATCAGTCATCAGACTGTTCAAAAATAGACACTGTCCAAAAACTGCTCTGGGCTTGTGCAGTTGCTTCATCTCTAGTGTATTATGCCATTTTTTTCCCTCAAAGTCCTCACTGTGCATGTCTGAACCTTTTTCCTAGTCGAAAAGCCTACAGCTTTTGTCACATATATTACAACCACAGAGACTGATGTTTAATTAATTGGAGGTAATGGCTTAAAAAAACTAAACTGAACCAACCCACCCTACAAAAATACAAAGACTCTTCTATTTCTTTTATGCTGTTTATTTTAAATATAAACGTTATTGATGCCAGTTTGGCATAAGTTGACAGTGTTTCAAAGGCCAAGTGGTGAGGATTACTTTTGCTTCAATATTTTTTTTCCATTTTGAAGGGTCTAAAAGGCCAAACAACTGGATTTTAGATTTAAAAATGGGCTTTTCCAGGAGTTTTATGTTTGAACACTTATTAGGCACTTTTGTGAGGGAGAGGTGGGTCTGAGTGAAGTGTGTTCTGGTCTGTACCCGTTGAAGAGTTTCTATTTCTGAAATACGGCTTTGGACTCTGAGTGGTCCTGGTGGGTGTGTTGTCACAGTTTGTGACTGGACTTGGGTTTTGTGTCTCACTAGAACTTGCTGTGACTCACATTTTGACTGGCCTACATGTGAATCCTTGTTTTTGTTGGCAAGCATAATGAGTTCAGAATAGAAAGATCATTTGGTGGTTTCTGTACAGTGGTGTACCTAAAAATGTCCATGACTGAAGGAATTGTACAAACTTCAATTGTAGTTAGTATCAGTCATTCTGGCAAAGGCTCATGTCTCGACTATGAATCCTGATGGAAGAAGATCAAGTACTGTAATATTTGGGGCTGGCTGTAGATTTTATGAACACCCTCTGAACTCCAGAGGAAGGCTAAGTATTTTCACCTCTCTTTTAATTTAGGGAAATCAAGCATTGATTTGATTGATAAAAACAGACACAAATTCAAGAGAGCAGGTGTGCTGATTTCTCACATGTATGTGTTTATTAAAAAGAGCAAGCTTAATTTTACCTGGTACGAGAGAGTAAAGATGCAGTTTTTATTGGCAAGCTCATTCATAAATGAGTGGCCAAATTCCTTAGGCAAGCAAGGGAGTTCTTGGGAAGAAGTAGGAAGCCTATTGGGAAATGGGTTAATTCTTTCATGTTCTGCAAGTAATACTCTATCATACCACTAAATATGCCTATGTTACCTTGTATTTATGTAGAATCTAGCTCACAGGATCTAGTCCTCTTTTGCTCACTCTTTGTCACCCTTCTCTCTATAGTACTTGCACAAATGTCATCATCTCGCCACCGCAGAGTTTTATGCAGTTTTTGTGAGGACAGTTTATAGAGTTTACTTTATTTGGAAAAAGTGAAAACAAGGCTAGAACTCAATGGCCTACTTTCTTAATATTCTAACTTGTTAGTGTGGCTGCAGTGGTTGCAGAAGCTGTGTTTCTGCAACCATTATCTGTGTCTAAAGATGCTGCTGCTTATAACAACACATAGTAGAGAGTTTTATTTTGTTTGAATTGGAATTTGGACATGCTCTACTTCTTCTTATGAATGATAGGAGGAGTTGAATGAACCTGTAGGTGCCCCTCTGTATTGACTCCAGGAAGTGAGTGAGTGGGAGGAAGGGAAGCAGTGGGGGACTCAGAGAAAACACTCCCATTGAACCTGTGAGTTGGCCAGGATGATTTGTGTGAAGTCACCTGGATCTCAGTGTTTTTCCTCTGAATCAGCTGCTTTGGATGGGTTCATGTTCTTCCAGCCCTCACCCCCATCAGTTTGTGACTTTGCACAACCAGAAAGCTTCTAAATATGGAGATTCTTTCATTGCTTTTCTCTTCCCAGAGTACCTTGCTTCTCTAGGATGACTTGTTTTACATCACCCTTGGAGCAGACACAGCTAGATGCCAATCAGAATCCATTCCACCCACATCTTCTCTCAGCTAACCCCATTTTGTTTAATTTACCACCATGTCCAGTTTGAAAAAACAACAATAACAACAACAAAAACCTTATTTTTCCAGAATCCTTGCAGGGTGTCTTAGAGCTATGGTCTTGGCCAATGAGATGGAAGTAGGTGGGTTGGGCTCCCGCCCCTCTTTCAAAAGCTCTTATAAGGGAATGGCTTCTGTGAGCTCACTTTTTGCTCTTTGTTCTCCCTGGAACATGAAAACTGTTTTTTTTGTTTTTTGTTTTGTTTTTTTGTTTTTTAAAGACTTTATATATTCATGAGAGAGAGAGGCAGAGACATAGGCAGAGGAGAAGCATGCTCCCTGTGGGGAATCAGAACCCTGGGATCACAGCCTGAGCCAAAGGCAGATGTTCAACCACTTAGCCACCCAGGCGTCCCTGAAGGCTGCTTTCTAAGTGGAGAAGGCATCTTGTGACCAAAGACCAAAAAGCTCAAAGGTTAAGCAGGCTGAGAAGCTGATGGCATTTCCAAACTGCCGAACCAGACCTTGTCTGCCCACTTCTTGACTTTTTGGGAGAAAAAGAAAATCTCCATTTGGTTAGACCACAAAAGTTGGGTCAGTTACTTGTAGTGAAATGTAATCTTAACTGTGTCTAAATTTTAAAAAGTCATAGTTCATCTTTTCTCTAATAATTGAAAGGCAGCATTCTGTACAACAAAAGAGGGATCAGTCTGGAACCACACAGACCCTTAGCTTGAATCTTGGATTCACTATTTATTATAGTCTAATATTGGCAAGTATTTTAACTTCTCTGAGTCTCAGTTTTCCTATCTTTTTTTTAATTAAAGATTTTATTTATTTATTCATTAGAGACACAGAGAGAGAGAGAGGCAGAGGGAGAAGCAGGCTCCATGCAGGGAGACTGATGTGGGACTTGATCCCAGGACTCCAGGATCACGCCCTGAGCCAAAGACAGACGCTCAACCGCTGAGCCACCCAGGTGTCCCTCAGTTTTCCTATCTTTAAAATGATGGTACTGATATTTGTCTCGTAGAATTTTTAGAAATAATTTCAAAAAAATTAGAAATTAATAGAATCTCGGCACACTTGGCACAGAGATTTTCAACAAATGTTGACAGCTACTCCTGAGGGAGAGTGTGATGGGGAGCCTGAAGAGGACGAGGCAATTCAATTTCTGGTAGGTTCTCCATAAACACAGATTGAAGGACTGAGTGATAGGTTAGCTTTATAGTTGCAACCACTAACCTCCACATACTCACCAATCGGCCAGTGCCCCATCTCTTTTCCTCAGTCCCATCTGCCTACACCAGAATACTTGGAGCTCTTCTGAATTCCAACTTGGTTTAAAAAGCAAAGGATGGCCTTATGAAAAATTTATTAGCTGTAGCCTAGGGATGAAGGATGTGGACTCCAGAGTCAGACAACTCTAGATTAGAATCCCTTGTCCTTATTGGCTATGTGCTTTTTGAGGACCAAATATGATAATATCTGTGTTTAAGTAATTCTTGGTCTTGGTATGAGGTCATCTTGAAGATGTAAGAACAAAACATAGCCTTTACCCTTGAGAATATTCACATACGGAAGATGGAGGCAGAAAGGAGATGGCTCTCCTCACGCATAACCATAATAAAAAACAGATTTAGACAACTGTTTAGCTGTTAAAATGGTTGGGGAAAAAAAACATGTTGACTTATACATATGTCTATTCTATATTGAGAAAAACAACCAAGCACGCATGTATAGTTTATATTTGTTAATGCATGAAAAATTATTAAATGGGGTGATTTATAGGAGGTGAGATTAGAGTGACAAGGGAAGATGAAAAAAATTTTAAAGCCTATTAATGTTTATTTTACAACATTCATGCATTACTCCTGAATTATAAAAAGTATATTAAGTTAAAAAAATCAATTTGCTGGGCCTTTGGGAGGTAGGTGTGGGAAGATCATACTGCAAGCTAGATGAGTCACTTGAACAAAGGGTTGGGTTTGGTGGGGTTCCTAGAGGAGGTGGGATTTGAATGGGCCTTAAAAGAGTAGGAGATATTGAGGCAGTGTGGGGGGGAGATGAGCATGCTAAGCTTTGGTGCAAAATGTAGAATACAGTGAGATTAATTTTAGGGAAAGATAAGATAGATCAATACAGTATTAAGAGAGGTAAGATGTAATGGAGCTGGCCCTTAGGGTTTTTAAGAGAGTGATAAGATTATGCTTTAAATTTAATCAAGAAACACATACAGGTGCAAGTTGAATTTTGATGGGAAATAGGATGAATTAAGAGTTGAACACCTGGAGTTTGAGATTCCATCATGACCCACAATAACTTAACTGTGTTGTATTATGGTAAAATAATACCTGTCTCATTAGGTTTTTAGAATGATTTGATTTTCTTCACATGAAGATGTTAAGAATTTGAAATTTAAGTTTGGAGTTTAGGCAAAATCCTAGATTGATGGAGCATTTCCAAGAAACTGTTACATAAGGATTAAGAGTAGGTGAACTCACTAAAGAAGATAATGAATTAAAAAAGAAGCAGGTATAGAGCCTTCAGGGAACTCTTTTTATTTTTTACACATATATATTTAATTTATTGACATTTTTATAGTCAAATATTTTTAACGGGCTAGAAAATATGGGGTAAGGAAACGTGACAGAATGTGGCATGCTGGGGTTTATTTGAATCTAATGTCAAATTATTTCTAGGCCATGAAAGTTTTGTTTTTTTTTTTTTTTTTTTAAGATTTTATTCATTTATTTGAGACCGAGGACAAGCAGGGAAGAGGGGCAGATGGAAAGGGAGAAGCAGACTCCCCGCTGAGGAGAGAGTCCAACGAGGGGTTTGATCCCAGGACCCTGAGATCTAGAACCTGAGCCGAAGGCAGACATTCAACCATCTGAACCAAACCACCCAGGTGCCCCTGAAAGTTTCTAATATCAAGAAAATAAGTCATCTATTATGGATAAGTTTTGAGTACAGTTCATCTTGCATTTGATTTACCTTTGGAAATCTTAGAGAAATGCCTGTAATCTGCTGAAATACAACAAACCCTAAAATACTTCAGAATCTAAAAAAGGGAAATTGAAAATTTAGTTATTTGGTCTTTGTTATGCTGTGTACAATATATCAAATATTCCCAGTGATTTTTATTTTTAAATTTACTGATAGTTGACCTACAATGTTATATTAATTGCAGCTGCACACCGTAGTGATTCGACAGTTCTGTACATCTGCAATGCTCACCACAATAGGTAGTTCCCATCTACCTATTAATAGGTATATTATTAATAGGTACCTATTAATAGGTATATTGTAATAACACTGTTATTATTACAATATATTGACCATATTCCCTCTGCTGGTACTTCTAATTTGTGTGATTTATTTTACCAACCAGAGGTTTGTATCTCTCAATCCCCTCCACCTATTTTGAAGAAGATACAGAATAAAAAGAGAAGCAAGTACACAACCTTCAAGGAACTCTTGACATTTAGACATGATCAGCCTAAAGAAATTTACTGACAGAGGTAGTAGAGCAGGAACCATCAGAGAAGGGGAAGATGGTGGTAGCAAGGGAAGAAGCACACCCAACGCAAGGAGACTGTCCTTGCCATCTGGTGCAACAGACCCATTACAAGGATGGGTCTAAGAAACTGCCTCCGGTCCAGCCAGTTGCCAGATCATTTGTGTGTGAACTTTGCACAGTTTCAGTAGCCCAATAGAGATGGAATCCAGCATGCAAAAAACTAAGGATTACAAGGGAGGGGATGAACCGCAGGTGGCCCTTTAGCCCAGCCTTTCAAGGAATCGAACCAGGAGAGGCATGTTGTGATAGCCTGGTTTGAAGCAGGCACAGGTGGAGGGTGTCATGTGAAAGCAGCAAAAGCAAGGAGGGCATGAGTACAAAGTCTCATGGGGACAGGGATAGATTAACAATCCGGTGGAGAGTGGTTTAGTCTTGAACTCCTCAAGAGCTCTCCTTCAGCCAGGCTAGAATAAAGGACGGGGAAATAGAAAAAGATGTGAGTGGAAGGGACAAGAGTTGAGTAAGTTCACTGCAGGCAGTCTGCATTTTTTCAGTCTACTAGGAGGCAGTGAAAGGAAATTCATAGACAAGCCACTCAGGCTCTTGAGAGGCTGGCTCCCAGGATTATTGGTGCAGAGGAAAAATTTGAAAGAATGACAGAAGTCTCTCATCTAAACAATACAAACTGACACATTTGCCGGGATGTGTCTCTAGGCAGGAAATTAATTTGTTGAAGTGGAAAGTGGTGGTACAAAACAGAAGAGGAGAATAACATGAGATAAAGGAAACTTGACTGTTTTTTGAAGGAGGAATTTTTAGACAGCCAGACTTAGTGGTTCACAGAACCACTTCCCAGGGGAAACCCGATCGCGCTGCGTGGTGAGAAACAGCCTGAGTTTGGTTAAAATGGAACCACTAAAGCACAGAAAAGCACTCTATTGAAGGGAGATGTCCAGCAGAGAGGTCTCTGCATTAGCTGTTGCTCCGGGTAAGGTCTTCTATAGTCTTCAGTTTAACTGATTGTCTCTAGAGCCACTTTTCGTTGGAAAGACCTTGGGTTTGTGCTATTTCAGCAGATGTGTTGTGATGAGTGAGGGGCCTGGGAGAAAAGGATTCAAGCGATTCAGTAATTAGTAGCATAGAACTAAGGACACCTGGGGGGGCTCAGTAGTTGAGCGTCTGCCTTTGGTTCAAGTCATGATCCCAGCGTGCTGGGATGAGCCCTGCATTGGACTCCCTACTCAGCCTGCTTCTCCCTCTCCCTCTGCCTGCTGCTCTTAGCCTACTTCTGCGTGCTGTGTGTGTGTGTGTCAAATAAATAAATAAAATCTTAAAAAAAGCATAGACCCATTAGTCCACTGGTGGGTCTTTAGGGGGTTGCCTTGAAAGACATCAGGGGGAACTTATCCAGTGTGTGTAGTATTTTATTTTTTAAAATATTTTATTTATTTATTCATGAGAGACCATTGAGAGAGGCAGACACACAAACAGGCTCCCTCTGGGGAGCCTGATGCAGGACTCAATCCTGGATCACAACCTGAGCCAAAGGCAGATGCTCAGTCACTGAGCTACCCAGTCATCCCTTATTTTATTTTATTTATTTTTTTAAGATTTTATTTACTTATTTGAGAGAGGATGCATGAGCATGTGGCAATGGGTGGGTTGGGGGGTGGGTGGCAGTCGTTTTGGAGGGGCAGAGGGAGAGGGGAGAGAGAATCCCAAGCAGGCTGGGAGCCTATTGCGGGGCTCAGATTCACCACCCTGAGATCATGACTTGAGCCGAAACCAAGAGTTGGACGCTCAACCGACTGTGCCACCAAGGTGCCTCATGTGTAGCATTTTAGATAGGCATGATATTCTTGAGTTCAGTGGTTCTCAGTGGGCTGGCCACATAATTTGTGGAGCCCTGTTTAAAATGAGAATTTTAACCCTTGTTGAAATTATTAAAGGTCCTAACATAAAAAGCTTTTCGTTTTCTTCTGCACTCCCTCTTGTCCTTGTTTGCCATTTGTCCTTGTTTGCTATTTAATATTGTTCTTTTATTTATTTATTTTTTAAAAGATTTTATTTGACAGAGAGAGTGTACAAGTGGGGGGGGGGGGGGCGGGTGGCAGGGAGAGGGAGAAGGCAGGCTCAAACCCAGGACTGGGATCATGACCCGAGCTGAAGGCAGACACTTAATCCACTGAGCCACCCAGGTTCCCCTAATACTGTTCTAAGTGAAGAAAAATTAATAATTTAAATTTTTAAAAAGATTTTATTCATGAGAGACAGAGAGGCAGAGACAAAGGCAGAGGGAGAAGCAGGCTCCCTAAGGGGAGCCTGATAAGGGACTCAATCCTAAGACCCTGGGATCATGACCTGAACCAAAAGCAGATGGTCAACCACTGAGCCACTCAGGTGCCTGAAAAATTAAGAATTTAAATTATTAGGATTTGTACTGTTTATATGGTACAAGGCCAGTTGACACATCTGCAGAATTACTGGAATCACACACTTTGTATTTTGTAACTTGTATGGGTGTGTGTGTATTCTCACCAGAATGTGGAAACACTGCCCAAAACTAATGTACCACTTTTATTTCACTTCTTGATCCCTTCATTCTGTCAGTCTTTGTCCTACAGAAGGATGGGCTGGCTTTAAGGAAGGACTGAAAGGAGAAAGAACCATGTGTTGCTCTATTTTTCCTTTTTCTTCTACACCATTATTTTCAGTGTGCGTGGTTGGCTAATACAAGGAGGTAACAGGAGTAAGAGGATATGCTAGGATTTCTTGGTTGTTTGTGTTTCTTAGAAAGACATTGCTTTGTTTCTGCTTGCAAAGTGAGTTGTGGTTCCTTTGAATGGAAAGCTTGGGTTCTGGGAGCTTGTCAGCACCCACCCACCTGCTCACTCAGTTGTATTTGTCACACACTTCTCTTGGACTAGTCTTTCTGGACTCCCATGTATCATGAATCCACAGAAATTATGTGCTCTTCAGTCATGGCAAATACTGTATAAGAATCGTGGCCACACATATTAAACGGGATCTCCTTTGCTCATGTGCTTCGTTGCTCCATCAGACCTCTCTTACAAAACACAAGTTCAAAGTTAAATTAAGAATCTGAAGATGATGATAGAAGAGCATTAAACCAAGTGTGGAGCCTTTCTGAGTACGAGGTCCTGTGTGACGACAAGGTCACGAGTCCAAGAGGATGGCCCTGCTCTCAGAAGTCAAAGAACACACTTGTAAGCCTGTTCCTTCTAGTCTTAAAGACTCGTCTTCATTAAAGACTATTAAAGTCAAACTTTGATAGTTTGCAATGGGTCAGGTTTGTGTCTGGTGTCCTAGGGACCCTCTCCTGGCCATCAGCACTGTTATTTTTTGCCTTTTATACATTTTCTGAATCTCTATTGCCTCCACTATTGCTTTGGTTCACATCCCTCTCAGCTCTGGTATAGACTGTGGTGTCTCAGGAGGGTGTCTCCCCTGGTCAGTGAGGGCCCCCAAATGTGGGGTGGTGATTGGGTCAAAGCCAGTGGTACAGGAGGTGAAAGAATTCACCCGAGGCAGAACAAAGGCGATAGAAGTTTATTGAATACACCGCAAGGTGGAGGGTGAGCAGTACAGCAGAGGAGAGACTACCTGCAATGAGGCAGTAGGTGGGGGCTGTTTTTAAAGAGGGAAGATGAGATATGGCAATGTATGGAACTGCCCCATTTTTGGTAACTGTCTAATGTAGGTAGGCATTGGTCAGTTAGGGCCTATGGATATACATATATATATATTTTTATATATATAATTTTTTTTTAAAAGATTTGTTTGAGAGAGAGATTGAGGGAGTGAGTGAATGGGGTGGGGGGATTGTGGGGAGGGGCAGAGGGAGAGAATCCCAAGCAGACTCTTCACTGAGCACAGAGCCCAGTGTGGGCCTTGGTTTCATGACCCCTGAGATCATGACCTGAGCTGAAATCACCAGTCAGACAATTAACCACCTGAGCCACCTAGGTGCCCTGGGCCTCTGGCTATTTTGAGGTGGGTCACCTGAAGGCCTGTTTGATTCAGCCAGGTGGGCAGGGTACTGTGGGCCCTTTCTACATTCCATTGCTCAAACCTATTGCCTAAAAGCAGCCTCCACACAAATTTCTTCTCTTTATTCTATGTCACATTGCCAGACAAATCTTCCAAATATACCCTGTGTGTGAGACTATCCTGCCTGCCCCAGAAAGCTTTACTTGACTTCCTGTGGGCTGTGGCTTATGGCAGTTTTTATCCTGGCGGTCCTGGGGTGGAGACTGCCTAGCGATTGGTTTGATGTGACCTACACAGTATTTAAAGAAATTTAAGCCACTACTTAAAGTTTGGGAGATTTCACCTAATTGAAAGCCAGATTTTAAAAACAGGAAACCTGGCTAGTTTGGGCTCTTATTTCTTTGTGTTGGTTGGGCTGATGCCCTTAGAGAGCAAGAGGACCTGTGAACTTAGGAAAGAAGACTTGGGGTTTACTTTTAGGACAGATGGACTCCTTGTTCTGGCAAAATCATCACCTTCATGTATGTGAATTTAAAGCAGGCATCTGCCTATTGTTCTCCAGGAATGCTGATCTTTTAGTTTGAGAAATTATGTTCTCCACCTTCATAATGGAATGTGTGCGAGGTAACAGCCCTTGGTTACTTTTTTTTTTTTTAGGAGAGCTATTTCTTAGGTCTCACCTGGTCAGCATCACCACTGGTTACCTGGAGGTCACCTTGTGACCTTATCTTGACCTTTTTTTCCCAGCTTGTCTTCCCCTGTCCTGCTGGGCTGAGACTCAGGCTCTGCCCCTCTGGAGTGCTCTAAGTCCACTCCACCTTTTCTTCTGCTCCTAGTGGCTTCTCTCTTTCCTCTAGGCCCACTTGAAACCGGTTCAGGAAACCTTTGCTGGGAGCCTCTATCAGGGCTCAACCTGCAAACTCAGTTGCAAGCAGGCAATTAAATTTTTGGATTTTTAAATGCTCACTTACCAAGTGGGTGGTGAGTTCAGGGTGATTTTGAGATGCTCATAGTGAATTATGAAGGCAGCACTAGCATTGTCTCCATTTTATAGGTGAGGAGACAGTTCTCTCTAAAACTGGCACCCTAAGTAGCGATCCATGATTATGTCTTATTTCTTCAAATAGATTATATACCTTTTGAAGGCCAGGACTGTGCCTTTTTTGCCAGAGTCTTATCTGTTATTATCAATACATGTTTACGTGATCATCACCAAGGCCTTGACAAGGCTCCATGGGGGTGGATGCAAAGGAGATTGAAGTAGAAAAGATGGGTGTGTATCAGTTATCCTAGAAGATATGCCTCCTACCTGTGTACAAGTACAGTATCGAGTTTTGGATCTTGGGTTTTGAAATTAGATGGGCCTAGCTGTGTCTGTTCCCTACTTTTTAAAATGCAGGCAGTGATAGCATGTAATTTGTACCAGTGGTTTTCAGCTGGAGTGATTTTTGTCCGTGAGAGTCATTTGGCCAGGTCAGGGAACATTTTTATTGTTATAACTGGGGACAGAGGGAGAACTGACCTTGAGTGAGCAGAGTGCAGGGATGCTGCTGAACACCCTATGGTGCATGGGGCAGAATAAGGAATTAAAGTCACAACTGACAGCAGAGCTGGGTCAGAAACCCTGCCTTCTAGGTTTGTGAAGATGAAGCCAGATAGTGAATGCCATCTCAAAGCTTGTAAAATCAGCTTTTAGGAGGGTGAACCCCCAAAGGCTCAATTTCCATAGCATCTGTGATTCTTGCCAAGGAAAACCCTTATTATAAGGATTTCGTGCCCCTCCTGTTTAAGAGGACTCACTGGAGAGTGTTTGTGTTACATTGTGTACTAACATGAGCTGGCTGGATTTATCAGAGCTGTAAAAACAATTGTTAATTTTTAGGGTGTTCCTGGTAAACTTCCTGCTCGCTTAACTAGTTTGTTCTGTGGAGATAATTTTGGTGTGTGGGTTTAAATCCTGACGGAAAATGTTTTGGTTAATGAATTTCCAAAGTAGTTTTGACAAGTGGGATGTGAAGTTTTTGTTTTCATATCAAGAAGCCTAATGTTTTTCTAGCCTTAGATTTAAAACAAAGCCACTCAAAAAAAAAAATAAAAAAATAAAACAAAGCCACTCTTCCATCAGTTTACTGTCTTACCTGCCCACAGCACAGTTGTTTGGGTATTTGTGGGAGTGGTTTGGAGAGTTGTTGGATTTCCATCGATTATATGTTGTGGGTTTGCAGGGGAGATTGTTATTTACATTTTTTTTTGTAATTATAAAAGTAATATGCACCTTATAGAAGATTTTAGTAGTATAGAAAAACCCTAAAGACATAGTAAAGTCATCAGTAATCCTACTACACAAAGGTGCAAATAGTATTGCTGTGTTTCTTTCCATTTTTAAATTTTATATATTTTTCCATATTTGAAATATTCTGAATATTTGTTTTCCCCCTTTATTATACTTAATATTTTATTTGCCTTTCCCTACATTACACTATTGCTAGAAATAATATATTATTTCTAAGGATGTAGAATATTCCATCTAGGGATATTTCATGATTTATTTAATCCCATTTGGTGCTTGTTTTCAGTATTTGATGAGCATCTATGCAGTCAGCATTTTCTCTTTCAGATCATTTTTATCTTTATCATAGATGACAAAAAGTAGAAGGGATGGGCATGCATATGGGTATCTTGATTGATACGGTTATTTGTTGCCAAAAAAGTGTGTACTAATTTTTGCCACCAGTAGCAGAATGATACTGTTATTTTAATATTTGGTAATTTTCTAAAAGATATTTCATTTTTTTGGTTTATTTTTTTAAATATATATTTTTTAAGGGTTTTATTTATTTATTCATGAGAGACAGAGAGAGGCAGAGACATAGGCAGAGGGAGAAGCAGTCCCCCCCACCCTCCCCACAAGGAGCCTGATGCGGTACTCCATCCCGGAACCCTGGGATCACATCCTGAGCCAAAGGCAGAGACACTCAACCACTGAGCCATGCAGGCGTCCATGGTTTATTTGATATTAGTGAGATCAAACGTGTTTATCTGACTGTTGACTATATTTCCTGTTTAACTGTTTATGAACTTTGCCTATTATTGGGAATTAGTATTTTCTCATTGGTCATAAACTTTGTATTTCATTTATTAACCCTTATTAACTTTTTCTCATTATTGCATGTATTTTCACCTAGTTTTTTTTTCCCCCTCCAGCTTTCTCTTTGGTTCGTCTTTCAATTTTGTTTTTAGTCCTACAGAAGTATAAAATTTTTATGTAGTTAAATCTTGATTTTTTTCTTTTGCACGGTCTTCAGCCTTCCTTTGTCTATACTGAAATGATCCCTTTTCTGGTCTGGAAGCCACTATACTGAATTGTCCGTGTTTAAAATTCTATCCCCACTCTAGACCACTGTAGAGTCCCTTAATGAGGACAAATGGGCCTCAAGTGCTTGCTCTAATACAAGCACCCACTGTGTACCATGGGAAAAACCACCACATCTCTGTATGTGTGGTGTGTGTGTGTGTAGGTGGGTGGGCAGGCATGAGTGAGTAGGGGAAGTTGATGAGAAAGGGTGAGGCTCATGCTGGACCATGGCTTGTTTGGTTTTATTTTAATTTCCTTTCCCACAGGGTAGAAGTGAGCTTACCTGAGGGCAGGGGCTTCCATCCATTCTCACATGGCTGAGTAACTGGGACCAGCAGCTTGCCTAGCAAACTGTGGCTGTGCCTGGCAGAGCTGGCCCACAACAGTTATTTTATTTCTCTAGTGGTAGAGAAGTTACACTGAAGAGAGATGGTGCCCAAGTCCTCTCCTCTCCTTACCCCTTAAGTTTCATTCTCTTGGGTGCCAGGGCTTGTGTTGCTCAGGTCTCCAGAAGGTAATATTTTCTGTGGGTGGATTCCTCTGATGCAGTTCCCAGCTGAAGTGTGAAGAGGAAGGGAATAATAACATACAAATAGTGCTTACTTGTTTTGCAAGTGCTTTCACTATGGCTTTTTTATATGCTTCTCACCTCAACCTTACGAGGTTAAATACTATTTTCATCTCCATTAATTTGGAGGAAACCACCACTCAATAGAAGCATAATTAAAATCCAGAGCTTCTGACCCCAGAGCTGATCCTCTGTACTTAGGAAACAATTCTGTCATTGTAATTTCTGGTTGTAATTTCTTGGTGGTGTTATTGGGTAAAGGTAGCAGCAGCTTTGGAGTTTTGGAGTCAGCCACATTTTGGATGGAATCCCAATAGAGTCATGTCTTAATATTGTGACTTTGTGATGTCACCAGCATGAGCCATGGTTTTCTTGTCTGTAATTGGAAGCAACAATGCCTACCTTACAGAAGGATATGAGAAAGATTAAATTGGGAATATATATATATATATATATATAGTGTGCCTAGCACAGCCCCTGGCTTACTCATTGCAGGAGCTCAGTAATGATTGCTGCCTAATCTAATAGCTAAAAATGCTAGTTCTTAAAAAAAAAAAAAAAAAATCAATCACTGGCAAACCTGCTCAGACTTGTGAAATTTAATAAGTATTATTTATATTTCAGTGCAAGAAACATTTCTTTATCTGGCCTACTTATTTTCCTGTTGAATAGATTTTGTTTTCTGTAATGAATGTCAACTGCTTCTCTGAAATCCTTTTGCTTGGAGAACTTTGTGATGAATCCCCACTTTAGGACTGTACTCAGAGCCAAAATAAACCATGTTTTGTCTACATGTTTATGTAAAAAGCACAGACAGTTTTTTGGAAGGGCCATAACCTAGTCATTCCTTTACACATAGTTGAGATTTTTGGCATCATTCATGTTACCTGTTACATGCCCCGTGTATTATAAACATTCAGGTAACAAAGCAGTCTTAACAAGAAAGTTGTAGAAAGTCATGAGAAGAGAGAAAGTTGCCGAGTAACTCAGGAGAACAGTTGTTGATTAAATTTCCATTTTTCATACTATATATAAATTGAGTTGGCTTTGATTAGTCCTTATGCTAGATTTTGTCATCCATATGAAAAGCTACCACTAATAATATAAATTATTTCTGCCTAAAGAATTTTAACATGAGGGTTGTCTTGCCATTTAACTTCTATTGTATATTTATTCAGACTTTTTCATTTCAATAAACTGAGCCAAGTAATTATAAATGTTAGCCTAAAGTTCTATTATAATCCAATGCAGCCTTCTTTCTGTGCAGTAAAAGATAATGCCCTTGGCAGTCTTCTTTAAAATTTGTCTTGGATCTTCTTACTCTTTTGTCCCTGAAGCCATGGTTGCATTTCAACAATACACCATCTGAGTATTGGAATGGGGAAAGGTTAATGTGAGTGGAGCTTTATTGGGTTCATAGCTAACCTTCTTGTTCTTCTTCTGGGAAATTTAGTCTACTGTCCTATGGTTTTTCCATCTTCCCCTCCCCCTACGCTAGGAATGGAGAGACAAAGATGGGAATCTCTATTTAATGTCATTTATGTAAGTTACATAAATTAGAGTCATAAATTAGTTGCATTTTTATATAATTCATGCCATATGTATATGTTTTACGTAACACATGGATACTGTTAAGTATCAATGATTAAGTGAAATTTACATGATTTCTAAATTCCCTCTTATGTCTAGAGTTCAAGTATCAAAATGAATGAACTGTTGGCCAAATCTTGGGACTATTGCAAAGTGAATGTAGGACATTGTAAAATGCCACACCCAGTTTTAATGGTAGGTAGGCAGTCGTTTTCCTAAAATTCCAGGCCTAATGTTTGATCTCTTAATTTGCAACCAGAGTGGACATTTGGGGGCAGAGGTGAGAGTGTTGATAATGGTGAAAGAGTAGATTAAGTGTGGAAGAATAAAATTGGTGCTGATGTGACTATTAATTTACAGGATACAAAGGTCTAAAGACTGTGCTTTGTGATCTCCAGATAACAATCCAGTTGGGCAGCCCTGAGCCCATCACTCCAGCCAGATTGTTTTGGCACCAGCCCTTTGAAACAAAGCCTGAGAATGCAGAGAGTTTTACCAGGCATTTCTTGTTGCTGGCTGGTTGGCTTATGAAGTAAATAGAGTAATTAGCTCTCATTAGCACTCCCACAAGCTGTAATGCATCCACCTGAGGCAGAGAGAGGCTTGCTTCTGTTCTTGAAAACGTGAAAATCCCTATCTGATCTCTTTGGTCCGAACATTTTTTGCATTGCAGAAACAGAATGCCAATTTGGCAAGAATAAAATCCACCAAGTGTTTCAAATGACAGTAGCAAATCCTACTGACCAGAGTGGAAGGCTTTCCTGAGGACGATGACTATGCCTAAGAAATTGGTGAGCCTTATATAAAGCCTTTTCCTCTTTTCCCGTCTCTCTTGTGTATTTGAATGACAGGAGCCAGGTTAGCCAGAGATATTGAACCCTGGTGGTCTGGTGGTCATATGACTTGATCTCCTGAGCCTCTTGTCAGCTTTACTTCAGAAGTTGTGGTACCAACAGAGTGTGTTGTTTCGAGTCTTTGAGAGAGAGAGACCCCTCTGAGGGTGGTTTGTGGCCCTCTCCAGGACTACCTGCTATTGTAGTCCTTGTTCCTCTGAGATATAGACCTGTAGGTATGAAGGTGGGAGCCAGAAAAACACATGGAGGAGGGAGACAGAGTCTTGGGGCTTTGCACACAATCATGGAGAGATATGTAGAAAAAATTGCAAATTGGCAGGTTTTATAGGAAAGAACCCTGAACCAAAAATCTGGCAGTTTGAATCCAGCACTGATCAGGTGTGTGAACCTGGGCATAATAGTAAAATAATACCAGTCGTGCCCTCACAGGGAGAGTGGTGAGGGTCAAATGAGACAATGCGTAAAGAGCAATCAAATGTTAAGCAGGAGTGTGATTTTATTTTATTTTATTTATTTATTTATTTATTTATTTTTTTTTAGGAGTGTGATTTTAAGTTGAGTTTTTCATATGGAGTACATTATCTACATTTTTAACTTTCTGAATTCAAACCTTTAGTAATAAAATACAGACACTGTACAAGTACCTGCTTTTGCTCTGACTTCTACTTTTGTGACATCTCAGCCCAGGCCCTAAACTGGGCTAGAGCCTGAATGACTGGTAGATGGTTCCTCGAGGTTTTCTGGAAGGTGGTACTGCCTCCTGGGCAACACTGTAGCAGTAGCTCTTGATTCTTGCTCAGGCCTGTCATCTGTGTTCTTGGGGATGCAGTAAATACTACAAAGTCATCAATAATCTGTTAGCCCCAAGAATTGTTCCCTGTTATTAAAAGTTTGAGATGCTGGGGGAAAAAGTGTTCAGGGCTTATTTTCATACTTATATGTAGAACTCTTCTCTTTAAGTAGCATTAGAATGATTCCCTAGGATTTGAAGTCATGAAGCAAGCGTGTTTTATGTGGGGAGGAGTGTGTTCCATTGGTTAAGGTTGAAAACATAAGACCTGGCATCCTGTGATCTGGTGTCAGTTTTCAAAGCCACCTGATGTTGTGATGTGCAAATCACTAGCCTGGCAATGTCTCACCTTCTTTGTTTGTGAGCCTGTGATATTCCTGGGCATTATTTAACTCCTGTCCCTGTTGACTGAATTGGGTTGGTGTTTAGAAAGTGACCTAGGCGGCACCTGGGTGGCTCAGTTGATTAAGCAACTGCCTTCAGCTCAGGTCATGGTCCAGGGGTCCTGCGATGGAGTCCTTTGTTGGACTCTGGGCTCAGTGGTGGACTCTGCTTCTCCCTCTCCCCCCTGCTCATTCCCTCTCTCAAATAAGTTAGAGAGAGAGAGAGAAAGTGACCTGGACTATCAAACATTTGTAATTATTAAGCTGAGTCAGAAATATTTCAAAGATTATTTTTGGCCTTCATCAGACCTATGATAGTATGTCATGATAGAACATGTCTAGGGCCTGTAAATTCCTCAGTACAATTGAACAAATAACTTTCTACACTTAGGAAATAGCCTGTCTTTGATGAGGTATATTAGAAGCACAGTGAGAATTGGGTGTTGAAGGGTTTTAGGGGTGAGGAAAAGGCAGTAGGATTTGGTGGAGGAGAAGCTGACCAGCAATGCAGTTAGAACTGAGGCTCTAGCTGCCCTTATGGAAAGCTCTGGCGTTGGGATGTCCCCAGTTGAGGCAAGAGACTGGACCTTTGTGTTCCTGAATCAGCCCATGGCTGGCAGCTGGCCACCCCTTCTGGTGGCTTAACCTTGATGAAGCAGTGTCCTACAGCTGGCTGGGGACCTTCCCTGTGAACTGTCAGCAGCCAGGGACGAGTGCACCTGGCTCTCAGAAATGGGGTTTGGGTGGAACATACCAACGTCCACTCCCCCATCTCAAAGAATCTAACCCCTTAAAAAAAGAAACAAACAGTAATAGCACCAAAATACTGGCATATATGGTCTCTTTTCCTGCAAAGTTAGAAAGTTTGGATCCCTTAGCAAAACCAAAAGAAGAGGTTATACCCTTTTGTTAATGATAAACAGATCTCCAGCCTTTCAGAAATTTGTGAGATGCTTGGATAATATTTATACCTGATTGTGATATAGCTGGAGCCAGCTTCTGTATGTGTGAAATGGCTGACTTGTAATTGAGCGATTCTGCCCAAGGATGAATTACTGCATGTTTAGAATATTAATCATGTGTACATAAATGCATTTGTTTCTGGAATATTTAAGCTCATGTTGAATTTACAGAATTGGTGGGTCACCACCACAAAAGTCAAGCAAAGCAGGTTGAGGCACACAAACCATTAAACCCAGAACTATCCAGGGGATCTTAACAACTGGAGGGCAAATATGGGAGAGTGTGGCTTCTGTTGAAGTTCCAGTCACCGGATAGGGCATTTTAGTATGGTCGAGGATGGTAATTTAGGATTTACATTGCCAGAGGATACATTGATATGCTTTGAAAAAATTAACCAGTTTCCTGGCATTTCCAAAAGCCAGTTGTATTCTGCAAATGTCTGAAGCCGTCTGGCATGGTTTGTGGTATAAGTGGGATGGGTAAACAAGGCCAAACCCCTACATGTTTTCCAACCTCAGATTAAGTCATATCTGTAAAAGCGAACACAGTTCTTCCTCAGTTTCTGCCTTCTAGTGAGTCAAGGAGGCAGGGCGTTCTGCTGGCCCATCATTGCAGTAGTTTGAGTGTGTTAGGGGGCTCAGTAGGGAAGTCTGATGATTTGGGCCTGGCATAGCACAAAGTGGATTTCACTTCTCAGCGAGTCCCCCTCATCTCCTCTGTAACCCTTGTATTCTTTGCCCTGCCACTCAGAAGCTCCGTAATGCCAAGTCACACAAGATATTACTAATCTGCTCTTATAGGTGTAGTAGAGAGATAAATAGGTCACTCTTCCTTATTCACAGGCCGAACAACTCCAGCTGCTTTGGTGGTAGGTTGGTTCTTTTTTGTTTGTTCTTTTCTTTCTTTCAGATTCTATTTATTTATTCATGAGAGACAGAGGGAGACAGAGACAGGCAGAGGGAGAAGCAGGCTCCCTGTGGGGAAATCGATCCCAGGACCCTGGAATCATGACCTGAGCCAAAGGTAGATGCTCAACCCCTGAGCCACCCAGGTGCCCCTGGTGGTAGGTTCTGTATTAGACCCACATCTCCTCCCTTGAGGGATGTGGTGATTTGGTGATTGCATGTGGAGTAGGTGATCTGGCAGTCAGTTTATTGTATTGCCTGGAAATGGGAGATGGCATAAAATAAGGTTTTCTCAGATGAGAAGGAAGTTAATGTAACATAGTGACTCTGCTGCAGAGGAATGACCAAGGTGAGTCGAACATGTGCACTGTGTCTTCTTAATCTCCATGTGGATGGTCTTTCCCAGTGTGACCTCTAGAGTCTCAGGTGATCTGATAGTACAGGGAGCAGGCAAGGCCAGCTGTACTGTGGTTTGTGATTTCCTCTAGTTTTATCTTTCTAACATGCCTGCACATGTGCATTGGCATTCTGGAAAGTTCGGATGGGGAATCTCCAACTATGACTTTTCATTGTGACTCACACCTGCAAAGGATGAATCCAGAAGTTTCTTTGCAGAGAAGTGTGGTATAGTGTAGGGATAAGTAACTGTTGTTAGGAGAGAAACCTTGAAGAACCAGAATTTTTAAAAAGAAAAAGATTGAGGAAGCCTATCAAGAAAAGAGAAAACCAGAGGTGATCTGGCAAGTGTTGCTTAGAGCTGTGGGAAATAAGTCAGGAATAAGACAAATGGAAAAAAGTCACACAGGACGTTGGCCATTAGGGTTTCCCCAAGTCTGAGGACCAAGGTGGCACTGAGGGGCTTGAAAATGCATTCCCCCATGCATCCACCTACTTTTGCCTCTGTTTTATCTGGAACCAGAAGGTTCTGACACACTCCTGGAGTGGATGCTGTTTGGCTGTTTGGAAGGCAAGATGTCGAAATGCGAGGGCATCTTGCTTCCTTCTAGAGCTGCTGTGGCATAACCAACCTGAGAAAGGACACAATGGTTAAGGGCACAGGCCGTGGAACCACACAGACTTCTGCCACTTAGTCAGGTATGACTTAAACTCCAGGCCTCAGAAAACAGGAATGCGGATGAAGTTGGTTGTATTTGATGGGGTTATTGTGAAGGGTTTAGCAGAGCATAATGAACTAAGTGCTTAAAACAAGGTAAGATTGTTACATGCCAGGAGTTGTTATGGGATTTGTAAAAGGCCCCTTCCTAAGGCCCCTTCCTACACTCTTGGCCCCACTGTCACACTTTGAACCTGAGCTTGGTCTCCGCAGGCAGTTAGACACTATCGAGGCTCTGGTGGGTTATTAAGAGCAGCTGCGGGTCCTTGCCAAGGGCTCTGGGTGTCCATACATTGTCCATCCTGAGAATTCTTTTTTTTTTTTTTTTTTAATTTTTATTTACTTATGATAGTCACAGAGAGAGAGAGAGAGAGGCAGAGACACAGGCAGAGGGAGAAGCAGGCTCCATGCACCGGGAGCCCGATGTGGGATTCGATCCCGGGTCTCCAGGATCGCGCCCTGGGCCAAAGGCAGGCGCCAAACCGCTGCGCCACCCAGGGATCCCGATCCTGAGAATTCTTGTACTTATACTGCTTTTCTAGAGGCCACCCACACACATTGGCTTGGAATGGGTCTGGGCACTATTTTTATTTTTATTTTTTTATTTTTAATTTTTATTTTTTCTGATGGACACTATTTTTAAATCTCTCTGCATAATGGGGTGCCTTATTAAATATATGTAAATATTCACCTTGTAAGCATCTTTTTTGTACACAAGGGTGCAGAATGAAAGGGCCTGTCAGGGTTGCCTCCTGTGTTTTAGGGGTTTGCATGATTATGTTATTGTGTCTTCCAACAACAGTAAGAGAGGAAGGTAATATTACCAGTTTTACAGGGATTAAATTAACTTGCTCAAGATCAGAGATAATACCCAGTTTCACTGAATGTAAGACATTCCAATTTCAGCAGTGTTGGAATGTGGAAAAATATATTTTTAATTAATGTAGTAAATAGAAGAATCTAGATGTTTATTCCTGCCAAATTTCAAAGCTTATGTCCCTCCCCCTGCATCACAAGAACTTGCTGTTGACTTAGTTGGTGAAAAAAAAACCAAAAAACAAAAAAGCACAGATAAGAGGACACCTAATGTGTTAGGATTTAAAAGGGCAGCAATATAATTTTGATATTTATTGACTATGATGTGGCAATGCTTTTATGTGATCTAATTGATAAAAGCATTATACTCTCTACAATTACTCTGAGGTGGATACTGTTCTTTTCTCTTTTTCACAAACAAGCAACTGAGATGGGTACTCTTACTCCCATTCAGATGAGAAAACCAGCACATAGAAAACTTCCCGAGGTCACATGGCTAGTTCTAAAAATAAATTCTATAACATGGTACTTAAGTGTTAGTTTATCTATAATCATGATAGATCTGGCTAAGGTTCCAGAAGAGTGTGATCTGATAGAGGGCTGCTCATTGTCCTCTGGGAGTATGTGACCCAGACCTGCAGTCAAGAGGAATTCCCAGAGAGAGTGAGTGGCACCTGCAGGAAGATGGGAATGTTCATTTCTCCATCCCTACCTGCTATGATGCTAAAAATAATCATGGTCACTCTAGGTTAGGGACCCCTGCTAGTACTGTCTTTCTAAACTGGCATTAGCTAGAAGGAACTGACTTTATATATAATTTATATCTTTTCCACTTCCAAAGAGCAACTGATGTGGTTTAAAGGGAAAGTTGTAAATCTAAAACCTAGGAGGATGGAAAGTCTTGGAAATCAAAAAATCAGGGGAAACATACTCTTTGATGACTTTGTGTAATTGAAGTCACTTACAGATGAGCAGCCAAGTATTATTTTTACAGCTTATATGTTGAGCCCCATCTGTGTTCACATGCTGGCTGGCCAGAATGTCTGTGGCAACTCCACTACTTGGCTTTTCATTTGTCTCTAATTCCTTTTATGGAATTAGTGATTTTTATCTCAAGTTGATATGTTGCTAAAGGATAGGAAGTTTGTTTGTCAAGCTGCCATCTAGAGATGAAGCAGAATATTTTTAAATGGATAGCTTTTCTGTCATTTAAAAATAAGTTTTTACAGTCTGGTCCATATGTAGACAAGTATTAGAAGACCTTGAAGGAGCCTGCTGAACATAGAATCCTAATTACTGAGTAGCAGACTGCATTCCAGGTGTGTGTTTGCTTTCTCAGGACCATCTGACCCACAGTTTCCTTATCTTTAGAACAAAGGGGTAAGTGAGATATGTCCACACTTCTTTAAAATTCTTTTGACTCAGACAATTCTAATCCTAACATGGCTTTTGTTCTAATTCACCAGTGTGCCTGCCTAACACCAACTGTTGAATTTGTTGGTCTCTGACTTCTGTTGTCAGTGAATCAAATGGGTGGTGTATTTTCAATTCGGATCACCCTGTGGATTGCGTTTCAAAGGGAGAGTATTGTGGACATTTTTCCTTGCACATCTTTTAAAATAGACTTACTGTTAACAAAGAGAATTAACTGTGGTAGGTTTTGGGTTCAGGGTGCCCTTTTGCTGTGATAATCCCTGACAGTTGATCACAGATTCCACATCTTGCTGAGTGGTTCTGAACTGTGGTCAGAACCCTGACACTGTTGTATAGGTTTATTGGAGGGCTGCCCCGAACAGAGTGAGAGAGTGGCCAGCTGTGGCATGGAGCATGAAGGTTAGGATTAAGGCTCAGGCTCAGATGAGGCTCAGGATGAAAGAGGAAAAATGTATTCTCATCCAGGCCACTGTACCAGAGGGGGCGGGGAGGGGATTCTAGTTGTGGTTCTTTTTTTTTTTTTTTTTTTTTTTTACTAGTTGTGGTTCTAAGTCTGTGTCTCACAGAGGAAGAGGTGGTTCTTCTCTCTGGCTCAGCGCTCTCTGGTAACACTGAGCTTAATGTGTTGTGGCATGGCCCTGGCCACTGCCCTGGGTGGGGCTTACAGTGGACTTAGTGATATGAAGAGAGCAGAACTTCTTCTAGTGGGTGACTGACAAGTCTGATCTCGCCCTCCATAATGCTGCTTCTGTCATCACTCAACCCAGCTGGGTTGGGGATTGTGCTCAGCAGGGCCCAGTGTGAATGCTGTTTTGTGCCCTGTCTGCAGCCTTTTCTGGCTTACTGCTCTCTTGACTGTCCAGAGGCTAAAGGCCATTGGCTCCCTTGCTGGATAACCCATCCACTTGCATGAGCTGACCTCATGGAGCAGCCTGCAGAAACCCGAGGGTGCTCAGGAAAGCTTTCTCCGGGTGGATGTGACCAGAATGCTGTGGGATATGTGTTGAGAAGGTCCCTGGTGCTTGATGGGTTCTCCACAAGGAGCCTTCGCATTATGTGGCTCACTCTCTAGGGGAATCAATTGGTGATCTGTGAACTGAATAAAAACAATTCTTGTTGCAGAGTTTGTGGTAAGGAAAAGATGTCCCCAATCAAGTACATGGATCATTTTGGGCCTTATGCCCAGGGACTCAACATGCACAAGTCCAGAGAGTATCATTCATACCATAATTATTGCTGGCCCTCATTTGATTCCCTCAGTCATTCTCCATACCTTTTTTGTGAACATTTTTTGGAGGATCCTCCATTAAAATAGGGAGATGGAGCTGGCCGAAGCCAATAATCAAATAGCTCCCATTTCTCTTCCCTCCTCCATATGTTCAAATTGAACAGTTAGAGAATACTTTCTAAATTGCATGTGTTAGGACACCAGGGTGGCTCAGTGGTTGAGTGTCTGCCTTTGGCTTAGGGTGTGATCCTGGGGTCCTGGGATCAAGTCCCACATCAGACTCCCTGCAGGGAGCCTGCTTCTCCCTCTGCTTCTGTCTCTGCCTTTCTCTCTGTGTGTCTCATGAATAAATAAATAAAATCTTAACACATATAATTTATTTTTTTTATCTAAAAAACTGATGAAAGAGGCACTTGATAAGCAACTCCTGCTTACATCTCGGATAAATCTGTCTCACAGAATGGAACAGGGCAGAAAAAAGGTGACTTTCGGGAATACCAGTGTTTCAACAAATTTGATACTAAGGGTGCTTAACAATTCCCATCTGGTTAACATTAGTGCTTAGATGTGTATTAATGGTAAATTACTTAAAATGGCAACTTGAAGACATTAGCTGGTAGGCCTGTTAAGGCTTCTGTCACATTCTGAAGATAATGCATAGACTGGTATAATCAAGACATCTGTAGTAGGGAGATCAGTACTGGTAGGGATAGTGATCATGCTCCATCCAACAAAAAAATTTTCTTTTTAAGATTTATTTATTTTGGAGGGGGTGGGGGGAGGGGGAGAGAGAATGCATGAGCAATAGGGAAAGGGCAGAAGGAGAGGGAGAGGGAATCTCAAGAAGACTCCTAGCTAAGCCTGGACCCTGACGTGGGGCTCTATCTCATGACCTTGAGATCATGACCTGAGCCAAAACCAAGAGTTAGTCACTTAACTCTTGTATTTTTTTACTGAGCCACCCAGCTGTTCCCCAATAAAACAGTTGAAATGAATTATTCCTTCTTTACGTATTGCCATTCACAAGATTTCTCAGGTTCTGTTTAAAATGCTTTATGAAAACTGGTATTTTGTTTTTGTTTTTTTAAAAAGATGTGCATTAAGAGAAAATGATTTGGAATTTCGAAGTGCTCACCACAGAGTTTGGACTCAGCATTTTTATCAGAGATTGGGAATTGAGGTTAAAACAAAGCTGGGAGAGACCACTGATGACAGTATTCAGAAACTAATCCTCTTGAGAGGACATGGTGAAGTGAAGCAGATACTATCTTATTTAACATGACTATATGTTATGTTATGAATTTACATTTTAAAAATCAACTAAAAATGAAGATGACTTGGTTGGACAAACGTGATGCTCTGCTAACAGAGAGGTTAAGGAAAGTTAACCTTACCACGTTTAGCAGATTTAATGTAAGTTAGTGTCCAGTCTCCTGGAGACAACTATTCCCTTTGTGTGCTCCATGTTAGAGATTCTTATGCTAGACTCCATACACTCTATTTTGAGGGATGTTGCCAAGTTGGAAGGTTGCCAGTTGCTAGGGTGGGGAGATATTATGACCAGAGACCTGGAAATTGTGACTTATTAGGAGTGGTTTGAAGAACTAGAGTTTGAAGTCCCGGGAAGTTAAGGGAGACAGAACTGCTATTATAAAACTTTTGCCAGCTTACTACGCAGAAGAGGGAATAGCCTTGTATTGTTTGATCCCTGAGGACAGTCCTCACTGGAGATGAAGATGGGGTGGAGTGGGCAAAATGACCCGGGGAAGGCAGGCATTCCAGTAAGCGAATGAGTCTAGCCATTTCAAGGAGGTGGGAGGATTCATTGAGATGCATCAGAAAATTTTTAGACTTTGATAAGGTTCTATGATTTTGTAAAAACAGCTGATTCCTTCTGGTTCTTTTCAAAAATTGTTTTATTCAGAGAGAGAGAATGGTAGAAGAAAAGTATCCCCTTTCCATGGCGTAGGTCATAGAAAGTATAACAACTGCTGGATTCTGATGAGAGCTGAAAAAACTCTGGAAATGTCGCTTAACATGGCTTTTCTTGTTCCTTATTTTTGCAGATCCTGCCAGGTCTATAGATCCCTTATGCCTTTGTTTGGTTTTGTGTTTTACATTAGTGGGCTAAATAAAAGTGCTTATTATATGCAAAAAAAGATTGCTACTGTTGGTTCCCCCCCCCCCCCCTCCGCCCCCAATAGGCAAGCTAAGCCTTGTGTTCCTCTACTTGGCAGAAATTGTGCTTTTCTGTGGAGGAAATCATAAATCAGGATTGAAGGCAAAAGATATTTTAACCCAAGTCTTCACCCTTTCTCTAAGGAGTAACAATCACTTGGCTACAATAAGCACTGCTTAAAGCTTTTTACCTGTTGGTAAGCTTGTATTTTTGTTGACTCAAATCTTAAGAAGTACAATTTTGGTGAGGGATGGGGTGGGATGGGGGAGCCCCTGTTTCATGTTAATTGTCCTGATCTCTATCTGACTAACCCATGTGTATTTTTTCCTTTAAGCATTTTGAGCACCATTTTACATAAAATTATGAATAACTTAAAAAAATGGCCTTATGCTTGAAAGAGGCTGTGCCGTGGAAAAAATTTTTTTTGTCCACATTAAACTTATATTTAGTGTTGGGATGCCTGGCTGGCTTAGTCGGTGGAGCATGTGACTCTTGATCTTGTGATCATGAATTTGAACTCCACATTGGGTGTAGAGATTACTCAGAACTTTTAAAAAAACCCCAAAACCTTACATTTAATGTTTAGAACTTAAATTTTGAAACTTAAGGTGAATTATGAGTAATGAATATTTTGAAATTAGCGATTAACCCATGGAATAAAACTTCCATTCACTGGAATCCACCTTCCATTCACATGAGGTGAATTATGAATAATGAATATTTTGAAATTAGCAGTTAACCCATGGAATAAAACTGCTTCCAGAATACATCTGTTGCTTTTGGAGTAAAGTATTTTTTGGCATCATACCATGCTGGTTTTGAATCACCTTGTTGTGGTTGATATGCAGGTTTCTGCTGGAGAATGAAAGGTCCAGTATAGGTTTTTGACATGGCTAACTATAAGGTTTCTGACCTACAGATGGCTAATATGGACATTCCTGTGGCCATCTGGGAGTGACAAAGAGTATTAACATTCATTTCTGTATTTAACTGAAAGACAAATACCGAAAGAAATGTTGTTTGATACTTTAATCTTTAACAGTGTTTCCATTCTTTGCCAATGGTAACATTTGTTATCATAGAGTGAAAAACCAGTTTTGGGATATCACCAAACAAGCTATGCTGGCAATACCTAGAACATTGGTACCAGGCTAGCTGTTTTAGGCTTAGCTTGCATGACTAGTTACACAGATTTTGTGAAAGATTTGTAGGAGGTTAGGTTTACAGGAGTTAGGTGTTCAAAATAACGTCTTCTGTTTCTTTCTCCCAAGAATTGAATGTTGTCCACATTAGAATTGTCATTTACTGAAGGAATGGGAAACTTCCATTCTGTCTAGATCTGTGCTGTTTTAGAAGAGTTTTCTTCTTATATGCTACTTTTAGGCAAATACAACCCTAATATCCAGCATTGATCAGGAGAAAGCAAATTGGAAGAATGACTCACAGAATTAAAATTACTAATAAATCATCTAACCTCTCTGCTTCAGATTTCAAACTGGTTACTTCTTAGAATTGTTAGATTGCTGGAGTCTAATAAATTAATGTGTGAGCCTATATGTCTAAGAAAAGTGATTATTTTACATTTGCTGTGGCATATATATGTAGAGGGAGGGGATGAGAGTCTTAAAATCTCAAAGACCCTTTTTAGGCACACCCCCCCCCCCCCCCCCCCCGCCCGCCCTGAGAACTCCACTTTGACCGTATGTTTACTGTCTTGGCCAAGTGGCTTGGATTTTGTTTAATCTCAAAATCTGAAATTGCATCAAGTCATGTTACTTGATAATCCTCCATGACTGACTTCATATGTATTTTAGGAAAAAGAAAAAGGAGATTGCTTTAGAAATATCATAGCTTGAGTTATTTTTAAGTTAATGAAGGAAAATGTTTTCTCCTCTTGCTGAGCTTTTTCGTGTCAAACTTAAGTTTTGAGGGGTAACGTCATGGTAACAATACCTTTACAAGTAAGGGAATATAAGGAAACACAAGGAAAGGGAATAATCTGAAAAACTGTGAAGGTGGTTACCACGTATCTAAAAAGTCTATAGAATGATACTTTATATAGATTTTTACATGGGCGTATTTGCTACTTACAAGAGCTCTTTCTTTTGAATACTCATGTTATTTTTACAGTTAGGTCAGTTCACAAAGAGTTTCCAACACTGTGGACATATTACATTTTGTTTAAGTGCTAAATGCTCCCCTATCGGTTTTATATGAAAAATGAGTAATGCAAATTTATTGGGAACAAACCTGGAATTACTGGAATGTGAACTGCCTTCTTATATTTCCAAGTGCTCTGGAAAGTTCTCCTTCTCTACTGATTTCCATAGAGATTCTTTAATTTTGTTTTCTAATAATCCTGTGCAGTAAGAATCACTCAGTTATTTAAGGGGGCTCCATTTTTACATGAATTCCTTTACTTCTTGGGAGTCTTTTTTTTTTTTTTTCCATCAACCTGGCCTTACCATGCTCCATATGACTTTGGGTATTTGTGTACAATTTATACATTGATGGAATTTTCATAATGCAGTGGGTATGTTTGAGTGAAAGTTGGCCCTTGAAATATATTGGAATAAAATTATTAGGCATTTTATATTTTACAAATGCTTATCTAGCATGTTTATGTACTCTGTTTCTCATAGATTTATTTTCTCTAAACACTTTTGTGGTGTTTCCAAGATTATTTGGTGTTTAGAACCAATAACTGATTTTTTAAATGAACCGGGCTATTTCTAGTAATTAGAACCTACAACCAAGAATTGGGAGTGTTTATTTTCAGTTGATTTCTCTCTTTCCCAGAATGGGAGCAGTACAGAAAAGTGGGAGTATGTGTAATGATATAGAATATTACATGTTATGTCTTACATACTATCCTATGTGGGTCAAGAACTATCTTACTGCCTCCAACCGCCAAACATAAACACCACACAAACACAAACATACTGCTTAGACTTAAGTAAGACCTATGAATTGTAGAGGTGTTTCATCTTCTGCAAAATATAAATGTAAAGGAGCACGTATAAAGTGCACTGTGTGGCCTCATAGGAAGCTGTGTTATTGTAAAATCTTATTAGCATCACCAGAGGTAATAGGGTTAAGCGGATTAAACTTGCCATTAACCTATTTTGCTGAATATAACTCGTAGCCATAATGATGACTTTTAAGCATCTACAAGTATGTATGAAATCTTATTGCTCCTAAATACTAGTAACACTTTGTATTAGCTTAATTTTAGTTTTTTTTTTAATTAAACACGTTTTTCTAACTATAAGATTTTCTCATGATTCCTGAGGTTTGAGGAATGTGATGGTTCAAGGGAGGGAAAAAAAAAAAAAAAGCCAACCCAATAATACAGTACCAGAACTCTCTGTTATTTTAAAATTGGATCACAGGGATACCTATGGTATTTGAAAACCTAATTACAGTTATACCTCACAGCATAATTATAAGCTCCTTTCCTTCCAGACATGAAAATTAAATGGTGAAATTTCCGTGCACACACACATAGCACCAGTGTGGAACAGACGCTGCCATTTCCCTACACGAAAAATAAATGTAACTGGGCTAAGTTGACATTCTCTAGAGAGGACACATAGGCTAGGAGATAGTAAAGTTGTTTATTCCTCCTCCTCAGAAAACAAAGCACAAAAACTGTCATTTAAACTAGAATGTTGAACAAAAGCGGCCGAGGCTTCCCTTAATGATAAAGTCTGTGTGATCTTCTTATCTACCAAGAGAATTTGTATTGACATGACCAGTAAATATTACACATGGAAAGTTCTATGTATTTGAATGATTTCAAAGTTTGTAGTCAGAAGTCTGTTCTTGTGTAAAATGTATTTATTTTTAGTCTTTGAGAGTCCAATATTACCCCCTCGATTCACAAGTATCTGTTCAGTTATCTTGCATTTTAAGTTCAACTTATTGGCTGTTTTAGATCTTGACTGAAAAACTGGAGGGGAATAAAAAGATTTCCCTGGGAGAGGAGTTCACAAAACCTCAGGGATGAATTAAATGCACAGGAAGGTTGTTTGTTTTGGTGGTTTGGATTTTGTGTTCTTTGCTGCCAAAAGATTTGTCAGTTTGGGTTTTGATAGTTAAGTTAGTTTAGAGTGGTATTATTCTTGAGAGTGACTTACAGAGGGTAGATGAAAGGAAACAGTCCGGTTTAACACATGATCCTTATCCAATGTATGCTATGGATTACTCACACATATTAGCTGTTCCTTAAGCAGATTTGATTGGTCTATGCTTGGAAGTAATACTAACAGATAACCATTGGAAGGGGTGTGGGGGTGTGGGGAGCTCTTTTAGGAGCTGAGCTGAGCTGAGTACGATGTGAGTGTTTTACTTACCTCCAGTTAGTCAGATGGCATGGGCTCTGGTACCTCCATTGAGAACTAGGTATTGAGGTTCATAGGCATCAGGCAATTTGAATGCACACAAAATCAGTAACCAAATCCAGCCCTCCTGAGCCAAAGCCAAATAACCTAACCATTTGTCTTAAGAGAACCACTCTAGATTCACTTTAGTGCCCTTAAAAACCAACTTGATATCCTATGCACTAAACCCTTTTTTTTTTTTTTTAAATAATAAGTAAAACTGGGAAATGGAAATTTATAGTCACCTCATCAGGAAGAAGTAATTATTACTAGATTTGGTATTTTGAACTTCAGTTCTTTATTTGTGGATAAACCACCATTTTTCTTTAATGCAGAACTCTAATGGCTTTTCATCTCCCTCAGGAGGAAATCCCATTCAGTCTTTAGAGTGACCCAAAACTCCTGCATAGTAATTTTCCACACCCAGCTTCTCTGACTTCACTGACCTCTCTTCCTGCCCCTCCCCACCTTGTTTATTTTGCTGCAGCCACAATGGCCTCTCTTCAGTTCTTCTAATTCTGCAAGCATACTCCTGCCCCAGGGCATTTGCACTTTTCATTCCTTCTGCTTGGAATGCTTTCTCCCAGAGAATTGCATGTCTCCCTCATTTTCTTCAGGACATTTTCTGAGGCACATGTCAATTCAGCTTTCCCTGACCGGCCTATATAAATAATGTTCCTCCTTTCTGAGCTCCCTCTTTCCTCCCTCTGCTTTATTCTTTCCGTGGTACTATCGTTGCTATCTCTTGTATTTTCACTTGTTTATTTGCTGTTTCTAGGCTGGAACTTTGTTTCGTTTATTGCTTTATGTCCAGCAACTAGACAAGTGTCTGGTACACAGAAGATGCTTCATAAATATTTGTTGAGTAAAAGAAAATAAGTGAAAGCATATGTGTGTGAACATATACACACACCTGTGGACACACATACATGCACATGCTTTTATGGGGTATTATGCTGCCTGCTTAGCCTTAGGACTAGAATCCCATTATATGCCTATTTGGTAATTTTTAAAATTTAAATAAAATTAAAATTTAAATCTCAGTTTGTCCTTTAAGTGATAATTGACTTTGATTTTATTTTGTCCTTCACCTTTAATTTACAGAATCAATTTGTTGGTAAATCCTATTCGGTTTCCTTTTCTTCTGCTTTAAGTATCAGTATTCCTTACTCCTATTACTAGCAACTAAACCACTCTTTTTTAGAAGTCCCAACTGTGTATTGCTTTTAGAAATAGCAAAGGAAATGGGCTTTTTAAGATTGCTGAAACCAGATTTCATTCTTATTCTACTAGCTTCAGCTCTTGTGCTCTCAGGCAAGTTAGCTTCTGAGCCATAGTTTTGTTGATTATAAAGGTGGGTATAATAATATTCATCAGAATTATTTGCAGTTTTGATCAAAATAACTCCTGTAAAAGCAGCGCCAGTTCATTATCATACTCTGAAAAATCCAGGTAGATTGGACTCCTTGGGTCAGTTTTTTCTACCTCAGAACATAAATGGATGTAATGGGCATCATTCTAAAGATACCCCTCTAGGATGCCTGTCTTCTGGTTGTTCAATCAAACATTAATCTCTGTACTGCTCTGAAGGAGCTTTGCAGATGGAATTAAGGTCAGTAATCTGCTGACCTTAAGATAGGGAGGGTAGCCTCGATTATCCAGGTGGGCCCGAGGTAAGTAAGTAATAAGCCTTTAAAAGCCCAAGATTTAGAGAGATGGGGCAGAGGGGGAGGCAAAAGGAAGGCAGAGAGATTAGAGTGGGGAACTCACTCACCATTGCTGACTTTGAAAGAGGTTGCAAGCCATGTCTGTAGACCAACCCTTAGCCCACAGCCAGCAAGAGAATGGGGAACCTCAGTCTCACAGCCACATGGGATTAATGCTGCCAACAATCTGAATGAGCTCATCGGCAGAAACTCCAGAGAGGAACACAGCCCTACCGCCACGTTGATTTCTGCCTGTGAAACCTGGAGCAGGGACCCAGCTGTGCCCAGACTCCTGACCCAGTGAAGCTGTGAGATAACAAATAAGTGGTATTTTCGGCAGCCAAGTCTGTGGTCATCTGTTGTGGCAGCAACGGAAAACTAATCCAGGGAGTTTGAGAAATAAGACCAATGTTGGAAGGGCTTTTGGGCATAGCTGGTGGAAAAGATATTTAATGACCGCCTGCCGATTCTGAATGAATGTTGCCTCATAGGGCATTCTCCTTTTCAGGAGTTTATCTGCTGGCAAGCCTGGGAAACTTCCATGGAATCAGTGAATGCATCCTTTCCCTTGATCACCACTGGAGATAGAGGGATGCTGATGTGTTTTAATAGTCTAACTCTCCTTGGTCAGCAGCTTTTTCATCTCTGTTTCCTCTTGACAAATGAACTACGTGTTCTTAGATTAAAATTGATCTTCTACACTTGATGCCCAGTTTTTCAGGAAGTAAGTTTGGCTTCTGGCTGAAATTTAGAAAGTAGACCTTAGGAATATTCTTGGAGATCTTCTGGAATTCTTGTGTTCAGGACTACCTTCTCTCTCTCTCTCTCTCTCTCTCTCTCTCTCTCTTTTTTTAAGTTTTATTTTTAAGTAATCTCTGCACCCTACAAGAGGCTCAAGCTTACAATCTTGAGAGCAAGAATTGCATACTCTACATACTGAGCCAGATTGGTGCCCCAAGGAACAGATTTATTAGATGTCTTTCTTGCCATGCCCATCACCCTTCTTTGTCCACTCCCAATATTTTCAGTCACTTCATGGAAGTAAAGTTTGGGTCTAGAAGAAGAGAAAAAAAATTGCATGTTGTGGATGGCTAGACCATTATAGCTTCCCTCTCCAGCTTGAGGACTCCTGCAGCCCTCAGAACATAGGATTCCCATTTGTTCTTTGATAATATCATGCATTAGTGCATGCCTGGGCCTTTGCGGCAGCTCTCGAATATTCAGGTCTGCACCTACCATACCTTTTGCTTTTTGATAACATACATGCAAAATGTTTTTACAGATACTAGCTTCATCCATATATTGATTTTTTAAGATTTTGTTTGACAGAGTGAGCATAAGCAGGAGGAGTGGCAGGCAGAGGGAGAGGGAGAAGCAGGCTCCCTGCTGAGCAGGGACCTAGATGTGGGACTCAATCCCAGGACCCTGGATCATGACCTGAGCTGAATGCAGATGCTTTTAACCGACTGAGCCACCCAGGCGCCTGCTTTTTTTTTTTTTTTTTTTTAAACTTAATTCTTAAAACTCTTAAGTCACCAAAGCAGTCTGTGTTCATTGTCATTCACATAATACTGTAGTATTAAAAAATGAAAGTCTTCTCTTTTCCCATTTCTCATGGTCTGTAATTAACATAAATTAGAAATGGCTTGACTATCCTCCCAGACATGACAATGGTCATACACACATATGTATATCCAGAAATTTTTGTTTATGAGAAACTTGTTTATGAAAAACTTTCATACTGGCTTTTTCTTTTTTTTAGCAGCTTTTTTCCCCTCTCCTTTTATAATGACAACATAGTGTTCTGGGAGGGTGTATTCTGCTTGTTTACATTTAAATGGTTTCCAATTACTCATAACCTCTAAATGTTGCAATAAGCATCTAGGTACATAGATCACTTTTTTGTAGTTTTACAAGTGAAGTTGCTAGGCAATGTGTATTTAAATGTTGACAGATGCTGCTGAACTGTTGTTCAGTAAAGTATATCAATTTGCACTCTCTCCTGTGATTTTCCGGATTCTCTGAATGACACTCAGGAAACTCTTAACTGGTAGTTGGTTGCAAGGAGAAGAACTGGGTGTCTGGGCATAGGTAGAGGGAGGGAGACTGAGTTTTGAGAATAGCTCCTTGGTACCTTTTAAAATTTTGTGCCATGGGCTTGTGTTATCTATGAGAACAACAGGAGCAACACTGTGAGACTTCCTGTTTTCCCACACCTTTGCGAATATTATGTTGTAGGCTATATGGTACATGAAATAAAAGGTCTCATTTTGATTTATGTTTCTTTGATTTTTAGAAAGGTTGCTTTAGCTTCATTTTATTAAATTTTAAAAAAATCTAAAAAAGTTACAAAGGCATTCTTGCTGTAAAAGTAAGTAACTCAGACATTGAAGATGAAGCTTTCACATGTCGTTTTGTTTTGTGTGTTTTTCTTTTAAACATAAAGGAACTCAGGGAATATGCAGACACCAAAAGTTCAGGCACTGGGCAAGCAGGTCATGAACACTGGCTTTCTTCCTTCCCTTATTATAAGCTTTTGCTGTGTGAGACTTTGAGAATTTGCTCAACTTTGAACTTTTGATCTCCTTCCTTCTTCAAAACTCGAGATAATGTATACAGTCCTCTGCATATAAGGACAAAGAATGAGTGTACTTTTTATCTTCAAAATCATAACTAAGGATATTTGAAGAGAAGTCAAGTGTGTAGTTTAAAAATCGCCTTAACATTCACATGGCTCATTGCACAAAAATATAATTTTCTGAACTTATTACATTATGATTTATGAAGTCTGGTTCTGTTTTTTTCTTTTCTTTCCATGAAAGAAAAATCTATTCCAGGTTTTTTCTAGGAGTTGAGTATCAGAGAGATGAAGAAACTGTAATGGTAAATTTTTGCAGGGCTAACTTTTCCCTTTTGTACTAATCAGGCTTTTACTTTCTTCCCCAAGTCTCTCAACTCTTTCACTGATGTGTGTCTGTCCTCTGATGTTTTTATACAGATGAGACTTCCAAGTTCCTGCCAGAAAAATTCTAGGAAAATCCTTCTTATCTTGCGTTCTAGGTCTGTCCCTCTTCCTGTTCTGCTCTTTGCTCCTGTGATGTCTCTTCTTTGTTCTCCCGAGCCACCAGCACCTAAAGTCTCCTTACCAAGGCCACCCCCAACCCCACCAGCACCCCAGAACCTTGTCTTCCTGTCTCCCACCAAGACTGCCCTGTGACCTCTGCCTCTAGGCTGTCGGGCACTGGCAGGCAAACTGATGAATCATTGCTCTCTCCATCAGACTCTTAGATAACAATCCTTTGGTTATTCATCTCCTGCTGACTTCCTATCCCATTTCCTTCCATGACTGTTACAATATTTTTTCCATAATTTCCAAGTCTCAAGTCTGTAGTCCCTACTTGCTCTCTAAGGATGACATTGTTGTCTTCTTTTATTGAAAAGATCTAGGTTGGGGTCACAAACTCTGCTGCCAAGAGGAGCCATTGAAATTCCTGAAATGAGTGTGACGTGGGCAGGGACTGTGGTGGACTACAGGGTGCCAGCCACGCCTCAGGTGTGGGCAGCAGCGGTGGTGGTTTACAGAAGCTTGGGCCTGGCATTGCCCATCTTGTTTTTTCCAGGAAAATCAAGTCTCTGGTTTTCTAGGTGAAATCTCTACAAGTTTAAATCACATTTTTTGAAACTCTGTGTAGGCCAAAAAAAACAATCTGACAGTTAGTCATCTTGATTTTCAAGCTTCTTTCTTTTTTTACCTTAATGTTGTCTCGGTATTTTCAGAGACACTGAAACAGATATTTTCACTGCCTTCTTTTTTTTTTTTTTTGTCTTCAGGGTCACTCCTTTTCTTTCTTGTCTCAGGTGTTTTTACTTGTTTCCTCCCTATTCCCTTTTATTTGCATAAAAATATTTGGACTGTCCTTTCCTAAAAAACAAAAAACCAAAAAAAAAAAAAAATAACAAAAAACAGAAAACAAAACAAAACAAAAAAACCAAAAACGGATGTAGTAGTGCCTGTTCATCCACAGGGAATATATTCCAAGACTGCAAGTAGATGCCTGAAACCATGATAGTGTGAACCCTGTATATATAACTTTTTTTCATATGCATACATACCTATGGTTAAAGTTTAATTTATAAGTTAGGCCCAGTATGAAATTAACAATAATAACTAATAATTGGAGTGCCTGGATGGCTCAGTCAGTTAAATGTCAGTCGGGTAATTTCAGCTCCGGTCAAGATCTCCGGGTCATGAGATCGAGCCCTGAGTCTGAATTGGGCTCTGTGCTCAGTGGGGAGTCTGCTTGAGATTCTCCCTCTCCCTCTGCCCCTTCTTCCATTGCTCCTGAATGTGCATGTATGAATGCTCACAGTCTCTCTCTCTCTCTCTCTCAAAAACAACAACAACAACAACAAAAAAACAAAAAAAAACACACAAAAAAACCAAAAAAAACCCAGGACAATTCCAACAATATGCTGTAATAAAAGTTATGTGACTGTGGTCACATAAGTATAAGATACTTATTCACCCTTCTTGTGATGATGTGCTTCTGCCTATATCCCCTCTTTTCTTTATTCTTTTATGTTGAATTTTAAATAAGGGGTCTACATTCATTGCCTTTACTTCTTCACTCATTCCTTTAACTTCCAGTCTGTCTTTTGTCTTTGTGACTCCTGGAAAACTCTTCCGTGCTTTGAATCCTGATTTGTCCTAACCTGCACAGTCTTCTCTGAACACTACTTCCACATCCGTTTGCCCTTGCTTCATCCTACACATACTACTTCTCCAAGATTCCCTCACTGGCCCTCTCTTCATACTCTTCCTGTTGGTTATGGTCTTCTGTGTATGTGCTGCTGGGAGATCAAGTCAACATATACAGATGAAATTCATTGTGTTACCTCTCTTCCAACCCTAGCTTTTTGAATCAACTTACAGTTTTGTTAATGGTGCCACTGTTTTTTCCAGACATTTAAGATTCCAAACTCTGCAGCTAACTTTGAGTTTTCACTTCTCATTTCAGTGACCAAGTATATTTTATCCATCCATAATATAGCTAGTATTCGTAGCTTTCTTTCTTCTTGACTTAGAGGTCCTTGACTTCTGAATTGCTTTCCCTTCACCTTCATGCATCCATGTTAATTTATATAAAACACAGCTCTGACTGTACCATTCATTGGTTCAGAAAACCTCAACACTTCTCAGTTACTTACCAAATCTAGTCCAGTCTCCTTACCATTACTTATCAAGGACTTTTAGGATCTAGCCCAACTGATTGTTCTAGCTTCCTTTCTCATTGTCCCTTCATGCATCCTATATTTTAGAGCTACTACTGTTGGCTAAATACTCCCACACTTCAGCCCACATGCTCCTGTTTCTTTTATTTGAAATTCTTTATGCTTCTCCCAACCCTTCCTCTGACGTGTTGAAATCCTATACATTGTCCAGTCTTTCATCTTCATATTATTTCCCTCTTGAACAGCTCCCCTTATTTACCTTTATCTGAGTTATTTTTCCCTCCTGGTTTTCTCCTAGCATTTCATTTGACCTCTCATGTGACACTTACCATTATATTGTATTATATTACATTATAGATCACTAGTAAACCTCTCTTCTGTCCTAATGGACTGTATAAACTCTTTTTCCAGAGACTGTGCCCTATTCCTAATTTTTTACCCCCCCCCCCCCCCCCCAGCATAGGGCCCAGTGATAGGCACTGAATACATACTTTAAGTGAAAACCCTCGGGGCACTTGGATGGGCTCAGTCAGTTAAGCATCTGTCTTTGGTTCAGGTCATGATTTCAGGGTCCTAGGATCAAACTCCACATTGGGCTCCCTGCTCAGCAGGGAATCTGCTTCTCCCTCTTCCTCCCCACCACTCATGCTCTCTCTTCCTTGCACTCTCTTTCTCTCTCTCAAATAAAATAAAATCTTAAAAACCCTCTCAGGTTATTAATAATTAAAACATAAAACCATTGGATTTCCCCCCCCTTAAAACCCAGAAGATTAGAATTCATGAGGTTGCTGGTGCTTAATGCCATATTTTGCACATGGTAGGCTCTTAGTCTAAGGAAAAGAAATCTGTCTCTCCCTTGAATGCTTTTTAAACAGTCAAGAAGGTTAGTTCTGTGACTGTTCAAGGACAGCTGATTCTCCTGCTGTTTGCAAAATATGGATGATAGATGATCACACAGCAAGGGTAGTTTTTGTTATGAAGTGCCATTATAAACGGAAATTGTCAAGAACACAAGGCAAAAAGTCTTTAGGGTAAAACTCAATTTAGAATTGTCACTTAGTGGGGGTATAAGTGGTACCTCAAAAAGTTGAGCTTTAGTTTTGAGAGGGAGATTTTCACTTTTAGTTAGGGATAATAATTTAAAAATAATAATGACAACTATTTTGGGGGGGGAGCACTTACTGTTGCCAAGCTTTTTCTCTGAATTTATCTTGCTGAATTCTCACGCAGTAGGTGTGGAGTGTGTTATGTTCATTTTATGGATAAGGACCCTGAAGCACAGGAGTTAAGGAGTGATTAAAGACCCACAGCTGGAGAGTGGTGGGGCTGGGATTCACCTCAACCTGCTTGTTTTAGAGCCCACTCTAATCTCTCTATTCTATCAGGGGAGTTGAAAAGGAAGGCCTGGAACATTTGTTACCTCTGCCTGTTCCCGTGACCTAAATACTACTTTATTAGCCCAGGCTCCAACTTCTTTTCCTGCCCCAAAGATAATTTTATAGCATCCTTAAAACTTGTCTATGTTTGTTTTCCATTTTACCGAATGCCAGCAGAATAGAAAAGCATCCTGGCTTTGTTCAGTGCACCGTGGGATATCTATTGTCCATCAATAAGCAGCAAGAAAAAGTTTAGCCACCTGAATTTTAAAAGACTAAAACATATTAAATTCTACCTGCCAATGCAGCCAGACCATGGGATACTCTGAAGGACAAACAATCCAGTTTCTTCAACTTAGTAATTCGCAAGGAGAAAGAAAAGAGATGAAGGGGGAAATCTATAGATTAAAAAATTATTTAAAAATTTTTTTAAAAGTAATTTATTTGAGAGGGGGGGAGAGAGAGAAGAAGCAGCAGCAGCAAGGGGAGGGGCAGAAGGAGAGGGAGAAGCAGACTCTCTGTTGAGGAGGGGAGGCGTCTAGTTAAAAAAACTTTTAAAGTTTTTTAACTGGGATGCCTGGGTAGTTCAGCAGTTGAGCGTCTGCCTTTTGGCTCAGGGCGTGATCCTGGAGTCCTGGGATCGAGTCCCACATCGGGCTCTCTGCATGGAACCTGCTTCTCCCTCTGCCTGTGTCTCTGCCTCTCTCTCTCTCTCTCTCTCTCTCTCTCTCTGTCTCTCATGAATAAATAAAATCCTAAAAAGAAAATTCTTAACAGAGCTATCAGCCAAACACAGTGGTAAACCCTGATGAGATCCTAATGCAAACAAACAAATGGTTTTTTAAAATATGACTGTTACAAGACCATTGGAAATGTGATCATTGATTGACTGGAAATGTGATGGTATTGAGATAGAAATTCGTCTTCCTAACAATAAGAATTATTACTAATTTTAGGATAATAGTTTTACAGTTACATTATCTTTTAGAGACATACTGAAATATTCATTCAGAAATATCATTTCTGACAATTGCTTCAAGGTAATATGGGGATATGGATAGGAGAGAATATAAATGGAACAAGACTAGCCATAAGGAGTGATTATTGAAGTTGGTGTTGGGGGCATGGCATTCATTGTGTTAATCCACTTATGTTTGTATACCTTTAACATTTTCCATAATAACTTTTGGGGAAAAAAAAAGCTGGTAAATTCAACTTAGGGTATGAGTTTTAAGTCTGAGAGGGTTGTTTAGCCTCCATGAGGTTTTATCCTGGCTCAGTATTCAGACCAAGTAGATATGATAAGGGTAATGAGACCCAAGATAAAGTTTATAACCCTTTATCATGGAGAAATTCCACATTATAAGAAATTTTAATGGCATTGGAAACATAGTAAACTTTGCCTTCATCTAGCTTGTGTTTCCCTCTGGGAGAAGACCTTGAGCAGATCCACAGTTGTCTCAAAATGCCAAAGCCCATCTTTATATCATGACAGAGGGCCATTGGGGTCTAATGGGAAAGAGCAATCATCAACATTGGCAGGTTTAGTTAAGCAAAATGTAGCAAAAGTAGCATCAGAAGTTATTTCTTTCTGTTTTCTCAGTCTTAGGGAGGTTTGGTTCTTAGTCTCAGAAAGCACTTTTACATTCTTATTAGTTGACTATATAAAATCAAGGTTCATAGGGATAAAGTACTTTTTCTAGTAATGACATATGTTGTATATGACAGGTTAATCGTAACTTGATTATGCTTATTCTCTCATTTCTATAGAGTATAAGGCTGCTGATACTATGTCTTTCTTTACCAAGCTCATCTTTTGCAACCTCTTAACATATGTAAGAGTAAGGGATGATGGCAGAAGGGCCTTATTTTGCTTTGCAAGTAGGTGTGATGCTCAGATGTTCTGACATCACTGATGGCATGGATACATGGTTGGTCCCTCAGCCGTGTAGCCTTTGCCTTGCCAGCTGTTAGCATGCCACAATTCCTCAGCCTGCTCATTCCACTCTCTATTGGACCTCTCTCCTCTCTGACTCTTCCTTCCTTCCCAGAGTTCTTTAATGGCTTTGCTCTCACCACATGTTCTGTTAATGCTGGTGCCCTGCCTATCCATCTTTAGGTATTCTCCCCCAGTGTGCTTATCAAAACTTCTCTTGTCAGCAACCACTTGTAAACTGGTGAAGCTCAGCCGTGAGTGAGCCCAGGCTCTTTCCTGAACTTTCCAGACCTGTTTTTCCAATTACCTTGCATGCATTCACCCTTTGGTTTCAGGGCATTTTAATCTCAGTGGATCAGAGTTTAATTATCATTGTGCCCCCACCCCCAACACATGAACTTTGTTTCTATTCTCTTCTGAATTTGCTGTCACCACAAGTCAGAAACCATCGTGTCATCATTGACTTCTGCTCCTTCATGACTGATGAGTTTCCTAAATGTTTTTCTCAGCTTTCGCCTCCCTCCCCTGTCTCTGCGGAGTTCAAACCTTCAGGAACCATTGCTGCACCCTGCTCCAAATTCATTCCAGACAGTGCCTCCAGAAAGAGCTTTTTGAAATGCAAATGTGATTGGTTTTCTCCTGCTTAAAAACCTTCTGCAATAGTCTAAACTTTTGAGCAGGGTACTACTGTCATTAAATTTGTGAGCATCTCCTCCAGTATATATATTTGTATTATAAATAACATACCCATAATTGCACTAATGTATTACATATTGTAAACACAAAAATAGGAATTAAAAGGACACAAAAATAATGTTTTAAAAATAATTTTATATTTAGTAATATTCAGCCCTTTAATTTTTGACATTTTTTTGGAGTCCATGGTAATTTTAGTGAATATAGTATGATTGTATTTGCTTCCTTATTTTTAAAAATCTATTTCCATTTGGGAAACACTAATGTTAAGGTCTGTAAGTTCAGTTTATTTATATACTTATTTTTTTCAGTTATTATCATTGAAAAAGTTAAAGTATGTGCAAATCCAAATGGGCGACATGCAGGGTTCACTGCTTGTTCATCGTTATCCACCAACTGCACAAAGGTTCAGTTGAAATCAGTCAGTGAATTGTAATCTAGTATAACATTGGAGTAAGAACAGACCTTCCTGTCTTGTTTATTTACTAGATTGGATAATTTGCTTAATCTCTCTGTTTCAGTTTCTGTATCTGTGAAGTGGGATAATTATTATAGTCTCTTCATCAGGGATAGTGCTGAAGATTGAGTGATTAATGCATGTTGAGCACTGAAAATAGTGCCTGATTCATAAACAGCAAACCCTCAATAAATAATAGCTATTATTTTCCTCTTTAAGAAAGAAGTTCAGTCATTTCTTTAAGAAAGAATGTGAACATGCTGCATTTCCCTACTTTTAATAGGACTTCAAAAACTAAAACTCTTAATTTTGTAAATTTTAAAGCAGATTAGAAAATTCTGTGCTTAAAGAGTACAGATATGAGAGGTTTTATGGATGTGACATTATTTGAGGAAATAATGACATGATGGAAATATTTTCAAACTTCTATTTTCAAAATATTTCAGAAAACTTTCTCACTGTGACAATGTAATCTTTAGAGGAACACGGGCTGCTGTACGGTTGTGCAGTTTGATCAAGTATAGGTGTCAGATTCATGAGTTTATGCTCCCTTGTGCTTACATTATTGTTGTTTTCATCTATCACTGGTTCCTGTCAACTACTTGTCCATTTCATGGGAGTCACTTTGGTGGTTAAATTATAATGATAACATCATCCATCCATTCACTTATGTGGACACATATAAACTAATACTTTGCAGTCATTGGAAGGACACAAGGAATGGAGGATGCCTCATGGCAGTGGAGCTTCCAGGCTTCCTTCAGAGACTTCTTTTGTGTGACTAGCTGCCATTGGGACTGAGAGGATCATTGGCAATCCATTCATGAAATACTAGTAAAATTTGGTCTTCCTTTCTTCTTTAGAAATAGAGACTTTGGTATTATCTACCATGCAGTGTAAACAGTTGGCATGGCTGACCGACCATGTCTTCTGATCCAACTGCTGAGGATGCCATGTTGGGTCACCACTCTATTTTGAACTCACTGCTCCTCAGTCTAGAAAACTCTTCTCCTTATACGTTTCTCCTCATCTCAGTTATTCGTATGCTGATTGATTTTATATATGTTTTATATAGGGATAGAATATAGGTATTTTGAATTTTGTTTTCACTTGAATGCGTATCAAACTATTTTGTTTCTGCAAGGCCTTCAATATGACAATCTGGATGCTTTCCTTATTTTGTTGCTTTGACATGCCAAGATGAATTAAACCATTCATCATTCCTCTAACTGGATATTCACTTATTTCCAGTTAATTATTTAGGATTCTGTCATAAATACCTTTTTGCATATTATTTTTTGCTTTAGGCACATTATTTCCTGCAGATAAATTCAGTGGAGGAATTATATTAACTCTTAGTCTAATAGAGCCTAAATGCTTTCCTAAAAGATTCACATGAAATATAGTGCTACTAACAGTGAAAGACCAGTAATTTCACTAGAACATTGAAACTGTTAGGGATTTTTGTTTTGGGGTATGTAAAATGGTAACTCAGGGCTGCTAAATATGCATTTTTTTTTTTTTTTTTACCATTGCAAATAAAATTTTCCCCATGTTTTTAGTTATGTATTTTTTTTCTTCTGTGAGCCTGGGGTTTGGATTTGTTTTTCTTAACCATATAAACACTTTGGGGTACCTGGGTGAGCAGTTGGTTGAGTGAGTTTTGGTTTCTACTCTGGTCATGGTGTTGGGGTCAAAGGATCGAGCCCTGCTTCAGGCTCTGTGCTCAGCAAGGAGTCTGCCTGACATTCTCTCCCTCTTCCCTTCTCCCTGCACACACATGTACACACGTGTACTATTTCTCAAATCTTTAAAAAAATATATAAACTTAAGTTTGTATTTTACATAGTACATAATAATCATTTCCTTTATCCAATATAGAGTTTCTATTACCTTCTTTAATAGAAAAGATGGCTATAATATTATTTTTCCCATTTGTTGGATGGGAAGCTTAGGTTAAATAACATGGTTGTATAGCAAAAAATTTATGGACTTGGAATATTAAAACCCAGGCTTATCTGTACCATATTCTATAACCTTAGTCATCATGCTCTGCTCCCTTTGGCAAAATAATCTTTTGTGAAATTATAAAATACAGATAAGCAAAAAGGAAAATAAAACCACATTCATCTGAAATTTCACTTTATCCCTAATTTAAGATGTGGACTGGTAGACAGCTGTAGGCTCACTGATGAAGAAGAAAGTGTTCAAAACAATAGATTTTTTTTTTTTACCTTATGTATATATTTACAAAAAGAGAATCAATTAATGTATCATGTATGTCCTTCTGTGTTATTAACCATGGTACTCACCTCAGCAACTTTAGCCTGCTTAATAGTCTAATGGATAGACCTCAGTGTCACTATTGTTAGATGTTTAAATTTCTATTTTTTTTCTTATAAATATCATTGTGAAAACTACATATATAAATCATTTGCTCATTTGTCCAATTGTTTAACTTAATTGATATGGAATGCTGGTCAAAGGCAATTAGATTTTTAGGGCTTTTGATGATCATTGCCAGTGCCATTCTTACCCTTGAAGAAAGCATCTTCTGGTTTGGTCCTGTTAAAATAAGAAAGGGGTAAGAGAAGAGAGAGAAAGAATTCTTTCTTTCTTTCTTCCTTTCCTTCCTTTCCTTCCTTCCTCTTTTTTTTTTTTAGTAATTTCTTATAATTCATTAGCTTAATTCTTAGGAAATAAGTCAGTCAACCCACATGCATTTCTTTCTAAAACACATGATGCAGAGATCATGGTCCTAGGCTGACAGTGAAAATAAATTCTATGTGGGACAATTTCAGGGAAACAATACTTGCTGTTCTTCTGGGCTAGCAATAATATAGTTCATAATAGGCCAACCCACTTTCCAGAGCTATGATGAACTTGGGTATGTTGGTTCACAGAGTTCTGCCATGATAAAGTTTTATGTACCAGTGGACTGAAGTCATTGTTTGTATTCCAACAATTATTATACAAATTTCACATTAGTTCAGAACGCTCTTTTAGAATGCTTGTGGGATCAGAGTGGTTTGGCTTCATGTTTTTTGAGTGATATTTGCAGTAACACAATAGCTAATATTGGAGGTAGAAGTATTTTGTTCTACAAGATTTCTTGGTTATGAAGGCCAAGATTTCTGGGCTGGTACAGTTGTCTCTCCTGTACTTTCTTTTCTTTTCTTTTTTTTTTTTTTTTTAAGATTTTATTTATTTATTCATGAAAGACAGACAAAGAGAAAGAGAGAGGCAGAGACACAGGCAGAGGGAGAAGCAGGCTCCATGCAGGGAGCCCGACATGGGACTCGATCCCAGGTCTTCAGGATCATGCTCTGGGCTGCAGGCGGTGCTAAACTGCTGAGCTACCCAGGGTCCCTCTCCTATACTTTTAATAGGGATAGAACATATTTCAGAAAAGTTATAGAATATTTTTCCCCTCTGAGGACATGACTATAGTCAGCAATCTCTGATTTCTACAAAACTATGACTGTGCTCCAAGAAATGTGTAAATAACAGGAATGTCTAAAGTTCTTGCCCAAAATTTAATTGAAATCAACTGTTTAAAATATATTTTTGGTAAATTTTACATTGTAGCTCATAATATTTGTTATATAAAGTTTGAATACATTGTTCTATAAAATTTTCACAATAGCCTATGAAGTATTTGCCACAAAGGAAATTGGTGCGTTAGGAAACTGAGCCAAGTTTACCCCTCCCCCAACCCCACTGTCCTATGTCACACACAACTGTGCATGTTTATTTTTATATAAAACTTTACAGTCAGCCTTAATCATTTCAATCAATTCAGTCAAAACTTTCAAAGAATAACAACTTTTGAATCCCAAAATTGCTTAGAATCTTTGAATTAGAATCTTTCTGTGGGAAATTAAAATAATTTGCCTGCATTGGCAAAGAAAGCTGTGCATGAAAACATTAAAATTAAAAAAAAAAAAAGGCAAGCCATTACTAAACACTACAAATATGATTGTGAAGCAACATGTTAATTTAAAGCCATGTGGGCTTTATTTGATGTAATATGTCAGTAGACATTACAAATACTGAGATTTTGGGACCTTGAGGGAAATTTGACTACATTGAATTTGATTTTGGCTTAGAAAATGGGTTCACTGAGGACTTTGGGACATCAGAGATTATGAGATTATCCTTTCAGCTAGAATTTACTGCATGGTGATTGGTATTGTGAGAGCACTGTATGCTGTACACTGAACCCTTTTAAAGCATAAGAAATGAATTCCAAGCCATTTGCCCAACCACAAATTTGCAAATATACTGTAACATGTAATTTCTTCAACTTTCTAATGTCTATTTTTTTGGCTAAGAGCCTTCACTTTATTGTACTGCTTAACTTGATCTGTCTCTCTTTTTTTTTATATATATATATTCTATCATTAGGCCTCACCATGAGCTTTTTTTCTTCTGACCATCTCAGGAGTAAGTTTTAAGTTTGTTCATATGAGTTACTGGATAACCAGAATGCAAAGCCGAGTTGGAATACACATGTTTATGGTTGGCTGGGCCCCATGTAACCTGCTAGACAGCCCATGCTTATAATTTAAATTGCTTCTCAGCTAAAGTAGCACTACTTGTCAGGGGCCTTGAACCTAAATTTTGAAAATGCCAAAGGTCTATTTGAAAGAATCCATTCTTTGATAACAAACTGTTATTGAGGAGGCAAAACATACTTCTGGAATATTTGAAGGGTGAAAGTCAGTGTGTGATTAAATGCCCAAATGAATGAATAGGTTGAAACACTAAATCTTGTTGACAGAGAAGGGGAAGACTCCGTAGGTACACAGTATGAAAGGTTTAATTATTTGACCGAGACACGAGAATGGGATACAAATAGGGTTTTGACCATGCTTAGGTGTCAACCTAACTTATTTGATCATAACTCCTACACACTCCTTTTCCAGTCAGCAGGAACCAGGATTTTGGACTCAGACCTGTCTGGCTCTGAAGTGTATATGTAACCCTTTATCCCATCTGGTCACCCCCTACAACTTTATAAACACAACCACACTGTCAGGGTCCTCCTTCCTTCAAGGTCCAATTCAATGATGGCCTCTCTCTAAAGTCTTTAGATCCTGTAAAGTTTTTACATCCTGTAGCATTTTCACATCTTTAATATACAATTTTAGTCTTTTGTGTACCTCTTTCCCCTGAGGGATTGTGAGGATCCAGTCCTTACGGGACTTGCAAGTTGTATCCCACAATATGGAGCACAGAGATTTGGCTTGTACACTGGACATGGTGTTGGTAGCAGAAGAGAAAATGGAGTACAGAATGTGTAGCTCAGAAGCAGGAGTGGAGGTGATGCATGAAGGAGAAATAGGCTAGCCTTGTTACATGAAAGACCAAAAATAAAAGGAAGTAAGATTGGAAAAGTAACTAAGGGATAAAATGAGGAAGGCCTTAAATGTCAAAGTCAAGGATTTTTTTTTTTTTTAAAGATTTTTATTCTTTAGAGACAGAGAGAGAGAGAGAGAGAGAGAGGCAGAGGGAGGGACAGGCTTCATGCAGGGAGCCCAATGTAGGACTCAATCCCGGGACTCCAGGATCACCTCCTGGGTCGAAGGCAGACACTCAACTGCTGAGCCACCCAGGCATCCCTCAAAGCCAAGGATTTGGACTTGATTCTGCAGACATTACAAGCCAATGAAAAACTAGCCTGACTGAAAAGATGGTTAAGACCATCTCTATTTAAATGGGAAGCTGGTGATGAGTAACTTAGCAGTATATTTTACCCTTATTTTATTTGGATTGTGTAAACCTGCCTTTCAGTCCAAAAGAGTACTGGGTCACATTTAGGTGACACATTTCCTCCAGACAACCTGGAGAACTTCAGGAAGTGGTGGGGATGATTCAGCAGGGGACGTACGTCTTCTTGAACCATGCAGTGATTGGTATTTGGGTAGAGTTATTCTTGCCAGGTTGTGAAGAAGTCTTTCCATAATTTATGTGGATGATCGCTCAGCCTTTTTCCAGATGTAAACCAAGCAGAGGATGAGACTAGATAGGAACAAATTTGGAAGATTTGGGGTCCCTGGTAAGTCTTTATCCTGAAGGCTTTCTGAAGGTCCTGAAGTGGTCTTAACTTCAGGGAAAGATAGACATTGGTTAGTTTGGTTCTTTGATGACTTGGTTAAAAAAAAAAAAAAGTATTGTGGACTTTTATATGCCTTTATATACCCCAGGGTCAGCTCTAATTTTATAATTAGAAGGGTCTTGCAAGTCTATGGAAGTCCATTCATATTCTTATTTTAGGTACCTTATCTTAAACTGTGCAGAGGTATACTTTTCTGTCTCTACTTAACATTTCTAACCTAAATTTCTTTTGAGATATCTCTTTATCATGTGTAACTTTTATAAAATTAAAATTATTATCAGGATAGCACAGAGATTAATAATAGTAGCTCTGGACCCAGATTGCCTGAGTTCTGATCCTGATTTTCCCACTTAATAGCAATGTGACTTTGAGCAAGTTATTTTAATTACTGGTTTCTTCATCTGTAATATGGGGGTGACCATTTACTTTCCTTAGTGCATTTTTGTCAGAATTCAATGAATGAATTCATTGTTCATTTGTTAAAAGTAGAACCCTTAGAATAGTTCCTGGCACATAAGTTCCCAATAAATATCATCTATTGTATTGTAATGAGAAAATTAAAGCAGCTAAAGGATAAGTGACTTAGGTAGCTATCCAATAGGATGAGTAAACCAGAATTAGTGTTGTTTTTTTTTTTTTTTTTAAGATTTTATTCATTCATGAGAGACATAGAGAGAGAGACAGAGAGAGGCAGAGACACAGGCGGAGGGTGAAGCAGGCTCCACACAGGGAGCCCGACATGGGACTCTATCCCGGGACCCCACGACCATGCCCGGCCGAAGGCAGAGCCACCCGGGCTGCCCAGGATTAGTGTTTATTTCAACATTTAGTTGACTATGAATGTATTTCAGTGGTCAGCTGTGCTATACTAACATAGAGACCAGAGGTCAGGAAACATTTTCTTAAAGGGACAGATCAGTTAATAAATATTTTATACTTTGTAGGACTTAGAGTCTCTTCTGCAACTACTCAACTCTCATTGTGTCCTGCAAAAGCCCCTATAGACAGTATGTAAATGAATAGGTGTGGCTATGTTCCAATAAAACTTTAATTTCAAAAACAGGTTGCAGACTGTATTTGTAGACCTCTGCTTCAGATACTTAGGTTATATTGTGTAGAGACTTGAATTACATTTAGTTTTTTTTTTTTTAATTTTTTAAAATTCATTTGAGAGAGACAGCTTGTGCCACAGAGCGTAAGCAGTGGGGAGGGACAGCGAGAGAAGAAGCAGACTTCCTGCTGAGCTGGGAGCTCAATGTGGGACTCAATCCCAGGACCCCAGAATCATGACCTGAGCCAAAGGCAGGTGCTTAATTGATTGAGCCATCCGGGTGCCCCTGGATTCCATTTAGTTTTAAAGTATGAAATAGATATTATTGTAATAAACAATAACCTCGCCTCCAAATGATCATGTCTAACATGTATTTTCACTTATGATGGTCATGCCTTAGAAGAGCAAAGGGATTTAGAAAGTAGTAATAAATGTGTTTTCCCATCTCAAAGGGAAGGGATACACAGAAGTCACTTACTTAATGGCTTGGAGGATTATTCTTAGAATTTGAAGTCTGACTTGGGCAAGATGCTAAGGGTTGTTTTATTAGATAAACGTAAATGCAGACTTTTGTTAATTTTTGTGTAGGAAATACACACGAGTCAAATAACAGGCTATTTTAATTATCATTGGCATTACACAACAGGTTTTTCTGCTAGGAATGTTTTTTGCATGGGTTTGAATTTTTTTATGGCTGACTTTTCAGTTTAATAAAGTGTTCTTTTTAAATTAAGCTTGTCAGTGGACCTTTTTGTGAGTGACTGTGTTGGTTAGTTCATATTTATAGCTTACGTCTGTTTCTGAGGAAATGACTAAAGTCTCTTGCATTCGATCAAAACTGTATGACAAAGGACATCTTTGAGTTGCTTAAACAAGGCTCATGATGGAAAGTCAAAAAAATTGAACAGTTCATGTTTATAAATGTTTTTATGTATTCAGTCTTGGTTGGGCCAAATAATCAGAGCTCTGTGCTAAGGGAGGGATTGAAAATACTCAGTGCCTCTCAAGTGAATGGTTTCCTCTGGAGCAAGTTCAGGCAACACTTTCTTACAATTCTCTTTAAAATTTTTCTACATGTTTAGAATTAGGTCTTCTAGAATATAGGTATCTGATTTTTCTTCTCTTTAAACCATTCCATTGATATTTTCTCCATCCCCCTTTGTATCCAATAGGCCCTGGCCTGTGTGACATCTAAATCTTTCCCTTGTAATTTCCGGCAAGGAGGCTGATGGGGACTGGGAAGGGACCTGGGATGTTCCAGAAATGGGATGTCTTGCTGCCTGCTGGCGGTCCCTATTTCCCTCCCTTAGTCCTGTCCTCTATGATGCCTTCCTCCTGCTAATATTGGTATCCTTCCTTCTGCTCTTTGCTCCAGGGCAGGAGATGAAGACACAGATGAGGCTCCCGCCTACTCAGACTCAGGTTGACCAGGGACCTCGGCTAGAACTTTCATTCCCCCACAAAGGCCCTGTTAGAAAAGGTGGTGGATTTTGGTGTGATTATTGTTCTAGATCATTGGAATTTTCTTTGCTGTTAATGTAATCATTAATTGCAAGTCTTTTATGAGCACTCCAGGAAACCTCTTCTCCAGCCAAATCTTGGATCTGAGTCTAAAACAGGAGTGAAATTGCTGTACTTGCTGTCACACATCACTCACCCCTGCCTCCATTCTCAGAAGCACCTATGGAGTAGGGTTCCTCTGCACTCATTTAACAACTGTTTATTTTTGGAGTACACACTAGTCTTGAAATTGGGCTAGCCTATGTATATATACATCATTTATTGCTTAACGTTCACCTGGATTGGTGTGTCTATATGGGTTATATAGGAAGCTGACTTTAGGGGTGACCAAATGGACAGATGCTTACCAGAATTGAGAGATTTCTTTAAGACAGCCTCTGTTCATGCCTGAAATTCCATTGTCAGTAATGCATTTTATTTCAGTGTTAAGCACCTGCCTCTTTTGAAGCTCTTTTTCAAATGAAAATGTCTTCGGGAAAGATATCCATTAAACTGTTTGAACCTTAGAGCTGATCCTATTGCTTCCCTACTGAATTAAACATCTGGGGTCACTGACTCCTCAAACGAGTAGATAGAAAAAGGAAGGAGCCACACTGCTAGTTCATAATTTTATCTGGGACAGGCTTTGATTACATTTGATAAACACATGTGAGGTAACATTTCTGGTTTTTAACTTGGAGATACTTTGCTTTCTCATTTGGATGGAGGTGATTACGAGATATTTGAATAGTGAGCACTTCAAAAGGAAGTTCTATTCCTAAATACTCGTATACTACCAAAAAATATATCTTGTTACTATAATGGTGAGGATATACATGCCCATACGTATAGTCCTGGCAATTTTTTTCTAAATATCTGTTATTTATTAGAGGTAAGGGTATCAATCAACTTTAATCACAAGTCTTGATAATGAAAGTGTTTATCTTCTACCATATTGTCTGCATATTGATTTTTTTTTTGGATTTCCCTTTTTTAATTAATTTTTTTAGCCTAACAACCAAGTATTGTAAATTTTTGATATGTTTATTTACTCAGCATTCATTGAGTGCCTAACATGTGCCAGGTAGCTTGTGCTATAAAAAGGAATGATGATGGTTTTCTCCTGAAACTCAGGCTTCAAGGAATATTTGAGTTTGTCCAGCAACTGGGAAGTAAGGAAGAAAGAGAAGAAGGGAGTGCTGGGGGGAGGAACTGAAGGGGGAGAGAGGAGAAAAGATAACTAGAAAGAAGTTAGTTAAATCTGTTGGTCCGTAACACATTTTCTTGTTTTTAATTACACATGTGTAACCTAGTTTGATGCTCTTTGTTTTTTATACAATAATTCACCATCTAGGCCTTACTTTTGTTCCTCTTGTGTGCTCTAATTTGAAATTAGTTTTAATTAATCTTTTTTTTTTATATTTGTTTCTTTTCAGTATAAAAGAGTTTTATGGATCAGTTTGCTCATAAGCACATGGAAAATTTGAAGAGCTGAAGGAAATAAAAAATCAGCATTAAACTTGCTTTTTAAAATGTGAGTAAACTCTCTCCTCTCTGTGGTTTATTTCTGACATCTTTAAAGCCTGCAGTTACCTTTCTGTGTCTTCAGTTTGTAAATCTTTTTCCCAGTAGTAAAGTTATTTGACTATGTACGTCTACTCATTAAGTCATTAAGTCTATGAGACTTGATGGCCCATCCCCCTCTAAAAGTATTATGACTCAACTAGGTGACTAGAGAATTTAGAATGTTTTAGCAGTCAGCGAACACATCTGTTTGGCACTGAGAAAGAGAATACAGACCTGGTTGCGCATGAAAAGCACCGTCGTCTTCTCAAATTCATTATTGCTCTTTGTCTCACAGATATTTCGGTGGAGCATCAAAGCCAGTAAGAATTGGGTCAACCCATTAATGACCCTTATAAGCTTAGAAAAAGGAGATGTTTTCACATAGGGTTATTTACTCCCTTCTTCCCTGCACCTCTTGTTCAGTAATAATAATACTTAACTGTTTATTGAGCATCTGCTAAGTGACAAGTACTGGACTCCCTCAATTCGATCAGTATTTATTCAGTAAATACTTTTTCTGAGTGTTTGCAACATGCCAGGCACAGCTCTGACACTACTACCTAATAATGTCATGGCAACCTTGCAAGGTAGGAGTTAATATTTCCGTGATCTACATGAGGATATTGAGGTTCAGAGTAAGGTAAGGAATATGCTGGTGGTCACACAACTGGTAAGTGACAAAACCTAGAGTGGGAACATGGTGCCAACTTTTTCTGATTGGCTGTATCCTAAAGGGTGTTTCAAATGCTCTTCCTGGCTCTGCTTTTGGTAGGAGACTGGAACCTTCTGGGTTGTATTCTTAATAGGAATATGATCCTAATCCCTCTAAACCTTGGCCATAGTCACAACAAGGAAGGAAATTAGAGAAACATCCTTCCACATTTGAGAGGTAGCTGTGGTGCTTGGGTGGAGAGTTAAGAAATACAGCGTCCAGTCCCAGGCTTTCCATGGATTTCCTCTGTGTCCTTGAGATAACTTAACATACCCGGGAAACAATTACTTTTATTCATGCCAACTGAGGAGAGCAGACCAGATGTGCTCTGAGGTCTTTTTCAGTCAGCTTTTTATGGAAATATGGAGGAAAGTGCACAAATTATAAGTGGATGGCTTGATGGAATAATTGTCACAAAGTGGACACACCTTTGTAACAGCACCCAGATTAATGAAAGATTGCCTGGACCCCAGAACCTGCCTCTTCTAATGCTCCTGGGAATAACTGATTAATTTTGCCTATTTAAAAAAACACATGTGAATAGAATCATGTACTATATATTCTTTTGTGTCTGGCTAATTTTTCTGATTATATTTGTGAAATTTATCTACAATATTGTTTTTTGTTCTCATTCTCCTTGCTGTCATGATATTCAGTTATATATCTGTTTTACAGCTGCTGGACATTTCGGTAGTTATCCAGTTTGGATGAATAACAAATAGTGTGCTTCAGTGAATATTTTTGTGCATGTCTTTTGGTAATGCTGAGGGACTACTCAGTAATTTAGATTATGCAGATCTGGGGAGTGATGTTGAACTAAATAAATGTCTGTTAAAGCAGACAAATTGATTTTCGGTAGCTAGGTGATTTGTCTGCCTCAGCCTGACGGTGACGGTCTGAGCCTGCATTTTCTTCATAGATCGCTCTTGAGGGGGTGGCCAGGTGGAACCTTCTCTGCTATGTGTGTGGTGTGGGAGGGCTTGCTCCCCTGGCAGAGTAGGGCTTTGGTTGGTACAGGAAGTGGTTGCAGAGAGGAAGAGAAACTAAATCCAGAAGAGAGAGATGTCAGCTATCCTAGAAATGATTAGGCTATCTCGTCAGCCAGATCAAGAGCCTGGAAAAGTGGCAACCCAGGGGAAGAATCTCTGCTGTGAAACCTGAAGAGTTTGGGAAGATGAATAAAGGAATAAATATTGATCCAGGGAGGCAGGCTGAATCTCCGAAGGCGATTAACGTTTTCAAAGCATTTTCTGAACAAAGTTATCCTAATCTTGTAAAATTGCTTTTTAAGTCTAATTTTCTTTTAAGGGAGCTTTGAAAAACCAGTCCCTAATTGTAGGAATCTTGAGCCAAGATGGACTTAAACAGTAGAATGACCGAACTAGGAAAAATATGTATTTTCAAACAAATTTGGGGTGTGGGCCTGGGGGCCTTGCTGTGCGACCGTTCTATGTTCAGCTTACAGCTCCACCACCTCCTTCTCCCATGCTCGCTCTAGGTTCGCTTCTTATCTGCAAAATGGGGATTAAGCCTACCTGATTGCGACGATTTGCTGCAGTAGTATCAGCATGTGCTTTTGGGTATGTTGTACTGGCACTAAAAATAAATAGCCATTATTCTTACTATTTTTTCTGAATTTTATGATTATAGATTTTTCCTCTTTGACTCTGTCTCTGATACTTTATAGGAGTTTTCAGGTAATTAAAAAAAATATGACTAGCTAGTTTCTTTAAGTATGGTGAAAACTAATACATATTTTCCTACTTGCCTCACCCTAAACTGAAATCAGAGGAAAGATGAAAGGAAACATTTGTCCGTGTGTTCTTGGCAAGTCCCTCCCCAGGGTGAGTCAGTGAAGACACTCTTGGTTGTTAGAACTGCTTTACTCGGTTAGTTCAAGAAGAGGCCAGTGGAGCTGAGAGTCATGGGGAACCTGGGTCATTTCGCACATAGGAAAATCATAATTTTGTTTGAGAAGAATTAGCAAACAAATGTCCTTTTTTACTGGGGTAATTGGGGAGGGCTTTGGTGGGAAGGCTCTGTGAGTGATTTACTACCCACCACCATACCCTGTAAAGGGGATGCATCCTAACTGGTTCTAGTTGGCAATATCTTTTCATCTGTTAGTGATTCTGAACTAGCTATTGGGGCATATGGTGTAGATTTAGCTTGCTTTTTGCCCTCGGTGAGATTATGATCAAACAAGTGAATAATCTAATGTTCTGAAAAGAAAACTTTTAGAGTGACTTGAACAAAGAGGACATTTTACCCAGCTTTCTGAAATTCTAGTTCTGACTTTTCTATTAATTAGCTGTTGCACTTCTGCTATATCATCTACTTTGGGCCTCAGTTTCTTCATCTGTAAAATCAGGAAGCTAATTTTTAGATTGGCATTTTGAGGCAGAGCAGGGTTTTGTGAATTTTCTGAATGTAATACCTACTTTTGGATGTGTTTGTATTTTTCTAAATGCTAGATTCTTTTACACATCCCAAGCCAGAAGTTCCTGTGACCTTTTGATACTTAAGAAAGTGGGTGAAGGAGTGGTTTCAAGATTTGACCTAAATTTACAAAATAGTTAACCTCCACAGTAGATTAAAAAAAAAAAAAAAGAAAGAAAGAAAGAAAAAAAAAACATTAAATGACCAGAGTGTTGTGACTAATTTAAGGCTATATGAATGTATCTAGATTTTTTTTTCCCCACACCAACGCTTGCTTTAATGTACTCTAATACACACCTTAAAGGGTGTGTATATTTATATATAAGCTACATAAATATATTTAAATATATGACATAGCTGGATTATGAAAACTGTATTTTGCTTTCACTCCTATCTCTGAATTCTCACTTCCCACATGACACAGTTGAGAGTGACCCACCCCTTAAAATTGGATTTGTTTTATTGTTCCAGACATCGAAGCAAACATTAATTTAAGAACATTTAATAATTGTCATAGAAATGACATTGAATCAATAAGAATAAATAGCAAATAGTGTTATTACTTACATATTACTTTTACCTTCAGATCTCTGTTGTCTTACACCAGGGGTATCTAATGAAGCTGATGCAGGAGGACATACAGGGAAGAATTAAACTAAAAACTTTGGGAGGTTTGTACTTCCAGTCATTTAGGTGTTCTGGCAACTGGCAAAGAGAAGAAATATCATTTGCCTCAGAATACAGGTGACACCCTTGTCTCTCCATTGTGTTCATGGTTCTTGAGAACTCGGATGTTGGTGGCCAAAGCTGTCTGGTTATACCACTTTGGAGGCTGAGGAGCATGAGGTGGGGCCTCTCATCTGGCTTTGTTGCTGCCTTCTCTTCTCCAGACTGAGGAAGGCCATGGGACTGTGCAGGTCATTAGTCAGGCCTGCTTACATAATCATTCCAGCTCGTCATGTGGTGGTTTCTGAGCAGGCATTTTGTAGCCACTGAGATAATGGTGTCCTCAAAATCAACCCCCATAGCACCATTCCTTTGGGTCCTCTTTGTCCATACCCTGGTAATCTTTTTCACCCTAATTGTCATATGGGGGTTGAAGTTTTCTATCTCCCAAATGCCTTTTGTGGGCCAAACATTCTCTATTCTAGGTAATTCCTACTATAAATTCTCAAACTGCTGCTGGGGGTTGGCAGTCTTATTTGGAATCGTGTCACATAGGTGTTTTGTCTTGTGCTTTATTGGTTCATTATAACTTGAGGCAATACATAAATGAATTTCTTTCCATTATGAATCTTACAAAAGATTTTTATTTCCATTTTTTTCCCCTCTAGTAATCTCTCCCTCTTCTACCAAATATCTGGGATCTCACAATCAAAGGAAGATGTGGTTGGGTTTTTAGAAGTATGCCTTTAAGCAGATGCGTCCTTTGTGTGTGAGGGTGTGGATGGAGTTCAAGGGCTGCTTGAAGCTATTTGCATGACTGGGCCTAAGCCACAGCAGTCTTTTTATTTTCAGTTGCTTTGTTTTTCCCCCACCCCTTAGGAAATTGGCAGTCAGTGACTGCTGATTTTTTTTCTTCTCCTTGATACAGATATGCAAGGGTACAACTGTAGACAGAGAAAAAGGAAATTTTTACGCATTCAGCAAATAATCAAAATATGTGGAGGATGTGTGTGCACACATGTACTTGCTCTATAACTGGATAGGTGGTATGTTTTTTTTTAAATGCTATATATTTATGTATTTAATTTAGAAGCACTTAGCACTTCTGATGGTACTTAGGTGTATAGTCTCAGCAGTCTTTTTCTTTTTTAAAAAGATTTTATTTATTCATGAGAGAGAGAGAGAGAGAGAGAGAGAGAGAGAGAGAGGGAGAAGCAGGCTCCATGAAGGGAGGCCGACATGGGACTCGATCCCGGGTCTCCAGGATCAAGCCCTGGGCCGAAGGCGGCGCCAAACCACACCAAACCGCTGAGACACTCGGGCTGCCCCTCTTAGCAGTTTTTTTAAAAAGGAAGAGGGTAAAAAAAAATAATAATAAAATAAAATAAAATAAAAAGGAAGAGGGTTCAAGGGAATTTTGACTCTCATGTAATGGATCTATGGCTTAATATTATGGCATTTTTTAAAAACATGGTTCTAGCACCAGAATTTCAATCAATAGTTCTTAAATCTATTATTTAGCAGTAGTTCAAGGCTTTGTGTATCATAATCAGAGAAATAAATTGGTGTCCCCAGGGTGTGTTCCTGAATAGCAAGATGCTTGCCTCTTCTTGACAAGTCATAGCTCCGAGCTTATTCAATCAAAAGGAGAACTTAAATTAGGGCTGCAGTAATTTATAGCCATTGTAGCAGGACCCGTTGAGTTGTTAGGTAAAAAATAATACAGTCTCTTGAGAAATTTTGGTAGCTTTCAGAACTCAAAATAGCCTCAATCACTTCCCATGACTGTTACCTTGAATTGAGGTATAATCCCTTGCCAATGACTGACTCCTCAGTACCATACATTAATTATATTTGTCTTCTGTGTTTTAGTTTGTATTTCAAAACACAAATTGTCACTGTACTATCAGCATTTCCTATTTTTAAGTTTGTTTTTACTTTATTCCTTATCTTTGTGTTAATAGTAATGTGCTTGGTTTTAGATACTTAGGCTATTTGATACTGTGATATTAAGAGATTTTAAAAGAAAAGGTCATCAGCTGTCTTTCTGGGCTATTCTGGGCATTTTGTACTATATTTATTTTGGGTCCAGCTTTTCCTGCCCTTGACTTCTGATTAGCTGTTCCTCCTTTTTGACTTGGCCTCTCATCTTGCTTGGAAGCTTTTCAATAGGTCTAAACTTGGATGACTGTTTTGTTTGACAAGTAAACACAATGTCAGCGTTGGGGGAGAGGGAGATGTAGGATGGAACTCTCCATTGATATTTCTGGTTCTAAAGCATGGAATTCTTGGAGCGGGGATGTCAGCTTCCAATACACCAGGGTCCGGAAGTTGTTTCCTGCTTGACGGGATTAGCTTTTACAAGGGGAAACACGAATCCTGGGGCATTCATAGAAGTTTTAGATGATTTATGGGATTTATATTGTCTTACAGTTTGTAAATTTTTAGAAATTAAACAATGGATTATTTGCTTAGAGAAGAGGGCTTTTTGGTTCTTCATAGTCTAAACTGGTCCAAGTGAGGTCAGGCACATAACACCCCTTTCTGAAGCCTTTGCACCGAGAGCCTCCTATGTTATTGGGATAGTGGGAAAAAAAAAAAAAAACCCAACAAGCATCAAGCAGGAAATAAATGGCCTTCAAGAAGTAGCCAACCTGCAAACCTAAGACTTCTCCCAGCAGAAAATAGTGACACCCCAAACACTTGTTTACGTTGACCCACTGCACATCTTGGCCTGTTGACCCCTTCTCTGTCCTCCTCTTGTTAACCCACCCAGCAGAGCGGCAGACGCTTCTTTGTGAGTCTGTGTCTGAGTGATTCCAGAGGTACAAAAATACGCACTAATTCTACTGGAGCGTTATAGGATTCAGAAAGTGATTTGCGTTTCCTCACTTCGTGGTCTTCCTAAATCCTCAGAAAGTGAAGCTGAAAAAAAATGAGTGTATTATGTGTGGTTGGTTCTTTGCACCCCTTACCTTACATAATACAGTTGATTCTTATTTGTGGTAGCTACATTCTATAAAGTCACCACAAATACTGAATCAGTGAATACTGAATCATTGGCCCTAGGGAATATTTAGGTTCCTGTGAGCCTCTGTCACAACATTTTCTCAACTGATTGATACATAGCCTTGTTTCTGTTTTAAGGTACCTTATTTAATATTGTTGATTCATTAGCATTGAATTCACATTCAACAGGGGCTATAACATATGCCTGAACAGAGCTTATCTAACATGTTCTTTTTTTCTCTGCAAGGCACATCACAGCATTCTTGCAGTTAGGAACACTAAACAGCACTTCAGCCCTATAAACACTTGTTTGTAGTATGAATGCCGATCTGAAACAAGAAGGTAGAGCATTGTCTTGTTCCACCTCAGCTGGGACCATGCTCACGGGCAACTCAAATTTTTTGCTGCTCTGTGTATGTCCATAAATGTCCATTGAAAACACCACTAGTTCAGATGTCCATCGACAGATAAGTGAATAAAGAAGACGTGGTGTGTACACACACACACATAAACACACAATATGGAATATTACTCAGCCATCAGAAAATGAAATCTTGCCATTTGCAATGAAGTGGATAGAACTAGAGGGTATTATGCTAAGTAAAATAAGTCAATTAGAGAAAGACAATTCTCATATGATCTCACTCATATGTGGAATTTAAGAAACAAAATAGGGGAGCATAGGGGAAGGAGGGAAAAATAAAACAAGACAAAATTAGAGAAGAAGACAACCATAAGAGACTCTTAACCATAGGAAACAAACTGAGGGTTGCTGGAGGGGAAAAGGTCAGGGGATGGGGTAACTGGGTGATAGACATTAAGAGGGCGTGTGATGTAATGAACACTGGGTGTTATATAAGACTAATGAATTACTGAACTCTACTTCTGAAACTAATAATACATTATATGTCAATTGAATTTAAATCTCAAAAAAGTTCAAAAGCCCACTGTTAGTATTGATTTTGGGGTTAAAAATGAACTTTAGTGAGTGGGCACATGCACAAATATCTGTTACATAACATAAGCAAAGTAATCCCAATTATTGTGGCAGGAATCCTTTTCATTCCAACTCTGTAGATCATGTTCCAAACCAGTCATTTAAGGTAAAATTGAGTTACAAGTTGCTATTGTGACCATTATCCAGAACACATTTTTAAACAGCCTCGTATAAGATAAAGACCATTAAAGACAACTTGTTTAATTAGTAATTCCTGTTGAACAAATGACAATACCTCTGCCAGGCTTTGAGCACTCAGAGAGAAGGAACGATGTCTCGTGTGTCCCCATGTCCTTGGCATACAAAGTAATAATGGCCAGCACATAGAGGAACCCCAGTTGAGTGAGTACTAAAGTGAATGAATGCAAGAAGGAGCAAGGAGAAATCTGCTTGGTAATGGCTGACAGTCTACTTCAGGGCACCTGAGGAGTCTGCTGCATCTTGTCAGCTTAGATAATTTCCCATCTCCTGCGTTTATAAATTAGCTCATATAAATGCTTACAAATTGTCAGAGAAAGTAGTGTCTAGGAGTTGGTATAGCACAGAGGGTACTGCAGCTGGCCTGAGAGTGGAACAGCAGTATACCAACCATACTGAGAAAACTACATAAGGGGTGAAAATGCTTTTTATTCCTTCTTCCATCTCACCACAGAGCCTGGCTGGCCATTTCTTTTTTTCTTTTTTACTCCTATTCCTGCTACCAGTTTCTTTCCTCTTCAGTCCCACTGCTACACTGCTGTTATTAGAAACCTTTCTAGAACATGGATCTAATCATTTCACTAGCTTGCTTCAAAATTCTGTTCTTCCCATAAGATACAATTTAAAACTCCTTCGTGATCTGGCTTCCATCCCTGCACTCAGACTTCCGTCTCTTACCACCCTGTGTTCAAGCTAAACGGGACTTTACACTGTTTCCCCACGCTTGCCTTTTAGGACTTTCAGCTTTTGCCTGGGCTGTTCCCTTCTGCTAGTGTTGTCTGCTCCTTCTCCCAGATCTTCCCCTGTGCTGTGTCTGGCAGGATATCCACCCCCCCCGCCCCCCCACCTCCCTCACCAGTGCAAGCTCTTCAAGGGAAAGGTCTCTCTAATCATCTTGGTGCGCAGCCTCTAGCATTTTATGTTTCGTATATGTATTTGAATGAGTGACTGAATCTAAACATGATGTGGAGGATTTGGAAATACGAAGACTTTAAAAAAAATCTTTTAAAGTATAAAAAAAAAGGATAGAATATCAGTTTCTACTCAAATAGAAAGATGGAACCATTCTTTTGTTGTCTAGCTTTGTCTGTTGTACAAAACTGAGCTTTTCCACTCAGGAAACATCTACACTATGCCACACTCCCTGACCCCCAATATAAATATCCAGGGACTAGACTTAATTAAAGTAGAAGCTAGTTAAGTTTTATATGAGAGGAAATGACATGCAGTTTTCAGATATTATCAGTTTCAGTTATTTCCTGCAGATTAACCATTCATTTCACTAATATTTATCATGGAGCTTCTATGTCCAAGAAACTGGGCCAGGGGCTATGGAGCATGAAAAGATATGATAAGCAGAACACAGGGGCTTTTGTCTCGTGGGAGAGAAGGACATGGCTGCACATTTCTGTAAAACAGGGTAAAACGTACACTTATTACAGGTAGTGCTATGGTAGCACAGAGGGAGGTGAGATTATTTCTAGTCTGCTCACTTCTAGGGAAGAATGTGAATTTAACATGAACCTTGAAAGGGTGCATTTAGGAGTAGGTAGGTGGCAGGGTAGACTCACATGGTTAGGGCAGTTGTTAAGAGGGGACAATATAAGCAAAGGTACTGAGGCAGAAAAGTAGAGGGAATGAGTAGTGCAAGGAGCCCGAGGGGCGAGTGCAGGAGCTTGGTAAAATAAGACTGGAAAAGTACATCAGGATCTGATTTTAGAGAGATGTAATGACAGTTTGCTTGGATTTAATTCTGTAGGCATAAGGAGCTGTGGCAGATTTTTAACAGAAAGATTTTAAAAAGGAAATATGTGACAGCAACTAGCAGCTTAAATTTGTAAGCACATATTGTGTGCCAGGCACTTTTTCTAAATCCTCACCATGACACTTTGAGGTTAGTACTACTAGGATCATCTTTTATAGATAAAATGGAAAGCCCAGAGAGGTTAGCTTCCCAGGATCCATAGCAAATAAGAGTAGACCTGGGATTTGAGAACTTCAGGTTTTGAACCTGGGATTGAAGAGTAGGATTCAAGGAGTCTCTGAACTTTGTGAATTATTTGCAAAGTGTTAATTTAATATATGTGAATGTGTACATTTGTTTAAGAAAAGAACTGTAGCTTTAATCCTATGAGAGGAACACAACAAAAAAATGTTAGAGACTCTAGAAGCGCTCCATTTTGCTCTCACAACTTTCCTAGTATGTTCAGTGCATTATATGGTGACTGTATGCTTATGCTGCTTCTTAGGTTGGAAAAAGCAAAATGCTCTCACACTGCTCAAAATAAAAGGAAATGTTGCAGTCTGCAAGAATTAGTACTGTAAAGTGGCAGGCTGTTCCTTGATTTGTGAAAAAAAACAAAATGTCCAAGGTTTTTTGGAAGGTAAACATGAGCTCTCTAGGCCTTGGAACCTGCGATAACTTGAAAGGTAAAGAGAGCCTAGCTCTCCACTGGGCAAAAATTATTTTAAGTTTCAACAAATGCTATTAAATAAACTCCTGAAATCTGAAATGTTTTTGAAAAGTGCCTAGATGCTAGTCTGCTTTCAACTGGATCAACTTTTACAGTTAGGGGGACTTGTGGGATGAATATTAATAGACATAATCTTATATACAATGAAATGATCTAAGATACAGTCCACATTCAGATTTGTCCAACTATTAAAAGATGTCTTTTATCATAGTTTTGAGAATTTGATCAAGGATTCAGTGAAGAATTATGAATAGCAATTGGTTGTCACGTCTCTTTGATCTCCTTTGTGAATTGTCTCCCTGACTTTTTTGTTTTCTCTTATTTTGTATTTCATGATGCTAACATGTTTGAAAAGTCTAAGACGGGTTGTCTAGAAGACTTCCTTATATTCCAAATTCATCTGACTGTTGGATCCCTCACAATTAGATTCATTGTAAACATGGGTAAACACACAGTGCTAGCAACAATGCAGTGCTTCTCTTCAGAAGGTACATGATGTGAGTTAGGCTAAATTGAATCACTTGGTTAAGCTGGTGTTCACCAGTTCTCTCCATCGTAAAGTTACCTAAATCCCCCCTGATAACTAATAAATAGTCTGCTGAGTAGTTCTTGGAGACCATGGGCATGTCTTGTTGCCCAACAGCCATTCACCCAATGGTTTTAGCATCCATTATTTTTTAAAGTTGTTTTAATTTCACATGCACAATTTAGTGATTCAGCACTTCCATATTAACATCTGGTGCTCATCATAAATGTTAGCATTCTTTGTTGATTCTTATGTGAATCTGTTACTATGGTGGTGGTTGTGATAGGGTACTAATTGAAGTTTTGGTCACTTGACTGGAGAAAAATTCTTTTCATCCCCATACCTGTTTGGGGGAAAATCTAGGCCCCAAAGACAGAGGGCAGTGGAGGTGATGAAAGGGAAACATAAAAACAACTCTCCACGCCTGGATTAATGATGGACATATCCAGTGTTTTCCTTTGCAAGAGGATACATGGGAAAGTTCTATGAGGAGGGGGAAATCTCTTTAGTTTTGTGGATTTGCACTTAAAATAATAAATCTCTATTGATGCAGATGAGGATAAATGAAGTTAAATTGCCATTCGGATTTCCTTCCAGACCAAGAGAATTCAGTAATCATGAGATGAATTTTCATTAAACAGCCACAGTCTGAGTAGGTATTTGATGTTTGCCCTTCTATTTGAAAATGCCTCAGAAGTATTTCTTTGGGAAGCATATTAGACTGAAATCCAAAGGGCATCAAAACCGTGGAATTCCTTTGAAAGGTGGAATAGTAAACAAATTGTTTAGTAGGGGGATTTCTTGATCTAGGTTTATAATCCTTTTGGGAATTTATCCTAAGGCTTTTGTACCCACCCGACTCATGACTGGCTCACTCAGTGATTCGTGTTATCTGATGAGGATCTCATTTCACTTTTGAAAGCAGGGTGTTGTTCTCTTTGTTGGGGTATGAGGGGGTAGCAGGAAAAGCTTGACCTCAGGCAATGCAATATAAAGCCTACTCATCTGTCTTGAAATTAGAGAGTGTACTGTATGCAGTAGAACTTCTTCCACTTGGAACTCATCATGAAAATACTTAATTTTGAAGCAGCTAGTTTATCTCTCCTGACGAAACAAAACCGTTCTTAACTAGTGGGGTAAAAACCCTACCAGGCAATCCTATGAATTCATTTATAATTTGTTTCATTTTTCCTGCCATTGTTTGATAAGAGGATTTTGGACACTGTTTTTGTGACCAGGTAGGCCTTGACTTCTCCAACCTCTGGAGCCATGAACTTTCACATTATGTTCTTTAAGTCTGGAGAAAATTATTTTGCCCTTGTTTTGCTGGTGTGGTGCACACTTTTTTCTCATTGGGATTCTGCTGAGTAAAAAATTGGCATGGGGCGATCTATAAAACTTACATTAGTCTATCTGATTCTATGTGTGGATGAACTGAATACTCTACATTTGCTTGGTAAGTTTTCACTATATTCTGGCTCATTCTAAAGTTATCAATTCTAGAGTATGAATATTTAAGATAATACTTCACTACTTCACATAGCTGAGCTTTATGGGTTTCAATGTTGAGCAGTTCACCTGAAGGAAGTGTTTAGTTTTGGGTATTGAGATAATGGGATCCCAGAATATATTGGTTAATTAGATTAGCATGTCTGGCAAGTGCAGTCATTCTCTGCTTAAGGTCACAACAAAGATAGGATCTTTCAGTGACCACTTCCATTTTGCTCTCGGTCCTTTTGATGTAAAGTGGGCACGCTTCAGCCCATGTATGTGACAAAAAGAGATCCTGGTCCTGGTTTGACCTGTACTAATAGCTTCATAGCATATTTGACACAATAATGAATGAGGAGATACTGAAATATTTCCTATTAAGCACTTTGACTTGCTTTCTGAGATGTAGCATGATAACCCCAAAGAATATTTAGAATTCTAATTCTTTACAAAGAATGTTTGTTGGAAGGGCTTGTAAAATACATTGTTTGAATTTCAGAGATAAACCTCATACCTGTCAAGCAGGTTTATATAACCCTGAAAAATAAGCACAAATATGTAAGAAATCTTGCTAATGAACAGGGCCTCTTATTCACCGTGGGCAGTCTATTGAAGTAGCTTGTTTCAGTTGAGTTTTTCTTAAATCTTGACTTAATTCCTAGAGCAAGAGTTAAAATAACAGAGCTCTGGTCCCTAGTGCCATGATGGTCAGAGATGTCATCTTTTAGGCATATCATACATCTAATCTAAAGCAACATTAAGGCTCTGTGTATATTTGCTGAATTAACATTTCAAATTAGTCGCTAACTTCCTCCCATGGTAGGTTTCTCAATCTGTGGGTCACCTCTCTGGACCTTCCATGGATTGCCATTTTCTTCCTGCCTTCCCCTTTCTACTCCCATGCCTGCTCTTAACCCTGCTCATCCAAACTCTCTTAACTTAAGGAATAACAACTCTAAGCAGTTGTATTTCACTTTTTAAAAAATTGTATAGGAAAAAGTTTCGAGAAAGAAGATAGTCAAATCATTTAAAAAATTATATATATAGAGAGAGAGACAGACTACTTTGTACCAGACACTGTTAGGATCCTGCATAAAAAGGAACTAAGAAGTTAGTCTGTAGGTAAAATAATTACATAAAGAGAGCTGAAAAATACAAGTCACAGGGTGAGGGTGGCAGGATGGGGACTAGGGGACAGCTTAAAGACATGATCAACTTAACCTTAAAGAATCATTCTTGGCCTCATAGTAACTTGAGAGTAACATCTTTAAGGACAAATTCTCCAGATAGTGGGAGAACTTGAAAAGACAGTGGGGGAGTTCTCCAGGAAGGGAGAAGGTAATCCTTGTGTTTTGTGTGTTGGACCTTACAAGAAGCACCAGTGTCCCATTGGGGAATGTGGTGAGTGTAGATTAAAAGAAGGCCTGGAAAGGGTGAGGAGGGTTTATAAATGCTTCTAAATGTGGTGGATATGCTGCAACTGGGGAAGGAGGTGCCTAGGTTGGGTATGGAAGAAACAGACTGAAATTCATGAACAGATGTAGTAATGGGACTCGAAGTCTTGGTGAAGTCAGAGAACAAGAGGGGGCGGAGGAGGACATTTGAGGGAACTAGTTAAGTGGGAAGATGTTCTCAGTCAGATAAAGTGGGAGGTCTGCCTAGAAAGAAGCTCAGGATGTGACCCTGACCATATATCACTAACAAGGCCCTGGTGTTTGATTTCTTCCCCATGGTAGTGTCATTCTGGAGCAATATCATCCCCACTGTCTTTCACACATAACCAGTCAGAACTGTACACTTTAATGCCACACCAATTTATCCAGCAGCTTATTAGTCTTCCACCTTAAGGAGCACCTGGGTGGTTCAGTGGTTGAGCATCTGCCTTCCACTTGGGTCATGGTCCCGGAGTCCTGAGATCGAGTCCCGCATCAGGCTCTCTGCAGGGAGCCTGCTTCTTCCTCTGCTTATGTCTCTGCCTCTCTCTGTGTCTCTCATGAATAAATAAAATCTTAAAAAAAAAAAAATCCTCCATCTTAAACCTAAACACATTTGTAACTCAAACAACCTCACATATGAAACCTTGAAAAACCTACCTCCTCATGCTGAATTGATTGTTTTGTAGTACTCAGTGTATACCTCATACAGACTGTGATTACCTATAACCTGTTCTACTTATATGTTTCTTTTTTTTTTTTAAAAAGGAAGTATATGTTCAATTTTTTTTAACAACTTTATTTTATTTTATTTTATTTTTATTTATGATAGGCACACAGTAAGAGAGAGAGGCAGAGACATAGGCAGAGGGAGAAGCAGGCTCCATGCACCGGGAGCCCGACGTGGGATTCGATCCCGGGTCCCCAGGATCGCGCCCTGGGCCAAAGGCAGGCGCTAAACCGCTGAGCCACCCAGGGATCCCTACTTATATCTTTCTATGGCTTTATCTCTTAAAGAATAAGCCACCTGAGCCCAAGGATTGCATTTGTTTTTGTAATTTAGAAAAGTACTTGTCACTTGGGAAGAGAGGGACAAGTAGACTCCCTGCTGAGCAGGGAGCCTGAGCTGGGGCTCCATCCCAGGACCCTGAGATCATGACCTGAACTGAAGGCAGATGTTCAACCAGTTGAGCCACCCAGGAGCCCTGTACTTGGCACTTCTATGTGCTAAATATTTGTGGAAGGAAGGAAGAGAAGAAGGAAGGAGAAAAGGGAATTGAAATTGAGGAAAGGAAGGGGTTTGAGATAAAGAAGCTTATGCTTTAAGCACATGATGTCTGGAGGTCCTGTAGGTTAGTAGCAAAAGCAAAGAAGGAGGGCTTTTGGGTAAACCTGTGGGTGGATAAGGAGGATGGTAGTGGTTGTGGGGAGGTGAGTTGATGTTGGTAACAGGGAGAGGTCAGGGCAAAAGGGTGAGAGGGGAGTACAGTCTTCTTTAGAGAGGTTGAAATTTAGAGGAAAGTTTAATGCTACTTATAAAGGAATTTCAGAAGACTCAGTGGGGAATGGACTGGGAGAGGACTTGCTTGAGTCAAGATCTGCTGAAACCCATAACTGAGTAAATCTTGCTTCTGTGTGGGAAATTCTTCACTGAGAATTACTCTTAAGCTCTCACTCTTGGATGTCCCTTGGATGGAGTTTTCTGGGGAGATCCACCGGAGAATGAGTAGCAGCAACAACAAAATTATGTATCAAGTGCTTGCATTATCTCATTAGTTCTTGCAACATCCCCATGAAATTCATATTATTATCTTCCCCATCTTAGGAACAAGGAGGGTTAGACTTGGAATGGTTAAGTAGCATTCCCAATCCTCACATTTTTCCTGAGTGAGCCACTTATTCTTGCCAATGCAGCGCACACTAGAACCGGTCAGGTCCCCTGGGAACATGAGATCCGCTCTCTGAACTCCCAAAACACTGCCAACTGAAATCCGCTTCCTGAGTGACTCAATATCCTCTGCCACTTGTTTGAGCCCTAGAAGTTTTCAACCAAAACCATACCACCGTCTTGGGAATCTGATGGGTTATACTGCTACTTCTGAAAACGGGCATTTCGGTTAATATTAAAATAGGTTAAAAGATATAAAATAGGGTAAAATATAGTCAAAAGGGCAGGAAGGAGGAGAGAAGAAATGCCTTCGAATTAGGAAGGAGAATACTACTAAAAATTTGCAGAGAACATATTTTAATTTTCTAGACAACATACACAACTTTTAGCCTGAGTCAAGATAGTGGGCTGGAAGAGGAAGATATGAATAATAAGAGTGTGTGTTATATTTATTAGAAAATAACTTATGGTGATTATAGAATGGGGGCTATCAAAAAGTTAAAAAATCTGGTGATAGAGTTTGTCCTAAGTCGAGGGACTCTTGAGGTTGGATTCTCTTGCCTCTGTGAGAGAGTCTTTTCTTTTGTGCCAGCTGATGGGGGCTCTCAGTGGCCTCCTCGGGGTGTTGTCTCCTGAGAAGTGAGGAGAGGACTTGCTGCCTTAGCCAGCGGAAGACGCCTCTAAAATTCACACAGGAGAGGGCCTGTGTGCTGGAAGGAGTGTCCTCCTCCTCCTGCTGACCCAATGAGACTGTGGCAGTCTCTATAGTGATCGTCCTTTGGCTGCCAGTTGTCTGGCTTATCGTCTGCCAAGAAAAGGAAGGAGTTACATATGCATAACCTGGACAACCACAGAGCCAATATTTACCCACTTACATAATTCACATCCTTTTCTAAAAAAATAACCCAACTGTAAAGGCAAAATCATAATAATTAAACACCCACAGGGATGGGGGGCAATCATAACGGTTAAATCTTTTCTTAACCTTCCTACCCTCTTTTCTCCTTCAGTGCTCCTCAGTATTTTCCCTTCAGCTCTACCCTGACCCCCTTCCTTGCTGTTAGCCTTCTCCCTTGCTCTCCTGGCCCTGTCAGACATTGAGGAGGGCTTGCCTGGCTTCAGAGCATTTCAAACTGGCCCCCCAACCAAGTCTGTCCCCTTTTTGTCCATGAGACATCTCTGTGCTCACCTCAGCAAGTTCATATTCCTGAAGTCTTGGGGGAATCTGCGGAAACTGGGTGATACCTTCATGTTGGCAGGCGTGAGGCAGGTCTTGACAAGTATCATGTTCTTGATGACTGACCTGAGCTATGCCTGGAGGGATGCTGCTGAACAACTGGAAATCTTCCTCCTGACCAGATTCAAGGAATGCAGAGTCACCATCCTCGTTGGTTTTCTGGTGTTCTAGAAATTTCTCAAGCTTTTGCACAAGACCATTTAGTTTGCTGAGAGTCAGTTGTGTGTCCTCTTCCAGGTACTTGTCTATCCACTGATTGCTCCTATTTCTATCCCAGTCAGCTGTGGAGTCTGAATTGTTAGAGCCCACATCAACATCCCAGGCCACTGTGATGCTGAGTTTGCAACACTGCTTTGGGTTGTCAGGAATTTGGTCTTGTCTCTTCAGGAGTCTGCCTGTACTTTCAGTCCTCCATGTTCCTTGGATGGGAGGAACAAGGATCGAAGGAGCCTTGGAAGATGTGTCTTCAAAGGAGATGGTGTTCTCGTGGGAGAAGGTGTTTTCACAGGGGAAGTAACCCACAGAGAGGCTCAGGTTTGACTCAGAGCTGTAGTCTGTGGCATCTGATCTGTTGCTGCTGGACGATGAGTGTGCCATGGAGTTCAGGACTCAGATCTCAGGTCTCCCTCACCTCAGGAATCTTCAAAAGAAAGGAAAAATAGGGATTGGGGAGAAGAGAGAAATCATGATACTTAAGCAATAACATTATTCATTCTCTTTTCCATTTGTAACTATGCGATTCTGGTAGAAGTTCATCCTATTTTTATTCTTTAATGAAGAGCAAAAAAGACCACCCCCTGCCTTGAAAAAAATGCCTTTTTGTATTATAACCTTTTCTACTAATCCCCTCCACCTGATACTGCTCATCAGGTGTCTTGCTGCACTTGTAATAACTTGAATTATAAAAAAAGACCATTGTATAAAATTTGAGAAATACAGAAAAGTATGAAGATGAAATTAAATATTTTTATGATCCTACTGTCCAGAGTGATAACCACTGAAAACATTTTGGTGAATTTTTTTTCTTTTATATATATATATATATATATATAATATATATATAATATATAATATATATATATATACACACATATACATACACACACACCTATGTATTTGTATATATACACACATATACATATATGTGGATATCACATCAGCTGTTGAAGCTAACATATTTTATGGCATAACCTATAGTAAACATACATATGGCTATTTTTAGCTACTTCTTGACCACCAGTAAGTGGTGGTTATTGTTTTTAATGAATCTTCAGTAAACCCCTTTGTCAATAAATCTTTGTGTCTCCCTTTATATATCTATGTGGTTTTAATGGATCAAAGATCACCAGTATATTAAACTGGAATTGATATCAAATTGCTTTCCAGAAAGGCTATGGCCATTTAGATGCCCATCCTCCCACCATCTGTTGGCAGTTTATAGCGTAGTTGTTTCTGTGATGCCCCAGTATGTATGTGGGGTAGAAGAATAACACACACACACACACACACACACACACACACAGGCACGCACATTCTGTCATGCCCTACTCCGTTGGCTGCCCACATGAAAAGGCACTGCCAACTCCTGAGCCTTAAATGGGGGATGTTAAATCTTTCAGATCCTGACTAGCAGTGGCTAAAAGTCCAACTGCCAGAAGTCTGTTCTGGGACTGTTGGTTACTATGGCAACACAAGGACCCAAGTTAGAAATGTGGAAAGAGAAAAAAAAAAAAGGGATAGGAAGCCCCAAGAGCTATCCCCTAGCTTCCAAATGATTCTGTGCTCATCCTGTCTTGGGCTGAAGAGGATCCCTCTTGAGGGCAGAAGGACAAATGCCATGGCAGTTTCCTTCCCTCCTGTCAGGTGGGCGTGTGAGATGACTCCTGTCTTAAGAGAGTTTAGAGCCTATTTGGTGAGACGGACATAAACAGCCTGTTAGAGGACAGAATGGTAAGTGCAGCAATAGCACTTAAAAAAATGTCATGGGAGAATGAAAGGAGGTACCTCACACAGCCAAGATGAGATTGGGGTGGGGATATCAGGAAAGGTCTCCTGGAGGAGATTACTTCTGATCTGAGTATTTATGAGGGAGCAGAAGTTAGGCAAAAGGGGTTGGGGGAGTGGCTGGCTTAGTTGGTTAAGCGTCTGAGTCTTGATTTTGACTCAGGTCATGATCTCAGGGTCATGTAGGGCTCTGCACTGAGTGTAGAGCCTATTTAGGATCCTCTCTCTCCTTCCCCTCCCCCGACAAGCTCTCTGTTTCTTAAAAAAGAGCTGGGGAGTAAGAGTCAGGGGAGAGGGCCTTTCCAACTGAGGGGACAACTTGAGCAAGGACATCGAGGTGAGAAACAGCTGATTGTGTGTGGGGGGAATCAAGCATGATGAGGTAAATAGGGGTCAGTGAGATCCTGGAAGGCTTTCTACCCCTGTTAGGGAGCTTGGATTTTATCCTGTTAAGGCTGTACTCAAGATGGTGACATTCATTTATCAGGTGTTCTTCCAGGTAATTCAAAATATATTGAAATAGTTGGCATGATTAAAACAAAACTTACAATGGACTTGGCAGTGTGGATATTATTGGTTGACTTTCATGAGAATGGGATCAGTAGGTTTGTGGGGGTTGAGGAATGAATGAGAGGAAAGGAAGTGAGAACAGTTAATACAGGCTAGACTTTAGAAATTTTGAATGAGAAAGTAAGGAGGAAGCAGAGTCAAGGTCAGTTTCTGCACCCACTCCCCAAATAAATAAAAAAAGGGGCAAGTAATCAAGATAGTTTCAAAATATGAGGTTGGCTGCTGCTTTTGGAGAGAGTGAGGGTGGGACTCATGGCATGGGTAGAGGGATAGGTTGTTATCCCCTGGTAGAAGAAGGAAGAAAGTGAGGATGAATATAGAGAAATTTGTAAGAATGCCATGCTGAGGACCTTGCTGAGTTTCCCAGTGAGGCGTTTGTCTTACTGAAAGATTGTCTCCATTTATTTTACCCCAATTCTGTTAACTGAATCTCTAGTCCTGTTAACTGCCTTCAGTACCATGAGGTGTCTTGGTCCTTCTGAAATAAGAAGCAGCATCCCTGCTGTTCGCCAAGCTCTCCCACTTCCAGGCTGCTCTTCCCTTAACCATTATTGTGAACCCTTCCCATCCCAATGGCATCATAAATTATCTGGGAATTGTCAGGTCACAGCTCCACAGTGATCCAGTCTGGTCACTTTGCCTTCACTGCTCTAGTGTTCTCAGTGGGTAAATTAGAGGTAGAGGTAGTAAATTTTTCATTGTTTCCAAATGTGCAGTTCTGAGGATAAATGTGGGTCATGTAGGATCAAAGTGTCAGTTCTGTAGACTAAACCAAAACAACTTTCATATGAGCAAAATCGTCTTGATAAACTGAGTACAGCAACCTCCAGTCTGGTCTAAACTGAGGCTATACGATACTGCTTTTAGGTCAATTCAGTGATTTCCAGGAAGGGAGTAGGGCACCCACTCAGTTTCTTAGAGATAAAGCACATGTGTACTTTGAATAAGTATATTCTTAAATTAACATTGCTTGGATTTGCTTTTGGTCATTTTTTTAAAATGTTAAGTTTTAAATAGTATTAAAAGAAGCCATAAGGTTTTTATATTTATCAAAAAAGATGCACGGATTTAAACACATACACACATACCCCAGAAAAAAGCCAAGAAACAAGTCTGACTTATAAGAACTTCAACTCCTTGGAATCTATTAGTTGCTTAAGATCCTTTCCAAATATTTTTGTCTTTATTTCCATTTAACAAGATTGCATTATTTTTTAGAAAGATTTCATTTATTTATTCGAGAGGCAGAGGTAGAGAGAGAGAGAATAAGTAAAGCAGACTCCCCAGCTGAGCAGGGAGCCAGACCCAGGCTCAGTCTCAGGACCCCTAAGATCACCACCTGAGCCGAAGGCAGATGAGCTTTAATCATTTGAGCCACCAGGGCATCCCTAAAAGGGTTACATTTAAAGCTTGCTGTGACTCCGGTTTTTCCACTGTTTTACTAGTTTAAATTGTAGGTTCTGTTAAGTAAGATTTTTTTAGGCAACTCTGTTTCAGGTGATGGAGTGAGGGGAAAACCATGTCTTCTATCCAACAGTTGGCAAGTGGCCACAACTCCCATGAGTGATTAGGGACCTAGATTAATCCCAGGGCGGTGGAATCAAGAAACCTACAGACTCCCTAGCATTTATTGAGCATTTACTACATGGCAGGTCCTATGCTAAGCACTTTATATGTATTTGCTTAATACTCACAGCAACCCAATCAGGTAAGTATCATTATTTGCTCTATCTTACAGGTGAAGGAATCAAGGCATGAACAGTTATCTAACTTGCTCACATTCCAAGACCATAAACCCTAGAACCTGAATTGAAACGTAAGAAGTCTGGCTCTAAAGCCCATACCCTTGCCCTTTCACACACCTATCTCTCAGGGGGCTGACTGCCTCCCTCCTCCCTGGAAGATCCCTAGGAGAGTTGACCCAGCCCAAAAGCAAACCCGTGTTCTGTTTCTTTGAAAAAAATCACTTTAAGTGGAGCTGTGTGTTCTAGGAGACATGCAAGAGGTGTATGTGTGGTATGTGGAACTGGCCCAAAACAATGGCATACACATTTGGGGTGGGCTAAAAGATTTAAAATGAGTGTTCAGCTTCATTTGGCATAATGAGACCTAGATCACTTTGCCCTGGCTTTTTTTTTTTTTTTTTTTTTTTGCCCTGGCTTTTTACAAAAACTCTTGTGACTGCCTCCCAAAGCGTTGAGAACCTAGAAAAGAATTTGTGAGTAGCTTTTTTTCCATGAAGTTGGAGTGAAGGTGAGGGAAAAGCTGTTTGTGGTACTGTTATCCATGGAAATGGAACACTTTGAACTAAATATAAACATTTAAGTTGGAAAAAATTATTTCCCAGCCTAAACCGCCAAAATTTAGAGTGATCCTGAAGATAAAAGAGTTTCAAATGGAGGAAGCCTCAGAGAAGACTTGAAAATTTATTTATACCACTTTTTTCTCTCTTGATATTTACATATATGTAGAGTTGACACTTGAACAACACAGGGGTTAGGGTACTGACTGCCCCGCCAACAGTTGCAAATCTGAGTAGAACATTTGATTCCCCAGAACTTAAGTGATTAATAGATACTGTATTATATTGGGGAAAAAAAATCCATGTATGAGTGGACCTGTTGAATTCAAACCCATGTTGTTCAAAGATCAACTGTGTGTGTGTGTGTGTGTGTGTGTATTTAATTTTAATATACAACTCAGGTATTGAAAGTCTCTGAAACTCACCTTCTCTCTTGTCCCAGAAAAAAAGTACATAGTTTGATATATATAATTCATTCAGATATCTTTTTTCCAAAGAAGCAATGACAACATCTTTAGGATGCCGTGATGAGCAGTGTAGTCAATTCTAAAAGATAACTTAGCTTTCACCTGTAATAAGAGATCAGGGGATTTTTGGTTCTTATTAGCCTTTGTTAATTTAATACCTTAATTTGATTTACTGGTCAACCTTCTCTGGGATCACAGTTAATCTAAATAAAAACTGACTCATCATCACCTTTTCTCTTGAAGTAAAATCATCCATAATAAATCTCCTGATATTTTTTATTTCTTATTTTTTACAAGATTTTATTTATTTATTTGAGAGAGAGTGGAGGGAAGGGGAGAGGGAAAGTAGACTCCTCACTGAGTAGGGAATCTGACATAGGCTCAATCCCAGGACTCTGAGATCATGACCTGAACCAAAGGCAGACACTTAACTGACTGAGCCAACCAGGTGCACCCTGCCCCCCAGATTTTTTAAATGACAGTATGTCATGAATTTACAAAGTTTTAGGCCTAAAGCTAGTAATAATGGTAATTTTAAAAATTGGACACTTCCAAAAATCCACTAGGCTTGATGGGATTTGGAACCTAAATATACAGAGTAGAAAGTTTCTAACTTAGAAGTTAAGCTATTGTTAGGGTTAATTTTGTGTGTTGTCTTTGCTGAACCACAGGTACCCAGATATTTGATTAAATATTTTTCTGGGCATGTTTGTGGAGGTATTTCTAGATCAGATTAACATTTGAATGGGTAGACTGGGTAAGGCAGATTGCTCTGTCCAGTGTGAGTAGCAATCAACCTAATCTTTTAAAGGCCTGACTAGAACAAAAAACTGAGGAAGAATTTGTTATCTCTGTCTTTGAGCTGAATCATTGGTCTTTCCCTGCCTTTGGACTCAGAGTGGGACCTAAACTGTCAATTCCCCTGGTTCTCAGGCCTCTGGCCTTAGACTTGAGGTCTACCACTGGCTCTCCAGCTTTCAGATGGCAGATCTTGGGACTTCACAGTCTCCATAAATGCATGAACCAGTTCCTTATAATAAACCTTTGTGTGTGCATGCACTCAGGCACATACACATGTATGTACTCTTGGTCCTGTTTCTCTGGAGAACCTAGACTAATATAGCTTACTTTATCTTTTGAAATTATGAACTATTTTAGCAACACAAAAATTATCACAAACTGTGATACCCTGCACTAAGGCCACAGCATCATTTCTGTGGTAGTCTTGTCCATAATGTTTAATCACAGCCTAATAATGAGACAGTATCAGACAAACCCTAATTATAAGCCATTCAGTGAAATAACTGAGAAGTGTCAAGGTCATAAAAGACAAGGACAGACTGAAAAACTGTCAAAGAGTGAACACCAAGGAGAAATAACAGCTACAAGTGTACTGAGAGAGGGTGCCTGGGTGGTGCAGTCGATTAGGTGTCTGACTCTTGGTTTCAGCTCTGGTCATGATCTCGGGTTGTGAGGTCCAGCTGCCTGGAGCTCTGTGAGCTCTGCACTTCTCAGAGTCTGCTTGAGATTTTCTCCCTCTCTCTCTCTGCCTTTCCCCCCACAAAGTAAATAAGTCTTAAAAAAAAAAAAAAGTACTAAGGGATTCTGCATAGGATCCTAGAATAGGAAAAAGTCATTAATGGGAAAAAATAGAGCAATTTCAATATGTTCTTTAGTTAATAGTTTTATTATAGTATTATATCAAAGTTAATTTCCTGGTCTGATCATTGTCCTGGGTTGTACAAGATGTTGATATTAGAGGGAGTGGGCAGGGGGATGTAAGGATACTCTATTTGCAACTTCTCTGCAAGTCTAAAATATGGTAAAAAGAAACATTTTTAAAAGAATACATAAAAGTATAGTAAGTAATATAAGAAACACCTATATACTTACAACTCATTTATTTTGGTCATGTCTTAACATTTTGCCACATTTGATTTTTTTTTTAAAGAATCAAAACATTCTAGATAAAATTTAAGCCCCTTGTGCTTCTACCTTTTCCCTTCTACCCCACTTCTCCCATGATCAGACTCTTAAATAGAGTATTTATTTTTGGAGACAAAAACCAATGCAAATATGAATTTAATTTTAATACCAGTGAACTGTCACTAAAAAATGGTTAAGATGGTAAATTTATGTTTTGTGTATTTTACTACACAAAAAAAGGTTGAGAAGGGAAAAAAAAACCCCAGTATAAACAGACGAGATATTTTTTAGAAAACAGGAAGTTCCCTTATTCCCATAGCTTGTTTTGTTTTATAAGAATTATTGTGACAAGGGCATCCTTCTTCCAAACCAAATTCTTAGCTGAAATGCTTAGTGTTTATTTTGAGGGGCTAGGGAGAGGAGATGGTACAATTTCCTACACTTTTTGTAGGCTTATTCCCAAATAGACAAAAATCTTATCAAAGCTCATGTACCTAATTACAGGAGAATGATGTTTCAGAAAATTAAGTGTTGTCAAGCTTTTACCGATGCTATATACTTTGCTAGGGGCTTTTACGTGCTTGGTCATTTAATTTCCGTGACAACTATCTGAGTTGTGTATTTTCACCCCACTCTTAATTTCTTGTGCAGTTCACATTACTCAGATCTGCCTTTAGAATCTAGAGTCCCTCTGGAGGTCCGCTGCTGAGAACTAGCCTCAGCTGATTATACATTATGGGTGGATATGGCTAGTGGACAGTGGCAGTAGATGAGAGCTCCCATATATAAGCATTTAATAGCAAAAAGGCAAAAAAAAAAAAAATGCAAACAGCCTTCTTCTGTAAGTTCCAGAACTGTGCCATCCAACAGTGTAGCTACTAGCCATACGTGGGAATTAAAATGAAAATTTAATAATTTGGTTCTTCAGTCACACTAGCCAAATTTCAAGTGCTCTGTGACTGCCTGTACTTAGTGGCTAGCTTATCACAGGGCAGACAAAACATTTCCATCATTGCGGAAAAGTTATGTTGGACAGAGCTGCCCCAGAAGGTCCCTATGCTGTGTCCTTTTGTGTATTTGTGTAGCACTCTGAACAAAAAGTTTCATCAGAGGCAGATAGATGGGACAATATCCTACCATCAGGATTTGGCTTTCTTGTCAGGATCAGGTGACAATATTTCCTCCAATGCATCTAGAAATAGGACTGCTGGCACTCTTCAGCTAAGGGCACCGTTTTGAGAGGCTTAGACAACTGGATTGGATAGATTCTTATTCCCACTTCAGCATAAACAGAATCTATCTGTACAATACTTATAGCCCACCATGAACAGTATTTGATTGATGAAAAATCATTTATGGCAACCATTATACTAAATAACAACCCTCTGGTATTCAGCAGATAATTGACTAGTGAGCGTTTTTTTTTTTTTTTTTTTCCTCTTAAGGGGAGGGATAGAGAGGTAAGGGGTAGGAGGAGGAGCAGAGAGAGAATCCTAAGCAGGCTTCACACCCAGCATAGAGCCTGCCGTGGGGCTGTTTCATGACCCTGAGTTCATGACTTGAGCCAAAATCCAGAGTCGGATGCTTAACCGACTGAGCCACCCAGGTGCTCCTACATGAGCTTTTGACTAGTGATTCAAATGGCAATTGCTCCAGAGTATAGGTTAAAAATAATAATCTCCTTTGTGTCACAAGTGTCTAGGTTGAAGTATTGTGAAAAATAGCAGGCACTGTAATAGCCTGTGTATATTCTATCTCATTCAGTTCTTACAACAGCCTTTTTCATAGGCATTGCTAATAATTAACCTCATTTTGGGCTGACTTTAATTCCCCCGGGGCTTGTGGCCAGACTTTTGCATGATGGAAATGGTTGCTTCTTTATTTAAGTGAGAACTAAATGCAAATTATTTATACAGTTGCCAAACAGATAGGCATATAGCCTTTCCTGTTTTATTTCCTAATGTCAAGGCTTATTCCTACTTTAGGCCAAGATTGGTGGTTCCTTACACAACACCAAACTCCTAGCTCTCTGTTAAAATACTTCATGTACTTTTGCCCTTTTTTTTTTTTTTTTAAATTCTATGCCTACTAGTTGAGTACCTATCAAGTTCCAGGCCACTTCTAGCAATAGCAAATCCATTGTTAACTTGGCCCTGCTTCATCTGTGAAATAGAGATAATAATGCTTTTCTTGTAGAGTTTTAGTAATGATTAGAGATCATATAAGTGGAATACATGGTAAATGGTTTATTTTCATTCCATAGTTAAGGACATTGAAACTACTTCCTCTTTCGTTGACTACTACCCTGCTGGAGAAAATGTTTTTATTTTGTTTTAAAATTTCAAACATAAGGGTGCCTAGGTGGCACAGTTGGTTAAGCGTCTGCCTCTTGTTTTCGGCTCAGGTTATAATCCCAGGATCCTGGAGACTGGGGCTCCTTGACTGGCTCCTCGCTCAGCAAGGAGTGCACTTGTCCCTCTCTCTCCCCTGCTCTGTCCCTAACCCTCACTGCTCATGCACACGATTCTCTTAAGGAAATAAATCTTTTAAAAAAATTGCAAACAGATTTTTTTCCCCACTCTGATTATGTATCAGAATCATGTGTGCATTCAATAATTATACTTGTGTTTGTATGATTATCTATGTTCTTCACCTGGGCTGGAGCCTTCACAAGAGAAAGGCAGATCCATGTGGTTGTCAGGCAAGGCAGTTTCTACATCTACCAGCTTGGTGCCTGGTCTGTGAGCCCCTCCAGGATTCTGGCAGTCATAAGGAAGGAACCACCAGAGTTATCATGCTGTCTCAGTGTTGCACTTGGGAACTGCACTGGAGTTCCATCTCTAGTACATTCTCCAGTAGGCATGGGAATGCCTGGAAAGGGATCATTTTGGGGCTAACCAGAGGTCTGGCGAAATGAATCCCATCCAATCTGGGCATTTAGTTCTTCCTTTGCTGTTATTCTGAATTGGGTAGACAGTCCTCTTGGTGGAGAGTTTTAGTTATCTCTGAGGAAACAAGAAACCACAGAGCCTAGCTGGCATTTTCCTGCCTTTCCTTAAAAGACTAGCAATAAAATGTTCAAAATACAAAGGTTTTGTTCTAGTTCTCTAGGGCATTGCAAATGAAGGGGGGGAGTGCGGTGGAAATGAGGTCTAGAAATCTAAGGAGATGTGCTCAAGGTTGATTATCCAGGAAGATCCCAAGAGTTTGTAGGTAGAAAGACTAGCATGCAGCTCCCAAACTAATGCAATGGGAGAAAATATGGGTAGGAGGTCACCTATACTGTTCTCCTTAAATTTTGGGAAATCATAAAGATGGTATGCAGTATCTGGAGAATGAATAAAGAGTGAATGTGAATAGAAACAGAAAGGGTGAATACCTGTTATAAATAATAATTAACTTCACTTTAATTAGAAGGGAATTAGAAGAAAAGTAGAATGGTACCTCAACTTTATGGTCAACTAATATTTGATAAAGGAGGAAAGACTATCCACTGGAAGAAAGACAGTCTCTTCAATAAATGGTGCTGGGAAAATTGGACATCCACATGCAGAAGAATGAAACTGGACCACTCTCTTTCACCATACACAAAGATAAACTCAAAATGGATGAAAGATCTAAATGTGAGACAAGAGTCCATCAAAATCCTAGAGGAGAACACAGGCCACACCCTTTTTGAACTCCGCCACAGTAACTTCTTGCAAGATACATCCGCTAAGGCAAAAGAAACAAAAACAAAAATGAACTATTGGGACTTCATCAAGATAAGAAGCTTTTGCACAGCAAAGGATACAGTCAACAAAACTAAAAGACAACCTACAGAATGGGAGAAGATATTTGCAAATGACATATCAGATAAAAGGCTAGTTTCCAAGATCTATAAAGAACTTATTAAACTCAACAGCAAAGAAACAAACAATCCAATCATGAAATGGGCAAAAGACATGAAGAGAAATCTCGCAGAGGAAGACATATAGAGGATGCGGAGAAAAGGGAACCCTCTTACACTGTTGGTGGGAATGTGAACTGGTGCAGCCACTCTGGAAAACTGTGTGGAGGTTCCTCAAAGAGTTAAAAATAGACCTGCCCTACGACCCAGCAATTGCACTGCTGGGGATTTACCCTAAAGATTCAGATGCAGTGAAACGCCGGGACACCTGCACCCCGATGTCTCTATCAGCAATGGCCACAATAGCCAAACTGTGGAAGGAGCCTCGGTGTCCATCGACAGATGAATGGATAAAGAAGATGTGGTTTATGTATACAATGGAATATTCCTCAGCCATTAGAAACGACAAATACCCACCATTTGCTTCAACGTGGATGGAACTGGAGGGTATTATGCTGAGTGAAATAAGTCAATCGGAGAAGGACAAACATTGTATGTTCTCATTCATTTGGGGAATATCAATAATAGTGAAAGGGAATAGAAGGGAAGGGAGAAGAAATGGGTAGGAAATATCAGAAAGGGAGACAGAACATGAAGAGTCCTAACTCTGGGAAACGAACTAGGGGTGGTGGAAGGGGGAGGAGGGCGGAGGGTGGGGGTGACTGGGTGACGGGCACTGAGGGGGGCACTTGACAGGATGAGCACTGGGTGTTATTCTGTATGTTGGCAAATTGAGCACCAATAAAAATTTTATTATTAAAAAAAGAAGAAAAGCAGAATGGGAATAGGTGAGCCCCGGGTGGGGTCCAGGGGGAGATGTGATTTGGATGTCTCTCTCTATATCTCTGGCCATTATCATCAGCTACTACCATCACAGAGTTCCCACCGGAGGGCCAAAGCTTCCTGCCTTGCTCCCCCTCCCACCCATAAATGCTTTTCACATTTCTGTCCAGCCTCAGCCTCCTCTTAGCACAGATAAAGCTTTCTCTCCACTTCCCTAAAGCTAAATAAAATTAAGCTACAGTAGGTTCCCCACCTCTGGCTCAGTTCTCCCACAGCATCTTTGAATAGAGCTGTTGTGTGTTTGTACAATGGACTCCATTCAATTATGAGCCACTTGTGCATGCTTCCTTTAGAAGACGGTTGGTTACCCAGAATGCACTTAAGGTGGTCTACCAGCATTGGAACTGGTTAATGAAAACTATAGGAAATGATCAGGCAAGTCTTTTCTAGATCTTTTAAAGTTAAAAAGAACTATTTTTAGAACAACACAAGATGATTATGGAAAATGAGAAGATAGAAGACAAGAAAAGGAAATATTTTTTAGAGACTACCAAAAGAAAAACTTCAGGGTAAGAAATCAGAACGGTGGGACGCCTGGGTGGCTCAGTGGCTGAGCGCCCGCCTTTGGCCCAGGGCAAGATCCTGGGGTCCGGGGATCGGGTCCCGCATCCGGCTCCCTGTGTGGGGCCTGCTTCTGCCTCTGCCTGTGTCTCTGCCTCTCTCTGTGTCTCTTATGAGTAAATAAATCTTAAAAAAAAAAAAAAAATCAGAACAGTGGTTGTCAGGGGCTGGGGGTAGAGAAATGATATCTGCTGCAAAGGGACGAGAAGGAGCTCTTTGGGTGATAGAAATAATCTCTTAAAGCACAGTCCAAAAAAATGTAGTTTGAGCTACAAATGCAAGTCAGTAATTTAATTTTCTAATAGGTAAACCAAAAAAGGAAAAAGAAACAGGTAAAATTAATTTTCCTGCATTAATATTTAACCCACTATATGTAGAATGTTGTAATTTCAACATATTAATAAGCTTCTTTGCTTATTTTTTTTGATCCTTTGCTTATTTAAAAAAATCAAGTCTTTGAAGTCCACTGTGTATTTTATATTTACAGTACCTCTGATTTTTGGATGAGCCACATTTCAAGGGCCCAGGAGTCACATGTGGCAACTCTAATGGGCAGAACAGTTCAACACTTTTGGTGGTGATACACAACTGTGTATACATTTATCAAAAATTATCAAATTGTGTACCTAAAAAGGGTGACTTTTAGTATATATAAATTATAACTCCATTAAAAAAAAACATTTTTGTATTGGCCAGAATGAGCCAGTACAGATTCGTTTCATGAACACCTATTAAAATTTTTCTCTTTAAATGAATCTCAGAAATAGAATTTGGCAATTTAAAAAAAAAAAAGTGAAGAGCATACATTAGAAACCACCCAAGGCAAGTAGTTCTCATAGATTTCAGATGTGTGTGTGTATGTGCCAATTTTTCCATTACAAAGTTTAGAAAAAGTGAAAATTTAATTAGACAGTGCTGCAATCTTTAAAAACAGATTTGCATGTGTTTGACAAAGATGAACACAAATTGTTTTGAGAAAGACTGGATGCTAATTCTAGGAAAGAGCTTGTTGTTTTCCCGTCTGTTTCATAGCTCCTTCTCTTGCATTGGTATTAAAAACTGCTTGTCCTTTCTGCTTCTGTTATATAATGTGCTTTGTAGTAACTATTTTGACTGGGGATCTGTCTGCAGGCATTTTTAGGGTGTGTGTGTATGTGGAGGGGTTGGGGTGGAGCTCATGTACCCACTTGACAGGAAGTTGGGGGGCAGTGGGTTGTGGGGGAGCAAGTTTAACTTTTCATAACTAAAGCCAGGAAATATTTTTGGCTGTGCGACAATGTGTCAGGAGTTATAAATAATTTCATTTGCTGTTTGGCAGCTATATTGGTGTTTTCTTTTTGCACCTAAAATTCCCTGTTTCATTTTTGTTGAAGCTAATGTAAACATCCACCATTTACAATTAAAGAAGCCTAAGAGAAATAGGTGAAAAGGATACCTTCCAAATGGGTGTGTGTGTAAAGCTGAAAAGATCTGGGCTGAAAAGAAAAAAGATAAAACTCATTGGGCTTGCAAAGCAAATTCTGTTAAGTATAGGCTGGGAAAGACATACTGATAGGAAATTATCCTGTAGTATATAGAGAGCACAAAGTACAGTGATGTTGCTTTAGAACTTTACAATCAGCAGAATACATTTAAGAAGTAGAGCACAGATCAGGAACCAAATAAGCCCTTCTCATTTTGTTTTGTCTTTGTTCAGGCTTAGGTCAGTGTCCTTTGCTCCATAAGCATTAATTTAAATCTATATTATCAAGATAGCAGTTCATCTACAGCAGGACTGATCAAACCTCAGCATGCCTTGAAAATGCAGAGCCCTCTCCCCAGACATTTCTAGTTTAAAAGACTACACATGGGGGTTAGTATCTGCACTCTTACTGTGTACTTGTAGTAGACTCCACCTTGAGACACATTCATTAGACTTTTATTAGGTTTTCTCTGTATATTAGGTGCTGTTGAATTCAAATAAAAGGCAGATCCCTATTGGGAACGTGCTACAGCTTGCAACGGGAGGCAGTACTCTAAGTGGTGCAGCTGGTATGAAGTGAAGAACTCAGAGCAGGAAGGCAATGCCACCCATTAACTCAGTGATATGGGCCAGATTCAGATTACAGGAGATGAAACTGGGTGTCCAGACATCTTGAAGGAGATAGTGTGGCTATCAAATGAGGAATGAAGTCACCTGGGATAGGAGCTTTACTTAGAGACTGCAATTTTGGAGTTCCAAGGAAATTTTAACAAGAAAAAAGGATTACAGACATTAGGAAGCAACCATGAAGGAAATGTAATTGATAGTTGTCTGTCGTTCCTAAACTTGGGTGTGCTTTAGAATCACCCAGAGGGCTTGTTAAAGCACTGAGTGCAGAGTCCCACCCTCAGAATTTCTGAATCAGGAGGTCTGGGGTAGGGCCTGAGAATTTTAATTTCTAACAGGTTCCTCTGCTCATGCTGCTTCCTCTGGGGACCATGCTCTGAAACTCACTGCTCTTAAATGAATTTGGTAACTTAATCTACCAAAAACTTATAGATGAGGATTAGAACACATTGTGGGGGCAAGATGGAGGACAAGATGCTGTCAGAGTGTTTTGTGACCTAGAACTTCTACTAGGTGGGGTCTCTTCTGAGATTTATTTACTCTCAGAGCAACTGGTCCAACCAGAAATACTCTAAAGTTGGGGAGAGGAATGTGATCATAGTGAATAATATGAGAACTATAGTCCTGTTATGCGTATCTAAAACTCTGATTAAAATTATATTTTTTAGATTTTATTAAAAAAGGATGGTGTATCATACTTTAGTACCAGTGTTTACTAGAAGGCATAGTAATCCATGGTTTTATGGAAGTCTGGACTCTTCAGCACTGAACTCATGAGCTTAATCCCTCAAACTTGCTCCTACTCCAGTGTTCTTTACTAATGACATCATTGTCTGCCTAGTTTTTCATGGCCTGGGCTGGGACTCATCCTGGACATCATTCCTTCTCTTTCTCACTTTCAGCTCTGCGTCCAGTCATTCACAAAGTCCTGGTGATTCCATCTCCTAGCGTGTCTTGTCCATTCCATTGCCATCACTTTCTCTGTCAACTTGTACCTTCCACATCTTCTCTCGGTCCCTTCTGATGCGTTGTCTACATGGAAGTCAGAGAGAACTTTCTAGAAACACAAACCACATCTGATCACCCCTGTGCTTAAGACCCTTCACTGACATCTCTCTGCATTTGGGATAATCTTTAATTTCTCAAAATGGCCCCCGTCAACATCTCCAGCCATATTTTGAGCCATGCCCTCTTTGTTCTTTAAACTCCAGTCCTACTGACTATTTCACTTTCTGAATTAAACATGTTTAAAAGCATTGCCCTTTGCTGAGGTGATCATGGACCTATATCCCAAGGGTATCCATGGAGAATAAGGTGAATGTAGTCCTAGTCCTGAGAGAGGTTTTGTACAATTAGAAAATGGTGGCCCTGCAGGCAAGATACAGCCTCTGGGCCAGAACAGACTGGCTGAAATCAATCGCCAACGGCAGGGCACTCCGTGTAGGATACAACCTGCATAGCCAGAATGACCCTGACTCAAGATGTCGGTTGGTTTGCCTCCAAATTAAAATAGGTCTGTTTGTCCTATTTAGAAACAGAGTACTAGACAACTTCTGGAAGTCCCTGAAACCCTAGTGGTTTAGTAATGATTGTAAATATGAAAGGGCTTTTATCTTGAAGCTACAGAAATTGCTCTTTGCGTGATAACATATACGTGTCTTCCCAAGCCGTGCTGCTTGTTCATAGCTGTGTCTCATAGTTGAAGATCAGGAGTGATTTACAATCTAGAATGCCTTATCTGGGAAGCCTAGGTGGCTCAGTGGTTGAGCATCTGCCTTTGGCCCAGGCTGTGATCCTAGAGTCCCGGGATCAAATGCCACATCAGGCTCCCCGCATGGAGTCTGCTTCTCCCTCTCCATGTATCTCTGCCTCTCTCTCTGTGTCTCTCATGAATAAATAAATAAAATTTAAAAAAAATAGAATGCTTTATCTGCTAGCTGGAGAAGCACAACATTCTTTCATATGACATGTTTGCTCTTGTGAAAATGACTTGAAGTATTTGGGACCTGGCAGGAGAAGAAATGGGAGGGGACCTAATTCTTGCTAGGCGTGAGTCATCTTATAAATATCTAAATTGAGCATTTTATTAACCAGTTTCATTGTCGGTACAAAACTATTCATCAATCCTAGATTGCTTTGATGTACATGTTATATATCCACATGTCCTCTGCCAGGATTCTAGCATAAATCTCTCTCTGAACAAACACTGGATAAATATCATTATGAAAAATTTGCCTTTGATTTAAGGGCAGTTTTGTTTCTTTTTAAACTCTGCTGAATATTTATTTTTTTGTCTTTTTTTTCTTCCAGAATTATGGAAATGCCTAAGTAGTATTGGTATTGGGAGGGCAGTAAAGTATGAAAAACAACCACATATATTCAGTACCTTGTCATTTCAAACATTGATGGGCTCTTTTTGAGAGAGGTCATTCCCAGGTCTTTCAGTAGGAATAGTATTTGAATCTAGGAGCAAATAATTGCTCTGTAAATGTTTGTTATGATATTGAAATTGCATATATGCTGTATCCAATCGAAGTAGCTTATCACATTCATTCCTGGGTCATAAAGGCAGTGGTTGACTGTTGTCACTGAAAAGAATATAAACGTGGCCAGTACATTGTTGCCTAGAAAACTCATTCTTCAAGGTAGAGCTGCAGCGGGATTTTTCAGGCCATTTGAACTCTAAACTCCGCCTCATAGGTTGCCCTGTGCCTTTGTGACCCTGGGTCATCTCATCCCTGGCAGTTGGGTCAGTCTGCTGCTGCCACAGCCTAGTTGCTCTCTCTGGGCCTCAGCCTTTGTAATAGGTAGGGCTGCCAAATGAGGTACCACAAACTAGGTGGCCTAAACAACAGAAATCTATTCTCTCACAGTCCCGGAGGCCAAAAATTCAAAATCAAAGTGTTGGCAAAGTTGGAGCCTCCTGAGGGCTGTGCAGGAAGGAACCAATCCAAGCTTCTCTCCTGGCTGGTAGACAGCCATCTTCTTATGTTTTCCTATCTTCTTCTGTCCCTGTGTGTCTGTGTGTTCAAATTTCCCATTTTTATGGGGGTACTAGTCCTTTTGGAATAGGACTTGCCTTAATGATCCCATTTCAACTTTACCTTATCTCCAAATGAGGTCACATCCTGTGGTCTTGGGGGTTAGAACCTCAACATATGAATTAGGGGGAGACACATTTCAACTCATCATGCCGCTTATAGTTGAGCCTCCATATAAATTAGCCTCAGAAATCTAGCTATATGTATTATGGCATCTTCTATAAATCACCAAAAGAAATCTGTAAATCAGCTGAATTTGAACTCCTCTTTTTCCAGTCCAGCAGAGTGCCTTCCTGTGGGTGGTGCTGGTTTTGCAGTTCACATTGCACTTCCTGTCGTTCATTTCATGAGACTTTAGATCAAAGTGGTGGGTAAAGGAAAACCAGCATGACAGCAGCATCATTAGCAAGAGGCCTTCAGCCACTCCCTTCCTACCAGAGCCGTGATCTATAGAATGTCCAACCCATTCCAAGTTCTGAGGATATAAGGTAGAACATGTTGATGTGTAGTGTGTTTTTGCTTGACACCTGTTTTAATTACATCATTTTTGCAGACCCTTTGTTTTCCACATAAGCCTGGTTTGGCTGAGTGGTTTTGATCCTCACAGGTCTCCAATGCTTTAGACTGTTTATTCTGAGAGCTTGCAGCTGAATTTTCTGAAAATCGTTGTGATACAATCCAGTGTTTCCTTCAGAAATGGAGATTTTTGAGCTGAAAGATGTCTTCCTTTTCTCCTCTGGGCCTTTCCCAGTTTCTGGAAGATGGAGGCATTTGCCAGGCCTCTGTCTCTATAGATTGTCAACCCCTGTCATGCCTTGTTTACTCCATCTATATTCCCCATTCCCAAGTGTGTCTTGTTAGTGTGACTGTTAGGTATCTACTTGGACTTTTGGGTGTCAAGTCATAAACCATACTTCATTTCTCCTGGCCTAAGAGACTGGGACGGATGGGCGTTTGTTTCCCCTTCCTACTAAATTAGGTAGATTTTGTCTCTCTGCAAGTCTATTCTAAAATACCAGCAATCTGTTAGTAAAATTACATATCCTGCAGAAAACAGAATTTAGGAGTGGTTGGATACTGCATGGTGTTTTCAGTACCCATACTTCTGTAAGCCTGTAGCACTGTAGAAGCCACCAAGGTCAAAGGTCCTTTTTGACTCTGTGAAAGCTCTGGTAATCTTTACTATTTAGATGAAGTAGAAAATTATTTTTTTTAAAGATTGATTGATTTATTGATTTTAGAGAGTGTGTGTGTGAACAATCACCTGGTGGTGGTGGTGGAAGGGTGTTGGGGCAGCAAAGGGAGAGAGAGAATCTCCAGCAGAATCCCTGCTGAGCGTGGAGCCTGACACAGGAACACATGGCTCCAGCTCTGTCTCATTACCCTGAGATCATGATCTGAGCCGAAATCAAGAGTCGGATGCGTTAAGCCAACTGAGCCACCCAGGTGCCCCAAAGGTCAAAGTAGAAAAGTATAACATTTTTTTTTCTAAATACTGATACATCTATTTCCCTGAGATAAAAGGTCAGTTTTCTTTTCCTTCTTTATACAGCCAATGCTCCCTCTCTCCTTCCTGTGCTCCCCCTGTAGTGAATAACTTCTAAACTGGGAATTTCTCACAGGTGAAGGTTCTTGGTCAGCTTAGGGATTGCTCCTCTGCTTTTGCCAAGTCTCTTTAGGAAAGGCATCTCTTGGGGAATTCTCATGTAGAATTGGAAAAAACATATGCATCTTTCCTCCACCTGACCTCTTGGTGTTAACGAAAGATCTAATGAATGAAAGTCATTTTCTTTGCCATCCTCATAAGGGATGGGTTGCTTGTCTGAAATAGGTTTTTCTGACGCTTGCTACCCTACCCCCATGCCGTGGACCACATGTTTAAACCAAGAGGCAATAAATATATGAACCATCACAGCTAGCCTTAATACATTGATTTCTATTCTAGAAGTTTGTCTCTGACTGGTTTCTTTTTCTTCATGGAGCTTGAGCTGATGTCATACCCAGGCAAAGGAAGGCCTGGGACCTTGTCTCTCCAGAGGCAACCATGGAGCTTGAAAGGCAGTCCTAGATTTGGATCAGTCCAGTGCCAACAACCAGAACCTCTTCATGGCTACAGTTGGATGCTTCCTGAGTGTGGTGCCTGGCTTCCCATTCGAGGAAATTCCAGAGGACAATAGAAACTCCCCAAGAAGCTCCAGCTCAAACTTTCCAGCATTCACCTGGTAACCTGATGTTTTGGCATTTGACCTCTTCAAAGAAGACAAGCCTAGGGGATACCACGTGAATTCCAGTTTCCCAATTGACTAAAGTATTTTCTCCAGGGAAGAGGATGTTTTAAAATATTTTACCTAGAGATCTGTAGTATCAGGTAGTAGTCCTTTGCCCTTGACATCGGCCCTATGGGCTAGTTTTCCGCTTTGGCTTATGGACTGTCCCTGAGTAGTTTTATCTCCCTCTGACCTCTTCTCTTTTTAGGGAACAGGGCAATGAAACGAACCCCCAGTTGCTTCCGTTGGGTAAATTACTACTCCTTCTTCTTTGCAAGCTTTGTTATAGCTGTTACTCAGACCTTACTCCATAGATCTGAAACATTTCAAGTGGCCACTGAGGTTTCATTTCTCTTTCTATTCCCTGCAGAGATTTGTCTCTGGCATCTAATCTGTTTCCCTCTTGTCACTGTAGGAAGACTTCCTAACCTCTTTTAGCTTTTTTGCCTACACACTGAGGCTTCTAGGAAGTTAAAAACTGAGGAAGCTCCTGAACGGTGACACTCATCAGAGTCCTTGGCCACTAATGCTCCAGTGGTCACATTTGGGCAAGCATATAATAAAAGTTATTTTCTGCTTTCAGTTCTCCTTTTTTTCCCCCCTATTTTCCTCCTTCCTCTATCCTTTTCATTCTTCCTTTCCTTTATATACTCTTATCTCCATTGTTTCCAAGTATAATGTGTAGGGTAGGAGATTTTTCATGAAGTGGACCTGTCATGAGAAAATGTTAATGGAACCCACGAAGGGTACTCATCTCTTTATAAAGATCAAGTCAGTAGAAGGGGCATACACAGGAGGTTCTCAGCTGATACCTGGTAGGGGCAGAAATCATAGTTACATATGCACTATTTATTGAATCCTTGAGATGGACTAGGCCCATACACAAGGCACTTCTCAACATCTTTGCAAATCATTTTCTAAACTGTAGAGACAGAGCTGCTGCTTTACAGTGAAAAGATTGCAGGCATGTGTCCTGACCAGTGTAATAGAAATTAAGGGAGGACATGGGACTTCTGTCACCTTTGACAGAAATAGGATTCTTTTATTTCTTTTATTTAATTTTTTAAATTTAATTAATTAATTAATTTATTTATTTAATTCTTTTATTTAATACGGTATTATTAGACCACCAGGGCTGGGTTTTTTCCTCCTTAGTTTAGTTGCAGTGCACCCATATTCTATGGGATTTCTCTTATACTCTGATAAAGGTGGTTTTCCCCATCTTTGTTTTCAGAACCATTTGTTTTTCAACCTTTTTTTTCCTTTTATTGAGGTATAATTGACCATAACATTATATTAGCTTCAGATGTACAACATAATAATTCAATATTTGTATATCTTGTGTGAAATGATCATCTCTTAGCAACTTTCCAGTATGCAATACAGTATTATTAACTATAGTCACCATCCTGTCCATTACATTTTCATGACTTATTTCGTAACTGGAAATCTGTACCTTGACCCATTTCATGTGCCCCTCAATCCCTTGCCTCTGGCAACCACCAATCTGTTCTCTGTATCTTTGAGCTTGGTTTCATTTTATTTTTTGGCTTTTGGTTTTTGGGAGGGGTATTTCCACATATATGTGAGGTCATATGATATTTGTTTTACTCTGACTTATTTCACCTAGCATAATTTCCTCAAGGTGTATATACATCGTGCTTGCTTTATACATGCATCTGTTAATAGACACTCAGGTAGTTACCCTGTCTTGGCTATTGCAAATAATGCTGCAGTGAACATGGGGGCACATGTGTCTTTTTGACTTAATGTTTTCAGTTTCATTGGATAAATACAGAAGTGGGATTGCTGGATGATATGGTAGTTCTATATTTCATTTTTTGAGGAGCCTCCATTCTGTTTTACATAGTGGCAGCACTAATTTACATTCACACCAAAGGTGCATAAGTGTTCCTTTTTCTCCACATTCTCACCAGAATTTGTTATTTCTTGTCTTTTTGACTCTAGCCATTCTGACAGGTGTAGGAAGGTCTCTCATTGTAGTTTTGATTTGCATTTCCCTGATGATCAGGAATGTTGGGTTTCTTTTCATGCACCTGTTGGCCATCTGTATGTCTTCTCTGGAAAAATTTCTGCCCATTTTTAAAATCATGTTTTATTTGTGTATGTATTTTTTTTGCTATTCAGCTGTATGACTATATATTTTAGATATTAACCTCTTATTAGATATATGACTTGTGAATATCTTCTCCTATTCTGTATTACTCTTTCATTTTGTTGATGATTTCCTTTGCTGTGTGGAAGCTTTTTGGTCTGATGTAGTCCCACTGGTTTAATTTTGCTTGCCTGTGGGATTTTTTTGAAATTATGAGATGAGTAGATGGCAGGCATCCTGGAGTGTGGAGAGGGTGAAGCAGTATGTGGGGACCATTCATTTCAAGGATGTAATTGTGAAGAGTCAGAGCTAGGTCTGTAACTTATGAAGGGTAAAGGGAAGGATCTGGGTATTTTTTGCTTGTTGGTTTTGTCTGGGATTTTTAGGTCTGGAAGATATTTGACATTTTATTAGTTGAGCAGGAGGGAATAGGTGAATGGAAGACACTGAAGATAGAAAAGAAGGAGGGAGTAGTTGTTTAAAAAGCTGGGATGAGATCAATAAAGGTGGCAAGTTTTCTCCCCTTCCTTCCCCTTCCCCTTCCCCTCCCCCCCCCCCTTTTTTTTTTTAAGATTTTATGTATTGACTTGAGAGAGAGCCAGAGAGCACACAAGCAGGGGAAGGGGAAGAGAAAGAGGGAGAAACAGGCTCCTCACTGAGCAGGGAGGCCAACAGGGTGCTGGATCCCAGGACCCTGAAATCATGACCTGAGCCAGAGGCAGATGCCTAAGTGACCAAGCCACCCAAGTGCCCCAAGGTGGCAAGTTCTCTTATGACAAAAGGCAGGAACAAGCAAGTAAGGATACACTCAGATAGAGGAAAGCTCCCTGGGATTCTCTGTATGTTAGGGTATGAAGTAATCTAACTGAGATTAAGCATGGGCAGGAATAAGTATAGATTAGGGGAGAATTTTGTAGGGATTCTTAGAGCTAGCCGCCATGAAGAATGCGATAGGGAGGGAACTGATGATGGGTACAAGGATTGCTAAGTTAACAATAAGTGCCCAGTCAAGAATAGATACCAGGCATTGGAAGCAGAACCAGCCTGACTTTCTCTAGCAGTACTTGCTATGGCTGAATCACAACAAAGCCAGGAGTTTCATAAGGAAAAAGACATTCTGATACTATATGACTTTCTAATAGAAGGTAGGACTTGAAGCATCCTGAGATTAGAATGATTTAAAGACATTCAGTATACATGGTATAAATAGCAAAAATGTAAAAACTGAGTATATTGTTTTTTTGCCTTGTGTTTAAGCTCGAGCAAGCACCATATTGTCCAGTCATATAGAATGTCAACTTTGAGCTTGCCACTTGAAAATAAGACAGATGCTGTACCTGGCTAGGGAAAAAGGCTATGTCTCTGGCAAGTGGGCTCACTTAACCAGGTCTGTGAGATGGACTTTATTGGATAGCAAATGCAGAAATTGGGGGTGTTCATGTGAATGAAAATTTCTCAGTGCCTGGAACAGTTTCTGGCACATGGCAGGAATGTGATAAATATTCTTCGATTAAACATATATGTGTGTGAATGAATGTATGCATTTATCCATGTGATTTTTGAAACAGTAGCTCTACCAGATAGAGTAAAATATGAAAAATCCTGATTGCATTGGTCATTTGGTAGCCCTGCCCTAGCCATTCAACGTATAGTTCTTTCTCTTGATAGGTATGAGTTGCCAGAACTTTTATTAAAGTGAGAACAAAATCTAGATTGATGATCTAGGACACAAAAGAACTAAACAAGTTGATTAAGGTACCATTCTTTCCTTTTGCAGTACGCTTTATAGCATTTTTGGTGGTGACTCATGAGTAATACTGTGTTGTTGGATATAAATGGTTATTCATTTATTTATCAAATCTTTACGTGAGCAGGTGTGTCCTGAGCTAAACTTGGTAGAAATTATTGAGTGGCACCTTAGTTCTTAAAAAGTGCAGTCAAGTAGGGATCCCTGGGTGGCGCAGCGGTTTAGAGCCTGCCTTTGGCCCAGGGTGCGATCCTGGAGACCGGGGATCGAATCCCACGTCGGGCTCCCGGTGCATGGAGCCTGCTTCTCCCTCTGCCTGTGTCTCTGCCTCTCTCTCTCTCTGTGTGTGACTATCATAAATAAATAAAAAAAATTAAAAAAAAAATAAAAAAATTAAAAAAAAAATCCAGGGCTTTCCTGACTCTTGTTTAAAAAAAAAAAAAAGTGCAGTCAAGTAGAAGTAACATTCCATGGACCTAGTTAAGTGAGCCTACCTGCCAAATACAGCATCTAGTAGAGATAACCAGTGGTTTCCTATGGTAGCTGGTAATAGAGATATTTTTTCTTTAAAAAAAGATGCTGTGGGAGTGTTTGATGTCATGATCATGAATTTTGCTTGGATAATCTGCCGTGACATATAACTTTCATGTACAAGATCTGGGTGTTTCATCAGGCTTTAGTGTAAAGGACAATGAGTGAGGACTCTCCATGGGTGATCATTTTGTAGTTGTTGCTTTCTTCCTTTGGTGAATAGTGGAAATACTTGTCATCCTTGGGGTTGGGAATGGCAGGATAGACACCTCTAAATGGCCACTCCATCCTTCTACGGAGTAGGCCACAGCCCTTGAGTCCTTTTTCCCAAACACTGTATCAAATTGTAGTAGCTTTTCCATCAAAACATATGCAAGGTGATAAAAGTGTTGATATCTTGTTGGAGGTGTATTACATAGGTGTGTGCATTCATCAGAATTCATCAAATTGTACAGTTAAGACCTATGCATTTTATTCTGTGGAAATTCCCCATCCCCTCCCCCCAATACAGACTACTGCAGCTTTCCCTCTTGGCCTTTGTACTAGTTGTTTGTTTCTACACGGGAGCTCTCCCTATATATCCATGCGACTTTCCTCTCACCTCTTACCAAGCTATGACCAGTATCACTTTATCATTGGGGTCTTCCCTGATTATCATATTAAAATTGTGACTCCCTGCCATTCCCTTGCCTCACAAAGAGCCATCACAGTGTATAATTCAGAGCATGGGCTCTGGGCAGGCTCAGTTTTATCACTTATGAAATAGGGATAAATATTGTGTCAATGGGGTTATTGAGAGGATGCAATAAATTAATAGATGAAGAGCACTTAAAACAGTGCCTGGTGCATGTGGTAAGTTAAAGTCAACTTAATCCTTCTTCCTATTTAAACTATTTGAAGGGCCCCTGGGTGGCTCAGTTGGTTAAGCATCTGCCTTCAGCTCAGGCCATGATCCTGGGGTCCTGGGATTGAGCCCTGTATTGGGCTCCCTGTTCAGCCATAAGTCTGTTTCTCTCTCTCCCTCAGCCCCTCTGCCTGCTTGTGTTCTCTCTCTCTCTCTCTCTCTCTCTCAAATAAATAAGTAAAATCTTAAAACAAAAACAAACCTATTACTCTTAAGTTTATTAATAAATTTTTACTTTTTTTCTTTTTTTCTTTTTCCTTACTACTATATCCTCATCACTTATAATTGTACCTATAATTATATAGGTACTTAAATAGTGTTCAGTCAGCAAGTGAATGAGCAAATAGGAGAGGGTTCTGTGGACTTTCAGGAGGCTATGGGATTGGTTGGGGCAGGGGTTGGCAAACTTTTTCTGCAAAGGGCCAGATAGTAAATACTTCAGGCTTTGTGGGTTACAACTACTTAGATCTGCTGCTGAATGTGAAAGCAGCACAGACGATACATAAGTGAATGTGATTCTAATGAAACTTGATTTACAGAAACAGGTAGGGAGCCAGAGTTGGCTTACAGGCTGTAGTTTCCCAGCTCTTGGGTTGGGAAATAATTTTTGGTCTTGCTTTCCTGATTCCATTTACCCTTCCCCTAAGACAACTCCCATTGCAACAGTTAGTGCTGGTCATTAGATCTGAAATAGAAGTAGTTTGCAAAGCATTGTATTACCTATTAATACTTGGCTCAGTATTCATTAATTGTACAAAATTTCCATATGTCTTAAGATTTTTTTAAAAAGATTTTATTTATTTATTCATAGACACACACAGAGAGAGAGAGGGGCAGAGACACAGGCAGAGGGAGAAGCAGGCTCCATGCAGGGAGCCCGATGTGGGACTTGGTTCCGGGTCTCCAGGATCACACCCCAGGCTGCAGGTGGCACCAAACCGCTGCGCCACCGGGGCTGCCCATATTTTTAAGATTTTAATAGCGAATAACAATGTTAATATATTTTGTACTTTCAACTGTGTCATTTCAGGACTCTGGTTGTGATTTTTTTCTCCAACAGCTGAGGATATCTGTACTGCTAATAATGGCCAGAAACATATATGCTATTAATGAAAAAGTTGACATTCTACTTAGTAAACAGCCAACAGTGTAACTCTTAATTGAAATAGAAACCAACAGAAATGATCCACTAGACGGTTTAGTTTTTAAAATTATTATGGAGTCTTATTTCTTTACAAAACTGTTCCCTAGCCCACAATTTTTGCCACTCTTTCCAATCAGTGTGGTATGCTGGCAGGAGTCTACCATTTTTAAATACGGTATATTTTTAGCCATGTTGTATGAGCGACAAACTATGAAATTTTAGCATGAACTGTACGCCTTTATTGCTATAATTAAAACAGTGAATCAGAAATTATGTGTTTGCTGCTATGATGCATCATAATCAGACATAAGTTCAAGTATATGACTGCCATTGATATTATTGTTCTATAACCACAGTGTTTTTTGTTTTACTTCTGAATTTAACCTTATGTCAACCTCAGGGCTAACAGCTTTCCACTTGCCATTTAATTATGTTCATCATGTGACATGTGTGCAGAGAGAACCCAAACCATACTCCCCAGTTGTTAGGGTTCTCTTGCTCCTTGTGTTGTCTGTGCTCTGTGTCCGTGATCCACGGCTGTAGTTTCCAATCAAATTACTGTGTTCACACTCCCAGGATACCTGCTCATTGTGTTCTCCAGAGCAGTGCTTCTCCATCCAACCTTCTCTGGTAAAGGACCAGGTTTTTTCCCTGTATTTCCAATTCATCATGAATTGATTCTTTCTGCAAAATTCAATTTTAAAAAATTGGGTGGGCCCGCAAAATTATCACCTAATGAAATAATCATAATGAGGCCAAGTTGCTATAAAATTTTCTAAATAATTTCAGTACTTAACTCCTAGTTGACCAGTAACAGTGAACCAGCTCACAGACCACATTTTAAATCACATTTATTTATATATATATATTTTTTTATTTTTTATTTTTAAAGATTTTATTTATTCATGAGAGACACAGAAAGAGAGAGGCAGACGCACAGGCAGAGGGAGAGAAGCAGACTCCATGCAGGGAGCCTGATGTGGGACTCAATCCCAGGTCTCCAGAATCAGGCCCTGGTTCGAAGGCAGGTGCTAAACCACTGAGCCACCCAGGCTGCCCAATCACACTACTTTATTTTATTTTATTTATTTATTTATTTATTTATTTATTTTTTAATTGATTAATTAATCAATCAATCAATCAATTTATTTATTTATTTATTTATGATAGTCACAGAGAGAGAGAGAGAGGGGCAGAGACACAGGCAGAGGGAGAAGCAGGCTCCATGCACCGGGAGCCCGACGTGGGATTCGATCCCGGGTCTCCAGGATCGCGCCCTGGGCCAAAGGCAGGCTCTAAACCGCTGCGCCACCCAGGGATCCCAATCACACTACTTTAGAGCAGTCTTTCTCAAACGGTTTTGAACCAGTGTAAGATACACTTCCTTACATCAAGATACTATACATATGCATGCCTGCCCCCTGCCAGCCCCCCTTGCCACCACACTGAAACCACAGGAATGTCAGAATGTCAGCTACCTAAAGGTTGAGGTATTTTTCTTTTTTTGCTTGTCTTTTTTACTGTTCTGTTTCCAGTGCCTGGCACATGGTTGGCCTTCAATCAGTATTTATTGCATGCAGATGTGTATAAATACAACTGAATCAAAAGTTTCACAGAACAATCCTTAACCTTTTCTTCTTGTGAGACACTCTGATGTTTTCTATCTTGTTCAAATAAATGTTGATTGCAATCTGCTAAATTTATTTCATCACAGGGGTCATGGCCCACAGTTTATAAAACACTCCTTTGGAGGGTACTTGTATTAGACAATGTGTCCGTCCCTCCCTCTTAGAGCTTTGAGTAGCTATTACCCACCCCACACTCTGTAGGTGAGAGTCTGAGTCTGTCATATCCTAGAACTGCTTACTCAAAGCTAAAAGCTAGGTTGGTAGACCTGGAAGGGACCTAGGAGACAGATGAGTCCCCTAAGTTTGGGACCTAAGTTTGCAAACTCTTATAAATAACACCATCACAAAGGATTTGGTTTATCTGCATTTTGAAGAGTGTGAAAATTCGTTTTGTAAGATTATAGGTGATAGCAACAATCAGTTTTATCCAAATTTATCTTAAAATTCAGGGTGAGGAGACAGGTTCTCGACATAAGCAGCTCAGAAGGTCACATTCTCTGAAACACATAGGAGAAAATGTTTACATATTCTATATTTAAACAATATATATAAGAATCTAGGAGCTAGAATTGTTCTGACAGAAGTGTGCCTGTTCAAGGAGCCACTAAAACACAGCACCATGTTGCAAACATGCTGTCTACCACATGAGACACTGAGAATGCAGGCATCAGAAGTAGTCTCTGTTCTCCTGGAGCTCACAGCTTAGTTAAGGAGACATATTACAAAATTAGGGCTCATGGACTCATGCCCAGGATGCTCTGAGAGGAGCACCAAGGCCTTGGCAGCAAAAATGCCTCAGCTGAGTCTTGAAAGTAAGTGTACTGGGTAGGAGGAAGGGAAACTGGGTGATGTGTCAAGGAAGGCATGTGATGGAATGAGCATGGGTGTTAATATGCAACTCTTAAATCACTGAACTCTACCTCTGAAACTAATGATATATACTATATGTTAATTAATTGAATTAAAATAAAGTTATTTAAAAAAAGAAAAGAAAGTAAATGTCCCAGGGGATATGAGGGTGGTCCAAGCAGGGAAGCAGCAGCTTTCATGACCACACAGAGATAAGAGAGCAGGTGTATGTTCAGGTATGTTGTGCAGCATGACAGGAGCAAGTATGGGTGCCTTGGAGGTAGTACGTAATTTGGGTTAGAAGCTCATGAGAAGAGTCAAGGTTGGTAATCCTAGTCAGGGCTGACTGGCTATTTGATAAATACCTGTTGGGAACAACATGAGTTATGGGCTCCAATCTTACTTCTTGAGTGACAGAGGACAAATTCATAACTTCGTCTTGTAGTCATAATAGCTAATAATAGTAGATAAGGAGAAATAGGACATTCTTTCACTTTCTCACAAGATCTTCAGATTTATTGATACTTAATATAATCAGTTTTTCAAATAGCATTCCTTTATTGAAGAAGTAAAGGATCTTGGCTTATCCTATGCATTTTTTATCAATTTCCTTGCAGTCATCATTCCTTAATATTAATAGCATTGAGCTGAGAAACTCGTTTCCATTTATCTTGTCCTGTTTTTCCTTGCTGTTTCATTTCTCTGAATACTTACCAACTTTGCTCCATCACCTTTTGTGGCTCTTCATTTTAGTGAGCAAGAGAATTAATTTTCGCTAAGGTACAGTCATTAATACTTCCTCTTTCATGCTCTGTTTTACAAATTCTCTGTGAGAGGCCATTCCATTTTCTGAGAGTGTGTTTTTGTTTATGCAGGTGCTTAAAATAAGTATTTTCTTATTTGCTTTGTAAATATTTGGTGAGCCCTTGGTGTGCTTGAGGTCAGGATAGAAAAATAAAATATTTAAGACAATATATCATGTTCAAGGGTGCTTGAAAATCCTATTGTCTATATGGATGAAAAACAAATATTTTATTATGGAAAATCTCAAATACATAAAAGTATACAAAGAATAGTATAATGTTACCCCATGTACTTAATCACCCACCTTCAACAATTATCAAATCATGGTTACTCTTGTTTCATCTATATCTTTACCCTTATCCCCTTCCCCTTTATTATTTTAAAGAAAATTCAAGATGTATCATTTTACCAGGTAATGTTTTGCTAATAATCTCTAAAATATTAAGAACTCTTACAAAATAAGTCTTAAAATTTAAAAATTAAAATAAATCCCTAATATCATCAAATAGTGTTAAAACTGGGCAGCCCCCGTGGCGCGGCGGTTTAGCACCGCCTGCAGCCCGGGGTTTGATTGGGGACCCTGGATCAAGTCCCATGTTGGGCTCCCTGCATGGAGCCTGCTTTTCCCTTTGCCTATGTCTCTGCCCCCCCCCCCCCGTGTCTCTCTGAATAAATAAATAAAATCTTTAAAAAAAATAGTGTTAAAACTTTCAATTATATCATCAATATTATACTTTACAGTTTGACAAATTTTAGTATGTATTTTGTAACAGTAGATATCACGCCTGCTGCCAACATCCCCAGTCTCTTGTTTTCAACAGTTCTCGTGACTTTGACCTCCAGTTCTTACCACGTTGCCTTTTCAAGTGATTCTGAATTAATTTTCTATGGATGTTAGAGCAGATTGGAGGTGAAAAGGATTTGAACTAATATAGTAGAGAGGAGAGAAAGTATGTGATGACAGATACATAACAGAGAACCAGAAACTAAGGAGGATTGCATAAGAATCATAAAAATGTTGCAGACATAAGGACTTAGTAGTTGAAGTTTAAAGGGAAGAGAGTTTTTGGGTTGAAACCTGAATTGCTTATTCAGAGCTGTTATTTTTGGATCAAAAGAAGCAGTGACTGGGGAGAGGCATTCTACCCGTGTTTACCTTGGTAGCCAGTTCCAACCTCATCTTGGGTGGAGCTTGTTCTAAAAGGAAAGATGGCCTCTTATGCTCTAGCACAGTGATTGAGTGTGCACCATGATTACCTGGACAGCTTGTAAAAACTCAGCTTGCTGGGCCCTGCCCCTAGAGTTTCTTATTCAGTAGATTTTGGGTGGGGCTCAAGGATTTGCATGTTAACTAGCTCCCAGGTGATGGTGCTGCTGGTCCAGGAACCATACCAAGAGAACCACTAATTAATTGTCCTAACTTATCTCTTCTGGTCTTTCCATTTTTAAAAACATGTTATCTTTGCTAAGACTGTATTGCTGCATATATTGGGAATCATTGTATAATTGATTGATGTCCCTAGTGAGCATCTTGCAGGGAAAATTGATGAGAAATCTGTGGGTAATGTATGTGAAAATACATTGTTTTCATAATGGCCACATAATAATATGGCACTCTACCAGCCTAGTGGAATATTTTTAAACATTCTCTCAGTAAAGAGATTTCTTCTTCTAACTGCCTTCATCTCAGTGAGTTGTATCTGTCTGTGGGCAAGAAATTAGAAGTTCTCTTTCAAACCTAAACATTTTTAGCTAAGGAAAGCTGAGAAAGCTAGGACAAATGTCCTTTTTTTTACACAAGTTTAGAACAAACTTAATAATTTTCTTAGTCTTTTTTTTTTTTCTTTTTTCACAGAGAGACTGGGCAGCTAGCCCGCCCTAAAGCATCAGTTAGCAACCCAGCAAAAAGCGTGATTTTTGGCCAACTCTTCAGCCACCACGCCCATTGCTAGAACTTTCCTTAATATTTTATCCCATTCAAATCTGCTCTAAATGGGTCCTGACCAAGCTGGAAATATACACAAAACATGCTTCTATTGGGTCGTCTTTTTTTGTCCTCTACTATAATACATAATATATGAATGTCATCCCCAGGAGATTGCTTTTCTAAGACTTCTCTCAACTTATTTTTATTGAGTCATTGAAATAGGAAACCACTAGACTGAGGACTCCTGCAAACAGAACTGATCTCTGTTTAAATTACCCAACAAATAGGGCTTTAAGTTTGGGCTATGACCTTAAACCCAAAACCCACTCCTTTGTTGTGGTAGTTGTATTTTCTGGTACTTTTTCCCCTCAGTCATTCAAAGAAGTATATTATTGGCTATTTAGAATTCAGAAATGAATTTGCTATTGTATGAGAATTATTGGATGTTGAAGGTTTAATTTTCTAAATGGTTTTGTGCCCGCTTGTGCCCAGCAGGTTTCTGGGTAAGCGAAGACTTGGAGCAAAGGGAGTTGGGTATTATGAGTCTTTTATTTTGGACCTCAAGTATCTAATTGGATTATTCATTATCCTTGTTTTATGACCTCATTATAAGTCCATGCATTTCCTACTTATATTAATCCATTTATTTAGCTCATTTGAAGACTACAATTTCATTTTTAATAACAGTCTTTATTCCTAGTTTTTAAAATTTGAGATGAAATTTACATACAGTGAAATGCATACTTCTTAAGTGTACGGTTTGATGAGTTTTGACACATGTATAAACTTGTGTAACCAACTATTTAGTCCGTTTATTGAACAGGAATTCCCTCAGGATCATTTGCCACTTCCTGCAAGTAACTGTTTTACTATTTTCTATCATTATAGATTACCTGTTCTGGATTCATATAGAAGGAATCAGTATAGTTGTTTATGTCTGGTTTCTTTTGCTTAGCATAATGTTGCATGTGTTAGTAGTACAGTCTTCTTTATTGTGGAGTAATGTTCCACTATATTTGGAATAATATTGTATTAAGTATGTAAGGATATCCAGGGAAATCTTCCTCTCAGAAATTTTTTTGGAGATATAGGAAATTCTTTTTAGAGCATAGGATTTTTCTGAAGCCTTTCCATTTAGCCTTTCTATTTTTAAAAATACTTTGACCCAGCCATGAAAGTTGACATAGTTTTATCAACACAGATGCTCATTAAATTAGACTGCCTCTAAAATAAACTCAAGCCACCGGCAAGTCAGAATTTTAATAAATCTGGAAATTTTATTTTAATATTAGTACTTTACCACTTCAATTTGCTGTTCTTATTTTCTGCATAGTCCTTTGAAGTCCATTTGGAATATATTGTCCTTGCATATATGGACTATCCTGATGAATATAACACGTGGACTTGAAAAGAATATATATTCTGTATTTGGATGTTTTCTTATATAAATCAAATTGGGTCAGGATGGTTGATGATATTGTTCAAATCTTCTGTTATTAAGGGTTTTTTTTTTCCTACCTTGTACCTACCTTTGCCATTCCAAAAGAGGATTGAAAATGATAGATGGGACAAAACAAAAAGGACAGGACCATACGCTTAAATTTAACCATATCAAAAATTACATCAAATATAGTGACTTAATTTATGTAATTCTCTTTTAATTGTGTTGGGCTTTGCCTTATATATTTGAAAGCTCTGTTATTAGTTGCCAAAATGTTTACATTTTTTATGACTTCCTGATTAACTGACTCATCATAAAATATATTTCTTTCTAGTAATACTTCTCAATTGAAAACCATTTTTCTTACAAATATAGCCACTCTTGCTTTCTTAGGCTTTCTATATTATATGGTATTTCATTTTGCATCCTTTTTCTTTATGTTTAAAGCATATCTCTATTAACAGGGTATAGTTAGGTCTTTTTTTTTTTTTTTTTAAGCTAGTCTGACAATCTCTGGCTTTTAATGGTGTTTATTCTGTTTGTTTTTAATGTAATTATTTGTAAGATTGAATTTAAATGTACCATCTTGCCATTTGATTTCTGTTTCTACCACCTGTCCATTGCTCCATTATTGCCCTCTTTTGGATCGAGGATTTTATTAGTATTCCATTTCATTAACCTAACTGATTTTTTTACTGATCTTTTTGTCATTTTGGTGGATTACATTGTATATTCTTAACTTACCACAGTCTACCATGAATTAGTATTAAAAAACATTTTTGTGTATAAGGTAAGAAACGTACCGCCTCTCCTCTTTAAGCCAATAAAATTTTGATATTTCATGATCCTTGCTACTCTCCATACAATAGGTTAGGGAGTGCCCACGGTTAAAAAGATGTATAAACATGAATCAGACTACCCTATTGAATTTGCAAACCCTTCCAAACTTTTGGCCCTCTCTTCCTGTTCATTTTTCTTCCTTAGCACCTACCACTTTTGTGATTTTAAATACAATTTTATTGACTGTTTTGCTGTCTGTCTTCCCCTTTCTGTTACATGCAGGCTGCTACGTGATAAGTATAGAGATTGAGATAAACATTTATAAACACTTATTGCAATTTAATATTCTAATTTATTATTTATTTATTTTAAACATCACAAATATGTTTTTATTTGTCACCATTAAATGTCTGAATTTTAAACAGATTCTTGGACTGGTGGTTCATATCCATCAGCTTGTTCAACTTTAGCACCGGTCTCATCCCCCGTAGCTTTTCCAGAACTACTACCTTCACCATGAAGCTCCATGAGTTTTTCCAATTCAAACTTGGGCTTCTTCAGCATTTTTACTTTTCTAACAAAAACATCATGGAGTGGATAAATAGACTGCCAAGCTTTTTCTATATCTTTTCCGATGCTGTCTGGAATCAATTTATTGACCACTTATTTCAAGTCATTTGTTTGCACCTCTCGGGTCATGATTTCCATCATCTTTTTCCGGATTTGGCGGACCTGTTGGTGCTGAGTGTAAGAGGTCTTCCGAATCTGATTATTGTGTTTTTTAGTAAAACCAACACAAAATAGACGAAGCAAATAACCATCGGTAGTCTTTACATCAACATGAGCTTCAGTCATGGTCTGCCATTTTTTGACCATGGAGCACATTTTGTCACCGGTAAGATCCATGCCATGGAAATTAGGCAGTTTTTGCCCTGCACATCCTCAGTGATTAGCTTGAATTTCCTAAATGCAACTTCATCATTCTGCAGATCAGCAAGGCTAACTTCAAAAACGCGACCCTTGAGACCATCAGATGCAATTTTGGTTCCTTGAGTTCTTGTGACTAGTGTTTTTCCAATATTTCTTATATTGAACATAGCTGGTGCTTTCACATCATACCAATCTTTCTTAGAAAATGGATCAACCACTTTCCTCTTGGCTCCCTTTTTGCCGCCTTTTGTAAGGCGCTTGTTCTTGCCGATCGCCATGGTGCTGCTGTGTCTAATATTCTAATTTATTAAATGAAGAATTGGAAATTAAAAAACAACTGGTTCTTCACCACTTTGAAAACCATGGTCTAGGTTCTCATGCTTCTATGTCATAGCATTTGAAAGGCTAACAGAGAAGAAATACATAACTACCTATCATGAAAAAGTGTTTCTGCTGTACACAAATACAATTGCTACCAAAGATGAATATTTTTCTAATTTAATGAGGTGAGAATTTTTCTAATATGAGCATTATTTTGTTTTATTAGCCATCTTTATAGCTGAGCCTGGTTTGTATCTCTTGTGTTATTTATATATTTATCATCATATCTAGAGCTCTTTGAAGTGCTACTTTTGAAATGAAAGGGAATGCAAGCCACTTAATTATATGAAATTCAGGGACTGCATGGCCTTTGGCTTAAGCCTTTATGTTCTCAGTTGTCACTGAGTTTTGAGTTTTCATCTTGAAATGTGACTATTAAATTTTCTCTGCACACCTCTCTGGACTGTGCAGGTAAATACTTGAGAATACCTAAGTTCATAACCTTTTTTATTAACTCCCTAATTTCTCAGTGACTGTAAACACTTGCCTTGAGTATTTTTGTTCTGTAGTTTTTCCACTAAAATGGTTGTGATGTTTTACAACTTCTGAAATTAAGTTCTGGGAAATCTTAGACAAAATCTCTAAAAACTACAAAATCAAAGTATTATATGGCATTTCATTAGAATGAATTTAGAGTAGAGAACTGATCCAATAAGCTGTTTATCAGAACTGTAAATATATTTATAAAAGTAAAGTGGTGAGACCTGGCTGCTTGGAAACAGTGGGCAAAGTTTTCTTTTAAACAGCATACCCTTAATTTCCCAGATATTTGCTACACCACACTATCTGCAAAGTATCTAGGGCCTTATTCTCCTTTTTGGGAAGAATTTACAGGGGTGCTTAGTCTGGTACTTGAAGCGCCTTAATTAATAGTCTTGACTTTTTCTTGTTCATAATTAAATATGAAGAATAATTTCAATACATTTTTTGATAAGTAAAAGAATGAGTAGGTTATGTCATAATTTCAGCATAAACCTATTTTTCAGATAAGATCAGATAAACAAATTTAATGTGTATTATAGTAGAAGTCAAACAGACATAGGTTAAAACCTGATATTTGCTATTTATTTGCTGGGTTTCCATGTAAAAACCAACAAACATCTTTGACATCATCTATGTAATGAAGACAAATTTATTCACTTTATTGGGTTGTTGTCATGATTAGGGATTATGAATATTTATGTAAATGTATGGAGACCACTGTAGGCAATTGTACATGGTAGCTGTTATATTATGAAATACCACTGGTTGTGTGTGTATGTGTTTAGTGTATATGCTAGTAAACTCTTTTCTTAGACAAGTCTTATGGTAAATTTTTATACAGAAAAAAAACTAAAAGCAAACTTGAAAGAAGAGAAATTGGGTGGGTGCAGGAAGAAAAAAATCTCATCTACTGAGCATTCCTAATTTAGCTCTACTACTTCAGAAAGTCTCTTTCCATATCTGACATCTAGGTGGGGTTGTAATTTAAAGTTATCACACTTGTCAGGAAGCACGTGCGATTTAAATGATATAATGGTAACATCATTGTTTTTTCAGATCTAGGTTGGAATTTACCCTTGACAACAAAATGATGAGTGATGCAAGTGACATGTTGGCTGCGGCGTTGGAGCAGATGGATGGAATTATAGCAGGTAATGTGTGTCCTCTGAAAGATGGAACCATGATATTTACTCTGTGTTCTTAGCTTTTTCATTCCAACTCTTCATAAAAGAGTTACCCTTCCACTTTCTTATTTTCATTTGTTGGCTGCTTCTAGATCCCCCATGGTTTCATCTTGGTCCCTCTTCATTAAAAAAAAAAAATATATATATATATATATATATACTTATTTATTTATTCATTCATTCATTCATGAGAGACGGGGGCCAGAGGGAGAAGCAGACTCCATGCAGGAAGCCTGATGCGGGACTCAATCCCAGGACTCCAGGATCACGCCTGGGGCCGAAGGCAGGCGCCAAACCACTCAGCCACTGAGGGATCCCACTTCTTCTCCATTTTATACCAGTATTACTCTCAAGCTTTATTTTAAAATGTCGAATTCCATTTCCACCCTAGGGTTCTGATTCAAGGATAAAAAAATTGCATCTCATGTGATTTAGGTGCAGCTAGTTTGCGGGCCACACTTTGAGGGATACTGCTGTACCCAGTAGCCACAGATGTTCTGATTTGTTCCCTTGAATTCAACATTCATGTTCCCACCAACCACTCTTACCTCTGTTTACCCTCTCAATTCTCTGCTAAGCTTTTGGTCCCTAATTGCCAATCAAATATATCTCCTTTGAAATAGCCTATATGCACATCCATGTCATCACATAAAGCTTTGAGCTCATTTTCTTTACTCAGAAGCCTCTCCTACTAGTCTTGTCTAATTTCATAACCTTCCATCCACGCAGTTTCTTAAATAGAAATTTAAGTCACTCTAGACCTTTGTCCCTCATAGTCCTGCTTAATCAAGTTCTATCACTTTTACGTCCCTTTAAATTCTACCATTCCCTCTTATCCCCTCTAAAATCTGTCCTTAACCTCTGCCTCGCTTTGTTCCAGTAACCCTCTCCCTTGGTGTTCTTGACAGTCTTGCTTTCCCACTCTAGTCCATCATTCTCTAGACCACCAGGATTTCCTTTCTAAAACACAGATTTGGTCGTATTACTCCCTTGTTAAGAATCTTGAGCAATTCTCTGTTATGGAAGTGGAGCAAAGAGATAGTATAGACCATGACCTCCTTTTTTCTCCTCATGACCAAAGGGACTGACCCATAGGTGAACTTTCCAGGTCCTTTTGGTTTCCCAAGGTCAGTGGCTGCCTAAGTTCTCCTAAGGTCTCATGTTATATTCTGTGTTTTGTCACAGGAGAAGTACCTTTATGTATTTGGAAACCCATAATGAAGAAAGGACTGAATGGGCTAGTGGGTGAGGTTGTCATCCACCGGATGGTCAGGGTCAAGATGCCCTTGTCCTCTACTGTTCCTCAATTCTAGCTCTCTTGGTCCCTGTTGCTTATCTCTTCTGGTCATAAATTTGGCCATTACTCTGTCTTAGTGGTTCAAAGAAGCCACAGGTGTTTTCTTTGTCAGAGGTTCTTCTGTTGAGGGATATGGCACGTCATAGTTTGGCCTCCTTTGTTACGCTTTATACCTCGAGACCAGATTTTAATTTGACCTCCTTCATAGATTAGACATCTTGCATACTGTATTTAGTTCTTGGAATATCAGTTTTGAAGAAGTTATTGGCAAAACTTACCTAGAGGAGGTGAACATGAAGGCAGAGAGTTTAACAGCCACATCTGGTGAGGAAGGAACTGGTTAAGCTTAACCTGGAAAAGTATATTCTTGCTCAGGGCATGATAGATACTTTCACACAGTCTTAGGACTATTATATGGAAAACAGATTGGACTTACTGTGTTGCAGTTTTGGAAAATATAACTAAAGCCAGATCTAGGCTTTTATTAGATGTTATAACCTTAAATTCTTGATGAAACTCTAGTCAAGAGAAGTATTTCTGGACAGTAGTTGAGGATTTACATTTTATAGACTCTGCTAGATGAGTGTATTTGTTCTTTAGCCCTGGAAGTCAGGACCAACATTAGAGTTATTCAGAAAACCAAGATTTCCTGGGTCCCACCTCACGCTGAGTCGGTTGGTAGCTTTGTAGGTTGGACCCGGGTTTATGTTCTCCTATTAATATCAGTAGTTCTCCACTTAAGGTAGGAGGGAGATATGACTGGAAATATTTGAGGAGTTTTTCTAAATACTCATCTGTCCCCTCTCCTTCACCTTGTTCTGTGATGGAGACTTAATGGAATGGAAGGTGACTGTGGACACATCTGTTTTTGTTTTTGTTTTTAAAGATTTTATTTATTTACTCATGAGAGACACAGAGAGAGGCAGAGACGCAGGCAGAAGGAGGAAAAGCAGGCTCCATGCAGGGAACCCATTGAGGGTCTCTATCCCGGGACTCCGGGATCAGGCCCTGAGCAGAAGGCAGACGCTCAACCACTGAGCCTCTCAGGGGTCCCCACATCTGTTTTTAATAGTATTATCAGGTGATCCTAATGCTTAAAATTTCTGGAATAGGACATTATAGGCTGTTTTGTTTTTAATGTTCTTCTGTTCCACCCTTTCCCTTACATAGCCTCCTCAATTTATATTTTTCTGGATTGTCCTCTCAGCCTTACATGGTTCCTGAGGGGATTGATTCAGAGCATTATGTGAAGCATTTAGCATTGGGCATAGCATATTAATGGTTATCATTATTATGGTTTTGCAGATTTTGGTCCAAATATTTTGGTCTAGTTTCAAGGAAGGTCAGTGGAATGGACTAACTGGAAGGAAATTCCTCTCCCGATCATTGGAATTGATCAAGCTGTATGGCCAACCAATTTACACATTGGCTTGCAGTTTTCTTCCAGTTATAAGACCCTCAGAATAATGAGGTGGTAGCCTCGATATCATAATTATTGGCACCTAAATATAAAGTCAGTATGTATAACCAATAGTATGTATATATGACCAGAAAATAAAAATCAAAATGATGAAGAGGTATACATGAGTGCTATCCGAATGGGCTATAGATTAGTTATGTGGATTTAAGTTGTAGAATGCTTTCCCTTGTAAGTAGTAGGGGAAAAATGGCTGTAAAACTGTTTTTTAAAGTTAATATTAGCAAGAACATTTGGTGCTAGACGGCAAACAAAATAAAGGGAGAGAATGTTTATATACATGTATACATATAATTCATCGAACTTCTTCAGAGATTAAATTCTGGTAAATTAACTGGGAGTTGGTCCTGTTACCCTTATGCTGAACAAATTTCCACCTCAACCTGAAACTTCTTTGCAGGGAATTTTGAGACTTTATGCTACCTAAATGTTTATTTTTGAGAATACTTGGTTCTGTCCAAACTGACCTGTTCCCTTCTTAGCCCTTATTTCCATGAGGCCAGCACATCCTTCACCAAAGCTCCTTCATTATATTCTTGTCGTACTACACAATTGGTCTGTTAGCTATTTGACAATTGATACTTACCATCAATTATATGGCTTTTATTTTTGCTCCAAATAACTATGACTTGGAGAGATTTCTATGATTGAAATATTTTCTTTTCCTTGTTGCTTGTTTTGAGTATTCCCAAATGAATACCTGGGAATGGTGACTGAACTTGCCACCCTCAACTTTGGTATATTATCTAATATAAATCCTGTTGTGCTCTCTGTGATTTCTATTTTTTTTAAACCTAGGTTCTAAGGCCCTGGAATATTCCAATGGGATTTTTGATTGCCAGTCTCCCACCTCCCCATTCATGGGAAGCCTGCGAGCTCTGCACCTTGTAGAAGACCTGCGTGGGTTGTTAGAGATGATGGACACAGAGGAGAAGGAAGGTTTGAGATGCCAGATCCCAGATTCAACAGCAGAAACAGTCATCGAATGGCTTCAGAGTCAAATGGTAGATGCCTGCATGTTATAAATCCCATGCTTTGAATCTTTGGTTGCTTGTTCCAAAATTTAGAGCATAGAATAGCTGATTAGCTCAAGGGAAAAAAAGTACAGGGCAGCAGGTTTGCCTTGATTTTTATCCCTCAGTGGATCCCAATTCTTGTGAAGGAAAATTTTTTTTAAAGTGCTGGTGGTATACATTTCATGGGTTCCAGCACATCACCTGTTTGTGCCTATAAAAGTGGACTAGCTTTAAAATTTTGCTCGGATGACCTGCTGTGATCCAAAAGCAAATAATCTTGTAAGGGAAAGAACCATGCATGTAATATGCTTTCTCAGTACCATTGGGAAGTTTACTGTAAAAGGACCCAATAACAATTCAAATAGGAAGTACAGTGAATAGATGCTTCCAAAAGCAGTGGAGGTGTACAGCATATTTGATATGAAGTGCCATCTAGTGGTTCGTGGTGATCATTCCAGTTCTAGTGTGCAAGTTAAATTGTAGAATTGGGCTTTAAATGTTCTTATTCATTGAACAATGGGGCCTCTTTCTAGGCATCCTTCTCAAAAATGGATGGTATGGCAGATCTTCCTTTTGCCTGAACACAATGGTAAATACCATGGGTTTAATATGTGTTGAACAAATAAAATCTAAAGAATACCACTAAAAACATTCAAAGGAGAAGATAGAAAAAGTGATTGTTTTGTAAGTCATGCCACTGAACAATAGACTTAAAAATGGTAAAAATGATCAAATTTGTGTGTGTCTTTCACACACAAATGTATGTGTATGTGTGTGTCTTTGGTTTTTTCACAACCAAAAGTAAGAATGTTCGTAGTGTGATAAGATTGGTCAGATTGTATCTTGGCATTAACAAATGCAGGTGCTGGAGATAGCTGACCTAACTTTTGATTTTTGGTGCTGGCTCTTAGAAGCTTGTATGATTCAAGGGAAAAATTTTAAGCTGTTTGTCTTAGTTTCCTCATCTGTAAAATGGGGATGATAGTTGTGCCACACAGAATTGTAAGTCCCGTGAGCGGTTTTATGAGCGCTTGTCAGTGAGCCTGGTGAATGAGGAGTCAAAAAGGTAATACTGAAGAGTAGATGGTAGAGAGTGGATAGAAAACCATGGGATCCCTTTGCAAAGAGGGAAAGAGAATGTTGGCTCCAGTTACACATTACTCATACATAGTTCACTTTTTTGACAAGAGTACAGGTGTTTTTCAGACTGTGGAGAAGCTTCCACAGTATTTTAGAAAGACATATTACTAGTTGCATAATTAAGATTTTGTTTAATCTATGTTTAATGATAGCCAATTTGGGAGTCCATGTTGCAGTTCTAATTATTATTTTGCCTGGGCCAGGGAGAGCCCCTGGTTTCCTGTAGGATGCCACTTAATCCTTCCTGACTAATTTCTGCTGCCCATTTTATTGTTTCATAGGATCAGAAGCTGGAAGAGAAAAAAAAAAGTCACACTAGTAGTTTGTTACTAGTGAAGGAATATTAAATCTAAAAGAATCAGTTTGTTTTAATAAGGTAGCTATAACTGTTAGCCTTCTAAACACGAGCAAACTTAAGACTTAAGTTCATTTCCTGTGGTAAAAAAAAATCTATTAAATATCTCATATTTGTTCAATTACTGAGGTGGAATTCTTTGTTTTCATTGTGAAATGTTATCATGTTAATACAGATATTAATGATGGGGAATTACATGCTTTATCAAGCTCCAAGTTTAAGAGAGCAAATAGAAAAATATGTTGAATTGTTTGAGCCAAGCAAGCAGTTTCTGTTTACTTTAGGTCTAACTCAGTGAGTTGCCTAGAACATTCATACAGTGCTTTTCCCGGTAGATGAAGTTGAGGATCACGACCTTGACCGGGTCATGAAACCTCACAAGTGTCTGATTATTTGGAGGTTTTAATCTGAGGCATTTCTCAAAATCAGCAGAAATCACAAAAAAATAGTTTTCGACAAAGTGAGTACAAATGTGACGATGTAAGTCCACTTGACAAGTAAAGTGAAGTGTGCTTCACTGGCTTCTGACCTGACAAATCACCATATAATGCATTTCTGCCTTCTTCCTACACTTAAAAAAACTGGTAATATTAGTTGCAAGTGTATCTTTTTATTTTTATGTTTTAAAGATTTTATTTATTCATTAGAGACAGAGAGAGAGAGAGAGAGAGAGAGGCAGAGACACAGGCAGAGGGAGAAGCAGGCTCCATGTAGTAAGCCTGACGTGGGACTCTATCCTGGGACTCCAGGATCACGCCCTGGGCCTAAGGCAGGCACCAAACTGCTGAGCCACCCAGGGATCGCCCGCAAGTGTATTTTTTAAAAAAGTTTTTAGAACAAGCTTCATAAAAATAAAAACACTCATAATTTAAAGAGTTCAGGTCGGGGGGGCATGTTCTCTCCAGGGCTGCTGGCTATTCTCCTAGGTCCCTGACTCTTAGCCACAGGACCCATTCCAGTCCCACCATCCTCAAACCAACCCCCCAGCACCCCACCCCACTGCTCTCTGACCAGCTTCTCTTTTCATGTGTGCCCCCAGGTAATATTTTTTCAAGCCTTGGCAAACAAGGTACACCTTAAGGTTGTATTCTGTACATGGTCACAATTATCTGAGTTATGCAGTATCTCACTGAGACATCCTAGCTGAAGTGAAAGCTGCTTTCCCCTTCTGGTACCAGGCTTCTGGTAAACTCCCATGAATAGTGTCCATAGACAGAGGACAACAAATGGATCGAGGGAGCAGAAATTGTGGGTGAAGCTAGTGCAGTGTGATAAGTGAAAGATGTACTTTTAATGAAATCCCTGGCTGCTGGTGTTTGTTAGGACTGAATGGAAAGAGATTTTGTCTGTTCCTTCATAAAACTGAATGAAGAAAGGATAAGTGGCAAGAAAAATAAGGACAGCATTTTTCCTTGCTCTCGTGTTACCCTTCTCAAAGTAGAAGATTCTCTTGCTTTGTCTGCATCCTGTCACATAGCTGGCTTTCAGTAAACACTGCATAAATGAATGAATAATGGATGAGTGTATGAGTGTTGCAAGCTCCTCAAATAGGAGTGGGGTCTTAGCTTCTAAGGCTCTTCTGTTCTTCATCCTTGTGTAACTCAGAGGGCTATGAAGTCTACCTGTGACCAGGATGATGTAGTCTCAACATGTATGCTTCTTGCCATTGCAGAAGCTTCAGGGAACATAGTGATGTGCATAAAAATAAAGTGAGGAAGGGCCAGAACCTGTCTTCCCCTCCTCAGGTAAGGTGTCTAAAAGAACCTTTCAGGAGACACTAAAGACATCTATCTAACTCACTCTGCTCTGGCCACGGATGCACAGATAAGGATATAATGGGGTGGCCACTGGATCTTGGTCATTGGTATTTTGGCACCAGATGCCCAAATACCTCCAGGGACGCTCCCTCAAGATATTTCTAACGAGACCAGCAGATGAAGCACTTGGCATCTGCTGCTCTTGGAGACATTTGAGAGGCAGTTCCATTTTGGGAGTAGTGTGTCCTAGAAGGTGGCCTAGAAGGTGGGGTGATCCTTCTCACCCCAGAGCACTTGTTTTTGTTCTAGTTGGCTGTTTTGTTAAGAAGATGCTTTCTGTTTCTGGAAAACATGCACTGAGAACATTAAAACCCAGAAGTAAAAGCTAAAGCCTGAGTGTGACCACATCTGCAATCTTGAATTGGAAAGTACAGAATATATTCAGGCTTATTCTGAGCTTTGGTCCTTGATGGACTTTCTGGCAGCATTGCATAAACTTTCATCTTTTTTTTTTTTTTTTAAGATTTTATTTATTTACTTGAGAGAATGAGTGCAAGCTAGAGAGAACACTAGCAGGGGATGGGGGGCGGACAGAGGGAGAAGCAGACTCCCCACTGAGCAGGGAGCATGACGTGGGGCTCAGTCCCAGGACCCCAGGATCAAAGCCCAAGCTGAAGGCAGATGCTTGGCTGACTGAGCCACCTAGATGCCCCTAAACGACATCTTTTCTAGGAGAGGGTCATGATTGGGCTTTTTAGGTGTAAGTATAGAGATTTCTCCCTTTGGTTTTGTTTTTGAGCAGATATGAGATTTTGGAATAAATGGAGGCTTCATGAAAAGATTGTCCTTGTTGCCCTGGTATTATATTTACTTTTTTAGAAATTTCAGAAGTTCATGAAGAAATAAAAGAAATCCTAATGTATCAAAAAAAATTTTTGGAGGGAAAAATAGATTGATTGAATCAGAGGTGTGAAAGTACATAGGAGTGCCAGCCAACCAGAAGGGATGCTCCAGTATCTCCAAATGGCAGTGATGTTGCCCTGAGATAATTATTTACAGCACAAGGATAAAGCCTCACCACCTTAATTCCATCACACTTGCTGAGAGGACTGAGAAGTGGAGTACTCCAGCCTGGTGGCTTGATTGCCAACATAGTTGATAATCACATTCTTTGATTCTTTGGACAATAGCATATGAGATTCCTTCTAGTGTTGTTGGACCCCAGTGAACTGTGACTGTGATGTTCGTGGCTTTTGAGTTTTTTTTCCATCTCCTCCTGCTGCCGTGTCTGGTAGAGTACAGGCAATAAATGTCTGCATGGAGTGCTAGAGATGTAATGTTGACTAGGATGCAGGAGCCCCTTGCATGAGATATTTCTTTTGGTAGCTGGAGATAACATTTAATTAAAAGAGCTTTAGTAGGCTGCACCTTCCTTTTTCTTTCTTGATACGAAATTTTGAAAAATGTAATCGTGAAATAAAAAACTGGACAGCAGTCTTTAAAACTAATTTTAGAAATAAGTGTATTGACTTCAGTGGATAGTATGTGTGTGTGTGTGTGGGGGGGGGGATGTGTATGTTATAACACCAGTATATTTCTTAACATTTGTTGTCCATATGAAACTGAACTGATTTTCTTTTACCCATTTTAATTTAGCTACTCACCCTTCTGATTAGGGAATGTTACATTCAAAGTGAGCTCTGTGTTACAACATAAGGAAGTATAATTGTGGCAAATCACTGCCTGTTTGTTGATTTTGGATTTAGGACAACAGAGCTCAGGAAAGAAGAATGAAGCAAAATGAAGGTTGGGGAGAGAGAGGAGACAACTGGTAGACCAATGCAAACCAACAGAACTAAGAAAATTAAAGGAAAAGCATGACACTTTAAGTAAAAATAACTGGCAAAACGTTCCCTCCTACCTTGAAGTAATAACAGTTGATACTGTGTGATGGGTACATAAGGTCTCTACTTTTATATATAAACAGATAATAACGTTTATTACATCTTAATACTTGATTGTGTATGTACTTGATAATTAAAGGAAATTAATGTAAATAGAAGAACTTCTCTATTTAGATGACAAGGGGTGAGGTTTATTGTACCTTTGACATATGTAGCATCTGTCATGTGAATTCAGGCAATTCATATTCCCAGTGTGGTTTCTGGCTAAGTTTAGGATTCTATAATTCTGTGAGGACTAGAGCGTTTTTGGACATTTTCCCCTTGTCATGCCAGGAAAATTTGGCCAACACCATGAGTTTCTTAAAGTATCACTGTTACTATCAAGCTGGATCCCTTGCCCTGCCTTTCCCTCCCTAGGGTCCCATACCCCGCCTCCACACACACTGTTAGTCGGATACTGTAGTATTAAAATCCCCAAGTTGATGCCAATCTTGACTTCAACTTTCAGTTGAAACAAATGTGGTCAATAAAGGGTCACCTCATGAGTTAAAGTAAAAAGAGTTATTTTGAACACATCTCTGGAATTTTGATTAATTTGGGCTGGTTTCAGTGCTTTGGATGTCAAATCTACTCAACAAGAGTTAATACTAAATATGTCTTTAATTATATGCTCACGACTCTTGAGAGAATCAAAAGAAGTATAAGATAGTTTTACCTTGAGGGACCATTAAGAATAAGTGACCAACACTTGTAAGATTAAGTAAGCTACCTCTGGCAGAATATGATGAAAAACTAAATTGTGAAGGACAAGACAAGACACAGAGGGAAGTCAGTATAGAGGGAGAAGAGAATATGGCACAAGGGAAGGCGGAGGAGGTGGGAACTGGCTATGAAAAACGGATCTTTAGAGACAGAGAGGAATGAGGGGTGAGTATAGAGGTGGACACAAAGCCTTGGAGCGGATGTTGGAGAGAGGAATGGAAGAAAGTTCATTAGGATGAAGACATTGAGAATGGTAAGGATAGAGGTGATAATTGTAAGTCTCAGGGAAGCAGGAAATCAAGGTCCCAAAGGTTATGTGGAATAATGAACTCTTAGAAGTAGTTAAACTTAGTTCCCCGAAGACTGGCAGGAAGAAAGAAAGGGAAGATGTCAGAGGCAATATATAACTATGCTTTGGAGAAGAGAAGCCATAAGGGAGTTCATGCAAGGTAGTCTCACTTATACTCCATTAAAAAGGCTCTGAGAACACCTCCTAAACATGATAGGAAGAGGGGAGCACAAGCTTGAAGTTGACGATGGAGTACATGCCAGGTTGTAGGGAAAGACATGAATAAAAGTCTTGCTGAGAAGCAAGAGGGCCAAGTTAAAACCAAGCAGTCATTCATCTTGCATTCACCCAATGTTTATTAAACACCTATTCTTGCTCATTCATCAGTCATTTGGTTCAGACTCCCTGTGTGTCAGATGCAAAGGCAAGCCTACTTAAAAAGAATGTATTTTGTTGGAAGAGAGGAACATGTACATAGCCAAGTCTAACCTGGTCCATTCAGGGTGAGGCCTGCTGTGGTGAGGGTTCATCTGGAATCTGTAACTGGCATATGAGTAATTCAAGGAAGACTTCACAGACCAAGCCCTGATTGAGTTGGACTTTAAGGAATGAGGAAAGGATGGGAAATACTGTCCATGCAGAAGAAATAGAATTTATGTGTGAGCGAGCATGCCATGTTTGGTGAGGTTTTGAGAGGTCTGGTAGGTAAAGCATGATAATTGGAGAAAAACTAGAGGCGTTAGCGTATTAGCTTAATGCAATTTACCTCTCTCTAACATTTTTTAAGCCAACGGTAACAAAATTGGCATAAATATGTGAATAAATGTGTGACTAGATTAGACCTTTACCTACTTGAATAGGTCAAAACACTACTTTAAAATTATGTAACTACTCCATTGGTGGCCCTTTTGCTTTATTTTGCTATAGTGACTTTTAGTGTTTTTTTTTTTTTAAATTACTTGAACATTATGAGCTCTCATAAACATCACTAGTCTTGAGAAGTGTGAGTATGCTCGTTGTGAGTCAATTTTTAGTATTTTGATTTCGAGATAGTTTTGTGATACTGATTTTGGAACATCTGATTTCCATGTCATATGCAGTAGCTTTGTGAAACACTTCTAGAACTTGCTGTAGCAGCACTTCTAATCTTTCTATAATTTCCTTTAGTTAGAAGAAATAACTTTTGCTTTTTATCCTCAGTGGACAGAAACCTTTTTTTTTTCCTACCTAATGAAATGTGTCTGTTTATAAAACTTCGCTCACGTGGGGTTTTAAAAGCAGATGTCTGCTATCGTTCATAGTCAGAATGAAGAATTTAAAACTGTATACGGCTGATCTCAGCGCTTCCTTAGATTGAGAACATGTATTATACATCCCAGCTCATTTCTAAAACACTGTCCTCAAGAAGTTACATAAATTTCATTTTCATGGTTAGTCCCCAGGGTTGGAGGTCTTTCAGGCCACTCCATCTGACTCCTCCTAGTACTTGTAATTTAATTCTGTGTACTTCAGTTTACAATATGAACAGAATTATGCTGTGGTATTGCGCAGGTATGTGGTCAAGCAGCTGATGTTAAAAACTTCATCCACTCTGAATACACATTGCAGGGTTCCTAAATTAGCTTCTGATTCTTTTGTAGTCTCATGGGAAATCTATCTAGTGCATCTAAGTTTTTAGAAGCAACATCTAATTTTCTTTTTTGTTAAAGCTCTGTGTGTGTGTGTGTGCGTGCGCGCATGCGTGTGCTTGCTTGCACATACTTGCTTGCACATGCCTTTGTTCCCAGAATTTATATGGGAAACTGCATTATTTGGGAAGATAGAATAATAATACCAGTTACCTCTGGAAAATGATAGGTGTCACATCAGCTGTGTCCTAGGGGGTAATGATGAGTTTGTGTTTCTCTGGTTTTAAATCTGAAGTTATTGCTTTTTTGATTGAACTCTGGATGGCCCCATCTAACCAATTTGAGCTCCACTGGCTTTTATTTCTGTTGTATTTGAATTGAGGAATCAGGAAATTCTATTGGGACTATATATTATATGATTTTGAACTATTTAAATGAGACAAGGGACATATCACATATACTACTATGTTTCAAAATGATGTTTTTATGTTGTCTGCTCTCTGTGAGCCTTTTCATGTGTCTCCTTAATGACTTTTATGTATGAGGCAACTGAAGAAAAAAAAAAGTGACCGACTTTCCCAATCTGTGCTTCCTTGGACATTTATATCGTGCATAAACCTACAGGAACCTGATAAAAAGGGTGGGGGCCGGAGGGAGGGGAAGAAAGTGAGCTCTAGTCTGAGCAGAGCACCGGGCCAAGTGCTGTGGTCGCTGGATGATACCTATTTACAGGCTCCCTGCAGGGCTTGCCATAACATTATACAATCAAGCAAACTCACAAGAAGTTAGTGAATTCAGGATGATTTCCATAAATGGCTGATGAGGACAGCTTGTCAGCGCTGCCAGGGGAAGTCACTGTGGCTGATGCCCAAGCTTTGAGGGGAAGAAAGAAAGGCTTCAGAGACAAAGGGGAGACTTGCCCTATGATTTGGACCTGAGTAGCAGGGAAGAAGCTGGTGCGAGCTGCGCACCCCCCCCCCCCCCCCCCGCCTCCCATGTAAAGGCAGGCATTTGCAGTCCTGGTTTTGGACCTTTGGAGGAGAGGGGAGGGACGTAAGGTGTACCAGAACATTACCATTGTCCCCACCCAGAATTAGTAGCACTGAGCATTGCGGGTGGGGTGGGGAATGGGGATTTTGTGCCCGACCATACACTCACAGAACTTTGCATAACCCGGGTGTGCATCCACTGCCAATGAATGTTAGTAACCACTCTTCCTTGTAGGTCATGATTTTCTGCTTGATGAGAAGTTGTCTCGTTTGATGATAACATGCCTAAATGCCTAACATACCTGTTTACCTATTGTGAGGTCAATGAACCAAGTTGCAGTGTTGTGTTTTCTAATAGCTATAGCAGTAGCTGTGCTGAATTCCATGCAGCTTCCTTGGATTGAAAACGTCTGCGATTTTATTTGCCCACAGTAGTTCTAGTTTTCGAGAGAGTCAAGCCTTACACATATCACTTCCTTTTTTTTTTTTCCTTTCAGACAAATGGACACCTGCCTGGGAATGGAGAGGTATACCAAGAAAGGCTAGCACGTTTAGAAAATGATAAAGAATCTCTTGTTCTTCAGGCAAGTGTTTTTAAAATGCTGTTCTTTTTTCATGACATATTTACAAAGACCATTTCAAATTGGGGTGGCATATTCAGATCCTTATAGGAGTTAGACTGCTAATGGAAATAAGTACATTGGCCATCTGTACACAATAGGGAGTGGTGGGGATGGTGGCAGAACAGGGGTATGCTTACCCAGTCTAGAGTGAGCAGCCCTGAATCAGCCTTGGCTCCTCTGATGACAGACTCAGTGTCATCTAAGCTGATTTTCTGATCTGATCTGTCATCTTATTTGATCTGATTTTTTAATATACAGCAGAAATTGCAATTTTATACCGTATATATTCATAAATCTGAATATTTCTGAATCTGAATATATTTAATTTTTCAATTTTAAAAATGATACCATTAGCCAAACAGAACCTAAAGAGAGTAGGGAGTTTGATTTATTGGATACAGTTGAGTTTTCTTCTTCTTTATAATGTTTGAAGTGCTTGACAAATATTTTTATTTTGGTATTTTAAGCTAAATAAATTGCAGTATATTGACTAGACTGGTAATCATTGGGAAAGACTCATAGTTTTCAATAAGCACCAAAGACAAAAGACTGATCCAGTGTCTCCTTGTGGATCTTTGAGTTACATCCTGGATTTGAACACATTTGTGAACAATGCAATCATGAAAGATGGCATAGAATTTGAATTCTCTGGATCCTTTTCTTTATTCTTCCTGAAGTATCAAGCTTGAATAGTCCTTGACAACTTCTCTTTCAAACATTAACTCCATTTCCTCTCTTAATTTCCAATACTACCTCCGATTCCCCTTCCACCCCCTGCCAAAAAAGATGATGTGTATACATGCCTGTTCACATAAAATGGTTGAATTGATGTTAACCTATTAACTATAAGGTAATTGCATTTCCCCAATCAGCCCTAACCTCCTTAAAAATTGAAGTGCTCAGATCAACAAGCTTCACTTAAATAAGAATGGAAAGGGTTGCTGTCTTATTAATTCTTATGATTTTTTTCTTTACAACTCAATGGGTAGTGACATCAATCCAGTTTTTTTGCTATTTAGAGAAATAAAGTTTGCAGTGGGACCCAAATTCTTCCTAATCCATTGCACTATTTTGCTCTAAATTATAGGTAAGTGTGTTAACAGACCAGGTAGAGGCTCAGGGAGAGAAGATCCGAGATTTGGAGTTTTGTCTTGAAGAGCACAGGGAGAAGCTGAATGCCACAGAAGAAATGCTGCAGCAGGTATGTACAGAAGCCAGCACCAAGTTGGAAGTTTCTTGCTGAACTATTTGAAGTGCTACAGTTATACGTTCTGTTCACTCTACTGCAACAGTCAAGTTTATGATTCACCTAGATTGGCATATTTTAAGAAAAACCTAGAGTAGCAGGATCTCAAAACACATGCACACAATAGAAAGTGTTCATGTAATTTGAATCCAGAATAAAATATTGATAGGCTTGTAGGTAATATTAATGTTCTTTTTTATGCTCTCCTAACTCCTAAACACGAGCATATATTTTATGATTAAGAAAAAAGGTAAGTGCCATGTGTGATTTTTACTGGAAAACAAAAAACAAAAACTCAAACTTGTAACACACACACACACACACACACACACACACACACACACACACAATGCTCGTAGGTGAGAGGACCTGTAAGATCGTGGATAGGGTATGCACTGGAGGCAACTTTTATTTATTTATTTATTTTTAAGATTTTGTTTATTTATTCATGAGAGAGAGCGCGCACGCTACGCAGAGACACAGGCAGAGGGAGAAGCAGACTCCATGCAGGGAGCCTGATGTGGGACTTGATCCTGGGTCTCCAGGATCACACCCTGGGCCGAAGGCGGCGCTAAACCACTGAGCCACCCAGGCTTCCCTGGAGGCAACTTTCAGTTTGAGTCCTCACTCTGCCATTTCCTTGCTGAATGACTTTTGGCAAAATCCTAAGCTCTCTGTTCACCTTCCTCGTTTGTTGAACAAGGATGATCTTTGGGTTATCTTTAGGAGTTTCTACCTTTTTATAAGGTTGTTTTGAGGATTGAACCACTTAAAACATGTGACAACAGTACCTGGCACATGGTAAACATGTTGTCATCAGTGTTATCATCAGGCTTAGCAGCAATTTATATACTTTATAAATTTATTTTATAAGTTTATTTCTGCTCAATGAACTAAAGCAAATAATTTTTTCAAAATTCGTCTATTTAGTGATAACTCTTCACCACATTCTCGACTTGATAGTTACTGCTTTGCAGTTGTGAGACACATCCATATGTAGCTATTTATAATAAAATAACTTTTGAATGTATCTCTTAAATTCTAATAGGAGCTTCTGAGTAGGACATCCTTAGAAACTCAGAAGTTGGATCTGATGGCTGAAATATCTAATTTGAAGCTAAAACTGACAGCTGTAGAAAAGGACAGGTTGGATTATGAAGATAGGTTCAGAGACACAGAGGTAAGTGACACCTCCCCTTATAAACATATGCATGTGCATGTATATATCTTTTATACATATTTTCAGAGCAAGTTGAAATTCCTCGTAGGCATGAGGGGGAATCAGTTAATTACTACATGCTCTCGTTCATCTAGGCTTCTTTTTGAGAATAAACTTGAATTACATTGACTTTTTTTTTTACATTGACTCTTTATCACTAAATGTTAATGGCAATATTTATTATGAGACTTTTGATATGAAATATTGATCCTTTTACTAGTCTTTATTTTTTTAAAGATTTTTTATTTATTCATGAGAGAGGCAGAGGGAGAAGCAGGCTCCATGCAGGGAGCCCGACACGGGACTCGATCCTGGGTTTCCAGGATCATGTCCTGGGCTGAAGGTGGTGCTAAACCACCAAGCCACCCGGGCTGCCTCTTTTATTAGTCTTTAGAAATACTTTCAACTTTATGACATTTGGAGTTCTGTCCATTTCTCTCTCTCTCCTTCTATCCAACCATATTGGTTTTTCTTCATTGTGGAAATAATGGGTTTAAGTGTATCACTGTACTAATAGTGATTTTTAAGTTATGCTAATTATTTACTATATAGTAGGTTGGTTTTAAAATATGTATAGAGAACATGCTTTCATTATATGATCATAAAAGTCAGATATTTAGAGTATATTTAGTTTGGCCTTCCAGTTTTGGTCTATTCTACACTAAATCATTCCAATTAAATAAAGCTCACTATTCTGTGAAATTGGGGATAGATTCTACAACCTGAAGAACCCATTTTTGTGGTTAAACATGCTTTGTTCTTTGTACTTATCTTATTGTTAATCCAGGTCTTTTATTTGCCTGTTATTTGTTGTTGGGGAAAGAGAGCATATCCATTTGAAATCTACTTATTTGGAAAGGAATAGCTGCAGGACTTCCTTATCTCCTAGGGCCATCTCTTCTTTTTTCTCTATTTTGTTTCCTCGGAGTATGGAGAGGTGTCATACTAGATTAGAAAGTGGGTACCAAGAAAGTAAGTATTAAGTATTTTCCCCCTTCTATTTTCATTTTAAACATTTATTTCAAACCAGCTATATGCCATCATAATACAAAGTACAGTACGTGTGTTATCCACTGTTTGCAAGTCCTGCATAGATTGGATCTAGTGAGATTTACTCCGTTGCTATTTTCAAATATAATTTTTCTGTCAAAGTTGAAACTGTAATGGAAAGTCTTGGCATATATATTACCTCCTCAGCAGCAAAGGAAATCCCTGACTTAGTTCGTGTTTTAATCTTCTAAAGCTCTCTGTCGGTCACATATATGAGTGTGTTTCTCACTTGAGTGAAACTGAGATTCTTAAAACAGAGCTTGGAAAGTTACTTAATTTCCCTAAAATTGTTGCTTTTGTACTTTCTTTAAAAATCTGTTTGGAGGGATGCCTGGGTGGCTAAGTGGTTGAGTGTCTGCCTTCGGCTCAGGGCATCATCCCAGAGTCCCACATTGGGCTCCCTGCATGGAGCCTGCTTCTCCCTCTGCCTATGTCTCTGCCTCTCTGTCTCTGTCTCTCTGTCTCTCTCTCTCTCTCTGTCTCTCGTGACTAAATAAATAAAATCTTTAAAAAAAAAATCTGTTTGGATATTTTCCTCGTTTTCCTTTCTATCGCTCTCTGACTCCACGGCCTGCAGCATAAAACATAGAATTCAGTCAGCAGATGGACATCATGCAGTGGAGCTAACTCTGGTGTGGGGAAAGAAGTTAGAGTATTTGGGGATCTAGAGTTGACCTTTTCCATTGTGTACATTAAGTTTAGGGGGAGTCTTAACCTGCATGACTGGTTAATATGGATCTGAGATGTTAACCAAACATTGGGACTAAATTGAAGTGGATGATGTGTTACGATTTTGTTTTAAGACTCCAGAACTATTTATATCTCTTGAGTTTATCTCCTTTTAAAAAAAGATTTTATTTATTTATTTATTTGAGAAAGAACACACGTGTGTGGGGGTGAGTTGGGGGAAGGACAGAGAGAGAGGGAGAGAGAGAGAGAATCTCCAGCCGACTTCACACTGAGTGCAGAGCCCAACCTGAGGCTGGATCTTACAACCCTGAGATCATGACCTGAGCCAAAATCAAATCAGATGCTTATCTGTCTGAGCCAACCAGGTGCTGTTGTCTGCATTTTTTTATAAAACTTTTTTTTCTGGTGCTTCCTTGCTTCACTTATGCATTTTTGATCATAAGCAAAGTGACCTAGTCATCAAACTTGCAGTAACTCAGTCCTTAATAATTTTCTAATAAATATTCTACACTCTTGGTAAACTATTGTGTGCATGCCCAGAGATTATAAACTATAATCCAGTCAATTTTGTTACATATGACAATAAATAAAATAGTCCACAAAATTAAAACTGAATTGAATATGCTCACTTTTCTATTATTGTTCCCTTAACAGAAATAAAATGTTCTGGGGCACCTGGCTTGCTCAGTTGGTAGAGCATGTGACTCTTGATCTCAGGGTCCTGAGTTCAAACTCTGTGGTGGATCTGGAGCCTTCTTAAAAAAAAAAGTTTCCCTGGCTGTTTCATGAATCCACAATTCTTTGTCTTAAAAGTTCAGATTATTTGGAGATTAATTTCTAAGAAAATATTGGAGTGGGGAAGAAGAAATACAGGCAATTCTAAAGACGAGGGGTTAAAGTCTTGAACCTTGAAATATTGAGGACCTGTTTCCGGAAAGGGCTGATAGAAGATGCTTAGCATTATTCAACAGTGCCCCCTTCTGGTAAGGGTCCAGATGTCAGAAATTGAATTTCTGTGGAGCCTGAAGAGTTTCTCTGAGAGGGAAAAAGGAATAGTAACAGGTATTTTCTTTTTAAAAAGAACCGAAATTCTGATGAGAAATTAGTTGGAAATAATTTTAATTCCATTTTTTAAGGTTTTATGTTAAGGAGCTATTTCCAGATTTTTTTTTAGCTTGAGTTATGGGGAAATAGGGCTTCTTTCAGGTTGGAGATTCACATTCATACTTACAGTGTTGCCAGAAAGGATATTTGGGTAGGGTTTAAAAAAAATAGAAAAATTATCTCAGTTTATAATTCTAGTTTCTTCAATTCTTTTTCTTTGCTAATTGTCACTATTTCTAAATGAAGTGGTAAAATAAAACAATACCAAATAGGCGTTCAAAGCTATTAAGCATGAGAAAGTGGAAAGAGATATATAAAAAAGACCAGACAGATGAAGGAAGATCACTAAGAATTTATAGTATGCAAAGATGATTAATAAATGGGAGATAAATAAAAGAGAGAATGATTTTTCCCTTAGACTTAAATTCTGAACATGTTGATAAGGAATCACAACTAAAATGTTATTAAATGATGTCAGACAGTTCCTGACCTCATTCATGAAAGGAGAAAATAGATGTCCTCTTACTGAAACATTGTGTTAATAATAATTAAAATAATTACTTCTTAGCCTTTTGGCTAAGATCAAGTGTAATAATAATTATAATAGAGGCTGCCTGGGTAGCCTAGTTCGTTAAGCCTATGACTCTTGATTTCAGCTCAGGTCAGGATCTCATTTAGCCTTCGCTCCTCATCCAGCCTCCCCTCGGGGCTCCCTGCTGAGTGGGGAGTCAGGCTTGAAAATTCTCTCCTCTGCCCCTTCCCATGTGTGCACATGCTCACACACAAGGGTACCAGCTCTTTCTCTTTAGAAAAAAGAAAATAATAATTATAACGAGTAATTATTGTATAATTCTGCTGAGTAATTATGTAATTGGGAAAGGCTTCTCTTTCCCTATATGTGCATCATGCATAGAAGTTTAGTAAGAAAGTTATATTTCTTGTAAGCATTTATTTCTTAGTTCATTTTTGTATAATTCTGTCATGTGTTACTTTATGGCTCACGAATAAAGGACATGTAAAATGAGAAATAAAAACCTGTTAACCATTGGTGGGGTCTTCATGGCTTGTAGTAAAAAATAAATCCTCTCCACAGTAAATTAAGTTGGTATTGTGTGGCATTCTAATTCCCTTTTCCTACAGTCTGGGCTCTGAACAAAAATATGTCACTGTTTCTCAGAACACTTCTGAGGTTTACAAGTAAATTTTTTTGTTTTGTTTCGTTTTTAAGCAGAAGTAGAAAAAACATCTGACTGTATTTGTCTTATGAAAACTTTAGGATTATTTTCTTTTTCCTATTCCAAATATAACATTGTATTATGACAGTATGTTTGTAAATGGCAGAGCCCTCATCCAACCTCAAGTTGAGAATCCTTGGTTTAAGAGGTTTACATTTCAAAAAGATGAAAAAAAGGATTTAAATTTCATTCCATTCTTCCATGCTCGGTTGATGAACAGTCTGCATTTTGGTAGACAAAGGAAGAAATTATTAAAATGTTTTTATAAGTAATCCACATATCACTGAAAAGTAGATGGTTTGACTAAAGAGAATTTTTCTAGTTAATTTTTATTTTTTTTTATTTTTTATTTTATTTTATTTTTTTTAAATTTTATTTTATTTATTTATGATAGGCACACAGTGAGAGAGAGAGAGAGAGGCAGAGACACAGGCAGAGGGAGAAGCAGGCTCCATGCACCGGGAGCCTGATGTGGGATTTGATCCCAAGTCTCCAGGATCGCGCCCTGGGCCAAAGGCAGGCGCCAAACTGCTGCGCCACCCAGGGATCCCTCTAGTTAATTTTTAAAGATGAAATCTATATGGTGGTTTTCCATCTAGAAATAGCTGATGATGGATAGTACGTGATTGGCTACCTTTCTTAATCAAAACTAAAAGTCACGTTTTATTTCCATAATCCCATCACTGTAGGCCAGAGACATTGAGAATTTAAAGTAGAGTTTGAGCTAGAAAGATGCTTTGCTTCTCAGGGAGATACATTTATTTCCATTTGTCTGATTCAGTTCATACAATTTGAACCCAGAGGCTATTGAGTTAAGATTTCTAAGGTGCTATTCTGGTATAGGTAAGTGTGTTGCTGCTTTCCTAATGTATTTCACTGTGCCTTTTTTGACAGGGGCTAATGCAAGAGATCAATGATCTGAGGTTAAGAGTCAGTGAAATGGATAATGAAAGACTTCAGTATGAAAAAAAGCTGAAATCAACCAAAGTAAGTTTTCCCAAGGGCAAGTCTGTCAACACATGACTCACTATCTATGATCAATAATATAAATGAGTGTTCAGTGAGTGTTCAATTCAGTATATGAGAAAGAAGGCATTTAACAGTGAATGAAATCCCCCCACCCCCCAAGCTGGAGCCCTTCTTGAATTTGAACACCACTATTCTGAATAAAATCGGGTCTTAACTAATCTAGTAAAACATAACCTGTTACTTCTTGTAGTTACCTAACCTTCTTTGATAAACCGATACTGTCTTCTTGGATACTTAGGCTTATCTTTTTCTACCTGTGGTTTCTTTCACACCTCTGTCTCTCTACCAGTCTTTAATGGCCAAACTTTCTAGCATGAAAATCAAGGTGGGTCAGATGCAGTATGAAAAGCAGCGGATGGAGCAAAAATGGGAGTCACTGAAGGTGTAGTAGACTTTGGGTAACGGGGTCTTGGGCCTGTTGCGTTCTGGCTTGTGCTGTTTTGCTGTGATAGTGTTTTTAGCAGCATGTGCATTCATCGTGTGTGTGTCATCTATTTTTAAAAAATATATTTAAAGCTGATGAAAGAAACGATGCGATCCCTAATCTTGTTTTCAGAAACGTATGAAATAGTTAATGAAAAACAATAAATAGGAGTAATAAAAGTATTCACTTACAAATTAAATATCACTGTCTTAGGGTATCTGAGACCCAAGCTTGGAAGAATAGTTGCAAAAATGCACCTGTGGGGGGGAAAATCCATATTTTATCAATATATCAATAGCAGAGACTGCTTCTTCCTTTGGAACTTTCTTGAAGGTTAACTATATTGTGGCAGTGAGTTGAAATTACTGCTTGAAAGAAGCTTCTTGCCAGTGCTACTGAGAACTTGTATTTGGTGTGTCCACGCCTACCATAAGTAAAAAGTATAGGGCCAACTTCCTCACTTCACTGGAGATCCTCTCATAGTACTAAACATAATAAATATACCTAGAGATTGAAAGTAAAATGTCTATCAAATTTAAAAGTACACTTGTTAGCACTGCCCAGCTTTATTTTCTGTGCTAAATACAACCAGCAAAATTTCAGTTTGCTAAAGCTAATTCTTCACCAAAATTAAACTGAAAATTAAAACATCAGTAAATAGACTTTTGTTTGGACTTGGAATATTTAGTAGCTGTGTAGTGAAAAAGAAGGGAAGGATTTAAAAATCTATTTAAATCTTTTTTCCATTGTCATAGGATAATTCTGTTCTTTAATTTTGGTGATGAGGATGAATTATTTAGTCCCATGGTTTAGCTAACATTGTTCATCACCTGCTACCTTACCCATTAAATTAAGCTTTACCTTGTCCAGGGAACGTGAGTGCCATTTTGAAATACTAAATAAATCTTAGTTGAGTCTTAATTTATATTTTCCAGTTTGCATTTTATTTTGCTTTTATGACACTAAATATCTAATTTGACACTAATATGACACTAAATATCTAATATCCTCGATTAACTTGGGGAGATTTCTTTCTTTAACGCAAGATTTAACCTTAGGGCTACCCTTGTCCTAATTATACTTTAAAATATTTTGTTTTAATTTGGTCACACAGAAGCTTGAAATACTTATACCAGAATTATTATACATTGACCTCCATTGATTGTCTTGCTTCCTGCTTCCCATTGCCACTGTCTGGTTTCTGAAGTCTACATCTAGATTTCTATCGTTTTTTGTATCATTCACAAAAAAACTAATTATTGATTTGAGAGTTGCCATACTCCCTGATATTCTCTGTTGGTCGTAATCTGCTGTTTTAAAATGAACTTAATCATTTGTAGGATGAACTGGCATCTTTAAAAGAACAACTGGAAGAGAAAGAATCTGAAGTAAAGAGGCTACAAGAAAAATTGGTGTGCAAGATGAAAGGAGAAGGGATGGAAATCCTTGATCGAGGTAGATATATACACTTGACATTTGTTTTCTTACTTCGTTACTATCCTCCCCACGCAACCCTCCCTCCCTCACTACGTCTGTAAAAGGAGCCAATGTTAGTGATGTGTCATTACAGGAAAGGCAAGGGTAGCAGAAACCATGGAAGACCAGTTCCAGGACAGCAAGGAATCCTCTGAGACTCCTTCTTGTACCTGCAGATCTGTGAGCTTCCTCTCCAGAGCAGTTGGAGAAGGGCAGCTCTTTATGTTATTGGGTGTTTATTTTATATTACTAAGTTGTAAATTCTCATGAGAGAGTTCTTGCTCAAAACGTGGTACAAGGTAGTGATAGAAAGCATTCAAAGGAATCATTATTATGTTCCAAGATTATTTCCTTCTGAACCAACCGTGAAACAGAAATAAATTTAGAAACCTTTCCTGCCCTTTTGAGAGAAGAGAGGAAAAGACTGCATGTCTTTGGAAAATCAATGAAAATTTCTGATCATGGATTGGACCCTCAACCTGCTAGAGAACAAAAATAGGCTAATTCTGTTTTTGAAAAAAATGTGTGAATTTATCAAAAAACTTTTATCGTAATTGAGGTTTTTCTCGAATATTGTATTTGGACTGTAATTTTCAATGTACATTATACTTGATAGAAAATAACTTGGATGAAAGGTGTTTTTTATGTCATGTTTGAAATATAAATGCACGCCACACCTGACGACACTAGGTTTAATTTAATCTTTCTTTGCTATTATAAATGCTTGTGGCACTGCAAGGTACCAAAGCAACTTTGGACTCTTTTGAAACAAAAAATTACATTTAGTGTAGCTTTAGTACATTTTTATGTATTATGTGAACATATGAATACATTTTATGTATTATGTATTGGTAACATCATTGTCTATACAATGAAGGTCTTGAATTAGGTTACATGTCATATCTTTCTTGGCTCTAGAATACCCTGGCTTTATATACCTATAGTTGCAATTCCCTATGGATCAGAAAACTCAATTCATCAAACATTGAGGGAAATGGATTTTTTTCCCCTTATATATTTTGGGCATATATAGAATTGTAGTTGTGTAGGGTTGGGTTTTTTATTTTTTAAGGATTTTATCTTTTTATTCATGAGAGACAGAGAGGCAGAGACACAGGCATAGGGAGAAGCAGGCTCCATGCAGAGAGTCTGACGTGGGACTTGATCTCGGATCTCCAGGATCACACCCTGGGCTGATGGTGGCGCTAAACCGCTGAGCCACCAGGGCTGCCCATGTTTTGTTTTGTTTTTAAGTAAGCTCTACAGTCAACGTGGAGCTTGAACTCACCACCCCTGAGATAAAAAATCACATACTGTGCCGACTGAGCCAGTCACGCATCCCTAGATTTTGGTGTTTTTATTTTATTTATTTATTTTTTAATTTTTTAAAAAGATTTTATTTATTCATGAGAGACATAGAGAGAGGCAGAGACACAGGCAGAGGAAGAAGCAGGCCCCATGCAGGGAGCCCAACGTGGGACTCGATCCCAGGTCTCTAGGATCCTGCCCTGGGCTGAAGGCGGCGCTAAACCACCGAGACACTGGGGCCGCCCAAATTTGGTGTTTTTAAAGGACACTCACAGATAGGTCATGCTTTTAGGGTTTTAAAAATAAAATGGAATCATAGGACTTGTGGACTAGAGAATGTGTTAGAGTAGTGGTACCCAAAGACTGATACTGGTTTGCTAGCTGCTTGTTACCAGTGCACAGCCAGGTAAATTCAAGGGTTGAGAACAATGTTTAGAAACTTCATGGTAAATAAATAAATAAATAAATAAATAAATAAATAAATAAATAAATAAATAAAGAAGGAAGGAAGGAAGGAAGGAAGGAAGGAAGGAAGGAAAGAGAAGAGAAGAGAGAAGAGAAAGAAAGAAAGAAAGAAAGAAAGAAAGAAAGAAAGAAAGAAAGAAAGAAAGAAACTTCATGGCAATCCACATGTTGGCATAACATCTAACTGCATGATCAGTGGACTCATTTCATTGCACAGGAGATAGACCATTTCAGTGTTGTAGAATTCAAGTGGAGGAGGGTTTACTGTGTCACAAGCAATGTACTGGGCACATTCAGGAGGGCCATGCATTGAATTGTAATGGAAATGTAAAAATATCAAAGCATCACTAATGGTTTTTTCACCACATAGAGTGTAAGGAGTGCTTGTATTCCATAGACCTAATTTTAATACAAGAAAATCAAGGTTCACAAAGATGACGTGACAGATAGAGGAACTCAAATTTAGGTCTTTTGATTAATTATGTTCTCTTTCTAACCTTACACAGAGCATTATGTATTGTAGTACTATTACTAAAGTCACAAAATAGTGTTTAATATTCGGCTTTTTAGGGTTAGAGTCGCTTTGTTTTAGGTAATAGGAGACTAAATAATAGTGCTTTTAAAATATTTATTGTTATAATGTATACTAACTTCCAATTCGATGGGTTTTCCTGCACAGATGAAAATTTTAAAAAGAAGCTCAAAGACAAAAGTAAGGTTTTTGGTGTATTTCCATCAGCCTTTACATTCACCAAAAGTGCTACTTGGACTGTTCTTTGCATGTTTTTAAAACATTTCTCTCACCAAAGATGTAAAATTGCTTCATCGATAAGCTCTCCATTTCTTCAGAGTGCACAAAGTAGAGGGTAAATAAAAACGCAATAAAAACAAGGAGTAAAAGGTCATTTTGCTGATTTTTTTTTTCTGATTCAGCTCCTTTGCTCCACAGGATACAGCAGAGCACCCAGAGTAGTGAAGGTGAGAAAGTATTTTCTTTGTAGTTCAGGAGATACTGGGTTCGTGTTTTGTAGCCTGTTTTTTTTTTCACTGAGATCTACATTGGGAGTTAAACATACCCTTTTGGTGCTAGAAAAGAAATTGAATCCAGACTGAGTAACAGAACCCAGATTATATAATGCAGCATAAAGATAAATCCTTAATTAAAAGACTTTTTCCTCCAGCTACTGAATTCTTAAGAGAATTTGGCATCAAAAAAACAAAACAAAAACAATTTCTGCAGGATATACCTTAATTGAAAATGTTAGATCAGCGGTGAATGATGCACCACTATTTAAAGTTTTTTTTTGTTTGTTTTTGTTTTTTTTCCCTAGAAGCAGGTAATCTTGGCTCAATTTTTCTTCTGTTTGAATTTTTTAAATTTATGATTTCATTTTAGGTTAACTTTTCATTTTAAAATATTGTTTATTTTATTATTAAAGTAACATGCTTTTGTATTTATCAAATTTTAAGGAAAATTGCATTTACCTTACTTTGGCTTTTACATTTTAAAATAGTGTTGGAAATGATGTTTATAGATGAAGCAAAGTACTTATTATCCTTCCATATGGAACCTACAAGCAGCTTCTTATTAGCATGACTATTCATATAAAAGCCACATTCCATCAGGCTCTTACCATTCATGTCTCCATCTTGGTTAAAACTGAGTATCATTTTCTCTGCTTTTGTCATCATGTACACTGTTCATTGCTTTCACTCACTGCTGTCAAGGTTTCCTTTTTTTGAAAATTCTGTGTTTTCATAGTTACAACACTGACATTCCACCGTCAGTGTTATGAAGACTGTTGTTGGTCTGAGAGAGGGCAGTTAGCTCTCACCTTTATTGTTTGCTTTCTGGAGTGATGACTATTCAGGTGACATAGAAAGTGTTCGTTTTTCAGATTTTCCCCAAAAAGAGGTTTTGGATGGTAACATTTCATTAAAACATTTCAGTCTGAAGAGTCAGCCTCTTGTTATTGTCATACACATTAACGAAACTGACTTCTGATGTGATGTTGTGATGTTTTCAGATATTGAAGTGCAAAAAATGAAAAAGGCTGTGGAGTCCTTGATGGCAGCAAATGAAGAAAAGGTATCTAGATGAAATTAAAGTATTTATGTGGGTGTGTACCATCATTTTGATCATTCCATGCATTTTCTTAAGATATTTCCATTTGAAAAAATATACCCTACATACTACTATGTCGAGGGACGATTGTTCTCTGCCCCCACATGCCTGCTCTCTGTGCTGGCAGTTATAATTGTGGCTGAGTGCGTGGAGTAGTGGCCAGCCAACAGTGGCTTCCCTGAGAATTCCCTCCCCCACCTCCCCATGAATCTGGGAAAATGTTCAAGCTTTCAGATCATTTCTTTATATTCAGGTGGGAAATGAGAGAAAGGGTAAAGCTCATAATGCATCCTTTCTGTGGTCACTGGAAATTCTGGGCCAACATGAACTCTGGAAGGAGGTGGCCTAGGACAACTTGAGCTTCATGATGAAGTTGATTTTATTCATATTATTTCCTTCACACTCCTGGATTCTTTCACATCAGGAATTGTCTCTATTCTTCTGAGAGTTGAGATAGGAAAAAACAGAGGCAAGGGCACTGTAAAATCAAGCATGGCCCCAGGCACTGTTTTAGTAGTTCCATTGGCCAAATATACAGATCTCCAGGGGTTCTTTTCTTCCAGTTGCTTCTCTCACTTCATCTTGCTGAAAGCAGAGAAACAGTGACCTCTAAAGCAAGATGTTTCTTCAATGCCTACCTCAACAGCCATATATCCAGCTGGCATCAATGGTTGGGTTCAGCTCCTTTCATCGGAACTACTCTTACCTCATCTTCCTGAATGAATAGAACCAAGAACAGAGTAATTTATTATGTGGAAATAAATTCATTGTCCTATCCACCCACCCATATATAGGTTTCTTTTTGTTAGTCTTTCCCACTATTGAATAAAAAGGAAAGTCATTAGCAAGGTGCCCACATAGCCTTTACTTTTTAAAAATAATCACTGAAATTCATTTAGTTTTAATTTCTAGCTCTCAAAAAAGCATCAATAATAAACAAAACTCCCAATGTTGACTAAAGGCTTACTAGACACTCAAACTGCATTAGGAGCATCAAGGGTGACATAAGTTTTAGAAGTTCCAGAAGGCTTCAAAGAGGCCATGTTTGAGCAAAATCTGAGGAAAAGCAAGAGTTGTTCATCAGGAACTTGAACGCTTCTAGGGAAAGTGTCTGTGAGCCAAAACATGTCTCAAAAGTAAGGCTGGAACAGCTCAGTGCATGTTGAGAAAGTTCAGAATGAGATAAGGTGAGAAGGGGTATTTCAGGCTGTCATTTACACAAGTTGTCATTTACACAAGATTTTTTTTTTTAATTTTGGATTTGAGAATAAGTTTCTAGTTTGAGTAACAAGGTAAATGATAGGGCCCTCAAAGAGTTAAGGAAATGTAAGCTCAAGTACTAGGGGCAAACAATGAGCTTAATTTTGGAGACCTTTAATTTGATGTGCTCATGGGACATTTAAAAGGAGATTTCCCATAGGAAATTAGAAAGTGAATCTAAATTTTGGGACTAATGTATAATTATACATTGGGTAGGGAATGAACCCCATCAATTTTAGGAGACATACAGAATTGTAGATTGTCGGAGACTAAACTATAGTTGATGTATCAGTTAGGTTTTGCTCCATGACAAATCACATTTATTATTTCTCATACTTCTGATGGTTGGCTAGGTGGTTCTTCTGGTCTGGGCTGGCTCTGCTGATGTCTACAGTTAGCTGCTGGGTGGGATGAGGCTGGATGATTAACAGACTTTTGTAGGTAGGTTCCATCTGGGATGTCTCTTCTCCAAATTGTCTGTCATCCTCCAGTAGACTAGCCTGTGCTTCTTCACATAGTGCTCACAAGGTTCGCTAGAGTAGAGAGAGAGGGCAAGCCCTAATGTGCAAATACCTTTCAAGACTTTTCTTGCACCACATTTGTTGATATCTCTTTGGCCAAAGCAGGTCACATGGCCAGGCCCAAAATCAGTGAGGGAGGAGCTAGGGAACTCATTTTTACAATTTACCAAAGGCAGAGGAAAGGACAAAATTTTTAAAGCACTAACAGTTTATAGTCGGGGCTGGGTGGTAGGTAGTGGGGATAGTAAAAATAGAATATCCATCTGGTCAAGGAATTAAGAAATCAAAATAGAAGAAAAAAAAAAGTGGAGGGAAATGTGAAAGAACTGGAGAGTGGGGTCAAGTACCAGAGGTCAAATTAGAAAAAGGATGAAACGTACTCATTATTTTTAGTAAACAGAAATTCTCTGCTGACCAGTTGATGCAACTTTGGCTGAGTGTTTTGAGAAGAGAAAAGCCAAATGGTGAATGATGACGGCTGATAAAGATAGCAGGTGTAGATCTTTCTTCCAATTCCTGACCTATAGGTTGGAGAGAATAATTAAAGTTGATTTTTTTCTTTTTCTTTTTCTTTTTTGTATCTTATTACCTTGTTTTGTTTTTGTTTTTTAAAGATGGCAGCTGAAGGATAGGATCTCTAAATTTAGAGGTACTTTTTCTCTATCTCTGATGTATGTAGGAAAACCATTCTAGATATTACCAGTTTTACTAAAGTTTAGAAGTATTCTTTGAATAGTGTAAATAATTCATGTCTACGTATTCTTTGTGCCACAAATACTTTTACTATTTATTTAAGGTCATGGCATTAAAGATGACAATTTATTTTATTAATAGGATCGGAAAATAGAAGATCTTCGACAGTGCCTGAACAGGTACAAGAAAATGCAAGATACAGTGGTGTTGGCCCAAGGTAAAAAAGGTAGTGTAGCTCCTATAGGTTTTTCTACTTTACTTGATTTTAAGTGGCTATAGATTTTTACATTTGGCTTCATTTTCCTGGAATATCAATTATTCCAAATCATTCATTCATTCATTCATTCATTCATTCATTCATTTCAACAGTGTCATTAGGGATCTGTTCTCTATGCTTTCTTGGTATGTAGGCCAATGAGAATACTGTAGATTGTTCAGTCATGGAAAGCTTCTATGTGGAGTTCATCAGAATTCCAAAGAGAGCAAAGAAAACAACAGCGTGCTCAAGAGCCTATGCTGGAAAAAGGGCTTGGTGTATTTAAGAAAAAAAAAAAAAGGGATCCCTGGGTGGTGCAGCGGTTCGGCGCCTGCTTTGGCCCGGGGCGCGATCCTGGAGACCCGGGATCGAATCCCACATCAGGCTCCCGGTGCGTGGAGCCTGCTTCTCCCTCTGCCTGTGTCTCTGCCTCTCTCTCTCTCTCTGTGACTATCATAAATAATAATAAAAAAAAATTTAAAAAAAAAAAAGAAGACCATCATGACTGGAAGAGAGTGAGCAGAGAGAGAATGAGATGAGATGAGCTGATAGGAGTGAGTGCTGGTCAGGTCAGGCAACACAAGACATTCAGCTCTTTGAGCCCAGAGGGATCCACTGAAGGGTTTTCACAAATCTGCAGCATTTTTGTAACAAATACTGAGAGGAGGGAGCATTATTGGAAGGAAGAGAAGCCAGTCAAGAGACCCTCATAAAATTCAAATGGAAAGATATGATGGTACTAATTGGAAGTATATTTTGCTGTTAAAATCAACACAGTGGTGTGATAAATTAGATGAGAGTGAAGAAGAGGAAAGAATCAAGAAAGATTGATGTTTCTGACTAAAGCAACTACGTGGATGATTCCATTTACCAAGATAGATTAGCCTAGTGAGGGAACATTGGAATGGTTAAGGGGGATTGTGTTCAGCTTTGAATGTGTTAAAAAACAAAACAAAACCATAAAACATCTAGGTAAAAATAGTCAACATCTAGGTAAAAATAGTCGTGCTTTGATGGGGATTAAGGAGTATACTTGTCAGGATGAACACAAGGTGATGTTTGGAAGTGTTAACTCTATTGTACACTTGAAACTAATATTACACCGTATGTTAACGAGAATTAAAAACTTAAAATACTCATGCCCTTTTTTTTTTTTTTTAAGTTTTTATTGATTTATTCTTGAGAGACACACAGAGAGAGGCAGGGACATTGGCAGAGGGAAAAGCAGGATCCCTGTGGGGAACCTTATGCAGGACTTGATCCCAGGACTCCAGGACTACAACCTGAGCCAAAGGCAGATTGCTGAACCACTGAGCCACCCAAGCGCCCCTAGTCATGCCTTTTGATGTATTATTCTTTTACTTGTGCACAGTTCAGTTGGCCGTTCTCAAGTGTGGAAAATCTCTGAGGGCGGGGGGGGGTCATTTAGAACAAAAGTGTGTTAAGAACAAAAGTGTGTTAAGTTTTCTTGTTAACAATGCATAGGTGGGATTATTTGCTCTAAAAGTAAGCACTGGTAGTAAATCTTTTTGAAAGTACTTGGGAAATACTGAGATTTTGGAGTTTCAATTTTGATGAGTTCAAAAAGAAAATCCTACTTCAGAACAGGATTTCTGGGGGAAAAAAAAAAAAAGGATCTTAATCTTTTTGTCCACATGACTTAGCATATATTTTTACATAGTCATAGCATTTAAAACAGTGTTTGAGGGACGCCTATGTGGTTCAGTGGCTCAGTGGTTGAGGGTCTGCCTTCAGTTCAGAACATGATCCCGGGGTCCTGGGATCAAGTCCTGCATCGGCTCCCTAATGGGAGCCATCTTCTACCTCTGCCTGTGTCTCTGCCTTTCTCTCTGTGAGAAAAGGGGTAAATATTATTCCTAATCATCCTAGCATGTAAATTTCATGGGGTTTTGTTTTGTTTTTATTTTAAAGTAGACTCCATGCCCAGTGTGGAACTCAACATAGGGCTTGACTCTGACTCTGACTCAAGACTCTGACATCAAGATGTGAGCTGAGATCAAGTCAGATATTTGAGGCACCTGGTGATTCAGTTGGTTAAGTGTTCAGCTCTTGGTTTGGCTCAGGTCCTGATTTCATGGGTCTCGAGATGGAGCCCTGCCTCAGCTCCTCACTCAGTGAGAAGTCTACTTGAAGATGCCCTCTCTCTGTCCCTTTTCTGCCCTGTGTACTCTCTCTCTCTCTCTCTCTTCCTTCCTCTCTCTCTCAAATAAATAAAGCTTAAAAAAATTTCATGTGGTTTTTTTTCCATATTTAAAAAAATGCATATAAAATGTGAAGAGGTAGTTTTTAACCACCATTGAAAATTATATCCTATTCTGATGAAGAGTTTATAAACAGTGATTTTTCACTAGGACTTATATTTACTTAGTTAATCCGTAGAGAATGCTAATAATACCTACATTAATGAAATTAGAATAAATAATAAAACAATTAAAAAGCTAAGTCTAGTTAATAGCTTTAAATGAGTATATGATTTATCATTTTGTATTCACAGAATAGTGTTTTAAGCATCATTCTTTGGTTTTAAAAAAGAATATTTGGCACAGTTGTTCACCTAATCCTTCTCATCACTGGAGATGTAAAAGAAATTCTCAAAGTTGGCTGGATATGTGGTTACATTTGTCCATAAGTCTATTCTTTCTGCATTAAAATAAATGGCACAGAAGGATTCTCTTAAGGAATCAAAAGATTGCCTTTTTTCTGCTTTTTTCCCCCCAATAATACAGTAATGATGAATATTGAATTGTTTCCTGATAACTCTTTTGCTGTTCAGAATTAGTTTGTTGTACCACTGATAATTCTCCATCTTGGTTATTTCTGAACTGAAATTTGTAAAACCCCCATTTCTGAAACAAAATGATGGGAGGACTGTTGGACTAAATTAGCCTCTGATTGCCATGCTGTGAGTCCATGATTGTATTAATACTATTCCTGGGCCTTAGGTGCTCATAGTTTAATATGTTTCCTACATGCTATGTTGTTATTTTTCTAAGGATTTCAGGAGAAGCTGACTCTTTGATTTTTGAAGATGAGGGAAAAAATTTTATTTTAAAGATTTTGTTTATTCATGAGAGACAGAGAGGAAGAGACCTAGGCAGAAGGAGAAGCAGGCTACTTGCAGGGAGCCTGATGTGGGACTCGAACCGAGGACTCTGGGATCATGACCTGAGCCAAAGGCAGATGCTCAACCACTGAGCTACCAGATGCCCTGGATGAGAAAAATGTTTCTATTCAGTTGGTATCCTTCCTCCAAAAGTGAAATGTAAATGAAAAGCTGCTGTTGTCCTCCTTTTGCTTTGTGTTTTCCTAGGCCAAGATGGCGACTTTGAAGATCTGCTCACTTCCAGTTCCATCTCCACTTTGCTGGATGTGCAGGGTTTTAGTGACTTGGAGAAGAGTCTATCGCCTACACCAGTAATGGGATCTCCCAGTCGTGACCCATTTAACACAAGTGTTCCAGAAGAGGTATTTGTAGACTGAATATTTTATTTTCTTCACATTGAACAGACTGTGTCACTGAAGGTTAAAATGCTGTTGACAGCATGAAAGACATGAGATCTTTTCTCAGTTCAACTACTGACGGAGTCTTGGCAATTTTTGTGTCAAGACTCAGTCTCGCAGGACTTAATTTGAAAGGTGTGTTTTTCTCTGGCCCTTTAATAAGTAAATGCCTTGGACAATGTCAGAATTGCTTAAATAATTCAGGAAAAGCATGGGAGAGAGTGTCATCCTATATAGATTACAATCTACTTATTAGAGAATAAATAGGGAATAAATGAAGGCGGATAAAGTGAGATTATATAAAGAAGTTGATTTTAGTCACTTCTGATGGTGCCTCTGAAAAATGCTATACTAAAATTTCCCTTCTTTAGACTTGGAAAAAGCAACTGGACAGGAATACTCAATCTTGAACTCATTACTTCTCTTTTATATCAAACCGGTGCCAAAATCTGTTTCCATTATCTATTGCAAACCACTCCAAAATTGGTGGGTTGAATGACATTTATTTTGCTAACAAATTTGTATATTTGGGCAAGGCTCAGCGGGAACATTTCTTCACTTCACTGGGTATCAGTTGGAATGGCATGAAGGCTGGGGGCTTGAGTCATCTGGAGGCTACCCCTTTTGTATGTTGCATGATTGGGTCTACTGTTGGCCAGAACCTCAACTGAAGCCCTAGCTGGAAATACACATGACTGCTTGACTTTCTTGTAGCATAGTGTTTAGGTCCTACGGATGGGCATCCCAAGAAAAGGTCTAGGCAAATTTCTATCACCTTTTGTGATATGACTCAGAAGTCATGTGGCATGGTCACAGGTCCACACACATTCACAGAGAGAAAACATAGACCCTATCTCTCTCTCTCTGTTTTTAAGATTTTTATTTATTTGAGAGAGAGACAAAGAGCATAATCAAGGAGAAAAGGGAGAAGCAGGCTCCCTGCTCAGCAGGGGCTGTATCCAAGGACCCTGGGATCATGACCTGAGCCACAGGCAGACACTTAAGCAACCGACCCACCCAGGTGCTCGAACCTTACCTTTTGATGGACAAGTAAAAATATTACATCAGAAGAAGAACATATGGGATAGCATATATAGGGGTGCTACCATATTTGGTTTTTTTTTTTCCATATTTGAATAGTACAATATGTCCCTCTACTCTCTGGCTACATAGTTTACACCCTTCTTTCATGCAAATATATTCATTCCGTCTTCAAAGACCTCTTGGTCTCATTCTAGTTAGGCATCAGCATCCCAGGATCTTGTCATTCAGGCCAGGTCCACATGTTGTGAAACTCCTCAGGTACAACTTCTTGGGCATGGCTTCTTGAGTAACACTCCATTCCATTTAAAGAACCAGGATTGAGGCACAGTCAGTTAAGCATCTGCCTTCGGCTTGGGTCATGATCCTGGGGTCTTGGGATAGAGCCCCGTGTCAGGCTCCCTGCTCGGCAGGGAGTCTGCTTTCCCCTCTCCCTCTGCCGCTACCCCCTACCCCCGCTTGTGCTCTCTCTTTGTCTCTCTGAAGTAAATAAATAAAATCTTTAAAAAAACAAAACAGGAAATTAAAGGTCAAGCTATCTGTCCCTTATACACCTGACATACGGTGGTGGAGTAGGCGTAACAACTGCTAGGTATTCTCATTAACAAAGGGGAAAATGGAAGACACACGGGTGTCATTAGTCGATAGCAGTTCCAAAATCCAGCCAGGCCCATGTTGCGAGCTCCTTTACAGGGGCCCAGTCCTCTGGGCTTTTGGTCATTCCTTTGGAGTCATCTTTCCATTTCCTTGAGAAGGAACTTATAACTGCAGATGAGTTACATTCTGTAAAAGTGTCTGTACAGGTCCAAGGCCTTCTACCTTCTACTGTCTCTGTCCCTCTTGGTCTAATTTGATGTAATAATTTATTCACTTGGAATTTCTTATGAATCAATTTATAATCCACTCCATCAGGTAAAGCATAACCACAAATATCTTAACAGTAAGCCTTTAAGTTTTCTGTAAGGCTACTATGGAATATCCCTCTACTTTTAGAGTTTTTGATCTTTGTGAAGGTTTCAATGAGATAGCCACCACAAGTCTTCCTGAGGTCTTAACAGAGGCACGCCTAGGGCTTCTTGACAGCACCTGCATCTTTGCCCTGAAACTATTTCTCAATTTTAATGGAATGTGCTGTCTAGAGAAACTAGGAGTAGGAAAGGTTGGGTCTTTTCTTTTCTTTTCTTTTCTTTTCTTTTCTTTTCTTTTCTGAACTATTTCTCAATTTTAATGGAATGTGCTGTCTAGAGAAACTAGGAGTAGGAAAGGTTGGGTCTTTTCTTTTCTTTTCTTTTCTTTTCTGAAACTATTTCTCAATTTTAATGGAATGTGCTGTCTAGAGAAACTAGGAGTAGGAAAGGTTGGGTTTTTTCTTTTCTCTTCTCTTTTCTCTTCTCTTCTCTTCTCTTCTCTTCTCTTCTCTTCTTTCTCTTTTCTCCTTTTTTTTTTTCTTTTCTCTAAACAATCGTGGCTCCCTTATGTTTAACAGTTCCTTTTTTTGGTCTTTCCTCTAACATTTGATTGTGAGAAGAAACCAAATGGCATCTTTACTTTTCACATCTGTTCTTGCTAATTACATCATGAGAAAACAGTTTGAACTGAATGAAAATGAATTCAAGGAGGAAACAACATTTCTCTCTTCAGTAAGTGAGAGAGGGCTAAAAGGTGTCATTAACAAGGAAGTAATGGTAGGGAAATTGGAGGAAGATGGTCAAAAGGGTACAGACTTCCAGCTATAAGAGAAATGAATACTGGGGGTGTAACGTACAACATGATGACTATTGTTAACGCTGCTATCTGGTATATTTGAAAGTTGCTAAGAGTAAATCCAAAAAGTTCTCATCACAAAGAAAAAAATGTTTTCTCTTTTTCTTTTTTTAAAAATGTATACAATACTACATGTCAGTGATATATCAATAAAATTGGAAAAGAGGCAAGGAATTAGTTAAGGAATAAGAAATATATTAGAGGGAAAGAAAATCCCCTAATTGCTGACTATATATTTATCCTGAAGGGAAAAATAACATTTGACAGCCAATGATGTCCTTGCTTTATGAATCAAGCAACATCCAGTTTAGCAGATGGAAAGGAACTCTAAGGATCTGTACAAAATGAAAGGTTTTTTTAGGCAGAAGGAAGCAGGAGCAGGGAGTCATGCGAGGCATTTGCTGGCTGGTTAAAGTAGGATTACTTTCCTTATGTACAGTGAAGGGAAGTCTTGGAGTGGGGCCAGGTACCTTGTATAGAGCAGGCAAGTGCTGATGGGTTGATGTAGTCCTGCCTTTTCTGGAAGCACAATGCATAGTAACTAAGTTTTGATTCGTTGACATGGAGCTTAATACGAGCCCCTCCAACTTGGACCCAATCAGATTATTTTAACAGACTTCACATGTTATAGCCTCTTATGGTCTCAAGGGATGAGACCACCACTCAATAACTGGAACAAAAAAAAAATCTCAAAGCTAAATTTATTAATTAAGTGAACTTTATTGGTCAAGGACAATCTCTTTGATTATATATGGTGCTTGGGGGGATGCTTAGAGCTCAGGGATTGATTGACTTTCAGAGACTGGAGTGAGTTGAATATCACTGTGCGTGTGTGGTTACAAAGGTGAGACTGTTTTTGGTTGATTGGTATCTAGAAGGGAGTTCAGTGGTGTGAGTCTCTACCTTCCTGGCTGACTTCAGAAGGGAAGAGCAGCAGTCAGTAATTGGTTGACTGGCAAAGTGAATTCACTGAGGTAAATTTTGTTTACTTTTTTATCACAATATTTTGTTTACTTTTTTATCACAATATTTCATTTATTAGTTTATGATGTGCTCGTACTGTACTGTTCTATAGTCAGAAATTATTTAAAACTAGAGTGTAAGATTTCTTTCATAGATTCCATCCTTAGGATACACAAAGCATTTGTTGGGGAAAATGTATTAGACATTTTTGTTGTTGCTGCTGTAATATTGTTGCTAAGCAAAGTGGTTTAGTGGTATCCACACATTAACTGGTTTGAACCACATTCTATGTTAGACTAGTGGTAGAAAATAAAGTGAAGAGGTGCCTGGGTGGCTCATTCGGCTAAGTGTCTGCCTTCAGCTCAGGTCATGATCCCAGGGTCCTGGGATTGAGCCCAGAGTTGGGCTCCCTCTTCAGCAGGGAGTCTACTTCTCCCTCTCTCTCTCTCTCTCTCTCTCTCTCTCTGTCTCTTTCTCTGTCTCTCTCTCTCTCTCTCTGTGTGTCTTCCCCTGCTTGTGCTCTCTCTCTCTCTTTCTCAAATAACTAATTAAATAAATAAATCTTTTTTAAAAAAGAAAGTGAAAACAGAGGTGTATTTACAAAGCACTTTATCCAAACCTCCTCTTAAATCATGACAACCCTGTAAAGGTAGGCATTGTCATTCTCATTTTATAGAGGATAAAAACTGATGCCCAGTTAAGTGACTTACCTAAGGTTAGAACCAAGATTTTAACTTGGTCTTAAAGTTGTCAGGATCAACTGTTGACTTACTTGTTGGTATTATGTTTATTGAAAACCAAGTCCCAAAATGACCTTCCTCCAGAATGTTTTCACTGATTAACACTTGTTGATGTTTATATCCTGAGACCATTTTATGAATATAAGAAGTATTTATTCTAAACAGAGTGTATGAAATTTCACTGATAGACCATTTAATTGTCTTTTTTTTTCTTTATGACTTATTCCTTGCATGACGGATTTTTGACTTTCTGTAATTACATTGCAGTTCCACAGCAGCATCTTGCAAGTTTCGATCCCATCATTATTGCCAGCATCTAAGAGCTTGGAAACTTCTGAAAAAGCAAAATTCCCTCCTCAACCAGAGACATCCTTTGAAGAAAAGTATGTCATTTATGACCTAACATTGCAATATAAATGTTCCACAAAGTAGATCAAGGAAACACAAGGGTCCATTGTGTGTATTTACAGACACAGATTTTACCCAGAAAGGCAAGAAACTGTAAGGCATATGCCAAGGGACCTGCACTCAGTTCTGTATTATTGAAATAAAAGGTGCGAAGCAAGAAGTCATAGGAGTTGAAGCTGGGGAGGTGTGGTAGTCAGGTTAGAGAAGGATTTTAGGGCACTTGAGTTGTATGTCCTAGATTGTAGGGGACCGTCAGTGGGTTGCAAGCCCCATAGTGACAGTCATGTACCTGAGACTGTTTGGAAGATGGCTCTGAAGGATTCAGAAGAGGGATACAGTAATTTCTCTGTTGACAAGTAGAATTTTGAGGGATCATATTCTCATTACTTATAAACAAGCCAAATAAAAATATATATAATAGAATATTTTAAAAGAGAGGAGCTCGTAGGAGGCTCATTCGGTTCAGCAGTTGACTCTTATCTCACCTCAGGTCTTGACATTCAGGTAGTGAGTTCAAGCCCCACACAGGGTGTGGAGCCTACATAAAAATAAAAAAAAATAAAAAAGTTTTAAAAGAGAGAGAAATTGCTTCCTTAGCAAAAAAAAATTTTTTTTGACAATCATTTTCACTTAGAATCTATATAGTCTTTTATATGGTCTTTTACTTGTGAAGCACATAAATTCCTTTTTTTTTTTTCTTTTACATTTTAGTGATGGAAAAATAATCCTTAGTGCTGCTGTTGAAACCCAGCCTTGTGAGAGTCTTTTGTAAGTTATATTATTGGATATGAAAAATGTCCTTGATGCCTGGAAGGGAGGAGGCTTCTGTCACACTGATCATAACCACAATGAGAAGCGGGTGACTGAGGCCAGAGTACATTAATGCAGGTGTAATGGTTGGATGTGGGGGAGATGGGATGTTGTAAGTTAACAAATACTTGCTCACTAACCGTTATCTATTATCTCATGCCAAGTTTTCCCACACCTTTACCTTCCTTCATCAGTTTTTACGTGAAGTTCAATGCTTTGAATTTGAGGTTTGCACTGGCTTGCATTTTGACTCTAGGAGAGAACAGAGGGAATGATAGAATGGCTGGAAAGGCTGTAGTGTGGTTTGGTTTTTGTTTTGTTTTGTTTTGTTTTGTTTTGCACTCTAGTAAAACGGCCCAATATCTATGTCTATCCAAGTTAAAGTGTGAATTAGATTAGGAAAATCCATTTTCAGAGCAGTACTCAAAGATGAAATCTTATCTTTTCTCATCATTATCTTTTACTTTATTTGGTAGTCGGAATGTCTAGCAACTTATGTATACAAAACATGAGAGTTGCCTTTTCAAAGTTTGTATATTTATATTCTACTTCTTAGAGCAAAGATGTTGCTTTTTCTCTCTCTAAACTGGTCACATATTCCTGCCTTCAGTTTTTGAGACCAGTTCTATATAATTGAAGGGTAGTTATGTGAAAGAGAAAATCTGTGGATGTTTCAACAGTGTCACTTTGCCTTTACTAGAATAGCAAGTGAATAGCTATGTGCAGCAATAGGGATTTTTCTTTTATGCCTTGATCAGAACTATAAGATGAAGTACTTGGCCAGATTCAGAAAATGGATTCCTTTGTGAATTAAAAAGTAACACCTTTGTTGTTTATTTTAATTACAAGGATTATATGTAAATAGTATGGGAGTATTTTAGAAGTTCCTGGTATATTAACTAAAACTTAAATAAAAATTAAAATTAAAAAGTTCCTGATCTAAATGTATGCATGAAAGGATGCACCACTAGTCCATGGAAAAAAGCTGGTTTATTTTCAACTATTGACATCACAAGGATGGTCCTAAGTGTTTTTCCAGCTATTCTAACATTTGCAGGACATTTAGAGTTATTGGCAAGACAGTTAACCACCTCTGCTTTTAAAATAACTGTTATAATTTAGTTAAGCACATAAGTGACTGCCTGAATCCAGATTTTCTTTTATTACCCGGATTTAACCCACACACAATTTTAGTTTCTTTCCAAGATATTCTATTTAGAAACAGTGGCACCAGAGCCACTTATTATTAATCCTAATTACTATTATTCTTATTTTTAGAACTTCAAGTCTGCAAAAGTCTAGCAGCCTGGGTAATCTGAAGAAAGAGTCCTCAGATGGGGTTGGTTCTGTGTTTTATTTTATTTTATTTTTTTGTCTGTTTCCCTGAGCCAAAAATATTTTAGGGATCTTCACATTTAGGGATTTTCCCATTTTGCTAATAAAACTGTTAAGAAGAGCTTTGTGGTTTCTTCAATGCAAATGTATTAGAAACCACTGTTAATGGTAAATATTAAGAAGTCTGAATATGAAGGGTTAAAAGTAGTGTATAAAATCAAAAGTGAACACTTTTAATAAACCATTACTGGAAATAAATGAAACTGAGATTGTGTAGCTTAGAAGAAGGTGTAAATTTATTTTAATTTCTGGAATTGTATGTGATAGATTCTGAATATATAAAGGAGTCCTTTAACAATCTGAAATATTATTGTTTTGAACAGGAAAAAGAGTCTGTTCAGAAGCCTTCAGAGGTAATTTTTATATCCAGATTACAATGTGAAAATGTTTAAGACTTTTAATACATGTGATTGCTTAAATATCTCAAAAAAAAAAAAAAAAAAAAACCAAACTCAGAACCTCCAAAACATGTTAAGTGAAGGAAGCCAGCCACAAAAGATCACATATGACAGGATTCCATTTATGTGAAATATCCAGAATAGGTAAGTCCATAGAGACAGAACACAGATTGGTGGTTGCCAGAGATGGAGAGGAATGGAGAGAAACTGCTTAATGGGTAAGGGGTTTTATTAAGAATGATGGAAATGTTTTGGAACTAGGTAGAGGTGGTGGTTGCACAACACTCTGAGTATACTAAATGTCACTGAATTGTTCAATTTAAAATAGTTACCTTTTTTTTTTTTTTTTTAATGATAGTCACACACAGAGAGAGAGGCAGAGACATAGGCAGAGGGAGAAGCAGGCTCCAAGCACCGGGAGCCCGACATGGGACTCGATCCTGGGTCTCCAGGATCGCGCCCTGAGCCAAAGGCAGGCGCCAAACCGCTGCGCCACCCAGGGATTCCTAAAATAGTTACTTTTTATGTTTCACCTCAAACTATTGAAAACAAAACAAAACCTCAAATTCTAAATCAGGCTATTGATATTCTTAATGATCATATTTGGGCTTCCCAAGACCTCACAAAAAAAAAAAATCCTAGAACAACTATTTAATAAACACTGTGTACAGCAAACATTTTGGTGTTTTTTTTGTTTTGTTTTGTTTTTAAGACCTCATCAGCAAGGGCTCTAGTTCTTCTTTCCTCTAATTTTCAACCATTAACTTTGTAAAGGCTCCATTCTGGTAGGCAGGGTACTTCCAGATGTATTCCCTTGACCATTGGCTCTGAATGCCTTGAGTCGTAATGTAGGTATCGCTGATGAGGCACAGACAGTGCACACAGCTGTAATTACAGTCATCCTCTGTCCTTTTTGTTTTGCCAGTTCAATAAATGATTAAATGATTTTGACATCTGTGTTGAGACTTAGGTAATAGTATCATTAAATTGTGACATCTATAAACTTGTAATTACCACGAGCAATGAATATATAGAATAAAATAACTACCTTAAAAGCCGGTGTCCCCTCTCCCTTTTTTCTCCACCTCTGCAAAAAAAAAAAAAGAAACAGGCTAGAGATGTTAGAGAAATTAGAGCATGCAAACAAAGGCATCGATGGATCATAGTAAAATAATCATGTTACTATAATTGCAAATTCAAATAACGAGAAAGCTTAAAAAAAAAAAAACAGTGCCTAAAAGTATAACTTAATTAAGGTTCTTGACAACAACCTCACAGACAGCTAAAATGTCTTCTGAGTCAAGGAAGAAAAATTTAATTATAGCAAGTTTAGTTTCCATTTGAAGTATATCTGAATGTATCATAGTCTTTGAAAATCGGTGATCCATGTTGGGTTACTTGCAGGATAATGAATATATCACAAAACACTCTTTCAAAAAAAAAAGTGTTTAACAGAAACTGGTTGTGTCTTCATTTTCTTATTAATTCCTTGGGAAGAATATTTAAAATAACTAGAGTAGAATCTCTTTATGCTACTGTTGTAGAAACTTAGGGTTAATGCCTGCTTTGTGGAGTAATATATTATGTTGGGCTTCTCCTGATGCAGTTATATTACAGAGACTGCAAACTGTATTATAGCCCAATCTGTGTCCACAGGTCCTTGTTGGAGCGTCAATGTAGAGGAATTGTTAGAAAAATAATAAGACTGCTGGTATTCTGGTTATGTAATTCTTATTTCCATGCCTTTGGTAGAATGAGGCAAATAAAATTAAAATAAAATTTGAGAATTTCTATATCCTAAATATTTCATGTTCTAGTAAGCACATGGGTTATAGACCAGTGATGAATATGTTTTTGTTGCTGCTGCTGTTGCTCCTTAAGGAACTTTCAGGATTGATTTTTTAAACTTCTAATGTGGCATCCCACATTCATAATCAGCCTGAATGCTTCAGTAGTTGAGCATCTGCCTTTGGCTCACGTCGTGATCCTGGGGTCCTGGAATCGAGTCCTGCATCAGGCTTCCCCCAGGGAGCCTGCTTCTCCCTCCGCCTGTGTCTTTGCCGTTCTCTCTAGGTCTCTCATAAATAAATAAATAAAATCTCAAAAAAAAAAAAATCAGTTTGTTAGGTCCATGATTCTTTTAAATAAAATCACATGTGTAACATAGCAGGTGTTGCGCCTGGCATGTACTCATAATTATGCAAGTCAGTGCTGTGTTACATTTATTATTACTTCTTTCTCAGGATAAAGGTCCAGTAGAAAGCAGCCCATTTGGGAGCCTCCCTCAGAAAGCTCCAAGACACGATGCCTCGGTGGATGACAACCCTTTTGGCACTCGGAAAGCCAGATCTTCCTTTGGGCGTGGCTTTTTTAAAATAAAAAATAACAAGAGGACAGCAAGTGCACCAAACTTGGGTACGTGTGGCCAAAATGCCTTTGCCTCAGTTTGCTCAGAATGAGGACAAGGTCAGTCTCTTCCCTTCCCTCGTTCATCCGTTTGTGCATGTCTATTTCTTGGAAATGAAGGTGAATGAGTTGGGGGACAAGTTAGCAAGAAAATGCTCCTGTGAGTTTAATTCAGTGTAAAGGTAGCTCCATGTAGGCTCTTCACCCTACTCTCCATGTTGGAGCGTCAATGTAGAGGAAAGACCAATAAGCTCAGTACTCTCAGACTTCACTGTAAACAACTTCTCTTCTGTTTTGAAAGTGGATAAATTAACCCCATATTGACCATGCTAATGGAGTTTGCAATGTTGGAAGCACAGCGTAGTGCTTCCCTGTCTTCCCACTGTGTGTATTTTGTGAGTAAGAGTTTGATCTGTGTTTCATTTTGTCATTCTCCTGTGTTCTCTCCATTGGACTGCGTGTGATTGTGTGCGTTGTTGGGATATCTGAAGATCGTAAACGAAGTGCCAGTGCACCCACCTTAGGTATCGTACCCCTGCATGCCAGCCTTTGCCAGTGCTGTCCTCCATACTGAGCTAATCCTTGCTCTTGGCATCTGTGATCTCTAGAAAGCGAGCTGGCAGAAATCAGAAAACATTGTCCATTACTCCAGAGTCCTCCTTCCGCCTTCTGCTAAAATGGACTCTGTAGAGCCTTTGCTTTCAAGCCTAAATGCTGTTTTAACCCATGCTAATGACACCTTGCAAGTAGCTCTGGGAGGACCTGGAAGTGCACAGACCCCTCCGCATCCAGGGCAGGACTCTCCTGCATCTTAAATTCCAGCTTTTTCACCCTTCAAGTGCATACTGTCTCACACTAACTCCCAGGTCCTGGCAGTTCCTTCGCCATGGCTACTTTTTCCCCAGAGAAATATTTTTAGCCAAATAGAGAAGTCCCTAGAAGACACTGAAAATGATTATTTTAAACTTACTTTTCTTAAGGGAACATTCTCCTGACATTTATTTGCTTTGAAGATGGAGGTAACATTTAGTGACACCAGAGGAAGCTTCTTTATGTGATATCCAAGGAGTCGCTCCCAAAGTGATTTTAGGAGAAGGGAAGCTCAGTTGTCCTCTTTAAAAATGTGGGGCACGGTAGGGAAAAAACATCCTCAAAACAAAAAAATAAAAATAGGATTTTAAAATGAGGGTGAGTTAAGCAACATTTTTTGGTACACCTGTACCCATGATGGCTTTGGGGTTGGATGGAAAGGTTCCTTTGGATTTTCCCTGTGGGTTTTATCATCTTATGTAGATACCCACGTACCTATTCATGTGGGTCGGCAAAGGTGACTTCTCTTTGTAGTCTTACGTTTCTAGAATAAACATGGGATAAATAAAGCCCAGACAACTATTTTCAAATGTTTTTGCATCTTTCTTAGAAGAAATATATTGTCAATGCTAAGAGCCAAGTGCTGCTTATGATAACCTGTAATCACAGCTGTGCTTCATAGAAAAGTCAAGCTCTGCAACTTTTATATCTTGCTGAAACACTGTGTTTTTTGTACACTTCTACTTTCCCTAAAAAGTGTACAGTCTCACATTGAGGCAACAGTATCCCTTGTGTTTGTTAGCATGGGATCGTGCATTAAGGGACAGATAAAAGAATTAAGAGAGTTAACACTGGGAGATATGGGAGTAGCAAATTTGGATGTTACTCTTCCAAGGCAGAATCAACAGGCACTGATTTTTATATCAAAAGAAAAATTTATGCGTATCCAGTTCATTCCTTTCTCAGTAGGACACAGCAGGTTAGGAATAACTCTTGAAAAAAGAATTGCCAGAAATTGGCAACTGGGATTTGATGTAAATGCCAAAGGGGAGGAAGGAGTGAAAAGAAAATGACAGAGTTTGCACTGGAGTAACAGGAAGAAGATTAATTAGTATTAAGAGAATATTAAATAAGACAATTTTTTAAAAAAGAAAACTTAAGAGACGTCTCCAGAAAATTGGGTGGATTCGTTAAGTCCTGGATGTTTCCGGCACATCAAATTGGGAATATCTATTGACATTCAGATACTGAGTCTGAAGAGAGAGATTAGGTCCAGAGATTGGGATATCAGCTGCTTACATATGCGGGAAGCCATCGTCTAGTGCTGAGCATGAAGTGGATGAGCTTTTCCAGAGATCCTGCATGGGGAACCTAGAACAGAATCTCTGAGTGGAAGAGGAAGAGAAAACCGGTGCTACATAGCCAAGAAGAAACTTATCAGATGACAGATCTGGGAGAGCGTCACACCAAGAAGATGAAAGAGATGATGATTTTGAAGAGTGTGGGAGGGAGTCAACAGTACCAAGCACTACAGGAAGATGGAGAATGATTTCATTACGAATTCAAATCACTCAAGGAAAGAATATGGCAATCCTATCACACCTTTGAATATCAGAAAGGTTGTAATTTGTGAGTCAATGAATTTAGGCACAATAGCATACACAATATTATATGCACTGTTAATTTATACACAAGAAACTGAAGAGCAGAATGTGCATTTGTGTTCCATTTTTAATATTTGTAGGGTGCCCTTTGTAAATTGCTGATTTACAGACCAACAGATGAAGAATTCATTAATAGTTGCTAAAACCAAGAAAGTTAGCATCTAGTCGTGTTCATTCCATATTTAAAACTCACCAAGTATGTATTCTGTTCTTGGAATAGCTGAAACAGAGAAGGAGACAGCTGAGCACCTAGATCTGGCTGGTATATCTTCCCGGCCAAAAGATTCGCACGGAAGCAGTCCTTTCCAGATATCTCCACCATCACCAGATTCCAAAAAGAAATCAAGAGGTATCATGAAACTCTTTGGAAAGTAAGTAACAGATCAGACAAATGGAGTGGTCTTTGTATCGTATGTTGCCCAAACGTAGGAATAAATGGAAAGTTGGCTGGAAATGAGTATGAAATTGTAAGGCTTTGGTGTTCCTTTATGGAAGGAATATTGTGATCTGGGATTTACTAACTCATTGGATCTCAGTTAAAGTTTAAGTCCAAATATCTATTCTGACCATACATAAACAATGTTCTGATTAACTTTAAAGTCCAAGGCCTTCTCAGGTCTCATATGAGGCAATGTGGTATTGTGTCTTCTCTTCAGACTTAGGAGAAGTCAATCAACTACATTCAACCCAGATGACCTGTCTGAGCCTGAATTCAAAAGAGGAGGAACGAGGGCAACTGCAGGGCCGCGACTGGGTTGGTCTCGAGATTTAGGACAATCTAACAGGTGAGAACAGCCCAATGAATGGACTTTTACATCTCTGCCGAAGTGTCAAGGCCATGAGCAGCTGCAGTGTTGCTAGTATTGTCCCTGGGTTAGACAGTAGAATCCATTGCTTACTGCTGTGCCTAGTGGAAGAGTCCATTATGTTTGGAGCAGTGCAATTTTGCAATGGTTGGTGAAAACCATATAGAAGATGAGCGCTACATGAGCTAGGGGAGGAACCAGAGCTAAAGTGTTAGCAGCATCTGTGCTAGAATGATTCTTGGACTTAAGTTTGACTGAGAAAATAGTTACTGTAAGTACTCTAAAGGATAGCTCTAGAGAGATGGGATAACACAGTTGTTAAGAGTAGGTTCTAGAAACAGACTGCTTGGATCTGATGTCTGGCCTTGCCACTTCCTATAACCTAGGTGACCTTGAGCAACTATATCCATGTTCTGTGCCTCTGTTTCCCATAGTTTTAATTAGTCCATTCCCCAGAAGGTAATTGTGAAGATTAAAGGTGTTAATATGCATGAAGTATTTGGCAAATAGTAACTGTTCCAATGAACATTAATGATTAATGGACTCTGTGAAAGCCACTAAAGACATAAATTCTATCAGAATTCCTAAATTTATCAGGACTATATAATGTTTTATCTGTTAAGACTATGAACTTTTCCTATGCCCTTTATCACAATTTAGGGCTGGTTTGAAATTACTGTAGTGACCTACTAAGCATGAAAAGGGTGGAGTTGGCAAACATCTAGCACAAATCATGGACACTAAATCTTTTGAACATGGTCGCTCCCACCCTCGCAGAACATTGGGTACAAGTGCCATCAAGGAAGAAACTGGCTTTCTTCAAACACTGAAGTCTCATTTGCCATATGTTCTCTTTGTACACAGTAGAGGATCTCCCTGTGCTGTTAAAAAAATTCTTGTTTATACTTTTTTTTTTTTTTCAAAAAGGAACACTATTTATGTGTCAAAGTAGAAAACCAAAAAAACCCAGAAACCTGCTGTGATTACATTTTCCTATACACAATGATGGCATGTTGCTCTCATTGATTATCTTTTGGAGAGAAATCATAATTCTGCTAAAGTTAATTCAAGTTAGATTTGATTTCTTTCCATCTAACCTGGTGTTTTATGTTTGGGAATTTAGTCTTCAAACAACATTGATTGAAACTGGTACAGTGACTTTTTTGTTCAACTTGCCTTTCTTCCATACAACACATTCTGGCTCAGTCACATTGAGTCTTTTGTGGTTCCATTTGAAATGCAAGCTGTGGTCTTATAAGGTAACTTTTCAATCAAGTGCCACTTCCTCCTCCAAATATGTACTGAAAAGTAAGCTTTCCATGGTCAAATGGTTATTACCAGGTAATTTCCATATCAATTCAGTATACAGTTGTTCAACCTTGATAAGCCATAGGGTTGGGTTTGAATTATTTTTCATGAAATTGTTTTCTTATAGTGACTTGGATATGCCATTTGCCAAATGGACCAAGGAGCAGGTTTGTAATTGGCTTGTGGAACAGGGCTTGGGATCCTACCTGAATTCTGGCAAGCACTGGATTGCATCTGGCCAAACACTTCTGCAGGCTTCTCAGCAAGATCTAGAGAAGGTGACTGCTTCTCTGTTTTGTTTAAACAATGGATTCTGAGAAAGAGAATATGAACGTAGGATTGTTTTATATTCCAGAAGGGTAGTGGGTGGAGCCAGTAAATACTCTTGAAAAACTTTGTGTTTTCTGCTTCGCATTTTTTTTTTTTTTATCTCATGGACTTAACAAGAAGGACCTGGTCTTAATATTCCTTATAAAACATTAAGCCACTGGACGTTTTAATGAGAAATAATTGTATAGACATAAAAAACCTTAAGCTCATATTTCTCAAAATCATTGTGTGGCTTCAGCCTTGGCCCAACTTCTCAATGTAATGTATGCAATTTAACTTTACTTTGCAAAAAGGAAAAATAAGAGAAGAGCCCGACATTTTAGCTCTAATAATTTAACATTTCATCCTAATTATTTAAATTTTTGTACATTTTGCAAAGGAAGGAGCCTACTAGGGAATGGAGCATAGCATGAAACTAATTTGCAGTAGTGTTGGCTTTCTAGGGGCCTTTTGTTCAGCAACATTTTACTAGCCTGAGCTGATATGTTGATTTAATATGATTGTTGAGTCTTTAACACTAGCAACCTTTTGGGGGGATTTTGTATCTTTGCCAGTGGCATCCAGCTCATATTGACAGAATTGTAAAGCCAGTGTTTCTGTTTATTATTTCAGGAACTTGGAATTAAGCATTCACTTCATCGAAAGAAACTCCAGCTGGCACTGCAAGCCCTGGGATCTGAAGAAGAAACCAACCATGGAAAGCTGGATTTCAACTGGGTCACTAGTAAGAGGTTTTAGATTCACTTATTTGTTCATTCATTACAGGTGTTCTGTGGCTTACTAACAATACTGATTTCTCTCCTTTAGGATGGTTGGATGATATTGGTCTCCCTCAGTACAAGACCCAGTTTGACGAAGGACGGGTAGATGGTCGAATGCTCCATTATATGACTATTGTAAGTGATTCACTCCTGGGATTTGGGGGGGGAGCAAAATTGTTTTTCTCTGAGAAAGAGAAATAGTGAGCAAAATAGATTGTTTTCACAATGATTCCACCAGAGTTTAAAGGTGTTGCCTTAATTTGAGAAGAGCAGGCATATTTTCTGTTAAGCTAAAATTGGAGGATTTGATGATTGCAGTACCACTGAGAGATTTGAAACCCTGATTTAAGCTATGTGAAACCTAATCTAATCTAAGCTGTCCAGGAAGTTGGTTTTATATATACTCAACAATGTGGACACTAAAGTGCAAACTTTGAATGAAAAAATTTTCTGGTATGTGAATTATATCTCCTAAAGATGCTTAAAAAAATAGAATGTAGGGTTTTGAAGCCCTGGAAGTTTGAGTTACACATTCCTATATGCAGTGACTGCTCAGAGGAGACCATCCTTGATCTGACATCCAGAGACCTGTCCTGTCTCCTCCCTTCCACTTTCAAGAATGTTACCTGAAACCTGCTTCCTTTCTCACTTCAGCCCCATTCCACTAGGGCAGAAGTCATGAGGGTGAAGAAGTAGGGTGAGGTAGACCCTCTGATTCCTTTATTATGCTTTCATATTTTTTTAAAAGATTTTATGTATTTATTCATGAGAGATAGAGAGAGGCAGAGATACAGGCAGAGAGAGAAGCAGGCTCCATGCAGGGAGCCCGACATGGGACTCGATCCCAGGTCTCCAGGATCAGGCCCTGGGCTGAAGGCCGTGCCAAACTGCTGAGCCACCCAGGCTGCCCTGCTTTCATATTTTTATCCTTCCATCCAGGAGTTAGAAGGACTTGATAAGAGTGGGGAGAGATGGATGCCAGGAGAACTTGTTCTAGATTCCATAGCACTGTTAGTGTCCTATGACATTAGATGCTTTTATTTAAACGAACTTCTGTGACAGAGGCTCTGGAGCCAGCTACCATAAGTATCTTCTTTAAATAAGTTGAAAATTTCAAACAGCTAATTTATAAATGTCAAATAAATTTGGGGTTCATCTCATGGGATTTTTTTTTCTATCATTGAACCAAAGTTCGTATGTTGGTGGGCACATAATGTAAACCTGCCTGTAATAACACCAACATGTGACACATTGCACATTTACTGTATGCCAGACACCTTTTTCAAGCTCCATACTCTTATTAGTACTCAAGTCTCAGCAAGCCTTGAGTTAGTACTCTTGTTGTCCTCAGTTTTCAAATGAGGGAATGAAAGAATTGAGAAACTGGGTAACTGTACCAAATTTCTGCATCTAGATCTAGCAGTCAAGAGTCACAGGGCATTTGAACTTAGGATGTGTCCAGATTCCTACCCTATAGCTCAGCCTGGAAGAAATTCAGTAAATACTTGCCTTCCTGTCTAGGTGTAGGTATGGTTCTGCAGGAATGTGAGCAGATTGAGGCTTAAAAATCACAAGAAAATTTGCGTATTACTTTTGTGGCTACAAAGGAATAAATTATCTTAGAAAAGTTGACCCCAGAAGTTCTAAGTCACAAAAAATCCGTTTGGATGTGGTATCTTGAGTTGGATCCTGGAACAGAGAAAGGATTTAGTGGAAAAACTGGTGAAATTTGAGTTGTCTGTAGCTTAATTATCATTTTCTATTGTCTATATTAATTCCTTAGTTTTGATGACTATATCACGGTTATATAAGATGTTAATGTGAGAGGAAGCTGAGTGCAGGGTATATGGGACTCTGTTCTATTTTGGGCAACTCTGGTAAATCTAAAATTACTTAAAAGATTTTTTAAAATCTAAAAAAGGTGTCTTCTGATTTAAAAGAAAATAGCCCCTACTTTTAAAATCTCTTAAGATAAAATAATTTGCAAGACATTGCAATCATTATGTATTTAGATTTAAAAAAATGTGATAGAGTTTAATTAGTTGAAAATAGCTCATGTGGAAATGTTTGGATGGGTGTCTCAATCTTAGATTAAGATATATTAAGTGTCTTATCACAAGGCACTGCCTTTAAGAAATGGATCCAGAAAAAATTCAGGAATTAATTTTGCTCAGTAGCTTTAAGAATTTAAGCTGATTGTCTAATATTTTTATTTAAAAACTGTTTCTGTAACAGATTAACCTCCCCCCACCCTCCAGAAATGTGTTATCAATAAGGTGTGTCTAAAATGGATGTTTTTTTATTTTATTTGCTGGGTGTGTTTGGAAATAGACTGGTGCTTATCTTGGCACTGCCCTCCAAATAACCTTCTGAAATAATTTGTTTTGGTGTGTTTGGTATGTTTGAAATGTTCCCAATAACCACAGACTGGAGAAATTACACCTTGAAGGAATTGATGGTGATACATGTTGTTACTTCTAACTTTTTCATTTCTCTTCTCTTTAATTCCCACCAAAACTTTTTTATTGATCGACACAATTTCCCCAAAATTGTTCACAGTGTCTGCTAGATAAAGCATAATAATCTACAACTAGAGATTTCTAGAGGTTGGGGAACAGTATAACAGAGATACTCTTCTGGTTTTCCCCAAAATGGTGATGTGCCTTAGCTCAGAAAACCCAGCTGTGATCATCAGTGAACATCACATGCTCTTAGCTTTCTGCTTTATCTCCTCAAATCAAAGAGGATCAATTTTGCAGTGTGCTTTTCAAACTGTGTTTTCAGAGCTGTGGGGTCCCATGATCCTATCTCAAAATGTCTAGAAGAGAAGAAACAAGTAAAAGTTGGCTTCTGTTGGTACAACATTAATTTTGTTTTTTTAAAAAAATATATTGGGGCCCTGGAGAGGATTTTGTTTGTAACAGGAAAAAGGGTTCTATTACCAAATAAAAGTTTGAAAACACAAGTGCTAGAGGTCTGTTGGTAGAGGGACTGCTCTACTTTTATTTGTGCTTTGTGAAATTTCCCTGAAAAAGGTCCTTCTGTTCTGGGCCAGCTCAGTGAGCTCCTCTTTTTGTTCTTTTTTTTTTTTTTTTGGCAGGATGATTTACTGTCTTTGAAGGTCGTGAGCGTGCTCCACCATCTCAGTATCAAAAGAGCTATCCAAGTCCTAAGGATCAATGACTTTGAACCGAACTGTCTGCGGAGGCGGCCGTCTGACGAGGTAGCGCCTGTAGTTGAGATTGACATAGCAGGCCCTTCCCGTGCATGTGACTGTGTGTGTGTGTGTGTGTGTGTGTGTGTGTGTGTGTGTGTGTAAAACATTCATTTCTTTGTGGGGTCCACAGGGAAAGCTTCTAGTTCCTCAGAGCCTCAAATCCAGCCTCGTACCTTCTTGGGCTTTACATTCCCATATTTCTCCCATTCCCCCCCCCATGATGATTCCACCTGTGTAACTAAAGCCAAAGGTTGTTTTTGAATTTCCCTTCCTCCTTTTCTTAGGTGGATTTTATTTTCCTGCCTCTTTGAGCCACAGAGTTAAATGTCACTATAAAGGCTTGGTTTCCTCAAGTGCTTAAAAAAGCTTGGAATGGTGACATAGATGCCTTAAAACAAAATTCAGATCAGTAAACACCTGTTCCCCTCTCTGTAAACACTTAGCGAGATGTCGAGTAACTGTGCTCTGTAAGCAGACTTTTTATTACCTGCAGTTTTAACACTTGGAATCCCGTTGTCCCTGACTGAAGCTTTCGTTGGTTTTTTGTTCTCACAGAAGAGCATCACGCCATCTGAAGTTCAGCAGTGGACCAACCACCGGGTGATGGAGTGGCTGCGCTCCGTGGACTTAGCAGAATATGCCCCCAATCTCAGAGGCAGTGGCGTCCACGGTGGGCTCATGGTAAAACTGCATTTTATTTTTGACTTCTGGACACCTGGTGGCTTAGGGCACGATCCCGGAGTCCCGGGATTGAGTACCACATCAGGCTCCTTGCATGGGGCCTGCATCTCCCTCTGCCTGTGTTTCTGCCTCTCTCTCTCTGTCTCTCTCTCTGTCTCTCATGAATAAAGAAATAAAATCTTATAAATAAATAAAAATAAAAACTGACTTCTTACCATTTAGTTTCTATTAGTCTAATGAATAAGGTATTATCAGTCTGCTTGTCACAATCTTACTTTCCTCTAACTGAATCCTCCTATACTGTTTCTAGTGAGTCTTTACTTGCCGTGTTTTTTCATTTGTGTCATACGAGGCTGCAGCAGATTTAAACCCATTTTCATTTATTGTCTTTTATGTTGTGTTGCATCTGGCCACTGGCTCTCTTATGATCATGTTTTGAGACACCGGCAACACACAGATTATATTTCTGCACACTCATGTCTTGTAAGAAATTGGCTTGTCAAGGCGATCCTGAAGGCACCACTTCAGAGAGCCACAGGCCGTAACTTTGTAGTGTGTGGATGTCAGGAACGGCTCTACTTCTCACTAGCTTCGACAAAATATGTATAGCTTAAAGATCGAAGTCGGGGATTCCTGGGTGGCTCAGCGGTTGAGCACCTGCCTTCGGCCCAGGGCCTGACCCTGGAGTCCTGGGATTGAGTCCCACATTGGGCTCCCTGCATGGAGCCTGCTTCTCCTTCTGCCTGTGTCTCTTCTTCTCTCTTTCTGTATCTCACATGAATAAATAAAATCTTTAAAAAAAAAAAAAAAAAAAAAAAGATCGAAGTCCGTGCTCTGTCTCACTGGGCTCTTGGGTCATTGGTGATGACTAAATGAAGGAGCTTTGCAAATTATAAAGCACAATGCAGACATGTATGATATATGGTGCCTTAAGTAATTTTAATTTTGTATAGGTTCTGGAACCTCGTTTTAATGTGGAAACAATGGCTCAGTTATTGAACATCCCACCAAGTAAGACCCTCTTGCGAAGACATTTGGCTACTCATTTCAACCTTCTGATTGGTGCCGAGGCCCAGCACCAAAAGCGTGATGCCATGGAGTTACCAGATTATGTACTTCTAACAGCCACTGCCAAAGTGAAGGTTGGTTCAAACTTGTGTCTTCTAATAATTGGTAAAGCAAAAACTAAAACTAGGGCTTGGTTTTGACCTGACTGTCCCTTTTTCTGGGGTTTATTAAGTCTTATGGATGGGTTAATGGTCTGTGCATCTTTAAGAGTAATTAAGAAAATGCATTTTTGAAAGTTTCTTTCTGGGGGAGTCTTTGTTCAAGTCACTTATGTTATTAGAGTTAACAGTAATGAAGAGTACGATGTTGGCATGCAGTCGATATATTGCTAATGCAGAGTCCACGACTTGGGCTCAAATGCTGATTGCAGTTGTTCTATAGATAAATCTAGTGTAAGAGGAGGATTTCTTCTCATACAGATTCAACTTGTCTGGCTTACAATTAACCAGTCTGGCAAGTTAGAAAAAAATACTTAAGAAAAGATTCGAGGTAAACCAGCAAAGAATGGCTATTTCCAGATTTACCCAGATTCATGGGTCATACCAAATTTACATTACTTTTTTCTTCTTTTAAATCATTTCTCTGTGAACTCTTCTGAGTCTGTTATCTCAGCCAACTTAATGTGGAGATAGGGTTTACCAGCTCCTCCACAAATGTTACCAAGTTCTTTATATGCATATATACATAAACATTTATTTTTTTGATTTTTAATTTTTTTTTATCCCCTCTACCTGCCCAACATTTTTTCTTGGGCTCCCTTTCTCCCTTAAAGGAAGTTTCAGATTTGAAACTTCTGATAGCTTCTATTTAAATTCTCAGCATCGCCTGATCACCATCCGCTTAACAGAGAGTCTCAGGGAGTATTCAGTGACTAAGATGGAGTCTCTCTCCCAAGTCTCACTGGGAGTTCTCTCTCAAACGAGTGAGGATTCTTTTAGCAGCCACCAGTTCTGTTATGGAAGCATAGCAGGCATACAGGATAATCATAGCTTTACTCAAAAAGAAAACATAGGACCATTTTCTTTTACTGATCTTAGATGGAAAAATCTTATAAGATTGGACCCATCCCTGAGAAATCTCATTGCCTTAAGTCCTGTTTAATCAAAACTAATGCTCTTGGCATTTTTCTTTTTTTTTTTTTTTTTTTGCTTATCACAGTGACTACCAGCTAATTGGTGTGAATAAGGAGAAACAAGCTTAATCCTCCGAGATGCATAATAAGGATTGTTTATCAATCACACACCCAGGATGCTTTCATTTTTGTCACACCAATTTAATTATCCAATTGCTTTTCTCTGTAGATGGAATAATTAAATTATGCATGTGATCAGTCCTCTGTCATATGAATTTTATTGAATCCCTGGATGTTTGCTTTTCTTTTAAAGCCAAAGAAACTTACCTTTAGCAATTTTGGGAATCTGAGAAAGAAGAAACAGGAAGATGGGGAAGAATATGTTTGTCCAATGGAATTGGGACAGGCATCAGGAAGTACATCTAAGAAAGGATTTAAACCTGGCTTGGACATGCGCCTGTATGATGAAGATGATTTGGACCGGTTAGAGCAGGTAAATGCAATAATGTATATGTATTTTATTTAAAGTTCCTCCAGCAAAGAAATGCTAAATGGAAGCGTTGTGCACTGTGTCTACTAATCAGTTTTTCCTCAAATACCTGAAAATAAAGATAATAATAAAATAATAGTCAACAACTTCCATAAGTTGTTACTCATAAGTGCACTATCCTCACCACTTAACATAGGTCAACTTTCACGGTGACCCTAAAACATACAGAGCATTGTTATCCTCCTTTTAAAGAGAAGGAAACTGAGGCCTGGCAAGGTTAAGTAACTTACCCAAGATAGAAGAGCTGCTAGAAGAACTGGGTGGGGTTCCAACTTGCCAGGCCAGCTTCAAAGCCTGGCTGTTCACCTGTGTTATTCTGTCTCTGTATCAAGGAAATCTGTGTATCAAATCCAGTTGGAAATACACAGCTCATGTAGTCGTTTCAGTACGAAGTCATGGATTTGAAATTTGCCCTCTATCGTCAATCTTTTAATGTCATTGTCAGCATCAGAGCATTAGGTTAGATGTGCCAGTAAAGTCAGTAAAGTGTTGTTCCATCTTGTTTTTAACATCTAGTTGCTGTAAAGAAAGGAGGTATCGTCAGAAGTGTTCGGTCTTGCCTATCCCATTCAGTAGCACTTTTCATTATTTCTCCTTAGACTTTTGCTCATTTTGCTATACTTTCTTTAAGAGCATTCAAACGCATAGGTCATGGGATGGTATATTCTTTGCAGATGGAAGATTCAGAAGGGACAGTGAGACAGATAGGAGCATTCTCTGAAGGCATCAACAATCTCACAGTAAGTCTGTAAGATGAAGTCAAAATGTTACTCTAAAGGGCGCCTAGCTGTCTCAGTCCACAGAGCATGTGACTCTTCATCCTGGGGTTGTGAGTTCAAGCCATATGTTGGGCATAGAGATGCCCTAAAAATACAGTCTTTAAAAATAATCATCAAATAAGATAAAAAAGATGTCTAGGGGGTGCCTGGGTGGCTCAGCTGGTTAAGCCTCTGCCGTTGGCTCAGGTCATGATCTCAAGGTCCTGGGATGGAGCCCCACATTCCCACTCCTTGCTCAGCAGGGAGTCTGCTTCTCCCCCTCCCTCTGTGCATGCGTGCACGTGCTCGTGCTCCCTCTCCCTCTCAAATCTTTTAAAAAATAAAAGATGTTTAAAAATAACCCCAAAGGGCTGCATGTTCAGTGGAGGATATGTAGATCTGAGCTCCTGGCTCCCAGGGTGTGTGACCCCCATCTCCTTGTTTTCCAGCACATGCTGAAGGAGGATGACATGTTTAGAGATTTCGCTGCCCGTTCCCCCAGTGCCAGCATTACAGATGAAGACTCCAATGTTTAACCACAGCACTTGGATGAGCATTAGGAGCCTCCCTCACCTATTCTCCATTTGATTTCTCAAACACTCACAGAATATATAACAAGCTGCAGATTGTATATTGTTTATCATCCCACCTTCTCAGAAGTGGAAATGGAAAGCAGGGAGTGTGTGCCTATTCTGAAGATGCCATGAAAAATGAGACACTGGTGAATGAGAGTATAATTGTCTTTCCTCTATTTAATGTAAAAATCTGTGATATATTATATTTAAAGTGTTGCATTTAATATGACTGTTTTACCATAGTGTTTCCATTCACATTCACAATATGCAGGATTTGGGAAGCAGGATGATTTTGTCATGTTCGTGTGACAGCACTGCAGCCATCAAAATGAGATATTACATGCTTTCAAAATCAGTATGTGGAATTTCTTCAAGCATTCAGTGTGCCCACTAAATGCCAGCCACATCTCCACTTGCCTCTTATTGTCCTATTTTATATATTTTTCTAAATATGTGTATATATTTAGTACATAGAATATAGAACTTTTATTTTGTGACATAAGGAAGACAGTGAAAAGCAAAAAGAGTGCTCAAAATTGCCATACACTAACTGGTTCTCCGAAAAGTCGGGATGATCGTCCTTCTCCACAATTGAATTTTAATGATATTAAAAAGGATATTAATATCAATCATCCCAACTGAAATACTCCTTCTTTGATGACACATCACAAAACCGTTGAAGAGTTTAAAAGTTTTAACCTTCACCTTGGATCCTTTCACCTCAAAAGGAAGAACTCCAGGGACGCTTAAAATACTATTAACTCGAATGGATTCAGAAGTTCCCCCCAAATTTGTAGAAATGATTCCTGAAGAAACAAAAACAAAAACCTTTACAGTATTAAGCTGCTTATTTTCCTTTTTGCTAAATATATCATTACATCAAAATACTAACAATATACCTAATGTTATTAATTCTACATGTCTCAGGCTATCAGTGAATGGGATTCTTTTTTTAAGAAGCTGGATATTTGAAAAGTTTGTCTCAGAGTTCAGTAACGCTGAGGCTGCAAAATGAGTTTCATAATGGCTATATTGTGATGAGAACATGTAGTTCATGTTTTTCTATAGCACAGGGCCCAAATAGCATTTATAAAGGAAGTAGCTGTGGCAGAAAACTTACCGTGTTTATCATTTTTTTAGGGGTATTAGAAAAAATACCCTATTTTTTATTCACCACATCACTTCTCCTGATAGCCAACTTTGTAAAGACAGGTTTTCCAAAACTGGCATGGGGTGGGCAGTTTGATATATGCCAGTAGACTTGCTTATAAATCATATTTGAATGTCACTGGTATGATCTTACAAGCTATTAACAGGTTACCAAGCTTTTCAACAAAGGGCCTGTAATACTAAATTACAGTTTATTTGTAACTAAAATGACTTGATGCTAATAATCTTTTGCTCCCTTCCATTCATCGTTTGGTGACTGTATTGGACTCTTAAATATTAGTGTTTTGTTTTAATGTGAACATATGTCACTATTTGAAAAAGTTTCTTATTCAAACCTGGTTAAAAAATACCAGGAGACTGTTATAGATGCCAAATATTCTTTATTCAGGGCAGTGTAACATAACTGATGGTATGTGATAAAGTTAAAATTTTTTTGATGATATATATTTTATTTACAAAACATTGTACACTGCTGGTATTACTGTATGAAAAGAAATAAAGTCAATTGATAATTGTCTCATGTTTTTATTGTCTGTTACTTTTCTCGTTCAGAATCCCCAGGAGGCTTTATTCCTGGAATATAGAACAGTGATACAAATGCTATATAGTTTGCAGACTCTCCTAAATGTATGAGGGGGAGGGTTCCAGCACATATCAACAGGTAGAAATATGAGGACTTTGAGGAATTTCTCTATGAAAGGAAACAGGCAGCTGGGCTGGGGGTAAGGAATCAAAGGCAGAGGAGGAATTATTAGAAAGGCGAAGGGAAATGACTCACCAGCAAAGTTGAATGTTAGTTGTAGATGGTTCTTTAAAGCCCTAAATACTATTTTTAATTGTAGTAAAATTTGAAAAGCAGAAACCTATCTTGGAAGAGATTGCCAAATATTAGATGTAGAGTGAATATAACTGGAAAAGAACAGGTGTTTTTGATGAAAGTTAATCATCTCTAACTTAATAAACCAGCAGGAAGCTGACTACAACACACCTCGTTAGCAAACAGGGAGACCTGACATGTTTGTTTAGCTGTGTGTATATATGCTTAGCTACACCACATCGATGTAGTCGGAAAACTGGGACTGCAGTAACAGATGTGACTTCGTTGTAAAACTTCTACTCTGAAAGAAGTCATTCTGAATGAGCTTCACATGTTTGATCTTTGGAAGCAGCATTGATTAGATGCAGAGAAAATGGGGCAAAAATCATCGCAACAGTTACCCCTGAAGGACAGCAAAGAGGTTTCTGGCGTCTGTGAGGTGGTCACTGAAGCTATAGTCCATGCAGCTCAGAAACTGAAGGAGTATCTTGGATTTGAAGATCCTCTCAGCAATCTGTGGCCAGCTTCAAATACTCTGAATGAGATCTTCTTAATCCACTTTATTACTTATTGCCAAGAAAAGGGAGTTGATGAGTGGCTCACCACCACCAAGATGACCAAGCACCAAGCTGTTCTGTTTGGTGCAGACTGGATTTGGACCTTTTGGGGATCTGATAAACAAATCAGGCTTCAGCTGGCAGTGCAGACTCTGCAGATGTCTTCTCTTCCTGTTGTGGAATCTAAGCCTTACAACTTCTCAAATCTAGAATCCAAGGCAGAGGAGTCTTCCAGGAAGAGAAGTCGATTTGATAAGCTGGAGGAGTTCTGTAACTTGATAGGAGAGGATTGTCTGGGGCTGTTTATCATCTTTGGGGTGCCCGGAAAGCCCAAAGACATCAGAGGAGTTGTCCTGGACAGTGTCAAAAGTGAGACTGTGACGGGCCATCTACCAGGAGGGAAGGCTGTGGCACAATTTGTCCTGGACACGGAAGATTGTGTCTCCATCAGAGAGCTGATTGGGAACTGTCTGAGTAAGGAAGATGGGCTGAGAGAGATGGGCAAGGTTTATATTAGCATCCTCTGAACTGAATGTGCACAATGAGACTGGCCTATAAGGCAAAAAGAAAAAATATTTCACTTTAGTAGACAAGCTCATCCTCTTGCATCATCCCAGCATGAGATTTAATAATCTATATTGTATGTATACACCATAATATATTTAAGCAATACTATTTTGATGGATATTTAGGTTGCAAAGTCCATTCACATACCTGGATATTGTCTATCCTGCTTGTGAGTAGACACACTTTGTTCACTCACTTTTTAAAAAGTTCATTCTTACTAAAAGTAGCTCTCTGACAGAAGTCACTGGATTGATTCAGGTTTTAGATATAATAAAAGCCCATTGTAAAAAACCTTGTTATTTAAAATCATTCCACACAGCACTGGCTACATAACATGTGGGGCCATAGTTTGATCGTAAAAGCTGAAGTAAAGATTATCATAAGCAAGCGGCTGCATTTTTAAGAACTTTTTCAGGAGCACCTGGCTGGCTCAGTGGTCGAGCATCTGCCTTCAGCGCAGGTCGTGATTCCGAGGCCCTGGGATCGAGTCCCACATCAGGCTCCCCGCAGGAAGCCTGCTTCTCCCTCTGCCTATGTCTCTGCTTCTCTCTGTGTGTCTCTCAATAAATAAAATCTTTAAAAAAAATGTTTTTCCAATTGAAAATTATGTAATTCTTAAGTAACTTATGTAACTCCTACGTACATACTTTACATTGCATGAAACATTATTGCCTGTTGACAGCATTACAAATGAGTTAACTTTAATATGGAAAGAACCTTATTGTACTTGATGCCTGGGAAAATAGTATTTCTCTAGCTCCTCTAATTCTGGTGATACCTGTCCACTAATGTCTTAGGGAGACAGACAAAAAGAAAGCACAGGAAGGCAGGGTGAGGACCTAAGTCTCAACTTCTCGCTCAGAAATTAAGAAATATCTGAATATAAACTAATTCCAGAAGGATTCATACTCCTTTTGTCCCTAAATGTGTATGGTGTAGGACTTGTACTTGATCATACTAAAATATACAAGCTAGAGAGAGCAAAAATAACTACTGTATTGACCGTGAGCTTAATTCCAATGGCCACCATTTATATTCTGCATCCTGAAACATAATGACTTAATCACAACAGCCCTGAAGAAGATATTGTTCCCATTTTCCATGAAAGTAAAGCTCAGAGATGTTAGGTTGATTTTCCCCAGATCACAAAGAAACAGCCTGGATTCAAACCCCACATCCATCTGACTAAAAGGCTGTGCTTTTAATCTTAAAAAGGGTAGAGCACCAAGTGAAGACAGAAGCAGAGATTGGAGTCCTGTGTCTACAAGCTACGGATTGTCTGCAAACCATCAGAAGCGAGGAGGGAGGCATAAACAGATTCTCAGAACTTCCAGAAGGAATTTTTAAAAAAATATTTATTCATGACAGAGAGAGAGAGGCAGAGACACAGGCAGAGGGAGAAGCAGGTTCCATGCAGGGAGCCTGACGTGGGACTCCATCCCGGGTCCCCAGGACCATGTCCTAGGCTGAAGGGGGCGCTAAACCACTGGGCCACCGGGGGCTGCCCCCTCAAGGAATTGTTAAAACTGTCAGTTATTTTAGAGCAAAAATGGGTTTACTAGGGATTAGCGGAGAATTGCCATTCAGGACATGCAAGCTATGGCAAATCTATTGGCAAGACCAGAAAACTAAGGAGAGGACTGCTCTGTTAGAGAAGAGGGGAGTTGGGAGGGACTGTTACCCAGGCCAAGTCCAGTGGAGTACTGGGAGTTGGAGGCATGGTGGCTTTTCATTGGCTGAATTGTGATGGTCTCTCATTGGGCTGCTGCAGGGGTAAGAGAACAACTTTTTTCTCCTGCTGGGCCTAGTAAAGTGGTATCCATGCGCAAAACTTTCAAGTGCCTTTACTGTCTTCGTTGGGTTCTGCTATTGATGACTTGTGGTAGAACATGGGAGCTCCCGCTTCTGGCCTCTAGACTTAATTTTATTTATTTTTTAAAAGATTTTATTTATGTATTCAGGAGAGACACAGAGAGAGAGTCAGAGACACAAGCAAAGGGAGAAGCAGGCTCCATGCAGCGAGCCTGATGTGGGACTCCATCCTGATCCCGGACTCCAGGATCACATCCTGAGCCTAAGGCAGACAGATGCTTACTGCTTAGCCACCCAGGCTCTAGACTTTATTTATTATTTATTTATGACAGAGAGAGAGAGAGAGGCAGAGACAGAGGGAGAAGCAGGCTCCATGCAGGGAGCCCGACGTGGGACTCGATCCCAGGTCTCCAGGATCAGGCCCTGGGCTGAAGGCAGGCACTAAACCCCTGAGCCACCCAGGGAATCCCCTAGACTTCATTTTAAATGAGATTTCCTTTTACTCATTTTCACAGAACCAACCTTGCTAACATACCTGGATTTTGGATTTTTAATGTCTAGAACTGTGAGAGAACAAATTTCTTTTAAGTCACTCGGTTTGCAATACTTTGTTACAGCCTCCCCAGGAAGCTAGTACACCTAATATATTGTACTTCTGCTTTGGAACATTATGGCAGAGTAAAAGGCCAGAAAAGATGGGGGTGGTGATTATCGAAAATGCTTGTCTTATCATGCCCGTTATCCCCCCTACCCCAACCCAATACTGATTGATGTCCATAGCACGCTGAATGCTTACACACACACAGTACTCTGAGACCTGCATTCCTCTGCTCTACTTTGTATGCTTACCAAGAGTCAATCATGTTTGTTCCCGGTTATTCTTGTTATCATAATTTTGTACTCTGGTTAAATATTATGAGCACTTAGTTAAAAAAAAAAAGGATAATTTTATTAAGGTTGTATGTTAATCCATCCTAGGGTAGAGATCATCAAAACAGGTTCCAATCAAAGATGTCTTGAGGAGGAAGACCTCCACAGACACAGATTGATACCTGTTTGTAGAAATAGGGTAAAAAAATAAAGAGATCTCATCTAAAGCATGACCATTATTTTCTAGGTCCTGAGGAGTTCTGACTTTTTGTAAACTTTTTAAAAAAAAGATTTTATTTATTTACTCACGAGACAGACAGAGGGGGAAAGCAGGTTCCATGCAGGGAGCCCCACGTGGGACTCCATCCCGGGTGTCTGGGATCAGGCCCCAGGCTGAAGGTGGTGCTAAACCACTTAGCCACCCGGGCTGCCCTGACTTTTTGTAATTCTAACCTGATCTACAAAGGAGCTAACCACATCACTGATAACAGTTACAGCCTATGCACAGGGTGTAACTGAATGCTAATATGTCACCCAGAACTTTATATTAACTTGATTAGGATCAACTCAGCCAAGAAAAAAAAAAATCAATTTTTAAACTCAAGTAGCCTGGGTAAAGAGGCCACCCGTTGAACTACTCTCAGATACTGTCTCGTCCTTTGAGTATGTATATCACTTGCACCAGCTCAAGACTTCTTTAAACCAAGAAAGTGTGGAAAAGCAGCAGTCGCAAAGGAGCTAGACCCCTGGGCCATCCGGAATCCCACCCAGACCACATTTGCTCTCTGTAAGCCACATTTCCCCCACCCCCTTATGGTCCTCTTCGGACTCGCTGCTTAGCTTTTTTTTTTTTTTTTTTTTTTTTTAACTTTTTTGTTTTCTTTTCATTCCTTTTCCTGCGCTGGGGTAATCTTGCACCAGTGACCCGGGGGCTGCCTTCGCAAGCCCACCTGTTTTCCGCTTCCCCGCCCTGAGGGCGGGGCGAGGCGGGGAGAACCTGCGCGGAAGCGCCCGCAGACCCGCCCCTCGACGCCCGACGGCGTTTGTCCCGCGCGGCTTGCCGTCCTCGCCGGCATGGCGGCCGCCACGCTCCCCGCGGGGCTGGTCCTGCAGCCGGGGGCCAGGACCCTGCGTGCCTTCTGCACCTCCGTGACTCCGGCCGCTCGCTCTGCGATACCAAGCCCGCGTGAGTGTCAGTCGCGTCGCCTCCGGGCTCTGAGGGAGGTGAGAGGGCGGGATACGGAATCCATGATGGCTCCCGCGGTGGCGGAGTTCTCACGGTCTGGGCGGGGAGCCCGTACGTCCTCCGCCGGCCTGTCGCTGGCCCTCCCAGTAGGAAAGCCGAAGTAGGCGTGGGTCTCTTCTCTGTGCCGGTGTCACTGGGCTCCTGGTCGCCTGTTCGTGCTCCTAGGTGCTCTGGCCGAAGCGAGCCTGCCCCTCCCCCCGTCCCCTCACGTCCCCTCACCCCCGTCCCCTCACGTCCCCTCACGTCCTCAGAGACCTGCGCTTTCCCGTGCTCCCTTGCGCGGCCACCGGCCCAGGGTCACTGTAGTTACTGGTCCCCGCGGAGGTTTGGGGGGCGGGGGGCAGTGCTGACCCATGGGTTTGCCCGACTGTTAAAGAGGAGCATGCAGCTGGCCTGGAACAAACTGCGGCTCTGCATTCCCGCCCCAGCTCTGCCACCAAATGGCGTGACCTTCACCCAGCCAGGCGTTCGACGGCTTCATTCAGGCTACCGTTCTTGCCTTGGAAGAGTCTGTGGAAGAGGGAGGTTTGTTAACGGAGGCCTGTGCTGTGCAGTGCGAGGGGTTGTAATGGCAGCGTGCACACAGTAACGCCGGGGCGTGAGGAAGAGCGTGAGGAAGAGCGCACGGGAGTGCGGGAAAGCTAAGTCACGGAGGGGGCTCGTCCAGGCACTCACCAGGTGCTGTCCATGCTGCCGCCTATAACTAACGTCTCTAACCTTCGTAGTATCCACGGTTCACCATCTTTCTCTCACTTCGACAGTAGTTTTCTTCACTGGTCCCGGTTTGTACTCCTGGTCTCCTACGTGGAAGTCTCACAGCCGGAGTGAAGTATTCAGAAAGCGAGCCTTGAACCTTGCCACCCCCGTGTTCAAAATCTGCAAACGGTTTCTCACTGCTCTAAGATAGGATAAATTCCCTAACTCGTCAGAGCGGCTCTTGATAGTCTTAATGCTTGTGTCCTTTAAATTTTTTTTTTTTTTTAATTCGTTCTATAGATACCTAACTCCTGCTGTGTGCTGGGTAGTGTTTTAGGTACTGGGATATTGCAAGATCTCTCAACTCATGAAGTTTACATTCTTTTGGGAAAGTCAGACTGTAAACAAAACAATGTCAGTGTGATGTCAGGTGGTGATTAGCGCTTTGAAGGAAAATAAAGCAGGGTATTGAGAATGATGGATTAGAGGGATACTGGCTATAGAGTAGGAAGAGATTGGGTAATCAGGAAAGACCTCCTTGAGTTGACATTTGAGCAAAGTATATACCATGCTGAGATGCAGGGAAAGAGCATTGTTGGCATAGGGATCTGCAAGTGCAAAGGTGCAGAAGTGAGAACAAGCTTAGAGGTATGATCAAGGAACAGAAGAAAGTCAACTTGTAGGTGAGTGAACATAGAGTGGTAGTCTAAGATGTTGGAAAGATAAGTAATGATCTGGTCTCACAATGGCTTTTATGCATTTGGTTTGGGTTTTATTATGAGTTTGGAATTATATTGGAAGGCTTTGAACATGGAAATGATTTATACTTTAATTAAATTTAATTAATTAATTAATTTGAGCGGGGGCAGGGGGAGAGCAGAGGGAGAGGGACAAGCAGACTCTGTGCTGAGCATGGAGCCTGACGTGGGGATCAGTCCCATGATTCTGAGATGATGACTTGAGCTGCAGTTGAGAGTCACATGCTTAACCAGCTGAGCTACCCAGGCGCCTCTGATTTATACTTTTAAAAGATCGCTGACTACTGTGTGGAAAACAAATTTTGGTGGGGATAAGAGTGAAATCCAGGAGATCAGTTTGGAAGCTTTTGCAGTAGTCCAAATGAAATGATGGTGAGTTAGATTGAAGTAATAGCAGAGAAGGTGGTGTGGTTGGATATGGGATATATTTTGAAGGTACAGCTAGGAGGACTTACTGATGGATTTGTTATGAGGGCATGAGGAAAAGTCTCAGGAAGCCTGTTAGATTTTTATCCTGGGCAATTGGACAAAGAGCAGTATCATTTACAGGGATCAGTAAGGCTGGAAGAACAAAATCAAGAACTCTTGTCAGTGATGTGTTATAAGTTGAGGTGCTTATTAAACATTTCCAACCTCTTTTCCTAGTGCTCTTTCTGTTCTAGTCTTAAGTTTCAGCCATATTGAACTTTTTCCATTGATTTTCCATCTCCTTTTCTCCATAGAACACTTTTCTCACTTGCCTGTTCCCAGGGCTACCTCCTGTTCATCCTTAAGGTTTTAGCTTAACATCCAGTTCTTTAGGGAGATTTTCTCCAACTAATTGACTACGTTTTGTCCCCTGCTATATGTTGCCATATGCAGTGTGTTAATTAGTGATCTTATATGACAGACACTACATTCTGTGAAAGCAGGATCTTTTTCTTGTTCATTGCTGCCTTCTCCGTTTCTGGTACACAATATCACTCAGATGATTTTTGAATGAATAAATGAGTTACTATCAAGGGGTTAATAAGATTTGTCAGATAAAGAAATGAGGTGGGGGGGCAGAGGGGGAGAGAAGCCAGACAGATGGAAGGGAGGCACATTCCCCACAGAAAGAATGGTAAGTTTGGAGAAAGTCCAAAGGGGACTGGTACTGGAAATTTAGTGTAGCTGTGGGACCTTGTGAAGGGAGATGAAGCTAGAGATAGAAGTGGTTCAGAGTGTAAAGAGTCTTGTAGGAAATACCATTGTCATCCTTACTCTTTGATCCTTAGTTTTCTTGGCTCTAAATGACCTCTAAATAAGGATAATAATAGTACTTACAGTTACTGTGAACAGTAAGATTAAGTGAGCTAATAGTAAAAAGCATGTAGTTGAGTATCTGGTATATGAAAATGCTGAATAATTATAGCTATTATTAGTGTAATGTAGCAAAACAGTCATAAGGTAATATTTTGAAAAGTATATACTGTATGTAAATAATTTACTATTTTCTATAGTTATATGATTTATTAGGAATGGCCATGATTTTTGTTATTGGCATTATTGTAGCATTGGCAGTTCGAATATGTAATACAGAAGGAAAATGGTCTTTTTTTTTTTTTGGTGGAACTAAATAGTTCCAAATATGAGCAAGTATGTTTATAATTAACATAACTTGGGAAAGGGAGTTTGACTATGAACCTTGAAAATTTATTGAAAATATTTCTTTAGATGATGAGTTTACTGTATCATTAATCACAATGCACTTTCTATTTAAGTAACTCTGGACTTTTCTTAATTATTTCTGACTTTCATTAAGATGATCTAGTCCTAGAGAAAATGGATTCTTGTTTCATTTTTGTTACGGGATCATGATCAGTGTTGAATGACTGTACATTATTCAGTTTTCCATAATTATGGTGTTGTCTTTTTAGGTACAGCAGACAGAACATCCAGACACGAAAGACCACTGAGAAGGAAGGTAAAACTATTAAAGTACTCCACTGTATACTATCTTAATGGTTTCTCAAGTTCTAAAGTGAGGCAGATATTCATGATGAGGCAGGAAAGTGCTCCCCAAGAAGGCTTACAAGGGATGGGGACTTGGTAACTGCCAGAGCGTTGGCTGTAGTCTTTGTTTTTTGTCAATACCCTGAGAATTCTCTGGAACTAGGAGACATAATTTCTCATTACATATTTATTCAATTAGTTTGATCTTTTCCTGGGCTAGCATTACGGGGTGTGAAACTTTCACAGTGCTGGGCAATGGCTATTAGCCATAGCTCCCAGCCAGCCACATAGTCATGAAGATAAATAACCTATAGACTTAACAACCATTCTGTACCCATATAACCATTTTTTTTTAACTTTCAGTACAGCATTCAATAAATTATATGGCATATTCAACACTTTATAAAATAGGCGTTGTGTTAGATGATTTTGCCCAAATGTAGGCTAATATAAGCATTCTGAGCACATTTTAGGCAAGCTAGGCTAAGCTATGCTGTTCAATAGGTTAGACATATTTAAAAGCATTTTCACCTTTGATTGGGACACTGAGTATGCCAATAAACTCATGGTAAGTTGAAGAAGATCAGTATTTCAGAATACATTGTTACTGTTCCACAAAATGTAAAAAATTTGCTAAAAGTCTAAGTAAATCCATTGAGAGAAATTTTTAGTGACGGAAATGTGCTATTAAAGGGGATTCTTAAAAGGGGGGGGCAGATTCTTACCAGAGGGTTTGCAGAAATGGTGCAAAAATATTACGTAGTTTTGGTGTTTTTTCATTTGAATAGCACCAGCTTTATAAGAGGTCAGATTTTATATAGGTTGCAGTTCTGCTAATGTTTCTTTTAATTGTAGCTTTTTTGCTTTAAAATTAAAGATGATGTTCATATTTAAAGCATTTAACTATTTTATATTCCTTAGGCACTACCTCCTAGGACGGAGAAAATGACTGTTGACCAAGACTGGCCTAGTGTTTATCCTGTTGCAGCACCGTTTAAACCCTCTGCTGTACCTCTTCCCATTCGAATGGGTTATCCAGTAAAAAGGGGGGTCCCTCTGGCAAAGGAGGGAAATCTAGAACTTTTAAAGGTAAGATAAATTGCTGATTCATTGGCTAAGACTTACATCGAAATAAATGCTGATCCACTTCCCACTCCTACCCTGCCTTGTACTTCAAAATTTGCTATGTAGCCACAGCTTACTATATTTTAGTTTAAAAAATTTTTTTTCAGGGATGCGTGGGTGGCTCAGGGCTTGTGCGTCCGCCTTTGGCTCAAGGCATGATTCCAGAGTCCCGGGATCGAGTCCCGTGTCGGGCTTCCTGCATGGAGCCTGCTTCTCCCTCTGCCTATGTCTCTGCTTGTCTCTCCCTCTGTGTCTTTCATGAATAAACAAATAAAATCTTTAAAAAAAAGTTATTTCAGGTAATAATGGATATTGTAAAGAACCTTGGGCATTTCAGAATGTAATCAGTTGATCCTGTGGCTTCCCTTTTGGCTTCTTCTTTTCTATTCCATTTTCTTATCTTTTAAGTGGAACTAAGAAAAGTGAAATAACCTAATTTGAGATTGAGAATTAGGGGCTGAAATCTATGTTATTTTTTTAATTAATTAATTAATTAACTAATTAATTAATTTTTTTTAAAGATTTTATTTATTTAAGAGAGAGTGAACATAAGCAGGGGGAGTGGCAGAGGTAGAGAGGGAGAAGCAGGCTTCTCACTGAGCAGGGATCCCATTGCAAGACTCCATCCCAGAACTTGGATTATGACCCGAGCTGAAGGCAGATCCATAAGTGACAGAGCCACCCAGGCGGCCTTGAAATCTACTTCTAAAAGAGATTTTAAAACTTTCTATCCAGAAAGGTAGAATATTATTTAATATTGTTATAGTCCTTAAACATCTTTATTTCTTGAAGGAAAATACATCATATTAAATGCTTTAGTTGGTAGCATCTATAATTATTTGTGAACTATAAACTTTTTAAAGAAAATATGAATACACTTAGCCTGAGAATACATATCTTAGATGTTTAATGTTATATATAAGTACAGTTGTCAATATACGAACTGTGTTTTCTATATGAGAATCTTTTTCTTTTCTTTTTATTGAAGTATAGTTGGCAATGCAATTTTACATTAGTTTGAGGTGTACAATGTTGTGATTCCACAAGTTTGTGTGTTATACTATGCTCACCACAAATGTAGCTACTACCTGTCATATATAGCACTATTAAAATACCATTAACTTATTTTCTATGCTCTATCTTTTATCCCTATGACTTATTTATTCCATAACTGGAACCCTGTATCTCTCATTCCTCTTCACCAATTTCTCTCATCCCTCCATGCCCCTTCCCTCTGACAACCATCAGTTTGTTCTTTATTTATGGCTCTGTTTCTGCTTTTTGTTTATTTTGTTTTTTGGGTTACACATGTAAGTGAAATCATATGGTATTTGTCTTTTTCTGATTTATTTCATTTAGCATATATTTGAAAGTCTTGAAAAACAAAAAAATTTGCTAAAAGATGGTAAAAAATGAGTTGGTAATATGGAAAAGGAGTTGTCTGCTGCTAGAGACAGGGGTAGATGAAATTTGGAGTTGTGAATGTTTCAAGAGATAGAAGAAAACAAATGTTGAGGAAACTAATCTTTTCTTCAAATGAAAGAGGAGAACTTAGTTTAGGGGCACCTGGGTGGCATAGTTGGTTGAGCATCTGATTCCTGGTTTTGGCTCTCAGGTCATGATTTCAGGGTTGTGAGATTGAGCCCCACAGTGGGCTCCACGCTCAGCAGGACAAGTCTGTTTGAGATTCTCTCTCTTGCTCTGCCCCTCTCACCTGTGTTCTCTCTCTCTCAAATAAACAAATCTTTAAAATTTTTTTAAAAAGTTTCCATTTATGTAAAATTGTATACATGTATCTATTTTTTTTATAGAGATGATTAGATGTTAACCAAAGTGTTAAGACTGTCGGAGCCTGAATAGTTATTTTTGTATACTAGGGGAATTAGGATGATTAAACAATAATCTGTGTCCTTCAGTGCTTTCAGTATTATAAGGGAAATACGTAGACCTGTAGATTTGTGGCGGGAAGAGGACTATAAGAACAGCATTTATTTTTTTTTCCACTATCATCATCATAAGATACATCATGAATCTCTATTTCAAGGAATTCATTTATTGAATTCACAATACATGTGACATAGAATTAATATTGTAAAAACTAAATTTTATTTATTATAAAGGTTTGTTGTGTTTAGGACTTATTTTTATGAAAACTAAACTTTATGTTTTTGAGACATTAGGCTAATTTATCCTTTATTTCCTCTATTTTAGATCCCTAATTTTCTACATTTGACTCCTGTAGCAATTAAAAAGCACTGTGAAGCTCTTAAAGGTAAGCGGTTATTTTAATATATGAACTTAATATTGACTTTGAAAATAAGAATTTCATTTCTGATGATAAAGGGGTCAGTTTATCAAGAGGGCATAACATTTGTAAATGTTCATGCACCTAAGATAGGAACACCTAAATATATAAAGCAGATATTCACAGAACTGAAGAGAGAAACAGCAGTAGAGCAGTAGGAGACTTCAGTATGCCATTTTCAACAATAGATAGATCATCCAGACAGAAAATCAGTAAGGAAACACTGGATGTAAACAGTATGTTTGACCAGATGGTTTAACAGATGTTTACAGAACGTTCTATCCAAAAGAAGCAGAATGTGGATTCTTCTCAAGCACATATGAAACATTCTCCAGGACAGATTATATGTTAGGCTAAAAGACAAGTCTTAACAAATTTTAAAATATTGAAATCTATCAGGCACTTTTTCTGATCACAATGGTATAAAAGTAGAAATCTGTTATAAGAAAAAAACTAGAAAACTCACAAGTATGTGGAGATTGAACAACATATCCCTGTAACCATTGGTTCAATGAAAAAAAAATGAAAAGAAAAATTTGAAAAATCTTGAGACAAATAAAAATGGAAACAATATACTAAAACTTACAGGATGCAAATAAGCAATTCTAAGAGGGAAGTGGATAGTGTACATTAAGAAAAAAGAGATCTCAAATAAACAACTTACGTATACCTCAAGGAACTAGATAAAGAACTAAACCCAAGGTTGGTAGAAGGAAGGAAGGAACAAAGATTAAAGTGAAAATATAGACTAAAAAGACAAGAGAAAAGATTGATGAAACTAAGAACTGATTTTTTTGAAGAGATAAACAGTATACACAGATCTTTTTGAAAGATAAACAATAGACAAGAGAAAAGAGATGACTCAAAATTGTAAATAAAAGGAGTCATTACAGTTGATTCCTCAGAAATATAAAGGATCATAAGAGACTACTATGAATAATTACATGCCAACTAATTTGACAAGCTAGAAGAAATGGATAAAGTTCTGGGAACATAGAACTTACAAGACTGAATCATGAAGAAATAGGAAATCTGAACAGACCAGTTGCTAATAAGGAAATTGAATCAGTAATTGAGAACCTCCCAACAAAAAAAAAGTCCAGAATCAGATGGCTTTTTCTAATCATTTAGTACCAATATTTCTCAAATTCTTCCCAAAAAGGAGGTACCAAGGTGACTCAGTTGGTTAAGCTCTGCCTTCAGCTCAGGTTGGGATCCTGGGATCTAGCCCTGCATTGGGCTCCCAGCTGAGTGGAGAGTCTGCTTATTCCTTTCCCTTTGTCCTCTCCACTCATGCTGTCTCTCTATTCCTCTCAAATCAATAAATAAAATCTTTTTTATAAATTTTTCCAAAAAAGTGGAGGGCACATTTCCAAACTCATTTTATGAGGCCAGCATTACCCTGATGACCAAAACCAGACGAGGATACTATAAGAAAAGTATTATAGGCCACTGTCCTTGATTAATGTAGATATGAAAATCCTCAACAAAAAAGTACCAAACCAAATTCAACAGTACATTTAGAGGATCATGTTAGATCAAGTGGGATTTATTTCACGGATGCAAGGATAATCTAACATGAAAATTTAGTCTATGTGATACATCACATTAACAAAATAAAACTAGAAGAAAACAAGCAAGAAGTTCCTTGACATGGGTCTTGGCAATGATTTTTGGATTTGATACCAATAGCAAAGGCAGGAAAAGCAAAAATAAACAAGAACCACATCAAACTAAAAAGCTGTTGCACAGCAAAGACAACCATTGACAAAATAAAAAGTCTACAGAATGGGAGAAAATATTTGTAAACCTTGGGTCAGAGGTTAATATACAACCTATATTAGGAATTCATACAACTTAGTACCAAAAAGCCCCAGACAATCCAATTAAATAGAGGATTAGAAGAATTAATATTGTTAAAATGTTCAGACTACCCAAAACAAATTACAGATTGAATATAATCCCTCTCAAAATACCAACAGCATTTTTCACAGAATTAGAAGGAAGAATCCTAAAATTTGTATGCAACCACAAAAGCCCCTGAACAGTCAAAGCAGTCTTGAGAAAGACCAAAGCTAGAGGTATCACAGCCTTGGATTTTAAGATACGCTACAAGCTGCGTAATCAAAGCAATAACGATAATCAGCACAAAAATTAAATACATAGATCAGTGGAGCAGGATAAAGAGCCCCAAAATAAGCTCATACCTAACATGGTCAATTCAACCTTGACAAAGGAGGCAAGAATATGCAATGGGGAAAAGACAGTCTCTTCAGTAAATGGTGCTGGGAAAATGGGACAGCTACATGCAAAAGAATAAAACTGGAAATGAATATCACTTTCTTATGCCACACACAAAAATAAACTCAGACTGGATTGAAGACATAAATGTGAACCTAAAACCATAAAACTGCTTAAAAACATAGGCAGTTATTTCTTTGACATTGGCCTTAGGAGTATTTTTCAAGATCTGTCTCCTTGGGAAAAGAAATAAAAGCAAAAATAAACTTCTGAGACCACTAGAATGAAAAGCTTTTGCACAATGAAGGAAGCCATCAACGAAATGAAAACCTACTGAATGGGGAAGGATATTTCCAATTGTGTGTGTGTGTGTAAATATTTAGTTACAAGAAGGAAGGACATCCTGCCATTTGTGACAACATGGATGGGACTTGAGGACATTACACTAAATGAAATAAGAGAGAAAGACAATTAGTGTCTGATTTCACGTACATGTGAAATCTAAAAAAGCTGAACTCAGAATAGTACGGGCTGAGAGGTTGTGGGGGAAGGGAGATGTTGGCCAAAGAAAACAAACTTCTAGTTTTCTGATAAGTTCTGGGTATCTAATGTACAGAAAAGTGATTATAGGTATTAATGCTGTATTATATAACAGAAAGTTGCTAGGAGAATAGATCTTAAATGTTCTTACCACAAAAAGAAATGGTAATTACAGGATATTGGTGTTAGCTAGTGTTATGATTGTAATCATTTTGCAACGGATAGAAGTGAATCTAATCAACATATTGTATTATTGTATACCTTAAACATACACAGTGTTTTATATCAATTATATGTCAATAAAGATGGAGAAAATAACCGCATTTTTAATATATTAAATCATCTTACATTCTCAGTTACTGCTAGTTTCTCTTTTTTTGGAAAAATTTTCAAGTTATTTTCAGTGAATTGTTAAGATGACAAATCTACAAATTCTTTTTTTTTTTTTTTTCCAGACTACTCTACAAGTGGCTATGAATAATAAATAGAACCAGAAATCATAGTCCTTGTTCAGGTAGGTTAGGGACTTACCATTACATTATAGATAGCACATACATAAAAAGACTGAAGAAAATATTATAGTGTTGCCGATAGATACAAATGAATATAATCCAAACTGAAGATAATGTAGAAAAGGTGTTGAGTAGAATAGTCAGTGGAGTCAGTAATGGAATACTTTGTAGAGAGAGTTATCTTGAAATTGTTTAAAATAACTTCAGTGATATGTAGGTGTGGCAACAACAAGTAGTAGAAAAACTGTTGATGAAAAGCAATAGTCTTCTATTTCTCCTTTCTCACTTGGCCCCTCATTTCAGAAGTGTTGTCTTTTGATCATTGTTTAGGTCTCATAATTACATTCTGAGAGTGTATTTATTTTTCTATATAATATTTTTTATTCTCTCTCCATATATTTTATATATATATGGTTACATTAGTATATTTGTATTTTTCATATACATATGTAACATTGGAAGTAATCACCAGCTCCCGATTATATCTTCAGTTCTAAATTTATTGAATTTGAATAATATTTGATTCCTAGATATAAACAGATTTCACTCACTTCTTTTTCTTTGTTAAAGATTTATTTATTTATTTATTTTTTTGAGGGAGTGCAAGGGAGAAGGGATTGAGGGAGAGGGAAAGAGAAACTCAAGTAGACTGTCCTGAGAGCAGAGCCCCATGCAGGGCTTGATATCACAACCCTGAGATCATGATCTGAGAGGAAACCAAGAGTACGATGCTTAACTGACTGTGCTATCCAGGTGCCCCTCACTCACTTATTCTTTTCTTCCCACATGCATGGAGGTAAAGGCAAAGAACTTTTTTTTCATAGTTTTTTGCATGTTTTCATACATATATGTGTTCTGACTCAATTCCAGATCTAATTTGCATTGGACTATATACAGAATAAGGATGTTGGAATTGTTTTAGGTTCACAGCTGTTATTGATTGGTTGTGTAATTTAATTCAAGGATTAGTACCTTTGGATGAATTCCTAAACTCATGCTAATTAAGAAGGAGATGTATAAATGCTTAATACACTCGTTAAGGCTTCTCAGGAAAGAAAATGAAATCTAAAAACTCTTCACAGGCAGCTTGATCATGCTGGAAGGAGAAATAGCATAGTGATCATGATTATGATGAAATTTGAGCTTTTGGAAGAGCCCTTTAGTTAAAAATATAAGGAAGAGATAAAGAAATCTTAAAAAGTAGGAATAATGACCTTACTCTTAAAGTTAGAAAAGAAAAATCTGTCCTAACTCTTTTCATGTATGTGGTCCTCTGGGAATAGTAGGATGCGTTTCTATCCTTTTAGATTGTATGTTTCTATTTTCATTGGTGCCTGATGATAGACTGACACTGATCATTCTTCCAAATTTCTGCCCCATTCAGCACAAACCATGTATCACTTTTTGATCCTTTGTGAAGCCAGTTAAGGAATGCATTATACTGTAATAAATCTCATTTTTCTCCTTTTAAACATTATTCTTAAATGTGCATTTATAATCTACAGACTGAGTTCTTTTAATGAGGTATTTGTAAAATACTTCATAATTCTTAAATGAAAGGCTTTCTTATAGCACATTCAGAAGAGTAGCATTAAGTAAGTAAGTAAGTGCTTTAATCTTTCTTTAATTTTGCCTTTACACTTTTGCCAGCCTCTAGATTTAGATTGTATCTTCCAAATAACTCAAAGGCTTTTAAAATATTTCTTCTCAATTTTCTTTCAAAGTAGGTCAGTTCAGATTTTATATCTAACTTGCAAGTGGAAAATCTGAAGCACAGGAAAGTTAGGTAATTTACCAAAACTTTAATAATCAGTGGCAGAAGTTAAGTAAAAACCAAGGTCTTCCGAAGTCTAGTCTATTGCTCTACCTATCAGATGAATAGGGGTCTATTATGTACTTTCCAGTTGGCTGTGTTTTTTAGACATATAATCCGGTAATTTAAAAGTTGTAATTATCATTTGGTTATTGAAATGACTTACTCAAAGTTATAAAAAATAAAAGACTCAGTACAAACCCAAGAACTCATAAAATTCTCCAAGCTAGTCTCTCTTTATAAAGTGCTTGGCAGTGTTGCATCTTATAGTGCAGGATATTGGAATGAGTCCATATGGGAATGAAATTTAACTTTAGTAATCATGCTTATTTTATTTAAATGTCAGAATATTCTTAATTGCAAAGATACTTCTCTCTCTTCTAAATGTGTGAGTATTGCTCTCTTAAGCAGGGTGTTTAGGGAACGGTGTGAGCTATACATAATTTGCTAACATATAGTTAGTTGCAGATCTTGAAGAGTCTCTGTGACATTTTTCTGACTGATACTAAACCCTAAATGGAAGCTAAATATAGTACCACTATTAGAAAATTGTTAACTGGGATCCCTGGGTGGCGCAGCGGTTTAGCGCCTGCCTTTGGCCCAGGGTGCGATCCTGGAGACCCGGGATCGAATCCCACATCGGGCTCCTGGTGCATGGAGCCTGCTTCTCCCTCTGCCTGTGTCTCTGCCTCTTTCTCTCTCTCTGTGTGACTATCATAAAAAAAAAAAAAAAGAAAAGAAAATTGTTAACTCTAGGAAATGTTATTGACAAAGTACCTCTCACTGTCTCTTAAATCATCACGTGGAAGAGTTCCCACATATGCCTGTGACCAGCCTCTTCTGCAGTCATGCTTTTTGGAGAAAGCACCAACCCTATGAGGTTTAATGTGTTCGATCTAAGAAACTGATTACTTTTAGGTATTCTTAGAACGAGGTTGTTTAAGGAGTGAAATTTCCATTGAGGGAAACCTAATAGTGCCAAAAGTTTTCATTTCAAGCTGAGGTGAAATAGGAATAGGGCAAAATGAAATCAACTACCTACTTATGAAGTCTCTCAATACAGATAGCTGTAGGATATGCTTGGAGCTCCTTTCAACTCCCCTCCCCCCTGACTTGAGGCCTGAGTTTCTGTCTCTGTGCTGTGGAAATGGATGGTGTGCTGCATTCTTGTTCGCAGTGCTTGGAACTTCCTGTTATGGCCCAGTTCTCGGAGCCAGTCCCACCTCCCCTTAGGCTAGTTGTCTTTAGGCTAAAAATGAAGATGTCTTTTCCTCTTTTCTTTTAGCCCCGTTGGCACAGAAGTCACATTAGAGGAAACGTGAATTACTCTAAGGATCTCTTTAAGAATGTCCTAGGCATTTGTACTGGTTCAGTCTGAGGCCCTATTCAACTCCGTTTCTGAGAATTTAGATCATATCTCATTTTCTTCTAAGAGCTTTTTCAGAGCTTCTTTCAGTTCCCTTCAGTAGACCTTTAGTAACTTTTATTTGGAAATGAATTACTGTTAACTGTTGATTTTTCAAAAACAATAACACTCTGAACTGTTTGCTTTTAGCTGGTGAGGAGGAGTGAAACTGTCCCATAACAGGTATATGCAAAGCTATAATAAGCTCCCATCAAGTCATTAGTTCCCTTTTAACTAAACTTACTGCTCCCCACCAAACCCAAGCTATCTAAATCATTCATTTAATTACATTCCCTAATTAGGATTCATCTAAGGAAAAAAAGGGATGTAGGGTGATGATGTGTTTAAAGTGCAAAATTGAGAATTTGTTCTTTGATTTCATGTAACTCGAGCGTCATCTCCCTCAACAATTTGATTTTGTCTGTTAGCACATATTGCAATGAGAATTTCCTTGGCAGAACTATACTTGAGATAATTTTTTTTTAATTCTTAGATTTCTGCACTGAGTGGCCAGCTGCACTGGACAGTGATGAGAAATGCGAGAAGCATTTTCCCATTGAAATTGACACAGCTGATTATGTTTCAGCAGGACCATCTATTCGAAACCCCAAAGCACGAGTAGTAACCTTAAGGGTAAGAAATATTAAAAAAAAAAAAAAGAATTGGGGTGCCTGGGTGGCTCAGTGGTTGAGCATCTGCCTTTGGCTCAGGGCATGATCCCGGATCCGGAGATCGGATCGAGTCCCACATCAGGCTCCCTGCGAGGAGCCTGTTTCTCCCTCTGCCTATGTCTCTGCCCCTCCCTGTGTCTCTCATGAATAAATAAATAAAATCTTAAAAAATAATAATAATAAAATAATTATTATAAAACATTATTTAAAAATAGCATTTTGTATGTGTGGATATAAAAGTCATTATAGAAAATTTGGGAAATACGAACATTTTAAGGTATAAAATATAATTGCCTATAATTTTGCTATTTACAAATAAGCACTGTTGACTCCTGAAGTTCATTTTAGTACATATATAGACAGCCTATTAATATAGGATGATACTGTATTTGATTAGTTATCTTTTTTATTTAACAATATGGATTAAAATTTTCCAAAGTTATTAAACATTTTTAAATTTTTTTTATTGAATATAGTTGACATACATTACCATATTAGTCTGAAGGGTACAATCTAGTGACAATTATGTATGTTACAGGATATTCACTGTATAAGTGTAGTTATCATCTGTCACCATACAGTTGTCACTCCTTAATATTGTTTTTGTTACTATTTTTAAGTAATCTCCATATCCAACATAGGATTTGAACTCACAGCCCCAAGACCAAGAATCACATGTTCTGACTGAGCCAGCCTGGTGCCCCTATTTAATATTATTTTTAATGGCTGCATAGAAAAACATGTAAATCAGGGTCTGTTCTGTACGAAGGCAGTGTTTGAGGCTAGGGGTGGATATTGATATATAAGAAACCAAGATCTGAAAGCTATGGCTGGCTGTTAGTTCACTCCTTCAGGGATTTTCTAGGAAATAAATGATAAATAATAGTGGTTATAATTCCTCTTTTTAAATATCTATAGCTTGTTTATTTCTTTTTGTATTTTTCATTAGATGAAGTTTCTAAAACAATGTTTATGTAGTCTCTTTAGCTGTTTTGTATGTCAGTGGGTGTGCATCTGGTTTTTAGCCTCTAAGTATAAATTGGATTTCAGTATGAGATAATAGCATCTATTATGTTAATGATGTGTCTTATTCTTATAGCATTTTTGAAATGATCGCCTTTGAATTATTGTGGTAATTATGTTGTTAGGTTTTCAAATACTGAAGCATTTCTGAACCTTGATTATTTTGTAGTACATACTTTTTTACTTTACTGTGGATTTGCTTTGTTAGCATTTTATTTAGGATCGTTTGTCCTAATCTCATGCTGCTTTGGAGAAACATTAAATCCCTGCTCTTACTCATTAGGACCATACTACTACATACCACTGCACTTGCTCTGATAGCTTCTATGTATTTGAAACCACTGTTAATTTCCTCTGGTAAGTTCCTCTGGACTATGGATCATAAGTTTTGATCCATATGGCATGTCTTTCTCATACAGCAGTCATGGAGCAGTTGATGGTTTTTTTTTTTTAACTAAAAAAGTTGTAGATTTACAAAAAAGTTTCAAGGATAGTTCCCAGAATCCCATTTTTCACACTACATTTTTTTGTTGTTAACATCTTATTGTGATACATTTATTACAATTAATGAGTCAGTATTGATACATTAGTTATTAAAGTTCATTCTTTATTCAGATTTCTTTTTTTAAAGATTTTATTTATTTGAGAGAAGAGTGTGCAGTAAAGAATGTGAGTTAGGGGGAGCAGAGGGAGATGGAGGATAATAGGCTCCCTGTGGAGAAAGAGTCTGTTGACACCAGGTTCTGTCCCAGGGTCCTAGGTTCATGATCTGAGCCAAAGGTAGCCACTTAACTCACTGAGGCACCCAGGTACCCCTATTCAGATTTCTTTAGGCACCTCTTGCCTGTGGGGTTTCTCAGAATTTGCTTGCTTTTGCTGACCTTGACAGTTTTGAGAAGTACTAATTACATATTTTATGAAATGTACTGCATTTTAGATTTATTTGATGTTCGTCTCATGTTTAGACTGGTATGTATTTTTGGGAGGAAAACCACACCAGTAAAGTGCCATTTTCATCACGTCATAACAAGGGTAGAGGCTCCTAATATGATGTTACTAATAATGAAGGTTTGATCATCAAATAATACTTTGAGGTACTATTTGCAAGTTTTCTTCACTATAAATGGACTCTTCTTATTTCTCTTTTCTTTTCTTTTCTTTTCTTTTCTTTTCTTTTCTTTTCTTTTCTTCTTTTTTCTTTCACCCTTTAGAAGGAAGTCATTATGCATAGCCTATACTTAATGGAGTTAGTAGTTATATTCTACCTCCCTGAGGGAGAAATGTCACATAAATTGTTTGTAATTCTTCTATATGGGTGATTAGTCTATTCTCTTCCATTTATTTATTCATCTATTTGTTTATATCATTGTGGACTCATGGATTATTTATACTAGCATTTGGATTATAATCCAACAATAATACATTGTTACTTTTGTTGCTCAAATTGTTCCAGCTTTGGCCATTGGTAACTCTTCTAGTTGGCTACCATGCTCCATCATTTGTTTTTTTAGATGGTTTTTTATTTTTTGGCAAAACAAAATGCTCCAGGCTTATAATACACATAACTTACCCCAATCTTAGAATCAGCTGTTCTCCGGGGAGCCCTGACTAATGTATTTCTGATTCATCTATTCTGGAATATGACTGCCCACCTTTTTGAGATACCTTCCAGGACCCTCACAAAATTTGTTTTTGTACTCCACATAGTCTGTATTTTAAATCAGTACACTCCATGTGGACTGGAAAAATATGTTGACAATCTCTGTAACCATTTTTATACTATAAGGTAACAAACTTTAATTTCTAGAAATTTTTCAGGGATACATCAGTGTTTGATTTGTAATTTCCTTTCTTTGCTGGGTTTTGGTATTAGGATTGTGCCTTCTTTATGAAATAAATTTATGAAGCTTGTCAGCTTTTTTTTATTTCCTAGAATAAATATAGCAATATGTTTATGTGTTTAGAGAGATTGAAAAGATTTTAAATCACAAAGACCATACATATCTACTGTATAAATAAAAGGGGGGGGGGCAACCTTAAAATTCTGCTTGGCTGACGTTCCACAGATTAAAGTACCTAGGGAGTGGGGTTCAGTCTGATCTCAGTTTGAACCCCACGTTGGGTATAGGGATTACTTAAAAATAAAAAAATTTTTTAAAGCACCTAGGGATAATAATACCTGATACATTTCTCATAACTTAGCAAATGTTGCCTCTTTTTAATGGTAATGATAATGATACTAGCCAACTTGTTGAGCTTTGTGTTATGTGTTTAAAAAAAACCCTCTGAACTCAGAGTCAGGAAACCTAGATTTTTGCTTTACTATTTGTGGGCCTTAATCTCCATTTCCAGAATAGACATCTGGTTCCCTACTGGTTCTTTTTGCTTATTTTATTTTACATAAAAATAATCTCATTGTATACCACAAGATACCACTTACTGTATCAGGCTACCATCCTCTCTTGTCTCTTTTTTATCTTGCTGTCATCAGTTCTTTGTGTTCTTTTCCCCTGACTCATGTCTGCCTTTCTTGGACTCTTCACTCTACCTACTGACTGTTAAAGCTCAGTGGTAGTTCCCTGAATGGTGTCAGGTAGTTAAAGGGTAGAAGCAGGTAAAACAGTGGGACTAAAGCATGTGCATTCTGGCATGATTTATTTTTTATTTTTATTTATTTTAAGGGGCAGGAGGCAGAGGGGGAGAGAGAGAGAGAAGAAGAGAGAAAATCCCAAGCAGGCTCCATGCCCAATGCAGAGCCCAAAATGGGACTAAATCTCATGACCCTGATATCATGAGCTGAGCCAAAATCAAGGGTCAGATACTTAACCGACTGAGCCACCCAGGCACCTTCTGGCAGAGTTTAAAGTGATACTTTGAAGCTAGTCAAATATTATAAAGTATTATATAAGGAGATACTCAAATTTTTAAATTTAGAGAAAGATGATACCATATTTTTCTTGATAATCATAAAAGTAGATCAGAGTTAAAAAACTTCATATTTGTGTAAGAATTTAAAAATGCTTTCTTCTGTTTATTCTCATTTGTTTCTGACAAAAATCTTGTGAGTCGATTCTATTTTATAATGAGGAAACAGACAGTAAGTTCAAATGACTTGCTTAAAGTCACTTAGCAAAAAAAAAAAAAGTAGAAAATCTAGAAATGAAACCGAGGTCTTATCTTTTGTATACAACTATAAGTTCTTTAACCACACTGCGCTTCTAAACAGAGAAGATGGGGATCCCTGGGTGGCGCAGCATTTAGCGCCTGCCTTTGGCCGCGATCCTGGAGACCCGGGATCGAATCCCACGTCAGGCTCCCGGTGCATGGAGCCTGCTTCTCCCTCTGCCTATCTCTCTGCCTCTCTCTCTCTCTCACTGTGTGCCTATCATAAATAAATAAAATTTAAAAAAATAAAAAAAACCCTCTTAAACAGAGAAGATATTTCACACAATAAGACATTTCTCAATTTATATAATTCTTAAATATGGGCATTTGAAAATACACACATATAACCATGACCTCCTATGATTTGAAATGTCAGTATTGCTTTGGGGATAATGTTAGTAGTGCAATATTGATTCCTTAAAATGTAGTAACTTGAAAATAGAAAAATCCAAGGATTCTTTTGAATTTTGAAAAAAAAGAATGATAGTGAATGCCACTCAGCTTCAGAGTCAGGCTATTGAGTCCAGGTTAGACTACAATTTTGCAGTGCCTTTGAGTGCTAGCAGGTGGCGTGAGTGTACCACATAGCTCTTTCTAAAATATGTATGAGTTTCTGGCATAAGCTCTATATAATTTTTGAACATTAAAATGTTAATGTGAATGTACGTTTTAAAGCAGTTAGAATAATCAGCATTGCTGCCCTTTTTTTTTTACTACTTACATAAAGCTAGAACACTTAAATATTTTAAATGGTAAATTTTTGAATTTATTGTTGAACATGATGGAGTTTTAAAAGGAAAAAAATCATTCCATTCTCACTATTCTAATGTAAAAACTATTCTTTCTCTATCTGTATGGATGCATATATACAAATATTTCTATAATTATAATCATAATGTAGATTCATGTTATTTTCTTGTACGTAATTCTTATTGTTAACAATCTGAATTATTGTAGAATTTCTTTATTTTATCCCGTAAGCTAATAACCTGGTTGTTGACATGTTTTTTTCCAGAGGACTCTGGTAATTTGCACTGCCTGCACCTAGGACCATTCTGTTAGGTTGATACTTAATAGTCAATATTTTTCTGCATATGTTCTTTAAAGGTATATTTTATTTATTCATTTGCTATATTTTCTGTAGTTCAAATAAAAATTCACAAGGCTTAAAAAAATAACGTATCCTTTCTTTTTTCATTTATGTGTTCATTCAACAAATACATGTTACATGCTCTTTAAGTGCCAAACCATCACCAAAAATAGGACAGATACCATTCTTATCCTCAAAGGTTTGCAGTCTAATGGATAAAATGAAAAATAATTAAGCTCTTATGCTATGTCTTGAGGGAAGTGCAGAGTTATTGAAGCTAGAAAGAAGTGGATGTGATTTTAAAATCTTATTTAGCCTTTTTTTTTCTTCATACAATTATGGATCTCTCTTATTTTTAATGCTGTCCATAGGAAAACAGCCTGTGGTTTACCATATTTAACTGTTCTAGTATCTGACCTATTTTCCTGTGTCAAGCCTAGTTATCTTTTAGATACTTTCAGCCCATGCCATAATTCTCTACAAATTAAAAAGTGTGATCATGTAATCCAGTATTCCCCAAAATATATTTTAAGGAAGACTAATTCCATGAACTTTGAAAAGTAGAATATGGGGGGAAAAAAGGTAGAATATGAGGTCAAATAAATTTGGGAATCGTTACAGGAGAATCCTGCATCCTGAAATTTCAGAATGCTCGTAGCATATTAGCTCTTCCAAGAAATCCTTCTATAAAAACCAATTTAACTGCATTTCCTGAATGTATTCAACAGAAATAGACTTTTTAGAGAAATAATTCTTCTTAGCAGTCTCTGGGACTAGTATTAACGTTTTGAGAAATGTTGAGCTGAATTATTTCAAATGTTTTGATCTTCATGAATGCTATATTCTAGCCTCCATGAGATATCAGTACCTTTTAAAATAAATATCCCTGAACTAGTTGCAATGATATGGGTCTCATAATTGCATGGTGGAAAATATCTTAAAGCCTTTTTGTTTTATCATTTATTCCTATATTCCAACATTACTAATACTAATTGAGTTTAATTCTGTTTGTATTACTCAGAAGCTGTAATTTCATGTATTTAAGAGACTTGTTATTGGTTCTTTCAGAAAGGTGCTAATGCCCAGAACTTTCAAAGAACTTGAAACAGTTCACTCCCCCTCTCTTTTTTTCCATGGGTAAGATCAGGCTTCATAATGCATGCCAGTTACTAACTATATATAGACAAGAGTGCAGGGCTGCAAGTTTCTTTTTGGTTTGTTTAATGTTAATATAAATAATATTGGTACTGGTTTTTTTTCTCACTAAACAAAGTATCTGAAGTAAGTTTTCTCCAATAACTTTTTATTTTTAAGGTTAAACTTTCTAGTTTGAATTTAGATGATCATGCAAAGAAGAAACTTATTAAACTTGTGGGAGAGCGATACTGCAAGACAACAGATGTGCTTACCATCACAACAGACAGGTAAAGAAAGAAAAATTCAGCAGATTGGTCATTGTGTTGTTTCATTGTTTTCTAATCCCCTGACAGTCCTTTTCTTAAGAAATGATATTAAAAAGTCAAGGTAGCCTTTTATATCAAATTATATTAACATTTTAGGTCAGTGAAGTTGCTCAATTCATGTGTTTAATATGGTGACACTAGTCTGCTGTTACTGTCCTCTTTATGGACATGGAGAGAAGCTTGCCTAACTGCCTTGTTAAATTATTGTTATTTAAAAAAAAATAAATTATTGTTATTTTTCAGTATTGATATCCATGTGTAATTAGACTTAGGGAATATGTTAGAAGAAAACAAAAGTATGATTTGCCAGTGATTAAGGTTTAAACAGGTTTTTACAATGTCAAAGATCTTAGAGTTCAAAGTTTAGTGATTAAAGACAGAAATTTAATTTTCTTAGGCAATTTTGTAAATAAGCAGAATTTTAGTGAATTTACTTCATAAAGGCAGTATTTTTTTATTTTATTTTTTTATTGGAGTTCCAGTTTGCCAACATATAGCATAACACCCAGTGCTCATCCCACCAAGTGCCCCCCTCAGTGCCCATCACCCAGTCATAAAGGCAGTATTAAATTTACCTCATGAATTTATAAATTAGGTAATTTGAGGTGAAAAGGAGTTATTGGTACATTTTTACAAAAGGGTTATTTTATTTCTTTTTATAGAGGGGAGAGAGGGGCAGAGAGAAAGGGGGAGAGAGAATCTTAAGCAGGCCTCAAGCCCAACGTGGAGTCTCACAAAGGACTCGATCTCACAGCTCTGAGATTATGACCTGAGCTGAAATCAAGAGTTGGACACTTAATCGACTGAGCCACCTGGGTGCCATGGGTTTTTTTTTTTTTTTTTAATTTCTATCTTATCTTTGGTTGTTTCTAAATTATGTCAAAATACAAAGACCTACCTTTAGAGAAAAGCAAGTTGGGCAGATAACTTTTCTCCCTTCCTATTCCAGTTTTAAAACATTTGGAGATATCAATATCGATTTGGTTTTATATTCTGCTTCTTAGCGGTGGGAAGAAGTAGCATGACATACGTAAGTGATGGCAACAATGTGAGGGTGGAAAAAGCTTGGGAACCTTGGTTTCAGATTATTACTGTATGGAGGAAAAATAGATTTGAAATATATTAGTATTATTCTTTTTTATTGTCTTTAGAAAATATAATAGTTTTTAGCTTGTATAACTTTAAAAATACCTATAAAATGTTTGCTCTTTGAAATTCTGTAAGTGTCTGACAACGATTTTTTTCCCTAAGTTTTCAAGTGTCAGTGTGTGTATGTATTAGGGCAGCAACTATTTAAAGGACTACTAAACTTAAGTATAGAATAAGCAGAGTACCGTTAAAGTCATTTGTCATATGATGGTTTTATTTTATATTCAGAGAAATTGGAAATAATGATTTCTATATGATTTTATTAATCTAAAAGCTAAACTTGCTATCTCATATTTACGTAGAAGTTTCACCCAATATTAGATTAATAATTCCATTTTAAATATAACAACAGCAATACAGCATTGAATAGTGTAGCTCATTTTTTTAAAAACTTGGCTCTGGAGAAATCAAGATGAACATTTAGATTAAATCAGTCATTAATCTATCCCTGTTTTTAAAATGAATCCCATAGATAACGCTCACAGTGTCCAACAGACTCTTAACCCTGAGACTGTGAAAGGCACGTTGATTGGACAAAATCATATTAAAAATAGTGTAAAACTATTATCAGATACAAACAACGCCATTAGTGATGAAAGTGAAGAGAAGTAAAAATAAATACGTACAAAATAAAGTGACACCAGTTTTCATAACCTTAAGTAGTGACTGACATAGACTATTCTTATTCCAAGAACAGAATTTTCCTAAAGGTAGGATATTCCCTGTTGAGAGGTAATACCTGAATATAAGCTATCCTTTTTACTTAATATTTGTGTATTTTGCATATTATTTTATATACTGAATTTTTGAAATTTTGACTTCCTCCCTCTCTTTCTGTTACAGATGCCCTTTAAAGAGACAGAATTATGATTATGCAATGTATCTGCTAACAGTTTTATACCATGAGTCTTGGGTAAGTGATTGTGTGTGAATGTTTAATAATTTTGTCAGTGTAATTTAGATGGTGTTAACATTTCAAAACAGCCTGTGGCAAGTACTCAATTGGTTTAATGAACCACTGAACTAAGGATTTATGAAATGTTAAAAATAACTTCTAGTGACATTGAAAGTGAGAACCTTCAGATAGATTACGCAGTACATCTCAGGACCTTACAGAAATCAGATGACTAAGTGCCTTTAAAATTCAGAGTTTCTGTCTTTGGTTGCAAGATTTAAAATTTTTATTTTTTCTTTTGATTGACTTTGGCTGAAAGTTATCAAAGTTATAGAAGGGAAATCATATGTATAACTTGAGAATTTATAACTCATCCTACTGTTGAAATAAACTACATAACAAAGCCCCAAAATTTTATAGAAAGGCATTTTAAATATTAAAGTTTTTAGTTAATGCATAGCCTTTTGTATGAATATTTTACTGGCATACACTAGGGACAGGTAGGGGCAATTAATTATTTAAATAGTATTAAAAATAGTCTTTTTTTTTTTTTTAAGATTTTATTTATTTATTCATGATATACACAGAGAGAGAGGCAGAGACACAGGCAGAGCCGGAGAGCCTGTTGTGGGACTTGATCCCGGCACCCCAGAATCACGCTCCGAGCCAAAGGCAGACACTCAACCCCTCAGCCACTTTGGTGTCCTGATAGTATTAAAAATAGCCTTGTGTCTGACTGGATTTATTGAGTTTATAATTAATGTAAGCATATACATTTATTTGTAAGGAAGTTTTTCTTATGCTTGAGCATCACCTTACCTAATTTAAGGTTAGTATCTAATATGTTTGGGTAACTCGGGTTTTAAGTATTATTGTTAAAAATTAAAGTAACCTTAAATATGCATACAAATTAAATTTTTTTGCAGCTTGCCTAATAGACATGGGATTCAATAGCATTTTCTTTTAGGAACATTTGAAGGAATGGAGACACCTGGAGAGAGTCACTCTTTAGATATTCGAAAGATGTCATGTGAAAGAATGAAAGAAGGGTTGAATTTGTTTTTCATGTCTTTTAGGGATACAACAAGGTAGAAACAATAGGGAAACAGACTTTTTCACTGAGTACAAACTTTCTAAGAAAGTCATTTAAAGATGGAGTGGGCTATTTTTAATAGGTAGAAAATATTCCATCCGTTGGCTACTTAGTGGGGATATAGTGGTGAAAGTTTCACTCTCCTTAGATGGATAGTTGGATTAGATACTCTTGGGAATCGTCTCCCATCCCTGAGATATTGTAATTCTGTGAACACATGTAACCATTTTCTGAACAGCTTATAGCATTTCCTTCATAGTAACAATAAAACCATAGCATAAGAACATAAGTGAAAAAGAAAATAAAAGAAAATTTTGTTGCCAAGTTAGTAAAGAACAAAAAGTAGCTGATAGCTTTTCTCTTCTTCTGAGGTGTTCTAATTATCATAATTCAACTGGATTTTCTAGTTCCTGGCTTCAGGAACAATATCATAATAGCAATTAATCTCTTTCCTGTCGGTTGATTTTATAAATACCTTTGGCTTAATGTAATTAAGTTTTCTTTTGAACCGGCAACATGGCTGAATTAGCTACAGCCATATGGTTGATCGTTAAAGAGTTAATACCAAACAATAAAAGCCAACCAGTTTTGAATCTCTCTTGCCAGCAGCCTGTAAAATGAATTTGCCCCAAAGGAAATGACAGGCATAAATAAATTCAGTGAAAGTTGACTTACTGGATTCTTTCTGTGGTTCCATGACATAGAATCCAAACATTTTGTATTCTGTATTCACGCTAGTAGCGTTTGATCTTTAATGCTAATTACTTTGATGCCAGAATAAGTAGCCACATACATCTGTCCTGAACAGATACAATTAAAGAATTTCTATATTAAACTTGGCACTTGATTCTTTGTAAATAAGTACCATCAGTGAAGAAGCTTTAAGAGAATGCAGATGAGCTGTGAAATTTTGCAAAGCTGGTGGAACAGAATTTTTATTGAATTGAAGTTCTTTTTTCCTTCACCAGCATGGAATTCAGACTTGAAATTGATGCTACCACCTGGTATTTAATCAAATATTTAGAAAGCCCCCTTTTAATCCATTCCTTTATTTTTTAACTAGTTTCAGAACATTTAAAACCTGAAAGGTAAGCTGCTCTTAATTTTCTGGCTTTTTAATGTTTCTGTGAAGGTTACCTCCAAGTATTGAGGGGAAAATAGTTGGTAGTTTTATGTAGCACACAGTTCAGAAACTTGTATGAAAAAAACATGTTTCTCTAAACCTCAGGATAAGGAAATTACTATTGTAAGCTGTTCAAAACAGTTTAACTTCGGAAGTATCAAAGTAGACTTCAAAAAGCATAGGTTTCACATACCATGGACTTCAAGCATGGAGGCTTAGCAGTGAGTTGAGGAAAGGTTATGGCACTGCGAGGAGGTGGTAAGAGACCGGAGGATTAAACCATTTACCTTTGGCAGTTCAAAGAAGCAAAGAGTTGTAGAAATTTGTTTTAGTATTTCATATTTCAGTATGACACATTGTTAGCATGGGAGTGAGTTAAGTTTTATCTTTTGGAACTATACAGACCTGGATTTGAAATCTGTTACATTTTACTTGTGTAGCCTTGGCCAGCCATTTGGCCTCTGAGGTTCGGGTTTCTTCTAAGGGTTTTTGGATAGATAGGGAGAACTTGCATGATATGTCTGGTAGGTAGTGGGGTCTCAGTAAATATTGGCTATTAATATTGTTAATACTAAAAGGAAGATGATTTATCTTAGGACTTGAAATTTATTTATTTGCAATTCTGTATATAGCTTACATTTAACTTGACAGATTTTATATAGGTAATCAGATCTGTGCCCTCTTGTATTTGAATTTTTAGAACAGGTATCCTCAACATTCTGACATGACTGATAATAACAAAACTTCCTAAATGTTAACTTTATTGCATGATGTTCTTTAAATATTCCACAAGCAATTTGGTTAAGAAATGATCATATGAAATATTTTGCAAAGTGATTTGCACAAAAGATAGACACTGGGGGAAGAACAAAAGCACTTACTTTAGAAAATGAAATTCCAAGGGTTCTTGAATGATTTTGATATTTAATTAGTAATAGTTATTTTTTAAATCTGAATTTTTGACTGTCTTGTTTGGATTTCATGATAGGCTTATTGCCAGTCAAAAGTACATCTGGCTTTGTAATAAATGGGTTCTGAAAAGTCATATAGCAAAAACCTCTAAGTTGGGTCATTTCACACTCAGTAAAAATTCAGTTTTAAAGGGGACCGAATCACAAACATATCTGATAAAAATGAAGAGTCCTTTTGCAGCTCCATGATCGCCGTTCATTGTGATTGTGTGGGCTCATGTACACATACATTTCTAGATTATAAAGGAGAACACTTGAATGATGTTTGTAATGTTTACTCTTTCCTCTGTTCAACAACGGTTTTGTTCTTGTGTACAAAGTACAGTATTAGGTATTGATCAGACTGTGAAAATGAAAGAGGCTTTGCCTTGAGGGACCTTTATTTCTGGAGAGAACCAATGGTCCTAATATAGTCTGTTTCACTCACTAGTAGAAGTAGGAACACTGTGCTGTGAGAGGCACTGGCAAGGAGTAATTCTCCCTGGAAGCTTCACAAGAAATGGTGACTGGTTTTGGAAGATAAGTAGAAGTGTGCAGTAGAGACATGGGTGAAGGACTCTGTGGCCTTGTGGTTGAAGAGGGCAGGCAGAGGTTTGGTGTGGCCAGGGTAGAAGACTCAGGGCAGAGGTAAGGAGGTGAGACTAGAAAAATAAGCCAGAGCCAGACTGTTTACAGGTTGTATAGCTTATTTACAGAGTGGAGATGTGTATCCCGTGGGCAAAATTGAGCTGCAGTAGCGTTTTGCCATTTGTTTGAAAAGGTGCCTCTTTTCTCTTTTTTAATGTTGGAATAGTCAACCATCCATATGGCAAATGTCAAGTGTGATTTTGTTAAAACAAACTCTTTATTGACGGATGAATGTTTACTGGTTGCCTGTCACTCGCTTGGTGGTATTATATATGGGGATCAACATATAAGGAGGAAAACTTTGTCTTTTCCATTGAGAAACACTAGTAGAAGCAAGTAAGGTTTAATAATAAATATTACAAAAGTGTTGTATAGTTTACAATTTAATTTTGTCTACTTATTTATTTCTTATATGTCCTTCAAGGCTTTAATTGATACCTGCTTTGAGTCTATTTTTTGTGGTACAGTTGATGCATAACATTATATTAGTTTCAGGTAGCAGCATAATGCTTCAGTATATATATATATATATATTCTGAAATGATCACAATGTGTCTAGTTAAATCACTACACAGAATTACACAATTTTTTTCTTGTGATGAAAACTTGTGAAATTCATTCTCCTAGCAGCTTTCAAATATATAGTACAGTATTATTGACTAGTCACCATGGTGTATATGACATTCCCATGATTCACTTTATAACGGGAAGTTTGTACCTTTTGACCATCTTCACTCATTTTGCCCACCCCCAGCTTCTACTTACCACCCATTTGTTCTCTATTTCTATGAGTTGAAGGTTTTTAGATTCCACATATAAGTGAGATCATATGGTACTTAATCTTTCTCTGACTTTTTTCACTTAGCATAATGCCTTCAAGGTTCATTCATGTTGTCACAGATGGCAAGAATTCCCTTTTTTATGGCTGAAAAATATTCTGTAGTGTATGTGTATGTATGTTTAAGCATGCGCACGTGCGCACATACACACACTAAACTCTTTTATCCATCAGTGCACACTTTGGTTATTTCTGTGTCTTGGCTGTTGTATAAATAATGTTGCATTGAACTTGAGGGTGCAGATATCTTTTCAAATTAATGTTTCGTTTTCTTTGGATAAATACTCAGAAGTGAAATTGCTGTATCTTATGATAGGTCTATTTTTAATTTCTTGAGGAGCCTCCATACTGTTTTCCACAGTGGCTGTACCAATTTACATTCCCAGCAACAGTGCAGGATGGTTCCCTTTTCTCAATATCTTTACCTACTTGTTGTTTTTTGTCTTTTTGATGATAACTATTTTAACAAGTGTGAGGTGTTCTCTCATGGTGCTTTTGATTTTCATTTTTCCCTGATGACTGATATGGAGCATCTTTTCATGTGTCTGTTGACCATCTGTATGTCTTTGGAAAAATGGCTATTCAGATTTTCTCAATTTTAAATTGTATTTTTTTTGCTTGAATTGTTATGAGTTCTTTATATATTTTGGATATTAACTCATCAGATGTATTTGAGCCTCTTATTCTTTGTGTAACTCCTTTGCATATGTAGCAAGTTACACTGTCTTATCTTCTATACTGGTTACTAGGGCCCTTGACTAGAGACAGTTGTGACGTGGACTGTTTTCCATGTTTCTGTTGCTCCATGTATGTTTTGTCTAACTAATCATAAGGTCCTTAATAGCATGTATCCAATCTTACTGTATTTTGTTATTCAGAGTATCTAGGTCAATGCTAGGTAAGAACACTAAGTATTTAATAACAGCTGTCCATTCTTTTAGATTTCCATAGAGTTTTGAAGTAGGTTTTCATCTTCAAAAGTAAGACAAAGTAACAAACTCCCTTTTTAGTAATATAAAATGTAGCATACTTGTTGGATGTTAGCAATAATTAGCTTACTGGTATAGATTAATAATGATTCATTAATAAAACTATTAATGAATATCATAATTGTGCCCAATTTATAAGAAATATCTTTGCAACAATTTGAATACTTAATTTTCATGGATGTATGATTTGAGTTATGTATATATTAGGTTTTTCATTTGGTTATGTTTTATCAAATACTTAAAAAGTATTCTTAATTGTTTTGGAAATTCTCTACAAAGTTTGCTTCTATGAGTTTATTTCCTGATGCTAATTTATATTTCACAATGTTAATATCCTCTATATTCTAGAAAAATAATGGCTGCTCCTAACAGGGTACAACATCTCTTTAATGTGAAATGTATTCATGCATAAACTACTATGTAATCTAATTATGCATAAACTAATATTAAAGTGTTTATTAAAGAAAAAATAAACACTTTAATTGAATTCCCATGATAAGTTTGAGCATTTGTAGTAGACCAGTAACAGTAACGTGTGCTCACTTGCTACCTTTTCCTTGATTACAGGCAAATAGCTGGCTTTTGTCTTGTTTTATTATTACTATTCTTTTTTTTAGAGAGGCAGTGGAGAGGCAGAGGGAGAGAGAGGTAAGCAGGCTCCACGTCCAGTGCCAAGCCACAGGTGGGGCTTGATCTTACAACCCTGAGATCGTGACCTGAGCAGAAATAAAGAGTAGGATGCTTAACTGACTGAACCACCCACGCTCCCCTTGGCCTTTGTTTTAAAATAAGTGTTTAGTGTTGCCCTGAGAGTCACATGTGTCTCTTTTGTTTTTTTACCTCTGTGCTGTTCCAAATGATCACCTTGAATAAAAATGAAAAGGAAACTGAAAAGGGAATGAGGGGTGAGAGAGAGGAGCTCCATTTTTATTTCTTTTTTTTTTTTTTTTTTAATTTTTATTTATTTATGATAGTCACAGAGAGAGAGAGAGGCAGAGACACAGGCAGAGGGAGAAGCAGGCTCCATGCACCGGGAGCCCGACGTGGGATTCGATCCCGGGTCTCCAGGATCGCGCCCTGGGCCAAAGGCAGGCGCCAAACCGCTGCGCCACCCAGGGATCCCGAGCTCCATTTTTAAAAAGTGCTTTAAAATACTGTCTTTTTTCTTAACACAAAAGCATTTAGTAAGTCCACTCATTTTAAATTAGTGCTAACTTTGAAGATCAGGAGTCAAATTTAACTGTTACAACCTCTTCATGACATAAGTTTAGAAATTAAGATTTAGAGGAGAGATATGTACTTTGCTCAAGGTTACCGAGTTTTTTAGCAGAGGGACTCAAGACTTGAACTGCAGCTTCAAAGTTTCATATTTCTCCTGTGGTATCATATTATTTAATGTTCAACTTTTGAATTACATTAAAAAGATTATGAAATAAGAAATCAAGCGGTGCCTGGATGGCTCATTCGGTTAAGCATCTGCTTTTTGGCTCAGGTCATGATCCCATAATCCTGAACCCAGCCCTGAATTGCATCGGACTCCCTGCTCTGTGGGGAGCCTGCTTCTCCCTCCCTCCCTTGCCTCTATGCTGCTTGCACTCTCTGTCTCTGTCTCTGTCTCTGTCTCTCTCTCTCTCTCATAAATAAATAAATTCATTCATTCATTAAAAAAGAGAGATGAAATCAAACCCAAACTTTAGCTGCTAGTTTACTGTCTTCTCAGACTGAACAGTTGACAATTGAAAATTTATCTTAATAACCTGTTTTCGGCTGAGGGTTGCATTAGACTCACCTGGAAGCTTTTTTAAACTACAGATGTAAGAACTCTACAAAATTAAAATCTGTAGTGGTGAGACTCAAGAGGGTTTCGTTTGAAAGGCTCCACAAGTGAGTCTGATGTAAGTTCTGATTGTGAATAAATTTTCCAATCTTTGAGTCCTATTAATAAACTAATTAGAAGGCTGGTATATTTCTTTTAAGACCATTTTTGTATATGTATCTAGTATCAGAGCTAAGGTGTAGGATGAGAATTAGAGAGGGGCAAGAAAATCCATGATACACAGACTTTTTTTGACTTGATGTATTGGCTTGATGTATTATTAGGCAGTAGGCACCTGTTCTAGATTCTTGGGTGGAATGATGGTACGATGAAGGTGACACTTCCTTTCTCTTTGCCTTCAGGCACGATGTCCTATTATTACATCTCTTAAAACTGTTTTCTGCTCTTGATCCCTACTGCACACCCTAATATGAGTCTTCATCATCTTTTAATTGTAATAAAAGTTTACTTTGATTTTCCCATCTCATCTATCTTCCAGATTGCTGTTAGAGTAATTATTTCTAAAAAGCAAGTCTGTTGTGTTATAGTCCTTTATAAAGTCCTTCAGTGAGTGGTTCCCTATTACCCAGGATAAAATCTAAACTACTGAGTCTATTCACAGCAGTTTGCCACCTCATTACCAGTTACTCAGGAAATGTAGGTTATATATTCTCTCAGCCATAATGAACATAAAGTGTTCTTTTATAACTTGGCATATGCTGTTCTTTCAACTTTTCATCCCTTTTTTAAATTGATTAGCCTTGCAAATTCATATGAATCTTTTAAAATTTTATTTATTTATTTGACAGAGAGAGAGAGGGAGAGGGAGAGGGAGAAGCAGGTTCCCTTCTGAGCAGGGAGCCTGATGTGAGGCTCCATACCAGGAACCTGGTATCGTGACCTCAGCTGGAGGCAGATGCTTAACCGACTGAGCCACCCAGGCACCCCTCATATGAATCTTTTAATACACTTCAGATGTAACCTGTCTTAGAAGTTATCTGTGCATTCTTTTCCCCTCCTCCTATTAGCATTCCTCTTATTACTTTTATGGTAATTGCCCATGTACATGTCTGGCTGAACCCATTATATTGTGAGATCACTGAGGACTGCTCATTTCATTTATCTTTGTATTCCCAACCCCTACTACAATGTCTGGCAAAACAACAGTAAATTTTTTAAAACCAATCTGAATTAAATTGAGTTCTTTGACATATTCAGTTAAACATTTGGCTGTGATAACTAAAAGAATTGACAGGGTTTTTTTTATCCATTATGGATATTTACCTCTTATTTTTTATGATTTTCCAATAACTTGGATTTTTTTCTAATGGTTAAACTGTTTTCCCTCATATAGCACAATGCCTTACTTGTAATCATGAGAAGTGGAATATTACTGTGATTCATGTTCTAGGCAAAGGGAGCTGTAAATAAGATGGTAGAAGGTGGCAACTTTGTGTGTTCAGTGGAACAGATATTTCTTTGCCTTCTGCTACTTCAGAATACACTGAACATTGCATGAATGCAGTGTTTTTCTTTGTGTTGTATTTATGCTTACAAAGGGAAAAAGTTGATAGATTCAGTTAAATTATTTTGTTCATTATATTCTTTTTTACCATGTTTCTGTGTTCCTTGGAAAATGTTCTACTACTAAAAGTAATATGATTTGGGAAAATTATTTAACTGCTCTGGGCTTCAGTTTTTTTTTGGTCTGTAAAACAGATAGTGATAGCACTTCCTCATAGTTGTGGAAGTTAAGGGAATTAATGTAAGTAAGACGTTGACATAAAAAAGTATTCTAAAGTAAGTATTCTAATAGCTGTACAGACTCTCATCCATGCTGCTTTCCTCACCTTGGTTGGCCTTCATTCAGTTTCCTGAATGTACTGGGCTTCTTCCTACCTCCAGCCTCTGTGGATGCTATTTTCTCTGCTGGGATCACAGTCTTCCATCTGACTGGCTCCTACTCAACTCTAGGTTGCCTACTAGACTAGCAGTTCCGGAACAGCACAGTGCGTGCCTGGCACAGTAGTTGTGCAATAAACATTTATTGAGTGAATGAACAATTGAGCCGCTTGTGGAAAAGAGAACAGATCATGTGGAATGGAAGAGTGCTTCCTCTAGGGTTGTAGTCAGAACGGGTTCTTTTATTGTAGGCAAGGAAGAAAAGAGAGCTCAGATATATATATATATTTATATGTTATATACATACATTTACAAATTAAATGGTGAAATTACAAATGTTTACTGGCTGAAGTATTAAAATAGGAGTCTATAGGTTAATCAGACTCTTTCCCTAAATGGTTATCAATTTGAGCTTAGTGGTATTTTAATTACTATCCAGTAATTTGAATTTGTTGTTACTTATACTTTAAAATTAATACATTCCAGCTACATTTCAAAAAAAAGAAACTCTGAAACACCTGTGTACTTCAATTCTGGGTATGATTTTAGAAGCTAAACTTCATCAGCAAATTATAAGACAGGGTGCAAAGTTGTAAGTAAAATTTAATCATAACAGCGTTTTTAAAAATAGATCTAGAAGGACATGTACCAAGTGTCACCAGTATTGATTAGTTTCTTGTTTTTTTGTTTTCTGTAATTTTGTAGAATTATAGATGATTTTTTTCCTTTGAATATTCCATCAGAATTCAATTCTTGATTATTATCCCTCTGGTATTAACCTTATATTTTTAGAGGCCCTTTAATATAACATTGAACTTCTTGCATAAAGACGTTGAAGTTAAAAATATTTGTGTTTTTTTTTTAAACCTATTCCCAAAAGGCCATCTAAAGTCACATAAATGTAAAAATCTTATTTCAGAATTGCTATTTTTAGGTGTAACGTAAGGATACTGCATATTTATAAAAAAAATACTGAGTCACTTTAACTCTAAAATTTCTAACTGTAACGTGTCATGTTATTAGAAACATCTGTTCTATGTTTCAGTCTAAATCAAATATAATTGTTTCCCAAATTTTGTCCTTGCCTTCTTTTTTCTTCACATTTTTCCGAATGATGTATATTACCTTGTTTGTATATGCCGACAACTCTAAACTTCTTATCCTCAGGCCTCTCTCCTAAGCACCCTGTATTATTTGAAACCCGTTGTTGAGAGTCCTAGAAACTCACTCAGGCTAGCCTGAGCAGAAGATACAAGGGCAAGGAATGCTAAAAGATTTCAGGAATGGGCAGGAACAGAAACTAGGACAGTGTGAAGGCTGTCTTTTATGTTTGAACTCTTATTCTTTTCTCTCTGGAGACTGATTTCCTCTCCTCCAGTCTATATGTCAGAAAGCATGACCTTGACTGTTTCAGAATTTATAGTACTAGTCATCCCCAGGGAGAGGGAACAAAACTAATACAACTAAAATAAATTTAATTCTCTTTGTATGCAAGCTATAAGGAAGGGGCTCTGCTTCTCCGTGGAAACATTGTCAGGAGTCAATAATCTGCACATAAGGAATTGCCCATTGATAGAGTGGGTGAATTGAATGAATGAATGAACTGACCTAGATCAGGCACTCATGAATCAAAGCATCATGATAATATTACTGTGGTTATGAGTTTTTAAAAAACCCCTTTTTAAAAAAAAAAAAAAGAAAAGAAAAGAAAAATACCAATATATTATGGATAAAATGATATAAAGTCTGGAATTACCTCCATAATAATTCAGTGAGGGCATGGTAAGGGCGCAGTGGATGGAGACCTATATGGAACCTAGATTGCTGTGACTTGGTTGTTGAAACCAGTTGGTGGGTTCATGAGAGTTTACATAGTGCTGTTATCTTTACTTTTGTATGTGTTTGAAATTTTCTGTAATAGACTCCTTTAAATCACAAAAACAAAATGTATTTAGCCTCATAAAAGATGATTAGCTTAGGAGCACCTGGGTAGCTTTGTCAGTTGAGCATCAGACTTTCACTCAGGTCATGATCTTGGGTCATATGATCCAGCCCCTAGTCAGGCTCTGTGCTCGGCACTGAGAATTTTCTTTAAAAATGATTACTTATTAATAACAAAATTGGATTTTGTTCCAATGTCAGTATTATTGCATTTGAATAATGAGGTTTGTTTTTTTGTTTGTTTGTTTTTGTTTTTGTTTTTGTTTTTTTTTTGCCAGCCCTGTCCTTTATTTCACCTGACTGGGAGTTTCAGCAGATGCCTAATATGAGAAAGCATATGTACCATTTTTCTAAAATACTTGGGTATCAAACCGGGTTTTAGCAAGGGTGCCTAGAGACATCCTGCTTCTCCTAGCACTGCCTAGTACATAGTAGTTCTCAGTAAATGTTTTTTTGAAAGTGTGCTTAGGGGCAGTCACAAACCAAAACAGAGCTTTCTTTTCTAGTGAGCTCTTTTCTTGCAGTTTATTTGTTGAATAAATACTTTTTTTGTTGTTTTTTTTGTTTGCTATCAGCTTTCCCATCACTTGAATTTTACTGATTATATCACCATATTGTAATTTTTTTTAAGTGATAGTTGGATATAGAGGCTTAATCAAATTCTATTTTGATTTTTTTAACTACTGCATAATTAGTATTCTTCTACCAGGAAGTACATGGTATCTACTTATTTCTCTTGTGAATTTAGCACCATAGGTTTTTTAAGTTAGAAGTTAGAAAAATTGTTTTTGATAGTGAAAATTATAGGTTTTTAAATAAATAAGCTTATTTAAGAAACACTGATCCAGACTAAATTTCCCAAAATCTGTTGTTGCAAACTTAAAAGTTTTAATTTTTATTTGTATGAGACATTGTATTATTCCATTTAGGCTGCTATAACACAGTACCATGGACTGGTCTGTTTATAAACAACAGAAATTTGTTTCTTGCTTTTCTGAAGGCTGAGATATCTAAGATCAGGGCATTGGCCAACTTGGGGTCTAATGAGGGCTTACTTCCTGTTCATAAACAACTGTCTTGCTGTGTCCTCATGTGGCAGAAGGGGCAAGGGCTTTCTCTGGAATCCCTTTTATAAGGGTATTAATCTCATTCATGAAGGCTCCATCTCATGACCTACCTCCAGTACCACCACTTTGGGAGTTCCATTCCAACAAGAATGTGGGGTAGAAGGGGATACAAGCATTCAGTCTGTAAAAAAAAAAATATGTAAGAATTGTCCTCCCAGTTTTAGATTTGTTGAAACTGTTAAGTAGAATCTCTAGGGATCTTGGAGTTAATTAGTAAAATATAAAAAGGATTTCAGAAGCTCATAGTTACAATCCCATAGTACAGATCTGATATATATAACAATATAGTTTTGTTCTGTTTTTGCATTCACTAATTGTGATATCTGCTGTATCTAGACTGCTTTTAACTCCATTTAATTATTAATTGTAGCTATTGTGTTTTTCAGTTCAAGATGTTCACTTAATTGCTGATTCCTTATGGTTACCAATTCTTGTTGAAATTCTTTGTTAATTCATATTGGTTATCTTATCCTCTTTTTTTTTTTAACACCTTTATTCTTAGTTATTGTAAAGTTCTTGTCTGCTGACTCCATTATCTGGATCATCAGGAGTTCTGCTTCTATTGTTTGTTTTCCCTTGGTTATTAATTACATTTTTCTTCTCTTTAAATGTTTCAAATGTCTAGGAACTTTCTTGCATGCTAGACATTATGTATAAAAGACTCATTGAAGCTTTAATTACTATCATCCATCAGAAAGAATTTCCTTTTTTCTCTTAGGTAGAGAGGATCAGGAATTTAACATTTTAATCCAGTCATGATTTATATAGACCAGGGCTGGGCTGCAGTTTTTGTAAGATTTAGTCCAGCTCTGATTTGCCCCTTTTCCTTAGGTATAACCTTATCTTTTGGCAAACCCAAAAACTGGATTTTTTTTTTTTAAAGGTAAGAATTTTTTTTTTTTTTTTTTTAATTTTATAATAGTCACAGAGAGAGAGAGGCAGAGACACAGGCAGAGGGAGAAGCAGGCTCCATGCACTGGGAGCCCTATGTGGGATTCGATCCCGGGTCTCCAGGATCGCGCCCTGGGCCAAAGGCAGGCGCTAAACCGCTGCGCCACCCAGGGATCTTCGAGGCTTTTGATTGAGAACTTGGTGAGCAGCTTCCACATTCTGCTGAAGAGTCATTTGTACTCTTCAGAGATTTTGAGCTTAGCTTGGTAACCTTTAACCTTGCAGCAAAATCTGACAAGAGTTTTAAAAGGGAGATTAGCTGTGTGTTTAGAGCACAACTTCTTCCCTCTAGTGGGACTTTGTCTCCTACACGTTATGAGATTATGGGAGATTTCATTCAGCTATTTAGGAGCCTGATTCTGACTCCCCAACTTCCCATAAGGAGCCTCAGAACTAAAACCAGTCATGTTTGGTGTTCTTCAGTTCTAGTCTGTCATATAAAGCCCTGGATAACAGCTCAAACCTCACTTGTTCCTCTTTTCCCAAGAAGAATCATGCATGAGCTAAGTGCCAGTCTTGTATAGAATTGGAAAATACCCTCCATAAAGAAAATGTTTGGAGATTTTCAGAAGGATCCTTTTCATATCCTTGCAGCCTAGAATTTACATTCATCTAGTCATCATTGATTCTGTAACTCTTTGATATGTATCTTTTCTTTGTTTTTTCTAAGATTTATTTATTTTATAGAGAGAGTACAAGCAGGGAGGTGGGTGCAGGCAGAGGGAGAGGGACAGAGAAAATCCTAATCCTCCTCTGCTGAATGGGGAGCCCAAGTCGGGGCTCCATCCCAGGACCCTGAGATCCTGACCTGAGCCAAAACCAAGAGTTGGACACTTAACCAACTGAGCCACCCAGGCATCCCTGTAACTGTCTGATATCTTTAAGATTTAGAGAGGTAATCAATTACATTTGACCCTTGAATAGTGCAAGGGTTAGAGGCATCAACCCATTAGTCGAAAATCTGTATGTGGACAGCCCCAGTTGCTCAGCGGTTTAGCGCCCCCTTCAGCGCGGGGTGTGATCCTGGAGACCTGGGATCGAGTCCCACATCGGCTCCATGCATGGAGCCTGCTTCTCCCTCTGCCTGTCTCTGCCTCTCTCTCTCTGTGTCTCTCATGAATAAATAAAATCTTTAAAAAAAAAAAAAGAAAGAAAGAAAAGAAAATCTGTGTGTAACCTTTGACTCCAGCATTTAACTACTAATATCCTACTGTTGATCAGAAGCCTTACTGATAACAAATGGTTGATTAACACATATTTTGTAGCTATATGTATTATATACTATATTTTTATAATAAAGTAACCTAGAGAAAAGAAAATGTTATTAAGAAAATCATAAGGAAGAGAAAATACAGTACTGGACTATCCAAAAAAAAAAAATATATATATATATATATGTATAAGTGGGCCCACACAGTTGAAATCTGTGTTGAGGGGTCACCTGTACTTGCCTTTATTTTAGTTCTAGCTAGAGCAGAGACAGGACTTACTGCATCCTGTTTGAAAGTAGAAATCTTATGTAAAAAAGATAATTTTGAGGGTTTTTTCCCCCTAAGGATTTTATTTTATTTATTTTAGAGAGAGAGCATGAGCAGGAGGAAGGAGAAAGAATCTCCAGCAGACTCCATGCTAAGCATGGAGCCCTGACGCAGGGCCTGATCTCAGGACCCTGATCATGACCTGAGCTGAAACCAAGAGTTGGACGCTTAACTGACTGAGCCATCCAGGTGCCCAAGCACTTTATATTTATAACTCTCAGAAATGGGAAATATTCTAAAGTGACAAGCATTATGGAAAGTATTATTGCTTTTATATCTTTGACAAAGATTAGGAGATGTTTTAGAATAGCTTCTTTTTTTTTTTTTTTTTTTTTTTTAATTTATTTATGAGAGAGAGAGAGGGAGAGACATAGGCAGACGGAGAAGCAGGCTCCATGCACCGGGACCCCGACGTGGGATTCGATCCCGGGTCTCCAGGATCGCGCCCTGGGCCAAAGGCAGGCGCTAAACCGCTGCGCCACCCAGGGATCCCTTTAGAATAGCTTCTTAATATATCACTTACAGACTAGCATCTCTTTCTGTTAGCTCCGTTCTCTCTCCACTGACAAGCTCTATTTGGTTGCCACTCCTCTGTGAAAACATAAATTAATGACTAGAAAAGATTTCCCTCAAAAAGTAAATCAGCTTTTATTTTTCCTGCTTCAAAAACGGAGGCATTCTAAAGATGTTGTAAAAATCTTATGTTTATCATAGGACTTCAAAAAAGTAGATTTCTTTTCCTTGACATGAATGCTGTTTTGTGTGTGTGTATTTCTAATTACATCTGATTAGACATAAAAGGCCTAATACCCAAAGGAGACTGCAGGAAACTGGAGATAATATAGTTATTTTTAAGAACAAACAATTAATGGAGAAAAGTAAATCTAATCAGTGATACATTTATCAAAAAGATAACAAGCATCATGAAAGACATTACCTTTTTATCAATGATAAGAAAGATCTCTTGTTTCTGTAACTATTTTATACAAATGTTATAAAAATCAGTGATACAATTTTGTGAGTGGGAATAACTGTAGAACATTTAGACAAGTGTGTGTTTATATTTACCTTGAAGGTTTCAGTTTACTGTTAGATAGGGGTAGTGAATGCCCTTGACAAACATTTTGCGGGTAGGCTAACAAGAATTTGAATCCCACTGTCCTTCATTTATCTTAATAAGCTGTATTAGTAGCAAGCATTTATTTAGTGTTTACTATGAGCCAGGTAATGGCTATCCCATACCTCTTTTAATCCACAGAACAGCACAGAGTCACTTCTAGAAACCCAAGCTTATCACAGTAGTAAGTGATGAAACTAGGATCTAAACTGAGTTCAATAAAACACCAAAGCCCATATTAATTATTGTATGATACCACCTCCCTCTGTGATTTTGAGCAGATCATAGATATATATCCCCTAACTCTGAAACCCAGAAAGCTTTGGAAATTGCTAGTCTTTTCATAACTTATTTGGTGGCAAAATGAGACTTGAATGGATGAAAAGCTATTTATAGCCTTTGTTTATCTCATTTAGTGTGACTGTGCATACACGTTGCTACAGAAATGTTAATGTATTTGATTTTTGGAGTGCTGCCAGTAGATCTTCTCTGGAAATGTTCTACAATATATTGTATATGCCCTGCATTAACTATCTAATATACAAAAAATTCTGAAATCTTAAATGTTCCCAGATGGCTGTGGCCCTCTATTTAACTTCCACAATACTAGTTTTCTTTCTGGAGAGATGTTAACATCTAACCCAGTAGGTTTCAATAAAAATTATATGAAATAATTAACATATGTAAGTATTTAAGGTCCATGGCATATAATAAATGTTTAATTTATTGGTATTGTTATTATCTTGGAATTTAGCAGAATTTGGATCCTAAAGTTAGGATTATTGAAAACATGTTTTGTTTAGTTTAGCTTGGAGCTAAAACTTAACACTGCTTTGTGTCTGGGATTAGTAGGAATCCATGCCTTCTACAGAATGTACTTTCACTTACCACTGACTGTTTAAAATAGAAGTGATTTTCTCCAGTAAATGTACATTATTCCTTAGTGCAGGATTTCCTAAGCGTTTTTGTGTTACGACACACATAGAAAATTCTTTACTGAGATAACTGGAGGAGGGTGCCCCTGCTACTCCAGGCTCCTGGCCACCTGAGGCCTAAGGGGATCAATACCATGGCACACATATAACATTTTGGCAAAGCAATGTAGCATTATATAGACCAAGTATAAGGGGAAGATAAATGAAATGTTAGAAACTACTAGTGGATTTACTTTGGTTACTTCTATTTAAGCATCTATTTCAAAGCAGTTAAGAAAATCCAGAAACCTAGGTGAAAGTTATAATTAAAAAAAAATTAATCTCTTAATTACTTGTCTTAGTTGTCTTCTAGCAGTTAAGAAAGAGGTAGATTAAAAAAAAAAGAATGAGGTAGATTAGGAATTTAAAAAAGTATGAGGTAGATTTTATAAAAGGGTTTGTTGGCATCTTGAAGATACTTGATTTGTAAGTTAGAATTATGAAGAAACTATGACACTGGGTTAGCATTTAAAGCACTTCCAAGTGTAGATAGGACCAGTCAATGATACATTTAATTTAGAGCTTTTTTTTAAGGGGCTGACATTTATTTCTTCTCCAAATATTACAGTAAAAATTATATGGGGTAGGATACTTTGGTCAGTTTTCTTTTTAATGTAAAATTTAGAGTATGGCTGTTAGAAATTATTTGCTTGTACACACAGGGCACAAGAAATTGTTGCACATTATCTACCCACCCTACCCCTCGGCTAAGTCTGTAGCCTCAGGACTAGATACAAAATGGGTATAGCGTTGATTCTCAACCAGATAATATATTTCTAGAACATTAGTTAAGACATTATCCTCAGGCATAAATTCAGGATAGGGAGGTGGGGCAAACAGTATATAGGGAGCTGTGAGTATAGATACCTCACTTTGGCTGAAGAATTTGAGGGTCAGGGGAAACAGTCTACATCCTATTGGTTTCTCTTGAAGGAAAAGGTACTGAGTTTGAAGGATTAAATGAAGATTTCTTTTTCTTATGGTTCTTTGTGGTGGAGGAGATTCTTTCATGGCCTTCAGTGATCTGAATGGGGTTAGCGAATGGGGTTATTGGAGCTGGAGCGGAGTCTAGTGGCCTGTATGCAGTTGGCAGGGCTCCGCTTAACCCTTTGAGGGACAAACTTCCAATGCTTTTCATGAACTCTTAATAGTGAGGTTGGGAACAGGAAGGCAGAAATGGCAGCTGTCTCCTTGGCACTCACTTAATTCTGAGAGGACTTGGAGTTCTCTGCTCAAGTTGGGGTTTTTTTGAAGAGGAGTTTTCAGATTTCTGACAGCCTTACAAATGTTTCTTTTAATACTTAAAAAATGTTTTAATTTGAGGAGTTTACCACCTTCAAAAGTTATAAGAATATTGGGTGATTCCATAATAGCAAATAGCTCAGAGTATGTTATGTGTTAATTTGGAAAGAATGTGGCTGGCATTCAGCACTTCTTTGAACCAGGGCATATTACTTATTAGCTGTATTCCTTGACTTTTCATAGAATGTTACATCTTCATCTAAATCATAAATCCAAATTATATTACTACAAAACCTCTTCTAGCATATTTTATGCTAGAATAGAATAGTAGTAATTTTTTAAGAGAAAACAAGTAGTTACAGATATGGTTTCCATTCTAGGAACAGGAAATAAAGATAATAACAAAACAAAATTCCAGAATATATGAAGTCATTATTATTAAAAATCATCTATTACACGTGTATTTTATATTTTTATTTTATTTTAATAATTGGTGTTCCCTGTCATCCCCACAGGCATCTTACAAAGATAAATACAGTCTCTTTTCAACTCATTATTCTTAACCTCAGAAATGTGAAATGTTGATATGTTAGAGTTTAGGGATTAGATAAATAGAAAGCTGCAAAAAATGAGTTTCCTATATCTTTTTGGGAAAAAGTATCGCTTTATGAGTGAACTTTGCAAGGCAGATAAGTGTAAACTATGTGGGTAGAGTTAGTGAGTGGAATAGTTAGTGGTAGTGGAATAGTCACATAACAGTGTGTGGTCCTGAGACAGTTGGTGCAGGGGGATAGCAGTGCTATAAGAGAGGTAAGTTGGAGGTGACATACAAAGAGAGGTAAGTTGGTGCTGACAGGGACTCTCCAGATTTCTGCAAATTCCCTTTCCCTAAAACAAAACAAAACTTTGTTTTTGGGTAGTATTTCTCAGATTTCAGAACTCACTTTTTCCTTTCAGAAAACTGAAGAATGGGAGAAAGATAAGACTGAAGCAGACATGGAAGAGTATATATGGGAAAATAGCTCCTCTGAAAAAAATATCCTACAAACACTTCTCCAAATGAAAGCTGCTGAGAACAATCTGGAAGTAAATGAAGAAGAGCTCCTTGGTACAAAGGAAGTTGAAGATTACAAAAAGTCTGTTGTTAGCCTTAAGAACAAGGGGGACAATGAAAATACACTTTCTCAGTACAAAGAATCAGTGAAGAAACTATTAAATCTAATGTGATTTATGTAGAAAAATCTACTTGATGTATTAATTTTATGATATATCTGTGATCATTATCTCATTTGATATAAATTTGAAAATGCTAAAAAAAAACGACATCAGATTTTTTTATTTCAGACGTTGAATTTAGTGATTCATCAGTTACGTAAAGGACCCAGTGCTATTACATCAAGTGCCCTCCTTAATGCCCATCACCTGTTACCCCATCCCCCCCACCCTACAGCAATCCTCCGTTTATTTCCTAGAATTCAGCGTCTCTTATGGTTTGCCATGCCTCAATTTTCACCTTATTTTAGTTTTCCTTTCCTTCCCCAGTGTTCATCTGTTTTGTTTCTTAAATTCCACATATGAGTAAAATCATATGAATTTGTCTTTTTCCAACTGACTTATTTCACTTAGCGTAATATCCTCTAGTTCCCATCTATGTTGTTGCAAATGGTAAGATTTCCTTCTTTTTGATGGCTGAGTTATATATATATATATATATATATATATATATATATATATATATATATATATATAACATACATGTGCTATATATATATATCACATCTTTTTTATCCATTCATCTGTCAGTGGACTTCTGGGCTCCTTCTGAATTTTGACAATTGTGGACATTGCTGCTGTAAACATTGGGGTGCATGTGCCCCTTTGAATCACCATTTTTATACCCTTTGGATATACCTAGTAATGCAATTGCTGGATCATAGGATAGCTCTATTTGTAACTTTTTTGAGGAACCTCCATACTGTTTTCCAGAGTGGTTGCACCAGTTTGCATTCCCACCAGCAGTGTAAGAGTGTTTCCCTTTCTCTGCATCATTACCGACATCTATTGTTTCCTGAGTTGTTAACTTAGCCATTCTGACTGGTATGAAGTAATATCTCATTGTGGTTTTGATTTGTATTTTCCTGATGCTAAGTTATATTGAACATTTTTTTAATGTATCTGTTGGCCATTTGTATGCCTTTGGAGAAGTGTGTATTCATTTTTTCTGCCCATTTCTTGACTGGATTTTTTTTTTTGGTGGGGGGGGGGGTGTTAAGTTTGATGAGTTCTTTACAGATTTTGGATACTAGCCTTTATCTGATAACACATTTGCAAATATCTTCTCTCCCTCTGTAGGTTGCCTTTTAGTTTTGTCTACTATTTCCTTTGCTGTGCAAAAGCTTTTTATCTTGATGAAGTCCTAATAGTTCATTTTTACTTTTGTTTCTTTTTCCTTTGGAGATTTGTCTAGCAAAAGATTGTTGTGGCTGAAGTCAGCTTTCTGCCTGTGTTTTCTAGGATTTTGATGGATTCTTGTCTCACATTTAGATCTTTCATCCATTTTGACTTTATTTTTTGTGTATGATATAAGAAAGTGGTCATTTCATTCTTTGCATGTCGCTGTCCACTTTTCCCAACACTATTTTTGAAGAGATCGCCTTTTTTCCAGTGGATATTCTTTCCTGCTTTGTTGAAGATTAGTTGCTCATAGAGTTGAGGGTCCATTTTTGGGTTCTCTATTCTGTTCCATTGATCTGTGTGTCTGTTTTTTTTTGCCAGTACCATACATACCGTACTGATGCTTACAGCTTTGTAACAGAGTTTGAAGTCTGGAATTGTGATGCCTCCAGCTTTGGTTTTCTTTTTCAAGATTGCTTTGGATATTCGGGGTCATTTCTGGTTCTATGAAAATTTTAGGATTGTTTGTTCCAGATCTATGAAAAATGTTGATGGTATTTTGATAGGGATGCATTGAATGTATAGATTGCTTTGGGTAGTATTGACATTTTAACAGTCTTTGTTCTTCAATCCATGAGCATGGAATGTTTTTCCATTTCTTTGTCTTCCTCATTTCTTTTATAAGTGTTTAATCATTTTCAGAGTACAAATCCTTTACGTCTTCGGTTGGGTTTATTCCTAGGTATCTCATGGTTCTGGGTGCAATTGTAAATGGGATGGATTCCTTGATTTCTCTTTCTTTGGCCTCATTGTGTATAGAAATGCAACTGATTTTTGTGCATTGATTTTATGTCCTGCCACTTTGCTGAATTCCTGTATGAGATTAGCAATTTTGGGATGGAGTCTTCTGGGTTTCCCACCTAGAGAATCATGTTATCTGCAAAGAATGAGAATTTCACTTTTTTGCTGATTTGGATGCCTTTTATTTCTTTTTGTTGTCTGATTGCTGAGGCCAGGACTTCTAATACTATGTTGAACAGTAGTGGTGAGAGTGGACGTCCCTATCGTGTTCCTGACCTTAGAGGAAAAGCTCTGTTTTTCCCTTTTGAGGATTATATTTGCTGTCAGTTTCTTGTAAATGGCTTTTGTGGTATTGAGGTATGTTCCTCCTGTTCCTACACAACAGAGAGTTTTTATCAATGCTTTATTTTGTCAAATGCTTTTTCTACACCTATTGAGAATGTCATATGGTTCTTATCCTTTCTTTTATTAATGTGTATCACATTGGTTGATTTGTGGATGTTGAACCACCCTTCCAGCCCAGGAATAAACCCTACTTGGTCGTGGTGAATACTCCTTTTTAATATACCGTTGGATCCTATTAGCTAGTGTTTTAGTGAGACTTTTTGCATCCATGTTCATCAGGGATACTGGTCTGTAATTCTCCTTTTTGGTGGGGCCTTTGTCTGGTTTTGGGATCAAGGTCATGCTAGCCTCTAATGAGTTTGGAAGTTTTCCACCATCTGTTTCTAATTTTTGAAACAGTTTCAGAAGAATAGGTATTAATTCTTCTTCAAATGCTTGGTAGAATTCTGTTGGGAGGCCATTTTGCCCTCTACTCTTGTTTGTTGGGAGATTTTTGATTATTGCTTCAATTTCTTTGCTGGTTATGGATCTGTTCAGGTTTTGTATTTGTTCCTGTTTCAGTTTTGGTATTTAATATGTTTCTAGGAATGCATCTATTTCTTCCAGATTACTTACTTTGTTGGTACATAATTGCTCATAATATTCTCTTATAATTGTTTGTATTTCTTTGGTGTTGGTTGTAATCTCTCCTCTTTCATTCATGATTTTATGTGGGTCTTTTTGTTAAATCTAAGGGTTTATTGATCTTATTAATTCTTTCAGAGAACCAGCCCCTAGTTTCGTTGGTGTGTTATACTCTTCTTTTGGTTTCTATTTCATTGTTTTCTAATCTTTATTGACTCACTTCTGCTGAGTTTAGACTTTTTTTTTGGTTGTTTTTCCAGCTCCTGTAAGGCTAGGTTATGTATTCTAGACTTTTCTTATTTCTTGAGAAAGGCTTTTATTGCTTATATACACTTCCCTCTTAGAAGCGACTTTGCTACATCCCAAAGGTTCTGAACTGTCATGTTTTCATTTTCATTTGTTTCTATTATTTTTTAAATTCTTCTTTAATTTCCTGGTTGATCCATTATTTCCTTAGTAGAATGCTCTTTTTTTTTCTTCCATGTATTTGTTTTTTCAAAATTTTCTCTTGTGATTGAGTTCAAGTTTTAAAGCATTGTGATCTGAAAATATGCTTGATACGATCTCGGTCTTTCTGTACTGATTGAGACCTGATTTTTGACCCACTGTGTAATCTATTCTGGAGAATGTACCATGTGCACTCGAGAAGAACGTGTAGTGGCCTATTTTATACTGAGATGTTGAATGTCTCATATAATTTATTGAATACTGTACTGAAAGTGAAAGACAGAATGGTTGTATGGGCATGAAGTGGTTGTCAGTGTACTGGTTGTTTATTCTTGTGATCACATGGCTGAATAGGAGCTGTGGCTGCCACCGCCCAGCATCACAAAAACATATCATCACATATCACTAGTCTGGGAAAAGATCAAAATTCAACATTTGAAGTGTGGTTTCCACAGAATGTGTTATTGCTTTCACAGCATTGTAAAATCGAAAAATCATAAGTTGAGTCATAAGTCGGGACCAGCTGTAATGATTTTGGTTATTTGGAGAGCTAGGCCCAGAACCCAGGCCCCTGAATATAGTTCAGTGCTTTTTTACATAACTCTCTACCCAATGCATTTTTCATAGATGCCATTTCTGATTAGAAACAGCTCCTTGGAAGTATTTTCTAACCTGGAAAGTTTGTTCCATTCCTCTCTTTTGAGCTTACTTCAGCTCTGTTTAGCATCCTCCTTTCTGTTTTCTGGGGTCAGTTCTTCAAGCCCAAGCTTACAGAAAAGTGGGAATGGAGGTTAACTGGTATTGGTCTCTCTAGATCCCCAGTTTGAGCTTCTACAGCTCAGAAAAGAGATAAGGAATAAAAGGACCTAGAAATTAATTGGAGTAAACTATAAAATAAGAACTACTCTATGAAACATTCCATTCAATTTAGCTGTCAGTTCAGTATTTTTAAATATATCTGTTACTTCTTACCATTTCCAAAGTTGTGATTAAGTTAAAATAGAGGAATTACTGAGTTTGTTGTTTGTCTAATACTTATTTTGCCTAACAGAATTAGAAAACATAAATGAAAGCCAAAAAGAACTTCAAAACAATTATCCAAAGGATTTATATGAAATGAAGGTATGATATACTATTAACAAGGCCAGGAATCTATGTTGTTGAGGACAGTAAAATGAACTTAATTGCAAAAAGGAGAGATGAGTTGTAATCCACTGTTTGAAAATAATAAATGAAAAGCAATGTTCGGTAACACAACTTTTAGGTCAGTTTAAAACATACTTTAAATATATTGAAATGGTATATTTCTTAGAGATTCATGGAGTTTAGAGAAATTCAGATGCAGAAACAGGATTGAAGAAGGAAACATTTTGAAAACAGGTTGAGGAGAAATGATCATTTGAGAACCTGTAAAGAGGTGGTTGATTAGGGTCATCTGTCCTGTAGTAATAATACAGTGCAGATGAAAGCAGTAATGATATGTGATAAAGAATTTGACCTGGCCCAAATAGAGGTTTTGACCTTTGCCTGCAGCTTTTAGAAGGTCATTTATGTCATACCTTATAGGAGTATCTTTGTTTAGGGTGAGAGCCAGTCACAATGGATTTTAGAGTGGGGCTGGCCACACCTGACAGTCTCAGCCATGCCAGAAAACCAATGATTTAGTGAGGGGCATTGAGTCAGCTGGGATCAGTCCACCTGGCAGCAGAGATTAACCACACAGGTAATCTCTGTAATACCCATGTAATAGGGCCTCTATAAAAATTTTGAGCACTGAAGTTCAGGCAGGTTTCTCGAGTTGGCAAAACTCTAGGCATATTATACACTGGTACAGGAAAAGTAGCACATTTTGCTTCCAGGGGAAGAGGACACACACAACACAGAGAACCCTGTATGACTTCTTCCTACATGCTTCTTCCCTTGGCTGATTTTAATCCATATCCTTTCCCTGTAATAAACCATAACCGTGAGTATAACAACTTTCCTTGAGTGCTGTGAATCATTCTAGTCAATCAGTCAAACTTGAGGTATTCTTAAGCCAGATCTCCCCACTCCAGACTGATACTTGGTGTCTTGTAGAGCATTGTACCCTCTAGTCTTTGCAGTTTGGTTATCTCCAGGCAACTGGCCTGAAGACAGGCTGTAACATTGACACCTAATGGCATAATCTTACAGTTGTAAGATTAATACAGAACTGCCTCAAATGGAAAGCAGTTACTGTTACTGTAATTTTAGCAATGATTAAACAGCACTGTTATTAGTCGGATCTTTGTCCTTTATTAATTGAGCCAATATGAACATAACAATGAACATAATCATTTATCCTTATACTGAATCTAAGGGATATTTGCTGCATTAATATACAGTTACTGCTGACTTCAAACTTTAAAGTTACGTAACTCAGAGGTTGCTTGAACATGTAGGCAACTAAGAAATAGGACAAATCTATTTCCTTAATTGTAGCATACTTCAGTCCTTATGTTGCATAGATTCTTCCCAACACTGGTAAGTATTTCATAATATTGGCCAGTTACAGACTTCTAAAAGAGGTCTGGCTAGTTACAGTGTTGGACAAATTTCAGTATCATGGTTACTTTGCAACTGAGTGTAACAATTGGTTACACTTGGCCTTGGTTTTTGACTGGGCCTTGAGAATCTTTGATTGTTTCTTAGGAAAGTTTCAAATTCTATTCAGTTCTCTTTTGGTCCTTGTGGTTTCCAGGAAGGACATGGTTTCTAGGCCTGCAGTTTTTGCTTCCTGGCTGACTCTGTTCTGGTCATACCTACAGCCTAATAAATTTACTCAGTTTATCTGATGGTCTAAGGTAGTGGCTGAAGAAGGGAAGGGATATGAGTTTATTTTCTTACAAAGGTAAATATGTTTTCTCAAATTATGATCATTTCTATAAAACTATCAATTTTAGGAAATGAGCAAATTCTGTGAAACTCCAAGGGGGGGAAAAATTTTAGTAGCCCTAGTTTTTTGGGAAACCTTTAAACAACTTGTATATATTTTAAAGAAATCTTTTCAAAGATTGTATATACAAATAATTTTTAAAGACTGCTTGCTTCCTGAATTATTTACTTATAATTTTAGGATAGTTTAAATCTTTATATCCTCCCTACATAGTATGGGCATGATATTTTTTTTAATTAATTTTTATTGGTGTTCAATTTACCAACATACAGAATAACACCCAGTGCTCATCCCGTAAAGTGTCCACCTCAGTGCCCGTCACCCATTCCCCCCCACCCCCTGCCCTCCTCCCCTTCCACCACCCCTAGTTCGTCTCCCAGAGTTAGGAGTCTTTATGTTCTGTCTCCCTTCCTGATATTTCCCACACATTTCTTCTCCCTTCCTTTATATTCCCTTTCACTATTATTTATATTCCCCAAATGAATGAGAACATACACTGTTTGTCCTTCTCTGATTGACTTATTTCACTCAGCATAATACCCTCCAGTTCCATCCACGTTGAAGCAAATGGTGGGTATTTGTCGTTTCTAATGGCTGAGTAATATTCCATTGTATACATAAACCACATCTTCTTTATCCATTCATCTTTCTGTGGACACCGAGGCTCCTTCCACAGTTTGGCTATTGTGGACATTGCTGCTAGAAACATCGGGGTGCAGGTGTCCCGGCGTTTCATTGCATCTGAATCTTTGGGGTAAATCCCCAACAGTGCAATTGCTGGGTTGTAGGGCAGGTCTATTTTGAACTCTTTGAGGAACCTCCACACAGTTTTCCAGAGTGGCTGCACCAGTTCACATTCCCACCAACAGTGTAAGAGGGTTCCCTTTTCTCCGCATCCTCTCCAACATTTGTTGTTTCCTGCCTTGTTAATTTTCCCCATTCTCACTGGTGTGAGGTGGTATCTCATTGTGGTTTTGATTTGTATTTCCCTGATGGCAAGTGATGCAGAGCATTTTCTCATGTGCCTGTTGGCCATGTCCATGTCTTCCTCTGTGAGATTTCTCTTCATGTCTTTTGCCCATTTCATGATTGGATTGTTTGTTTCTTTGGTGTTGAGTTTAAGAAGTTCTTTATAGATTTTGGAAACTAGCCCTTTATCTGATATGTCATTTGCAAATATCTTCTCCCATTCTGTAGGTTGTCTTTTAGTTTTGTTGACTATATCCTTTGCTGTGCAAAAGCTTCTTATCTTGATGAAGTCCCAATAGGTCATTTTTGCTTTTGTTTCTTTTGCCTTTATGGATGTATCTTGCAAGAGGTTACTGTGGCCAAGTTCAAAAACGGTGTTGCCTGTGTTCTCCTCTAGGATTTTGATGGAATCTTGTCTCACATTTAGACCTCTCATCCATTTTGAGTATATCTTTGTGTATGGTGAAAGAGAGTGGTCCAGTTTCATTCTTCTGCATGTGGATGTCCAATTTTCCCAGCACCATTTATTGAAGAGACTGTCTTTCTTCCAATGGATAGTCTTTCCTCCTTTATTGAATATTAGTTGACCATAAAGTTCAGGGTCCACTTCTGGATTCTCTATTCTGTTCCATTGATCTATGTGTCTGCTTTTGTGCCAGTACCACACTGTCTTGATGACCACAGCTTTGTAGTACAACCTGAAATCTGGCATTGTGATGCCCCCTGCTATGGTTTTCTTTTTTAAAATTCCCCTGGCTATTTGGGGTCTTTTCTGATTCCACACAAATCTTAAAATAATTTGTTCTAAGTCTCTGAAGAAAGTCCATGGTATTTTGATAGGGGTTGCATTAAACGTGTAAATTGCCCTGGGTAACATTGACATTTTCACAATATTAATTCTGCCAATCCATGAGCATGGAATATTTTTCCATCTCTTTGTGTCTTCCTCAATTTCTTTCAGAAGTGTTCTATAGTTTTTAGGGTATAGATCCTTTACCTCTTTGGTTAGGTTTATTCCTAGGTATCTTATGCTTTTGGGTGCAATTGTAAATGGGATTGACTCCTTAATTTCTCTTTCTTCAGTCTCATTGTTAGTGTATAGAAATGCCACTGATTTCTGGGCATTGATTTTGTATCCTGCCACACTACCAAATTGCTGTATGAGTTCTAGCAATCTGGGGGTGGAGGCTTTTGGGTTTTCTATGTAGAGTATCATGTCATCGGCGAAGAGGGAGAGTTTGACTTCTTCTTTGCCAATTTGAATGCCTTTAATGTCTTTTTGTTGTCTGATTGCTGAGGCTAGGACTTCCAGTACTATGTTGGTGAGCAGTGGTGAGAGTGGACATCCCTGTCTTGTTCCTGATCTTAGGGGAAAGGCTCCCAGTGCTTCCCCATTGAGAATTATATTTGCTGTGGGCTTTTCGTAGATGGCTTTTAAGATGTCGAGGAAAGTTCCCTCTATCCCAACACTCTGAAGTGTTTTGATCAGGAATGGATGCTGTATTTTGTCAAATGCTTTCTCTGCATCTAATGAGAGGATCATATGGTTCTTGGTTTTTCTCTTGCTGATATGATAAATCACATTGATTGTTTTACAAGTGTTGAACCAGCCTTGTGTCCCGGGGATAAATCCTACTTGGTCGTGGTGAATAATTTTCTTAATGTGTTGTTGGATCCTACTAGCTAGTATCTTGTTGAGAATTTTTGCATCCATGTTCATCAGGGATATTGGTCTGTAATTCTCCTTTTTGGTGGGGTCTTTGTCTGGTTTCGGAATTAAGGTGATGCTGGCCTCATAGAACGAATTTGGAAGTACTCCATCTCTTTCTATCTTTCCAAACAGCTTTAGTAGAATAGGTATGATTTCTTCTTTAAACGTTTGATAGAATTCCCCTGGGAAGCCATCTGGCCCTGGACTCTTGTGTCTCGGGAGGTTTTTGATGACTGCTTCAATTTCCTCCCTGGTTATTGGTCTGTTCAGGTTTTCTATTTCTTCCTGCTCCAGTTTTGGTAGTTGGTGGCTTTCCAGGAATGCGTCCACTTCTTCTAGATTGCCTAATTTATTGGCGTAGAGCTGTTCATAATATGTTTTAAAAATCGTTTGTATTTCCTTGGTGTTGGTAGTGATCTCTCCTTTCTCATTCATGATTTTATTAATTTGAGTCTTCTCTCTCTTCTTTTTAATAAGGTTGGCTAATGGTTTATCTATCTTATTAATTATTTCAAAGAACCAACTCCTGGTTCTGTTGATCTGTTCCACAGTTCTTTTGGTCTCGATTTCATTTAGTTCTGCTCGAATTTTAATTAACTCTCTTCTTCTCCTGGGCATGGGGTCCATCTGCTGTTTTTTCTCTAGCTCCTTTATGTGTAAGGTGAGCTTTTGTATTTGAGTTCTTTCCAGTTTTTGAATGGATGCTTGTATTGCGATGTATTTCCCCCTCAGGATTGCTTTTGCTGCATCCCAAAGATTTTGAACGGTTGTATCTTCATTCTCATTAGTTTCCATGAATCTTTTTAATTCTTCCTTAATTTCCTGGTTGACCTTTTCATCTTTTATCAGGGTGGTCCTTAACCTCCATGTGTTTGTGGTCCTTCCAAACTTCTTGTTGTGATTAAGTTCTAATTTCAAGGCATTATGGTCTGAGAATATACAGGGGACTATCCCGATCTTTTGGTATCGGTTCAGACCCGATTTGTGACCCAGTATGTGGTCTACTCTGGAGAAAGTTCCATGTGCACTTGAGAAGAATGTGTATTCAGTTGAGTTTGGATGTAAAGTTCTGTAGATATCTGTGAAATCCATCTGGTCCAGTGTATCATTTAAAGCTCTCGTTTCTTTGGAGATGTTGTTCTTAGAAGACCTATCGAGGGTAGAAAGAGCTAGATTGAAGTCACCAAGTATAAGTTTATTATTATCTAAGTATTTCTTCAGTTTGGTTATTAATTGGTTTAAATATTTGGCAGCTCCCACATTCAGGGCATATATATTGAGGATTGTTAAGTCCTCTTGTTGGATAGATCATTTGAGTATGAGATAGTGTCCCTCTTCATCTCTCACTATAGTCTTCGGGGTAAATTTTAATTTATCTGATATGAGGATGGCTACCCCTGCTTTCTTTTGAGGGCCATTTGAATGGTAAATGGTTCTCCAACCTTTTATTTTCAGGTTGTAGGTGTCCTTCTGTCTAAAATGAGTCTCTTGTAGACAGCAAATAGATGGGTCCTGCTTTTTTATCCAGTCTGAAACCCTGTGCCTTTTGATGGGGTCATTAAGCCCGTTCACGTTCAGAGTTACTATTGACAGATATGAGTTTAGTGTCATCATGATATCTATTCAGTCCTTGTTTTTGTGGATTGTTCCACTGAACTTCTTCTTAAAGGGGAATTTTAAGAGTCCCCCTTAAAATTTCTTGCAGAGCTGGTTTGGAGGTCACATATTCTTTCAGTTCCTGCCTGTCTTGGAAGCTCTTTATCTCTCCTTGCATTTTGAATGAGAGCCTTGCTGGATAAAGTATTCTTGGTTGCATGTTCTTCTCATTTAGGACCCTGAATATATCCTGCCAGCCCTTTTTGGCCTGCCAGGTCTCTGTGGAGAGGTCTGCTGTTACCCTAATATTCCTCCCCATAAAAGTCAGGGACTTTTTTTCTCTTGCTGCTTTAAGGATCTTCTCCTTGTCTTTGGAATTTGCAAGCTTCATTATTAAATGTCGAGGTGTTGAACGGTTTTTATTGATTTTAGGGGGGGGGGGGGAATCTCTCTATTTCCTGGATCTGAATGCCTGTTTCCCTTCCCAGATTCGGAAAGTTTTCAGCTATGATTTGTTCAAATACATATTCTGGCCCTCTGTCCCTTTCTGCGCCCTTGGGAACCCCAATTAAACGTAGGTTTTTCTTCCTCAGGATGTCGTTTATTTCCCTTAATCTGTCTTCATGGTCTTTTAATTGTCTGTCTCTTTTTCCCTCAGTTTCCCTCTTTGCCATCAACTTGTCCTCTATGTCACTCACTCGTTCTTCCACCTCGTTAAGCCTCGTCGTTAGGACTTCTAGCTTGGATTGCATCTCATTTAATTGATTTTTAATTTCTGCCTGATTGGATCTAAATTCTGCATTCATGAAGTCTCTTGAGTCCTTTATGGTTTTTTCTAGAGCCACCAGTAGCTGTATAATAGTGCTTCTGAATTGGCTTTCTGACATTGAATTGTAATCCAGATTTTGTAACTCTGTGGGAGAGAGGACTGTTTCTGATTCTTTCTTTTGAGGTGAGATTTTCCTTCTAGTCATTTTGCTCAGTGCAGAGTGGCCACAAACAAGTTGTATTGGGAAAAGGAGAAAAAGAGAGAGTGAGAAGGAATGAAAAGAGAAAAAGAAAAAAGAGAAGAAAAGGGAAAAAGAAGAAAAAGAGAAAGAAAAAGAAAGGTGAAAAAAAGGGTGGGGGAAGCAATCAGAAATCAAAAAGAAAGAAAGAAAAAATACAAAACAAAACAAAACAAAAACAAAAAACACCGGGGAGTATCTTCCGATTCTGTGTAGTTTAAGTCCCTTGACTTCCCTTGGACCTGGTCCGTCTAGCTGGTCTTCTGGGGGAGGGGCCTGCTGTGCTGATTCTCAGGTGTTAGCACTTGGGGGAGCTGCTCTGCCCCTGCCTGGTGCAGGGCTCAGTGGGGGTTGTTCACCCCGTGAGGCCCCGGGAGGAAGCCCCAGTGGCGGGGGCAGCTCTGGGACCCTCGAGTCAGCTCCCGCAGTAGCTCCGGGGCTCTCCGTCTGCAGGGCCTGGAGGCTCCGGGGCGGGGCCGCTGATCTGCTCAGTTCCAGGCAGGAGCGTCCTTGCTGTCCTGGGCCCTCCCGGCCTCTGCCTGTCCCGGGGGAGGCCGGATCCTGGGCTGTGTCCCGGCGCCCTGTGCTCCGTGGCCTGCGCTGTTGGATTCGCGCTCCCGGCCGCAGCCCCCTCCGCGGAGCCGCCGCCCGAGCCCCGCCGAGCTGTTCCCGGAGCCGCGCAGCCCCCTCCGCGCGGAGCTTCTTCTTCTGCCCAAGCCGCCGCCGCTGAGCTGTTCCCGGAGCCCCGCAGCCCCCTCCGCGGAGCCGCCGCCCGAGCCCCTCCGAGCTGCTCCGGGTCCCGCCGAGCGCTGCAGCCCTTAGGGAGCTCGGCGCACTCTCCCCGGGCGCAGGTGCCTGTTACTGTCCCAGGGAGCCCGAGGGCATCCCCGCCCTCCTGGGTCCTGCTCCAACTCCCTGCGGGCCCCTTTCCTCCCGGGAAGGTTGGTGCAGCTCCTGCTCCTCCGGGATGGGGCTCTCCTGTCCTGGGGACACTCGCCCCGGCCTCAGCCCGCTCCTCGCGGGGCCCCTCCCCCTTGGAGGCCTTTTGTTCCTTTATTTCTTTTTCCCCCGTCTTCCTACCTTGATAGAAGCACGAACTCTTCTCACTGTAGCGTTTCAGCTGGTCTCTCTTTAAATCTCAGGCCAAATTCGTAGATTTTCAGGATGATTTGAAGGTTATCTAGGTAATTTGTTGGGGACAGGTGACTTGGGGACCCTACTCTTCCGCCGTCTTGCCCCTCCTCCTGGGCATGATATTTTATAATGACTAGCAAATAAGGATAAATTAATGAAATTTTTTAATTCAGACTTTCATTTGTGGCTAATATTCCACTGATAGAGATTTTGTATATTTCTTTACAGAAATCGACTCCGCGCCCCCCCATCCCCCAAGGGAAAGAAACAGAAACACCTCTTAATCCACTGGATAACTTAACATAAGAGAAAACAGTACTATTTTATTACTCCTGTAATAGTATTTTTTTCTTATCTATTCTTCATGCTTATTAGCTATCTTTTAATATCTATTCTCACATTTCAAAAGGGTTTCAAGGATTAGATTAAGGGCCTAAAGTTTCAAATCATTGGAGACTTGAATTAAAGTGCCTGCACTTTGAGGGGGCTGTGTAGATCTGGTGTAAGATTGGGACAGAGCTGAAATACCTGCAGGTAATATTTGCACCTGGGAAAAGAATGCATACAAGAGAAGGATGTAAACTAAAACTCCCAAGCTTTATTCAACAGAGATCAACACAAAACTCAGATTCCAGTACCAAAGTTATTTAAAGGCATGTCAGCTTTTAAAAATGAAGATAGTTTAGGATTAAGAAGAATTCATCAATTGAACATTAAAACTATAACAAAGCATTTGCACATAGGTTAGTAACTCTAATAATAATGCTCTTCTGTCCAAACCACTAAAAGAGTTTGACCTTGACAGACAAATGATGTTACAGTATTTTCCTCTCTGTATCTTTTTTCCATGCTTTTTGGGAAAATGGAGGCCTTATCTAATAGTGATTTCAAGTATGAACTTTTGAACCAGATTACCTATTAAGTCCTGGCTTCACTATACAACCTGTGTGACTTTAGGCAGGATGTTTAGCCTCTCTTCCCATTTTCCTTATCTGTAAAATATAATAATACTATAATGGTTAATAAAAGTATGCTAACTCATAAAGTTATATCAATGAGTGAAGACATGTACAGCACATAGAAGCATATCTCTCTTGCAGTGCTCAATAACTAGGGGTCAGGATTTTGGATCTTTAGTACACTGCTCGAGAAAATGGAAGTAATAAAAAAAAAGCAGTTAAGTTTATCAAGCATTGGCCTTTTTCAGAGATTGGTAGGAGTGACATCTTGTGCAGTTTTTTTTTTTTACACACTGCCCTTGTCCTATAGAAAACTAAAAATGATACTCTTAAAAGCTTACAATCTCCCTGTAATTTTGGCTATTAAAAGTTCTCCTTTAGAATGTTAATTTTTTTAATTTGTCTGGATCCTGACTTTCTCTGCCCTGGTTTATACTGGCCTTGCTGCTTTCTGCAGCATCCAGATGCCAAGATGATTATACAACAGCAAAGAAAGATGACAGAGGTACAGAGGGCCACTGGAACCAGCCATATCTTTGATATCACAGATGTCCCATCAGGTGTCATGTCTTCATTCTCAGATGTGTGGTTTCTGCTGTTGGACCCCTTGGTTTTGTTTAGTAATTGCTTGCTACTGTTGAGTCGGGATGGAATAGGCCTATGAAAAAGTTTTGTGTCTATGGGAACAAAGAAAGGAGAAACAGTCTTGTTATCTGGATTGTTGATAAAATCAGTACTGTGTGACACCATATTTATCTCTGTGGTAATGGAGTCATTTAGGGAAATGAATCTTGCCCAAGAACCTGTGGTTAATTCCTTGGAATACCTGGTATTGTTTGTGTTGACAACCAAATCTTGATGTGTGGTTAATGGTGGCACCATTGACGGTAGCATTTGGTTTATCATGGTGGTTTGTTGTTTATCTAAATTCGTAGCTTTTAGAATCCTTAGTTTGTCCCATGGGCTAGATGAAGAACGAGTATTTAGGTATGTGGGAGGTGACTGTTCAAAAATCAACAAATCTGGATCTATACCTGAAAGATAAATAAGGCATCATTCATTTTATTTCTTATTTCAAGGAGAGAACCTCAAAGCACAGTTTGGAGAAGTCTTGCGTTTGCCATTGAGTTAGTGAACTTAAGTTTAAGTTCAAGTTCTATTACATTCCTCCTAAAGACTTAGAAACATTTGAATTTATCTTAACTTTTGACAACGCTTCCCGTTATGAACAAATTTGGCTACATCATGGAGGAGTCTTTGCGTCTGCCAGGGTTTTTGGGTAACAATAGCCAAGTTAGTGCAAGAACTGGAAAAAAAACAAAAAACAAAAAACAAACCAACAACCGTTTGAGATATAGAGCATTTTCAAACAAAGTTTTTAAAAATTGAGCCTGAGAAGTGTAACTGTATTCAAAATCATGAGCAAAGCCTTCTGTCTCCTCCCTTCCTGTTCCCTAAGGATCCTGACTTTGTCTTCGGTATTTTCTCTCTCGTAAAGGAACTCCTTTCCCTCTGACTTCAGACATGGCAAATATTGCTTCATCTATAAAGGGGGAAAAAAACCTCAACAGCTTTCCAATCATCTCTCCTATCAGTTTCTGTATCTCCCTCCCTCTCCCTCTCCCCCTCTAGACACACCAACATCCCTTTCTTTACTTTGTTGTTTACCTTCTGCCATCTTATTCCATCCTCACTATTCTGTCAGAATATTCTTCTGAGGTAATCAGTAGTTTCCATATTTCCTGATCAGTTTCATTGCTTTGACTTTTATTCCCAATACTGCCATCCTTTCCTTTTTTAAAAAAAAAAAATTTTTTTATTTATTAATGACAGACAGAGAGAGGCAGAGACACAGGCAGAGGGAGAAGCAGGCTCCATGCAGGGAGCCCGACATGGGACTCGATCCTGGGTCTCCAGGATCACACCCCAAGCTGAAGGTGGCACTAAACCACTGGGCCACCGGAGCTGCCCGTGCCATCCTTTCCTTAAAATTCTCCTCCCAGGACTCCCCGGAGCAGAGACTCTCTTGGTACTTTACCTCAGCCTGCCTGCTTCTCACTTTTTCTTTCTTTAGCTGGTTTTCTTCTTGGTCCTAACCAGTTGTGTGCTTTCCACAATCTTTCATCCTTTGTCTTCTGCTGAATTTTCTCTGCATCTCCCCCCTTCAGCACATACAAGTTTATCCTCGTCAACTGACCACTACGTCAGAGGCACCGAAATCCACATCACCAGTTATTTCCTCTTTCTTGGTCTCTGGTCTCATTTCTCTTATACTCTACTGAAGGTTCCCGCCTAGACATCTCAAGTCATCACTGAACATTCCCAAAGCCAGAATCCTTTGCCTGGCTCTTCTATATCTCTTTCAGTAACCTCATCAATCTTCCATCACCCATGCTGGAAGATATCTGTACTGTGGAACAATTTTTGACTCCTCTCACTTCTTTTCCTTCATCCAAAAAGTAACTAAGGTCCTATCCAGTTGTCTCCCAATGTACTGATAATCATCCCTCCTCTTTGTTGGAGTTATGGTCCCCTACTCCAGATCTAATGCCTCCCTGACTAAATACTCTAATTTGCATCCTGCATATAATTTTCTTAAAGACCATCACACTCATCACTTTGATGATGGCATTTTCTCATTAAATACCTTTGCTGGTTCTCTATTGGTGACAAAGTCAAAACAAAACACTACTCTATCCAAAGCCCTTTGGTAATCTGGCCTACTCTATCTTACCCATATTTTCATTGCAACCCCAAATGTGCCCTATTTGTAGCCAGACCTGTTTTCATACCTTCCCATGATGTGATAAAGAACTCCTTATCTTGCCTCTGCCTGGCCTCTCTCACGAAGCTGCCTCTGAATTTAGCTTTCTTTAGTCTCCTCTTCTTTTGAGTTTTAGTACTTGAGGCAGTATCACACATTTTTAAAATTCACCTACACTTTTTACACTAATTGTGAGACTTGTCATATCAACTAGACGGTAAGTAACTTGAGGGCAGAGATATGGCTGCCATCTTCTGCAATGCTGCTCACAGCCTGCAGGATTATGTGTTCAGTAAGTACCAATCAATGACGAAATTTATCTCGTTTGTATATTGATGGCAAAAATCCATTCTCTCATACTTACCAGTTTGCACCCTGAGTTTACATTCATAGGGAAGGGACACTTAAATGTGTATTTTTCTAAAAGTATACTGGTTATCTTGGGACCATTGGTATGGCAATGTGCTTTAGTAGGTGTATTTCATTGTCTTTGACATCCATCTTTGTCAAATCCTTGTATGCAGTGTCAATTGACCTCAAAACTGCCATTAAGCGTTTTCTTTATTTCTGGTAGCATCTTTAGCCACTGGAGTAGAAATGCCTATTTTGGCTTTTCTGGGGGCTCCTGGAATAAAGATAATGCTTAAGCTCTTCTTCAATCACATATGATTTGTTATCATTTGCAATGAACTCATCATTGCCGAGCATGCCGAACTAACAGAAATATACTTTTGGTTGTTTGCCCTGGATGCCCGAAACTTTTCCAGATAGAAGGCACTGGAAAATGATGATTCAGGGATTCATACATGGCTATTGTCAGCCAGTTTCTAGGTTTTTATGTCTCTACTAGAACAGTACCAACATTCTTCAAAATATGTGCAAAATACATAAATCATTACCTTCTGTTATGTTGTATAAAATGGCACTGGTTCCAGGCTCTAATATGCAGCTCTCCAATGTTGGGCAGTGAATGTGGAGGCAGTTGACATTGTCATGAATAGGATCATGGTAGAAGACAGCCACGTTACAGGAAACTGAAAGGAAAAGTGCATCTGTAGATGGTTTTGATTTCTATCAGCTTGATGAGTTCTAAGTAACTTAGATTTCTCTCAAGAACATTGGATTAACAGCAGTATATTGCAGGGCTATATTCAGACATTTTACAGAACATTATGAACTACAGTAACTGTTTCTATGAATGTGGAAAATGCCTCTTTAAGAGAAACTATCCACTGATTTTCTTTAATCTTTCACATACTCCATTCCACAGAGAATTACATGGAATCATTTTCCAATCCCAGTATTTTATGTTTGTGAAAAGTTCATTTAGCTACAGAAGCCTCTGGGGATTTGTACATATCAGATTTCTAGTTGCAGCGCCCTCTCAGAATGCTAAGGTACTGGAGTTCACCAGAGAAATAACGAAAATAAAGTGACAGATGTTGTAACAAAAGAGGCAGTAATGGGAAAGCAAAAACAGCAATTACTGGGAGAGGCCCAGATGGTGGGAAGGCAGCAGGCCAGGTGAACACTACCCTGACCCTGATTGTAGGGGAGCACTAGCCCCATGTTGCAAATTGCACAGCCAATGAAGAGCTTATTCAGTGTCACTTAAAGAGGAAGAGAGTCTACTGACAAGGATGTTAACATTTGGAATTCTAATGGGTAGAGGTATATCACTTACTCATGCTGTCTCCCTTTTACCAAATAAGTTTGCTCCTTAAAATGTATCATGTTATTTCTGGAAAACCTGAAGTCCGATTTGTTGAGTGCCAGTCTTCAATCTGTCCTCCGTAAAGTGCAAAACAGATTTTCCTCCGGCTTCAGTGTAGTAGGAACCATGTGCTAGGAAATATCCACTGGCCAAAGGTATCAACTTCTTTAATAAAACAAGATTACAGAGGGATAGCATACAATTACCAGACCTCAGAGTATGCCTACAGCTGTTGTGGAATTGCTGCTGGCCAGACCTGTGCTGCCTCTGTGTGAGGTTAACTGTGGGGTGCTGCATCTCCCCCATTACTTCTGGGACATCCCATGGTTCTGCATTCCTTACTTTTCCAGTAGAATAAAGAAGAGGGCAGAAGTCAACGAATAATATATTACTCATACATTTTTAGATTACAGATGCATTCCCTGAAGACTGCTGTCAGGTTCAAGGGAAAAGGCTAAAAAGCATTCAAATTTAGACATCTAAATTTTGTATAAGAAAGCAGTTGATGCTGTAGAGAACAGTTTTGAAAGATTTTTTTTTTTATGTACCTCTTTGTGTACACTTTAGAGTTCCAGCTCTGAACAGGTTAACTATTGCAGGACTGTGACTTTTTAAAGTTCTGGCTTCCATCTAAAAAACAGAGACGTGTGTTTGTGCCCTTTCTTCTGGAGGAAGAAAACCACAATTTGGACGCTACAGAGGCTCTAAAATCATGGAATTCTGCTGGATGCTTATAGTCCTCTGGAAGTCCAGAGGACAAACTTTCCTTGCAGTGGACAGTCAGGTAAATTGGTGCCATGGGAAAATGCCAAAAAGTATCCCCCCTCACCCATCTTCCCTCAAGGCTTCTGGAACAGCTTATGAGAAGCATCTCTAAGGTGAAAATCTGGATTGGAAACTTTTTCAAAAAGATTTCCCTCTAATAAATCAATTGCCCCCCTTGTGTGCCTGATTACTCTTGAGCGCTTAGCCTGGGACAGCTTCTCACACTGTGGTCAGTTTACACCCTCCAGTAGCTCCAGTCTGCATCCCAGAAATCTTACATGCATACTTGGATAGGAGGCACTGGCAATAAGTTCATATCAAACCATGGAAAGAAAGTGTGGAAGAATCAAGAGAATCATTTTAAAGTGTTGTGTTGCTTTTGCTGTTTCTTTCCAAGTAGCTCTAAAACCTTGGAAAAATGAAAAACAAATGAAAGAAGTCTCTAGACAATTCTGCAATAATGGAATGTTTTCCTAATTATAAACCTTAATCATATTACATGGATGATGTTTAACTCTGATTCTAGATTTCAGACAAAAAAATCAGAATATTTAAAATATATATTTCTTTTCTTTCTTCTTGCTATTTGCCATATATATCTACCTATGTCTTTCAAAAAAACATCAATCACAGTCTAAATTCCTGTTCAATGCAACCCACATTTGCTCAACACAAGCAAGCACATTTCAAAAATTTGAAATACCAATATCACCAAAAGAACATTGGAAAGGAAATTACTATATTTTTGAAATCATATATGCCGTATTTGCGGGCTATGGAAATATTTAGTTAACCCTTGAGGAAATATTTTTATTTAGCACTTTAGTGAAGAAAAGAAGATTTTCTGTCACCTGTAGGTTTCATGGTATTGTGGGTCATTCATTACCAGATTTGTAAACTGAGCCCGTACTGACCCAGACAGTAAAGTCAGTTTCAATCTCTCTCCCACTCTCTCCCATCCCCATGTCTCTCCCTCATCTTCCCTAGTCCTGTTCATCTGTTCGTTCACTGGAACCTCTGCCTAGGTTTCCTTACTTAGGTCTTCATTTTACCAGTTTCTCCTGATTTTTGCACCGGCGTATCATTAATACTTACCATCCTTCCTAAGGCAGCAGCTCCTGCTGCATTTCTGGCCGGTGCTTTCAGAGTAATATTTCAGGAACTGAGCTCCCAGCTTCTGAGACTCCTCCAGGTCAATCAAGAGACCTGGAAAGCGACGGATCCAACAGTCTCTGTAAAAAATGGTGGGTGAGCAGAGAGAGTCTGAGGTCCACGCCATGCTTAGGAGCAGTACCAAGGACGTTGCCACCACTGCCACATGCATTTCCCTGGTATAAAGATTGGGTAAGAAATCTGAGTTCCAGATAGATGCCGGAGCTGACCATCAGGGTTTGGGACAGTTTCTGGAACTTCGAGGCTGTTGGCTAAGGGACTGTCCTGGAGGGTCACCTTCTAGAAAAATGAAGCCATTCTTTGACTGCATATTGATTTTTCTTTTATTTCTTCCCAGCTGAGCCCTTGGTGAACATTTGACTTTCTGACGTTAATTTTGAACATTTTCCAGGCCATTTCGATACTCTGTCCCTTAGTCTCTTGAAGACGTGGATTCTCTCTTCTGCTTTTCTTCTCTTACTGAATGTGAATAGTCACAGACACCTCTTACTAAGTAAAATAAAGACAAATGGAAACCCTAGCCAAGAGTCTTTCTGAGGAAAACAATAATTTAGTCACTTGACGTCAGATAAAGTAAGGATCCATTTCACCACAAACAAGACATGGTTTTGTAAGGGGACTGCTGTATGGTCTTAAAGGAACCTGTGACTGCAGATTTTTTTTTTCAATCTTTTTTTTTTTTTTTTTTTCCTGTGAATTTAAGTTCTGGTATTCAGGTTCACCAGAAAACCAGTTTGTGCACTGGTTTAAATGTTTTGTTTTTACTAACAAAACAAAACAAAAACCTTGAAAGTAAATGAAAACCGAAAATGAAAAAAAAATTAAATTTTAATTTTTCAGTGATTTTGAAAACATTGAATGTGGATATGTGGATCCTAGTCATTTCTGGGAGCCAGGCATATTTTCCCCCTAAAAAAGGCCAGCCACAATCTTTCTTTAAAAAGCGTAAATGAAAAGCATTACAGCTGAAAATTGTGAAGAAGTTCAAAACGGGGGCTATCTAATCTATTTTTTGATATTCAAGTTTGCAAGTTATAAAGGATACTTCCTTGTGAAGCATATACATAATGGTATAGTATCTCTGATTGGAGCAGATATAGTTGCTAAGAAACGAAATGGTTTTAAGTTTCTAAACATTAACAAAATTTCAATTGCAATGCCAAAATATTTGAAAAGATACTAAAGGCAGCAAAAATGGTTTCTCATTTTTATGAAGATTATAGTTTCTATATCCCATGATGATGTCCAAGATGACAAATTAGCTCAAAGCATGAAACTTGCTTTTTTTGTATCCATTTTTATACCAAGCATGAGTGAAAATCATGCTTTTCGCATAAAGTTCTGCTATATTGCTCATTTCAAAAAAAAAAAAAAGATGAAGCTTTTTCTATCCTGTGATCTGGATTTCTTTCATACCTTTAACACAATGATTCATTCACTTACTTGACACAAAGATGTTAATATTCTTTGATTTTTCATCTCTACCTGTTTTGTAATAATAGCCTAGCACATATCCTTTGATTTTTATTTTTTTTTATTTTTTATTTTTTTATCCTTTGATTTTTAGAAACATATAACTTAATAAGAAAATATTCAAGAGGCTGAATAACTTTAAAAACAAAACATTTCACTTTCTCCTAAACAAACATTATAACAGATTAACTCCTAACCTTGCGTAATCCACATAAAATACACTAAAAATGATAAATACGTTATTCTATTGAACTTCTCATAGAAAGCAAGTTTCAGTTGCTTACCTGCAAATAATCAGACTGTTCTATCTGTTCCAAGGGGAAAAGGAAGAGAGGTTTCCTAATGGCAAAGCATGAGACAGGTGAGGAACAAAAGATTACTCCCTGTACTCCATGAGGTTCCATAGATACTTCGATTAGTTCATGCCCTGGGGACATAAACCGGATAGTCTGCTTTCTAACCTTCTAACCTCCATGTCTTTCAGTCCCATTAAATGCATTTTCTTTCCTGTGATATATAATTCCTTGAAGTTCTCATGTATACTGCAGGGATAATGGCGCAATCCACAGTTGCTTAATCCTTTTGCTGTCAAATGATGTTCAAGTAAAGATCAAAGTTGCATTTTAAAGAATCTCCAAGTTCCGACATAAAAGCATGCTTTAAAATTTTAAGAACATTGTGTGTGTGTGTGTGTGTGTGTGTGTGTGATTGCATAAACATTCAGTCTGGAAACCAGGAAGTCGGAGCCAAGTATTTTAAAAAGGAGAGATAGAAACTGGACTGCAGGGACAGAGGGAGGAATCCACAATGGGCTGAGATATGTGGCCCAGAATCTAGTCTCAAAAAAGTGTCCATGTGAGATGAAGTTGCAGAAACCAGAAAGCAGTTGTGGGTAAAACATTGCTCTATAGCCTTTGTATAAATTTTATCAAATACTCAGAACCATTACACTATTGCAATGCAGTGATATATTGTACTTATTTCCAACTGGGTGCTCTTGAGAGGGGTTCAAAACTGGATTTTTACCTTAAAAACCTCTCATCTCTTCCAAGAGCCTGATTCAATTGCTCTAGTGTGGGAACCAGATTTTTTTTTTTTTTAAAGATTTTATTTATTTATGAGAGAGACAGAGAGGGAGGCAGAGACACAGGCCAGGGATCACAACCTAAGCCAAAGACAGATGCTCAACAACTGAGCCACCCTGGTGCCCCGGGAACCAGAATTCTTATAAATATCCCAGGTGATTTCCTAAGATGTTTGAAAAACATGGACATGACACTGGAAAAAAAAAAAGTTTTCAATACATGAAGATGCTCAATCTGAATTAAATATGAGCCATTTTTATTTATATTTTTAAAGATTTAATTTTTTGAGAGATCACACGTGTGTGCAAGGGGCGGGGCAGAGGGAAGGGAGAGGCAGAGAGAGGGAAAGGAAAAACAGACTCTCACCCGAGCGGAGAGCCCGACTTGAAGGGCGGTGGGTGGGTGGGTGGCTCAATCTTCTGTCACTACCCAGAGATCTTGACCTGAGCCAAAACTGAGAGTTGGATGTTCAATGAACTGAGCCACCCAGGTGCCCCTGAGCCATTTTTTAAATTTTTTTTTTAAATTTTTTTTTTTTATTTATTTATGATAGTCACAGAGAGAGAGAGAGAGGCAGAGACACAGGCGGAGGGAGAAGCAGGCTCCATGCACCGGGAGCCTGATGTGGGATTTGATCCCGGGTCTCCAGGATCGCGCCCTGGGCCAAAGGCAGGCGCCAAACCGCTGCGCCACCCAGGGATCCCTTTTTTTTTTTTTTTTTTTTTTTTTTAATTTTTTTAAATTTTTATTTATTTATGATAGTCACAGAGAGAGAGAGAGAGGCCCCTGAGCCATTTTTAAACAACTGTGCTATTTTAAACTCATTTAAACTGCCCCATATGCTTTAATGAAAGGAAAATAGTTTTGTTTGTTAAAAAGAAAAAGAAATACAGTTTTCTTAAAATGTTTTGTTTTGTATTAAATTGATACATATTTCACTTTAAAAACCCAAACTGCACAGAAAACTACAAAAATAAATAAAAACTACAGTCCTACAGTCTTAACACTTTGGTTATCATCCTTTAAACATCTCTATAAGAAATAGACACATGTATACAATTTTACATAAATAGATTGATACTGTTCCAGAAACTGTTTTTTAAAGATTTATTTATTTAATTTAAAGAGAGAGGGGGGCACCTGGGTGGCTCAGTTGGTTAACTGTCTACTTTCAGATCAGGTCATGATCCCAGGGTCCTGGGATCAAGTGTTGCATGGGGTTCCTTGCTCAGTGGACAGTCAGCCTCTCCCTGCCTCCCTGCCCCCCCCCCCCCCGCTCGTGCTCTCTCAAATAAATAAAATCTTAAAAAAAGAGAGAGCATAGGTGGGAGGGGCAGAGAGAGATGGGGAGACAGAACATTAAACTGACTCCACACTGAGCATGGAACCCACCAGGACTTGACCCAGGACCCTGAGATCACTACTTGAGCTGAAACCAACAGTTTGGTGCTTAAGCGACTGTGCCACCCAGGTGCCCCTCCAGAAACCATTTTTTAAAAATTTAGTGTAAAATTATATTTTTCAGGGTTTCTTTTTTTTTTTTTTTTTTTAAGATTTTATTTATTCATTCAAGAGAGACACAGAAAGAGAGAGGCGGAGATATAGGCAGAGGGAGAAGCAGGCCCCAAGGCCCCAGGAACCCGATGTGGGACTCGACCCTGGGACTCCAGGATCACACCCTGGGCCGAAGGCAAAGGCGCTCAACCGCTGAGCCACCCAGGCATCCCTTTTCAGGGTTTCTAAAGAAAGATGTACATGTATCTCCAAAGTTAATGGCTCTACAGTACTTCATTCCACACAAGTACCAAAATTTACTCTGCACTTTAGCTTCCTCAGCTGTAAAACAGAATAAAAAAGTAATATTGTAATCCATGAAAAGCACTGACAACAGTGTCTGGCATATAATAAACATTCAATAAATGTAAGCTACTATTACTATTATACATTATATTTTCCATTTTTTTATGATTAAAAGGCAACACTGTGATGACCATCTTGTACCTTGATTTTTTTTTTTTCATTCCCAGGGAAAGGTGTATTTTCCATAAATTCTTAAAGAAACAGCCCATATCTGACCCTTACTATAGTTTTTTTTGTAAAAAGATCATAATATAAAGTGTCTGAAGTGAGTCATAGTACCACAAAGGCCAGTCTTTATTATTCATTGATCAGTCAATGACAGATTTATATTATACCACCCGTTATATGTAAGCAGTATTTTCATGAGGCTTAGAAGTAATATTTTAGGTCTTTTGTAAATGAGTTTATATTGCTTTGACTTTGCATTTCTAGCTGAACAGAAAGCTTACTGTGTGTTATAAAAATGATTTGATCTTTTAAGATACTTCCAGTCCTAAATGACGTTACTACCCTATCAGGGCCAAAAAGCTTACAAGTTCAGTGCCCAGTATTGTCAGACTAACACCCCAGATGCCCTGCCCAAGCTAATCTTACTCTGATATTACTGTGTGTGATTTGCCTTTCTAATGTGCATCATTCTTTGAGCGTGATTTTTTGGGTCTGTTTTTAAAAGGCAAGAAAATACCAGTCTGAGGCATATCTGTGACGTTTGGAAACAAAAGCATCCATTGGTGAAAGACTCTAAAAGGACAGAGAAGAGACTAAGAGCCTGTTCTTCTTGGCTGACCCACTGAATCTGGCATTGTCGCTGATGGAGGCACAAATAAATCCCAACTCCAAGCCTCTTTGATAGAGGGTGTGCCTCCCCACAAAATTCCCCAGCTCAAGGTCTAATACTGGAGATGGCACTTTCCTTACCCAAAGAGGTTGCTAAATTCATGGTCACTCATCCTCTAAAAACCATAGAATGTCTTAGAATGCATCCTTACCGTGTGAAGTTGGCTGAGAATGGAGTTTTACCAGTAATGATTTAAAGGCCAACCAAGTGAAACAAGGTGAAAAGCTAGAAGTTTTTCGCAGAATTTAAAAAAGAAAAAAAAAAAAAAAAGATGAATGAGGCAAGTTGTGGATGCATCTTTGTCTCCTTCACTCTTCCCAGGGAGGCCAGAATCTACTAGAATTTTTTTCTATGTCCTTAAAATTTCAGTTCCTTATTCATGGTGCATGATGAAGAAAATAATGGAAGACAACACCTCACTACCAGGTAGCTAAGTCACATAGTGAGAAGCACAAATTAACCAAAATGGTGCTGTGAAAGGATTTCAAATAGAACTTTCTTCTCTGATTTTTATCTCTTCCCCCTTCCTAATGTAAACTGTTAATCAGCATTATAGGAGGAGGTATTTTGTTTCCAAAAAGCGGAAATGTATTTATGGAGAAGGTGTCATTTGACAACTGGACTTGTCATTCAAGAAGACAGTTGAAACTCGTAATAATAAAAACAGAGGGCAGCCCGGGTGGCTCAGCGGGTTAGCGCCGCCTTGGCCCAGGGCGTGATCCCGGAGTCCTGGGGTCCAGTCCCTGCATGGAGCCTGCTTCTCCCTCTGCCTGAGTCTCTACCTCTCTGTTTCTCATGAATAAATAAATAAAATCTTAAAAAAAAAGAAAAGAAAAGAAAAGAAAAACAGAGCCCAAACACATCTTCCCAAGTTGAGGACTATTATAGTAGAATCTCGGTCTGGGAATTTTTTCAAGGGTTTTTTTGTGGGTAAAAGTGCCTGCTCCCTCCTAATCCTTATCCCTCTCCATCAACCCAGCTAAACTTAAGAGTATCCCTCTCCCCCCTTCTAAGATTAATTCGTAGCTCATGAGCAACACGAAGTCCGTATTATTTGGCGTGAGCTTTCCATGCATTTCTTTGCGATGTTCAATGAGAGAAGACCAGGAATAAGTGGTCCCCCCCCCCCCAAGTAGCCCTCAGATGGGCGGGGGCATGGGCAGGGGAACTAGGAGGGTGACCAGAAAGCCACCTCCGTAGGCCAATAGGACCAAAGGCGGCCAGACCTTTCCCCACCAAGGATCACGCTCTGTCCTGTCCAGCCCGACCCAACTGCAAAGGGACAAGCAAAGGCTGTTAGAGGACAGTGTAGGGCAGCCCGGGTGGCTCAGCCGTTCAGCGCCTGCCTTCGGCCCAGGGCGTGACCTGGGGTCCCGGGATCGAGTCCCGTGTTGGGCTCCGTGCATGGGGCCTGCTCCAGCCTCTGCCTGTGTCTCTGCCTCTGTGTCTCTCATGAATAAATAAATACAATCTTTTAAAAAAAAAAAAAGAAAGAAAAGGATAGTGTAAAGGAAGTCACGCGGCCTAACTTTAATTGAATTGCGCTCCTGTCTTTCTTTTAATAGCATAAAGGATTAGCGGCCCCAGCAGCGGACGCGAGCTCCTCCGCTTCCCGACCCTTGGCGGCGGCGGCACCGGCGCCCCGCGAGCCCCGCGAGCCCCGCGAGCCCCATGCTCGAGCCCCGCGAGCCCCGCGAGCCTGCTGCCACCGCCCGGGCCTCCTTCCTGCAAGATGGCTCCTCCGCGGTGACCTCTGCGAGGCGTCAGCTCCGGGTGCCACCTGCGTGCGCAGGGCCGGGCGAGGTGCCGCAGCGCCCACCTCCGGGACACTCCGCCGGATTGGGCTGGACGCGCGGTCCCAGACGTGATGTCATTTTGACGCCCGGGACCCCGGGCTCGCGTCGTCCCGGCGCCCCCACGCCCGCCCCCTCGGCTCTCCCTTCCCGCGCGCGCAGCGGCGTGGACGACCGAGCGCCCGGGCTGCCTGCGGCCTCGGGCAGCGCCGCGGGCGGGGTCCTGCGGGCGGAGGGGGGCGGCCGCGGGCTGGGAGCCCCGGAGGCCGCCGCGGCCCGCAGCTCCCGGCCGAGCACGGCGGCCGCCTCCCCGCGCGCGGCGCGCGCCCGCCCGGCCTTCCGAGGCGCGGGGGCGGAGCAGGCGGGCAGGGCCGCCGCCGCGGCGGAGCGAGGCTGAGCCGCCGCCCCCCGGCCCGGGAGGAGGGGCTGCCTCGGGGGCGCCGGCGCGACCCGGATCGGCCGGGCGGAGGCGGAGGCGGGCGCGGGCGGCGGCCCGTCGCCTCCCGTCGCCTCGCGTCGCCTCGCGCCGCCTCGCGTCGCCCCCCGTCGCCTCGCGCCGCCTCGCGTCGCCCCCCGTCGCCCCCGTCGCCCCCGTCCTCCGCAGCGGCGCCGTCCCTCGGCGCGCCCCACCCGGAGCCCGGCGAGCGCGTGGGGGCGGGGAGGCGAGCGCGGCGCTGGCGGGCGGCCCGGCGGCCCGCGGCCCCCCAGCCATGTCGGCCGACGAGATGGTGCAGATCCGCCTGGAGGACCGCTGCTACCCGGTGAGCAAGAGGAAGCTCATCGAGCAGAGCGACTACTTCCGCGCCCTCTACCGCTCCGGCATGCGCGAGGCCCTGAGCCAGGAGGCCGGCGGCCCCGAGGTGCAGCAGCTGCGCGGCCTCAGCGCCCCGGGCCTGCGCCTGGTGCTCGACTTCATCAACGCCGGCGGGGCCCGCGAGGGCTGGCTCCTGGCCCCGCGGGCGGACGAGGGCGGCGGGGTGGCGGAGGAGGAGGACATGGACGAGGCGAGCCTGCTGGCCGAGCTGGTGGAGGCGGCCTCCTTCCTCCAGGTCACGTCGCTGCTGCAGCTGCTGCTGTCGCAGGTGCGGCTCACCAACTGCCTGGAGCTGTACCGCCTGGCGCAGGTGTACGGGCTGCCCGACCTGCAGGAGGCCTGCCTGCGCTTCATGGTCGTCCACTTCCACGAGGTGCTGTGCAAGCCCCAGTTCCACCTCCTGGGGGCTCCTCCTCAAGGCCCCGGGGACGGCAGCCTGAAGCAGAGGCTCAGAGAGGCCCGGATGGCTGGGACTCCTGTCCTCGTGGCCCTGGGGGACTTCTTGGGGGGGCCCCTGGCCCCTCACCCCTACCAAGGGGAGCCCCCGTCCATGCTCAGGTATGAGGAGATGACTGAGCGTTGGTTCCCGCTGGCCAACAACCTTCCTCCCGACCTGGTGAACGTCAGGGGTTACGGGTCCGCCATCCTGGACAACTACCTCTTCATAGTGGGCGGGTACAGGATCACGAGCCAGGAGATCTCGGCTGCGCACTCCTACAACCCCAGCACCAACGAGTGGCTCCAGGTGGCCTCCATGAACCAGAAGAGGTGAGTACCCTGCAGGGCCCCTCCCTTCCCGGCCCCATTCATTCACCAGCCCATTCCCCTCCTGATCGCTGGGCAGGCAGGGGAGGTGGCGCCGAGGTGTGGGGATGACATCCTCAGGACTGTTGGTGGCCTTGACTCTGGCAGCTGCGAACTTGCGAGGAAGACGTGACCCCCCCCCAACCCCCCCACCCCCCAGTGAGGTCACCTGGCTGAGTAGTTTCCTTGCAGGCATTGCGCGTACAGGCAAACTGCCTTTTTTGCCTCTTACCCCGTGGAGAGAAAGATGTCTGTGGTTTCCTCGAAGCATACTTTAAAAAACTTTTAAAAGTCTGTTTTCATTTTTTCCCTTTTTATTTTTTTTATTTTTTTATTTTTTAGGCTCTCGTCCTGATTACAGTGACACACTTGGCAGTGACCTGTAACGCTGTCTTGGGAAGACTTTGTTGTTGTTGTTACTGACTTTGAAGCTTTCCACACTGGGGCCCCAATCTGTGACCAGGACATGACCATTAGAGTCGTACATAGGATTGTCTTTCTGATTCTTTATTTTCTCTTTGGCATCTCCTTTCCTTCGCAGACAGGTTCGTCTCATTGACCCGAAATTTGAGCCTGGCAGTGGTGACCTACAGAACATTTCAGTCCACCCAGCCTTCTCCCTTCCCATCTTCAGATCCCTCCCAACAGGCCCTTGGGGGACTGGAAGACAGGAAAAGGAGGTGCGGAAGGGAGGGAGAGAAGGGAATGGAGCTAGGAAAGGAACCGGGGGATAAAAAGAGCAGACCAGATACAGGGAGACGTGGTAGGCAGGAAAGATGGTAGACGTCAAGATGGCCCGGAGCCATTCACATACAAGTGGGGGGAAGAATCAGTGTGACCCACGGAGGGACAGGAATACCCTTTCTTCTGGTCTACCTGTATCCATCTCAGTCCCCACACGAGCCTCACCCTGAAGTGTGGAGCAAGTAGCTGGGGGACTCTCCACCAGGCAAAGAAAGCCGTAACAGGAATGGGAAGACCATTGACTTGACTTAAGGGTACCCTAAGCCGGTGGCTTTATTTCTACTACACATGAAATTCATTATGGAAAATGTTCTTTTTTTTTTTCTGATGATAAAAATAATAATGATTCTAGAAAACTGGAAAAATGGAAAAGAATCAAGAAACAGAGTATCTCACTCCTACTCCCTCCTTCACAGAGGCAATAGCATCTACAGGTTGGCATGTTTTCTTCCAACCCCTTTTTAGTGTATTATTTATACCACTGAGATGATACTGTATTTAAAATTTGGTATTAGATGTGTTATTTTAAAACAAATTCTAAGAGCTTTAATTGAAGCAAGAAAGGAATATTCAGTGGTTATGGATGGTACTTGGATTAGGGGTGGAAGGCCCAGGACCTGTCACCTCCACACACATATCTCCCAACTACTTCAACTGGTGTTCAATAGCTCCCCGCCCCCAACTCCAGCTCAAACTCTAACACACTTCACAGAATTCTTTTTTTTCTTTCCTTTTTTTTTTTTAAGAGAAGGGGGAGGGGCAGAGGGAGAGAGAAAATCCTAAGCAGGCTCCATAGCCAGCTCAGAGCCTAATGCAGGGCTCAATCTCACAACCCTGAGATCAAGAGTAGGACACTTAACCAACTGAGCCACCCAAGTGCCCCCTTTTCATTCTTTACAAATCCTTGGTAGTCCTTTTCTCTTTTTTCTTTCTTTTTTTTTTTATTATTTATTTATTTATGATAGTCACACAGAGAGAGAGAGAAAGGCAGAGATACAGGCAGAGGGAGAAGCAGGCTCCATGCACCGGGAGCCTGACGTGGGATTCGATCCCGGGTCTCCAGGATCGCACCCTGGGCCAAAGGCAGGCGCCAAACTGCTGCGCCACCCAGGGATCCCCTTTTCTCTTTTTTCTTTTTCTTCATAGGACTATCCTTTCTGTCCTCTGGGGTGGGGGGGGAAGTATTTGAGTAATGCACGAATACATGCTTAGAAAAATTGCCAATGATGTGAAAAAGCCACAGAAATAAAAAATATGAGTATCTATGGACATATATTTATATATTATACATTTATAAATCTATGTTATAAATGTATATTTATATAAACCAAATCATGTTGATAATTGTTAACAGGGAAAAATGTACATATGCATGTACACGTAGGGGTGTGTATGCATCTTATAGATCTTTTTACCTTAAAGCTGATTAGGCTGTGCTGATTATTATGACCATTGATATTTCCACTTTGAGAGTTTTTTTTCTTTATCAACAAATGGAGAGCTATCTCACTCTCATTAATGGCTTTATAGTATTCCTATGGCTCTACCATAATGTAATCAGCCCTTCCTTTATTCAGGAACATTAAAGTTGCTTCTATTTGCCATTATAAACAATGCTATAGTGGACATCTTGTCCTATGTGTGTCAGTCTTAGCAGGCATATATCAGTCCTGTATGGTCAACCCTTGGAATCCCTGGAAAGGTGGGCCAAAGTACATGTACGTTTTAAATTTTGGTAGCTCCTGCCAAATTGCTCATCAGAAAAATTTTCAGATTTCCTCTCCTGTCAACAGTGTTTGAGCTTGCCAGTTCCTATACTTTTGCCAAGACAAGATATTATCATCATTTTTTTATTTTTACCAATCCAGTGCGCAAACACTGGTGTGTTTCTGCTTAAAATAGAAATTTTTCCCTTCATAAGATTATTGGCCTTTTGTATATATTTAGTAAATGGCCTTTGCCAATTAAAAAGAAAATTGATTAATCTTTTTCACATTCATTTTAGAAGTTCTGTTTACATATGTAGAATCAATCGCTTGTCTCTCAGGTAATGTTGCACATGTTTTTCCCCTGCCTTTATTTTATCGTAAGGCCTCAAAAATGAAGTCCCTAAAGTGCCCAGGCAGGTGAAGTCAAGGAGTAGAAGGGTGGGTTGGAGTTACCTTGAACCAGACAGCTACCCCCACCACCACAAGAGGGCTCCACCTCGCAGCCACCACTTGTTGCCACCTAGAAGTGAGGAATGGTGTTGCCAGCCAACCAAGATATCAGATTTTTAAATACTGGCAGCTTGCTTCATTGAAAAAAAACAACGTCAACAATAACAAACACCTTGCAGACCAAACAGATTACAGGATAATATTGCAAGCCTCCAGTATTGGACCTCAGGTTTATAGTGTATTATATGAAGAAATTTAAAATTTTTTATAGTCAAATGTGTCATGTACCTCCTATTAGCTTTTAATTTTGTATAGGAAAGGCTTCTACAAGCTAAGAATATACAAATATTCATCTAGATAAAAGTAATTTACATTACTTTTATATTTTTGCCTTTTTACATTTGTATTTGAATTGTATGGAGTTTATTTTTATATAAGGTATAAAGTAAGGTTATGACATGTTTTTTAAATGTCCCAGTGGCCTCAATCCTCCCTGTGATTTGCACGACAGTTATCAGATACTAATTTTCCTGTTTCTATATTGACAGATTGGCCATTCCTTTATCAATTACATACTTTTAAATTATTGTAGCTTGGTAAACTATTTTATTGTTCATGGAGCCGAGATCTGTTTGCTCTGTTTTATTTTGATTCTCTTATCTATTCTTTGTACATTGTCTCCTTCAGGTAAACTTTAGAAAGTTTGTCAAGGCCTTTTGGAATCTTGATTGGGATTACATTATATTTATCAGTAGCTGGGGGAGGATTCATAGTTTCATAATACTTTGCAGCTGGAAAAATGGTTTGTTTTTCCATGTATTTACTTAGGTCTTCAGTCCTTCCGGGAAGGCTTCTTTTATTATCTTTGTATAGTCTGTATATTTTTTTTATTACAGGTATTCTCAGGTATTTTCTAGTTATTGTTTTTTTCTTTTTTAAAAACATTTATTTATTTATTTTTAAGCAGGATGTAGGGCTTGAAATCATGACCCTGAGGTCAAGAGTCACATGCTCCACTGATTGAGCCAGCCAAGCACCCTGAGTTATTGGTTTTTTTTTTTTTTTCTGCACAGTATCTTTTCCCACCAAATTTTAAAATTGTATTCCATATTGGAATTTGTAACCTTCTTTATCTCTCTCCTACTGTGACTCAGATCTGACATCAACTCAACTGGGAATCCTTTCTTAAACTCTCAGTTGGGCTAAATATTCAAATTCTGTGCTTCTCTGGCATGCTCTCCACCTTCAGTTGAAATTTTCTGCTTCTGTTTGTTTCTCTCCCTTCTGATGAGGGCCAATTCAGTCCTTATGTATATGCTTACTGCTAACATGGTGTCCAACAAATAACAGATGCTTAAAATACATGGTTATTTTGAATTATGGACATTATTATAATAAAAGTGAATGTTATTTTATTTTTTAAAATGTGACATTACTGTATTTTTATCTTGTAACAGTCATTTTAGTTATTTAGAATAGCTGAAAAGTGTTAATGTTTAATTGAACATTTACTCTGTACTAGGTACTGTTTTTACTGCTTTGGGTGTATTATCTCACTCTTCACATACACTGTATCAGGCAAGTTCCCATTTTACAGAGTCAGAAACTGAGGCATACAAAGTTAAGTAAATTGCTAAGTTGTGTGTAATAAGTAGAGTAACCAAAATGTAAATATCCATTGACTAGATATAAACATTTAGAATATTTACAATTTGGCTTATAGACTGGCAGTGACCATCCTCATGAAGACTTTTAAATTTTCTTCTTAGAAATTATTTTCTTCCAAGAAGTGGAGCACATACAATTTGTGGTCCTGTGCTGCTTTTTAAAATTTCGTTACATGTATTTCAGCTTCACCACAGCCTTTCTGTCCAGCATCTTTCTAGTCACTATTGGGTGAACAACAAAGATGACATGGTTCCTATTCTCAAGGAGTTCATGATTGAGTTTAGATGGATGAGACAAGTAAAAATGAAACCTAGAATGGGATTATTCCTGGGTAATGTGTCTAACAGAGTTTCTGGAAACATCAGAGGAAAGTTAGAAGCATAAGCAGATTTTGGCCTCCGGTCACACATGCTGCCTTGATTCACTGCCTTTGTGAAGTACCTGTGCTGTTTTACTTTGACAAAGGGGTCATATGCAGAGCAGCCCACTTTCCCCAGGGACTGAATAGGATGGTGATCTCAGAAACTTAAATAATAAAGGACAGGCAGGAACCCTAGGATTGAGAGATTCTGTAGTAGTGCTCTATGACCAGTAGTGCCTGGAGAAAATGGTGCTGTGTGACCAGTAGTGCCCTGCCTCTCTGAAAGGAAGGAAGGAAAGAAGGAGGGAAGGAAGGAAGAGAAGGAAAGAAAGAGATGTTAATGGTGTGCCCACACACTTCCTTGAAAATGGCAATGTTAAGTACATAGCACTCTTTGAGAGGATGCTTGGAAGTCCAGGTATGCAATCCTTCCCAGTGATCTGAATGTAGATTTGATCTCAGGAATTGTCAGGACATAACTCTTCACATAAGCTTCTGTGCCCACAAAATTACTTGCCTTCCTTTCGCACTATAATTGGTGATAACTGGCAGGAACTGGCCACTGTCGCAACAGTCGGTTCATTAATTTCTCTATTTCGGACGTCTCTAGTCTGTTAGATTGCCCTGCACTTTTGGTCTGAAATTGTTCTGTGTGTGAATACAGCAAGGCCGGGAGAGAGTGAAACAAGTCTCCTGGCAGAGATGGAATTACAGTTGTCAGCCTTAGCTGTCCCCTTTTCCTCTGAGTGAAAGTTTAGTGTTTTAGGGCATGTCTAGAGTCATGGAACCCTCGAGAGATTTTGTCCTCTCTGGTTAACATTGCAGTGGAGTCTGAGAATACTGTGAAGGAAAGAAAACTATGTATCTACTACCCCCCCCGCCCCCCCCCCCTCCCCAGCCCACTGTGATTTTGGCCAATAGTTGCTTTGTGTGCTCTGGTTTCTCAGACATGGTGGTAGGTAGCAACCTTGACTATTTCTGTTCCTAACTTTTGCGCTCTCCCCTTCCTGGTCCCCAGGGGAGGTTAATTCGTGTGGAAGTAGCAGAAGGGGAATGAAGGGACACAAACACCCAAGTGCTCCACAGACTGTATAATCCTCTTCTGAGTAGTTGAGAAGATCTTGCCATTTCTCTCTGATGTTTACTCTACCGGTAACAAACTATTCTACGGATGGTTTGTATTTCTTGAGCTCTTACTCTGGGCCGCATGTCGTAGACACTGTTTTAGATGTCACTTCCTATTTCATGCTCACAGCCTCTCTTTGAGGTAAGTACTCTTCTTGGTTCCATCTCCCCAGAGGGGAAGCTGAGGCTCAGTGAGTTCAGTTACCTTGCACAGCAGTTATGGGACCAGCACTTGAAGCCACTCAGGCCTCTGTGTCACCTGCCACCCTGCAGTTGTATACAGCTACTGTTCATCTGTGTACCAGTGTTCAGCATGTTTCATGTCACTTAGTTTTTAAGGATTTAATGAGCGCTTTATTACCTTGAAATGGAGTAGTAATTAAATCAGCATCTATTTTTTTTACTTTTATTTCTATTTACTGTAAGCCAGTCAGTTATGTAGCTACAACACATCATTATTTGATTTAAAAATTCTTCTTTTTATCCCCTGAGGGTAGTATGTCAGGGATCAATATTAAGAAAACACTAGGGATGATAGTTGTTTTTTTTTAAAAAAAAAAATCAATTAGCTTAGATTCATACTTTCACCATTCAAGAGGTGAAGAGTGAAAGAGTTATTTTCAGAAAGTAGGAAATGAGGGGCTACGTGGCAAGTATTTATGAATAAGAGAGAACTTTGCACATAATTCTAGAGTACATTACAGCTAGTGACAGTTGCAGTTAACAAATGAGAAACAGACCCACTCAGAGTTAAGAAACTTAGGCTTATGGGATGCCTGGGTGGCTCAGCAATTAAGCATCTGCCTTCAGCTCAAGGCCTGATCCTGGAGTTCCGGGATCGAGTCCCACATCGCGCTCCCTACATGGAGCCCGCTTCTCCCTCTGCCTATATCTCTGCCTCTCTCTCTCTGTGTCTCTCATGAATAAATAAATAAAGTCTTTTTGAAAAAAAAGAAAGAAAAGAAACGAAACGAAACTTAGGCTTATGACATGCAGAAAAACATTCCCTCTCGTGACCCCTCTCTGCAAGTGTTCCCCTTTATAGCTCTTACTATGTGTGACATTATGCTTTTCCCCACTTCACAGATGGGGATACTGAGGCTCAGATGAATGGAGATTCAGTGACTTGTCCAAGGTCACATAGCTGTTGAGTAATGGAGCTGAGATTTCCCTGTTTAAACCTGGGCTCCTAATCCTTAGCAGTATGCCTCTTCATTAAGTGGTGTGTTTCGGGGTGGCAGTTTCATCTCAATTTCAGTATTGAAAAGTTTCTTCTCTCCAAGTGAAGTTGAGCATGCTGGGGTCTGGAGAGATGGAATTGTTTACTTTTAAATGCCTATTCATTCAGCCCTTACATGTTTACTTAGAACAAATGATTATGCTGGATGAATATTAAAAACTGTTTTGATCTTACAAAATTTACTATCTGTGTACTTTTGGGGAGCAAAAACAAATTGCGGGCTGGTAAAATTTAGTGCTTATTTACAAGCTTTATTTCCTTTGGTTCCCCAAATTTGCACACATAGAGAGGGCATCATGGTCAGGTTTTAAGGACCGTTGGCAGCAGGAAAAGTAAGCAACATAAACCAGACCCCCCAGTAACTGCCACCCCAGCAAAGTCTGTTGGCATGAAATATGAATGCCTGGCTCTGTTTAATGGACAATATGAAGTTCTTATTGAAAGGTACTCTGTTCATTCTCTGATTTGGAAAACAAAACAAAACTAAAACTCATTTAAATGTACACATTACAGGCACCTTTGAAAACATCTTACTGTTTTAGTAGGTGGCTATTACCAACATGTTCTATGTCATTATGCATCAGTGTTGATTAAGCACCTGTTAGGAGATCATAAATGGACTACTCATTCCCTGTTTCTTCTTCGTCTACCCTCTTACATGTGTTTTTCCTATGTGGCCTCTACACCCATTATTTCTTAAGATATTGTTACTTTTGAAAACGCTGTGTTGGCGCTAGATGTGGCCTCCAAGTTGACCTGGTCTACTTTCTTTATTTCAAACACTAGAAAACGGAGAAATTATAATGATAGCATCTTATCTCAGTGTAGTACTTGCTGATAAACTGTTTGCTGTAATTGTCTTGACCATTCTGTGATGGGTATTAGCCCCATACCAGAGATGGCGAAGTGGGATGTTTGAGCCAGGGTAAGGTATCTGGTAATCAGCAGAGGTGGGGTCTGAGCCAGGGTCTCCTGATTTGTGCTTCAGGTCTTTCTGTTGCATTATGCTCTCTGCTCACACTCCTATAAACTTGAGACTGCTGCATGTATCAGGGAGACTGGCCTAAATGTTTATCTCGTCTGGCCTTCAAGGAGTCCATTAATCCCTGTATGCTGTGTTGAAACAAATTAATTTTTTCTTTTCAATTAAAAAATCGTAAGACTTTTTTTTTTTTATCTAGCCTCTGAATCCTGAGAACTGTTTAATTGTATTACTGAGTATGGGGCTTAAAACCAATAGATTCTCTTTTTAAAATAATTTTCTATTATGGTAGGTGAGCATTTGTGAATTTAAGTATTTGTTAATATGTGTAAATACTCGAAGAGTGTTGGATCAGAATATGTTTAATTAGTTCAGTGCTTATGTAGCCCTACATTATTTGTTGTGAAACAATATATAAGAGGCCCTCAGACTGGAAGTGGAGTGAGTGATCTGCCTAGGTGCCCTTGTGGTAAGTGGCTCTCTGAACCACCCTTTAGCAACCACCCTTAGCATATGCCTGTCTGTGTAGGAGGTGCTAGTGTGTACCTAACATAAAGCCTACCCACTAGGTAGGAAGAATGGGAAACATTCTGAGTAGAGAGACAGGGGAGTGAGGTGGTTATGCATTTCTCCCTTGGCACTTGCTCCCACAAAATATCTTTGGTTCTTGGCATAAGGCTAAGCAAGACTACTCTTGGTTATATTGAATTGCTTATCTTCAGTTGGTAACATTTGGAAAATGTATCATTCTTGTGAATTCTGGGGTTGGAGTGATATTTGAGATGTCATTTGGTCATTCCTCTGTCCCCAGGCAGAATGGACATCCAGCTCTTGGAGAGCTAATATTCTTTAGATATCCAACACATTCCTTACTCTGCTTTAGCAGTTTATGCCATTGCCTTCTTAATGGTCAAAAAACTGACTCTCTGGACCTTTGTGTCTCTCTTTCAGGTCTAACTTCAAGCTTGTGGCCGTTAATTCAAAACTCTATGCCATTGGTGGGCAGGCCGTTTCTAATGTTGAGTGTTACAATCCTGAGCAGGATGCCTGGAATTTTGTGGCACCCTTACCAAATCCTCTGGCTGAGTTCTCTGCGTGTGAGTGTAAGGGAAAAATTTATGTCATTGGAGGATATACTACCAGAGGTAAGTATGTGGTCCTCTTCTATGAGCTTCGGCAGCCTGGAGAAGGGCAGGAGGGTGCCAAAAGAAACACTTTGGTGTACATATTGTAATTTAATACATTATATACTGGACATTTACATATATGGAAGAAGAGAGTTGTATATTACAGGGTGGTTTGGATGGATGGGAGGGGACCTTTGATGCCTTTGTGTGATCATGAAAATTGAATGGGGTAGAGGATGCTATGAAGAGAATATATGTTTTCTTTCTGTTCTGGCCAGCTGTCTTGTGACTTGACTGGGCAACTCCCAACCTTCTCCCAAACACATTTAACACTATGTAATTTAGGGCTAGAACATCCTGCAGATCTTTGTTTTCACTTTCTTCCTTCTTGAATGCAAATATATCAGACATAGTTTACAGAAACTCAGTGCTAGGCTATTGTTCACATATCATAAGAGGATTATAAAAGACATGAATACAAGACCATTCTTTCCTGACCTCCTCCCAGAGGTGGGAGGTGGTTGTACTGTTTATTAAACTGTACTTTTTTGGGGTGGCTATTTGGTAGTTCATAATTTGGGAATAAGTTTCTCCAGTAGGTTTTATAGTGATGTTCTTGGTAGGAAGCATCTCATATGATAGTGATTAAAAAAACAAAAAAGCTTGACTGTGTTAAGAGAGGCAGTGGTGGGCCACCAGGAAGAGGTGTGCCTTTCCCTTTATCTCCCTCCAATTGTGTCCAAGTTACCTCTTGGCCAAGGAAATTTATTTCTTCATTTGGTTTATCTGATTGTAAAATGCCCAGAACTTACAGAAAAGGTATAACTAGACTCATGGAACTTTTAGCCCCATTGTAGTAGTAGAGTTACCATTGTATCTAACATAGTGAAATAACCTGTCTCTCCTTTATGCTATAATATGGGAAGACAGAGCTCTCCAGCCCTGCTGATAGGTAAGGAGAGAGGTTACTGATATATCACTTTGTAAAGGACAAAAATCCACATGCTAATATAGGTGCCAAAAATTCTTTTTACTGTAGCCAAATGTGTCTTGTTTGGGGGATTTATATTAGAGGAAGAAGCTCTGTCAATAAATGTTTTAAGAGCATCTGATTTACTGTGTGTGTGTGTGTGTGTGTGTGTGTGCACGGACGTGTGCAAAAGATTCTGAGTAACACTTCTTAAAGTATCTCTAAACAGTTGCTCTGGAAGGGAGGATGGTGAGGGGTGTTTTAGTTTCCTATGGCTGACTTAACAAACAACCACGACTTGGTGGCCTAAGACAATTTCTAGAAGCCAGAAATCTGAAGTCAAGGTGTGGGAAGTCACATCCCTTTTGAAGGTGCTAGGGGAGAGTCCTTCTCTGCCTCTTCCATCTTTGGTGATTCCAGGTGTTCTTTGGCTGGTGGCTGCATCCCTCCAGGCTCTACCTCCATCTTCACACACCTTCTCCTCTGAGCATATCTACGTCTTTTCCTCTTCCGTCTTTTATAAAGACACACTCCTCATTGGATTTTATAGCCCCCCTGGGTTATCTAGGATGATCTCATCCTGAGATCCTAAACTTCATTGACAACTACAAAGTCCCTTTTTCCAAGTAAGGTCACATTCAAAGGTTTTGGGATTAAGGAGTAAACATATCTTTTTGGGGGCCTGTTGAGCTCACTACAGGTGCTGTGTTTATGCATTTAAGGAGGGGCAGTGACCATGGGAAGCAGTGAGCTTTTTTTTTTTTTTAATGCCCTCAGATTTTCATCACTGTGGAGCTATTCTCAATGTCCCTCCCTAGTGACTTTCTACTGAAGACAAGATAATTGCTAGCTTTTTTTGGTTATAGATAATTGGGTGAAAAAATAAATAAAGAGACAGAGAGAGACCTAGGAGTCATTTCTTTTACCTTCAATATTGGTGTTCAGGTACAGCGGTCAACTTCATACGCTTAACGAAATCATAGCCCCCAGAGAATTCCTGTGAGTGCATATGTACCTCTGTGTGTGTCTGTGTGCCTTTTTCTCCTAGGAAAGTAAATACAGTTATTTACTTTTGAACATTTCTAAGAATTCTGATTCCTCCCTAGATTTTGTCACACAGAAAGCACCCTTTGGGCTGACATAATGCACACATACCCCATGGCTTCTCTTGTGATCAGGAGCTGGGAAACACTGACAGGCAGTACTGTAGCCCAAAGAGTACCCTGCTGGTAGATTTCCTAGTTCTTCCATGGCCTGGCTGAGCAAATGTTCTTTAGATCTGACCTGGAAAACCCTTGCTTGTGTGTTTTCTAGTTTCTCAAGCCACTACTAATATACCTTCTTCACTTGGGCCACCCACGGTGATTCCTGTCTTGGGTTCCCCAAGCCAAATACCTGTGATGGGATGGTTGGGTGATGTGGATGGATGGATGTTTGTGTAAAGGTTGAAAATGGGTTTTCTGAGATGAGAGGGCAGGACAGTTCCTTGTACTCTGAAATTCCCCTCCTCTTCTGTTTGGGATCTTCTCAGCACTTCCTAATAGTTACCTGTATTTAGAATAAGAAATCAGAATTGTTTTGTTTTATGAACAAATGCAGGGCTCAAAGTTGGGTTCTTAGCCTGCTAACTTCTTAAGTTAGGTAGACTTTTTAAAATTTAGTAAGTAATTCACGATTTTTATGATAGCCATTTGATTATATTAATTCTGTAGCAGGCACTGAGGAAATGAAAAATTCAATAGAAAGAAATAGTAACCACTCCAGGGAAGAAGGGTGATTTGTTAAAGTTCAGAATCACCTCCAAATGTAAAAGCGAAAAGATTATTCCACCAACTCAAACCACCTCATCATGGTCTGAGCCCTTGTTGGGTAAGGAGAGAAAACATTTACAGAAGACCTGGGAAGACCTTCAGACCAGGGACTGAGAAATCCATGGAAGCCTCACTAGAATAAGTCCTTTATTCATGTGGAGGGAAAGCTAGGTTACTAAGGAGCACTTTTTGATAGATTGGTACCAAACTCCCTTGGACTGTCTCCAGAATGAGTTTTATCACAGTAGCTACAATAAAAAGAAAGGTAGGGAGGTATTAATGTGGGTGGAAAAAAAAGGACAGTTTCCTAAAGCTGTAGCAGTTCTGAAAATTCTACAGGCATGGGGACATGTGATAAACGAAAGGTTCAGTCTCCTTCTAGTTCTTTTTTTTTTTTAAAGATTTATTTATTTATTTATTTATTTATTCATTCATTCATTCATTCATTCATTCATGAGAGACAGAAGAAGAAGCAGGCTCCCTGCAGGGAGCCCGATGTGGGACTCAATCCCAGGACCCTGGGATCACTGAGCTGAGCCCAAGGCTGATGCTCAACCACTGAGCCCCCCAAGTGTTCCTCCTTCTGGTTCTTTCTGTGCTCTCTTACCAGGCACTCGATTGGTGCCAGCAACAGTGGTGGAGCTCTTTCATCATTGCTAACTGGGAGTGGGTCCTCCTGTGTCTCACCCCCAGGGGGAAGTGTTGTACGCCTTAGTTACATATCTGTTCCCAAGCTGAGATGTCTCTTACACTGATGAATTTTGTTGTTTAAACAAAAACAACAAACAGTTCATTCTTTCTGATAACTCAGAGCATTTTTTATTCTGCTGAGACTAAAATATTCCATTTATTCTTTCCTCAAGGAGAAGGAGATAAAAAAGAACAAATAATAAAGGAAAAATGAAAAGAGATACTTTAAATTTCACAAGCATTTTTTTCAAAAAGAGAGTAAACAATATTTTTTCCTTAAAGCAGCTATGAATGCAAGATGATTTTGGAGTAGCCTTTGATCTGCTTTCTGATTTTACCCACATAAGAACTAGTCATCTCTTGTGAAGTGGGCACAGGAAGAGGGAAGGGCCTTTGTTAGTATGTCTCTCCTGTTACAACCGAGAAATAGAATTGCCAAGTGATTCTATGGCTTGAAGGGCATAGGTGAAAGTTTCTTGGGTTTCTCCTGACTTGCAATTGTGTGATTTCCTTTAGCCCCTGAAGATCTTGCTTGGCTCACTTGTCTTATTTAGTATAGTTGGCTATCAAAAGTAGATCCTCTTCGGGCTCAGCCTATCGTCTGTATTAAGAAGTCAGTAATTCTGTAGCTGTTGAAGAGAGTTCCAGGCGCTGATTCTTTTTACATGGATTTTGGTGGTTCTAAACTGTGTAGGGGTACCAGGGAGGAGGAGGGTATGCTCCAATCACAGCTGGCATGTCCTGGCCCTCTGGATTCTGAGAGCCTCCCAGGGAGGGGACACACCTGATTGGATTACGGGAATGAATCTAAACAGATCACCTCCTAGCCATTTCGAGAACTGTTGTTCCAACCTCTGCTTCTCTGAAATAGTTTTGTCTCTCTGTTACCAAATTATTCAGGTGGGGGTCGATGTTTACTACAGCTTAGGCAGACGGTGGTGGTACTTATGTCCGTGTCATCATTTGGCCTCTTTCTTCATTTCAGACCGCAACATGAACATTTTGCAGTACTGCCCCTCTGCCGACATCTGGACGCTCTTTGAAACCTGCGATGTCCACATTCGCAAGCAGCAGATGGTATCTGTTGAGGAGACCATCTACATCGTGGGGGGATGTCTGCATGAACTGGGGCCCAACCGGAGGAGCAGCCAGAGCGAGGACATGCTCACCGTGCAGTCCTACAACACTGTCACAAGGCAGTGGCTCTACCTCAAGGAGAACACATCCAAATCGGGTCTTAACTTGACTTGCGCACTTCACAATGATGGCATCTACATCATGAGCAGAGACGTTACCCTGTCAACCAGCTTGGAACATCGAGTTTTCCTCAAATACAACATCTTTTCAGATAGTTGGGAAGCATTTAGGCGTTTCCCAGCCTTTGGACACAACTTGCTGGTTTCCTCTCTTTATCTGCCCAATAAAGCAGAAACATGACTGAACTGACTGAGGATTTAAAAGAAACCTGGTTCAAGACAGAAAAAGGAAAAAAAAAATGTGTCCCATTTCAAGGGAGACCAATTTCTAAAGGGAAAACATGGGTTAAAGTAGGTCACATGTACAATAGCTGTAAATAAGCTTACTTGAACTAATTACTTGAAAACATGTGGAGAAAAGAGACCAACTTTATTATTTTTTTAATTATTGATTTTTAAATGATGGGAGCAAATCCATGATAATATTTTCATCCAAATATGATACCCTTGGGCCAGTGACTGAAACTGATCATCAAAAAGAAGATTCATTGTGTCTGCTTTAGTAATGGGCCAAAGTCAATAACTGACGTGAATGGTAAAGATCATTTTAAAATCCATTTTATTTAGGTCACTTGAAATATCATTAATACCTTCAGTGAGAGATTTTTGTTGTTGTTCTTCACATACTTGACAAATATTTATATTAACATTGTCATTTGCCCCTTTTCTCCCCACATATCCTTCCAGTGGTTTAAAAATTGGGTTCTGTATTTAGATATTTTATTTACACTATCTTTTAGGAAGCTTACAATGATGGAGCCCTGTAGTTCTTACAGCATCCAGTCCTCCCTCCCTTGCTTAAAACCTTCTCAGCTATTTTTCCAAACTTTTTTGCAATTATGTGTACTGAATAGATAGGCAGATGTAACCTCTTATTTTATTTAGGTAGCAGGTTGCAAATTTATGTGGTTAGACAAGTTGCATGGCTAGGCATTCTGTATTGTTTAAAAGAGAGGATATATTGTTTAAAAGGATGGAGATATATATACATATATATATTTTTGAAATTGAGTCTTAAATTTAAATGGGAAAGGAAGGAAAGGCCAAATAAGGAAAAAAATGCCTTTAAGAGTTACTTTTAATGAATGTATTTGACTTAGTTCTCTTTTTTTGGGTAAGAAAGATAACTGTCATCTTTAGATCAGACATCTCTCTAATTTAATCTTAACCTTTTAATTCATGCTTTGCTCTTATGAGGTAAGGTGAGGATAGCTGTGGAACATTTGTGCTGGAGAGACAAGGGGCTCTTTTAGAGATGGTACGGCTTCTGGTGGCTTCTCTGGATTTAGGTAGGTTCCCTTCTTGCCTTGGTTGTTGAATGGAACCAAGCTCTAGCAGTTGTTTTCAGTAAGTCACCTAATACGAATGAAAGCTGCTGCCAGTCATAGGTCCTTCCCTTTGAAAATGTATACTTAGAGAAATCTTATTCTTTCTGAACTTCTCTGATCTTTTGTGATGGAATCAGTGAAGCCGTGAGCTGGAGTCCATCTTCTGTTCTAACGTTCCAGTTACAGCATGTCTCACTTTAAGAAAGTCCCGCAGAAAAAAAAACAATCATGGCAAATCCATGCATTCTGCACTTACCCGCTGCTTCCGGCGTGTATTCGCCATGCAGATGTGGTGCAGAGGGGTTGATCACTTCAGAGCTCTTCAGGTCATCAGAAGAGTCACTGCAGGGTTTCTTTAACAACTATGGCCTGCTAGTGGAGTTAAAATCAGGATCTGGTTATAAAAATCCTATTTGCACAACTTTTCAGGACTATTAAGTAAAATGAGGCAAGCCTTTGTTGTGGACTTGGAGACAGCTCTTTGATCTTGTTACCAAATAATCATACCAGTACTCTACTTACACTACTTAAGGGTTTCTAAGCCATATCCATTTATTCTCAAATACTTAGCCTTTTTTTTTTAAAACTCGGAACTGAAATCATCTTGGGGATGGTACTCTAATAATAGATTTATATTAATTTATATTCATTATGTAATTGAATTTCCAGTGACCTATAATTTCATTGCATATATTTAAAAATCTAATTTATTTTAGATAGTGTTGACTTTTGTTGCTACAAATTTTAACTTTTTTAAAGCTTAACCTTGTATATCGAGAAGATTCTAGCCAGTTGAATTAGTTCTGGACAATTTGACTTTAGCTTGTAAATAACCACATCATATAAAATGTAATATTGCTGCCAACCAGTTCTCTTCCTGATTACATTCTTTGGATGTGTTTTCCTAATGCCAACAATTAGATTCTTGGACCAAGTGAAGGAATACTCTGATCCACAAAGTTCTTTTTATAAACCAGGTTTGATGTGTGTGTATATATGCATATTATCTGTGTGTGTGTGTGTGTGTGTGTGCACGCACGTGTTGTGGCATATTATAGCTCTAAGATACACAGACTTTTAACAAAGTTTTGTTACTCTGGACTGCCAGTGGTACTTGGGCAAGGCACAATGTGCAGTAGGAACAGATCTGTGGATTTGGGTCACCCTTCTTCCTGCCGTGCACATGAGCTACATTGGCATTTTGAAGATAATTTTAATTTAGCTCTGTTCTCGTATTGGTGCCAGTGTTGTATTGAAGACTCTACCTATGATGAGGGAATGTTGCATTGAAAATCCCCTGTCATCCCCCAGGACTTTGCCTTTTTAAAAAAAATTTTTATTTTTATTCCGGTATAGTTAACATACAGTGTTATATTAGTTTCAGGTATACAATGTAGTGCTCTTTGATGATATCCCTCCATTTTCTTCCTTCCTCCAAATGCTTCATCCTTCTTTTCTGAAATACTTCTGAGGGGTACTAACCTCCCACTGCAGAGAGGGGAGTTAGTGGAGGACCCCTGATAGTGGGAGCCATCCTGCCAGAAGCAACCTATTTTACTAAGAATAGTCTGAGTGGCAGAGTGAATCCTGAGTGTGGATTGGTAGAGGGAGGTCGGTTCTTCCTGTCATTTTTCCTGGCTTTCTTCTTAAGACCCTTGGTTTCAGAGGCCTCTCCCCTTAGCATCCTTCAAAGTTTTTCTGATGAAAATATATGAGTTATTTCAACAGTGTTGGTTAAGTCAAACAATGAAGTACTGAGAAGGTTATGGATTCTACTAAGAAACAAATAGATTAAGATTAAGCATGAATACCAAAGAGAATTGAACTCGGCCATGTTTTTTTGAACCAAAATCCCAAGTAATTCCAAATGCCTTAGACATCAATTAAAGTTGTATTGAGATGGACAAGCTCTTTCTCTCCAAAGGGTATTAGAAGTAAATGCTTATTTTCTTTCAATAAAGACTTACTTAATGAGCATTGTGGATGCCATGTTTTCAGATTTCCAGGTAAAGTCATGACCCTACCTGTTTGGCCACACAGGTAAATCGAGTGGAAAGGCCTTGGCCTTCTTGATCAACCAACATCTAATGAGCAGTGGCTTAATGCAGAGCACTCGTGAGGCAGCATAGTGACAGAAAGGGAAGATGGGTGAGTTGTTGGATGCCTTTTTCCTAGACCAGGGATGGGGAATATATAACATCTGTGCCACCACTCTCTGATGGTGGCATTATGAATGAGTAGCACTCCTTTCCTCTGTGCCAGGAATTGGTCTCAATCCATGTCATCAGTGCTTCCAGGCATCCATTGCCCATCCCTCAGAGTGAGATGAAGTTCATTTGTCATCCCTGCCTTAGAGGAATGAATGAATTAGGTGAGTAGATTACATCCAAAATGGCTTTGAAAACACTGAGCTGATTCAGCTCTGTTCCCTGGTTCCCAGAAATACTTACTGAAAGTCTATTGTGTGGAGGACAATATTAAGACTAGGGATATAGTCATAAATGAGCCATGTTCCCTGACCTGGGAGAGCTTACAGCCTTGTGAAAATGTTTACTGTAATCTTTGTAACCAGTGTCCTCAAAGATGCCTGCTTTTGTCAGGCATCCTGGGGCTCTCTGGCCTGGCTTCCTCTTCAGTCCTGGTCCAATCTGTTCACTGCTTCATGATCTACTAACAATTATAACGAACCAGTTTTTCTCTAAATTTGAACATCACAACCTATGTTTCTGTTTTAATGGTATGCTTTTTTTTCCCACTATTTTTCATAGTCTTCTCTGTACTTCATTTTTCAAAAGAAAAATTATATGTGATCTGCTGTAAAGGTAATTACTAGGAACCACAGCATATGTGGCTAAGGGCTCAGCAGCTTGATCCCATGAGAAGCAGGAGCAAAATCAGGAAAATGAGTATCGGGAGAGAGGCGAGGTGTACACGTGTCTGTACCTATGCCTGCAAAACACTTCTATAAAAAGTATTACTAGATGGTTATTAAGACACTTGTCCTGACTTAAAGTCAGTTAACTTCACCTGTGTGATAGCTATCAGAGTGGTTTTCTGTCCGTATGTTTCATTTACATAAGAATATTTCTTATTTTTCATTTTCTCATGTTAATTTAGGAACACGGTATAAAATACACACCAGTTGACATATACTAACTTCTGCACTTGACATAACCATTTTTATTCATTCCTACAGGAGACATTAAATGTAAAAGATGGTCAATTTTGAGGAGCAAAAGGGTGCTGAGATGACTTTGGTAGGATTGGCTGGTGCTTTCTCAAATGGATGTCAGAGTTTATTACTAGTAAAGAAAAAGAAAATGTAATTTGCATTATTGTGTCATTTTTCTAAGAAAAATCTTAATGGGGTTCTTTAGATGTCTCTACAATGTTTTCCTATCTAGTGGTCATTTTAGGAAAATTGATAATCTGTAGAATGAACAATTACATTTTGTTATTACTGACACTTTGTTAAAAAGGTTGTATTGTGTCTTCAAGTTGTGGCTTAAAATGTAAACATTATGATACTATTCATTCAAATACAATGATGCCTATGATGCACTCAAATAGCATTTGTTCTGTGTTTATAACTAGAACTATAGAAGAAAATCTCTTCAAATAAAATAGTTCTAAATCTTAACAATCCAAATTGTTGTCCATTAGGTACTGTGTACCAGCTGTGGGGTCAGGGCTGTGCCAGAGCTGAGAGGAAACAGGGCCCTCAGGTGTAGGACGCCTGACTTGCAGGGAAGGCTAGACTAACGCTTAGGAACTGGCTAGAGAGGCGGTAGTCCTGCTGGAAGATGGACCACATGGGGTAGCGGAGGTTGTGAGAGCCTTTTGTGTTTGGAGAAGAGGGATCTGGAAGGAGGATCTCTGAATCCTTAGAATTCAACAGCAATTACAGCCCACCACAATCTGTTTCCACCCCGTCTTCTAATATTTCTCACTGTTTTTAAGCACCCCTCACTCCTGGAAAACTGAAACACAGCTCCTTGCCTTTTTTTTTTTTTTTTAAGATTTATTTATTTATTTGAGAGAGAGAGAAAGCACACAGGTGGAGGAGAGGGACAGAAGAAAGAATCTCAAGCAGACTCCCCACTGAGTGTATAGCCTGATATGGGACTCGATCTCAGGACCCCAAGATCATGACCTAAGCCAAAACCAAGAGCAGGAGGCTTAACCAACTGTGCCACCCAGGTGCCCCACAACTCCTGCTTTTGAGGCTGGTGAGGGGGATGCTGGGGGTGGCAGCATTACAAAATGAGGTTCAGCTACTAGATGATACCCCAGAAATGTCCATTCCTTTCCATCCTTTGATTGCCTCTCGTGCAGGAACCTACCTGCTCACACATGCCCACCTTATACATACAATTTTAAGAATGATCCAACTTAAAATAACACTGCTACCTCATAAGAAACCTAAGACATACCCACCTTTACACCAAGGGAAACAGTCAAAAATCAGATCCAGCCACTGCTGGATGACATCACAGCTTATTGCATCCCCAAGTCCAGGGTTGTCAGGGTATGTCCATCCTGAACACCGATGAATGACTACTAAGTTCTAATAATCTATCACGAATAATCCAAATTATTTCCTACACACTCAAGACACCAAAACAACCACACCCACCATGAACTGAGTTCTTATTCTGTGTAAGGAATTCCAAGCTCTTTTGAAAATTTAACTGATTTAATCCTCACAATAATCCCATATGGTTAATACAGTATTATCCCACATTATGACTGGGGAACCAGAGGCATTACCGGTCACGCATTGCTATTTGGGAAAAGGGAGAAGAGAAGACTGACTGCAGTCTACTGGTCCAAACTGTGGACTATACTTTTCCCTGCAGGTGAAGGCTAGCAAATGCTCCCTGCTCCAATAATGGAGTGGGTTTCTGGTCAACTGATCTGGGAACCCTTGCTTCTGTCTTGTAGTAGAAAGTTCCACAGCCCTGCCCGAGAGGGTGTGCCAATGCGGTAGTCCTCTTCCTGTTGGAATGGTTTATTGGAGGGGGCAGTGTGTGGGGAGAACTGAGAATTTCTGGAGAGACTGAGGGATCCTCTTCGCAGGCCATAAACATTTCTTTGGAGATAAAACCCCTTTAAGAACCCAATTAGAGGTTGGTGGGTCTGATCTCTGGCAACTCCATGGGCTAAAGACCCACATCTAGAGAGCCCATCTTTGTAATATCTGTCTTCCTACCCATAGTCTTTACCCTCAGCTTAATGGCGCCAATCCCTTCCTCTCAGCTTTGGGAAAGCCTGCAATAGTAGGGGTCTGCCCTTGCTAGTGCACATCCCAGGGAATGTTGCTTTCATAGAAATGACTGCTTCTCTGTGGCAGGAGGTGTTTGGGAGGGGTTCTGGGCATACATTCCCACTGTGTCTTTGCCTGTTCTGAAGGCCCGGTCCCTACTATATTTTCCCTATTTGTTCATACACCTTTGATTGAAACAGAGGCTCTGGTTCTTTTTCTTTTTCTTTTTCTTTTTAATAAATTAATTTTTATTGGTGTTCAATTTACCAACATACAGAAAAACACCCAGTGCTCATCCCGTCAAGTGTCCCCCTCAGTGCCCGTCACCCATTCCCCCCCACCCCCCGCCCTCCTCCCCTTCCACCACCCCTATTTCGTTTCCCAGAGTTAGGAGTCTTTATGTTCTGTCTCTCCTTTTCTTTTTCTTTTCTTTTCTTTTCTTTTTCTTTTTTTTTTTTTTTTTTGAGTCTCTGGTTCTTGCAGTTCTGCAAGGCAAGGCAAATGTCACCTGACCCTTTGCCATTGCCTGCCTGTTGGAAGCAGAACGGGGAAAAGCGTGGGTGCCAGAGCAAGACTGGCTGAGTCTGCTTCCCAGTTCTACTACCTTCTAGCTGTTTAGCTTTGGTCAGGTTACTCCATCTACCTGAGCCTGAGATTTTTTTTTAAGATTTTATTTATTTATTCATGAGAGAGAGAAAGAGAGAGAGAGAGAGGCAGAGACACAGGCAGAGGGAGAAGCAGGCTCCATGCAGGGAGCCCAATGTGGGACTGGATCCCGGGTCTCCAGGATCAGGCCCTGGGTTGAAGACTGCGCTAAACCGCTGAGCCACCCAGGCTGCCCCTCAGATTTTCTTTTAACTGTAAAGTACAGATGACAACTGCATCCACCCAGTGGAGTTATTATGAACATTGAATGAGGAGATCCACATGGACCCTCGGAAGGGCACCTGGCATATAGCACACAGGGAACATGAGTTGTTATTATTACCAAAGCCACTGGCTGTTTTCTTTATATGTTCAAATGGGCTAGCATGGCCAGCAACTAATGCCTTTCTTAAAATACCTTACTGAAGCCATCAAGAGGTAACTAACACATTCCAAGATCCTGATGTGTTTCCGTCATTTCTCCCACAGATTTGAATCACAAGATAAAGCAGTATAGCCAGTTACCTTGTTTCTCACACAAGGATAGGGATGGAGAATCCTACTCATTTCCCCTTCATCTTTGTTTAGCTGGCCCCACATTTCAGTGTTAGATATCTGGAACATCCCATCCCAAGTACCAAACTTTTTATCAAGACTTTGATGAGACCAGCTGAGGTCATGTGTCCATCCCTAGGGTAATCACTGTGGCTAGAGGCTTGGAGGGAAAACTCCAGCCCAACCACATGGAATGAATGAATACCAGATAACAGGGGTTCTTCATGCCAAAAGAAAGAGGTGTCAACTGTTGTATCCTGAAAAGACCATCTGAACAATCTGAGCTAAGCTTGTTAGGCTTACTGCAGTGAGGGAGGAACATTACCTCGAGTCTTAGCCACATCTCAGAAGGAGGAAGTCAGGTTTTCAGGCCTGGGCTGGATGCTCTTAAGGCAGATTTTGAAACTGGGCAGAGTTTATGATATGAGAGCTTTGGGTGCAACTTTCTGTGGGCATATTGCAGTGAGATCTTGCAGCTAGCCTTGATGAGTAGTAAGCTGTTAGTTTTGGTGAAGTAAGCTAAGTACTGGCTGCATAGTATTATGAAAGATAATTCCTATGACAGTTACATAATAGTTCTTCTGTGTGTTTCTTATTCCTGTTCTAGATTACAGTTTCCTTGATGATATGGTGTCTTATTCATTTTTTATCATGCTTAGTCAGAGAATAGAGCAAAGCCTTGTGCACAGCAGATTCTTAACATATTTGTTGAATTTGGAAGGCCTTGAAGCCTCGTTGGGTTTTCTAAAAAGAAATGTAGGTTTTGGTATATCCAGCCATAATATTTCCTTAAAGGAATTAAGTTAGTGGTTTTTTTTGATCAGCAACTTTTATTAGAAATACCTTACAGTGTACTTTTCTCTTCAACCAATGTACATAACCCATCAAACAGGTAGGAGAAGTTTCAGCCTCTGGTTGGGGCTGGAAAGGAAATTTGCCCACAAACAGTAGTGATGCCAGAGCTCAGGAGCACTACAGGAAAATGGGAATCGAGCCCCATCACTTTGTTAGTTCCTTGTGAATAGAATCAATATTAGGGCTGAAGCAATAGTATTGTCACTTAAAGAAGTGACTTCTTTTTGTAAAATCTAAATTGAATGCCACAAATATACAGTTTCCAGAATTTGAATACTAGATGGAAAGAGAATAGAAAACTAGTCAGATATTGTTACAGGAAAGTCTGTTGACTCGGTGACAGAGGGCCAGTTTCCCGTCTGTGGCCTGATCCTTCCCCGTGCCCCAGTGTGGGGTGAGGAGGGGAAGGTGGGCTGCAAAGAGCTTCCTGAAGGGTGAGGGAGTCCATGGAACAGAGAGAGCCCTGCTCACATCACTTCCAACCCTGGCAGATGTCAAGGTAGTGCTGGGTGGAAGGACAAGAAATCAGAAGCAAGGGATCTAAAAAGAGGCACTGTGATACAAGTGGTTTGTGGCTAGAGTTGATTTTTCTCATGGTCTGGTGTGTATATATACATTTGCCTGCTCACCTTATTTTATCAAAGTTTCTGCAATTGAAGCGATGTCTTTTTGAAAGTCTGGGGATGGGGGGTACTGTATTAGCTTCCTAGGCTTCTAAAACAAAATATTACAAAGTGGGTGGCTTAAAACAACAGAAACTTACTGTCTGACAGTTTGAGGCTAGAAGTCCAAAACCAAGGTTTCAGTAGGGCCATGCTCCCTCTGAAACCTGTAGAGGATTCCTTCCTTGCCTCTTCCAAGCTTGTGGTGGTTTGCTGGCAACCTGGTGCTCCTTGGTTTGTAGCTTCATTGATTCTGTCTCTGCCTTCATCACCACGTGCTGTTCTGCTTGTATTTCATGGCTGCTTTAGGATGTCACATGGGACTAGGAGCCCACCCTTCTTGAGTGAGATCACACCATAATTAGTTACAGCTGCAACAACTCTACTTGCCAAGGAAAGTCAATTCCTTGGTACCAGGGGGTTAGGACTTCATCTTTTTCTGGAGGGAACACAACTCAACCAATAATAAATACTAAATCTTCTTCTAGAACTTTTTAATTGACGTTATTTTCTACATAATGCCATTTGGCGAGAGGGGACCCATTACATGAAAGGAGGTCTGCTTTGAGTTGTATATTTATTTCCCCCAGCTCTCCACCTCCTCATCAGGGAGTATCTTTTCGTAATCATAAATCTTTTTTTTAAAGATTTTATTTATTTATTCATGAGACACACAGAAAGGCAGAAGGAGAAGTTGGTGCCTTGTGATGAGACTGATGCGGAACTCGATCCCAGGACCCCAGGATCACGCCAAAGGCAGATGCTCAACCACTGAGCCACCCAGGTGCCCCCCATCATCATAAATCTAAAAGAATAGAATAGATTAGTCCCCTACTGTTAATCATGCTTTGATTTCTAGTTAATTAATTTTTATTTCTATTTTTAATGAAAAACAAGGCATTTTTCTTAGCTAAGTGCATGAGTTAGCAGGTTTCCATGATATTTGTGAAGTTAGTGCTATCGGTGTATAGTGTCACATAATGAAATCACAGAATGATTTCTGCCACCCTCGAATACCTGGAAGGTACTCGCCAATTGGAATTCTTTTGAAAGCACCAGATATTGACTCTAGCTAATTAAAAAAAAGAAAAGAAAGAAAAGAAGAAGGAAAAAATACTAAAAATATACAGGTCGGCTTAATATTTAAAAGGAAATCAAAGAAGCTATGGGAACTGTGGCATCCGTGGCAACTGGGACCTCCAGAACGATCTCCTCAGGGCTCTGCCCAGGAGATAAAGGAATTCTAGTTGACTTCTGGCCCCACGTCATCAGCTCACCATGGAAATTCAACAAGTGAGCGTCCTGACCGTCCAGCTAGAGAGACCTGCCCACCCCAAGACAGGGCAGGGCACCTTGATGGAAAGTCCCACCAAGACTGTGCCCAGGATGGGAAGGTGATTCTTCAGAACAAAACCAACAGTCTATGGAGTCAGGGTGGCACTGCTCCCATCCTAGGAACCATCTGATACATTTGTTGTATGTTTTGGAGTATACCAGCCATGGTAAATCTCTAGTTCTGTGGAGGCACTAGATAGAGGCCTGTTACATAACTACTTTAAAAAAATGAGGGACGCCTGGCTCAGTGGTTGGGCGTCTGCCTTTGGCTCAGGGAATGATCCCAGGATCCGAGATTGAGTCCCATAGCGGGCTCTCTGTGGGGAATCTGCTTCTCCCTCTGTCCCTACCTCTCGTCTCTCATGAATAAATAAAATCTTAAACAAAAAAAAAAAAAAAAAGAAGAAGAAGAAAAGGAAAATTAAACAGATCCAGTGGCAGGGATCTAAGATGTTATATATCATAAGAATCAATGGTTGCTGATTTATTCAGTTTTCTTATCTGACTAGCCAATCAGGATAAAGAACAGATAAGGAGTATTCATTAACTGTTTATTATTATTGTCATTACCTGAATATTCTGTAGCCCAAACTGACAATATTCTGAGACTGGGAACGCACTCTTTTTAAGCAAAAGCACCCAATTGTGAGAGAACATTCTGACCTTTTTTTCATCTGTGTGGTGCCCACAGCAATGCCATCTACTTTTACTACCTTAGTCTGGGCTGCGTTATGACTTTCACAGGTCCTTGGCACTTTTGCATTCACGTGCCTCCTTTTCCACAAAAGATATTAAAAATTACATTTTTTGATTATGTTGGTGTAGACAAATAGATGGAGTCATTATTATATATTTTTGTTTTTCTTCTGATATTAAAAGAAATTACAAGTAAAACATTTTTATCCGCCTCTAAAAGCCCTGTGACACTGAGCCCAGTCTGCATCCCAGGAAAGTCAGCCCTGTGCTCACTTGGTCTGAGACATGCCTGCCTCAGCCCTGCTCTGTGAAGGATCCAGAACCCACACCCAAAGGCTTCTTTCCGAGAAGTCTGAGGTCAGGCAGCCTGACTGCAAATAGCAGTTCCGCTCTCACTAGCTGGTGACCTGGCCTCAACCCCACAGTCCTCAATGTCCTCATTTGTGGGACGCAGGTAATGATACCAGGTGTCTCATTGATTTCTTACCAAGATCACCTGAGAAAACGTAAACACTTCCCGCAGGATCTCACATATGGTAGATACTCTGTGTACGACAGCTGCGCCTATTTCTTGTGACCACTCTTCCTAGATTGTAAGAGTAATAACCTCACCGAAGGGGCCCCTGGAGGAGATCTGGTTGATTATTTGATGATTTGACCCCTTCCATGACCTGACACAACTGCAGAAGGGGATTTAATGAGGAGTCCAGGTGGATCGATCATACGCAGTCAATACCATTACTCCAAAACAGCTCCTACAAAAGGAGGACCTTGAAATCTTACATTTCGAAATGATGCTGGAGTGCAGAGAGCTGAAGTAGTGAATGAGAGACTGTGTTTGCCAGGATTGTCGGCACCATTGTTGGGTTCCAGGTTCAGCTAAGGACGTCAAGCTGTCTTGTCACAGGGTAGCCAGTGCTCCTGGTACAAATTTCTGTTACAGAGAGTGGGGTGCATTTTCTGGCCAGCTCCAGGCTCTGGGCTCTGGGCTAGTGGCTAAATGTCCAGCCCTTTCGCTGTGGCACATTCCCGCACGGCGATTCTGTGCTACTAAAATTGAAAGAAAAAGCCTTGGCCTGCGGTGTTTTCTCAGCTCTGTTTTCAGAGAGGTGAATAGGTATTTTCTAGCAGCGCTGAGGTTTATTTGTTCTGAAGCCTCTTCTGCGCTCTTGTGGGCCTCAAACTTCACTAGTCTTCAGAGGCAGCTTTGTAAAGAGGGACTTTAATGTCACATCCTCCTGGGTTTGGTGCATTGCTTCAAATGTTTCCCATCACAGTGCCTGCCCAGAGGACTCTGAAAAGCATGGTGATTACTGTTTCTCTGGCACTCTTCTGTTTCCTTCTGAGGTTTGTAAGGTGAGTCAGGCCCTACTGTTTAAGTTGCTGGGGTGAATCTTGCTGAGAGGCGGCTGGGATGAAACAGCAGCTGTCAGGGATGCCGCGCAAGGGAAACCCCTGCACCATAACCACCGTCTGTTTAGGTCCGGACCCATCCAACACACAGAAAAGCTCATGTGAAGAAAAAGTTAGTGTTGAGAAAGAAAACTGGGGAAAATTATCCTAGACTCAGGTTTGTCTGTATGCAACAGAAACCCTAAAATAACTGTAAGGTGAAGGTTCTTTTTCTCTGATGAAACAGAAGGCCACAGACACCTGGGTGGCTCAGTGGTTGAGCATCTGCCTTTGGCTCAGGTCATGGTCCTGGGATCGAGTCTCGCATCCCAGCTCCAATAGGAAACCTGCTTCTCTCTCTACCTGTGTCTCTGCCTCTCTCTGTGTGTCTCTCATAATAAATAAATAAATTAATTAATTAAATAAAATATTTAAAAACAAACAAACAAACAAACAAACAAACCCAGAAGCCTGGAGGCAGGCAGCTCAGAGCTGTGACAGCCAGGGGTGTGATGGTGCTGGCTCATCTCAGCTTTTGAGAACCAATTGTTAGCAAGCATCCATCTCTACTCAACTCTAAGTTCAAGGAAGTCACTTTGGCAACAGGAAACTGGCCATCGTGTAGTATTTATATCACAGAAATCGGCAAATGCCACAAATTAGGGTTTTGCCCTTCAGAGAGCCTGGGGTTTAACATGTAACAGCACTCCACCGGGTATAGTTCCGTAGAGGGCTAGGGACCCAGGCTCCTTCTATCCTATTGCTCCACCATCCTTGCATGTGGCTCCAATTTTTTTTTTAATTTTTATTTATTTATGATAGTCACACAGAGAAAGAGAGAGAGGCAGAGACACAGGCAGAGGGAGAAGCAGGCTCCATGCACCGGGAGCCCGATGTGGGATTCGATCCCGGGTCTCCAGGATCGCGCCCTTGGCCAAAAGCAGGCGCTAAACCGCTGCGCCACCCAGGGATCCCGTGGCTCCAATTTTTATGGTCCAAGTTGCTGCAAAAGTTCCGGACATTAAATTATACATTTCAGCTAGCAAAGAAGGAATAAAAAACAAGGGAACATGTATATCTCTATATATTGGGCAACGATAGTATTTTTTAAATTTTTTTTTTAGGATTTTCATTTATTCGTGAGAGGCACACAGAGAGAAAGAGAGACAGAGACACAGGCAGAGGGAGAAGCAGGCTCCATGCCAGGAGCTGGATGCGGGACTCCATCCCAGGTCTCTAGACCACGCCCTGGGCCGAAGGCAGACGCTAAACCGCTGAGCCACCCAGGGATCCCCCCAGAGGTAGTATTTTTAAAGAGGTTTCTGGAAAGATGTATACAACACTTTTTTGGTCAGTACATAGCTGTGCCTAGTGTAGGGGAGGCTGGGAAATGTAGGCTTTATTTGGGGATCCATCTGTCAAGCTTAGAGGTAGAGGTCTGTGGTAGAGCTCTAAGATGCTCCAGTGCTCTTCACCCTGTATAATCTCCTCTGCTTGAGTGTGGGTGGATCTTGCAGATATGATACCACTCCTGTGATTATGTTATGTTTCAAATTAATCAGCTTAAGATAGCGAGATTATCCAGGTAGGCCTGACTTCTAAATCAGGTCTAGAGGGCAGAGATGGAGGAAGTTAGAGATTAGCAGCAAGAGAAAGACTCAACCTGTCATTGCTGGCTGAAGATGGAGGCAGGGGTGGTCAAAGGGCTCTGAGGCAAGGAATGCAGGCAGATCTAGGAGCTGAAAGGGGCCCCCCACAAAGAGCAAGGAAATGGGGATCTCTGTCCTATAGCCATGAGGTCTTGAATTCTGACAAAAACAAAAATGCTGAGCTTGGACATGGGTTTTTCTCTAGAGCCTCCAGAGCTTGCCCAGCCTGGCTGATGCCTCGATTTTAGCCCTGTGACATCCCAAGCAGTGAACCCAGACACTACCAGAAATCTGACCTCCATAACTGAGTTGGTTAACGGGGACTATTTTAAGCTGCTAAATTTGTGGTAAATTGTTATACAACAAACGAAAACACATTTGGATCTATATGGAAAACACAATAGGATCTATTACTATGGAAGAAAGGAAAAATAGGTTTTGGAGTATGCAACTTGCAGTACTTGACTCATAAATACACTAAAACCGCAAAACGTGTTGAATGTGTTAGAAGCAGAGCCTAGTGAGACCCAAGTCCTTATAGGCATCTGTGGCCTGTAAGATTAGGTTCTTGCAAAACTTTTTTTTTTTTTTAAATAAAATATTTTTTAAAAAGTTTTATTTATTTATTCATGAGAGACATAGAGAGAGAGGTAGAGACATAGAGGGAGAAGCAGGCTCCATGCAGGGAGCCCGACGTGGGACTCGATCCCTGGACTCCAGGATCACACCCTGGGCCGAAGGCAGGCGCTAAACCACTGAACCACCCAGGCATTCCTTTGCAAAACTTTAATATGGAGAACACTAGTGTCTCTCACAATTGGGGTCCTTGGCTGGACCATATCCCCTGAGCCCCTGCTTCCTTTTTTTTTTCTTTAAAGATTTTATTTATTCATGAGAGATACAGAGACAGAGACATAGGCAGAGGGAGAAACAGGCTACCCTTAGGGAGCCCGATGTGGGACTCGATCCCTGGACCTGGGATCACACCCTAAGCAGAAGGCAGACACTCAACCGCTGAGCCACCCAGGCGTCCCCCTGCTTCCTCTCCTGCTCTGGAAATCTTTGTCCTATCAGCCGGAGGTCTATAGTCCGTAGCTTTCAAGCTGTCTTTCTGCTAATCCAAGTTGTTTTAGTGTGGAGGGAGCCACTCCAGGAGAAGACACTCTGCCCCCTCATCCAGTTGTGCAAGAGAGGAGGATGGAGGGACACATTTTCCTGATAATGACAAAGGATTGAGGTTCAGGTAGTAGAAAGGTCTGAGCAGATAGAGGGTAAATTGTAATTGGGATGATTTTTAAAGCAGTTGGATTAATCTGGGAGTTCTTGTGTATGTGGTTGCCTTTCCAGAAGAATCACAAATATGACACCAAAATCCTTGGTGAATAAGAATAATAATGAAAAAAATTAATATAGATATTCTTAGAGGTGGGGTGAGAAAGAAGAGCATACCATACAATGAACTGTGAAATTTTGACCATTGTCTTTAATGTCGCCTCTGCCAGAGTACGACATGGCAGTCCCGTGTCTTGATCTCAGCTGTCCCCTTCTAATCTCCCCACTTCCCCAGTTTCTCTTCTCTTTCCCAGCTTCTTACCTCTTCTTCAGCAGGTACTCCATACCCTAACATGACTCAATTAGTCTTTCCCTCTGATGTTTCCAGTAACTCCACACATTGCTTTATCAGAACCAAAGTAATCACATGGCCAGGCCCAAGAACTCCCTTGAAAGGTTAGAAAAGCAAGAAGCTGTGAAAAGTTTACTGCGATATATTCATGTCCATCACATTAGGAATCTACAGCCACCTTTCAGTGCACATAGTGTAGGTATGTGAATACCTGGGCACCTGACATTGGGCATATATCTCAGGACCTTGGACTCAATTATGTGGTGTCCTAGTATGTGCCAGCTGTTCTTCAGGGTGTCAGACATTCAGTAATGTCCCAAAAAGAATAGCACTGTCCCTTGGGGGTACTCTCTTGGGGGTGGGGGTGGGAGTACAAATTGGGAACAATGCTATAAGGTAAAAGAAGACCATGCAATGAAAGTAAATAATACAAAGGAAATCAACCTTTTTAGGAAGGGACACTGAAGCAGAGGGATGAGAAGGAGCCAGCCAGGAAAAGACACTCTGTTACCCAACAGATGGAACAGCATGTTGAAGGCCTGGAGGAAGGTAGGGCCTTGGTGAATTAGGGGAGCGGAAAGGACAAAGCAGGCTTTGGCTTAATAAGCAGGTGTGGGGAACAGACAGGGCTCTAGGTCACACTGAAAGAGAGTAAGCTATTTAAAATTGGTGTTTAGATGTGAGTTTTTAAAATATGCATGATCCTGGGGCTGCTATGACAAAGTACTGCAAACTGTATGGCTCAAAACAACAAAAACTAATTTTGTCTTAGTTCTGTAGGCTAAAACGTCTCAAATCAAGGTCTCGGCAGGGCCATGTTTTCTCTGCACCTCTGGATAGAATCCTTCTATGCCAATTCCAGCCTCTGGTTGTGGCCTGTAATCCTTGGCATTCCTTAGCTTGCAGCTGTGATGCTCCAACTGCATTCATCCTCATATGGCGTTCTCTCTCATAATGACACCAGATCTGTTGGACTAAGGGCCCATACTGCTCTAGTATGACTGCTCTAGTATTTTAACTGATTACATCTACAGTGACTCCATTTCCATAGAAGATTGTAGTCAGAGATACTGATGGTTCCATCTGCAGCATAGCTTTTTGGGGGATGTAGTTCAATCCATAACAACTGGTGAGGAAATAGTATATTCTACTGTGCAAGGAAGGAATTGACTTATTTTTCTTAGATACTTAACTATTACAAGCTGTCAGTGTCTTAAGTTCTAGCATATTTTGTGCTACCTTGAATATGGTAAATTACTACTCATATGGATTTGTTGCAAGTAGAGTTGACACTTGAACAACAGGGGTTTGAACTGTCTGGGTCCACTTATACACAGATTTTTTTTTTTTACAGTACAGCCCTGTAAATGTATATTCTTCCTTATTTTTTAATAGCCATTTCTTTTCTCTAGCCTACTGTACTATAAGAATATACTATATAATATGTATAACATATGAAATATATGTTAATTGACTGCTTACGTTATTGGTAAGGCTTCCAGTCAGCAGTAGGCTGTTAGTAGCTGAGTTTTTGGGGAGTCAAAAGTTAGACATACTTTTTTTTACTGTATGAAATTGGAGGAAGGTCAGTGCCATCAACCCCACATTATTGAAGGGTCAACTGTATATTATAATCATGACTGCCACTGGAATACAAACTAAATAGAAAGCTACCTCTTAACAGAAGCTTTCAGTCTAATTCAGGATGTTTTTGACTCTAAGAGAAAACTCAAAATTAACTGGCATAAACAATAAAGGGTATTCTTAGATAGAAGATAAATGAAAACTCTGAGCATGTGATGCACAATTGATTGAAGTGCAGAGAAGTGGAGGCAGGAAGATCAATGAGCAAGCTTTGAGGTGATACAAGAGGTTCTGAAGTCCTGAAACAGGAAGGTAGTAGAGTATATGGATGCTTTTTGGAGACATTACGAGGGAGGATCTCTAGCATTTGATGAGGGGTGACAGGAGAATCAATGGTTATTTCAAGATGTTTATTCTGAAAGATGAAAAGTACTGCAATGCTACTAACAGAGAAGGAGGGCTTGGGAGGAAAGCTGGTTTATGGGACAGAGAGAGAAGAAATAATGAGTTTCAGCCACTTTGACTTTAGAATAACAGTAGACTATCAACAGAGAGCTGGATAAATGTAGCTAGAGAGAAGAGTATCAGGTCAAGAAGTAAACCTCAGTGACACCCATGGTTACAGGAGAGGTTGAAAGAAACAAGGATGGTGCAGTGTCAAAGTCAATAAAAGGGTTTCCAAGGGGAGTGATGTTAAGGAAGATGGAATTCATGATCTCTTATTTAAGTTTCAGGCCTAGAGATTAAGCATAAGGAAGATAATGAAACATGGAAGAAGGTTAAAAAAATGGTCTATGTACAAAAGAAATGAAATCAAACATGACTGGTATTGTAAGAGCTGTTGGTTACCTCCACCATAAATATTCCCAATTCTCTCTTGATATGTCAATTATCTATTGGTGTGTAACAAATTGCCAAAACTTAATGATTTAAAACAACACACATTTATTATCCTACAGTTTCTGTGGATCAGAAGTCTGGGTATAACTTAATTGGGTCCTTTCTTTAGGGTCTCACAGAGCTGGTGTCAAGGTGTTATCTGGGCTGCATTCATATCTGGAGACTTGACTGGGGAAGAGTCCACTTCTGAGGTCAGTCAGGTTGTTAGCAAAATTTATTTCCTATGATTGTAGGACTGACATCCTGTCTCGTTACTGGTTCAACTCAGAGACTATCCTCAGCTCCTTGCATGTGGGTCTCCCAAAATGGCCACTTATTTCTTCAAAGCTAGTTCAGGGGAGAGAGTCTCTAGAAAGAGTCTTAGCAAAACAGAATCATGTATGATGTAGTATAATCACAGAGCCAATATTCCATCACTTTCCATATTCTATTGGCTGGAAGCAAGTCACAGCCTTGCCCACACTGAAGGAGAAGGAATTACATAACAGTGTGAAAACCAGAAGGTGGGGATCTTTGGGGGTTACCTCAGATTCTTCCACAATTTTGTTTGGGATCTTCATGTGTCTAGTTCTAGGTCATGGTTGATCTAAGCTAACTGTGATATTGTTTCCTGCTTTCCCAATCTCTCTTGCTATGAGAAGGGGTCATATAAATTGTGTATGACAATGACAACTAAGTACAAGTCTCTTTGGAGGGTTTGGGAAATCTTTTGTGCTCTCTTAACAAATGAAAAGGCACACAGTTGGCATCACTCTTGCCCCTTTTTAAGTCTCAAATGTATATGTGATAACTGGAACTGTAGCAGCACAGGACCAAGAGCAAGAGCCCAAGAGACTCATAGAGATTATAGCCTTAGGACTGATGAGCTGCTGAACTCACACTAGTAAAACCTATAGCTGGACTTCTTGGTATATCAGAATACCATTCAGTTTCATTTGTTTAAGCCACTGTAGCATGTTCTGTCTTACTTGCAGCCCAAAGCATTCTACAGTTGGCCATGATATTTCTGCCCTCAGTTCTGAGTAATTATGTGTCTGACTAACATAGACCATTTTGAGGATATCCACTGAGCCTAGGATCTCTGCTCTCTGAGCACCTTGGCATATGAAAATGACCAGCATGGCTCTAGTCATACCTGCTTGAACCAGGAATGCACTCTTGACCAAAACTGGGCCAGTCTGATTCTCTTTTGCGTTTAAACTAAGAGACACAAGAATAGACTGTTGGGAGTTGAGTCACATTAATTCCAGGGCTTTGAAATAAAGGTCTGAACTTCTGCAACTTTTTTTTAATAGTAAATTTATTTTTTATTGGTGTTCAATTTACCAACATACAGAATAACACCCAGGGCTCATCCTGTCAAGTGCCCCCCTCAGTGCCCGTCACCCATTCACCCCCACCCCCCTGCCCTCCTCCCCTTCCACCACCCCTAGTTCATTTCCCAGAGTTAGGAGTCTTTATGTTCTGTCTCCCTTTCTGATATTTCCTACCCATTTCTTCTCCCTTCCCTTCTATTCCCTTTCACTATTATTTATATTCCCCAAATGAATAAGAACATATAATGTTTGTCCTTCTCCGATTGACTTACTTCACTCAGCATAATACCCTCCAGTTTCATCCACGTTGAAGCAAATGGTGGGTATTTGTCATTTCTAATGGCTGAGTAATATTCCATCTGCAGCTGAGTTCCTGGAAGTAAGTTCCAGCCCTTCCTAAGCCCTGGCTGTTCAGTTTTTCATTGGATTCCATGAAAGACATTTGTATCCTCATTGTCATTTCTCTGCTTGAGCCAGATAGATTCTATATGTATAAGGAGTTTCAGCTGGGAAATGTGGTATACTGAGCCCTTCACAATTTGATGTTTGCCTCTTTCTTGAACCACATTTCCTTCACTCATTCTCAGTTCCAGCATTATCTTCTCAGCAAATTCTTCCTTGAATCCAACAGGGAAGAGAGTTGCTATCTCTCCACGACACCTATATCACCTACTATTATCTGACTTAGAAAGTAGAGATTGTGTCTCTTTCATTTTTGTATTTCCAGAATATAGCATAGTCTTGCACTTAATACATACTCAGTACTATTTCCTTGGATGAATAAAGACAGAGATAGGAGTTTCTGAGGAATGTAACAGAACAAACATAACCACAAGAGAGTTGGAGTACATGGGATTCTTTGCTCCTGGAAGGCATGTCTTATTCAGTTTAGCACAGTATTAGATACATAGTAGGCATTTAGTAAAAGTTTGATGAACTGCACTGCACTGTGCTTTGTATTTAAGAGACTGCTGAGTGTCCCTAGGGGGCTGGAGCATGAGAGCTGTACAGCAGTGATTGTGTAGGTGGTGGATGAGGTGCATAGTGGAGATGAGATGAAAAATGTAGACTAGGGCCATACTATGGAAGGCTTTGCACACAAGGCTAGGGTTCTTGGCATTTATTTTATTTTATTTTGTATTTTTTAAATATTAAAAAAATATTTTATTCATTTATTCATGAGATACACACAGAGAGAGGCAGAGATACAGGCAGCCCACAAGGAGCCCGATGCGGGACTTGATCTCCGGACCCAGGATCACGCCCTGAGTGGAAGGCAGATGCTCAACCTCGGAGTCACCCAGGTGTCCCTTGGCATTTATTTTATATGTAAAAAGGAAATATGAAAGAATTTCAATCACAGATGTAATTGGAGCAAGGGATAGGCAGACTAAATATTAGCTTCTAAATACTTCAGAAAACACATGACAAGTGACTGAACTAGGCTGGCAGCAGTAGAAATAGAAAAGAGCACTGGCTGTCAAGAGCTTATTGTGAAATTTTCAAAAATTTTATGAACCAGATGTTAAACTTTTAGTAGTTTTAAATTGACTCTAGTGGGAAGATTTGCATCATAGAAATTGGCAAACCCTACAAATTAGGGCTTTAAAAAATCTCATTTCTTTTCGAAGTCATTTTACCAGCACATCACTGAGAAAGACTTCAGAGAGATGTTTGGGTAGACTTGACAGGCCTTGATAATTAGTTAAGGTACATGTCAGGTTGAAAAGTTGTTAAAGATCATTTTGACACTCTTATCTGAAGTTGTGACTCTGGGTGACTGGGAGGATAAGGATATTATTAGCAATAGTGGGAATGCCAAAGGGAGACCAAATTTTGGGGGAAAGATGATGAATATGATTCGCTGCATGTACCTGGGATATAACAAAACAGATGTGGCTCATCCAAAAAAAGAAATTGAAGTCTGTATGCAGTGCTCAGATCTGTCAGACCTGGAGTGTAGACTTGGAACCAATTGCATAGAAATGGCAGGTGAATCTTTATGAATGGATATATCTTTCAAAGCTGAGTATCAGAATGAGAGAAAACTGGGGACACCCTACATTTAATTAAAGGGCAGGCAGGAGAAGAGGGCATTGAAGGGGATTGAGAAGTCAAGGTCCTTCTGCCCACAGAACAGAGGCACATCCTCCTTTTTAAATCTTCGTTCTAGAGTTTCTGCTGGACATTTGCTTGGTCTTTTGCTCTCCTTTGGATCCTAGGTTCTGTAGAAATTGCCTGTACCAGTGGCCTCAACTCTATTAGACTCAGCACTTCTTTTGCACTGTATTTTGTAATATTGCCTTTACTACTCTGAGATGCAGTTTATAAAGAATATAGCCCCCCACAGACTTCATTAAAAATCAATATGATGCCCTGCTGGTAAGAGAAAGAGGAAAGGAAAATTATATTAATTATTATTATATAATTTATATTATATATAAATTATTATTTTGATTAACGTTTATCAATATGTAAGTGTTGGGGCACAACTCCACTAAAAGAGACAGTGAAGCAGTCAGAAAATTCTACCTACTAACAATCACTACCCATGAGGCAGCTGCAAATGCAGATTGTTAAAGGGTATGGTACCAGTGACCCAGAAACCTGTGACAGCCTTTGTAGTGGGGACATTAATTTCCATAACCATAAGTAACTCTGGGCAAAATTTTGATTGGAGAGAAAGGACGGTCTTCTCTTGATTTACACAGTAGATGTATTCCTGAAAAGTTCATTGTATGACTGAATTATTATGCAAAAAGTAGTGATGCCTACCTATAAAATAAATTTAGATTCTAGGTAAGAAAATTATACACAGGATTTTCCCCTGCAAATGTCTTTGGATCGCAGAAAAGTTTCATAGGATGCTGGACAATTAGTTGTATAAGACTGTTCCATTTATTGCGAAATATCTAATGTTGGAACTAGTATGCACTAAGCGTAGGGATGAGAGTGACTTAAACACCCTGCAAGTTTCCAAAATGTCCTCTGTGGGGCAATACTGTCTCCATCGACAATCCTTGGTCCTGCTCAGCAGTTTAGGTGATAAAAAGGTGGAGATAAGGTCGCACTAACCATGGTGTGTAGACACCTCCCATTTCTGGGGAACTTGGAGCAGATGGGATCTGAGAATCAGCCTGGCAAGAGGAATAGACAAAGGCTCGTTAGTTGGAAGGTGGGTTGCTCCTTCAAAAGTGAAGAGCTTTTGGTAGAGACCTTGAGGACTTGAGTTTAAAAACAGTCTTACAAAGAAAATCATAACAATGCAAGCTTAATGTAAACGCCATCTCTTCTCCCTCACAGAGTCCAGAAGACGGCAAAAGCTTTTACTGCAGATGCCTCTCATCCTTATTTTCTTCTCCTTCCTTTAACAAGATTTGAGAACATAAAAAAAAGCCCTATATTAACTCTAATTCCTGTCATTAACTTTTTAAGATGTACATCAAACGGGTTCCAGAGAGATGTTATCTCAACAAGGATTTGAGAACCCCCCCCCCCCTCCAGGCTTCTGGCCCTACTGTAAAGCAAGGGCTGGAAAGAGTTGCACAATCCCCTTACACTTCACCCCTTCTCGCTCACCCTTACTACCCATGAATTTTCTTGTGTCTGCTGCATTTCAGAGCTGTCAGCCCCAACTCAGCAGCAGCTTGGGAGAGAGGGCAGCGGGAGCTAGGGTGACAGCAGCTGTAACCTCTTGCAAATCACCTCCTTCTTGGAGTCTTAATTTCACAAGCACATACTTCCACAGCTACTAAAAACACACATTGCTTCTTGGCATCTAAAGAATGTGTTTTAGTACTCCTTGGTTTTAACTAAGTATCTCAAATATTAAAGCAGTTTGCTGATGTTGCTGATGAGACAGTGCCCACGTACTTGAGGAGCTCCACAGTTTCCATGCTTATAGTTCACATTTCCAACATTTCCAAATTCAAGCATTCGAGAACAAGCAGGAGATGTTTGCAGGAACAAATGCTATTCATGATATGTGACCATTTATGAATAGTTCCTGCTTCATTTAGTTATGGGTTAATCTGAAAGGGGAGACAATGGAATAACATTGGATAGGTATCTTTGGAAAGAGATAAATTGCTGATGTGTACTATTTTGTCCATAGAATCAGATGTTTGAGAAAAATAATTCTTGTTTTCTATTATTAGTGTTATTCTTTCCTTTGCATTGGGACAAGGAAATTTACTTTACCCCCAAGATGAAAAAAAAAAAAAAAGTCCTACCTCTACTACTTACTATTCACTATAGATAAGTGTGATTCGTCTTAATGTACTAGGCACATTTCATCAGTGGCCCCACTTGACTGCCAAATTGGCACTCCATTGTCACTTGTCAACTTCTTCTGTCCTTGCAACCCTGTGTCCTTGCAATCTTGCATCACTCCTAATACCTAACTCCTTAATCGTGTGATCATCTTCCTCATTGGATGTATTGCCAAGGGTAGCCCTTCTCAAACATTAATGTGCATCTAATTCACCCAGGCATCTTGTTAGAATGCAGATTCTGAGTCAGTAGTTTGAGATGGAACTTGGATTCTGCTTTTCTAATAAGATCCTAGTTGACACAGATGCTGCAGGTCACAGACCCATGCTCTCAAGTAGAAAGGAATAGTGGAGGAATGATAGATGGGGCTAAAAGGGAAGAATTACCTTTCAGAGAGCCACAAATTACCTGGGAAAGTAAGATACCAGGAAGAGGTGAGAAGAGGTGTGTATATATGATGAAGTATTTATGTGTATGAATGTATAAGATATGAATATATAAACTACCTCTTTAAAAATAGCATCATTCAATAAATGTTTGGCAAAAAAAAACATTTAAAAAGGAGGTATGAAGCTATTTAGGGATGTTTTATAGATAAGCTTTAATACTTGCTATGTCATAGCTTAAAATGAGTTAAGATCTATAAAATGCTTATTGTAGTGCCTGGCATATTTTAAGCCAAGTGTCAGCATTACTCATGTTTATTACTATCTTTCTTATAGTTTTATGCTGGTTCTAGAATTCAAAGGTCTAGAAATTAGAAAGGAAAGGAGTTTCTTGAAGAAAGACATTTTTCATGATGGATAAAGGACAGTCACAGGGATAAGTCACAGAGAAACAGAATGAAAAAAAAAAGCCACCTGTGTCTTCTTTAAAGCAGCCTTCTGCCACAGAGTGACCACCTAAGACTGAGGAGGGACTGGGAAGTAAGATCTTTCTGGAGTTGGCAGGATGTGGATTAGCCTCAGCGTGAGAAGCAGCAGTGACTTCTAACCTCAGTCACATTTACAGTCTGAGACCCTTTTGACAAGGGAAACTCCACATTGAAAAAAAGGGGGGCCAAATTGGTTAGAGTTTCCCTCTTAAAAATCGAAAAAGTAAAGCCAAGATTAGATTTAGCAATAATTGCATTTAGTGAGAAAGACACCAAATTACAGCAATTTGAAAAAAAAAGTTTCTCTTTGTTCAAAATCGGATTTGCTTTTATGCCTGCTTAAGAAAGATTTTTTTGTATAAGATAGCATAATTAAGTGGGAGTTGGTGTTATAAATGAGACTTTAAAAATTCCGTATAGTTTTATTTTTCTCATACCCCTTTTAAATCATGAAATCTCGTTTTCCAGTGCAGCTCATAGTCTTTAATTAAAGCTGGTATAACGGACTTTATAAACTTCAAAGTTTATCAGTTCCTAGGGAAAGCTTACCAGTTATTCAGCAAAACCATTTGTATACAAAGCACTACCATCCACCTAGTGGCAAAAATCTGGATTGCAAGCATTTTGCTGACGTTGAGAGGCTCCAAACCGCTTTTGACGGGTTAGCCAGACGAATCCCAGCCTATGTAACCACAGGAGCCATGTGTGGTCACCTGAGGTTCTATCATTCCTCTGTGAGGTCAGTGGATCCAAAGCAATGTGGGCTACTCACGCACTGCCCTTGAGACTAGAGTTAATACACCTCCTGGAAAAGTATGCTGCTTATTCCCTTAAGAATTCACTAATATGTGTTAGACCTCTCTGTGTACGGGAGAAAAATAGATAATACTCTAATTGCCATGGTTGTGCTCAAAATTATGTAGTGCTTTCCCAAATTTGTGAATAGAACGGAAGAAATGAAAGAAGTACTTAAAAGCTATTACTATTGATAGAGCTTATCGAAATCGCATTGACTGATCATGGTAAAAATTAGGAGTAGGAGGCCCGCAGGATGTTTTATACCATTTAAATTCTTTTCTTGTTGCTTCTTATTGGGAGGCAGTGTAATATGATAGAAAGAGCACTGGCAATACATCAACTCGGTTGGAGGGCTTTGGCAAGCTCTCTGAGCCTCAGTTTCTTCATTTTTGAAATGGGATAATGATACGGGACATCTACAGGTAGGAGATTAAAATATGTAAAGCAATTAGTACAATGTGATCACAGAGCCTCATTTAGGGAGCAGTGGCAAAGGTTGTAAATTTTTACTTAGTTTTTGTATGTTTGTGAGGAGTTCAGCCCCTCCAGGAGCACTATCCCGGACACCACTTAGGTTCATGAGCTCAGCATTGAGTCAGAGGAAAGGAGGTCGCTTTCTGATTCACGGTGCCACTTCCTGAGGTTCCTTAGTCATCTGAATTGGTCCAGACGAGCCTGCCCCTACTGAGCAATGTTCGTGTTCTGTTTTGAGTCAAGTTACATTATTTACTGATAGTCTTGCCTAGATGTAAATGGTGTTTGTGTATTGGTGCATGATGTGGCCAAGGTAACACATATGTTCTTCCGAAGCTGGCTTTTATTTTTTGGAGAAAGTTATGAATAGCCGCAGAGAACTGGAAGTGGTCTTTGAGCTTGGAGGAACAGCGGAAGTTGGTGATAGGTGGAGCAGTGGCTGACTAACTTGCAGACTAACCTCTGGGGAGGTGTCCATCGCCTCTGGGTTTGCCACCTGTACAGTAAAAGCCGTGATGCCAGGGTTGCTACCCTGCCACTGGGGAGGGGTGACCTCCACAGTGGTTTCCAAGCACTTTTATTAAACGTCTGCATTTCAGTAACGATTGCCACATTCATGGCTGTCAACACTCAATGATTGTGGTGGTGAATAATTTAAGTTATGTGAATTTTGATTTATGATTTGAATGAAAAGAATGCATATCCTCAAGACTTATAACTAAAAGTGTCTTGGTCTAAAAAAAATGGTGCACAACGCTGTCCTTCTTATTAACACGGTACATGCTCGAGGCAGAACGTTTGGTGTACACATTGGGTAATAAGGAGAGTCGCCCACAGTTAGGGCATATATCCTAGAGCACCCAGGACAGTCCTGGCCCCATTAGCACCTCCTTCACTCTCAAAAGTGTTCCTTTTGGACAACAGTTGAGGTGGCCCCTCTATCCATTCCCTTCTTCCCAGAGGTAACTACACATATATGCCAGTCAATGTCTACAGCTTCCCTTTTCCAACAAAATGGCATAGAGTGATGAAGAGTCTCTTTGCTGGGGAGCCCAATAAACCAGGTCCGGATTTTGCTTGGGCCACTTACAGCCCTGTGAGTTTAAGCAAAGACTTAAAAAAAATGAATTATAGTTACTTAAAATACATCAAATTTTAAATGTAAAATATGGTATATCATTTCTAAGAGTATGAAAGAGTACATGATACCTTCTATTGCATCTCTACCTTTCACCCCAGAGGTAGTCATCTTGATTGGACTGGTTACTTCACCTTTTTTGCCCCTGAGTCTCTCATCTGTAAAACGGGCATTATAAGCTCATCTCACATATACTCATCTATATAGACCTATGTACGTAGGAAACTACATTGATATGGACCTATATAGACCCATGTGTACATCTATATAGACCTATGTGCATAGGTCCTATTGTAAAGTAAATGCTAACAAGTGGTTATTAATACTATGATTTCTGGCCTGCTCTTTTGTAGTCTGCTTATTTTCACTTAGCAAGTATACAGAATGGTTTCTTAACCTCATTTGTAATAAACAAATCCCCCAGTAAATATGGAAATGTGAGTTTTCTGAGGGACCTCTATTCAAATGTTGTTCTTAAACAAATATTACCAGGCTCAATAAGCATAGAAATGGAACCATCATCTCCCTGCTAGAAGCTGGTCCTTCCAGGTGGGGTTTGGGGCAGTCTGGGTGTGTGGGAGGCAGTGGGCTGGAACATTTACACTGCTGTTTGTGGTGTACCTGTTCAGTCATAAACAGAGAGCTTTAGTTTCCATCTGGCTCCTCTTACTGGCACTAAATTCACATTAAAAAGAAAGAGAGAAAGAAAGTAATGAAAAAGAAAGACCTCTAAACTGCTCCATGGATAGGATCAAAAACAAATTTGGTCCCAAAATCCTAGGTTCTAATGTGGTCAGGATGGGGCAGGAGATGAAGTTTTTCTAAAATAAAAGAACCCGAGGAGATGCATTTTGACCGGGAAGAAGATTTGTTCTTGTAGATTCTCAGTGACGAGTGCTACTCACTCTGTAGTCAAAACATCCCGCTGAAACTGGGGATTGCTGACAAGAATGTCCTCCCTTTCCTGTTGCTTTATTTAGTTACAGTCAGTTACAGCTTGTTTTGTCACATCAGGCACTAGGGAGATGCCTCAGTTATCCTCAACAGAATGGAAACTTTGGTTCAGAGGATTTACTCTTTTTAGGCTCTTCCAGGCCCCTGTCTCTCCTCTCCCAGGCTCCACCCTGACTGTCTGTCACATTGGGTTTGAAAATCCTTTCCTGAGGTTGGGGATCCAGAATTTAAGCTTTGGCAATTAGAACACCCACCTCCTGCTTTCACTCCTACATCTTTGTGGGCTCTTTTAAGTGGATTAAAATCCAGTCTCCCCTCTACTCCCAGATGGGGAGCATGCAAAATAATAAACACTAGCATGTTTTCCAGTTGTAGAGTTCATCTGACACCAAATGCCTATCAATAGGAGTTTATTCATTAGACATTTGGCACATCAGTAAGAGCAAAGGACTTGAAGACTAATGGGGTGTGGGCCTGTGCTCTTTTCTTCAGAGGTGGCACCTTACCTCTAGATGTTCATGACTCTAGATGTTCATGACTCATATCCTTTATGGACATAGATGACATGTAGCAAATGGGTCTTAATGATTATGTTCCATGTCTTTTAGTAAAATGCATCTTTAGGTAATACATCTTTATGACCACAGAGACATTTGTGTTTGACCCTGTTAATGCAACACTTTGAAGAAGTTCTTCTGTATTGGTTATCTATATTTGTTATCTACTACTGCATAACAAACTACTGCAAAGCTTAGCAACTTAAAACAACAAACATTTTTTATTCATACACTTTATGAGATTCAGGAATCCAGGAGCAACTTAGCTGGGCAATATTGACTCAGAACCTCTTGTGAGGTTTCCTTCAAGATGTCGGCTAGAGCTCCAGCTGTCTAAAAACTTGACTGGGTTGAAGGATCCATTTCTAGGCTTTGTCACAGGACTGTTGTTTGGAGGCTTCAGATTTTCACCACGTGGGCTTTTCCATGGTGCTGCTCACAACATGGCAGTTGGCTTTCCCCAGAGTGAGTGATCCAGAGAGACAGAACAAGACAGAGGCCACAGTGTCCTTTATAACCTAATCTCAGTAGTGATATAATACCACATCTATAGTCTATTGGCCACACAGACACATTCTGGTACAAGATAGAAGATTATTATCCTTGGGCAAGAATGATACAGTGCCATCTTGGAGTCTGGTTACCACAGTCCATCCTCTGGGTCCTAATGATTAAATCCTTTCCACATGCAAAATGTGCTCATCCTGCTCTTCAAGTCCCTCAAAGTCTCATCCTATCAAAGCATTAGCTCGAAGTCTAGAGTCTTGTCATCTAAATCAGGTCTAGGTCCAGATGAAACTTGCCAGGTGTAGTTTCCTATGCACAGTTCCTTGAGTTCTGTTCTTCTGTCTTTGAAGACCTGTGAACTATCTGCTCCACACTCTCAACATGCAATGTTTAGACAGGCATAGGATAACCACTGTAGATATTTCTACTAAAAAATGGGGAAAGTGAGAGGCACATAGGAGTCTCTAGCAGTTCTGAAATCCAGCTGGCAAAGGTGGAGGTTCCTTGGTTAGGATTCAGTCCTACTCCTGTCGAGGAGTTACTCTACATTACTCTTGGCTCTGTCTTCTGGACTCTTGGTTTTATACCTTCAGTCCTCCTTTTTTTCATGAGAATTAGCATATATTTGATCCTGAGTGTTTTTCTCAACTGCTTCTTGTTAGTAGAGATTTTGGGGCCTGATGACCTCTTTTCCCTTTGTCCTCTTCTCTATGTTCTCTTTTCAGTCAAGGCTGAAATCATTATTTATTTTTTTTTAAAGATTTTAATTATTTATTCCTGAGAGACACCCAGAGGCAGAGACATAGGCAGAGGGAGAAGCAGGATCCCTATGGGGAGGACCCAATCCCAGGACCCCAGGATCACGACTTGAGCCAAAGGCAGATGCTCAACCACTGAGCCACCCAGGTGCCCTGAAATTATTCTTTAAAAAAGTTTGTGGGCCTTTTGTGAATGCAATTTACTTCATTAAATAAAAACCCATAAATCTCTCTGAGAGACACCCTTCATTGCTTTAAGTTTCTAGTGAGGGACAATCTTAAAAGTCCTAAGCATCTTAAAAGTCCTGTGATCAATATCCCATGAATCTATGAGTGATACTCTTAAAATCTTTATGGAGCCTTTAGTCTGAATGACCAGTACTCTGGGGCACAATGTTTTCCTGGAAGTGTTCTGCATTTCATCTTGGCTCGAAAGCTCTTTTTCAAATTTACTATTGTTTGTCATCTGGAAGGCCTGAGGATGTTGAAATTCATTATTTTTAATGGTTTCCCAGTGTGTTCAGCTTTATATTCTTTCATGTAACAGCCTTACCTCCTATAAGTAGCAAGAAGAAGCCAGGTACCACTTTGATACTCTGACTGGGGCTGTCATCAGCTGGATCACCCTTTGCATTGTGTATGTTTGTTTGCCCCTTCCCCTGTAGCTGCAGGTGACAGTGTTGCTAAACTTCCTGTTACTACCTAATCCTTACAGTTGTTCCAGTTTCCACCCACCGTTCTGTTCCACAGCCATTCCCACATTTTAGATTTTGTTTTGATATTCCACTTCCACACAACAAAATATTTTTTAAAAAATATGGACTCATTAGCATCTTTATTATGTCATAGGCTATTTATAGTGGAATATATAATTCCTATTTATGGTTCTTTTTTTTCTTTTTTTAAAGCTTTTATTTAAACTCCAATTAGTGGGGATCCCTGGGTGGCTCAGCGATTTGGCGCCTGCCTTTGGCACGGGGTGCTATCCTGGGGTCCCGGGATTGAGTCCCGTGTCGGGCTCCCGGCATGGAGCCTGCCTCTCCCTCTGCCTGTGTCTCTGCCTCTTTCTCTCTCTCTCTCTATCATAAATAAATAAAGTCTTAAAAAAACTCCAGTTAGTTAACATACAGTGTAATATTAGGTTCAGGTGTACAATATAGTGATTAAACACTTATATATGACCAGTGCTCATCACAAGTGTACTCCTTTAGCCTATTACCTACTAAAACCATACTCCCTATCCCATCCCCTCTGGTAACCATCAGTTTGTTCTCTACAGCTAAGAGTCCGTTTGTTGGTTTACCTTTCTCTCCCCCCCCCTTTGCTCATTTGATTATTTATTAAATTCTGTATAACAGTGAAATTATATGGTATTTGTCTTTCTCCAACTTATATACTTATCATTATACTCTAGTTCCATCCATGTCATTGCAAATGGCAAGATTTCATTCGTTTTTATGGCTGAGAAATATTCATTGCATATATATAAATATACCACATCTTTATCAGTAAATGGACAATTGGGCTATTTTCATAATCTGGCTATTGTAGATAATGCAGCTATCAACATTGGGGTGGATGTGTCCCTTTGAATTAGTATTTTTGTATTTTTGGACTCCTGTATTCTTTTACAAAGCTGCATAGAATGGCGTAACCACTATGTAAAGGAATTTGGCAATCTTTAATGGAACTACCTATGCATTTGTCCTTTGACACAGAACATCTCATGTCTATGAATTCACCATGAAGATACAGTTTTAATAATATAAAAATATATGCACAATTGTAGAACATTGAAAATATGTAAATATCCAAAAGTAAAAAATTAATTGGTAAGCTATCACATACACAGAATAGAATACCACACAACAAAATATTAACAACAGTTATTTAGATGAACATGTTCATTCCCAATTCCCAACATATTTGGGAAATGAAGACACAGGGCTCGTGACTTGCTCAAGGTCACACAGCCAGGTTGTGGAAGAATCGTGACTCAAACCTAAGAATAATCAACTCCACAGTGCCTCTTTTCATGGTACCTGCTCCCTCTGGAAGAAAAAAGGCAAACAATTTATAAACAGTGTGGAATTGCTCTTCTTGAGAAGAGCATCAAATTACACAATTCTCGGTGGTACCATTTATTTATTTATTTATTTATTTATTTTTTATTTTATTTTATGATAGTCACAGAGAGAGAGAGAGAGGCAGAGACACAGACAGAGGGAGAAGCAGGCTCCATGCATCGGGAGCCTGATGTGGGATTCGATCCCGGGTCTCCAGGATTGCGCCCTGGGCCAAAGGCAGGCGCCAAACCGCTGCGCCACCCAGGGATCCCCTCGGTGGTACCATTTAAAAGTTGTATTCCATTGTTTTGATTTTTCAGTGCAGAGGCCCTGGTCTCTGGCCCATTTTATAAACAAAGAAATTCTGATTTCTCAGGATCACACAGCTAAGGATTAGTAGAGTCAGAATTTAAGCAAGGTTCAACTGACTTAAAAATAATTCATCTTCCAAGTGTCGAACCAAGCACCTCACACCTTATTCATTCACCTTTGAATGAATGTAAGAGGCATTATGTTTCCTAAGGAGGGACAAAATGAGACTCAATATATAACCTTAAATTTTTTATCCTTGGGGCTCCTCATCTCTAAAAAAGGGGGAAAATGGTGGGTTTCCCATGGGGTATTATCATGAGTGAATGAAGCAAAATGCATGTAAAGCTTAGCTTTGCTCCACCTGTTGTAAGCCCTCCACAAATGTCCTATGACAGTTGGTACTCAGGACATTTGTATTGTAGTCCCAGTATTGGCCAGCCGCCTCAATTATTCAAGGCCCTGCCTTAGATGTGCTTCAAAAACAAAGAGGAAATGATCCATTCTGAACATCGTGGAGAGCTGACAAGGAAAAATGAAATGAGCTACATGACAAGGCTTGAGTTCTTCAGCAGAAAGTAATACCAGAAGCCTGGCCTCCTATATCACCATCTAAGAGGGTATGAAAGAGCCTCATTCTGAGTGTGTAATGCCCCTTTGGCTCCAGCCTGGAGCCCGCGCTTCATTAAAAACTGTGAGCTGTGCCAATTTGTCTGGGGCTTCATGGGGCTAGATGAAAGGGGGCCTCGGAAGAGGCAGTGGCACCCTGGCTTGGGTGGGGTGTTTGCCCCCAGACCCGGGTGGTGAGATGAGAGCACAGGCTCACCCATTTCGCTTCAGACTGGGCTGCCTTCAAGGGCCAGGGTATTGATCTTGCCCCCAAGGCTTGGACTGTGGCTCCAGCCTTGTGCCCAGGCCTCTTGAGGCTCTGCAGTCAGCCTCACACTTTCACGGGTTTATTCCTGGTGGCAACTGGTCTTACAAGGTAGGAAAGTATGAATTTGGAGCTTTGCGGTCATTTTTATGTAACAATGTTTTAATACATAAGATGTTAGAGTCAAGCTTTCTATGCTTTCCAAACGGTGTCTGTATTTTGATTTTTAATGTGTTCCTGAACAAGGCTGTCTGCCAGCACAGGCCAAATCTGGTTAAGAAGGGCCCCTGTACCTGGAAAGGGTCCCTTGAGAAAGCACTTCAAGTCATTTATCCAGTGCTGGCTGGTTTCGCTCTTGGCTTGGAGACCGTCAACTTTCCACCAGACCTGCCGCATAGTAGAGCACATCCTCTCCGAGAGGGCAGGAGAGCCAAGGGGAGAGCAGGTTGCAGGAACGTCGGCTATAAAGCAGATGTTATTAGTGGGCCTTGGGTGAGGTCGGGAGGCTGAGTACAGTAAGTTTATTTCAGCCTCCAAGGTGGGCCACAAGACTGTGGTCTAGAAGGAAAGCTGCTCCCATTTGGCCGAGACTGGCATCCTGAGAATCCCCAGACGAAGAAACACTTCTGCCCGGTCTGGAAGGAGTGATGTTGATGAAATGCAACATTTGGGCCACAGCCTTGCAAGCTGTCAAAAAGGCACCAGTGGAGAAGTAGGAGCAAGCAGTTCAGATGTCTCCTGGCCACCCAGTTTTCAGTTTGCTTTGATTGTTCCTGAAGAAGCCTGATTAGCAACAACAGCAACACCAAAAAAAAAAAAAAAAAAAAAAAAAAGAAAGAAAGAAAGAAAGAAAGAAAGAAAGAAAGAAAAAAAAAGGAAAGAAAGAAAGAGAAAGAAAATCAGAGTTGGTGGAAACTGGTTTTTTTTTTTTTTTTGGTCTTTAAGTGGGGGCCTCGCTGTGTGAGTTATACATGTTGCTGGGGCTGGAATTGAAGTTAGGGTCTATGCCCCTTATTTGATATGGAGAACTCAAAGTCTTCTTCCTGTAACTCTGATCTCTACTCTGAAAGGGAATGTGGGTAATGTAGTGTCGCCTGCCTCCACCCATGGGGTCTAAAGAGATTCTTTGGTATCTGGTGACATATACCCACTAGTACCTATTGGATAATTAAATGCTTGCCTAATGTTTTGTGTTTGGATTCTCTTTCTTCCCAGAGAATTAAAAGCAGGATAATTTTTTGACCCTGAATTTGACTCAGCTTTAGATAAGATTACTCTACATCATCAGGGGTCTACAGTTCCTCTGAGCACTTTTTGACCAACCCCCTGGTTAAAGGTCTCCCTCCCACTCCTTTTATTCACATATCCCCTTTGGAAGATTTTTAAAAAATGCTCTGATGGTTGTTTCTAGAATTGGAATTGCATGATGAAACAGAATAAAATATCTCATTGAGCTGTGTTTATTTCAGACTCAAATATGTGACTGTATGTATAATGAACAACAAACTCAATGATACCCAGAGAGATTTATGCATAGTGCTGCATAAAATACACCATGGATGGAAATGTTTCTTATGGATTTGTCTATTGGGCAAAATTACCTTTTCAAAAATTAATTATAATTCTTTGCCATCCTTTTAAGAACTCATTTTTAAAATGAAGTATAGTTAACATACAATGTTGTATTAGTTTCAGGTGTACAATATGATTCAACAATACTATACATCAAAGCTCATCATGACGAGCGTACTCCGTAATCCCCCTCACCTATTTCATCCATCCCCCATTCCCCTCCTGTCTGACATCCACAAGTTTGTTCTCTATATGTAGAAATCTGGTTTTTTTTTGTTTGTTTCTTTTATGTTGTTGTTCATTTGTTTTCTTAAAATTCCACATATGAGTGAGGTCATATGGTATTTGCCTTTTCTTTGGCTGAGTTATTTTACTTAGCATTATATTCTCCAGATCCATCCATGTTGTTGCAAATTTTTGCCACCCTTTTGACCTTATGGAAATCAGGACCAGTTTGTGAAGCTCCGTTTTGTCTTTCAGGCCAGTCAGTTCCCAGAGGTGAACTCTATGCAGTGGTACAGCTCCTTAGGCTAGAGGGGGTGTTTAACCTGAAGAGGGCTATAAGGAAGTATCTTCCACTTTCTGTACCTCCTCAAGGAGAAGCTCAACTGTGGTGCTCCAAAACCTAAATGTATAAAACAGGAAGCACAGAGACAGCCTGGAAGTGAGGGCATGTCCATGTGTGTAGTTGACATATAATATTACATTAGTTTCAGGTGTATAAAATAGTGATTTGACAAGTCTATTATGTACATTATGTATATGCTCACCACAAGTGTATCCACCATCTGTCACCGTACAGTGCTATTACAGTACCATTGACTATATTCCCTATGCTATACCTCCCATCCCCATGATTTATTCATTCCATTACTGGAAGCCTGTATCTCCTACTCCTCTTCACACATTCCACCCATCCTCCACCCCATTCCCTGTGGCAACCATCAGGTTCTCATTATTTATGAGTCTGTTTCTGCTTTTTGTTTATTAATTTGCTTTATGTTTTAGATTCCATATATAATTGAACTCATATGGTATTTGTCTTCCTCCGTGTGTGTTATTTCGCTTAGCATAAGCATAATGCTTTCCAGGTCCAACAATGTTGATACAAATGGCAAGATTCCAGTCTTTTTTATGGCTGACTAATATTCTGTTTTCTCTCCATACCACATCTTTTTTTAATCCATTCATCTATTGAGGGACACAGGTTGCTTCCATATTTTGGCTATTATAAATAATTCTGCAATAAACATAGGGATGCATATATCTTTTCAAATTAGCGTTTTCATTTTCTTTGGGTAAATTCCCGGTGGTGGAATTACGGGCCACTTGGTATTTCACTTTTAGTTTTTTGAGGAACCTCTATATTGTTTTCCACAGTGGCTGTACCAATTTATGTTCCTACCAGCAGTGCGGGAAGATTCCTTTTTCTCCACATTCTTGCCAACACTTGTTATTTTTTAGATTTTAGCCATTCTGACAGGTGTAGAGTGATATCTCATTGTGATTTTGATTTGAATTTCTCTGATAAATAGTGATGTTGAGCATCTTTTCATGTGTCTGCTGATATCACTGGTTTTTAAGCTAATTTCTTTCTGCTGTGTGACCTCAACACCTATTTGGTGATTTTCAGGAGGTGGATCTCAGACTTCTTTAGATGAAGGCTTCTAGTGAGGTGTTGGAAAATTAGTGTTAAGTGATCACTGGCAAAACCACCTCTTTGTACTCCTACTGTGGTTACAAGACTTTTGAATTACTGCTTTCTCTCATTATGATCAGGTAATAAACATACATTTCTTTCTGCAATTTGTATATTCTGAGAATTTCTGATTATATCAGATATTTGTATATGATACAAGATGACATTTATTTTTTTTTGTTTTTTTTAAATTAATTTTTATTGGTGTTCAATTTACCAACATACAGAAAAACACCCAGTGCTCATCCCGTCAAGTGTCCACCTCAGTGCCCGTCACCCATTCCCCTCCAACACCCGCCCTCCTCCCCTTCCACCACCCCTAGTTCTTTTCCCTGAGTTAGGAGTCTTTATGTTCTGTCTCCCTTCCTGATATTTCCCAACATTTCTTTTCCCTTCCTTTATATTCCCTTTCACTATTATTTATATTCCCCAAATGAATGAGAACATACACTGTTTGTCCTTCTCCAATTGACTTATTTCACTCAGCATAATACCCTCCAGTTCCATCCACGTTGAAGCAAATGGTGGGTATTTGTCGTTTCTAATTGCTGAGTAATATTCCATTGTATACATAAACCACATCTTCTTTATCCATTTCAAGATGACATTTATAAATTATCTGTTGAAAATTATTATATTATGACTCAACAGGAATGGTTCAAATATTTTTTTGATAAACTGAAAACCAATGTATACAATTCTTTGAATTTTCTACTAGGGATTACATATCAGTTTTCAGTATTTAATAGTCTGTTGTATGTACTATTTTAAAGTACCAAATCATCACATTTACTTAGAGTAGTATGTTATTATTTAAAATAGTTGAAATCTGAATCAATTCTGTCTCAAGATCAAGAGCAATGACTCAATTTTTCAATTGAAAGGAAAAGACAATCTTATGCACAGTCTACAAGTCTAGACAGATCTTTTTGTGCAAGATGCAATAAGCAACTGTCTTGTGTTGAAAACTTGTGTCGCAAGAATATTTCTCATTCTTATTGAAAGCTTTTTCAAACCAGTGGAATATGAACACAGTAGTACTGATTTCTAAACATGATGAAAGAAAGAAGATGAAACAAGCCATAAATTCATTCTTGAAACAAAAGCTATAGGTTGGTATCAGTAAAACAGTTTTTACCAAAAAAAGTTCAAAAAAGATCTTAGAATTACTAAATGGGAGATAGTATTATTTGAAGATGTAAAAACCAAAGGAAAATATTTTTAAGTTGGCTCATAATCATCTCCTCTCTAATCTTCAGACTATTAGAGTAGGAAAAAGCTTTTTTCAGAAGCTGGAAAATTTTGCATGAAAATGGATGTGTGATTTAAAGATGACAAGCTACGGGCACCTGAGTGCCTCAGTTGTTTAGGCATCTGCCTTCAGGTCAGGTCATGATCCTGGGGTCCTGGGATGGACCACCGCATCAGGCTCCCTGCTCAGCAGAGAGCCTGTTCTCCTTCCTCTGCCTGCCACTCCCCCCTTTTGTGTTCTCTAATAAATAAAATCTTTTAAAAAATTAAATATGACAAGCTGTTTTCTAGCATTTAAAAATATTAAATAGCAATCTCTTAACTTTTACTGTTCATTGTGTGTTTTCATTTTCATGTTAGTAACTTTGTGGCTTTTTTTTTTTTTAAGATTTATTTATTTATTCATGAGAGACACACACACACACAGAGAGGCAGAGACACAGGCAGAGGGAGAAGCAGGCTCCATGCAGGGAGCCCGATGCAGGACTCGATCCTAGGTCTCCAGAATCATGCCCTGGGCCAAAGGCAGGAGCTAAACTGCTGAGTCACCCAGGCATCCCAGTAGCTTTGTTTTTGAACATGAATTTGGTAGTAATTAGAATGATAATGTGTATTCAATGTTCACACTCATGAATTTTTACAGGAGAGGATTTTAATTTATAAATGTTATATTTGAATGTATTTTATAGTTTTACTGACATTTTATAGGAGATAATTTAGGTACAAATATGGTATTGTCATTTTGTCCCATATTGTAATCAATACTGATTCTTTTCAGAAATATGCTAATTTTGATTTTTAAAAGAGCTTTGACTTCAAAAACTATTTCAGGCTGATTCCGCTACTCAAATAATTTACATTCAAAGTTTAAAAAGATATTTGTCAGGGGTGCCTTAGTTGGTTAAGCACCCAACTTTTTTTTTTTTAAGTATAATGATCTTTTTTATTTATTCATGAGAGACACAGAGAAAGAGAGAGGCAGAGACACAGGCAGAGGGGGAAGTAGGCTTCATGCAAGGAGCCCGATGTGGGACTTGATCCTGGGACTCTGGGATCACACCCTGAGCTGAAGGCAGACGGTTAACCACTGAGCAACCCAGGGGTCCCTTTTTTTTTTTTTTAAAAGAGAGTTGAAAAGAGGGGATGGGGAGGGGGCAGGAGAGAAAGTTTTTTTTTTTTTTAAGATTTGAGAGAGAAAGAACATGAGTGGGGGCAGGGGGTGCAAAGGGAGAGAAACAGGCTCCCTGCTCCTCAGGGTCGCCATCCTAGGACGCTGAGATCATGACCTGAGCCTAAGTCAGATGCTTAACCAGCTGATCCACCTAGGTGGCCCTGGAGAGAGAAGAGAGAATTTTAAGCAGGCTTCACGGGGCTTGATCTCAAAAGTAAAAGTCAAATGCCCAACCAACTGAGCCATCCAGGTACCCCATGTCTGCCTCTTGTTTTTGGCTCAGGTCGTAATCTTAGGGTCATGAGATCTAGTCCCTCAATTAGTTCCATTCTAGCCATGAAGCCTAATTAAGATTCTCTCTCCCTCTGACCTTCCCTCTGTTGAGATATGCTCTTTCTCTCTCTAAAAATAAATCAGTCAATACAAATACAATAGTGTTCAAAGAACTTTATCACTACCATGTTACCAATATGGAAATCAGGAGTATCTGTGATACTGATGGTCACATTTATATAGTTATTGATATGATTTAATGATTTACAGTAGCTGTTTAATAAAAAACCAGTGCTCATGACATATTAATCTTCCAACTAATTCTAGTAGACTGAAAAATTTAAATTTTTATGAAAATATTATCTATAAATAGTTTTGAAAAGTCAAAAAATATTAAGTGAATTATTATAGAAAACAGTAGTTGGGGATCCCTGGGTGGCGCAGCGGTTTGGCGCCTGCCTTTGGCCCGGGGCGGGATCCTGGAGACCCGGGATCGAATCCCACATCGGGCTCCTGGTGCATGGAGCCTGCTTCTCCCTCTGCCTGTGTCTCTGCCTCTCTCCCTCTCTCTCTCTCTCTCTCTCTCTCTGTGACTATCATAAATAATAAAAAATAAAAAAAAATTTATAAAAAAAAAAGAAAACAGTAGTTGTTTGTTTTTCCATCTTTGTCCCTGTCCTGATCCCCAGAAGCAATAATTTTGAACTCTTCTATGTATTTTTTGGCATTATCTTAAATTTCAATGTCTTATCAATTTTATATATTATTTGACTTCCTTCAGTATAACTGTCAATTGCTGCTCAAATATAACAGTCTTTCCATTGTTATGACTGTGTTAATATTTGTCCACCACACCTAGTCATATGCTATGGTTATTCCTTTTGAACAACTTTTCCTTCTACCTGGAGGTAATATTATCATAATGACATCATTTCATCTGTTTTGTTTTCTAAGAACACCTGATAACGTCTCCCCCTTCCTCCCAGGAGCTTCACAGAAAGCATTTCAGTGCTTTTCCTGCCCAGTAACCTTGCCAGGTACTTTTTTTTTTTTTTTTTTTAAGATTTATGAGAGAAAGAGAGCATATAAGCAGGGGGAGGGGCAGAAACAGACTCTGCCCCTGAGCAGGGAGCCCTACTCCGGGATCCCAGGACCTTGAAATCATGACCTGAGCTAAAGGCAGATGCTTAACAGACCTGAGCCACTCAGGCGTCCCTGCCAGATACTTATTTTCATTCCTCTCAACTCCACTGGAGGGGAAGGCTCTGAAGGCGACATCTGTTTACTGTGTACATTATCCTTCTGCTTCCCATGCCTCATGTCTGGAATCTCCCTGGTTCAGTTTCTCCAGGGGAATGAACATTGCCAAATTACAACCAGCATCTTCAATGTCAGGGATTGGAGAGGAAGAATGGCCTGGGAGGTCCTCTCTTTTCAATCGCTGGTCTCATCTCTAACAGGTTCCTTGAATTCTGAAGTTTCCCAGGAGCTCTTCCTTAAAGCCCTATCTCCCTCTACTCTCCCACCCCACCTCCGCCCCACTTCACCATTTGAGGTTCTGATTTTGACGTTTCTCCTACCAAGTCATTTGCAGTTTTCCTATTCACTATTACTGTTATGATTCAGGGTTATAGGAGATTTTAATTTCATAAAAAATATATAGTAGTTTGCTTTTTATTTTCCTTGTTTTGAGATGATTCTTGAGAAGGGCTTGAAGCTTTGTTCTTCCAACCTGAAACTGGATACCTTTTATGAATTTTTTTAAAGGCTTTTTTTAAAGTATACTTGACGCACAATGTTACGTTAGTTTCAGGTGCATGATATAGTCATTCACCTCTATGCTATGCCAGGTTCTCCACAAGTGTAGCTACCATCTGCCATCATACAACACTGTCACGGTACCAATGACTATATTCCCTTAAAGGCTTTGTTTCTATTTTCTGGCCTGCAACCTATGGTGTGATGATTGAAGTGGCCTTTCACCCATAGGGATTCCTAGGATTTTTTTAATATTCAGGAGATGCTCTGGTTATAGCTCTTTGGTAGCAAAGAACGAGTAATTTAAGCTCACAAAAATCTAGGAACAAGCTGAGTGGCCAGGTCTCAGAGGCGGTCGAGACTAGGGAAGCTCTAAGCATCTAAGTAGCAGGAGCTAATGGGCCGTTTTGAGAGGATTGCACCCCAACCACTCCTGTTCGTTGTCACTTCACTCAAGAGTCGGATTCCAAGTAGAAAAAAATCTGATTGTCCAAACCAGGATCACATGCCCATTTCTTGAACATTCTTAGCCAAAAGAAGGGGAAGGGTTGTTGGCAGGCAAAACAAAGCAAATAAATAAACAGATGTCCACCCAGGTGATAATTTTATAGGGTTGGAAAGGTTAATGGAAGCTGGCTTTGCTTTTTTGAGATCTTTCAGGCAAAATTCTCCTTGGCATATGCCAGTGCTACTGGCAGGTCACTTTTATTACAATGTGCCTGGTTGTTACAGGCTGTATACTTAGGAGAGACAGAGTACACTTGCCACCAAAAACTCATCTGAATTCTCTTCGGAAGACCTCTTGAAATGGTTTCCATAGGTTGTTTTGGGCTAGAATTCTTTGGAGCGGAATTAAGAAATCTTTCTAGGAAGAAAGTAATTGATTGATTTATTTGAATTAAGTATTTTTTTCACTCAAGTCTGAACAGTTTCTTTCTAGGAAGCATCCCTGACATAATTCTACAGTTTTTAGTGAGAAACAAAGTGTAGCTCTTTACTCTGGGCTCCTGTTAAGGACCAGGGTCAGGCATTTCAAATTTGTAGGGCAGTCAACAGACCGATTTATGACCCAAGGCTTCAGGAGTCATCTTGCCTCAAGCATTTGAGAGAGTGAAGAACAATCAAGTGTGTTTTCCTAAATCCTCTCTTCACAGATCAAATGGTAGTCGCCGTAGCCAGGCACCCATCTAAAATAACATCAATATTTCAATCTCAAGGGGCAAACCAGTCTCAAAAGTTTGTGAATTGTCAGCATAATTAAACCAAGAGTCTGGCATTGCCTAAAGACATTTCCCAGAAACTTTAGGCCCCAGAGAAGAGTTATGTCAAACAGATAGAACAGTTTCAGATTTCTTGAGAGAAGGAAAATTACAGTAATATTTATAAGGGGGAATCTGTACAAATCCAGTGTTTTCCTAAAGTCATCAGTTCTCAGACTTCAGCATGAGAGTGCTTTTGAATAAATAATCTGGAGTTGGTGTGAATTTTTGGTACTTGGAAAATTTATTAGCAAAGTTAACCTCAGGAACATTGCCCTCTTCTGGAAGTAGTATTAAATATCTTTTCTGCAAAAAGGCAGAATAATGCAATATGAACATACAGATACCAGATCACTTTTTCTAAGCCTCACCAGTCGAATGAAGATGTTTCAGCCAACCAATCTTCAGCAGTTGAGATACAACTAGAAATACCACGTCTGAAATGCTGTCAAAGGTAGGGCTCGAGAATGGTAATGCCCACTGACTAGTTTAACTGTTTTTAGGAGACTTGGCTGTTGGCAAATTGCTGTAAAACATTATTTATTTTTAGATAGTTCAAGCAATCCATAGCATAGTTCTCACTTTCTAGAAGAGGAAACTGAAAAGCAAGGGGAAACATGAGAGACAGGAATGGGATGTAAGGAAGGAATGAGGCAGGCACCAAAATGACTTCAGTTTGTTATTGCCGTTGAATGTGACTATGGTCTCTGAACCCCACATGTATGATAATGTGGCCTGAATGAAATAGACTGAGTAGATTAATGGTTGGGGAGATTTCTTAGCACAATTATACCTAAGAAAGGAAGAAATTTATTTTTCTTGTTGGATTTTTAAAAGACAATGGCATTGAGATGGCGTTTGGTCAATCTCATCAGCTAACTGGCCTAAAAGAGGCGAGATAATTACCTTGGGTTGTGACTGCTTCGAACAAAGTACCTTGCGCTGCTGACCTATAAGAAGTACCAAGCAAAGGGGCAGCCTAGGTGGCTCATCGGTTTAGCGCTGCCTTCGGCCCAGGGCTGATCCTGGAGACCTGGGATCGAGTCCCACATCAGGCTCCCTGCATGGAGCCTGCTTCTCCCTCTGCCTGTGTCTCTGCCTCTCTCTCTCCCTCTTTCTCTGTGTCTCTCTCATGAATAAATAAATTTAAAAAATATATATATATATATTTTAAAAAAAGAAGTACTGAGCAAGGAATACACTTGTATTTTACTTAAGAAACTGTTACATGGGGATCCCCGGGTGGCTCAGTGGTTTAGCCCCTGCCTTGGGCCCAGGGCATGATCCTGGAGTCCAAAGATAAAGTCCCACATCCGGCTTCTTGCATGGAGCCTGCTTTTCCCCCTCCCTGTTTCTCTGCCTGCCTCTCTGTGTGTGTGTCTCTCATGAATAAATAAATAAAAATCTTTAAAAAAACTGTTATGTATCCTGCTTTGTGTTTTGCTGATTAAAAAATTTTTTTTTAGTATTGATATGCTTTAATGACTTTCTCTTTTTCTTTTGTGTAATTTCCATAAGTATTTTCTTTGTGGTTACAATAGGGATTACATAAAATATAGTTTGAGCAGCCAGTCTTAAGCTAACTTCTTATCTTCAGTTGCTTGTCCTTTGCTGGTGTTAGTCTCAACAATTCCATGATGACGGGGGCTGTCTGATAATTTCTGGATAAAAACAAATTCAAATGATTTTTTCGCCTTTACATTACCATGCTTTTATGTCTTATGTGTCCAATTCAGATCAGTGAATATTTGTGAGCACCTCTAATTTTTTTTTTACTAACCTTAGTGTTAATATCAATGCTTCTAGAATATTTATAATAATGAATTTCTTGTGAAACATAGCATGCAGGTCATTAATCCCTTTAAAGTACAATTTAGTGCAATGTTTCATGACAGGAAGTGAGCAGGATAATAAAAACCTTTACCACTTAAAACCACACTTAATATTTTTATGGCCTAGTTGGCCTGACAAAATATTCTCTGTGAGTCATCACTTCAAAGTGGGTCCTGGGGACTTATTAAAGACAGAACAGCAGGCCTCATGTCCATTGTATATGGTCCTCACAAACTTGAACTGCTCAGGCAAGACCTTTTAAGAGGAATGCTACAGAATGCCCCCATGTGTCCCATGGTCTAGGAAACCATGTGACCAGATGCCTCTATTTTAAAACTTTCAATTACATTTCTGACAGCTTAGCCTTGTATGGTTTTGCATTTACTCATAACTGACCACATTCTACTGACTAAAGCTATTGTAAAGCCTTGCATGATCCTATATAGCTTGTTAGAGTTGAGATAATTCCGTCAGATTCATTAAGATAAAGACTTAACTTGGGGCCCTTTGTAAAACATGGGTTGAGAAAAGAACCAATTTGCAATGAACCAGTCATTGCCCCAGTGTTTGGGCACTAGGCAAGACAGCCACTTTTAAAGCAAAATAAGAGTAAGGACAGGAATATAGAAGACTCTTTGGTTTGTACATAGCACTTTCTAACCTTATTGCCACTCTCATTAGCAGTAACATCTTACAAAGCTCGAGGGGTTAGAAATCCCATAGCTTACACTGGTACTCTTGATAATGTAGCAAAGTGTTCATAATCAGAAATATGTTCTATACATCTTAACTAAATCTTATTTTATTTTATTTTTTGACATTTATTTTATTTTAATTTTTTTTATACATTTATTTTTTATTGGTGTTCAATTTGCCACCATATAGAATAATACCCAGTGCTCTCCCATCAATTGTCCCCCTCAGGGGGGCTCACTTCTTCCTCTCTTTAGATTTCAAAGGAAATGCATTCACTCATAATTTAAATATTATATATTGAGTATGCTCTGTGCACCAGACACTACTTTAGGTACAGGAGATTGAGTGGGGAACAGAGTTCTTGCCCTGATAGAACTTATATTCTGGTGAACGTTGACTTATGTAGAATATTCCTTTTTGCTTGTCAGTTTGGCCAGCCAGAAGCCTCTGTTGCCCATCTGCAACCTTCTAAATTCCTTAGAGGAAGACACTTAATAAAACTAAATGATTATCATCTGGCTTTCTTCTCTCGTCATGACTTTTCAACTTTTTGCCCCACTTTGAACTACCCCAAACGTGTACGTTGCCTCTTGTTTTTTTTTATTTTATTCTTCTAATACCCTATAAAAGAAAGTAGAAGGCAAACAAACACAAAAAGCCCACAGAAACAGATGCTTGGTGATGCTGTTATCCATCCTACGTCTTTAGGAATAGAAGCATTTTGAAAGCAAAAGCTAGGTTTATTTTTTAATAGACCTACCTGGGTTTGTTCATTAATTCATATAATAAGCATTTAAAATTATTTGAAGGAATGTCTAAATGGTAGTAATGTACAAGGAGAAAATAACACTCAAGAGTCCCACCTCACAGAATTAACTCTGCTTAGCATCTTGGTATATTTGCTTCCTGTCTTGTAAGCATTTAACATGGGGGGATAAGAGCAACCTAATCCTAATAATAGATGCTAACCCTGTTCAACAGTATTTAACTCAGTGATGATACCCATTAGGTGCTTGATTACATTCATTTACCAAGAAGCAGAATGAATGGTTTTCATGGAAGTTTCTAAAAACATTGTTTCTCTGAGATACAGCTGAATGACTTACTAGAGCTCTTACTGCAAAGTCCTCACATCCCGAGTTCCACTTCAGGGTCCTCACAACTCTGCCACAGAGCTTGTCTGTGTACATACAAGTATACCCTGGCAATGGCTCTTCTGTTATCTACAAAATATTTGGGTGTGGGTTTGGCGGTTGGACTCTACTGAACTCAAAGACTCTTGTGAACGCAGATTTAACCACAAATGATTAAATACACATACACACACAATCTCTCTGTACACACACACACACACACATACACAAACACACACCATTGGCTAAAATAATTACAAAATGTTTAAAATAAATCATTTTTGACAGTGATTGCCCCTGGGGGAGGGGTAGCAAGTTATATTGGGAACTGTCCCAATTTCTTCTCAAGTCATGTATCCACTGGCTGGGAGGAATTTCCAAGCAAGCCTCTCCCAACCATTTGATCCCCTGGCAGTCTTATTTCAGGGATTGAGGGTGTCTGAGTTCAGCCCTGATAAGTGACACAGTGCCGCTTATGCCTCTTGCAGGGAAAGGGATATTTTTCTGTCTGGGTTGCGATTGTGGTGGGGTATTAAGAAGAGTAGATTAGCTCCAGGTGCAGCTTGTTTCATTTCTTGCCTTCTCTCCTGAGTTCTGAATCAAGGATAGGACCAGACATGCCTGGTCTGCCCTTCCCCCGGCCCAAGTGGGAGACCGGGCTAGTGGAGCTGATGGGGCTAAAGGCAGTGAGAATCCTGATCCGAAGCTCTTGTTTGACTCCAGGCCAAGCGTTTCAAACAGCAGGCCTTTCATAGCTGGGAAAATCCCTGCTAGACCTGCTGGACATGCCACACAACCACATACGGCTCAGCTCATGTCAACAGAACTGATAACCAAATTGGGCTTCTTGGCTTCCTGTCTCTGGTAGCCTTGCCAACCCACTACCCTCCAAGTCCCAATTAACACGCGGCTATGCTAGCACCATGAGGTGGGAGCTGAGGGTTTGTTTACCACATAGTTAACAGGCAAATACAACTTAATCACAAGGAAAACAGCTTTTATGAGAATCATCTTGGAGTCCTTCTACAGCCCTAGTAAACCCTCCAGGAAACCAAAATCTAGAGTTCCCTCTGATTTTGTTGTCGGGGAAGCCAATAGGGATAGGTGGAGAGGCCAAGGATCTTGCTTTTTGTTTACAGCCACCAGGTTAACTGAGTATCTCTCCTTATTCTGGAGGCCTAAGTGATCACCCTACATGACTTTTCTGTGGTGGGCTGCAGGTAACTTTGGAAAGAAATACAAGGTTGTGGAGAAAAAAAAAATCCATCTTTTAATCAGACCCAACTGGGCACCAGGCAGTTTTCACATACAGTCTATGTCCTTATTCTGTATACCTTGTTTATTCTTTTTTACAAAGGAGAAAAGGCTTGGCAAGATGAATCACTTGTGAAGATTATGCAGATTAAGTGCAAACCTGGGATTTGAACCCAGGTCAGGGAGACTCCAAACTCCATTTATTTCCATTCCACTTCTTTTATCAGAAGATCTGGATTCTAGTTTGAGACTCAGTAGTTATTAGTCATGGGATGCTAGACAAATCCCCCAAAGCTTAGCATCTTCTTTATCAGTAAAATGTGGTTGTAAGAGAATAAGATTTGCTGATGTAAAGTTGTGCCAAGCATTGTGCCAAGCCCAGGGGTATTACTCATTTTAAGAAAGTGCTCCAGGTGGGATGCCTGAGTGGCTCAGCAGTTGAGCATCTGCCTTCATCTTAGGGCGCGATCCTGGAGTCCTGGGATTGAGTCCCGCGTTGGGTTCCCTGTATGGAGCCTGCTTCTCTCTCTCTCTCTCTGTGTGTGTCTCTAATGAATAAATAAAATCTTTGAAAAAAAAAGTGCTCCAGGGCTGGGCAGTGGCAGTGGCCTCTCAGAGTCGTGATTTATTATTGCAAGACTTGTTGATTAAATGTGAGGAGTAGATGTTCTATTTGAAATTTTTAAATTCTTTCTAATTTTTAAATTAGTAAGCACTTTATTAAACAGTAAGAATAGGCTATAAGATATAGGATACTTATGAATGGAAATAATGTCTGTCTTTTGGGTTTATATTATAATCCTTGGGAACTTGAACTTAAGTGTTCAAAAAGAGTCAATCATAATGAGGGGTGATGGATGTTAGACATTCTTAGTTACTTGCCCAGCACCATTTTCCTTTCTCTTTCCTAATAAGACCTTAATTTTATTCATTTAATGAATAAAATTCTTCATCTCACCCCACCCATTGGTCCAGATACAAAGATAATGTGAGGGGAGGTTTGCTGGGCTTTCTGGGAGAGTTGGAATTTCAGCCCAGGTTGGAAGAAATGATCATTACTCAGACTGTGTAATCTTTACCTACCAAAGTTTTGCACACAGGTTTAAAGCATCTTCCCACATAAAGAATTATTTTGTCCCTTTTCACATATACAAATATAATTGTATCAATACCATCATTTATTAAAGCTCATTTTTATCAAAACATGAGAATATAAAGAAAGCCACAGTCTGGCAATTAGATTTTCTGGTCTTATTGCAGTGGTGATAATGCATAACCCAAAATGAATAACTTTACAGTCCTGAGGTCTATGGGATTAAGGGAAACACTAGAAATTATTACTATAGTTCTCGGAAGAAATAGGGTTTAAGGAGTTGGGAGACAAAGTCTTAATTGGGGTCTTGAAGGATGATTAGAATTTGTATAGTAAAGAGGCAAGGAAGGTCTTTTCAGGATGGAAAGCTTAACAAAAATCACAGAGATAGGAACAAGGAAGGCATTTCTGGAAAAGAGAAATTTTCTCCTCATTTTGGAAGACTGATTGGATAGGGCTTTGAGTACTACATTAGAGAATATAGGTTTTAATCTCTGCCATTGGGGGGCTGTTGAAAGTTTCTGAATGAGGAGTTACATGATGAAACCACTGTTTTAGGGAAAGTCATCTGAGGATATTTAGCATTAGTTCCCCCAGAGTGTATCAGTGCTATGAACTGTTATTAATTTCCTACATAATAATTTCTTTTAGGTTTGGGGTACTTTTTCCCAGGTCACTTGGGCTTTTGGAGCTGTGTTAATACATAGCATGCTGGCTGAGTCTAGTGCTCATTGGCTCTTTTCAGCTTCTCATTTTCTCTTACTTCATTTGTCTCTGCCTCTCTCCATCTCTAACACACCCATCTGATACACACACACACACACACACATCCCACTTCCCTTTCTTCTCCCCACCTCCATCAAATAGACTTGCTTTTCCTTATCACCATCCACATCCTCCATCCTTGATTCTTTATTTCCCTGGTCAGTTCTTTTTTAAAAAGATCAAAAGAAAATCCTGGAATTAATTTGCCTTTTTAAATATTTCTTTTTTTGGGAGCCTATTGTGTGTGAGGTACTGTGGTTGCTTCTGGAGACACTAAGTTAAGACATGGTACCTATCTTTTAGTGTTAGTATAGTGGGGAAGATGAATGGATTATAGTATAATATGATAAGAACTCCATTTAGAAGTATGAACGAGGAGTAAAAATATATCACTGTATTGATCCAAAGAGGCCAGCTCCTTGCTTACTTTTTCTTCCAGGAAACCAGGACACAACAGTGTTTAGATTTGGTTAGTCAGATGTCTCTTCTCAGGATCTTTGGGATCTTTATTTAGTGAAGCAAAGAAACTAGGAAAGAAAGAACTTGTTTTAGGCAGAATTATTGCTGTGCTAAAAATGTCAGTGGTAGCATCTGTTGGCCAACACTGGTGCTGTTGTACCATTATCTTCTTTACCTGTGGGGGTAATTCTAGCTGTGATTCTGGCTGTTTTGGCTCTCTTTGTTCCTACTAGTTTACTGAGTTTCTCTTCAAGACTCTTCAGCAATTCTGGGGACAACCTCTTATCTCTAAATACATTTTTATTTTTGGCTGAGATTAGAAGTGCTTTCTGTGGCTTACAACTAAGCACCCTAGCTATTAGTACAAGGAGTAGCTGCAAACTGTCAAGGAGATTAGTGCAGGAGAATTTGAGACTTGTTGGACTAAAAGCAGTGAAAAATGTAGCAAAATTTAAGGGATGGCAAACTGTAGCACATGAAATACACTGAAGAAATAACTAAATTATGGTTTATATTAATGAGTGATAAAGTGTGCATTGAAGACCACTACCACAGACCAGGGTGATGGGCATGAGAGACTTACTTTTAGTGGCTCTGAATGATTTCAAGAAAGAGAACGTAAAGTTCAAGCTCCTAAATTATTAGCTTAGAACTGCTACCTGAAATTTAGGGAATTTCTATGATTGGCTAAAATAATTTATCTCCCTCAGCTACAGAGCTGAGATTACTATAGACTTAACAGATTTGATCTGGGTTGTGCTAAAGTTACAGCATCAGTTGAACCTGCAACCTTACCAGATCTTTTTTATTTATTTTTTATTTTTTTTTAAATTTTTTATTTATTTATGATAGTCACAGAGAGAGAGAGGCAGAGACACAGGCGGAGGGAGAAGCAGGCTCCATGCACTGGGAGCCTGATGTGGGATTCGATCCCGGGTCTCCAGGATCACGCCCTGGGCCAAAGGCAGGCGCCAAACCGCTGCGCCACCCAGGGATCCCCAGATCTTTTATTTAATGATGCAGATGTACATTGTGAAAGAATAGGCTCCAGAGAATTGAAAAGAGAGGTCAGGGTGCTTTGAATATCCAACCTCAAGTGAGTTCCTTTTGTTAGTTGTGGTAGATAGAATACTCCTAGCCATGTCTTAATCCTGGAACCTATGAATATGTTACTTTACATAGCAAAATGGATTTTGCAGCTATGATTGAGATTAAGGACCTTGAGATGTGGAGATTATCCCAAGAGGCCTAATCTAATCACATGGATCCTTAAATGTGAAGAACCTTTCCCAGCTGTGGTCAGAGGGAGACAGGGCCATGGAAGAAGGGTCAGAGAGAGATGCAGCGCTGCTGACTTTGAATATTGAACAAGCATGTCATTGTCCAATTTATCTGACAGGACAGATGGCTTGAAAGAAGTATCAATATGAATTGATGGTAAGGAAGGAAGGAAGGGCTGACCACTAGAGGTTATTGACTTGACGAGATAGAGATTAGGATCCATCAGATTTAATGATAAGTAGGTTTGAGAAATAGGCAGGAGTGATATGAAAAATGTATAACCAGTAAAGTATATAGCAGAGGCTTCTACTTTCATGATCAGCCACATAAGGGAAGTTCTAGAAGAAAGCTAGTTGGTGGGGAACAGGCACAGTCTTAGGAGGCCTAACAGGTATTTACCTGCTAAGATGGTAGTTCCCATACAGCAGCACTGCTCCTGGAATCTGGCCCTGTTCTATCTAGGGAGGCATGCAGAGCTGAGGGCCACTCTGAGGAACCATGATGAACTGGTCAGAGGAACTGCAGGTTGGCAGGGGTCAGGGGAAGTCACCCCACTTGGTGCTGAAATCAGGGCAACCTTCAGGGGGTGAGCATGCTGGTAGCTCATGGTGACTACTATTTATGAAGCAGTATGGAAGTGTTCTAATATTCTAATGACTCATCTAGGCCTACTGGTATGTACTAGTTGAGAAGTAGCCTGCATGAATGAATAAGAATAGGACCTATGTCTTGGAATAGGAGTAGAGGATGAGATGCATATAAATGTTCTTCAAATAAACCTCAACTATGGAGAAAACTATTAATGACCGGGTAAACTACATGCTCAATGCTGTGGACTTCCCTTGGCCTCTCTTTCCATCTTCCCCAGTGCTATTTAAATGGGCTCATGAACAATGTAGTCCTAGAGACAGTGATGGAAGCTATGACTGGGTCATGGATTCAACAAAAGGGTCTTCCTTTCAGAAGGCAGAGCTGACTATGCCACTTCTGAGCACTGAAGTTGCCAGCAGCAGAAACCAACTCTGTGCCTCTAAACTGAGGGGACCAGCTAACTAGAAATTACACCGGACCCTGCATTTGGGAAGACTATACTTGCACTAAAATCTCAAGTAGGCCAGTGGGCAGCAAGAAATAAAAATTCAGAACTCTGTCACTGTGGGGCAAGAAGAAAATTCTCTCATGGTAATAAGGTAGGTCCTGGAGGGCCAAATGAGAACTCCTAATATGCATTGAACTTGGGTATGTGCCTACCATCTTATCCATGTCTGCTGCAGAGGGTTTGGGGCTTAATTAAAGTAACATCAATTGAGAGTAAGTTGCTTGCTAATATCATACCTAGATCAGGTCAACTCAGATTGATTCCAACACAGAAAGGAGTCCTCATTGGAATAGTCATTTTTTCCCCTGAATTTGGATTCACTTTCACTGGCCATTATATTTCTGATACGATCCTTGAATTTATTAAATGCCTTATACACTGTCATGGTATCCCATGACATTGCTTTTCCCCAAGGAACTCACTTTATTTTTTTTTAAGATTTTATTTATTCACAACACACACACACACACACACACACACACACACACACACAGAGAGAGGCAGAAACATAGGCAGAGGGATAAGTAGGTTCCCTGTGGGGACCCCATTGCGGGACTAGATCCCAGGACCCCCAGATCACACCCTGAGCCAAAAGCAGGTGAGCCACCCAGGTGTCCCAGGAACTCACTTTATGATGAAAGAAGGAAGACGGGATCCCTGGGTGGTGCAGCGGTTTGGCGCCTGCCTTTGGCCCAGGGCGCGATCCTGGAGACCCGGGATCGAATCTCACGTCAGGCTCCCGGTGCATGGAGCCTGCTTCTCCCTCTGCCTGTGTCTCTGCCTCTCTCTCTCTCTCTCTCTCTCTGTGACTACCATAAATAAATAAAAATTTAAAAAAAAAAAAAAAAGAAAGAAGGAAGACAATGGTTACTGTCTCACTCATACTGCACTTTAGACACAGTACCTTGTGGTATTGGGTGATATTTCACAGGTTGTAGTATATACCTTAAACCAGCTGGGCCAACTTGGGGTTCAAAGTTTGACAAGAGTTGACACCTGAGACTCATTTGGAGAGTACATTCTCTTTGACTCACCACTACGTTAGCAAGCAAGCAATGGACTAAGGGTGTGAATAAAGTCAAGTACACACATGAGCAGGGGGGCTCCTTGAAGAAGGAGCCACGTCAGCACCAGGGGTAGACCCTGCTGCCATGTAAGAATTTCTTGCTGCTCCATAGTTACCACTGTCTGTATTCTATTTCTTATAACCTCAGTAGTTTTTGCTGCAGGTCTAGCCATGGCATACCACATAATAATCTTTGTATTGAGCTGTGTATCCCATAGCTTGAAGAAACAGGTCAGAGATGGAATTGGGAGTGGTGCTTTTTCACTCTTATACTTAATGACCAACTTGAAAAGTTTATTTATCTTGTCCTTGAAACTACTGATTTTTCCGCTTTAGAACTTTTGTCACACAAGGAAATAATGCTTCCATCAAGTTGTACAGGTTGAACACTGCACACTCCATAGACCATGTACTTTGTAGCTTGATATATCAATATTAGGTTCAGTACTAATGTGATTTTGGATTGTTTTTCTTAGCAGAGTGCCTGAATATACTTGTGGCTATACATGGGAACAGTTGAATTCTGTTAAATAGAAAAATTATTTTTGTTTTTTGTAAGTTTTAAAATGGAAAGATCTATTTTTATTGACAGTTGTCATTTTTTACCAACTACCTATCACATAAACTCTTTTTTTCTCATTTAGTTTTTGGGAAGCTGAGTCTGCCTCCCATTACATGGTTGAGAAAACCAACTGCTTGTTCTCTGGCTTCTCTGGAAGTCAGGATCCAGTGATGTGACCTCACATGGCAGCCAATTGGTCACACTTACAGGATATTGAATCTGGACTAAATGATGCAAATGAGAAAGGTGGTAGAGAATTTATTCTTCAGGTAGCAGCAATGACAGCAGAGACACAGAGGAATCAGCAGCAGTACCGAGTGCCCAAAGCTGTCTTGGATGCCATTACAGAGTGCTGCATTTGCTGAAAGAGGCAGCTGTTCTCCAGGGACTGGCTCGATAGAATGATTTTGGCTGTGGTTTTGGCTGCCTAGCCTCCCTCTGTTCCTACCTGTATTCTGAGCCTGGTTCTCCAGCCTTCCCAGAGATCCAGTGGGTTTCCCAATATTCTCTCTGTGAATTATTTTACCTCTTAAGTCATCTAGAGTTGATTTATGTTACATGCTACTATGAAGCTTGATTTAGAGGAGTGCAGAGAGATAAGATGAAGCTGGAGAGGTAGACTAGAATCACGCAGTCAGAAGAGAGTTTTTAAATGATCTTTTTGGTAGCTAGCAGTTTACAGAATAGACTGGAGAGAAGGAGGATGTGAGGGAAAGGGGAGCAGTTAGAAGGGTGTTGCAATAATTTAAGTGACAAATGATGATGACATAGAAAAATCACAATGGTAGAGGAGCTGAAGAGGAAGGGTAAATTAAAAGGTATTTAGGAGACAGGCTGTCAGGGTTTGACTGGATTTGTAGAGTATAAGAGAGGATTCAAGATGACTTCAAAGTTTCTAATTGAAAAAAAAAGTTTCTAATTGAACTTAATTATATGGATAGTGGTACCTTTGATTAAGTTAGGAATGGCAGGAAAATAAGTGGATTTTTGGGAGAAGAGAATTTAAGGTAGATTAAGTTTGAGATGCTCTTCTCCAGGTGGAGATGCTATTTAAGCAGCTTGAACTATGGAATAAGGATTCAGCAGAAATGAGTCACTGGGAATCATTGTAGTGTTAGTTGGAACCAAGTAAGTAGAGAAGATTCTCAAAGAGAGGAGGAAAATATAAACTTCTTTATGAATTTGAGGATCCTAAACTAATAAGAACCACTTATTTGTTATGTCTTTGTATATGATGCTGTAAGTGCCCCTAGGGCCTTATCATGACTTTCATGGGTCCTAGTTGCCTCTAACTGCCCATTCACTGCTGCCCCCATCACATCTCCCCAGCACTCACCATTCCAGTACACAGCATCTGTGGCTCTGCCTCTCAGTCCACTCTGAGGTAGGCCAGAAGCAGCAGAGAGCAGCCCTTGGCTGTGAAGGATGAGCATCAAAAGATAAATATCCCAGGTTCCTCACTCTTCATGACTTGAAGGCATATTCCACTGTATGTCCCAGAGTTATCTGGAGTTATCTGGTAAACTGCTTGCTTATATACTATTGATTTTGCATTCTTCCTTGTCCTCTTCTCATTCCCCACTAGCACTTCTTGGGATCACCTCCCAAGCAAACCACTTGCACTCAAATCCCGACCTCAGGATCTGCTTCTGGGGGAATCCAAAACTAAGACAGCTTTCCTATTCTTCCTGGGCTTCTGAGGGTGAACCATTTGAAATGTATAAACTGCTTATACCCTTTCTCATCTGCTGCCATATTTTCTGTTTTATCCTATGCCATTTTTTTCTCAATGCTCCCCATCTCTAATCTCTCAAAACAGACATGAAATTATAAATGAACCTTCTTGACCCAAAGACACAAAGGGATAATAGACACCTGGATAAAAAGTCCCTCATCTATTCTAGGAAACAGGTGTAATGATAATCATATTTTGTATTTACTAAATCTTTCCTTCCGAGGAGTTCAAAGTGTTCCTTATGAATGCCCTGTAGGTAAGAACAGTACTTGCTTTTAACACAACTGTAAATTATGTAAAGTGCAAATTATATGAAATTGGGCTTTAGAAACTGTTCTGTTTTCCCTTCAAGTGACCTTCTCTCTATTCCCTTGCACCCTGACACCTGGATGCCTTCCTGATAGCCTCATTTCTATTTTCACCCCACCTTATTCCTTCCTATAGTGACTTTTTCTTAACTATCTTTTGGCCAATCTCAGCTTAAGGGGTGATCATTAATATCATTAATATGGCTTTATGTTCCCCAGGAGTTTTTGCATTTTAAATGGATGCATTTACAAACTGAAAATCCAAAGAAATGGAATTGAGTAGCAGGATCCTAGACGGATAAGAATTTTTGGTCAAAAGTAGTATTAGGCCATTTGGTAATTTACATGATCTCAAATTGATCAATGGGAGGACTTTTAAGAGGCAAAGCCTGGGTTCAAGCAGCTCCGGCTACTTCTATTTCAGACACAAGTTTAAAAAATAAAAATGGAACCAAAAATGGTAGGAGAGATCCTATATATATAAAAAAAAATCTGTACATTTGATTACCCAGGATGAATTAAACTTGTGTGTTTTAGGTTAAGTGTTATTGACTATTTCCTGTGTACAAGGCACTTGTGAGAGGCAGACAGAGTATTAACAGATGACCACATTTCCTGTCCTGTTGGAGCTTACTCATGATACCTTCTCTTTATCTTGAGGTTGAAGAAAGAAGACTTAACCTTTCAAAATGGGCTCTAAAATCGGCCCATAGGAGAGAGGTGGGGACGTCAGATCTGATTGGAATTCAAAGTGTCTGCCTGAGTTAAATACTGCATTTCCAAATAAGAGAGTTTTAAAAAGGGATCTCCTTTTCCTTAAACCCTACACTCAGGAAGAGAGGGTATAGTGCTTAAAGAGCATAGAGAAGCCACATGCTTCCACAATCTCTTTTCAAAAATAATGGAGGTGAGAGGAGAGAAATTTCTTCCCAAATATGTGTCCCTTAAAATGAGTTCCACCAAAGAAAGCTATTGATTGAAAAATAGCACAAATACATTGTTTTCCTCTCCCTCTCCCAAATATGAAACACCAACTTCAGGGGAAAAAATTATGTCAGTAACTTAGCAACATGAACAACCAACTTCAAACCTAAGAGGAATTTCCCTGCCTTGGGGAGGAGAGCTCCCTCTTTGTTGGGTATAGTCAGGCCTTCCTGTTATAGACAACTGTTCAATGCTGCCTCTTAATGCTGTGGAACAAATGCTTTGTTAGTCCAGTGCCCCAGAATGTAGTCAGCAGAAAGTTTATTTTCAAAATGTTTAAAGGCTAGAGAAGCAGCCACCCCATGTTGGGACTTTCTACACCCCTAGGCTTTCTCTGACCAAATTGATCCAAACTCTATGAAAAAAATATATAATTTTTTTCCCCTGGTGACCATAACAACTATTTCCATAAAGAAGTCCAGATGTTTAATTTTTCCAAAAGAAATTTTAACAAAAACAAAATAAAAGTAACTGAGGAAGGATCATTTTTCCATTGACTTCTTAACCCAAATGGGACTGGTTACGCCAGTCAAAACCACAGATTCACTTCTCCCAAGTACTCATCCTTTCGTCTTTCCTGGTTACTGCCTTGACACAGGTGCTTTCCCAGAATGCCTCTGGCCAGGCGCTTGCAGCCGCTGTATTTAATTTCAAGAAGCTGTTTTTCAAAGGCCAGCTTGTGGACAGCTGTAGGTTGTCACACTTTCTCTTCAGTGCCCTGGGCCTAATAATAAGTAGAACATGGTTTCATCAGCTTGAGCTACATTTTCCTAAGTCAGTTAGGAAATCCCCTCAACCAGTGCTCTGCAAAAACAAATGCAGTTTTAGAAAGAACTGGCTTTCAAATAGGCATTGACCCATTCGTATCTCCCATAAGTAAGAAAAGTTGGTTTGGGGAGATGAGAATAAATTGGGTTAAGGGACCAGAGTGAGAAGCATTCAACCCAGCCATAAAGTATTGCTTTGGAGTTTTTTGTTTTTGGTTTTGTGTGTGTGTGTGTGTGTGTGTGTGTGTGTGTGTGTGTGTGTGTGTTTCTCTCCTAGTTTTGATGTCTGAGCTTAGAGGGAGTTTCTCCTCCTGAAGACTCCAAACCTTCTTATGATTTTTGTTAAGATTAATTTCTGTGGGACAGTGAAGGCTAGAAGCCTCTCTGTGAGCAGTAGGATACCTGGACACCTACCTGGACCCTCTTGCCATCCAGCACCATAAAAATAAGAGATGTCTGTGGGTGTCCCATAGCTTGTTTGGTTAATGCAATGGCTCATAACTAAAATGCCAGTTTAACCACCAGTTTGTTTTGCTGGTGTTTGGTTTATACATAAACATGAGTGGGAAGGGACCAACATTTTTTTTAAGTATGAATTTTATTTTTATTACTGCTGCTTTGTTTTTTGTTTCAAAGGGATGGCATGGACTCAGGGTACAACAGCTGTTCTCAGCCCAGCTGGAAGGCCCTGGATTTTGAACTCCTATTTCTTAAAAAGGGGTTGTGTGTTGAACATTCAAGTGCTTTAACCATCTCTATTTTATTTGCCCTACAGCTCCTTGTAGAGCAGAATCCAAGACCACCTTCAACTCAGACAAATGGAAAGGACTGAGGAATTGGGACATACAATTTAACATCACATCTTTTGAGGAGTTGGGCTGCTACCCTCAAGGATCTTTTCACATGCCCTTGTTTTTCAGGAGTACATCAAAGTTTTGTTTTTGCATCCCTCCTGTCCTCTCCCTACCTCATGGATTATATCCCTGAGGCATATAGTTTTGGTCCCAGTTGGCACATCATCTTTATATGTTGTGTCCATTAGAAGTGTAAATGGAGTAACCGGGGACTATAACATAGACGGAGTAGACACTTGATTAGTATTGACTGACTTACATGTTGGATCACAAAGTTATTTGAATGATGAATGGATCTTCCCAAGCAAAAAACCCAGTCTCTATGTTATTCCCCAAGGCCTTTCAGTATTTCTTAAAAGACCAGACACATAGGCCTAACTCTAATCAAATCTAATTCCAAGGTAGACCTGGAACAAGCTGGTGGCTGTGGGGTGAGAGGGGTGCATCACTGAATTATCTTTCTTATTTTGTGTTCCCTTAATTTTTTTTAAAGTATAAGTATTCTTTTATCAGATTAAAATCCTGAATGAATGTAGTGACTGGTAATTCAGTGACAAAATATAGTTTTGATAAATTTGAGCCCAGATGAAATAATCTAGTGAAATTTTAGAAGGTTAATTTTCCCAAATGATCTCATCAGTCCTCCTAAACAAGAGGGAATCAAGGTTCTTGTGGTCCAGAATGGGTTTCTATTGGGGATTCTGGCCTGAGCCAAGCATATTTCTAGAGGATAGGTTGTATGTATGGAGTCAAGGGGCTTAATCCAAGATGTAGCATCTTAAGTATAAGATGAAGCTGAGGCCAACTTTCTGAATGAGTTGTCCATTGGTAAATCATGGGAAATTTTGTGTATATGCTAATAAGATGAAAACCAGGGAGATTAGACTAGAATGAAAGTCCAAAACAGAGAATAAGTGGCAAAGTTGAGAAATAGCCTGAATGGTGAGAAGGTAATGAGAGTAATTTTTTATGGAGTGGTAGTGGTTTTGGGTGTGCCCAGAAGAAACCCATTAAATGCCCCGACTTGGTGTGAACACTTCTTAAATTTGTTTCTAGGAAAAACAGATTGGAAAATCAATTAACTAAGAATTATGGGAAGATGAAAACAATAAGTGGGATCAAAAAAGCAAGGGCAAGAAAAGAGAATATAGTTAGAAGGTGGCTCATCCCACTAGAATAAAAATATAGTATGCAAGTAATTTTGTAGAAGTGTAATCAAGCTTCCAGAGTAAGCACTTTCTATTCTCCTACCAGTGTAGACCACTGTGAGACACAATTTTGGGTTATTTGGAAGGAGTTGCAGTATTAGCAGCTGAAAGGCAAACTATTCAATAATTGCCCTGGTGGAAAAAGACTTCAATTTTTTTAAATTTTATTTTTATGGAGATTTTTCTCTAAGTTGTAGGAACTCTACTCAAGATAGGGGACACATCAAGTATAGACTTAAAGACCACTTGATCTAACTTACCATGATTGATGATGACTTGCAGGCAGGGCACAGAAATGTGTTCCTTCATGGTTGCTATTATTAAAAGTTTTTATAGTTATAGCATTTTATTCTTTTGGTTAGAAACAGCTTGTTAATTTCAAATTATCCTATTTACCAGTATTTTTTAATATGAGTCTAATTCTGTGCCTTAAAATATACATTTTAACTTAATCTGGTTTCATATATGTTAATATAAATTTGAATGAAGATCTATTATTTTCTGATTAGAAAAGAAATATACATACTCATTTTTAAAAACTCCAAATAATACAAAGGTGTATAAACTTAAAAGTCTTCCCTAATTACCACTACCCCAGGTAACGATTAGTATGGTTTAGGTCAATAAATATCCACAGAGCACCTACTACATGTTAGGCTCTAAGTCAAGGTCTGGGATAAAACAATAAAAGGGAATCAGTTTCTGCCCTTAATAAGTTCCAATTCAGAACAAATTTTCAACTGAGGATTTATACTGGAGTCATATAGAACCTATTTGAAAATGTAGATATCTCTGTCCCATTAGAGCTACTGATAAAAATCCTCAATGAACACACCAAATTAAAAATTACTCAACTCTCTAGTTCTTTGAAAAGAAACAAAAATCAATAAACTTCTACCCAGACTCATCAAGAAAAAAAGAGAGGGAGCCCAAATCAATAAAATCAGAAATAAAAGAGGGAAGTTACACTTGAGACTGTGGAAATACAAAAGATCATAAAGACTATGAACAATTGTATGCCAACAAACTGGAAAATCCAGAGGAAATGGATAAATTCCTAGAAACATACAACCTTCCAAGACTGAATCATGAAGATATAGGATTCTGAATAAATCAATTACAAATAGTAAAATTGAATCAGTAATTTAAAAACTTCCATAAAACAGGTCTGGGACCGGATAGTTTCACAGGTGAATTCTATCAAACTTTAAAGAAGTTAGTGTCTATCTTCAAATTATTCAAAAAATTGAAGACAAAAGAGCACTTCTAAACTCACTTTATGAGGCCAGCATTACAACCAGAGAAAGACACCCCAAAAAAGGAATATTTCAGGCCAATATGTATGAACACAGATGCTGAAATCCTCAACAAAATATTGACAAACCAAATTCAACTATATGTTAAAAGGATCATATACCAGGATCAAGTGGGATTTATTACAGGGATGCAAGGATATCTCAACATCTGCAAATCAATATGATATACCTCATTAACAGAGAATTAAGAAAATGTGATCATCCAGTAGATCCAAAAAAGCAGTTGACAAAATCCAACATATATTTATGATAAAAACTCTCAACAAAGTGGGTGTAGAAGGAATGTATTGCAACATAATACAGGCCATATATGACAACTCATAGCTAATATCATACTCAGCAGTTAAAATCTGCATTTTCAAATGACCAAGGACCTGATGAGGATGCCACACTCTCCACTTTTTTTCTCTGAGTTACATAGTAGGAACTTTACTTAAGATATTGTACACATTATGTGTAGAGCATAGTATTGGGAGTCCCTGCCATAGTAATTAGGCAAGAAAAGGCATACAAATTGGAAAGAAAGAAGTAAAAAACTGTCACGTTTTGCAGATGACATGATACTATATAGAGAAAACCCAAAAGATTCCACAAAAAGCTATTAGAACTAATAAAGGAATTATGTAAAGTCACAGGTTATAAAATTGACATTCAGAAATTTGCTGTATTTCTCTACACTAATATTGAGCTGTCAGAAGGAAATTTTTACAAAATAATTCCATGTGCAATTTTATCAAAAAGAATAAAATACCTAGGAGTAAATTTAACCATGGGGCCAAAAGATCTCTACTCTGAAAACTGTAAGACATTGATGAGAGAAATTGAAGATAACACAAATAAATGGAAAGATATACTGTGTTCATGGATTGGAAGAATAAATATTATTTAAATGTCTATACTACCCAAAATAATCTACAGCTTCAGTGCAATCTCCCTCAAAATACCAATGGCACTTTTCATAGAACTAAAACAACAGATCTTAAAATCTGTATGGAGCCACCAAAGACCCAAATAGCTGAAGCTGGAGGTGTCCTTCTCCTGATTTCAAACTATACTACAAAGCTATTGTAATCAAAACAGTGTGGTACTGGCATACAGACAATCACATAGTTCCACATAGAGAGCCCAGATATCTATCTATCTATCTATCTATCTATCTATCTATCTATCTATCGTCAATCTATGACAAAGGAGGCAAGAATGTACAGTGGGGGAAAAGACAGTCTCCTCAATTCAATAAATGGTGTTGGTAAAACTGGATAGATACATACAAAAGAATGAAACTGGATCACTTTCTTACACCATATATGAAAATAAATTCAAAATGGATTAGATTTGAATGTAAGATGTGTAATCCTAAAACTCCTAGAAGAAAACATAGCCAGTAAGCTCTTTGGTATTGGTCTTAGCAATATTTTTTGGACCTAAAAAAAAATTCTTTTTGGACCTGTCTTCTCTGACAAGGGCAACAAAAGCTAAAATAAACAAATGGGGCTACATACATCATACTAAAAAGCTTTTGCACAGCAATAATAATAATTTAAACAATCATAGAAACCAATATCCAACCTACCAAATGGAAGAGGATACTTGTAACATCATATATCTAATAAGGGGTTAATATTCAAAGTGTATAAAGAACTTACACAACTTCTCAAAAAACCAAACAACTCAATTAAAAAATGGGAAGAAAATTTAGACATTTTTCCAAAGAAGACTTGCAGATGGCCAACAGGTATATCAATAGATGCTTAGCATCACTAGTTATCAGGGAAATGCAAATCAAAGCACAGTGAGATATCACTTCACATTTGTCAGATTGGGTATTATCAAAAAGAAAATAACAAGTGTTGGCAAGGGTGTGGACAAAAAGGAACTCTTCTTGCATCCTGTTGGTGCAGATGTAAATTGATGCAGCTACTGTGGAAAACAGTATGGAGGTTCCTCCAAAAATTAAAAATAGAACTACTATATGATCCAGCAATTCCACTGCTGGATATTTTACCCAAAGAAAACAAAAACACCAACTTAAAGAGGTATATGCACACCTATGCTCATTGCAGCATTATTTACAATAGCTAAGATATGGAAGCAACCTAAATGTCTATCAATAGATTAGTGGATAAAGAAGAAGTGGTATCTATCTATCTCTCTAGCTAGCTGGCTATCTCTCTAAAATGGAATATTACTCAGCCATGAGCAGGAGTGAAATCTTGCCATTTGAGACACAGATGAACTTAGAGGGTATTGTGCTAAGTGAAACAAGACAGAGAAACAAATACTGTATGATTTCACTTATTTGTGGAATCTAAAGAACAAAACAACCAACCAAAACAGAAACAGACTAATAAATATAGGAAAAAAGCTGTTGGTTGCCAGAGAGGGGAGGAGTTGTGAGGTGGATGGTTTAAGAGGTAAAAACTTCCAATTATAAAAAAAGTCATGGAAATGTTGTGTACAGCATAGGAAACATGGTTAATAATATAATACCTCTGTATGGTAACAGATGGTAACAAGACTTATCATGGGCATCATTTTGAAATATTTAAAAATACCAAATCATTATGATGTATACCTAAAACTAATAGGATATTGTATTATTGTATTGTATTTCAGTTATACTTCAATAAAAAATTACCCAATGTTAGAGTGCCAAGAACCACTAAGTGTTCACTTTTCCTTCTTGTAAAAACTTCCTTATACGAGTAGTTTTTAGAACCCTGAAAAGTTTTGCAACTTGTATCTGTGGCTGTTAAAAAGGCCTTGGAGTGACTTTATTTTGCCTCTGCAAATGGGAAGGAGTCAAAGATAGTAACATCATTATTATAGTGAGGTGATAATGTTTCCATGTTTTACTATTCACATTTAAAGGCAGTGATCACCAAGAGTATTACCTATAAGAAGAGATAAAGATGATACCTGTGTATACATTGAACTACTTAATAATTTTAATAAACTACAATGAATATTTAACTAATTCATTGAGTTATAGAATGAACTCTAATCTCTTTGAAGACTAAATTATTATTCTTTACTGGGGAACATTTGCTTTTTTTTATGCCTGTTGATCTTTTATGGTCCTTATAGGTTATCAACTATGTATAATATTACAGAACAGTTTGGAACATTTAACTGCTACTTTGGACTCTGGGTCATTTATTTATTTATCCATTCAGCAAACATTCTTCTTGCATTCACTACCTGCCAGGTACTCTACTAGATGCTGAAAAAACATGGCATAAAAGACAGACATGCTTCCTTCTTCCCGCGCTTATGGTCTAGCAGCAAATATAATTAATGTTCAAGTATGATGAAAACTGAAGGTGCTAAGAACATTTAGCAGGAGTCCCTGTCTGACCTAGTAGGTCTAGTATGGTGAGCAAGGAACATTCAAGAAGATGGGTTGCAAGAGGAGATCTAAATGATAAAGGGCATAGAGAGAAGGACACTGGAGACAGTGTTCCGCTCAGGGAGGAAACAGTCTGTGTGAAGGCCCAGAGGCAACAGGTAGCTTGATGTATGTATAAGGAAGGGAAACAAGTACAGAAGTATAGCATGACTGGACCATAGAACGTGAAGAAATAGATGGGAGCCTATCCTGGAGTGCATGAAAGGGCTGTGTTAAAGATTTTCACTCTTACCTTAAGGGAAATAGGAAGCTGGTGAACAGCTATTTTGTTTGTTCATTTTTTTTTTTTAATCAATGGAGTGACTTATTCATGTTTTTGAAAGACATTTGACTGCAAAGTAGAGAACTGGTTAGCTAAGAGCCAACCTGAATTCAGGAGACCAGTTAGAAATGTTGCAGAAATGTGGATGAGAGATGCTCATAGCCCACAGAAGTCATTAGCAGACTGTAGCCAGATCCCACCTGCTGCTTACTCATTTGTTGGCATATTTCTATGACTGGTTTTACACTACAACAATGGAATTGAGTAATTGCAACAGAGGCTGTTTGGCCCACACAGCCTCAAATATTTATTATCTGGCTCTTTACAGAAAGAGTTTGACAGACCCTGGCCTACCAAAGGCAGTGGCAGTGGGGAGATACTATAGCAATGAGAACTATTTTGCAGGTAAACTCAACAGAGGCTGATGGCCGATAGGGTGTGGCTTGCACAGCTGTGTAGATGAGAGGGTCATTTTCTGTTAGTATTGTGGAATTGGAGTGATGTGTCTGTGCATGTTTGTGGGTATGTGACAGCTCCATCTTTATGAAGAAAGTTGGAATTCACAAGGCACTTTTGCTGCAAAATGGTTTTGATGAGCTCTTTGATGTGGGGCTATTATTATGTACCCACATACATGGAGTAATTTTTAATATTTCTTTATAACTTCAGAAAGTATGAGTCGTATTTATTTTCCATATTTGTCAAATAAGGTACATACAGTGAAGAGGGTTTTGATTCACTGTATATATGCTCAGTCTGAATATTTGATCTGTCTAGCACACTTCCTATTTAAACCCAGAGGACTTATTAAGAGAACAGGACATTTTGGTGAAACTAAAGCTCTGTTCCTTTATCTCCTTTTCTGAAACCAACTGAGAGGTGGTTTCCTGTATTGGGAAGAATCTTACCCTCCAACTTGGTGATTTATGATTCTGTTAGTTGCATCTGTTTATTTTGCTTCCAGCCAATTCATGTTGGTTTTAAAGAAATATAAGTACAGTAAGAGGAAACATTGAAAAGACAGAGGAAGGAAGATTTTGGGATATGGTAAGGGTGAGAAGAATTTAGGAAAACAGAAGCTCATCTGGATCAGGGCGGTGAGGGAGGAGCTCGAAATAGGAAGCCCAGAAGGTTAAGAAATGAGAGGAGAGGGAAATGGAGGAACAAGTTGTGCAAATCCTTGTTGAACCAGGCCTGAATCCAGTCCAGATTAACCCTTGATCTCATCCAAGTACTGTCCGGCCCCTTTACAGTTTGTAAGATGTGATGGAACCGCAGGCCAGAGTGGTGTGGCCAGAGGCCATGGACCTTTGGGAAGCATCTTGCCAGTGGGGTGATGTGGGAAGACAGAGTGCCAAGCTGGCCAGACACTGGTCTCTAATGCTATGTAATGAAGGCTAAGTGACAGACGGATATCCACTTAACTGCTGATTCCATCTCTCCACACCCTGTTATCATCCTTCGGCTGCTTTGTAGAAGACAAATTTTGCCAGAAAATATGTTTTAGGTTACTTGATTTTTTTTGGTTCCCAGTCATTAAATAACTTCCTCTTTCCCCTTGATCGATGTCAAGGTACAAAGCTTGAGATGGTGCCATTCTGGAGCTGTCCATCTATCTGGTCATTTCTCAGAGACTTCAGATGGTATTTGGGGAAACTGCCAGCAGGAGGTATTAACTCTAAGGACCTTAGGCTATTTTCACACAGGTAACCCTCTGAAGCTCAAGAGGCTTTTGTGGAGGGTGAGAGAGAGAGAGAGAGAGAGAGAGAGAGAGAGAGAGATTACAGAGAGACTGGATTCAAAGGGCTTGTTTGTATAATCACTTGTCTCTACTTTAGAGTAAGCTAGATTGCACTTGTTCCAATCATTTTGGCTTCTGTATTTTTGCTTATGTGAGCTTAATAAATTTTCCGTCTTTGGGGTTTGAGATTAGAGGGTTTCAAGAAATCTAGAAGCAATGGGTAGCCAAGAGGCTAAAACTTATAAATAAATCACTTCTCATGAACTCTCATTTTTTTCTAGAAGTGAGAATGTCTTTCCTGAAAACCGAAGAGAAAACAACATGCAAACACTTTTGGTGATTTATGTCTGATTTATGACCTTTTAAACATTAACAACTTTGTCTAACCCGTGTAAACACAATCAAAATTAGAGTAGACTCTAGAAATTGAGAGCCAGGAGATTCACATGCAGTCTTTAGGTAATTGCAAATTATTGTGAGGCGACATGATGCTTGTGTAGGAAGAAACAGAAATAGAAAATGTCCTGAGAGTCTGGATGGTGGGTTCTCCCAAGAGTCTATTGGCTTATTTGCCATCATAGTGAAAAACAACTCCTACTTCGGTGAGGGGAGTACAACTCCTTCTTCAAGTGAATGCAAATGACTGAGATGGTTTTCTAATAAATAAGCTTCATTTGCCCCATGTTGAGCTCCTCTACCTTGCACCCTTTATTCTTTTTTTAAAAATTTTTGTCCTTCCATCTGCCCCATTGTCTCCTTTTTTTTATTCTTTCCACAAATTTTTATTGAGTTTCTGTTATAAGTTCTACTTGAGTAGTCCAGGAAATACAGCTATGAGTTGGGCAGACATGCCCTTATGGAACTCACTATCTATACTTCTGGGAATATTTTCTTGTATTCCTACTCTTTAAAAGTGCCCTATGTAGAATGCCTCGTAATTAGATTACTAGTTTTTAGATTTACTATACTTTTTTTATGCAGAGTGTGTCCAAAGTAAATGTCACACACAAAAAATAACTGCCATAATAATGTTGATACTTCTCATAATATGCAAATTTAAGCTCTGCGGAAAGTTCATTATAAGTGTGATTTGCTATAATGTCAAGTCAAAAAAGAAATGTTTATTTAGTGATATATTCTAAAATGTCTTCCATTTCAGTGGACATGCATTAAATAGTTTCCAAAATCTTTGAGGACTATCCAAGGAGTTCTGTGTATGAGAGTTTGTCTTTTAGGGGTTCCAGGAGCAAAGGTTGTTGCCCCCAGGAGGAACATTGCGAGAGTCCTCCATCTTGGAGAAGGGAAAGCATGATTTTTGGGCGACACCCTGTCTATTTTAAATCACTGGAGAGGGGAAAAATATTTGTCTCTAAGACTGTAATTTTCCAGATGACGCCATATTGTTGCACAGTTGCCATATCATGAGAAAGAGCATTCTTGTGGTTTCTGTACTGGAAATCCTGTAGGAATGCTATTTCTGGCATCTTTTCATAATGAAGCCAGGCAAGTATGGGGAACAGACAGGCCAACCAGATACAGTTTGTGGTCTCTTGGCATTTTAGAAAGTCCCTTCAACACAGCATTAAAAAAAAAAAAAAGGATTTCTCAGTGTATGAGGTGTTGAGTGGGATGGATGATGAGGAGTAGGGGGTAGAAATATTAGTCCAGGTCAAATCCCAAAGCAATGGTCTGGTCAGACATCCAGAATTTCATGTGATTATTTTCTCATAAAATAATTTTAGACCTCCAATTTTGTCTTTTTAGTACAGAGTATAAATATCTCTTTTCAGAATTAAATTTTGATAGCCAGGGATCATAGTATTGTATGCATTGTAATAAAAGTAAAAGTGACTGGATGGGCAGATGGATATTCAATAGTAGTTTTTCAGATGGAGTTTGGTTCCTATGAAAATCTACTTTCTGAATCTGAGCTGAGTGTCATGTTTAAGGAATTAATGACTAGGTTTTAAAAAATTATACAGGATCCTTTTTTGAAATAGGAAAATTGTAATGATTTTTAAAACTCTGGCAATATTTTGTCCAGATAACATTTTTCTCTTTAACTTAGAAAGTTACCTTATCGTGCCTTATTTAAATAGCAGCTTCCAGAAAGGCTTCCAGATTGTATCAGCCTTTTTCCTCTGAGGTGAAGATATTAATAAAGCAAGCACAATATTCTTAAAAGGCTGTCTAATGGCAGTATATAAATTATTCTGAGGACAACATTGTTAGAATTAGAAGACATTTCCTAGGCATTTCTGACATCAGAATATAGAATTGAATGGAACTAAACCAATAACTGAATTACAAATGAGCTAAACTTCCTTCATAGCAAGTGTTTTTTTTTTCTTTTTTGCCAAGTGTTCTTCAAATACTCCTTCCTCCCTTCCTCCCTCCTTCCCTCTCACCCTCCTTTTCTCTCTCTCTCCTTCCTTTTTCTCTTTCCCTCCCATGCTCCACCCTATCTCTCCCAATGGCAAGTCAATAGCAGAAAAATAGGAACAGCCCAAGATAAGGCCCCAGGCTTGCTCTTCCTCTCTTTTCCTGTTCCATGCTGCTGTGGGTAGGTTGGGGAGATAATAAGCTTGGCCCCAAGGGGAGGGTGTGGAAAGACCATATGGTTTCTCTGGCAGTTATTGGGAGCAGTGTTGACAGGCTTGGGAGAAAGCCGAGGTCTGAGTCTCCTGTGCCAGCAGGAGGACCGCAGTGACTGACGCAAAGCTCTGGACAGCAGGAGTGAAGGAAGGAGCCTCTGGGGGCCAAGGCTCGGGAAGGTCTGGGTTTAATGCCTAGTTAAACTACTCAAGAGAATAACCTTTAAATAGAAAAATCCCTCTCTTTGTACTGGGGAGGGTGGTCTTTATCTTTTAGGCTCTTCTCAGTGAATAAGAAAACTGTTGCATTTATTAGTATAATTAACGTAACTAAGGGATTTTAAATGCTAGACTAGGAAAAGCTCATTTGCTGAATCATAACTTTTATTAAGACTGATGGAAGAGAGAGGCTGTGTACAGCTAGATCCTGGTTATCGTTTGAAAAATTTGAGCTTTTAACAGAGATGGAAAATATTTCTGAAAGTTTCTATAGCTTTGGAGAGAAAGATGGTAAATTAAGAAGTGAGGGTGTTAAGAAAGGTTGGGAAGTAGTGATTGGGTCATGCTTTCCAGTTTTCAAAAGCAAATTAAGAAAGCAACAACCTTTTTTTTTTTTGTTTTTGAGAAATGACTTAGTGACTACATCTGCAAGAAGTGGGATCTTCCAATAAAGTTCTATCCGGTGGCTCTTAGACAGGCTCCTGCTCTGCTGCACAACTCTTAGAAAACAGTCTATCAGCAGCTGAGTTTCCTACCGGAAGAAGAGGGTTCTTGAGGTGTCCCTAAGCAAAAGTAAGTTAGAAGACTGCCCTTTGTTCAGACTCCCAGTATTTCAGAGAACCAGTGGGAAATTCATATGGGAAAATTTTGGTCCCCTCAAGGGCCAGTCAGTGTCACATTATAGTCAGTCTGTGGGCCACCAAAGATAATTTGCTTCATCCTATTTTCATTGTGTCACTTATTCTGCCTGTTTTGCTTCTCTCTTGGGTTATTATAAACCTGGAAGACAGATTCTCACAGAAACCTGAGAGAAAGATGGCCAGGGGAGAGGCAGAGGCTATTGTGTTTAGAATCCTGGTCAGATTCCTTCAAGTCTCTGCCTGATTTCCTTTTGGGTTGGCTTGTTTCCTTTAATATCCTGGAGAGTATAATTATTTGCATGGCTGGTCAGAAAAAAATGGCAGACTTCAATAAAAGTACCATTTCAATTAAAGTCACAGAAAGAAATAAGAGGCTATCACGACTATAAGTCATCTATCTGCCAGCTGGGCAAGTATATTCTCTCTCCCCTGATTGGCCATCCAAAGAGTTTTCAAGGATTAACAAGAAGAGTTAGTGAGAAGATCTGTGGTCACATAGGAATTTGCTACATATCTTGTGGGCTTTTCTGGAACTAGATTTGTTTTAGGGGAAAATGTGAGACTGGATTAATGCCATTTGCGGAATCTTGATACCTTGATCTCAGCTACATCTACAGGCCTGAATTTAAACCTATGTCGGATTGGACGGTGCTTCTGATGACAGCTTGACCAAAATATTATGAAATAATGGAAGGAAAAGTACAATTTAATGATAGAGAATTAGCCTTGAATTTCTGGTTCACTCCTCAAAATGGAAAAACTAAGTACAATAGTTAATGATCTTTTTGTAGCTCATGGGAGCAAAATTGTGAATGCATTTTTGCTCATTGCAATTCTTGATGCAAAGATTTAAAGTTATAATCAGGAAACAACAAAAACTCTATGTATCACAGATAGTTTTTGATTCCTAGAAGTACTGATGTGGTCTTGGAGTATATAACATTTTCTTGAAACTGCATAATAACCTTCCAGGAAAGTGTCCTCTCTTTCTGGGAAGGCCTTGTTCTGCATAATGTGGGTTTTGACAAGGGTAGATCAATCTGTTAAGATTTAATATTTTTTGATCATTTAACAAGTTTGGGCAAACAAAAAAAAGGCAAATTATGCAGAGTTTTCATAATGATAAATCATGAGAGTTATACAGTCCCCTTTTGTAGTCATGTACTTATTTTGCTCTTTGGGGGTCTGATATATTTGTTTCTAAGCAAAACAGTTTGATTCATTTTCTTTATTAAACTGAAAAAGAAGAAAAAACCCTACAACACTTATAAATTCAGCTTCCTCATGTGACCTTTCACAAGCTGAAGAATATTCAAGGATTTAATTATAATGGACTAGGGGGGAAATCAAACCCTCCTTCTGTTATGATGCAATTAAGTACCTGTCAAACTCAGGCAACCCTTAATTTTCCTTGAGTGAAAGCAGTTGATGAACTTAAAGCTAATCTTACCCTTAAGGCTTTCTTTATGAAAGCCCTGTAATTAGAAATAGAGGTTCATCCAAACTTAAAAAGGTTTGTTTTTTTTTTTTTTCCTGGAAACTATTCTTTTGACGAATGCTGTAAACTTTTGTACTTAGTGTCAGGCAGAGCGACACCAATTTTAACCAGTCCCAAAGAGCAGCCATGTGTGGAACTATGATTGCAGAGATGGGAGAGGATGTATACATCATCTGTAGTTGTTATCCATGACCTGGCTGCTCAAAGTGTGGGCAGGGGACCAATGGCATCTGCCTCACCTGGGAGCATATTAGGAAAGCACAACAGGTCCTGCCCCAGACCTACTGAATCAGCAATTGCAAGTTAAGAACCCCAGATGCCTTGAATGCACATTAATGCTAAGATGAACTGGTTTACAATGCTGAGTGGTTTGTTCTGGAAAAGGTGAACTTTAAATAAGTTAACTATTCTTAGAGGAGGAAAAATTTTATAAGTCAAAGAGTAGTCAGTTTTATTTCTTGGATCTTAAAAATCTAGTCAGTGAGTATTGCCAAAAGAATTTTTTGAAGTGTGCTTCCACTTCCAGGGGGTCACATGAGAAATGGCTTTGGGTTACATTCTGGAATATCTTCTATTGTTTCCCCCAAGTTGGACAAGGAGTTCAGATCTCTGCTTCACAGGGCAAATGTGGCTCTTCCTTATTTTTCTCATAGGAAATGTAATTTCCATACAAGAGTGTCTGACTGAAAGTAGTTGTTCAGTAAGTCTTTTTTTTGAATGAATCATTGAATATATTCAGGTCATAGCTAATTCTATAAAATGAAACATAACAGCACTCCATCCTTGACTCTCTTTCTCTTCCCTGGGCTACCAAGTTGTGAGTAACTCCATTATGGTGCCTGTTGTTTTGTGATAATTTATTTTTCTCTTTCTTTCCTACTATACTGTAAGTTATCTGAGTCTTGTACAGAGCTAGCAACATTTGGCTACTAAAAATGTATTTTTCAAAAAAAATCATGGTAAAATATACATAGCATAAAATTGACCATTGTAATCATTTTCAAGTGTACAGTTCAGTATCATTAAGTACATTCACATTGTTCTGTAACCACCACCATCCATCCTCAGAACTTTTCAACGTGTAAAATTAAAACATCATACTCATTAAACAACTCGCTATCCACCCTCCCCCTAGCCCTGACAACTACCACTCTACTTTCTGTCTCTATGAATTTGAGTACTCTAGGTACCTCCTATAAGTGGAATCATACAGCAATTGTTGAGATTTTTTTTTTTGCATGTGACCGGCATATTTTCCTTAATATAATGTCCTCAAGATTCATCCATGTTGTAGCCTGTATTAGAAATTCCTTCCTTTTAAAGGCTGGATGGTATTCCCTAGTATTTATATACTGTATTTTTCTTATCCATTCTTCTGTCAATGGACACTTGAGTTGTTTCCGCTTTTTGAGTATTGTGAATATGTTGCTATGAATCAAGTGGACGATGATCTGTTTGAGTCTGTGCTTTCAATTCTTGTACCTATATACCCAGAGCTGAATTGCTGGATCATATGGGAATTTTAACTTTTTAATTTTGGAGGCAATCTCCATAGTGTTTTCCATAGCAGCTTAACTATTTTTACATTTTCCCCCAGCAGTGTACAAAGGTTCTAATTTTTCTATATCCTTGCCAACATTTGTCATTTTGTGTTTTGATAATAGCCACCTTGTTGGATAAGGAGTGGTATCTCACTATAGTTTTGATTTTGCATTTTCCTATTGGTTAGCAATATTGAGCCTTTTTTCATGTGCTTCTTGGCCATTCATATACCTCTTTGGAGACATATCCATTCAAATCCTTTGCCCAGGGATGCCTGGGTGGCTCAACAGTTGAGCATCTGCCTTTACCTCAGGGCATGATCCTGGTCCTGGGATTGAGTCCCACATCAGGCTCCCTGCAAGGAGTCTGCTTCTCTCTGACTGTGTCTTTGCCTCTCTCTCTGTATTTCTCATGAATAAATAAGTAAAATCTTAAAAAAAAATCTTTTGCCCATTAAAAAAAAAAACAAAAAAAATTGTTTTTTTGTCCTTGAATTGTAGGATTTTAAAAATGAATATATATTAAAAAAATAAAAGTATATATATTCATCTAATATATATAATATATATTCATTTAATATATAAATATATAATATATATTTTCTGGATATTAACCCTTTTTAAGCATGTGATTTGCAAATATTTTCTCCTATTTCATGGGTTGCCTTTCTATTCTGTTGATAGTGTTCTTTGATGCACAAAAATTTTTATTTTGATGGAGTCCAGTTTATCTATTTTTATTGTTATTGTTGCTACCTGCACATTTGGTGTCATATCCAAGAAATCATTGCCAAATTCAGCTCCCTTAATCTTTTCTACTATGTTTTCTTCTCAGAATTTTATATTTAAGCCATTTAACTTACTTTTTCATATGCATATTTTGACTTAACTTTTGGTGTATGGTATAAGGGGTCCAATTTCCTTCTTTTGCATGTGGATATCCAGTTTTCCCAGCACCACTTATTGAAGACTATCCTTTCCTCATTGAACAATCTTTACACCCTTGTCAAAAATCATTTGGCCATATATTGAGGGTTTATTTTGGGGGTCTCTGTTCTATTCTATTCATTTATATATCTGTTTTTAATACCAATACTACATTTTTGATGACTGTAGCTTTATAATAAGTTTTGAAATCAGAAATTATGAGATCTCTAATTTGTTCTTCTTTATCAAGAATGTTTTGGGTATTCAAGGTCCTTTGAGATTCCATATGAATTTTAGGATGGGTTTTTCCATTTCTTCAAAAAACATCATCAAGATTTTGACAGGTTAACAACATTTTTTGAGTGTATACATGAATGAATGAGTGAATGAATTTTTAAAGCTAGCTTATATCTAGAGTTATGAAAAGCATGTTAGTTACAAAAATCTTTAGCAACAATTTAAAAAAATTAATTCTATTATATCTAATATACAGTGTAATATTCATTTCAGGTGTACAATATAGTGATTCAACAATTCTATGCATTACTGAGTACTCACCAAGATAAATGTACTCTTAATTCCCTTCACCTATTTCACGCATACCCACAACCCACCTCCAGTCTGGTAACCACCAATTTGTTCTCTATAGTTAAGAGTCTGTGTTTTGGTTTGTCTCTTTTTTCTTTGTCTCTTAAATTTCACATTTGAGTGAAATATTTCTTTCTCTGACTTACTTCACTAACCATTACACTATTTAGGTCCATCCACATTGTTGCATATGGCACAATTTCATTCTTTTTTATGGCTGAGTATGTTCCATTGTACATATATGATATCTTCCTCTTTATCCATTCATCTATGGATGAACACTGGGCTGATTCCATAATTTGGCTATTTTAAATAATATTGTAATATATAGGGGTGAATATATCTTTTTGAATTAGTGCTTTCAATTCTTTGGGTAAATACACATATGCATCACCACTGTGGTGTAGAACTTATTGGATATGTTTCTATTCCTGGTCCTTTATGTTGACTTTGCCTGAATCATGATGGATACTGGTCTCTTTACAGAAGCATTCTCACCAGGGTTTGTTCCCTGTCTTGCTGTGAGAAAATTATGATGTTTCACTAATGAATTTAAAAAATCATGAGCATTCTTGATCCTTTCATATACTGGACATTGATGAAAATCAATGGGACAATGACAGGTTGATTCCAGGTGACACAATTTAAGTTGTCCAGGAAGCTGACTCTGAGGACTGTTTATAGTGTTGAGAATGTTTATTGAGTATGTCCTTGAGATGAACATCTGTGGATGGGAGAGGTTGAATGCAGGATTGGGCAGCAGAAGAAGTCAAACTGATGCAGTCCCTTCAGCCTCAGACCACCCCCTTGGGGAGTTTTAGAGTTAAAATGGCTTTTCCAGAATGCCTAGGACTTCATCTCCCTAAATCAGTCAGCCACTGGTTGTGGGATGCTTCTGAAAGGGTATGACATTGGGCCTATCTGGACTCAAGTGGTCCCTGAAACATTTGAGAGCTAGAGGTTGTCTGCTGATGATACTCCCAGCAGCTGGGGAACAAGACTTTCCTTGAAGGAGGATCTGGTGGTACATTTCTGTGTGTACCACTCTCTTGCAGTAACTGGGACCATATTTTCCAGGTAAAATAATGAGATTGGACATGGCTCAGAGAAATATCCTTTAATCCTCTAGAATATAGACCATTTCAAGGAAGCTCTTGACTGGGGTTAGACAACAAAAAATTAGAGATGAATTTGTTGTACAGTACAAAAATGGAGACATTCTTCATGATGAATACAGAAGTGCTTCTCATATGCTTAGATATCAGGCATGTAGGTGAAGGAGTTATAGTTAGCTGTAAAAATCTGAATTTTGATTATATACAGAATATTTTTTTTGCCCAGATTTGGAAACAGTCAACATTTGCAAAGAGTACCTGTATTTGAGGCCGAGAAAACATTTGTTGTTTTTGTTTTTTAAATTAAGAAATACTTATATTTACATTTGGTAAATACTGCATTAAATCTTGGAGTGCTAGACTGTTAAGCAATGAAAATTGGATGTTGGTTAGAAAAATAGCGAGTATAGGAGTTATTTATCCTTACCTCTCCTATAAATTAGCCTAAGATGGGTCATGTAGAATTTTTGCATCTCAGTGGATCTGCCAAGATGATTTCATAGCAAAATATACCATAAAATAAGTCAATCCATTCAGTGGAATTTTTAGTATTATCTTTTATTTCTCAGCTTTAGCTGAGATATGCCTGGAAATGATGATTATTTGTGACACAGAGGGCATGAAATTGTTCTTTTGTTGAAAAGCTAGATAAAATCTTCTCTGCCTTTTCTTCTTCATAGATTTAACATTAGATGTACAAAAGACAAATGGTAGAAAAGTCAGGCAGCATAAAGGGGTAAAAATTGAAAAGTAAATCTCTTGCCTTTCCCACTTGATTCACAATTTCACATTCCAAAAGTACTCCTTCTTAACATTTTCTGATGTATCTTTCCAGAAATTTTTGTGCACTTAAACACACACACACACACACACACACACATATACACATACACACTTTTAAATATATCTACAGGTGATCCTTGAATAGCATGGGGTTTAGGGGTGCTGATCCCCACGCAGTAGAAAATCCACCTAAAACTTTTGACTCCCCCAAAACTTAACTATTAATAGCTTACTGTTGACTGGAAGACTTATTGCTAACAATCAATTAACAGACATTTTGTATATTTATTATATATTGTATTCTTACAATAAAGTAAGCTAGAGAAAAAAATGTTATTAAGAAAATCATAAGAAAAAAATACATTTATAATCCTCTACTATATAAAAAGAAATCCCCATATAAGTGGACCTATTCAGTGTAAACCGTATTGTTCCAGGGTCAACTGTATGTGTCCCCCCAGGGGTGGGGGGATAATGCTACATGCATTGTTCTATAACTCACTTTATTCAGTTACTATATAACTTAGACATCTTTGTATGGCAATATATATGGATCTATTCACAATTTTAAAGGGTACAGATTCATTGTATGGATATAGCAAATTGTATTTAAACTAGTAACATTCAAGTTGTTTTGAGTTTTTGTTCCTACAGTTTTTCTATGAACATATATTTTTAAGCCTTTGTGTGATAGGTGCTTTTGGGTAAATTCCTAGAAGTAATAGAGTATATGCATATAAAATTTTTATATATATTGCCAAAATACCCTCTGAAACATTGCACTAATTTATACCCAATCTGTAGAGTATGGCAGTCTCCAAAATATTGCCAACACTGGGTGTCATCAAATGTTTAATCTTTGCCAATCTATTGGATGGAAAAATAGTGTTTCCTTAATTTGATTTGCATCCTGTAATTATAATAATAGTTGGGCATTTTTTTCTTTCTTTTTTTTTTATTTATGATAGTCAAAGAGAGAGAGAGAGAGAGAGAGAGGCAGAGAGAGAAGCAGGCTCCATGCACCGGAAGCCCGACATGGAATTCGATCCCGGGTCTCCAGGATCGTGCCCTGGGTCAAAGGCAGGCGCCAAACCGCTGCGCCACCCAGGGATCCCCAATAGTTGGGCATTTTTTGTTATTTTTTAAAGTCCTTTTATTTCTTCTTCACTGAACTATCTGGCCTTTTCTTTGCCCATTTCTTCTGTTGGATTATTTATGTTTATATATCTTACCTTTAAACACACACACACACACATACACACACACACACAGAGTCCTGCCATAAATAAATGTAAAGGATTTCATTATAATAGTTTTTGAAAATTTAATACATGTCTATGGTACACAAAAACAAAAGGGTAAATCCTGAAAAATGACTCTTATACCTCTGTTACTAATATACCTAGATTTTCTCCTGGGTGGGGGGGGGGCATTGTTAGAGACAGATTTTTTTCCCCGTATTGTCCCAGAGGCATACTAGGCATTTGTAAGTAAGTATATAGAGTAAAATTCTTTCATATCTGTTCATTTTTCTGCATTGCAGTCTATGTAGAGCATAAGGCATTTACTGAAATTAAAAGTAAAGAAAAATATGAGGTTTTCCTGTAACAATTTTTTAGGACCTACTTCTTTATTGTTGAATCAGTTACTCTCAGTTCAGTCATATGTTTGTCATTGTGAATAGCCAACATTTACTAAACTTTTGTTTTTGTTTTATTCTGACAGAAACAGTAGTCACACATATGTGCCCTTTCCTTGGCCACATATTTTTCAGTCTGCTATAATGTATCCTGATTATTTGCTATCCCTGGTACATAGCACTCATTCTGGGGATCTACCTTTACCATCATTCCAGATATTTCCCTTGTCTTTCCAGTATTGGTTGTTCTGTTTTCTGTGCTCCATGTATTTCTCTCTCTTTTGTTAATTTTTATAAAGCACAATTTTCAGATTTTCCTCAGAAAGATTATGAGAAGGTAAAATTTTTGAATTCTTACTTGTGAAAATATTTTTATTCTATGCTTCTACTTGATAGTTTTTCTGGGTATAGAAGTGTGGGCTGAAATAATTTTCTTTCAGAATTTTGGAGGCCTTACTCCACTGTCTTATAGTATCAGTGTTGTTAAGAATTCCAAGTAATTTTGATTCCTCATCCCTCATAAGTAGTCTTTTTATTCTTCTTTTTTTTAATATCTGGAGTTGCTTAGAAACTTCTTGTTGTCCTCAGTGATGTACTTTGGTGTGGATCTATTTTACCCACTCTACTGGGCATTTGATGAAACCATTTGACCTGTAAGCTCATGTCTTCATTGGGGAAATATTCTGTAATTATTTTGTTGCTATTTTCCTTGGATTTTACATTTCTCTCCCTTCTGAATATATTTTTTTAAAGATATCATGTTTTTTTATTATGGATGCAAGGCCTTTTGTCTCTATGAAAATAAAAGTGATAGATTTTCTTGGAGGATTTTTAAAACCTTTGTCTCTTTTTTTTCAAGTTTCTATTTTCTCCTCTTAGTTTTTATCTTCAGTGTTAGAAATCAGATTTCTCAATAATTAGTTTTCTACTCATGATTCAGAGTAAGAGATTAAAAAGCTCTTTGGAACCTCTGAACATATGGGTAGGTTTTATTGACTTTCAGTTTCACTATAAGGTCACCTGGTCATTTTTGAGAAACTCTAACTGTCAGTGTATTGAACTGGAAGGGAAGAATCTTTTAATCTCCTGCCTTGGGAAGTAGAAGACTGGCTGCAAGCCTTCTGGAAGCTGTGTTGGTATTGAGGTGGGGGCCAGCAGTCTTAGCATTTGGCATTCCCTATGCTTAAGTTAATTTAGTTCTCTGTCTTTACCATGGTGGCCCACTGTTTAAATGCATTCCCTAGCCAAGAAACCTTTATTTTACCCTCTTCATAGATTAAATATCAAGACTTCTGAGAAGGGGATGAGATAGTCATGTAGCAGCTTGGAGTGGAAGAGACAATTTAAATTCTGTTTTTCCCATTTTCACTCAATCCTTACTATTCCCCATTTCATGTCATTAACCCTAAACCCATTCCAGGAGGTATTAATTCTGGGTATTAATTAACAGGTGGTATTAATTCTTAAGATTTTTGAAAATTATGTAACGTAAGTAAAATTGTTTCTCAGGAGGTTTCTTTGTAGATGAACTCAAGGAGGGTGATGGGGTGGCCAGGAAAATCACAGGGAAAGGAAGTGGGCACTGCATACATCTTTCTTAGGTGCCTTAGGATACCAGTTTGTCCCAGTGCTTTGTTTTTCAGCTTTCTGCACTGCCCACTTAGAGTTTGGTATTAATTATTATTTGGTATTAATTAGTATTAATAGATACTATTAATCTATTTGATTTCCAGATTCTAACTTAATTTTAGTCTTCCTTATTTTTCTTTCTTTGTCCTAGTTTATGCAGTTACCTAGATTATATATCTATATCTACCCTCTGGGCCTCATCCATTTGCTCAATGGGGAGCCCTAATGGCTGCCACTGCCATTTTTGTCTACTAACACTGGTGACTGCCCGAGCTTACTCTGGGATGAAAATCAGGCTTTAGTACAATCTCCATTGTCCCTGCTGTCAATGAGCCACAGATGTTTTTTTCCCCAGGTTCAGAGGAAACGTAATGCTTCTGGGCGTAGGATCTCACTTCCTTAGCAAATGCTCCAGAGGAGCTAGGTAACATAACCTAGAAGTGTGTGTGGTAGAGGAGGGAGTGCTAATCTCTATGTGGCTGATTTAGGCCCAGTGAGAGACATAAGATGGGAAAGAGGAAGTGTTCCTAGGGATGGTGGTGCTATAAAGTCTTTCTGGATAGTTTCTATGTGATAGAGCAATTCATTATGCATTCTTGTGAGGCTGTGACCAATTTGGCAATGCACCATGTTCTATCTGTTTCCCTCCTTCCGTGCCTCACTTCCCTGCTCTCACTCTTGAGACGTAAAATTAAATCTCTCAATAATGTGCTAGTAAGGTTTGCTTGGGGCTCTATTTTCCAAGGAACACTGGCTCAGATACCATATTTGTGGTTTATGTGTAAAAAAACCACTAAAACAAAAAAACTTTTGGGAAGGATCAAAATTAAATATGCTAATTTAATTCTGCCATCTTAAAATTAAACATCTGAAACATATATGCATATAAATAATTTTGGGAAAATTGTTTTGTAAAAATTTTTTATTGGTAATGAATGTTGAATTTGTCTGTTGCTTTTGTGACATATTACAGCAGTCATTTTTCTCCTCTGTTGCTTTTGTGACATATTACAGCAGTCATTTTTCTCCTCTATTATATAAGTAGATTTCTTAACATTCATCTTTGTATTTCTAAGACAAAATTTTCTTGATTGTAGCATATTATTCTTCTAAAATGCAGTTAGATTCTTTTTTAATAGCACTTTATTTAGGATTTGTAATAGTATTTGTAAATGATGTACTAAAATTATTTTTAATGAATATTATTTTGTTAGGATTTAGTATCATTTTATGCTGGTTTTATTTTCATTTTTAAGTAATCAGAAATACAATGAATATCTGAATCTACTATCAACAAGAAATAAAGGATATTAAGAATTTTCTTATTTTCTTGTATGTGCATGTAGGTGCATACACACGTGCATATATATTTTATCACATACATATATTTTAATTTTTTTTTTTATGATAGTCACAGAGAGAGAGAGAGAGAGAGGCAGAGATACAGGCAGAGGGAGAAGCAGGCTCCATGCACTGGGAGCCTGACGTGGGATTCGATCCCAGGTCTCCAGGATCGCGCCCTGGGCCAAAGGCAGGCGCCAAACCGCTGCGCCACCCAGGGATCCCTCATACATATATATTAATATTAGTTGTTTTTAACTCTATAAAATGATACATTTTTGGATTTGCTTTTCTTCAAATATTATTTTGCTATGATTAATCCACATTTATTTAATATTCAACGAATATTTATTGAGGACCTAATATGAACCAGAAATTTTCTAGGTAGACAAAACACAAGCATTTCTTTCCTACATTTTAGTTGGGGAGCTAGACAATAAAGAAGGTTAATAGGTACAAACAATATTGCATAGTGATAAATGCTAAGGAGGAAAAATAAACAAGGAAGATATGAAATGTGAGAATGGAGGGTTTAATTTTTAGGTTGAGAGATGGGGAAGGGTTCTTTGAGATGGTGACTTAGAAAAATCCTTGAAGCAATGAGGTAAGTAGCTATGCAAGTGTCCAGTTAAGAGGATTTCTGGCAGGTAGCAAAGCAAGTATAAAACTACTGAGTTGTCCTGTTTGAAGAATAGCAAGGAGCCTGAGGTGTTTGGAGCAAAATGAAACAACATTATCAATAATTGTTTATAATTTGCTATGATTATTTTTTATGGTTTGCTTATTGACATGAGGATTGAAATACGGTTCATACCTTGTTAGTAATTGATATGATCTTAAGTTCCTTTCAATAAAAAGATTTTCCTTCTATTTTTTTCTTGAAATTTATTTTCCAAAAAAAAAATTCATTGATCCAGTATATTTTCTCATATTCTGAATTTTGGTGAGATATGGTTTAGCACATTCCTATGTTCTTTATATTTCTTGTAAATTGATAGTTGTATCTAGAGGCTTCATCAGAGTAAGGATCAATGTTATTGGGAAGAATACTTCATAGGTAACTATGTCTTACATTCATTGGGAGGTACATAATGTCTGATTATCAGTCTTTTGATGACGTTTTCAGCTTTAATGATGAATACTGAGGTCCATTTGTTTACTGGTGGTACAAAATGGTGATATACTAATTTTTTTCATTTCTTTTCATTTATTAGCTAGAATACTTCTTTAAAGAGAATCTTACTTTCATCAACATTTGATTTTCCAGTACAATTCTTATAGGAAAAGCAGAATAAATGCTTAGCTACTTTGCTTTTATTTACCAGTTTTCAGAATTATAGTGTGGGTTTCCTAGTATTTTTTAAAGGTGGTGGATCTTGTTGATCCCTTCCCTGAGCCAGGTGCTGTGAATTGTGCTAACAGAACACATCTTCTTTTTCTAGAGAATTGCTCTTAGACAAATGGCAGTTGCCTGCCTGGAAGGTTATATTTCTCTCACATAAGTAAGAGGCAGCCATCAGACAATGACTATGCATATTATAGCTCAAATGCTTTCATCCTCCCCAAATTCATGTTAAATCACAAAGTCCAATGTGATCATATTTGGAAGAGGAGCCTTTGGGATGTGATTAGATCATGACTTTGGAGCCCTCATAAATGGGAGTAGTGCTATTATAAAAGAAACCCCAGAGAGCTCCTTCACTCTCTTCTGCCAGGTGAAGATACAGAAAAAAAAAAAAAAAAGATGGTTGGAAGTGGGTTCTCATCAGAACCTGACCATACTGGCATCTTGATCTTGATCTTGAACTTCCCAGCCTATATGACTGTGAGAAAGAAATTTCTGTTGTTTACTTTTTTAAAGATTTTATTTATTTATTCATGAGAGACAGAGAAAGAGAGAGAGAGGCAGAGACACAGACAGAGGGAGAAGCAGTCTCCATGCAGGGAGCCTGAGGTGGGACTCGATCCTGGTTCTCCAGGATCACGCCCTGGGCCAAAGGCGGTGCTAAACCGGTGAGCCACCCTGGCTGACCAAATTTCTGTTGTTTATAAGCCACCCAGTCTGTAGTATTCTTTTATAGCAGCTTGAATAGAATAAGACTGATTCAAGTGGGGTCTCAAAATTTTTGAGTCCTGCCTCTATGTTGCAGAGGAAAATGTGGCACTCTATGATACAGTTGCTGTTCCAAGGGGCAAAGCTGAGGCCAATCTGTACCTGAGGGGCATGGGCATTGTTGAGAAACTAAGTGGTCACTGACCTCTATAGGCTTTGATAGGCTTCGACTGATGACAGGAGATGCTGCTCCTTGGTAACAATGAGGATAATAGTTTCAAAACAACAGAGGCCAAGAGGCTGCGCTTAACTCTCAGAAGGAAGTGGGAGTAATTGCTATAATGGACAACAAGGGTGGAATAGCAGCCAGGAGGACTGATTCATTAATCTATGGAGATAAATAATAAAAGAGTGTTCGGAAGGACTACGATATGGTATTTTTTATTGCACAGCCAAGAAGGGTATTGGTTAATATGTAATCCAAAGAAATCAAGAAAGGATGAACAGAAAGGTAAAATCTGCCTCTACAATGGAAAGCCACGATTCTTTGCCTAATTTCTATACCTAGCCAATAGGCAGACTCAAATCCACTGACTAAAGGAGCCGGATTATTATGAGGGAGGCCCTTGCAATCACTTCAGTGACAGCACTAATTCAGACCTATGCTGGGAAAGAGGAATGCCCAGATCTGTCAAGAGCTATCAATATAGAGTCTAAGTTGACACTGATAAAACCTGTGGGTGACCTACTCCCCCACCTTATGTTAACATAGAGGCAGTAGTGCTGGGTTATAAAGGCACCCATGGTATGCATGGCCCGATGGGAAGACAGGCCCATTAGTCAGAGGACCACATCCTGGCTCAAAGCTAACTCCTGGCAGTTTATACTGAGAAGTGACCTACCTGGGCCTCTGTTCTTTATTTGTAAAATAAAGATGATGATTCCAGCCTGGCTATCTTACAGAATTTTTGAGACATCAGACAACATAATGAAGATGAAAGTGTTTTGTAACTGCCAGGAGCAGTACAAATCAAGTCATTATAATTGGCACCTCCCATTATGTTACCTGTCCTAGGAAAAAAAACTGGAGGCTGTTTGTTGTTGTATCTATTTAATGCTATTTAATATAACTGGATTTTAGGAGTGGGCAAGAAATAGGTAAGTCAAACTGTTTGTATCCATTCTCTATCTTAAGACCCTAACAACCTAATGCACTTTTTAAAAAGACTTATATGTGGCTGTTGGTTGAAGTTTCCTAATGGCCCTTTTGGAAATATGTACCAAAATGTAAATGCAAATGTAAAAAATAATAATAAAAAACCAAATAATACAAAATTAAAAAATAATTTAAAAATAATTTAAAAAATAAAAAAATGCAAACGTAGAATGTGAAAAATTCCTATCTTCTAGGAAATTATATGCTAAAAGATGTCCACATAAGGATATTAATTGCAGCATTATTTTTAATATTTTATTTATTTACTTGAGAGAGAGAGAGAGAGATAGAATAAGCAGGGGGAGTGGCAGAGGGAGAAGGAAAAGTAGGCAATCTGCTGAGTAGGGAGCCTCATGTGGGGCTCAATCTCAGAACCCTGGGATCATAACCTGAGCCAAAGGCAGATACTTAACCAACTGAGCCACTCAGGCACCCCCACAGCACTATTTTTTAATTTAAAAATTTTTTATTTTTAAAAGATTTTATTTTTTTTATTCATGAAAGACACAGAGAGACAGAGACATAGGCAGAGGGAGAAGCAGGCTCCCTGTGGGGAGCCCGATGTGGGACTCAATCTCCAGACCCGGGATCACACCCTGAGCTGAAGGCAGATGCTCTACTGCTCAGCCACCCAGGCATCCGAGCACTATTTTCTTTTAAAGATCTTATTTATTTGAGAGAGAGAGAGAGAGAGAGAGAGAGAGAAAACACGAGCAGGGGAGAGGGGCAGAAAGAGAGGGAGAAGCAGACTTTCCACTGAGCAGGGAGCCTAATGCAAGCTGATCCCAGATCATGACCTGAGCTGAAGGCAGATGCTTAACTGACTGAGCCCACCAAGTGCCCCTGCAGCATTATTTTAATAGAAAAAAAATGGGAAAGAAAATAGAAACTCTGCTACAAAAATGAACTAGCTATATAAATTATGTTAAAAAACTAACAATGAAGTACTGTGCAATGTTAAAAAGTTGTTAAATATCTATAATTATTTTTAAAAATCTATAATTATTTACTTTGAAAAATGTCCCAAATATGTTGTGGAAATTACAAGTTATAATATAAATAGTGTGATCTCATTAACATATTTAGAGAGCCTTTTCTAGAAAGACATTTACCAAAATGTTAACAGCATTTAGATTTGGGTATTAGAATTTCAGATTTGTTGATACTTTTTTGTGTTTTTCTGTATGGTTTAATTTTGTTTTTAAATGAGAAACATTTTCAAAAGCTTTTCTTATGTACTGTAGGTAGTTTACTTTTTTCCCTTTTTTTTTTGACCACTTTGAAACTCCTTACCATTTGAAAAATGTAGTATTTTCATCAGCTATTTTTATTACTTTATTTTAAAAGTTTATTTGGGGAGATTTTATAAAAGAAAAAGCTTTAGACTGTAGATTCTGATTTTTCATGCTATCTCATCTTTTATTATGAAAAACTGGTTGCTGGTTGAATTCTTCTTCTTCGAGTTAATTTTTAAACTTCAGGAACTTAGATATAGTGTTTCAAAGTTATAACTCTAATTAAATATGGAACTCACTACTTTGCGATTGTTTATTTACCACTTCTATTGCACAAGTTAAATACTAATCAATGATTACAAATAAAATATTTGTAGAGGAAGAACTTTTTAAAAAGTAAGTCTTGCTTAGCACCAAGATATAATTGTGAATCCTTTATTTTTTCATCTAAGAGTTTTCTGTGGAGCACTCTTAGATAAATATGAAGATAAGTAGCAGTGAAGAGGGATAAGTAGGCCTATGATGATACCTGAGGGATATTCAAACCAATCTCTACTAGTAGTTTGCATGACAAATTAAATGATGAATATGCAAGCTAGAAAAAAGTAAAGAAAACACAGAGGATCACTTTTGTGTTGGACACTCTAACGGGGATTTGATATGGTTGTATTCACCTTTCACAACAGATCCCTGAGAGATTTATTGTCCCCACTTTCTGATGAAATCAGTATCCAATATCCTACACCTAGCAACAAGTAGGGCCTAGATCTGATTCCAAAATATGGCCCACTCAGTTGCTAAGGCTTTAAAATATAGATAGATAGATAGATAGATAGATAGATAGATAGATAGTTAGATAGATAGATAGATAGATAGATTTATGAAGTATGATTAGCATACAATGTTATATTAGTTTCAGATGTGCAACAGTTATTTGACAATTCTATACAAAACTCAGTGCTCACCATGATAAATGTGGTCACCATCTGTCACAATACGTTAACCATGTTATTGATTATATACCCTATGCTGTACTTTTCATCTCTTTGACTTATTTTATAACTGAAAGTTTATACCTCTTAATCCCATTTATCTCTTTTACCCATCTCTCCCGCCCCCGATCCATCTCCCCTCTGGGAACTACTAGTTTGTTCTTGTATTTAAGAGTCTGGTTTTTGTTTGTTTGTTTTGTTTTTAGTTTACATGTATAAGTAAGCTCATATGGTATTTGTCTTTCTCTGTCTGATTTATTTCTCTTAACATAATACCCTCTAGGTCCATCCATATTGTCACAAATGGCAAGATTTCAATTTGTTTTTATTCAGCTGAATAGTATTCTGTTGTATAAAATACCACTTCTTCATTATCCATTCATCTGCCGATGGACACGTAGGTTACTTTTATATCTTGGTTATTATAAGTGAAGCTGCAATAAACATAGGGGTTTTTGAATTAGTGCTTTCATTTTCTTTGGGTAAATACCCAGTAGTGGCATTACTAGATTGTTTGATATTTCTGTTTTTAATATTTTGAAGACCGTCCATACTGTTTTCCACAGTGGCTACACCAATTTGCATTCCCACCAACAGTGCACAGGGATTCCTTTTCCTCCACATCCTCACCAACACATGTTATTTCTTGTCTTTTTGATACTAGACATTGTGACAGGAATGGAGTGATATCTCATTGAGGTTTTGATTTGCATTTCTTTGATGATCAGTGAGGTTGAGCATCGTTTAATATGACTATTGGCCATTCATATGTCTTCTTTGGAAAAATGTCTATTTAGGTTCTATGCCCATTTTTAAATCAGATTATTTGTTTTTCTGGTGTTGAGTTGTGTGAGTTCTTTATATATTTTTGATATTAATCCCTTTCTGGATATATTTTTTGCAAATGTCCTCTTCCATTCAGTACGTTGTGTTTTTGTTTTGTTAATGGTTTCCTTTGCTGTGCGGAAGCTTTTAATTTTGGGGTAGTACCAGTAGTTTCTTCTTGCTTTTGTTTCCCTTGCCTATGGAGACATATCTAGAAAAATGTTGCTTACGCTGATGTCAGATTACTGCCTATGTTTTCTTCTAGGCGTTTTTTATGGTTACAGGTCTTGCGCTTAGGCCTTTAATCCATTTTGTGTTTATTTTTGTATATGGTGTAAGAAAGTAATTCAGTTCCATTATTTTGTATGTAGCTATCCAGTTAAATATAAATAAATAAGTAAAAAATAAAAAATAAAAATAAATAAATAAATTTAATGAAGGTTTCATATATTTATTTGAGAGACAGAGAGAGAGAGAGAGACAGAGAGAGAGAGAGAGAGCGAGCAGGGGGAAGGGCAAAGGAAGAGGAAGAAGCAGAAAATCCCAAGCAGATTCTGTGCTGAGAGGAGCCTGACTTGGGGCTGTATCTCAGGACCCTGAGATCATGACCTGAGCCAAACCAAGAGTGGGACCTTAACAGACCGAGCCGCCCAGGCGCCCCAATTTTTTTCTTTTTTTTGAGGAGAGGATGCTTCAGGAACTCCCTCAAAGAAAAAGTGTTTTCATTTCCTCAGCCAGTGAATACCACTTAAAAAATTGCAAATGCACAATTCCCCTTAAGGGCATAGGAGAAGCCTTGAAAGAACTGGGGATTTTCCCTTTCAACTGTCACAACCCACTTTTTTCTCGGATAGTGAAATTATGTTCTTGTATAACCACTACTTCATAAATATGCTCATTCGTTTTTTTTTAAATACAAAAACAGAATATTCGTTTCTTTTCTTCAGTTTGGTGAAAATGTTATTTTTCCTCTTTTGTACCTGAGCTTTTTAGTTTGGGGATGATTTAATCTGGTGGCTTTTTTTTTTTTTTTAATACATGCTGAATGTGCCTTGCCTTTGTCTTTCACTCTTGAATCAGTAAGATGATATTTTGTCCATAGTCACTAAATTATTGACTTTTCTATTGTAAGTATAATTCTGTTATCATATTTTAGTACTATTTCACCAATACTAAATAATTTAAACTGTTTACTGGAATTTGTATCTGTTTTTCTATTTTAAAGAAAAAGAAAATTAGATCTCTTTCTGGATTAGTTATGAAAAGAAATGAAATGACATGAAAAATCTTTAGAGGGACAATGCTCAAGTCATTGCTGTATGAGAGTTCCTGGTGTTCTGTGCTATCACTGAGAAATTTTATAAACTTTAGTAAATTTTATAAATTTTAGCTACATTCTTCAAGTGAAGGTATTTATGTACATGATGCTTCATAACATACCTGTTGGTACTATTGGTCTCTGGGCAAATTTGGAAATTGAGAAATACAAAAGTTAGTTTAAAAGTTGATAACAATGCCAGAGTTACAATTCTCCAGCCCTAAGTTCTGAACCTTTCCTATGTCAACATTAACATGTTTAAAAAAACAAACAAACATGTTTTAGATGTTCCAGAGTCATAGAATTTCAAGGTGGAAGGAGTTTCAGACTTCATCTAGTTCAAATTCTTCATTTTATAAGAAATAGAATTTAGGCTCAAGGGAAGCTTGAATGGTTTTCCTAGAGCAGAACAGTGTTAAGGCTGAAACACATTTCTCTGTGAACACATTTCTCCAGATGGTGTTCTGTTGTCTGGTCCACTGTCCCTGGGATGTTCTGAATCACTAGTAAAAATGCATCAGATAAAATGAACACTTGTAGGGCACCTGGCTGGCTCAGTTGGGGTTGTGAGTTTGAGCCCCACACTGAGTATAGAGATTACTTAAAAATTAAATCTTTAAAAAATATCCTTAAAAAATGAACAATTGAGATTGAAAATGCATTCATATTAGTATGAAATATTCCCCCCCCCAGAGTTTTAATACCTATATCCAGTGGAAAATTTCTTAAAAACAAGTCTTAAAATCCAAACAAAGCATCATCTTTAATTAATAATAATATACCAACATTGGTTTATTCGTTGTGACAAACATATCACATGTAAGATCTTAACCGTGATACTGGTCATAGGGCCTAAGGGATCCCTCTGTACTATCTGCAACTTTTCTGTAAATCTAAAACTATTCTAAAATTATAAATTCATTTAAAAATAAGTTTTGACACTTAATTGAAATATTAGTGTGAAATCTTTTTCTTTAGGAGTTTCCTGAGTAAGAACTTTAGATAAATGTGAAGATGACTAGTTAAAGGGAGGCCAAATAGGCAAATATTGAAAGTGTTCATTTTCTCTCTTCTCCTCTTAAAGGCTGTGCAGTCACAAGAGATTTGGGCAATAGCACTGGAAATGACTTAAAAATATTGGAGCAAGAGAATCTTAAAAACCTAAATCAAATAGGTTTTGTGCTGTAAAATAGCAAAATATTGACAATTTTTAGGTTTAAAAAATTGAGATATAATTGATATATATTAGTTTCACGTGTACAGTATAACGACAGTATTTGTACATATTGTGAAATGATCATCACACTATGACTAGTTCACATCTATCACCACACATAGTTAGGGTATTTTTTTGTGATGAGAACTTTTAAAATCTTCTCTTAACCACTTTCAAATGAATAATACAGTATTACTAACTATAGTCATTATGCTGTACATTACATCCCCAGGACTTGTCATATAACCAGAAGTTTTACCTTTTGACTTTCTTCACACATTTTGCTCACTCCCCATCCCCTGTCTCTGGCTCTCTGTTCTCCGTAACTATAAATTCAGTCATTTGGGTTTTTTGTTTTGTTTTGTTTTTTAGATTACACATATAAATGAGAACTTGTGGTATTTGTCTTTCTCTGACTTATTTCACTTACCCCAATGCTTTGAAAGTCCATCTGTTTTGTTGTAAATGGCAAAATATCCTTTTTTATATACAGCTGAGTAGTATTCCCATATACACATACACCAAATTTTCTTTATTTATCTATTTTCTATATTTCTAAGTTTTCTATATTTTTCTATACTTCTAAATTTTCTATATTTGGTATACATACACACCGCCCCCCAAAATTTTTTTATTTATCCATTGATGGACAGTTAGGATGCTTTCATGTCTTAGCTATTGTAAATACTGTTGCAGTGAACATGGAGGGGGGTTCATCTGTCTTTTTGAGTTTGCATTTTATTTATTTATTTATTTATTATTTTAAAGTAGGCTCCGCACCCAGCATGGAGCCCAACATTAGGGCTTGAACTCATAACCCTGAGATCAAGACCTGAGCTGAGATTGAGATGGACACTTAATTGACTGAGCCATTGAGGTGCCCCAGTATTTTATTTCCTTTGGATAAATTACTGGGTTATATAATATTTCTATTTTTAGTTTTTGAGAAACCTCCATACTATTTTCTGTAGTGGCTGCACTAATTTATGATCCCACAAACAGTGGAAAATTTTCCCTTCTAGCCACATCCTCACCAGCATTTGTTATCTCTCTCCTTTTTGATAATAGTGATTCTAACAGGTGTGAAGTGGTATCTCATCACATATTGATTTGCATTTCTCTGATGACTAGCAATGTTGAACCTCCTGATGTGTCTATTGGCCATTTGTATGTCTTTGGAAAAATGTCTACTCAGATCCTCTGCCTATTTTTAATTGGACTATTTGGCTTTGCTATCGAGTTGTAGAAGTTCTTTATATATTTTGGATCTAAGCTTTTATCAGGTATATGACTTACAAAGGTTACTTTTTCAGTTTGTTGTTGGTTTCCTTTACTTTATAGAAGCTTTTTAATGCGATGAAGTCTCATTTGTTTATTTTTTGCTTTTGATATCATATCCAAAATATATCACCAAGACTGAGATCAAGGAGGACACTGTCTGTGTTTTCTTCTTGGAGTTTTATGATTTTGGGTATTATGTTCAAGTCTTTAATCCCTTTTGAGTTAATTTTTGTGTATGGTGTAGAGAGTGGTCGGTTTCATTCTTTTGCATCTAGCTGTCCAATTTTCCCAACACCATTTTTTAGAGACTGTCCTTGACCCCATTGCATCATTTTTTATCTGTAAAGCATAGAGGTTGGGGATATTCAAAGATATTCTTCCTATGACAGTCATTTGCTTATAGAGATATAAGATCGATATAGACTATGGTATTTGGTTTATAGAGGATGAGATTCCAAGGTATGTTTCTTTTTTGTTTCCCCTGCCACTAAAGTTTAGAAGGAGTCCTTCATGTAGTTTGAGGCTTTCAGATAGCTCTGGTCATGTGAAGAAGTGGTTAGAATGACAGGGACACTCCTTGAGTTGAAAGGATTTAGGCTACAAATATTACCAGGAAACATGGTCCACTTGTAAGAATAGTTGTTGGGCTCTTCATATTCATCTCCACTCCCAACCCCTTCCCAAAGTTGTACTCTGTGTAACAACTTTAAAAACATTTTAAAACATGGATTAATGTACACATAGAATTCAAATGCATCTCAAATACATCTGGGTTTCTTTGTGTAGGGCTTTATTAATTTCTGCCAAGTAGTATGACTCGCCTGTCTGTGCCAAGTAGTACAACTAGCTGTGCTTGTTTATCTTCTTGAGTGATATTTTTACTCCCTCATCCCCCAAAGCAAGCTATAGCATTACATGGGTGTTGTTTTTTCATGTGAAATTGTCTGTCAGCATTGACTCCGAAGTCAGCAGTAACTTTTCCCGTCATGTTCTAGCAAAGGAAAATGTGAGCTGAGTAGGCTTGAATTTTTAGTCGCTTGCTCAGATGTTGTAACCATGATGACTCTTCATCCACACATGTTATGGCTTGAGCAGCTAAGAACACAACCCGGGCTTTGTCAACATTGTCAGCCAAGTGTGTGTGCGTATAGGATTCATCATCCACCTCTCTGTACAGTTCTGGACCTAAATTGCTTTCTAATTCCAGGTACTCTACTTCCAGACTTACAGTACCCTCGGGCATAGACCTTATTTTCAGACTAAAGTTTACACTAACCTTAAAGTATGAGATAAATGATAAATGATTTACCTGTTGTACATATGAAAAAGGCATATATAAATATAGGAACCAGAATATGATTCATAGAATAATTTCAACTATTTAAAAATATTTCTTGAGTGCCTGACATGTGCTAGACACTGCACTAGGCACACTAAGTGACCAAGTTCAGTCATTTCACACTGTGACCTCACAAATACTGTATTTGTTCTAATAACTCTATGTGCCTCTTCATCCTTCTTTATCCTGGTCTGAGCTGTATAGACTACATGGAAGGATGTTTTCATCGTCTGGCCTTCCATTGTGTTGGCCAATGAAATGCACCAGCAGGAGATTGGAGGCAGGGAAGAAAGAGGTTAGGTATTAATTCTCCAGCTTCTTCCTTAGGGGGAATCACAATTTCTGTTAGTCCTTTCCACAATCTTCCCCCTGTGGGTTCCTTCAGGATTAGGACTGGTTTAGGGGCAACAGGTGCAGCCATATCTTGCCCTGAGGAACTGCACTATCTGCCTTGCCTTCCCTACACCCTTCCCTACTGTCTTTATGAAAAGTCGCTTTATTGGTTTCTCCTCAAATTGAGCTTCTGTTTGCTGCCAGGACCCTGGAAAGACTCTGATGATGATGATGATGATGGTTACTGACATAGTAATAATAGCTGAGACTAAGCACATACCACAGCCCAGGAACTATGACCTTCACATGGATTATTTGATTATTTCTAAAACCCAAATAAAGTGAATGTTATTACCTTAAACATTGGCAAATAAAGAAACTGAATTTGGAAAGATTTGGTAATTTCCCCAAGCCCATACAGGGAGTAAAATGTAGAATTAAACCCTATGACTTCCAAGTTCATGCTGTGGACCGTCCTAGCTATCTTTTGTACCCCTTTCTGTGTGTTACGGCTCTCCACCAACACTAACTTTCTGTGTGTTGCAGTTCTGTCACTAGCATGCAGCCCAATCAGGGCTGCTCAGCATCCTTTGTTACATCTCATATCTAGCAGCAGGAACTCCATTACATTCCATTCAGTCTTGAGATATGGAAGTAAGAGCATACAATCGCTTTTGTTCATTATGATAAATTCTGGATTTTACTATTTATTATTTTTATTTTTATTATTTTAAAGATTTTATTTATTTATTCATGATAGACATAGAGCGAGAGAAAGGCAGAGACACAGGCAGAGGGAGAAGCAGGCTCCATGCCGGGAGCCCGATGCGGGACTCGATTCCGGGACTCCAGGATCGCGCCCTGGGCCAAAGGCAGGCGCTGAACTGCCGAGCCACCCAGGGATCCCAAATTCTGGATTTTAAAGACTAGTATGCAATTATAGAAGCCACCTCAGACCATTATGATAAATTTAATTACATGGCAAATTAATAGATATAAAGGATTTCCCTTCTACTGAAATCAGAGTTAGAAGAAGAAATGACCTAATTATAACCCTAAAGATAAATCCAGATAGTAAATTCGCACATGACTTGCATTTCACAGACTCAGATGACTTTTGTAATCAGAATGGGAATGCTATATGAGCATAGCATCCAGGGACAATCTGCTACCATATGGGCATTGTTACCTTCATCAATAACAAATCCTTCAAGGTGTCAATTTTCATATATGCTCTTTCCCGATATTCTTCTCTATTTGGCTTCTTGAAAGATATTTTAAGTGCTTATAGGATAGACACAAAAAACTGAACTCCTTATAGAAATTTAAGTACACTAGGAAAGAACAGAAGGGTCATTTGCTACATGTTGGTGAAGCTTTGGCTCTTACTAGAAAATTCATAGTTAGGGACGCCTGGGTGGCTCAGCGGTTGGGTGCCTGCCTTTGGCTCAGGGTGTGATCCTGGAGACCTGGATCAAGTCCCCCGTCCAGCTCCCTGCTCAGAGCCTGCTTCTCCCTCTGCCTGTGTCTCTGCCCCTCTCTCTCTGTGACTCTCATGAATGAATAAACAAAATCCTTTTTTTTAAAAGAAAATTCAGTTAAAAATTAATCCAATCTTTAATAGAGATTTGGACTCACATAAACACACATAATTAATTTTTACCCTTGTGAATGTGCCATCAAGTTTTTTCTCTTTTATTTTCTTCTCTCCTTTTTTTTTTTTTTTTTTTTTTTTGGTATTGTGTTTGTGTACATGTACTGCAGTTTTAGGTCGAAGCCTCCTGGGAAATCTATTCATCATATTTCAGGAATTTGGGCGTGTGAGCTCAGAGATTTGGCTTTCAGCATCTCTCAAATGATTCTCTTCATGTTTACTGTGATTCACCAGTCATCCTGAGTCCCTACTGCAAGGCATGAGTGGATTTGGAAGGCAAAAGGATAAAAGATGTCAGAACCTTAACACTAAAAACTGATTTCACCTATAGTAACCATGGGTGATGTTCACTGAAAATGAATGCTTACTGGTTAGCTGGGGAATCTGTTGACCCTGTATATTTTCTTAGTTAAAATGCCGATATCTTCTATGAGATTGATGTTAATGGAAATTTCAGACAATGAGTGTTTGGTAAGGTGGGCCATCCACAGTTAAGGTGGGAAAGCTCTTTCTCACTTTACAGCATCCACCTTAATCTTTCCTTTCTAAAAGAAAATGGTAATCAGCAAAAGACTTTTCTCCCTTTGGTTAAGAGCCCTTCTATAGGATCTTGTCTTCTCCATGTACCACCTCCTCACTTCTATTTGTTATGTTTCTTCACATGTCTGATGGACAGGTCAGCTTCCCTCTCACATCTTAAGTAGACATGAATGAGTGGAAAGTAGTATAGGAACTGGCAATCCTTGACTTCTTTTTACTTTTTTTTTCTTCTTTTCACTGTTTGCTGCTTTTGAGGGCTACAGTCTCCAAGTTTACACACCCAATCACAGTAGGAGGTAATTTCTAAATAAAATCAACATTAGACCTTTGACTTTCCAGTAAGTTATTTTCCATGTTTGCCGGTGCTTTTCCCTTTGCCTGCCTTGTCTTCGTGTACAGTGTAGGTTTGATTTCTAAGGTTCATATTGGAAGTTACTCCTTTGGGTTTTTTCCTTGGCATTTTCAAAGGCAGGAAAGAATTTCTCACCTCTGGAGTTCTACTCTGCTGCAGGTAAAGAATTTAACAGCTACAGGGGTGATAATTAGAGCCAGTAATAACTTGACTGACCTACTCTAGGTACTAACTTGTACAGTAGATCTCTCTTTCATGTTGTAAGATGGTTACTTAACTCTACACATGTGTTATGGTCCCAGTGTTACAAGAGGAGTTGGGGATCTTTGGACTTAGAGAAGTGAGACAGCAGCATTCACAGAGAAGACACCAGGGAGCACCATGGAACTAGGTTCCACCAGCCCAAGCCCGAAGTCTCAGGGTCTTCCTTAGTTTCTTTCTCTTACTCTCAGATTCAATGTCACCTTGGAAATGACTGCAATGTGACTTCCTATCCCTTCTATCCCTACCTTTACCATTAATACAAGTCTCATCTTTTCTCACTTCATTTAATTATTGCACAGGCTGATTAACCTGCCTTTTTCTGTCCCAGAGTATAGACATGTATTTCTAAAATACAAATCCGGCCATGTACTCAACTCTGCCCCAAGTTGCACACATGCTGGTATACACAGACACACATCTTAAAGTTTTTCTACTGCTAACTGTATTGTAATAAAGCACAGACCCTCTGTGGCCGTATTTCTTCACCTGTTTCTTTACCCAGACACACCTAAGGGAAGTAGTAGCATGCTCATAGTACTCAGAGCTGAGGGGAAAAGAGAGAGAAGAAGCATGAGGTAAAGCTAGGATATGTGTGTAGCGTAATTTTGATATACCTCCCAATGGAGAGAGGGAGGGGACATGCTTCACACCCAACTCCCTTTGAGAACAATGGCTTTAAGTAATGAGAAGGAGAGAAACCCTTAACTTGGTTCATCAAAGCTCTATTCATAAGAGACAATAATCTCCTTTTTCAAAAATACCTTCCTAAGCACTGGAAAGCAAATTAAAACTCATCAACCCTTTGTAGGCCTTTGGCAAGCTTGCCCTGGCTTACCTTTCAAGCATCACACTTGTGTTCTCTTCTCCAGCTATGTGAAACTTAGAGTGGCATCTCAAGCACCACACTCTTCTCTTCCCATGATCTTGGCATTCGCACATACTTTTCCTGGCACCTGGAATGCTCATCCCTTTTTCTGGTTGATTCTCCCTAATCCTGATCTGCTTGGAGTTTTCCTCCTATAAACTGGTACTTCCCCATACCTTGGCACTTACAACACTATTGTAATTGCCCTGCAATTGCCCTCAGCCTCCACACTCCAGAAAACACATCTCTCTCATTTATTGTAGATTCTTGGGCATTCAGCCCTCCACCTGGTACATAATGGGTGCCTTATACCTGTTTATTATATGAAAGAATAGGGAGAACAGAGGGCAATAAACAAGGATGATACAAGAAGCCCAACATTATCCAAAGGACATGTTTCTGATCCTGTCTTAGCTTCTTTTCTCACAGGAGTACCAGGGTCTGACTCAGTCTGGATCTCAGTTCATCATATTTCATTTCTGAGGGCTGGTCTGATTCTGAAGGTGCTTTGTGTTTGCTTTCTAGTTCTTTCTATGTAAGAGGCACTGCTTTACTTCTCTGACACTCAAGAGTTAATCTATTAGATATTTTGCTTCTTTATTTTTCTCATAAGTTTTGGTTTTCATGCTTGCACTTCTACAATCAGTAATAGGAAGAACATGTTCCTTGTATTATTGCCCCTTCAGCCTCAAAATGGAAACATATGGAATAGACCAATCCCCTGCTATAATGCTCAGTCAGAATCACCCAGTTGACCTGCAGACCTGAGAGTCAGAAAAGAGATATCTGTTGTTATTCACCACTGAGATATTTGTTGTTTATTATTTGATATAGTTGCAGCAATAGATGACTAATGTCATCTTAAAGTAAGGTATGAATGGTTCCCAATGTCACCAAAGTAAAACACATCCCTAGGAAGATAAAAACTATGGATTGTCTCACTCATCCCCCATTCCAACCTCATTTTAGTATTATAGAGTCTGGGAAAGATATAAATTGCGTTTTCCAGATTCTCTTGCAGCTAAGGCTTCAAGTATAACTTAAGTTTCATCAATCAAGTGAAGTTGTATGAAACTTGAATTTAGAACTGAGTTGAGGCAAGGCATCCATTTTTGGTGGTGCAGATCATGGTAGATCGTGGTGGAAATGTCTTAACTTGGTGATTGTTTGTATAGAAGATGGCAGCTTTGCTTAGTGATTGGGGGCTCTGAGCATTTTAACTGGATCCTCTGTCTAGTCTCCTCCTCCAATCCCTCAGTGTTTTTGTGAACCACCTGAAATTGTAGTAAAAATTCCTTTCTGCTTAAGTTAGAATAGTTTCTGTTTCAGCTACAAAAATCTAATAAAAATCATACAGTAGGAATTTCAAACTATAAGGTCATAAAAATCATACAGTAAGAATTTCAAACTAACAATTGGAGGCTGATTCATCAGAGGCTCTCAGTCACCTATGGGATAAAGTCCAAGCTTGGCCTTATATACAAGTTCCCTCACAATTTGGCCCCAACATACTTTTCCAAACTCTTTTCTTACATCCTTTCTCAGATGTCATAAGCACCAGCCATACTGAGCAGCTACACATGCCCAGAGTACAACATGCCTTTTCTAAGCCTTGGGCATGCTATTGTCTCTACCTGCAATTCATTTTTCACTTTTTGGTTAATTCATTTTTCACTCTTTGGTTCATTTATTCAGCAAATGTTTATTAATGATCTATACTATTCCAGGCCCTGTACCAGGCACTAGAAGTACAAAGATAAGTAAGTAAGGCCCCTGTATTCAGGGAGCTCACATTCTAATGTGAGATACTAACATATAAAAATAACTATAATGAATCCTATTAAGTGCTAGAATGTGAGTTTGAAGAGGGTTCTGGGGCAATGAAGAAAAGAGGGACTCTATATGAAGGTTTCATGAAAGTGTCCCAGAGAAAGCAATCTGGAGCTAAGTTTTATAATGTGAATGGTATGATAAATTGACAAAGCACAGTACATTCTAGAAAATGAGGAGCAACTCAGGCATCTGAAGTAGGGGAATGAAATAAAATGAGGTTGGATTCCAATTGTAGGTTCTGCTAAGCAATGGAGAGTCCGTGGAGATTTTTCTGTAACAGAATAACTTGGTTAAATTACATAGCTAGGCTAACTCTGTTTGCCATATGGAACATGGACCAGAGTGAAAGAGATAGATAACCAAGATGGAATTTAGGACGTGGTTACAGAACAGTGAAACTTTGAACTAATGTAGGAGCAAGAGGGAGTAGAAAGAAAGGGGTCAGTTGTCACAAAGGTTTTCTGGGAGAGAATATATAGAGCCTGATGAACAGTTGAATCTGGGCAATGAGAGGAGAGAGGAGCTGGAGATACCTGAATTTCCAGCTTTGACTATTGGTTAGATGAATACAAGTACTTGGCAGCACTTGATAGATACAGATAAAATGTCTACAATTGGTTCCACACACCAAGACAGAATATATAAAGAGGAAGGGTCAAGGAAGATTTGTGTGTGTGTGTGTGTGTGTGTGTGTGTGTGTGTGTGTGTGTTCATGTATATTGGAGTTGGGGACAGAAAAGATAATGCTCTAAAGTGTTTTCAGTAGATAGGAAGAGCTCTGGGAAGAGTTCAGAACAGAAGTTATATGTTATATTTGGTATTGTCCTCATACATAAAGGAAGATAAGAGTGGTAAGATTGTCTAGGCATAGTGTGTAGAATGAGAAGAAAAGTGATCTGGGGATAAATGTTTGGGAATATCAACAGATAGAGAAAGAGTGGAAAGAAGACTCAGAGGATACAGGGAAAGAATCCAAGGGAAAAAGACATCTTAAGAAGGAGGATTATAGGAAGATGGAAGAGTAGGTGGATTTTAAGCTTACCTCCTGGTCACAGACACATCTACATAATAGCCAAATCAGTGCCACTAACTCAGAAAATGACCAAAAATGAGAACAGACTTTCTAGTTAATTGTAGAGAGGAGGCCATATCGAAAAGGGTAAGAGGGGTGGAGATGCTGTCAAGAACCAACTTCCTGCTGAGACTAATCACAAGCACAGAGAAGGGAGAGAAGCAGACCCCACATCAGGCCCTGGGGACCTGCACTGGAAAGACAAGACCCTATAACATCTGGCTTTGAAAACCACTGGGGCTTAACTTTGCAAGTTTTTACAATCAGTGGTGCTTAATTCCTAGTACTTTAAAAATCAGCAGGCTTAGCTCTGACAGCAAGAGGGTGATAGGACTTAGTCCCTGTCTTTAAAGGGACAGCATAACAACCCCACAGAGATACAGTATAGAATCCCCAATTTGAAAACTGCCTGGGGTATATGTGAAGATTTGTTTTCTAATCTCAAAACACATGTAGGAGGGGCAGGCATCTTTAGGAGATGTCTCCAAGAACAAAAGACCTGGCAGGTGCCATTTCTCCCCTCCCCCTCTACCCAGCCTAGATGGTTGAAAGCTTTCAGGAACCAGTGTGAATACTTTTCACCTCTCTTGCTAACAACACATACCCTGCTCCCATGGTCTCCTGCAGATCCATCCCATCCAGCTCACCCCACTTGGCAGGCATTCCTACAAAGTGGCTTCTGTTGCCCACATATCCTGCAAGGAACCCCAGCTGAGACTGGGGAAGGAATCTTATCTGGCTGTCAGTCCTGCCTACCAATGAAAGCCTCTTAAGGGACAATGCAGAGAGAGTGCCCTGCAGGTAGATGTGACCACAACCCTGGCAGATGGGCTGATGGCAGTCATCTGGCCATACTGCTTGGACTTACCAACTATTAGCCCATGGCAGCCCCAGACCAGCCCTTTGATTCCATAGGACCAAACCCTGCCCCCTGTGCCCACAACAGGAAAAGTGGGCCATTGCAGCCAATTGGACTGAAAGCAAGCAGAGCCCAGTCATAACAGTAGGGTACACACAAGCCACATAGGAAATATCCCTGAGGCATCTAGTTCTGGTGAACAGGACACATTGCACCACAGCAAAATAACTAAATGAAATGGAGATAAACAATATGCCTGATAAAGAATTCAAAGTAATAGACATGAGAGAAGAGCAGAGGACCTCAATGAAAGAAAACATAAAAAAGAACCAATCAGAGATGAAGAATTCAATAATTGAAATTAAAAATATACTAGAGGGTTATAAATCACAGATTACGGGAGGCAGAAAAATGGATCAGCAACCTGGAGGACAGAGTAACGGAGAGCAACCAAGCTGAATAGCAAAAAGGAAAAAGAATAATAAAAAATGAGAATGGATTAAGGGAACTCAGCAACATCATCAAGTGTAGTAATATTCATGTTACTATGATCCCAGAAGGGGAAGAAAGAGAAAAAGGGACAGAAAATTTATTTGAAGAAATAGTTACTGAAAACTTCCCTAATCAGGAGAAGGAAACCAAGGCACAGGAGAACCCCCAACAAAATCACCCTATGGAGGTCCAGGAGGCACAGAGAACCCCCAACAAAATCACCCTATGGAGGTCCACACCAAGACATATAGTAATTAAGATGGCAAAAAGTCATGATAAAGAGGCAATTTTAAAAGCAGCAAGAGAAAATTAAATAGCTACAAAATAAATCTCATAAGACTATTAGCTTATTTTTCAGCAGAAACTTGCAGGCCAGAAGTGGCATGATATATTCAGAGTACTGAAAGGAAATAACGTGCAACCAAGAATACAACCCAGTGAAGCTATCATTCAGAGTAGAAGGAGAGATAGAGTTTCCCAAACAAAAGTTAAAGGAATACATGACCACTAAACCAACCCTACAAGAAATGTTTAAGGGGACTCTTTGAATGGAAAGGAAAGACCATAAGCGGGTGTAAGAAAAGTAGGAAGCACAAAAACAGTAAAGTTAAAAAAAAAAACAGTAAAATTAAGTGTATCTATAAAAGTCAGTCAAGAGGGGGTCACCTGGGTGGCTCAGTGGTTGAGCGCCTGCCTTTGGCTCAGGTCATGATCCCGGGGTCCTGGAATTGAGTCCCCCATCAGGCATCCCCACAGGGAGCTTGCTTCTTCCTCTGCCTATGTTTCTGCCTCTCTCTGTGTGTCTCTCATGAATAAATAAAATATTTTTAAAAAATCAATCAAGAGTTGAAGAAAAATAAAAGGATGTAAAATATGACACGGTGAGGGGAATGAGTAAAAAGTGGGTTCAAACTTAAGCAACCATCAACTTAATATAGACTGCTATATGCAGAAGATGTTATATATGGATCTAATCAGAACCATAAATCAAAAAGCTGTGATAGAAGAGAAAGGAATCTAAGTATATTACTAAGGAAAGCCATCAAATCATAAGGGAAGAGAGCAAGAGAAGAAGAAAGAAACAGAACTATAAAAACAATAATAAAACAGGTAACAAAATGGCAATAAATGCATATCTATCAATAATTACTTTGAATGTAAATGGACTAAAGGCTCTGATCAAAATACAGTGTGACTGAATGGATAAAAAAGCCAGATTCATCTATATACTGCCTACAAGAAACTCATTTCAGACCTAAAGATACATGCAGATTGAAAGCAAAGGGATAGGAAAACATTTGCCATGCAAATGGAAGTGAAAAGAAAGCTGGGGTGGCAATACTTACATCAGACGAAATAGACTATAAAACAAAGACTAGGGATCGCTAGGTGGCTCAGTGGTTTAACGCCTGCCTTTGGCCCAGGGCGTGATCCTGGAGTCCCAGGATTGAGTCCCACAACAGGCTCCCTGCATGGAGCTTGCTTCTCCCTCTGCCTGTGTCTCTGCCTCTCTCTCTGTCTCTCTCTCTGTCTCTCATGAATAAATAAATAAAATCTTAAAAAAAAGACCAATAAAAAAAAGACATTACATAATGATGAAGGGAAAATCCAATAAGAAGATATAATAATTATAAATATCTATGCACCCAACATACAGCATCCAAATATGTTAAAAGGAACTATTAACAGACATGAAATTAATGGTAATATAATAATAGTAGGGGACTTTAAAATCCTACTTACATCAATAGATAGATCATCCAAACAGAAAATCAATAAGTAAACTGGCTTTGAATGACACATTGGACCTGAAGGACTTAACAGATATATTTAGAACATTCCATCCAAAAACAGTGGAATACACATTCTTTTCAAGTGTATGCAGAACATTCTCCAGGATAGGTCACATATTAGGTAACAAAACAAATTTCAACAAATTTTAAAAGATTTGAATCATATCATGCATATTTTCTGACCACAACAGAATGAAACCAGAAACCAATCACAAGAAAACATCTGGAAAGAACATAAATACATGGAAGTTAAAAACATGCTACTAAATAGTGAATGGTCTAATCAAGAAATAAAAAAGGAAATAAAGAAATACATGGAAATGAATGAATGAAAATAAAAAAAAAAACTGTCCAAAATCTTTGGGATGCAGCAAAAGCTGTACTAAGAGGGAAGATTATAGCAATATAGGCCATCTCAAGAAACAAGGAAAATCTCAATCAACTTAACACATAAAGAAGACTAAACAAAGCCCTAAGGCAGTAGAAGGAAGGAATCCCATTTATAATTGCATCAAAAATAATTAAATACCTAGGAATAAACTTTACCATGGAGGTGAGAGACCTATACTCTGAAACCTATATAGCATTGATGAAATACAGATATTCAATTGAAGATGACACAAACAAATGAAAATATATTCCATGCTCATTGGACTGGAAGGACCAATATTGTTAAAATGTTCACACTACCCAATGCAATCTATAGATTTAATGCAATCCTTGTCAAAATACAACATATTTCATAGAATTAGAACAAATATTCCTAAAATTTGCCTGGAACACAAAAGACCTCTCATAGCCAAAGTAATCTTGAAAAAGAAGAAAGCTGAAGGTACCATAGAGATTTCAAGATATACTACAAAGCTGTAGTAATCAAGAGTATGATACTGACACAAAAATAGACACATAGATTAATTGAACAGAATAGACAGCTCAGAAGCAAACCCATGCTTATATTTAAAAGAGGAATAGAATATATTAAGATAGAATTACCATATAGCCCACTAATTCCATTACTTTGTATTCATTCTAAAGAAATGAAAACATGAATTTGAAAAGATATTTGTGCCCCTATGTTTATTGCAGTATTATTTATGAAAGCCAAGATATGGAAGCAACCCAAGTGTCCACTGATGGATGAATAAAGAATATGTGGCATATTTATACAATGAAATATTACTTGGCCATAAAAATGAATGAGATCTTGCCATTTGCAACAATACAGATGGATAAGATTAGTTATACTTCCTCTTTTCTGTACTGGTAACTTCTCTCATTCTAAATAAGACATATGATAGTGTTTAGGAAGAACATGGGCTTTGGAGTCATTGTTATTTTGACTTAGGAGTCAGTGGGTTCAAACCTTAGATCTATTACCTCCTCCCTGAGTGGCCTGTGGGCAACATTTTCCTCTATTGAAAAAAGGAAAAAGGGATGCCTGGGTGTCTCAGTTGGTTAAGCATTTGCCTTCAGCTCAGGTCATGATCCCAGGGTCCTGGGATCAAGTCCAGCATTGGGCTCCTTGCTCCGTCTGTCTGCCATTCACCATGCTTGTGTGCTCTCTTTCTCTCTGACAAGTAAAAAAAAAAAAAATTGAAAAATTGAAAAAAAATTTAATAAATAAAATTTTTTAAAAAAAGAAAAAAGGAAACCTATTCCCAAATTACATAGCTGTTGTGAAACTTAGGGAAAGGCTTCTAGCACAATGCTTATTACATAAAACTATGTCCAGGTACTATAAAGACAATGTATCTTTACCTTAAGTAATTGGTGGTGCTAGCAGAGATGGTGGTGATGGGAACAGCAGTTTTGTTACTTCCTTTCTCTTCATTCTCACCTAAAAAAAATCTTCCTTTTTCCCTAGCCTCTCTAGAAGAACTACTCCACCTCTCCTATTCTCACCCAGGCCCCAAACTATAAAATATCAATGTATTAATACCCTCTTCTCTCTAACTCTCAGATCCTATTCACTCTTCTACCATAAAACTAGAATGAAGTTGCTCCTGCCAAGGTGGCAAGGCTCTCCTCATTTTTAACCCACTGAACAGTTTATAGTTCTTACGCTGCTACGTTTGGCCCTATAAGTGCCTCCTTATTTATTTATTTTTTCTCATATGTGAATCTGATCCTATTTTAAGTTCCTTCAGTGGCTCCTCACTGCCTTCATCCCACATGGGGGTCCTGCAAAGTTTCTCAATAACAACTCATTCCCTTGCTTTCTCCAGGCCAACCACACTGATTTTTTCTTTTAAAAAGACAAACAAACAAGCAAATAAACAACTTGCTCCAGTAGCTTTCCACATTTAATTTCCTCTGCTTGGAACACTTTCCCTTTCCTTCTTCACCGTAAAAAGCTTCTGCTCTTTCAAATTTCACTTCTATTTTTTTTTTTTCAGAGAAACCCTCTTCAACCTTCTTATGGGGTCAAATCTCCCCATTCTAGGTTTTTACATCATAAAGTATCTTCCCTTTACAGCTCTTATCACAGGCAATTTTGCCCCTCTCTCCCACTAGACTACCGTTCCTAGAAAGGGAAGGACCAAATCTATTTTTGTTCATTATTTATCTTACCCCAGCAACTAGTGTGATGCTTAGCACACAGTAAGTGATCAATAAATATTTGTTTAACAAATATATGGTTGCATAAATGAATGAGCATTTATTAATTGACAAACATATTAAATACAAGATTCGTTCACTAGATAGGAAAAATATCAGATGATTTATAATGTCTCTTCAAACATTAAGGCTATTTTTTTTTGCATTAGGAAAGATTCTTTTCATGCCAGATAGGGCTTTTTGTGCCAAGAGAGTATGCCATTTATTTTAGCCCTTGAATGTTAATTAATACTATTAACCTAGTCACACAATTCTAGGCAACAAAGATGGGATTTGACTTAGATGGACAAAGAAAAATGATCCTCAAGTTATATTCAGAAAAAAAATTTAGGAGTGCCTGGGTGGCTCAGTCAGTTAAGCATCTGCCTTCAGCTTAGGTCATGATCTCTGGGTGCTGGAATTGAGCCGATGTTGGGTTCTTTGCTCAGTGGGGAGTCTGCTTCTCTCTTTTCTCTCTTTCTCTCTACCCCTCCCCCTGCTTGTCCTCTCTTTCTCTCTCTCTCTCAAATAAATAAAATATTAAAAAAATTTTTTAAAGGATAGTTTATTTGAAGAGGGGCTCCAATTACTTAGAATGGCCTAATAATAAGAAATACATGGCATGATACGAATTTAACTATCATGAAACAAAATAGGAAATATTATAGCAATTACACCATGACCAACAACAACGGATTTGTTTTCACTGGTGGAAACCTTAGAATTTTGAAAGGATCTCTCTATGAACCAATATCCTCACTTTTTCTTAAAGGCATAAGGGAATATTTTTAGAATAATATGTCTTGATAAGACTTTTTTTTTTTTTTTTTTTTTTTTTAGGGAGGAGGGGCAGAGGGAGAGAGAGAATCCTAAGCAGGGTCCACACCCAACACAGAGCCTGATGCAGGGCTCCATCTCACAACCCTGAAATCATGACCTGAACCAAAATCAAGATTCAGATGCTTAACTGACTGAACCAGCCAGGTGCTCCTTGATAGATCATTTCTGAGAATTGTAGATACACATGTTAACAGCTCCCTTAGTTGGTGAAGAAGTATCTATTCTTTGCAGGATCTAGAAATGTATATGTGGGTACTTGATAAATGTCATCTTTTGAGCTCTTTGCGACCTATTCTGTTTTTAAAGGGACGGATCAATCTCACTTTAGGTATTCAGTACATAAAGGTATCGTTACCGAACCTAACATCAAGTAATTTACTACCCTGAATTGCTTATTACATGTCCCTGTGTCTTTCCACCACTCCATTCCAGAACTTTGTATGGTGCTCAGACCCTGTCATTCTTGACTGATCAGTTTGCAGCTTTTCACAGTAGTATTTTGAAGTAATTCAGTTGTAGCTTCCAGTTATGAAAATGAATGTTGGCCTCTCTTTTTCTTTAACAGATGTTCTTCATCATAGGTATTATAATCTTAAAGATAATTAGAGCTTTAATCCTCAATTTTTAAAAAAACGTGATATAGTCTTTTTTACTTTCTAATTTTCTTTCTACTATTATAATCTTAATGTTTTTACCCTCTGGCTTTGCTACAGCTAATTTCCTGTAATACCCATTTAAAATGTCCTGTGGGACCACCAGTGCTTTTCTTAAGGATCCTGAAGATGCCTAAGATGGGAGTTGGGTGGGGTATGTATTTCCAGCTCTGAGGGAATGAGTGGTTCCCAGACCCTCCACCATGTCAATATTCAACCCCCACCCCCCACCCCCCCCACCCCCCCCACCCCCCCGCTCATGACTTTGCCTCTGGCTGCTTCTCTCTACCGATACAAATTTGCCTCCAGCCTCTATAGCCCAAAGCCCAATAGAGAAAAGCTGTTGAAAACTGGGGAGTACAGAAGGGGATCACAGCAGGGCATCTGTGGGATGGCTTTTCCTTGGGCCCCATTGCCTCCATTCAGTAGACACCCTTGCTCTACCAAAGTAATTTCTACAACCTCCTTATCTGCTGTGAGACTCCCAGGTCTCTTATCCGCTCTCTCAGAGGTGCCATCTGAAAACCTAAGTCTCTGTTACCATGCAATAGGGAGATGTTTAATTCTGGCCGCCTTCCTCAGTTCTGTGCCAAACTTTACATATCTAAGAAGTCCTGTTAACAAGTTCCTCCAAAGGCAAACACATTGAATTGATAGATTTGGAAAAAAATTTTGGCAGTTTTCCTCGGTGTAGGTCAAATCTAATTCATAAACATTCTGCCCATATCTGCTGCACACGCTCTCCTGTTCCTGCCAAGAAGGAATCCTGGTTTCTTTTTTTTCTTTTACATTAAAATGACACTGATGAAAAAAAAAAGAAAAAGAAAAAGAAAAAAAAATGACACTGATGGTATTAATATCATGTTGTTATCAATAACTTAAAAATGCAGCATCTTGAGGAATACTGATTTCACATATTGAGATTAAAAATAGAATTTTTCTTACAAAATCATTTCCTTTCCATCTTGAGTCTGAAAGCTTCTGCTAAAGTGTATGGTGCTCCTGATACTTGCCAGCAGGGCTTTTCAAATCTTTTTGGTATTACATCTCTGTTTTTTATTTATAAATAGAAATATTTGAAATATGTCAATCTGTAAACCATGTGCATGGAAATAGAAATGAAATGCACTATCTCATAGGACACTTGGAATGGAAGAGGAGAAGAGAATGAATATTACATATTCTTTAGCCTTAAGGGAAGAAATCTAGGTCAGAAATATCAGAGAAAGTGTATTTGACAGACCATGCCTTTGGAGTGAGAAAGATCTGGGGTCCAATATCAGTTCTGTCTGTAACTAGCTGGGCAGTCACCCAGGACAACCCTCTATCTGTACCTAAGTTTTGTCATTTATAAAATAGGGATTATAATGCTTCTGAGAGTTATAATGAGGATTAAATATACTGACAATGTGTCTGGTGTGTGACAAGTATTCTGTAAATACCACTATTTTTCCATCCTCCCTTTCTCTTGCCTTCCTTCCAAGGTTGGGGGGAGGGGGGCTACAGCAGTCCCAAAACACAAGATCCTATAACTTAGAAACTAATTAAGATGAGTAACATTTTTTATAGAAAGGGGTACACACACACACCTATATATGTATGTATGATTTTAAACAGTGAGAGGATAAAGTAAGTTAAAATGTTTTCTCTTTAAGGAATGGGAGAGAATATAGTGGAAAAGAAAGGGAAATCAGGCTTCTTTGAGTATCCTTGTTTTATTTATTTGACTTCAAAGCTGTGAAAATATTTTATATTATTATAAAACAAAGTTAAGTTTAAAAATCACAGAATCCTAGCCATTTAGCATGTTATTTACAGCTGAAAATAAGTTGTGGTAACACAGATCAAAGTGGAATTTGTGAAAAGGAGAGAGCATGCTGCTATTGTCTGAATTTTTTAGGTTTTTTTTTTTCCATTTGCATTTTCTTTGCTTTGCTGGGTATTGTTTGGTTTATCTATTTGTACTTCACAAGTGAATCTACTTATTTGTTTTCATCTTCTAAATAAACATGTTTTGGAGCACCTGGGTGGCTCAGTGGTTAAGTGTCTCCCTTTGGCTCAAGTCATGATCCCAGGATCCCGGAGAAAGTCCCACATCGGGCTCTTTCCAGGGAGACTGCCTCTCCCTCTGCCTCTCTCTGTGTGTCTCTCATGAATAAATAAATAAAATCTTTAAAAATAAATAAATAAAAATAAATAAACCTCTATCTTATAAAACTAAAAATAATAATAATAAATAAAAATGATCCCTAGACAGTGAAGAGGAAATGAAATAAAATTAATCTTACTGTGTAATCAGTTCCTGGCAGAAAGGGAACTATAGTAAGTGAATTTAAACCTGGTAATTGGAAAATACGTCCCTAGTGGGATATATCCTAAGCAGAGGAGAGAACAATATTCTTTATCAATATGATTCTTTGCAAGAATCATATTGTTCACCTGAGACCGTTGTGTGTGTCTTGTGGGACAGAGCAAGTGAATGATTATGTGACAATTTAAATCAAATTATAGGATTCTCAGCTTCAGAGATACAAGAGATTAAGTACAAATACTCTTCTTATGAATTTAAATTAGAAGTATCAGTTGAATTCATGAGGAATTTTATCTTCAAAGATTTTTCCAGCTTTGTCCACTTACAAGACCTAGAAACAGTAGCTAACCTAGTCGTAATGAACACCTCAGTGTCCAGATTGTCTTTATGTATCATTTCCCACTAAAAGGAATGTTGGCCCCTTGTAAAAATGTCTGAATCCAAGTCTGGGGTAGGCGATGTATAAAACAAGCCTTGAATATCTTGTCATATCAAAAAGAATGAAAGTAAGTTGTGGGATAAAAAAATATATACATATATTTGGTCTATAGTACATATAATTGTATCTGGTTCCTGGCACAAATCTCCTAAAACCTTTGCAATTTCTTGATAGGAGTATCTTGCTATTCAGAGTAAATTCCTTTCAACCATAACAGAGTTTATGCTAATGAGATGATTCTTGTTTGGCTTGGTGATAGAACTGGGGTGGTGGCTGATTGCCAGAGGAGCTGGGGCACATGATTAGAAGGTTGCACTTTCAACTCCACCTCCTTCTAACCTCCAAGGAGAGAAAGGTGGTTGATTCTTCAAGGGCTAGTGATTTAATCAGTGCTGCCCACGTAATGAAACATAGATAAAAACTGAAAGAATGAGGGTAAGGGAGCTTCTGGGTTGGGAGGACAGCATGCCCAGCAAGGGCGTGGAAGCTCTGTGCCCTTTCCTATGTGCCCTATTCATCTCTTTATCCGGCCGTTGATTTGTATCTGGCTGATAATAAATTATCATTATTAACAGTGTTTTCCTGGTTCTGTGAATCGTTCTAGCAAATTTTTAAACCTGACAATGTGGAAGGGGGAGGTTATGGGAACCCCTGAATATGTATGTAGTCAACTGGGCAGGAGTTTGGATAGTCTGGGGACTCCATTTACAGCTGGCATCTGAAGTGGGGGGCACTCTTCCAGGACTGAGCCCTTAACCTATGGGGTCTGAACAAACTGTGGGTAGTGTCATAATTGAATAGAACTGTAGGACACCCCTTTGGTGCCAGACAATTGAAGAATTGTTGCTTAGAAAAGCAAAGAGAAGCTATCAACTCAGAGGTACATTGGAGAGATTGCCATCAGATAGATATGGTAATTAAAGTATTAATAAGAATAATGACTGCAAGTATACTGAACTCTTAATTTGTAATCATTGTAGAAAAAAATGCGCACCATTGGAGGATGCTAGAAAACCACCTCATTATTTTAAAAACTTAAAAAAAAAAAAAAAGAGCATTTATCCGGACTTTCGTATGTAAATTATACTACTATGTAACCAAATAGAAGCATTGTAATTAATGAATGAAGAAGAAATGATAGAGTATCCCTACTGTGTAACTCTTTATGAGTTAGCAGATCTTGGCATTCCATTCTATATCACAGGTGGCTAACGTCACAAAAAGAGAGACACTCAGAAATTCTATAGTTCTTAATGGAAGAACTTAACATCACTTATAAAGTACTCTTGCCAAAAGAATTGAAGTTGAATCTGATCAAGCCTTTAGATCCAGTTAGGATTTACAGGACATACAGGTAACAGTTTGCTAAGCTACACCATGGAGATGCAATCAGAAAGATCCAGACTTTGGGAATCTGTGTAGGATTAATGACTCTATTTCTCTCACAAATAAACTGCAAGGGAGAAAAAAAGAGAAACTTATATACCAAAAGACATCTAAAAGGCATGCTAATCAATTGCATTGTGGACCTTATGTTCTTAATCTAAAAGAACAATTTGTTAAAACCAAATGAACATGAAAGCCATTTATGACATTATGAGACAAAAGTCTGAGTACAGGTTTGATTTTCTGGAAAGTAAACTCTGAGACAATGATTAGCCTGCATGGAGTTTATTGGAAAGTGTTTCTGGGATCAATATCTGTAAGGGAAGAGAAAGCGTCAGCTTTGGATGGAGGGAGAAGCTGGGCAAAGCCTTGGCCAAGCCCACAGGAAGCACTGAGCTGGGACGGCTCCTCAGAGTTGTGCCCAGTTGGGGTGTTTGTCTTTTTCTGACTTATTTCACTTGACATTATACCCTCTTGATCCATCCATGTTGCTGCAAATGGCAAGATCTCATTCTTTGTTATGGCTGCGTAATATTCCATTGTGTTTTTATACCACATCTTCTTTATCCATTTATTTATTGGTGGACACTTGGGTTGCTTCTGTATCTTGGCTGTTGTAAATAATGTTTCAATATACACAGGGTTGTGTATATCTTTTCAAATTAGTTTTTTCCCCCCTTTGGGTAAATAACTGGTAGTGGAATAACTGGATTATATGGTAGTTCTATTTCTAATTGTTTGAGGAACCTCCATACTGTTTTCCAGAGTGGTTGTACCAGTTTGTGTTCCCACCAACAGTACACAAGGGTTCCTTTTTTCCCATATTCACACCACAGTTATTGTTTCTTGTGTTTTTTATTTTAGCCATTCTGACAGGTGTAAGGTGATATTTCCATTGTGGTTTTGATTAACATTTCTCTGATAATTAGGGACGTAGAGTATCTTTTCATATGCTTGTTGGCCATATATGTCTTCTTTAGAAAAATGTCTATTCATGTTCTCTGCTCATTTTTTAATTGGGTTATTTGTTTTTTTTTGGTATTGAGTTGTATACATTTTTCATATATTTGGGGTATTAATCCCTTTTTGGATATATCATTTGTGAATATCTTCTCCCATTCAGTAGGTTGCTTTTTCATTTTGTTCATGGTTTTCTTCATAGAGCGAAAGCTTTTAATTTTGGCATAATCCTAATTGTTTATTTTCTGCTTTTGTTTCCCATGCCTCAGAAGACATATCTAGAAAATATTGCTAAGGCTGATACCCAAGAGACTATTGCCTTTATTTTCTTCTAGAGGTTTTATGGTTTCAGGTATCACATTTTGAGTTTAGTTTTGTATATACTGTAAAAAAAAAAAAAAGGAGTCCAGTTTCACTCATTTCTTCATTCATTCACTCATTCATTTTTCAGGTAGCTGTTCAGTTTTCCTAGAACCATTTATTGAAGTTGTCTTTTCCCCATCCTATATTCTTGCCTCCTTTGTCATAGATTAATTGATCATATAAGTGTGGATTTATTTCTGAGCTCTCTGTTTTGTTCCATTGATCTGTATGTCTATTTTTGTGCCAGTACCATACTATTTTGATCACGACAGCTTTGTAGTATATCTTAAAATCTGGGATTGTGATACCTTTAGCTTTGTTCTTCTTTCTCAAGACTGCTTTGGCTATTTGGAATCTTTAGTGGTTCAAGTTTTAGGATTATTTGTTCTAGTTCTGTGAAAAATGTTGGCATTTTGATATGGATTACATTAAATCTATAGATTGCTTTGGATAGTATGGACATTTTAACAATATTGATTCTCCCAGTTTGTAAGCATGGGATATCTTTCGTTTATTTGTGTCATCTGTAATTTTTTTTCATCAACATTTTGTAGTTTTCAGAATATAGGTCTTCCACCTTCTTGGTTAAGTCTATTCCTATTATTTTCTTCTTTTTGGTGCAATTATAAATGTGATTGATGTTTTAATTTCTTTTTGAAATTACTTTAAATTTTCCTTTAAAAATGCTTTTATTATGGTTATGTTTTAAGAATGAGGCCTTATCTTTTTAGAAATAGAGACTGACATATTCACTAATGAAATGATATTACGGTTGGCATTTACTCCAAGATAATGTGAGTGCAAGGGGGAAAGGATGTGGGAACATAAACAAAACATGAGTTAATAATTGTTGAAGTTGGGTGTATACGAGCTTCATTATACTGTTTTCTCAACTTTTGTGTATTTTGACTTTTTTCATAATAAAAATGTAGAAAAGGTGACGCAATAAAAAATCAGTTATAAAACAAATATGCCAATTAATATGGCATAAGATGACATTTCTATGAATAAGATTAATGCTTGTCTTGATATAATTATTCCTTTCTATATAAAATGCTAATAATTAGAGATCCATATTATTTTAATTTTACAAAGAAGATAGTAAGATAAAATAGCAGGAGCAGGATGAATTTAGGTTTCCATAAGGGAAAAATGCCCTAGGAAATAAAACATTATCAAGTATCACATTACCAGAAGACTATTGTGGACATCTTAAAAAAAAAAAAAAAATGGAACAGACGTGCATCCTTCTGAGAAGCCTCAAGTGAAATCTGACGGGAAGCAATCAGGGGAATTGTAGCCTTCTGATTGTCTATCATGGTGAATGTAGCTAGGTTTTTTTTTTTTTCTTCCTTTCAACACAGGGTCATTATTTTTTCCCTTTAAAGGGAAAAGTGGCTTTTATGTGTGCCATGAACAAAAGATATTTTTTGTTCTTGTTAATGAAATATTTGTACATCTAGTTTAAAAACTTGTGATAAATAAAGCCAGGTTAAAAATAGAGTATTAATGTCCAAATCATTTTTTTAATGAAAATTCTTACGTATAGCATATTTCCTGACTGCCGTTTCTAATTTCTGTTTTGGTTCCTGCTCTCATTGTTAGGAGAAATGGATAATAATAGCTTCAGATAATGTTACCTTGACCTCGTCCTATTCTTGTGATTCAGCAGGAAGACTTTGTGTGTGTGTGTGTGTGTGTGTGTGTGTGTGTGTGTGTGTGTGAGAGAGAGAGAGAGAGAGAGAGAGAGAGAGAGAGAGGGAGAGGGAGAAAGAGAAAGAGAGATTGAGAAGCATTTAGGGAAAAAAAGCTTAAGTTTGTAATCCACATAACTGTTTCAGTGTCACGATAAGGTAGATTTGTGGATACCATGTGCATCATTAATAATTGGAAAATATGCCACGTTGCCCATGCTTCATGCCATTCCGTGTGGGGGACTTGTCTTCACACTAAAAGGATAAAAGAACATCTGTTCCCTGGCAGCTTCAGCCTCCCTGGGGCCTAATTTGGCCTTCTCTGTTTGGACCAGATTCTTCCCCAAATGGGATGTGGGCCCTGCATCCTCCAATTAATCTTGCTGTATTTCTTGCTCTTTGCATGGCTACTTTTCTTCTAACCTTCACTTTGGGTCCTTGTCTCAGATGCTATGCCAAGGTAAGTTGAGAGAATCTATTGGTAGGCCAGGAGAAAATCCAAAGGTCTCATGGGCTTTCTGAAACATTAAGGTTTTAGACAGTGCTAAGTAGAGTAAAAGCAGAATATTAATGCTAATGCTCTAGAAATCTCCCCTGAACCAAGCATTTGTAATATTTCACTGCCATTATTAGGCATACCTTGGTCATTCGTTAATGGGGAGGTTTGTTCTCCTCACAGCATGGATACAAGAGACACCCTACTGCTGCAAGAGGCCTTCTCCCAGAAGTGGGAAGAAAGTTCTGTGTTGGCAGCATCATCTTGTTCTTGGCAGTGCTCACGCCAATCCAATACTCTTTTCCCACTTCAGTTTTTTGCTCTTCTCTCTCTCATTTTCCCCATTTCCTCTGTTCTTCCATTATCCACTTTCTTCTGTCACACCGTTCTTTTCCTGCCATGTTTCACTCACCTATAAGGTTGCTCAGGGCCCAAGTGTGAAGTTAAAGGATTCTTCATAGGCCCCACTTCTCTCCCCTTTGTTACATACCCCACCTCACTGTCATAACTGCTTTCCAACCCTCCCAGGTCACAGCTTCCTGGCGGCAAAGGGGCTGCTGCACTCAGGGAAACACTGAGATACAAATAACAAGGCTGAGCTCTCCCTCTGTGATATCTGCATTTTAATAATTGTCCCATTGTGAAGTACAAATCAAAACTACAATGAAATACAAATCAAAACCACAATGAGATACCACCTCACACCAGTGAGAATGGGGAAAATTAACAAGGCAGGAAGCCACAAATGTTGGAGAGGATGCGGAGAAAAGGGAAACCCTCTTGCACTGTTGGTGGGAATGTGAACTGGTGCAGCCACTCTGGAAAACTGTGTGGAGGTTCCTCAAAGAGTTAAAAATAGACGTGCCCTATGACCCAGCCATTGCACTGCTGGGGATTTACCCGAAAGATACAGATGCAGTGAAACGCCGGGACACCTGCACCCCGATGTTTCTAGCAGCAATGTCCACAATAGCCAAACTGTGGAAGGAGCCTCGGTGTCCATCAAAAGATGAATGGATAAAGAAGATGTGGTTTATGTATACAATGGAATATTCCTCAGCCATTAGAAATGACGAATACCCACCATTTGCTTCAACGTGGGTGGAACTAGAGGGTATTATGCTGAATGAAATAAGTCAATTGGAGAAGGACAAACATTATATGGTCTCATTCATTTGGGGAATATAAAAAATAGTGAAAGAGAATAAAGAGGAAAGGAGAAAAAATGAGTGGGAAATATCAGAAAGGGAGACAGAACATGAGAGACTCCTAACTCTGGGAAATGAACAAGGGGTGGTAGAAAGGGAGGTGGGCTGGGGGTGGGGGTGACTGGGTGATGGGCCCTGAGGGGGGCACTTGATGGGATGAGCTATGTTGGCTCATTCTATATGTTGGCAAATTGAACACCAATAAAAAATAAATTAAAAAAATTGTCCCATTGCTCCCATTTTCACACTGCACCCTCCGCATCATTATCCATCCTCCTTACTTTTCCTCCTCTTCCTGTTCTCTTCCAATTGCTTTCATATTTCCAGCTTCCCCAAGTATCTGCCATGGTACTTTCTTCTCACTTTTGCCCACAACATGCTCCTAGTTCTTCTTTGCTGGCAACTCCACTGCTGCTAGAGTGCAGGGTGGCCCATCACTTCTCACATATGGCTTTCTTGGACTTCCGTGGTATCCTAATGCCTGTCTGTTTTTACAAATTTGTGTCTGAGCAAAAGAAATAAGAATACTTATTTCTTTGTAACTTGTTTTCTAGCTACTTAGAACTCCCAAATCAACAACAAACCAGTAAACTAATGAACTTGCAGTAGAATTAGATGAGTAGAGGAACTTACAGGCCAGAGTGATCTAAATGGAATAGAAATGCATTACTTAGGATCTTTGGTTGTAAGAAAAAAGAGATACTTTCTGCCTAACAGAAGAGAAAGGAATTTTTTGAAAGGATCTGGAGTAGCTCAAAAGAAAAGCTAAACAAAAGAGTCATCATGACAGGGTTAAGAATACGGGGAGCTCTGGGGGGTCTGGGCATCAAGAACTAAAAAAGTACAGGCTCCCTGAGGCATTGTGGCCTGAGAAAATACTACCTCCACTTTCCCCAGTCTCTGATTTACTCTGCTCAAGATACAAATGCCAAAGTAAGAATACGATGAGCCAAGCTTGGGTCACAGGCCCACTCTTTCACTGGTGACAGGTGAGGCACTGGCAAGTGCCTTTAGGCACTTTTTAGGCCCCTTGATCGAAGTCCAAGCAGTAGGAATCCAGAAGCAGTGAGGAGTTCTCCAAAATAAGATCATGGTGCTATGATTGAAAGAGGAGGTGCTGGATGCTAAGTGGGCAAAGTCCACAGTGGCCACCAGAGTTGAGAAATAAGTAGATTCAAGTGAGGACATTCATTCATTTTTTTTTAAAGATGTATTTATTTATATTAGAAAAAAGAGCATGGGTGCACCTATGGAGGGAGAGGGAGAGGGAGAGAATCTTCAAGCAGACTCCCCACTGAGCATATAACAAATGCTGATCTCTTGACCCATGAAATCATGACCTGGACTGAAACCAAGAGTTGGAGGCTCAACCGACTAAGCCACCCAGTTACCCCAGGACATTCATTCATTTTTAAAAGTGAGTTTCTGTCTAGTGAGAGCAGTTCCTTACCCCTCCCCCTTTTAAACAAGCCAAGACATTAGGGTTAGCATTCAAGGTCAGGCAGTCAAGAGAATTCACTGATTAAGAACAGCAAATATATAACCCTATGAGTTAGTATATACTAAGTGCTTTCCATATACTAATTCAATCCCACAATAACCCATGAAGTAGGCATTATTATCAACCTCATTTTACAGAGGAGGAAACTGAGGCCCAGAGAAATTAAGTAACTTACCTAAGATTGCACGGCTGATGCCATAGGTAACCAAGTAAGGATTCAAACCCAGGTCTCTTATGTTATCTACCTCAATCTTCATATAACAAAATATACTTCTATAACAAAATACTTAAAGAAAATATGGGGCTCTGATAATCTCTCCTGTGTTTGAGAGAGGGAGCAATGGAAACAGAGACATTTTAAATGATAGTTAATAGTCCCTCCCACATGGACCAACTTGGGGATTTTATCAATAAACACCTGTTCCCATTGAAATGTAACACACCAAGACAGAAATCACTGGCATGAGAAGACACATCCTCACATCCTGGGAAGTCAGCTTCATGATTTTATTTCCTAAGGGCAATTATTCGAAAGTACGGTCGTTTTATTTTTAGTTTCCTTCAGATTATACCCCAGAGTACATCTCTTCACTGTCTCTCCCAGACACTCCTCTGCTTTTCAAAAAGAGAAACACTGAACCTTCTCTCCTCCACACTAAAAGGCCTTTGTCCGAAACCACACATGTCGATTTTAAACAGAAAATAATATTAAAGCACAGAGCTTCCTTTATGTGCTTCATGCAGCTTTCTGAGTTCCTGTGTCCCTGGATTTATGATGTGCTCTACACTTTCCACATTCTCAGTGCTGTTTTCCCACATTTGAAGGAGAAATGATCAAGAGATTTGTGCTGGAGTAAATTTATTCTGTCTTGAGCTGGGTGAAGGTTCCAAATTCACCACAGCATGGAAAATATAAATGCTGTAAGCATCGTGCTTCCTTCCCAGACACTGCAGACAGGCAAACACTGGGCCTAGGGCAGAAATGAACGTTGCGTTCTTGTAATCACTCCTCTGCTCAGTGCTGTTTAGCTTTTCTGAATCGAGTGACAGAAATGACCAGATTTCATGACCCTACCACTTGGTTTCCCATTGGGGAGAAAAATTTTTTGTGCCCCTTATAACTCCCTCGCTCGCCTGAGGGATGAGAGAACCATGAGCTTTGGGGGGTCTGAATGCTGAGCCGGGGAATTGCCCTGAGTCTTGGGACAGGACACTGGAGTAAGTGAATTTCTACCTCACATAGTCTTCTAGAAATTAAACTATTTGGGAATAAAAGACACAGCTTATGGAATGTAGTCAATGATATCACAATAGCATTGTGTGGTGACAGATGGTAGCCACACTTGTGAGCATAGCATAACTGTATAGAGATGGTGAATCACTAAGTTGTATGCCTGAGACTAATGTAACATTGTGTCAATGATACTCAAGTAGAAAAAAAAAATTAAAGAACTTAAACCGTTGACCCAGTCATAATCCTAGAGGTATATGGCATTCCATTAAAAAATGAGAAAGGCAAGGGGAGAGGAAGCTTGGAAATCATGGTTTGCTAGTGAGATTTCTTCCCAGTGTGTCAGGGTGCCTCAGTCTTCCTGCTGACTTCTAGATGTCAAGTAACTGTCCACCTGCTCCTGTCATGTCAGAAGGCTTCCTTATCTATTGGATTAATCCAGAGAAGGTCAGTCACAGGCTTGAGTAGGGCAGCAGCAGACATACCAACCTTCAGATTTGGGCAGGGGTATCAGCCACTTCCTCCTTGTTTGAGTTAGGCAACTCCCCATTACAAAACATGTTTCTTATACGAATTTGGTTAGGTCAGATATTTCCAGTTTTTAAGCCCTTCATGTTTTGCTGATCTTATCCCTGCCCCTTTATTATAAAAACCGCTCACTTCATAGTTTGTCTCAGTGTCCTAACTGGCTGGATAGCAGGGCAAGGGCAGACAATATTCTACCTCTTGGTGATATTCTGGGCAAGGCCAAGAGTATCTTTCATCTAAAAGGAGGGACAAATGGCAGGGTTGCACTAACAATCAATGGGGAAAGGCATGGACTATCAAGAAGGGATGCTAAAACGATTGATTATCTTTGTGGAAAAAAAGAATGGAAGACCTTTGCTTATTACCCCATCAAAATCTCAATTCCAGGCTTACTAAAGATCTGAATGGGAAAAAAAAAAAAAACTTGAATGCTTCTAAATAAAATATAACATTCCATTCCGAAGACTTTCTTTAAAGAGGACTCAAACACCTGCACACCGGAATCAGAAAGTTAATAAATTTGACTCTATTAAACTTAAAATTTCTATAAAGCAAAGCAAAGATACCTAAACTAATTGAGAAGATGAGCAATAGCCCAGGGAAACATTTGCCACACACATACACACGTACATGTACATATGTAAAAGCAGAGACCTTTCGTGCCTCCCTAACCTGGATCCTGTATCTCTCTCCTCACTTTCTTATCTCCAGTCAGGCTAGCCTCCCTGGTGTTTCTAGAACCCACTAAGTGCTTTCCTGCCTTAGGGCCTTCGCTCTAGCTGTTCCCACTCCCTGGAATGCCCTTGCCCCAAATAACCACTTGGCTAGTATCCTCACTCTCTTTGTCTTTGCTCACTTTCTCAGTGAGGTTAATCCTGAACATCTTATTTAACTCAGCCATCTGCCTTATCTTCCTACTCTCAATCCCCTCACCCTGCTTCTTTATTCCATAGCACTCATTCCTTCTCACAGCTATGACCCATATTAATGTATTGTGCTTAATACAGGTTTTCCATGTTTCCTTCCATTAGAGTCAAATCTCGGGGGGCAGGGATCATTCTATTTTTGTTTAGTGGTATATCCCAAGTACTTTGAACACCAACTAGCATAACCACTCAAAATATTTGTTGGAATTCAAAAATATTTGAATGAACGAATGGATGGCCATTACTAGGAGTCAGTGCTCACCAATCAGTGTGTCACAATACTTTGATGTGCCACAGGGGGTTAGAGATGTGCTGAGATGTTGATACACTTAGCCTATGAGGCAGCTGGCCAGGGTTTGGGGCAACGGAAGACCTGGACAGCTATGTATTATTGCAGGTACTCTGCTCCATTTATGTCAATGTCCCTTATAATATTGCCAATTTTAAGTGTGCCAGGACATTTGAAAGTTCAGTAAGCACTGTGATGGCCAAGCTGTCCCTTGCCTTGTGAAAATAGACACATCGTCTGCTTTCACCCTATTGGATGAAATGCCTGGGTCTCTGCCTGTAAGTGCCTCTGTATCTCCACATAGGTATCCCCCCCCCCCAACTCAATCAAGCATCAGTTCGATGACAATGTCTATAGTTGATCAATGAAATATTTTTTAAACAGATGATTTCATGCCATTAACTGCATATTTTAGAGCATAAAGAAGAATGTATGTTTAATAAATAAAAATTAATATGTAACAAAGGAGTGGGAGAATATTTAAAATGTTAAAATTATTGGTGTTGTGGAGAACAGTGGTGAGAAAATCAGGTTTGAAAGGTGGTGTGAATGAATTTAGCCCTAATTTTTTATTTTTCATTGCTCTAAAATGGAGGTTCCCTTTTTTTAAAAAAAGATTTTATTTATTTATTCACAAGAGACACAGAGAAAGGCAGAGACACAGGCAGAGGGAGAAGCAAGCTCCATGCAGGAAGCCCGATGCGGGACTCAATCCCAGGTCTCCAGGATCAGGCACTGGGCTGAAGGCAGCGCTAAATCGCTGAGCCACCTGGGCTGCCCTGGGGCTTCACTTAAGAGGGAAGAAGTGTGTTCAGGGAAGAAGGGTGGCTAATGGAAGATCTTTCTTACAAAGACATCAAAGTCTAGGGATCTGCTTCCCAAAATAATTCTCCTCAGCCCCTTGTTTATCACAAAGAAAACTCTTCACATCCCCCTCGAGGTTGATCCTAACCTGGGTATAATGAGGAGGGTCATAGTACTAGATCTTTCTGTAGTAGGTTTCTTAAAAAACAGCATTGTGGGGCATAGGCAAGGTGTTGGCTGCTGGGTGAGTGGGTATTAAACCAGAGCTATAAAGAACTGACAGGCAATGAGCCAGAGATGGAGAATCAAGACCAAAAGAGCCAGGGGAAGCCTGGAGGAAAGCTCAGGCCAGGCAAGGCTGTTGGCTGGATTTGAGAGTGCCCAGAATCTGGCAAGCACAGCAGATCTTTGAGCCAGCAGTTAGGCAGAAGCCAGGAAACTCTGGGTTCATGAGGTGAAGGCTAAATGGGGTGGGGAGAGTCAGGAACAAGGCAGCAGGAACCAGCAGCAGGGATGTCTTGAAATCAAGACAACTGCCTCTGCCAAGGAGTCTCATGGATACCTCCTGCCAAGGCAAAATGCAATATCTGGAACAATGTGCCTGGGCCTGCAGGTGGGAACAGGGTGAAGAGGCTAACGTGGCTCAATGGCCAGGTTGGAGCTACATCTAAGGGAAGATTCTGGCATTCAGAATCTCTCTCTCTCTCTCTCTCTCTCTCTCTCTCTGAGAAGTCATTATCTCTCTTCTTTTCCTAGATTTTATGCAACATGGAAGGATGAGAGTTACATGTACTGTGACCACCTGTTAGAAATTTTTAGGACAGTCATTAATTTCAAGCATTCCATCCCCTAATGGAGATGTGACCCTGTGTTGCTTCCTCCTCTGGTATCTCTCATATTACCCCGATCCCTTTAAACCCCACTTTTGACTTAGAAACTTTGGGACAGACATACCAGGAAGCCAAAAATAATGCACAATCCCTAAAGTCCCTTCAATAGTGGGGTTATGGCTAGAGGAGTCATGACTGTCAACTCTGAAGACTCAAGGAAAGATTGATAATGTCTGAATGGGAGGAGTTCCAGATGGGACACACCCAGGATCTGACCATCATGCAAAGGACCTAGATTCTCTATTTGTGATTTAAGAATCAGTGCTCATCAGTTGATGTAATGAACATGGTTTCTTCCTCCATCTATCCAACTAATATTTACTGAATACCTGCTGTATGCCAGACCTGTGCTACTCCCTACTAGTATTAACCTGACTCTCTTGGACAAGCCTAGATATTTGAATTGTGCCATTGAACTCCCCTTCCCTTTAGCTGACACTTAGCGCTCTGGAGTTTGCTACACCTTTATGTTACTCTTACCTGCTGCAGGTTTTTGCTTGTTTCTGCATTTCTAATCATTATGCAGACATCTGGAAGATGGCTGTTAGCCTTCTACATGTTTTTTTTTTTCTATTACATATTCCAAAGCAGGAAGGTGTTCACAAGGAAGATGAAAACTCAAGAAGTGAACAGTTACAATGTAGCCTGTACCCTGCTTTCCAGCCCCAAAGGCATTTGGACTTGGTATTCTAGGCCCTGTGAGCCATTAGGGCTTACACTACATATGTGACATGCTTAGACCCTGGGGACAGATGTGTTGATCAAGTAGGTCTGATCTTGAATATGAAAATATGAATATGGATAGAAGAGATGATAATAAATATGGTAATAATTTGGGAGTCACTATAGCATAGTTATCAGGGAGAATGTAGACTTGAAAGTCAACAAGACACAAATAACAGCGGTGACACTTGCTATCTGTGCAATCCTGGTTAAGTTCACTAAACTTTTTAGGTCTTAATTTCTTCATCTCTGATATAAAAATAAGGACACTTACTTCATAGTGAGGGTTGCTTTGAAGATTAAATTAACAAGGTCATGTATTTAAGGTACCTAGAAGATGAGTCATGTGGTTATGACACAAAATTGGTGCTTAATAAAAGGCAAGTCATAATCGGTATAGCTGCTATGCATGGAGCACATGTGATGCTCTAGATCATAGCTGCACAGTAATTTACTGTCACTTATGGGGTAAGACTTGCTCCCATTTTAGAACTGGGGACTCTGAAGCTTAGGTAAATGATATGAATTACTAGGGTTCACCCAATCAACAAGAGAAAAGTGGGCCAGGAAAGGGAGTAAAGGAGAAGCAAACGAACATTTATGGAACACGGTACCAAATACTGTACTAGATGCATTATAAGCATTAGTTCATTGAATTACTATAATAATCCTAGGAGATAGTGTTACAACCCCATTTTATACAAGGAAATTGCAATTTTATAGATGCCTATACGTAGAGAGTTGGGATTCTAGCCCAGACCTGGCTGTTCCCAAAGCTTATGATCTTTTCATCTTGAAAGGAGGGAGGCAAGTTAAGGCTCTGAATTTGTCCACCATGAAATCAAGCTTGTCCATATCTCCTCTGGTGATCTGCTTTGCTTCCATTCTCAGGCACCCCAAATGTACTCCAGACAAGAGCCAATATCCCTGGGAGATTAAACTCTGTAGGCATTCCTGATGCCTGGTCATTTAGAGAATCAATGTCCCTGGTTTGTGGGGTCTTAGGTAAATGTGTCAAATCATTCAGGGCAGATGGTCTCTAAACCTGGGCACAACACCAAGCTTTAAGAATGATAAAGAAAATCCCCAATTTATCTTGAGAAATTAAGAAATATTGTTTTTTAGAAAAAAAGTCAAAATAAAAAGTAAAGAGAGGGAAACTCAGGTCAGATGGGGCCACTTGGTCTGGCGAGCTGCCACTTTAATGCATTCTCTTCCCAGGATAGTTCCATCCTGACTCAGAATCCTCCAGGGCTTCTAGAGACATTGGCAATATGATTGCTAAAGGAAGCAGGAAGAGAAAACAGAGTTCTCCACTAGGTGCACTGTGACAAAGAGCAGGAAGGTGAGGAGGAAGGAAGAAAAACAAGTACTCTTGGAAAGTCTGCATCTGATTTCCCTTTATGGTCCTCACAGTGACAAGAGGGGGTTCACTGTTATGCTCCAAGGAAGGGGGTCTTACACCCCAACCCTGTGCTGGGATTTTATTTTCATTTATTCAGCATTCAGGAAATAATTATCAAGTACCTACTGTATGCTGGATAGAATGCAGTAGTGAGTAATCAAAGTCACTGCCCTCTTGGGTCTTACATTCTAATGGGAGGGAGCGTGCATAGAAAAGTGACTAAGTAAATAATAGAGTATTTTATAGGATGATAACTTTCATGGAGGAAAATAAAGTTAAAAAATGGGGATTGGTACAGGTACAGGCTTCCAGGGGAAAAAAGCGTGGGGATTAGGAGTGCCAGTACAATCACTCTAAGAGAAAAGTATTCTTATTATATTAAGTTTTTAGGCAAGGAGACAGAGGCCAAGAGGAGTTCATTTCCTGAAGCCACACAGTTGAGTAGAGGAGCTTCAATTGTAAACTAGCTCTGTTTGAATGAAGCTCATTCTTTTTAATTTTTTGAAGTGCCAACTATAATTTTAGAGTAAAGGGCATTTAAAAAACCTACAATCTGTTATCACCATCATTCTATAAAGTAAATGATTAAAATCTTTAGCTTTTTATTGCTCATTTTCTTCTATATACCTTTCTGCCGTAGCTGTACGGCAATAAAGGAAGCTTCCGAAATAAAGGAAGACTGGAAAGTGCAAGACAACTTCTTATTGAGAAATCTTTTCTAATTGCCTGGTGGGCAGTGATGGAATTCCTTAGCATATGGCAATAGAGAATGAATGTGGACTATATGGTTCAGTTAAGAAATGATTTTTCCTCTGCTAGAGGCAAAGATGTTTTTGAGGTCAGCATTTCAGCCTTGGAGCCGAAGATGAGCTAGAATGAAAATTCAAAAAATTCTATTTTAGATAATTTGTATTTCCATTGTGTGCAAACCCATGGTAAAGCTTACATTAAAGTTCTGAACTTTGCTGTTGACAAGCATTGTTACCAATCAGCAGCCCATTTCCAGCATTGTGGTCATCATTTGATCTTTTATTAAAGAAAATTCTTCCAAAAATATTAATTTAAAAATTAATGTCAACACTTTCTGACATTCCATCCCTGAATGCTGAAGAAGAAAAAAGTTTTAGAGTTTTTTAATAATCTTGGTAAATATTATTTGAACTTTACTTCAAGCCAAAACAAGTTTCATGGGGGAAAAAAAATCCTTTCTTCAGCCATGGGCAATAAATTTGGCCAGGAGGGCCTGGAAGCAAGAAACTGAACATGCTAAATACTAAGTGGGCATTCATACCCATGGACATCAGGATTTTCAGAGACATTTATTCTACTCCCCTAAAATGAGACATGTTTTCAAGAAAATCCTCAATTCCTGTCCATCGTCTTTTTATCTCGTGAGTGGGTATTTAGATATACTACATGGACTTTTTTCTCTTTTTTTTCTTAATATTCAGCAGTTAATAAAAAAGCCACTGACTGGACACATTATCCAGTGTTCCTCATGTTTGGTGGAAAGAAGAAAGAAATGGGAGGCTAATGATTCACTCTAAATCCAAACATCTCTCTCCAAGATCAAGGTTTTTTAAGGATTAATGAACTTATGTGCGTGTGGGGGGTGTACATGTGCGTGCGCGTGTGTGGGCACATATGTGTATGCATAGCAACTAATGTGTCAACTAAGCTTTCCCTCCTTTCCTGTAAATGGAGTTTTTCTTTTTCTTTTTTTCTTCACTGTGGCTTATTAGGAAGAGATCTCAAGGGTTTGAAGTAATAGATAGGATTCCACAGGGTTTTTTTCCCACCAAAAGAGAGTGTTTACTTTGTCTTATTCAGTAATTGCTTGAGTCAGTAGAGGAGAAAGGAAGACAGAGAAACAAAAGCAAGGAAGGGGGAAGAAGAGGGTGGAGAGATGAAAAGTGGCTGGGGGTCCTGGGGGCTCTGCATTGGCTCAGACATGGAAAAGAATGAAAACGGCCTAAAGAACTGGCCAGCAATTCTCTCAATCCTAGACTCCAGATAAACCCAATCCAAGAAAATGATGTACAGATGGTGAAATGAATTTAGCCCAGCAACATTACTCGGTAAAAGAAGAAAACAAGCAACTTTTGTGTCCTCACGTGATAGAGATTAGATCTATTCCCTGTAAAACATGGGCAGAAAAGCCACTTACTGTGGGCTGCAGTCCATCTCTGCTGCTCTCCAGCTGGGTGACCCTGGACAAGCCACTCAGAATCCTTCACCTACAATACATTGGCAGTAATGTTACTTTTCATTCCTAATCCATATGGTTGCCTTGAGAACCAAATGAAATAATTTATTATATATTTTTTCAGTAAGATTGATCAGGTAAAAAAAAAAAATGGACAGACTCCTGTCTCATGAAGCTTACATTCTAGGTATATTCTAAATATATTTTAGTAAATGTTGCAATGTATGAAATGTGTGTGTGTGTATATATGTGTGTGTGTATGCACCAATGTATATATATACATACATACATGCTATTCAGTATAGTAATATACAGAAACATTTTATTCTGTAAAGATAGTTATTGTGTTACTCTTACATAGGTAGAAGTTCATAAGAGCATCTTCTTGTGGATCACATATGACACGTATTTGTGTGTAGATATGTGAATGACAAATTTAATTGAGCAGCATGTGTGGATGGTTGGCATGTCACCTCACTGACAGTTGACTCCATCCAGCTTATCTCTATTCATTTAAGTTTTCCAATATATAACTGGTGCTGCCAGTAAAAACACCTTAGGGAGCGTTTTTTTTTTTTTTTTTTTAAGGAGCAACATTTGTAGGCAGCCTAACTGAAGATATTGTTAACTGCTTCACTCAGTTTCAATAGAACATTCACACCCAGACAAGCTCATTGCTCTCAGACTCACTGAGTAGGGTGCTGTTGACTGCTATTCTTTAGCTGATACATTGACTTCCTCAAGGCAAGACAATCACTACTCCAGCTGTTAATATCTGAATAAAATATACTGAGAATTTACTCTTGCCTTCTGGCAAAGAGTAAAGATTCTTTTTTAGCCTTCTTGTCCTTGTCCCTTCCTATTCCAGTTTCATTCAGATAATTACCACAAGATGGAGGTAGCCAAGGCCAGGGGCAAATGGGAGTTCATTAACCCCTGGAACAGCCACTTTGGGACCTGGCCCCAGCTGTTGGGAGTGATGAGACAGAGACTCGGGCCAGATGATAGTGTCAGGGATGGAGATTTGTCAAATGAAAAATAGTTCTGTAAATTATTTTTATTTCTATTTTGTAGAAATGAAAGTGAAAGTTCTGGGTTGAGATCTTAGAGATGTGATTTTGAAGAGATACATTCTCACAGTTACTTTTCTTTTGCAATGTTCTATTCCTGAGGTAGCCCTATGGTGCTTATTGCATGACCTTGTTTGTTCTCTGAATACACTTGTTTACCCATCTGATTTCCACTACCACATGTCTCCCTGGATGCCAAAGAGAGAAAATCAATGTGTAAAATTGTAGGAATGGAATGAGTAGAATGAAGTATAGCATTGATTTTATTTCATTCTGTTTAATCCCATCGGTATTACTACCACTAATTGAAAGAATCTGTACCACTTAGTGATTACTGTGTGCCAGACATTTGTTAATTGCTTTACCTGCTTTATTTTAATTAGTTCACTCAACCCCATGAGGTAGATTTGAGTGTTATTCCCATTTTACAATTGAGAGAACAAGCTTAAAGAATTGAATAGCTTGCCCAAGCCACCCAGCTGGAGAGTGTGAAAGCCAGGATTTGAAGCCATGAGTTAATTCCATGGTGTTAATCACTCAGCCATTCTGCTTTGCCTTAAATTTTCTCTTTAGCCTCTTTCCTGGCACTATGTGACTCTTCTTCCTTTCTTTCCACTCCACTCCTCACCTGCAGTCCTTCGCTCCCATCAGATAATTAAAGTACCAAATGGCAATGTTAACTAAAAACAACAATCTAAAAAAAGTAAAATTTAAAACATATAGAACATTAATATTTTTCTTACTCTTCTATGTTTGCAGACATACGTGTTCTCTCAGGTAGTCTGCAACAAGCCTAGAGTAGGTTTAAATAATGACATTTCTTGTACGTACTCAAAGCATTTTTCAGGCATAGAAGAGAACTTGCACTTTATTAGAGGGCTGATTTCTAAAGGCTTTGCTTTTGCCAAGGACAGAACTGTGAGATGATTACAGGCCATTGGTGGCCTATGGCAACCAAAGTGACAGGGCTCTTCATTGCCTCCCAAGAGGAAAGACAGCAAATATCTGAAGACTTATGTGAAAAAAATTCCAACTTGATTAAATGAAATAGAAAACAAAGAGTTGAGTGATGCTTCAAGAAAGGTTTGCAAAAGTAAAAAGAGCAAATATAAATGACTCTGAAAAAAAAAAAAAAAGAAATAAAATGCCCCAAAGAAAAATCTCCATACTTGTTATGAATAGTGTCTTAAGTCTTTTTAAAGCAGTAGTTCCATTGGCTGGGAGCACTTCAGGTTGTTCCATTGGGGTTGGGGTGGTCTAAGACAGGGAAGGGTTCCATGTTTCAGTGTTGGATAGGGGTGTAAAGAGCATGGCTCCAGTTGAGGGAATGAGCAAAAACAACATGAATTTATAATGCGCTAATCCTACATACAGCCCCTACCCAGATGCCAGGCTTGAATTAAATCAGCATGGAAAATTTTGGTTTGCTCAGTTCACTGCAACTCATCTGTGTGGGGCATTTAAAGTATATGTCTGGCAGATGTATTGAGACTATTATTAAGTTATTTGGTGAATATATAAAATCTATTTTTAAAGAACTGATACTTAATATTTTTGCCAGCAATTCACATATTATCCACTAAGCTGGAGAGGAGACATGGCATTATGCTCTTTATAAGCTCTTTCCCCTCATAGGCTCAGCCAGAGGTCTCTCCGCAAGTATATAACGAAGGCCTCCAGGCTCCATGGTAGAAGCCTGCTCCTTCTTGCATGCCTCCCTGCTTTTGCCAACTTTTATTTCAGATTCTTGTCTTGTTCTCCACCTTGGCATTGATGCTTTAGATTTTCTCTTGCTTTCTGGACCATCTTCACTTAGAGGATATGTTTCAGTTACCATTTGCTTTTGCCTCACAGTTGAAGGTCAGTTTTGCCCACTCCCAAAAGCAGACAAAGTTCCTTAGACCCAAATCTAAAGCAGGAACCCGGCCTGTCTCTCCCACTCAGATAAGGGAAGAGGTTGCACTATTCCACAATGCTTAAAATGGGTGGTCTATATGAAAGTCCTCTGTACCAATATATGACCAATTTTCATTTGTTCCTTACCTACAGAGTGGATCCAGGGATCCCCTTACTCCCTAAAATCACAGATACACTTTTCTTTTTCCTCCTTCATTCCCCTTTTCATTCTCATTGCATTGCAAATTCCGTTGGCCTGGATCTCCGCTGAGGGGATGTCTGGTATTGCATCTTGGTGTCTTGGAAGGAAAAAGAAGTGTGAGAAACAGTTTCTCTCAAATGCAGTCCTCTTAGTGCTTTACGGTCCAGACCAGAGGTAGATTCCCGTCTCTGTACTATGGGCATGTGAACCAGAATAAATCTTCCCATGACTGAGTGTTAAAGTACTTTTGTAACTTACTGAGTCATCACCAGTAATAATATAGTTTGCTACAAATGTGACTTTCTTACTTAAGGACACAGAGGATTCTAAAGATTATTTCCAAGTAGCTTCTGAGCACTTCCCATTATGCTTAACTGCTGGCAAGCTGCAAGTGTTCAGAAAATGTTCATTCCCTTTCTCTCTTTTCATTATCTTTTTCTTATTTTCTCATTCATTTCTCCTTTCTATTTTTTTTCCTTTTGCCAATTTTCATTTTTTCTCCTTTCCTCCCTATGCCTCCCTTCTACTGGTGGCCCTCTGGCTTGGAGAGGTTTGTGAGGTCTTCTGTTTAGACCTGCACTGTCCCATATGGCAGCCACCATGTGGCTACGGAGCACTGGACACGTGGCTAATCTGAACTGAGATGAACTTTGAGTGTGAAGTGCATACTAGATTTCAAAGATTTAGTATGAATAAAGAATGGAAAATATCTCACCAGCAATTTTCATAATAATTATATGTTGATATTTTTGGTATATTGGGTTATGTAATATATATTGAAGTTAATTTTGACTATTTTGACAGTTTTGTGGCTACCAGAAAATTCAAAAATTTAATTTAAAAAATTGAAACATTTCTATATGTGACCCTCACTTTATTTGTGCATTGCACAATTGTCAGTAAATTGCATAATTTTTTTTAATAAATTAATTTTTTATTGGTGTTCAATTTACCAACATACAGAATAACACCCAGTGCTCATCCCGTCAAGTGTCCCCCTCAGTGCCCGTCACCCATTCACCCCCATCCCCCGCCCTCCTCCCCTTCCACCACCTCTAGTTCATTTCCCAGAGTTAGGAGTCTTTATATTCTGTCTCCCTTTCTGATATTTCCCACACATTTCTTCTCCCTTCCCTTATATTCCCTTTCACTATTATTTATATTCCCCAAATGAATGAGAACATACACTGTCCTTCTCCGATTGACTTACTTCACTGAGCATAATACCCTCCAGTTCCATCCACGTTGAAGCAAATGGTGGGTATTTGTCGTTTCTAATGGCTGAGTAATATTCCATTGTATACATAAACCACATCTTTTTTATCCATTCATCTTCCGATGGACACCGAGGCTCCTTCCACAGTTTGGCTATTGTGGACATTGCTGCTAGAAACATCAGGGTGCAGGTGTCCTGGCGTTTCATTGCATCTGAATCTTTGGGGTAAATCCCCTACAGTGCAATTGCTGGGTCATAGGGCAGGTCTATTTTTAACTCTTTGAGGAATCTCCACACAGTTTTCCAGAGTGGCTGCACCAGTTCACATTCCCACCAACAGTGTAAGAGGGTTCCCCTTTCTCCGCATCCTCTCCAACATTTGTGGCTTCCTGCCTTGTTAATTTTCCCCATTCTCACGGGTGTGAGGTGGTATCTCATTGTGGTTTTGATTTGTATTTCCCTGATGGCAAGTGATGCAGAGCATTTTCTCATGTGCTTGTTGGCCATGTCCATGTCTTCCTCTGTGAGATTTCTCTTCATGTCTTTTGCCCATTTCATGATTGGATTGTTTGTTTCTTTGGTGTTGAGTTTAATAAGTTCTTTATAGGTCTTGGAAACTAGCCCTTTATCTGATACGTCATTTGCAAATATCTTCTCCCATTCTGTAGGTTGTCTTTTAGTTTTGTTGACTGTATCCTTTGTTGTACAAAAGCTTCTTATCTTGATGAAGTCCCAATAGTTCATTTTTGCTTTTATTTCTTTTGCCTTAGCGGATGTATTTTGCAAGAAGTTACTGTGGCCAAGTTCAAAAAGGGTGTTGCCTGTGTTCTCCTCTAGGATTTTGATGGACTCTTGTCTCACACTTAGATCTCTCATCCATTTTGAGTTTATCTTTGTGTATGGTGAAAGAGAGTGGTCTAGTTTCATTCTTCTGCATGTGGATGTCCAATTTTCCCAGCACCATTTATTGAAGAGACTGTCTTTCTTCCAATGGATAGTCTTTCCTCCTTTATCGAATATTAGTTGACCATAAAGTTCAGGGTCCACTTCTGGGTTCTCTATTCTGTTCCATTGATCTATGTGTCTGTTTTTGTGCCAGTACCACACTGTCTTGATGACCACAGCTTTGTAGTACAACCTGAAATCTGGCATTGTGATGCCCCCAGCTATGGTTTTCTTTTTAAAAATTCCCCTGGCTATTTGGGGTCTTTTCTGATTCCATACAAATCTTAAAATAATTTGTTCTAAGTCTCTGAAGAAAGTCCATGGTATTTTGATAGGGATTGCATTAAACGTGTAAATTGCCCTGGGTAACATTGACATTTTCACAATATTAATTCTGCCAATCCATGAGCATGGAATATTTTTCCATCTCTTTGTGTCTTCCTCACTTTCTTTCAGAAGTGTTCTATAGTTTTTAGGGTATAGATCTTTTACCTCTTTGGTTAGGTTTATTCCTAGGTATCTTATGCTTTTGGGTGCAATTGTAAATGGGATTGATAAATTGCATAAATTTACATAAATTTTTTTGGCTTATACAGACCTGGAGCTAGAAAAAGATGCAACGTTTTCTCCAAAATAGTGTCTTATCTTTTATTTTTTTGAGAGAGGTAAATACAATACATAAATACATTCAATCTTTGGTATATTCTCCCAACCCTGAAGATTTTATTGAACTTTACTAACTGTAGTATGTATTAGAAGAGCAATATAAATACTGCTTATCCTAAGCTACACGTGTCTTTCCATCACTGTAGGGTATCATACTGTCCATCCCTTGGGAATACTTCTAAATGAAAACTGAAACAACAGTTGGACACAACCAACAGCCAGTGGCTTTATCTAAGTTGCAGCTGCTTTGACAGATCAGAGAGTATCAAATTATAAATCTGTGCAGTGATATACAACAATAAACCAGTATGGAGAAAAAAGTAGTTAGATTGATTGACATACATTTCAATTTTTCTTAAGAATCCCAATTGCTAGATCAAAAGCAGTAAGATTTAAGTGGAAACAGTCTCAGAAATAGACTTTATAGCGACTGAGATATTCAAATGCCTTTGCCACTGTCTAGTTGGGTAAATTATGTCAAGTCACAGAATTTAGCTTCATTGTGCAGTATATCTATTTTTAAATGTTTACTTTTTTAAATGGAGGTAATACATGTTCAAAGAGAAAAATGGATTGAGAAAAATACATAAATCATTAACAGCAGCAATTCAAGGAGGAAGAAAATGATCACTAAGTAGAAATGTACACAATGAACCTTAAACTTTGAATTTGTTGTCTGGAAAAACAAGCTTGTAAACTACTGGTCTACAATAATAAATGGATGAGAATCAAAAAGGATATTCTGAGTATGTGTGTTGGGGAGGAAGGTGGATGATGGAGGCAATTAATAAGGGAAGGGTAGCTCTTGTAGGTGTATAACATATTGTAAAAGTAAACATAATCAAGGCATAGAAGACCTTCAAGAACATGGAAATCACTGGAACAAATAAATGGCCCAGAAATTCATTAAAGACAATTCAATAGGGAATAAATAGTCTTTTTAGCCAGCGGTGCTGGAACAACTGGTATCAATATGTAAAATAATAAAGTTGGATCTATATCTCACATCATATACAAAAAGTAACCAAAAATCGAACTTAGATCTAAATGAAAGAACTAGAACTATAAAACTCCTAAAAGAAAACATAGGCATACTCTTTGTCACCACCAATTAGGCAATAGTTTTTTAGAAATGACATTAAAAGCACAAGCAGCTAAAAGAAAACATAGGGAAATAGGTCTTCATTAAAAAAGCACTTCTGTACTTCAAAGGATATCATCAAGACAGTGAAAAGACAACCCACAGATTGGGAAAAAAATAAAGGACTTGTAGCCAGAATATACACATAAATTTTTTGACTCAAATACGAAAGGACAAATAGTTTTATTAAAAACTGAGTAGAGGGGGATCCCTGGGTGGCGCAGCGGTTTGGCGCCTGCCTTTGGCCCAGGGCGTGATCCTGGAGACCCGGGATCGAATCCCACGTCAGGCTCCCGGTGCATGGAGCCTGCTTCTCCCTCCGCCTGTGTCTCTGCCTCTCTCTCTCTCTCTCTGTGACTATCATAAGTGAATAAAAATTTAAAAAAAAATTTAAAAAAAAAATTAAATAAAAAAATAAAAACTGAGTAGAGGATTTGTATAGACATTGCTCCAAAGAAGATAGGCAAATGGCCAATAAGCAAATGCAAATGTATTCAACATCATTAGTTATTACTGAAATACAAATTAAAACCACAATGGAATACAATGTCATATCCACTTTCATGGCTATAATAAAAAAAGACAGATAATAAAAAATGTTGGTGAGGATATGGAGTAACTGGAACTCATGCATTGCTGGTGGGATTGTGAAATGATCCAATTGCTTTATATACAGTTTGGCAGTTCCTTAAGAAGTTAAGCCATATGATCCTATATTCTACTCCTTAGTATATATCCAAGAGAAAAAAAAATCTCTTTATATATCTATATCTATATATCTGTATCTACACACACACACACACACACACACATGCACGGAAACCTGTACACAAATGTTTATAGTTGTATTATTTATGATAGCCAAAAAAGTAGCAGTTACTCAAATGTCCATCCACTAATAAATGGATAAGCAAAATATGGCATATACATATATAAAAATCTTATTTGGCCATAAAATGGATGAAGTACTGATACATGCAACAAGATGGATGAACACTGGAAGCAAGTAAGATAAATCAGTCATAAGAGACCACATTTGTATGATTCCATTTACATGAAATGTCCAGAAGAGTCAAATTCTGGGAGACAAAAAGTAGATTAGTGGTTGCCAGAGGCTAAGGGAGGGGAGGATGGCCAGTGACAGCTGCTGGTGGGTAGTTTCCTTTTGGGGTGATGAAAATGTTCTGGAATTAGGTTATGATGATGGTTGTGCAATTCTGAATGTACAAAGCCTGCTGAGTGGTACACTTTAGAGTGAATTATGTTTCAGTAAACTTATTAAAAATTAATTCATATAAATGGCTTTAATATATAATTGAGGCATTACAGAACAGTGAGGAAAGATTATTTAGTAAATGGCATAGGGACTATCTACAATTTTGAGAAGGTAATAAATTTATATCTACACTGTGCTTCAACACCTTAAGACTTAAACATTAAAATTGAATAATAGAAAAAGCCAAACAAGAAAGTAAAAATAAATACTTATTGAGTATTTATATACGGAGAAAAAAATTTCTACACTTAGAAACAATAGAAGAAACTCCAAATTAAATGATCAATATAGAAATGACCACACTGAGAACAAATATGTAAAAATTAAGGAGTCTATGCTATCAATAGAAAAAACACTGGCAAAAAGGAAAATAGATTGACAAAGAACATATTGCAAAAGTATGACTGACAAGGGTTAATATCTTTTTTTGTAGAAAAAAAGTTTGATAAGACATGAAAACAGGGCAGTTAATGCACTAATGAGAAAGTCATGCAATTCAAGGCAGGATAAAAGTTGTATAATATCTTTTATTATAAAAAGGCTATGTGCTGTGGTCGTGCAGAGAGAAGAAATATCCATTCAGCTGGGGGAGGGAAATAGTAAGGGACAGTGCAAACAAAATGTGGAAAAATACTCATCCATGCATGTAATCAAGGGTGTATAGTTTAATAATTACCCGTCCTCCATCTATTAAATTAGCAAACATAATTCTTAAAGATGATGTGAAGGAAAAGCGAAAGTGGTATATTCTCAAGCATAGACAATGTAAGACAGATTAATATCAAATGATAATTCTGTTACTTACAAGCTATATAATCTTGGGTACCACAATCCTCAATCTGTATTATTAACTATAAAATGGTGATAATTCCTACCTTGTAGCATCGATATGAGGACTAATACTATGTGCAAAAAATCTAGCTGAGTGTTTGGCACGTAATAACTGTTCAACAAAAAGTAACTAGTATAATATTACTGTTGGTCTTATAAATTAAGAAAGAAAGTTAAGAAAGAAATTTAGCAATAAGTAACAAGATCAGAAGCAATAAATAATAAAATGTTTATATTAATTGATACAGTAATTTTACTAATGGCAGCATAAATTCTAAGGAAATAATCACTAATACTATTTTTATGGCATTATTTGGAATGGTAAATAATATCCCATAGTAGAAGAATGGGTAAGTAAATTATGATTCCACTTCCTAAGTGGAAGGATATGACTGTCATAAAGATTGAAAATTGTGAAGACTATGTAGCTTCCTTTTATAAAAAATTGATACTTCCTGTGCACAAAGAACAAAACAGAGTGAAAAGGCAACATATGGAGTGGGAGAAAATATTTGCGAATCATATATCTGATACAGGATTAATATCCAGAAAATACTAAGAATTTCTATAAACTCCACAACGATGATAGAAAAACAACCTGATGAAAAAGTGGACAAAGTACTTGAATAGACATTTCTCCAAAGAGAAGAAAATGGACAAAAGAACTAAAAGCAGAATGTTGAAGAGATATTCACATGTCCCGTATTTGTTGCAGCGCTATTCACAAGAGCTGGGAAACAACCTAAATGTTCATCAACTGATGAAAGGATGAAGAAAATGTGATATATATACATACAATGGAATATTACTCAGCTTTAAAAAGGAAGAAAATCCTGTCGCATGCTACAACCTGGATGAATCATGAAGATATTATGTTAAGTGAAAAAAGCCAGTCATAAAAAGGCAAGTACTATATGATTCTCCCTATATGAGATATCTAACAAAGTCAAATTCATAGAAACAGGAAGTAAAGTGGTGGTTGTCAGAGGCTGGGGAAGGGAGATATGGGGAGTTGTTTAAGGGTATAGGGTTTCAGTTTTGCAAGATGACAAAAATTCTGTCACAATGTGAATATAACTTAACACTAGTCAAGTGTAACTTAAGAATGGTTAAGATGGGGAACACCTGGGTGGCTCATGGTTGAGCGTCTGCCTTTGGCCCAGGGTGTGATCCTGGAGTTCCTGGATCCAGTCCCACACTGGGCTCCCTGTATGGAGTCTGCTTCTTTCTCTATGTCTCTGCCTCTCTCTCTGTGTCTCTCATGAAGAAATAAGAAAAATAATAATAATGGTTAAAGTGGTAAATTTATATTATGTGGGTTTTTAAACCACAATTTAAACAATTTTTGTAGAATAATAAATATGAATTGAGTGCTTTTCACTGTGCTGGGTGCTGCAGCCTGAAGGAGGGTGACTTTGGAGAGGTAAAGGCCATATGGTCCAAACAGGGCCATTTGGAAGAAGCAAGGAGAAGCCACTGAAAATTTTAAAGCGAGGATAGAGGATGGCTCCATTTACATTTTGAATATATGAGTCTGACTACAGTGTAGAAAACAGATTAGATGAATATAAAATTGTTCACCACAGCTATGCAAAAATATGAATATGAAAGAAAGAACTAAAGGGAATTAGCTTATGGGTGTCTGTTTTCCTTCATTAAAATAAAATTATTGTTTTTGTCTTCTCTAACCCATAAAGGATGTAGCCAGAAAAGCCACACAATTTGAATTTATAACAATTCTATACCTTTCTCTGACTTGGCTTACCCCTCCAGCCATGCCAATTAAAGTTCAGTTCAGGCGCTGAATGTCTCCTGTGCCGCCACCTAGTGGTAACTTCCAAGCTGTCAGCAGAAATTAAGATTATGCCAATAATATTTTGTTCATGTCAAATAATCGCAGCATAATCTAGGAATATGGTTGAAATTATTCTAGTAAATAACCTTAAAGCATATTTCTGTATACTGATCTTGATTGCAGGTGGTTGGAGGATGAACCTTGGGATCTCTTTAAATCTCTTCCAGCTTTCTTTGACGTGGTTTAAATTGGAAAAAAAAATATTTTTTAATCTGGAAATTTTATATTAACATGCCATAATTCACAATAAGAAATTCTATTGGTTAGAGTTCTTAAAATGCCAATATTTAATAATGAAAAGACACTAGAGGTTTTATAAAAGTGATTTTTATATACAGGTATCATGGCTAAATTTTTTAAATTGGCGAAATTGATATTGTCTTTGTCCACTTGTTATTTTGCAATTAGAAACTTCCTAAAGTGTACCATCAAATAGTCCTCAGGGACCGAAAATGGTATACTTTGAGATTCAAAAAAAAATATTTTAGTATAAGAAAATCTGTGGCACTTGCTAATTGATAAATTTTAAAAATGGACTAAAGTAAGGAGTTTATCTCATAATTTAAAACTACTTTGTAATTGATGGCAAATGTTTTTTCAGAAGAAAATACCATACATATCAAACCAATATAAGATCATTTCAAAATCTTACCTTATGCATCTGGGATTCTGTTTCCCCTTACCTTTTCCTGTTTATCAGTTGTAAAATCTGTGAAGCAAACTTTTCTACTTTTTAAATTCCCAAAGGATGTCTCAATTTACAAAGGAATCCATATTTTACAAAAAGGGAATTTGGATTCATATTTTCTGCTTCCAATTCTGACTATGAGCTTTCTATACTTGTTCCTTGGACAAATGAGTCTAATGGTTCTAATCTGCAAAGTGGGGTAAAACCCTACTGACTTGTAGGGATTTTGAAGGATTAAATGAAATAATGCGTACATGGCATTTACAGTGCCTGGTTTGTAAGAAATGCTTAAGTGATCTTAGCTAACATTATTACAAATGAAGAGATTCTATGCTAATGAAATAGATCAATAATTATCAACGCATCCTAACTCAAAAATCTTCCGCCCATCAGTGGCAAGATTTCTTTAAAACTATGTATGTCTGTGTGTTGAATGACTTTTATTTAGGAGTTGTTATTTTGAAGAAATCATGATCACATATGGATGCCAGAGCCTCTTCTTCCTTAGATATCCATCCTGTACAGAGTATTCAGAATAGAGACAGGAAAAAGAGCTTGACTCAGAGTAAGGCCCATTATAAATTTCAATTAAAAGGATATAATAATTCAAATATTGTAAAAAGTGTATTCCTTCTCCAAAATATTTAAACTTGTACATCAGTGCCTATTAAGTAAAGCTTTAATAGCTCTTGAATTTAGCAATATTTGGTTAAAATTTAAAGGTCATTTTAATAAATGAGCCTTTTAAATTCCATTTGAGGTTTTTAAAGCATTGATTGTTGCTTACCATGTTGTTTAACTGGGGAAACAGTTAAGTAAAAATATGTGCAGTATAAATTAAGTACAGAAATCAGAGGGATGCAGAGGGAATTAGAGTTAGGAGTAGAGTAAGGAAATCATCTATGGAATGTTCTGGAAGGTGGTACATTGGCTAAGTTCTGGATTTTTGGAGACACTGTCATAGACTGAGTGAGATTCTGACCAAGGGTCAGGCTGGCCAGAGTAGATTTGGTCGACAGAAAAGTTGGCATCTCTGCTGGACCCTGAGAAACAGGGGAGGGTACTCAAGGTATCCAAGCAGGGGAGATGGAATGGGCAAAAATGAAGAATATGAAATATACATGGTATGATTTGGCCAAAGAACGAATGACTGGATGGTGCCTCTGCTAAACATTAAATTCCAGACCCCGGTGTGCTGACCTAGGCTCTGTGCTCCTGAGGTCAAGGATGCACTGCTGATGAAGAGAGCTGCTATATCCCGCTTATTTAGTCATGTTTACTTAACTTATTATGTAGCAGAAACCATTCCACACTAAAGAATATGACGTAATCCTTGCCTCAAGGAGCTTGGTGGTGACAGCTATGTGAACTTGCAATTAGAGAGCAGTGTGATGAGTGCTCAATAGGCTTCATAGCAGAATGCTTAGAGCAGGGGTTTTGGCATTATCTGGACCCGCATTCTCACTATGTAACCCTGGGTGAGTTGGTTGATCTTTGTAAACCGCAGGTTCCTCATCCATAAAACGAGGACACTAACAAAACCTATTTTGTTTGGGTTATCATGAGTTTTATGTGATACGATGCCAGCCAAATTCTTAGCATAATCCTGGCTCATGGGGAGTACTTAATACACGTTAGCTAGGAAAAACACAGAGCTTTGAGATGTACAGGAAATAGCCCGATTATGAGGAAGCCAAAGAACATGTAATAGAAGATGTAACATAAGACCCAAAGAAATTAGCTTGACAAAGGTAGGGACATGGGGACTGGGAGGGAAAGAGAGAAAACTTCTAGAGGCGAGAGAATAAAGGCATGCTGGGAGAACAGAAATAATGAATAAAGAACAAGTCTGCAGAGGTCGGCAGGTCTTTGATTACGTGGGGTCGTATATTGTTATAGAGTTGTTCAAACTCGCCAAGCACACCTGCCTCACGGGCAATTGGCATTCCCTCTGCCTGGAATGCTGTTCCTCCAGATACCCACACACCTCTCTCCCTTAATTCCTTCAGGCCTTTGCTCAAGTGTCTCCAAATGTGGGAAGTCCCCCTTGACCACCCTGGATAAAATAAGGTTTATACAGTACAGGACACTGGTAAAATATGTAATTTAGGGGTCAGACTGCTGTGACTGGGTTCTTAGCTCTGCCCCTTCCCTGCAGCAACCTCTTTATGTGTAAAATGTGAATAATAATACTGATGGCAGAGAGGAGTCATAGGGATTAAATGAATGAATAAGAATAAAGCCCTGAAAGAATGATTGGCACTTAGGAGATACTCAGTACGCATCTGCTGCTGTTATTGTTACTGTTGATTTGTTGTTGTTCCAAATAATGATGAAGGAATGTGTCTGGGGCTATTCCACAGGTGAAGTCAGTGGCCCTTTCACTCTGCTTTGCCTTGGGGAAGCTGCTGGAACCTAGGGTTCCGTGATGAGGATTTTTTAAAATTTTGTTTTTGCAATTAAGAAATCTATCAAGCACATCAAAAAGAATGTACCGGGATCCCTGGGTGGCGCAGCGGTTTGGCGCCTGCCTTTGGCCCAGGGCGCGATTCTGGAGACCCGGGATCGAATCCCACGTCGGGCTCCCGGTGCATGGAACCTGCTTCTCCCTCTGCCTGTGTCTCTGCCTCTCTCTCTCTCTGTGTGTGACTATCATAAAAAAAGAAAAAAAGAACGTACAATTATTTAATGAATACCTATACACCCACCATCTGGCTTAAGAACTAAAACATTACAAATACAGCTCAAGCATCTTAAGATATTGTGGTTCTGATTTCTTTGGTATTGTCCTATACCAGCTTTTTCCAAGTGAGCCACTCAGAAGCTATCTCTGTGGGGTGTCATATGGGAAAAGATTTATGAGAAAAAGGTTGGGGAATTGCATTCTAATTTGTTTGGGAAGTACTGGATTTTAATATAATAAAATTGGATTATTTTCTGCAGGATTACTCAAAGCTTTCCAGCCTGAACACAAGGATCCCTTTTTTATGCCACATCTTTTGGGACTATATTTCATAAAATATTTTTATTATTTATTATTTTTTAAAGATTTTATTTATTTATTCATGAGAGACACACAGAGAGATATAGGCAGAGGGAGAAGCAGGCTCCACACAGGGAGCCTGAAGCGGGGCTCGATCCTGGGACTCCAGGACCATGCCCTGAGCTGAAGACAGAAGCTTAACTGCTGAGCCACCCAGGCGTCCCACAAAATATTTTTGGAAACACTAATTTATGCTATAGTTATCAACCCCGAAAAGTACTAGTAACCTGATTATTTCCACTCATTCAAAGAGGATGGATTAATTTTAAGAAATAGGGCTGAATGATTAATCATCTTAGTGCCAAGATCAGAGCTAAATGAGCAGCTAAAGTTTAATAACCATAAAGGAGTCTAAGGCCTGCTTATTTACATTTCAGTTTTCCCCATAATCTTGGTAGTTTGTTCTATTCACATTTTCCCTCTTCTTGATGCTACTTTTAATTGCCATTGTATTCTATGTGTTATTATAATCTCAAATTCCTGTGGAACAAGGCAGGAATAAACTCATTAAACTCAAATGAAGTACACCTAATTGTATTCACCCCCAAATGTTAAGTTTTACAGTGCTGATTTAATGACTATTGAACATTTCTTTTAGTTCTTTTAAAATCTAACATTGATTAATAGTGAGATTAGGCCATTAGTATTGACGTAAGCCAGAACTTGGACCACAGCCACACCATGCTTATAAATTCAACCATCTCAAGGTTATATTGTGGTAGAAGTCAGAGTCAGTGATGATCTGATGGATTGGAAGATGGGTGGGGAAAAAACTTCTTGGAGCAGTTGGTCCTTGAGCTGTGATTTAAAGAGGAGAAACTTGTGGTTTGGTTGTTGTTCCATAGATATGGAAAAAATTGAGCAAAGGCTCATGGCCAGCAGAGGAAGAACCAGTGGAAGGAGCCACATGACAATAAATTTAGTTGGTCTGGAAGGTGAAGGCTAGGTTAGGGTAGGAGATGAAAACAGTTAGAAAGGGTGGATCTACCTGGGAGGAGCCTTTGAAAGAAATACTCGGAAATTTGTGTTTTGGCTCAAAGTGTAATAGGAAATCAATGCTAAGGCTACAATTCATTAGAGGTTATGGTCAAAGTGACGAACAAAGGAAACAAAAAGAGAAAAGAAATGACCTTAGAAAGTGTAGCCTACGAGCATAATTTATCAGAAAATACTTATTATACACTCTATTTGAAAATAAGTAAACTGTATTTGTCGAATGGTGAGTAAACAAATGGTTATGCCAATGAGGGTGGACAATTCAGTTTATGAAACCCAAGTAATAAGGTTAAGAGCCCACAATCAGGAGGATGGTTTGTTACAGACTTCCTTTGGGAAAGTCAAGAATAATAATAATATATATATACACACACCCACACATATATATTTTTGTGTATCAGGCACTGCTCTGACAATTCTACAGTGAAAGAGGTGAGGTAGATAAGATCCTTATCTTTAGGGAAGTTAAAATCTAGAAGTAACACATTCATAGCCATTCAACAAATTCTTACTGAATGCCTGATACTGGGCAGGCGATGCCATCTGGTAGTGGTGCTAGTTCTCATGGAGTTTACAGCCAGGATATAGGAAGTAGGTGGGCATTTACAACACGGTGTAAGAGGAATGTAGGAAAAATACAGAGAGCCAGAGCTAGACTAAAGGGGTAGTCTAGCTGTGCAGGGTGTTAAACATCACTAAACATGTACAAAATTGGAATAAGTTGTATTTTTAAGACTCAGGGGAGTGTAATTGTGATTGAAGGACTATTTTCATAAGCATCTTGATGTGGAGTAAGTGAGACACCACAGGACTATGCTCGAATAATAACAACAGATTGCATTCTAAGGAAATGAGGCTGGTTATCATTGGTGCTTTCATTTTACTAAACAGGATTGCATATCTGATGCAGGGAACCGTTCACAGGCAACACAAGAAAAGCTAATTGTTGGCTACCTCAAGAGGTTTTCCTTCTCTGCTCTTCCCCCTTTTGGCATATGGCTTCTCTCCTATTTAATAATTAAAATTTAAGTTATTGATTTGAAGAGGTATTCATTGTTGCCTTATTTTTCTTGATCTTGATTCCACTCTGCATTGTGCTATAGGAGCATGTGAGTGGGGCACTGTGATGGTTAGTGTTCTGTGTCAACTTGACTGGGCTATAGGGTACCCAGATATTGGTTAAACATTCTCCTCCTCCCTCTTTCTTTAGTGTAGTTATTACCATCTGGCAATGCATAGGGTCATTACAATATTACTGGCTATATTCCCTATGCTGTACTTTTCAATCTGTGATTATTTTATAACTGGAAGCTTGTACCTCTTAATCTCCTTCACCTCCTTCACCTCAAACACAACAGATTTTATATATTAATTTTGTATCTTGCAACTTCAGTGAATTAATTAATTTGTTCTAGTAGTTTTTTGGTGGAGTCTTTAGAGTTTTCTCTATATAATCACATAATCTGCAGATAGTGACACTTTTACTACTTTCCCACTAATTTGGACACTTCTTCATTCTTTTTCTTGTCTGATTGCTACAACTAGGACTTCTAGTACTATGTTAAATAAAAGTGACAAAAGCAGACATCCTTGTCTTGCTCTGATTTTAGAAGAAAAGCTTTCAGTATTTCACAACTGAGTTGATGTTAGCTTTGAGTTTTCATATATGGCTTATTTTGTTTTATTTTGTCCCTCTAAACACACTTGTTTAGGGTTTTTATCATGAAGTTAAACATTATTTCTGAGTGTATCTGAGCATTTCTGGATGAGATTTACATTTGAAACTCTCTTTTTTCTATCTCTCTCTTTATATATAAAAGTCTGTATAATCCATATAAATCTATGATCTCTATGTATCTATATAATCTAGATAAATCTATGACATAAATCTATGTATTCATATAAATTAATCTATTATGAAGGAAACAATAATATGTAATCGGAGAAAAAAAGTTTCTTAAAGAGAGAAATTGATTTACTCTAAGAAATGGAGTCACAGAATTATGGAGGCTAAATTCAAGATTTGTAGTTGGCAAGCTAGAGACCCAAAAGAACTGATGGTGTAAGTTCCTGTCTGTTTGAGATGATAAAAAAAAATCTATAAACTCAGGGGTCAGTTGTCAGAGGAAGTTATTTCAGCCTTGAAAGGTATGTGGTAAAAGAAACCCCAGAAGAGACTGCCTTCTGCTTTAAACCTGTCAATATAAATGAGTAGTGTGCCACTCCTTCATCTCACTTACCTTTATTATCTTAAAATGATCTTAGCTGCTCAAATAAGTTTAGCTGCTCACAGACATTTTCTGGAGTGGATAGATTGCTATTGGAGAAGAAGGGAAAATCAGGAAAATTCAGAAGTCAGGTTTGTTTGTTTGTTTGTTTTTTAGGAAACTTTTAGATCCAAGTGACAGAACCTAACCAAACTAATTTAAGAAAAAGTAGATTGTTCCTCCTCCCCTGCCCCTTGCCATATAACAAAAAATTTTAGGTATGGGTGGATCCAAGGCACAAACCATGGTTTCAGGTTTATCTTCTTTCATCTCTTTTCTCTGCTTTTCTTTGCAAAGTGGCTTCTTTCCTTCCTATACTAGTTTACTTCATGCAGTTAGGGGCAATGATAAATAAAAGAAAGTGTACACATTTTCTTACAACATAAGACTGCAAAGAAAGCAAGAACATTATTCCATAATGCTCAGAGGAAGCTTCCAGGGAGAACTCGGGTTCATCACTTTTGATCATGTGCCTGTCCTTAAACCAATCACTATGGTCGGGGATAATGGAGTTCTCTGTTCGTCGAAGTTTGGGTCATTTGCCCACTCTGTGGACTGGAAGGTTGTGTTAACTTTCCTGTCCCCACCCCCTAAACACATGGAATGAAGAAAGGGTAGATCCCTCATGTGAAAGATACTGGTGTTACAAGATGACTAAAAAATAATAAGTCTAACATATATATATATAAAAGAGCATGTGTTAAAATTTTACTCAATACTCTAATCAATGAGGGACAGACAGATGCTATAACATGTTCAAAAAAGATCGAAATGAATGTGCAAATGGAGGCAAAACTTTTTTCCAAGGGTGGGGAAAGAAGTCAATTGAACCTCTACCAGAAAGGACAAAATTGTAGACAAGAATTATTTTACATTGCTGTCAGTTACCAATAATTTACAGCACTATAAAATACTTCCCACAGAATCAGAATCTGATAACCTCAAAGAGTTTCCTCTAGAATCTAGTTACATAGTTTTCAACTGGAAACACAAATATTTTCTCTACACTGGGAAGACAAATAACACGTGTTCATGAAACAAGGGATGTAGTATTTGAAGGAAGAAATATTTCTCCTAATACCAGGTGATACCAGCAGAGAGCTTACCTAACTTGGATTGCAATGGGTAATCTCTTGGTTCTTTGAAATAGAGGAACACCTGGATGGCTCAGTGGTTGAGTGTCTGCCTTCGGCTCACGGCATGAACCTGGTGTCCAGGATTGAGTCCCACATTGGGCTCCTTGTGGGGCATCTGCTTCTCCCTTGCCTGTCTCTGCCTCTGTGTGTGTGTGTGTGTGTGTGTGTGTGTCTCATGAATAAATAAATAAAACCTTAAAAAAAAAGAGTAGAGACTATGCCTCAGTTGTCTCTGGGTCCTGTGTGCCTAACACATGAGAAATGTTCATAAAGTATGTGCCATGAATGTTAAATAGGGCACTTGCTGTGTGGACTTCCTCTGGAATGATAGAAAAGTATCCCCACATTTATGTGACCTAGAACCTTTCTGAAGCTCTTAGTTCTTGGCCAGCAGAAAAGCACTGTAATTTTTATTACTACAAAATTCACTGGGGGCAGCCCAGGTGGCTCAGTGGTTTAGCACCGCCTTCAGCTCAGGGTGTGATCCTGGAGACCCGGGATCGAGTCCCACGTTGGGCTCCCTTCATGGGGCCTGCTTCTCCCTCTGCCTGTGTCTCTGCTTCTCTCTCCTCTCTCTCTCTCTGTTTCTCTCATGAATAAATAAATAAAATATTTAAAAAATTCATCGCATTTACTTCAAAGATTAGAAGTTTGAATTTGAATTGTGGATTACTCAAGGTGGACTGTGGTTCTATGGAGACATTATTTCTGCAGTAGCTGGCTACAGTAATACTAACAAGCATGAGGTGCTACTATTCTTACATTATAACTACCATAAAAGATGAGAGAAACTGTCTGGGATTTACCTTAATGTACAGTTTCTGTCAAATACAAGAAATGCAACTTCTACCTCCATTGAATAGGGATGTTTCCAGATAACTCAGTCACTCCTAACAAGATATGTATTTCCTGGCCGGTTGGCTGCGTGCTAGACCAACTCTCAAAGAAAAACTCAATAGGAAACAAAGGCTAAAAATATTTATGCGATAAGAAAAGACCAACAATCGTAGATTCCGCATGGAATCCAGAGAGATGAAGTAGTATATGAACTGCAAGCCCAACAATCAAATCAGTTTAACATAGTCTGCTTGACATTTACTTCTCAAGCTAATCACCTCTTGATTGTGACACCATAGGAGAAGGTGATATCAGTACAGAATCAGACACCCAGCATAGTAGTCATCCACAGGAGAAGATAGAATTTAATCTGCCTTTAGGTTTACAGAGTTGCCTTCCCTGCTTGGGCATATGAATCTATATGATTCTTGGAAAATGTGGGACAAGGAGACCTGTAAATGAGAACTATAGCCAATTGGAGCGACATGGTCAAACAGTCTAGCGTAGTAAAAGGTAAAAATATCTTCCCCCACCATTCAATGCATCTGTATAAAGTCTATGCAGCCATTACCCTAAGGTTTGTGTATTCCTTTGGGCAATAAGATGTATATTTAATTGCATATCTCTTTAAAAGAATCACTTAGTGTGAAATGGAAAGAGAGTTTTAAGCAGGGCAGGGTTCTTCACAATCAGATTGAGAGTTTATGAAAAGGGAAGAATATGTAATTGGCTACAAAAGGTAGGGAGTTTCAGAGTCTGAGGAAAGTTGGGAGAATTCGAGGGGCTGCAGCAGTAGTCAGTGCTTTCAAAAGTTAAGTCAAGCCAGCACCTCCAGGAGCTGGTGTGCTACCTTCACCTTTGCCCCCAGCTGGTTTCCAAATGGAAAGGAGCTGCAACTCCAGTCCAGTCCGGCCAGGTTCATTCTCTCCACAGCGCCCCCCCGTGATGAATGGCATCCTTCCTTCCTAAATCAAGTTGATCCCAATGGAAACATTTTCTTTTCCCTTTCCATTGCAATTTAAAAATAAATAAGTAAGTGACCAACGCCAATTCAGAGATGAAAGCCCATTGAAAAGAAACGATGACGGCAGGCTCATTGTTTGCCCGGTGGAGGAGCACGCAGAGTGGGCACACTCGTCTGTTAGCCAGGGAAATCATTAACTGCTGAGATTATTTCTGACTGCTAACTGGAGGAGCAGGACTGCCCTGTGATGTGCCAAGTGTTCCCATAGAAAATCCGCATTCTCCAGGGAAGTGGGGGGAGGGAGAGGGAGGCTTGGAAAAAGTGAATATTGGAGTTTTGGAGCAGGTTGAGAGGTAGCAGGAGGGGAAAGATTTCATCTCTGAGGTGGTCCCATTTTAAATATGTTTTAGCCTTCTTACAGAAAGTGGCTCTCTGTATACGTTTACACACCCGCCTGCCAGCCAGTGCTCCCTCGCCCTCCACTGCCACCCTCCTTTTAAAGCAACAGCTGCCCATTCATGGGACTGTGCAAACACCTGGGCTTCTTGGCTGCATGCGTGCACACGTACGTGTGTGTGCGTGTGTGTGTGTGTGTGTGTCTGAGAGAAAGAGGGCATATTTTATGAGTTTTGCGGAATATAAGGCCATAGTCAGCCTTCCAAGATGCCACGAGAGGCAGAAGTTAGTAAATATAGAGAATGGAGCAAAATAGGATTGTGTCAGACCTGCGATTTCACTGAACTCACTGAAAACAAGATGGACATGGTTTTGTCTAAAAGATGTTTAAAGCCTTATTCCAATAGTTGTATCTGTAGCACGTGGAGTACAGACTTGGGAGGGCAGGTGAGGCTTGTGAGCAACTGGGTGATCTTGCACAAGACCTTTAACGTAATGCAAAACTGTATCATCTGTAAAATGGAGACGAAGTATCTACCTCAGGGGATGCTTGGAAGGATTAAATAAAACAGTGTCCATTGGATTAGTGCAAGGTCATAAAAAAACAATATTAGCTCTATTATATGTTGGCTTGCTGTTAGGCTAGTTTATTCTTTCTAACATTCTGGTTGTTATAATGTTATAAAATGTTGTTACAGAATAAAATTCCCAATTCTTGAGGAACAGGGCAATTAGAATTTCTTACTGTGTCATCTGAAGAGGAAAACATTCTCCTTAGGAAAACATACCCGCTTTCTAGTTTCTTTTACCTGTAGGGTAGCCATAATGCAACTCTTCAGTATATTGTTTTGTATTATACACTGACTCAAGCACTCTACTAAAACTCACAATGAATTTAAAAAAGAGTAATATGAATATAAAATTACTAAGTCCAACATAGCATGGTTTCTTATTGTTTTGCATTTATTTTGTAGAACATGGAACTCAATATAGCCAGTTCCCATTAGTTTTTCAGTGGCAACCCAGTGAGCTATAACCATCAATTACCTTACTCAAATGGAAGACGGATAAATGATCTTGCTTTTCAGACCCCCAAAGCAATGTCGATTTGGCAAGGAGTAGGAGTTACCATTTTAAAACAATAAATTTTTCAGGCATGACACATTTTTTATTTCAATTTTCAAATTGTCTTCCAGGTTGTAGGAAAATGTAATGACATTTTTCTGGAAGATGTTTTGAAGTTTAATTAAAATGCAGTTTTAAAACATATCCCTTGTGCTTTGCACTTGTAAATATGAGCATATCAGGAACTTACACAGAGATGTGAATGTTCTCATCCCGATGTTGGGTAGCTCTGGTTGGGAACTGTGTACATTAATCTTTTGACAAAATAGCAGTGTGCCTCTTTTGCACAACTGGGCCCTGTGGGTAACTTCTGTGCAGTGTATTCATAGGAAGAAAACCTGATATTTTAAATTCTCCTCCCTTCCTCTGGGAGGTCGCTGTGTACTCAACAAAAAACCCTTGCTTCTTGTACTTACAGAACTCAAAAAGTTCCTATTAAACCAGAGGCTGCAAAACAAAGGGCACTCTGGTGAAAAGTTGACAACTTAGAGCAGTTATTCGCCAAGCTTCTTGTTACCGGAATAAGAAAATGGCATGACATAGGAGTCTGAAATACTCAAAACTCTGATCCATCTCCTAAATGTCCTGGAAGACATTTTGCTCGACTCTGCTTTTCAGTTGATTCATTCAGAAACTGAAATAACTTTTAAATTTTGTTCAATGAGTATTTATTGAACACCTGCTGTGTACTACTACTATTATTTGGTATTAGGTGGTATATATTGAAAGATAAGGTTCCTATCCTTAAGAAGTTCATAAAGAATTAGGGAAGTAACATTGGTAACTTGGAAGGTATAGTACTTCTCTTTAGGAGTTAACCCCATGGCACATGACAATATAATTCATTGAAGTAATGTATTTAGCCTTTGGAAACTCAGTGGCTACCAGTATTTAATACTTCCTCTGGAATGTTCAGTTGAGTCCTTAGGGTAGCTCACCATGAGCAGCATTTTGCTAACTATATAACAGAATCTTTAGTAATGGTCTTGTTCTTAACACCTGCTGGGTTATTAAATAAAGGGAAGTGGCAAACATTTGTGATTGGAATGTCTTTTACCCTTTATTTGAAGAAGGAACGGTGGCTCTGCTGGGAACACTTAGAACTCTCAATACAAGTATGTACTATTTACAGAAGATGAACCCTCTCTCAGCTTCAACATATTCCTTCTGTCCATAGCTGATTGTGTTTTTCTGTGGACTGTGTGGTCAAAGGGGAAAATAGCAGTTAAACTGTAAGATACTCTAGAATTAAACCAAGATTATTCTCAAGTTAACACTCTGTGATGGTGTACGTATTTTAGGATTTCTTACAAAAAGCATTAACTTGTGTTCTTCAAGCACTAATGGGGACCTATTAAACCATATTTCAGTATTTAATTAATGGATTATAAGATACAATTGAAGTTCTACTTGACTTTGTTTTTGTTGGGTCCATTAGTGTTTGGCTAGAAAGAGCTTTTTGAATTTTAAGAAGATTGACTCCCTTTGTTCTTGGTCGGTAAATAAAGTTAAATGCTTGATTTGCTCAACTGGTACTCAGAATAGGTAATAGAAAATTACCATCAAGATATATGATTATGCTGTCTCCGAAGACAAGTGTCTTTCTCAGATTGGTGCTGCCTGCATTCCAAACTAATTTTTATAATGAGTAAGGGAGATGCCAATATTCACTTTATTTCAGGACAGGAAACACCTGGGTAGGTCAGTCAGTTAAGGGTCTGGCTTTTGGTCCCAGCTCAGGTCTTGATCTCAGTGTTACGAGTTCAAGCCCCACGTTGGGCTCTGCAATGGGTGTGGAGCCTACTTTCAGGACCAATAATTGACATTACTGGACTTTGATTCATAATTTAATCTAGCAACAAACTTAATGTTCCCCTGAATGGTTGTGTTGTAAACACAAACCTTTAGAACACCCCTGTTTTACAACAATGGCTAATATAAGAGGAGAGGAATACGGGCTCCACTATCACTTCTTGTCTGTTGGAGTTGGACTCCATAATGTCCATGACTATATCTTAGGTGTCTAATTCAATACCAAATTTGTCTGAATTAAATTGGAGGAAGTTAACACTGGATTAGTGGATTAAGTTTTCTTAATTCTAGAATATTCAGTCCAACTCACCCTTGTTTAAATTGTTATTGCTTTATAAACATTACTTAAGTCAAAGCTGAGCCATATTCACTGAGACTGTAATTTGCTAAGAGTTTATTTATATTTAAACACTTATTATCTTAAATTATATATTTCAGTTTTTCTTTTGTAGAGAATGACAATGTCATTAAAAAAAATCACCATTTGTTCTTAAAAGGCTCTGTTTGCTTCCTTCATCTTCCCACTCCATCCTTTATCCTATGATTTTAGATTTTATCATGGCTGGAAGGCCTAGGTATGACTCTAAAGGCAATAATTGTATTAATAATGCTTTAGTGAGACTTGATAACCATAAATTCTCAAGTTCCCTCTTCCCCCTTTGCTTTTCAGGAAGCAGTTATTTGTGAAGAAAAACTTCAAGATGACCTGAATCTAATACTTTCTTCCCTTAATATTCAAGTATTTACCAAACCAGTATTTAAAAAAACATATTTTTCATGTGAAAATTTTTGATGGATTTGGTATAATCTTAAAGCTTGAGAGTTTTAAATGGAGTTCCATAAAATGTGGCCATATCTGTTTTATGGCACTCCATGCTAGTTGCATTATACAGGTTTAGTGTATTTGCCTTCAATTTTATCCATATCCAACAAATTCATGTGTGAAGCTAAGCACAAATCCTAGATTTTGCTTATTAACATAGGTTCACATTTCTTACCAAAAAAAAAAAAAAAAAAAGTAAGATGGGCCCTGTTTTGAAGGCCTGGGGACTCAGTGAAAATATGAGTAGGTTCAATCTTTGAATATTTGAACACCCTAGAAACATTATACCAATCACCTACTGCTCAGACCAATGTCTCCTTATGTGTGTGTATTTCCTTTTTAAAATGTTCGTAGAATTTTGGTTCATTGAAGTTTCTTGAATGCAGCATTTAGTTGTTTCTTATAAATGTGTGTATCTATCTACCCACTAGAATGAGAGAGTCTTGAGGGCATTACAATATTTCACTTCTTGTGCATCTTCCAAACATCTAACAGGTATCTAACAGGATTGGGAGCATAAACAGAATGCTTCCTAAATGTGTGCTTGCTTGATACACAGACTTTTTGTTTTGTTGTGTTGTTTTACTGATGCGTCGTAAGCAGCAGAGAGTTAAAGAAAAAATTCTGTAGAGGGAAAAATGTTTGTTTTCATCTGAACATAGAAGTAGGAACAAGTAGGATGACACAGTGGAAATGGGATTCATATGGTGTTACACTATGCTGTTGGTGACCAAAGTCCCCAGAGCTGTGAGTGATACAACAGGAGAGCAGTCTTCCTCAGTGAAGGGTTCCCCCCCCCCCAAGTTGTCACATAACTCCAGGGACTCCGTCCCTTTCCCTTTCTCTGGTAAAATCCTCAAGTAGCCCTTTTATGCTTATTGTTGTTACCAGTAAGAGCAAGCTCTTTCAAAATCAGCTTTACATTGGTGAAAATTACCCCGGCCTTAAAGTTCCTAATCTGCCTCTCTCCCTTTTTTCAGCTTGGACTGACTCTCTGGACTGAGTTCCTTTAATCTTTTATCCTGACTTCTCTGCTTTTTGTTTTGTTTTGTTTTTTCTGCCCTCTCCCATCTTCACTTCAAACTGGACATACTTCATAAAAGATGTCTAGGTAGTTCAGTCATTCTATTGAATCAAACTTAAATATTGGATGAAATACATTTTAAGTAGTTTTTAACTAAAAGCTAATGTGAAAATGTTGGAATATGTACCAATATAAACATATTATACTTAAGACCATATTTAAATACAGTTAAAAAATTACATCATGTTCCTTCTAGTAGAAATCTTAAAGGGTATACATAATTCACTTTCTGAGTCATGATGTAATTTAGATTATATTTTATTAGACATTCTTTACAAATTTAAAATACTGCTATTTTTACATGCACAGAGGAAAATCAGTTTGGATAATTATATTTAGGCATTATTAAAATCAACCACAAAATAAAGACACTTTATTGTGTCATTTATCAACATACTTGATATGTATACCTAAAGTGCATTATGTTACAAAAAATAGAGAAATTCAGCAGCACCAAGATACATTTACAAAATAAATACATCAGTTGACAAAATAAATTATGGTAAATGTGATAATAATAATTGGATTAGCCTTGGCAAAAAAAAATATTCACAATGACCAATGTGCAGTTTCATAGAGCAATGGGGAAGACAGTTTTATTCCAATGCATTTACAGTATTTACAGACAATAAATATTTCTAATACTTTCCATATGTTCACTATTACAGAATCCTGTAATACGTCCTTTGAAGGTCTTTGCTAAATATTTCAATGCCTCCTGAAAAGAGAAGGAAGGGAAAGAAGAGGAGAAAATAGGTTAATTCACCCTAACAAATGAAAAGGCATAAAAAATAAACATAGAATTACAATGGTAAAGATTCCAGGGATTTCTTGTAAATATTCCCAAAAAGAGGTATCAGTGGGCTCCACCTGACTCTCCAGAACCTTTGCTATAGGCAGGATCTTCAATATGATCAAATGATCAATGCAGTGCAGGAAGAGAAAGGGCCTGCATTTCTAATTCTGTATCTCTGTCTGAAGGAGACCCTGGGAGAATTTTCCAAAGCTGCCAACTGGCAAGTCTGGGAAGAGAAGGGATACATTTGAGAGTCTGGGAATAAGGCTAGGTTGTACAATCCATCATCAAATACACCTTGCTAGAAGTTTATTCCTCAGCGATCCCTGATGAAGGTGATCCAAAGGTTGCTTATTCTGTTCAGGTTTCCATGTGGCCAATCTTTCACTAAGATAATGGCTTTTAGGACAGTAGAGTGTGTGGCTTGGAGTAAATATTGGAAAGATGCATAATTAAGCCGTATGTTTGGTTGATGATTTGTTGATATCAACCATTCCATTAGCTGTCCTTAAACAGTAATGAGTGAAACTATTTTTGGATTTTAGTTTTTGAGGTCAAAACTAAGAATTAATTTGTCTCTCGCTCTGCTGGTTTTTGGAACTGATCTGGAATTAGAAATTGAGAAAGCCCATCTTAAATTAGAGAATAAGAATCAATTGATTTAACGTTTAAAACAGCAGTGTTTATTATGCAGAATAAATTACCATCTGGGATTGACACCTTTTCTAACCCTTTCTAAAAACACTATAGTGACAGTATTTTAAGATAGGCTAAGAGCATTTTTCTCTGCTTCTCTCTCTGCCTTTCTCTTCTCTTGTGTCGTCTATTTTAGTGGTTTCTAGGGAAGCAACTATAGAATGGAACTCAATTGGCTGTGCCATTGCATTAATAGCCAGTGTGTAGGCAGAGTTTTGGATGGCAGACCCATATGGGAGTGAGACCTACAGAAGAGACAGCTCTTGACAAGTTAGGAACTTTATGTGCAGCTTGAAGAAAGAAAAACAAGCTGAACATTTAGAGGATTTTAATGTCTTAAGAAATGGCCTCTTCACCAATAGTTTTGATTGGAATGGCAAAATAGCTCCTAATTACAGAGAAAATAATTTCAGATTAAAAACTTTAATGGTGGGTAGATGTGGATGTATGTTACCAATAAAATCCAAAAGACCATAAAACTCAATAATTTGTGTGCTCTATCAATTTTAAAATGTTCTTGTACTGAGCAGCATCTAATGAATTTAACTTAAGAATAATGTAAGCAGGGAGGGAATGAAGAGTATTTTGAACAATTATTTCCTCAGAAGGAAAGAAAGAGAAAAGGAATAAAAGACCAAGGAAAAGATCTTTTAATTATATTTCCCCTTGTCCAGCCAGTTTGCTTGTTAAAATGGCACATTTTGGAACAGCCAAGCAAAACATATAACATGACCTGAAAATATATGTGTATGTTTTGTGTGTGTGTGTGTGTGTGTGTATGAAAGCACTTGAGAGTCTCTTTTGAATATTTAAAAGCTTTTGTATTATTTCTAAGTCAGTATTTATGAAGGCAAAATATATGGTAATTAAATAAGTCCTACTGTATCTGGACATCTCATTTGCAACATCAAAAATTCCAAAACGTAGTTTCCAACATTTAAACTATATATTCCCCACTGGTTCATGTCAGAGGAGCCAGTGTTAGCTGAATAATTTCTCTTAAGAAATACTACATATAAGAAATACTACATACGTGCTTGCCATATCATCAGACCTCAGATCACTGTATAAGAATGCAAAGAGACTAAAGAGAGGACACTAATAAAAGACTGTTTGCTTACAAAACTTTAAAGTAGTTATTCTGAAAAGATTCTCTTTGGATTAGAACATTTGCATGGCCCCATATATTCTCATCAGTACACTCCTAAATTTCCCCGATCTTCTCTGCACCTCTCTTGGGTTGTACTGGGAGAGTGCCAACATCCGGCTGCCAAACAAACAGTGCTTTCCATGAATGTCCCTCACAACCAGGGAACAGAAAGGAGAAAGTAGAAACATTCTATTTCTTTCAGTCTTGGGTCTGGATTTGATTAGGCCACTGCCTAATTTTTACTAGATCTCCTTTAACTTAGGGTAGCTTTGGGCATAAGAACTGATGAGTGCTGAATTTCATTAAATTCCCAGATACTTCTAAGCATTGCAAATCCTAAATAAATGAAATCCGTAAAAAAAAAAATTATACTTTTGTTTTTAGAACTCTAACATATGTATGTACACACACCGAGAGTAAGACAATGGATAAAAATAGGTTCTGACAATAAAGCCCTCGCATTAGGAATAAATATGTACAGTTAAGATCCTATCTCAAAATACATTGAATATGTGCTTTGAGCCAAGATTTATAGAGTTCTTTACCCATGATAGATCCATTAAGTATTTGGAGAATAGGTCATTCACTCTGCTAAAGGTTTCTCTAGTTTTATTATTCCTTAGTTACTGAAGTGGAAATATTTGTCCAAGATAATTAGCATTTTATATGCAATTTAACGATGAGTTTTGTCAACCTAACTCAAAGAGTGAAGTGATGGTACATAGGTTCAAACTCCCCTTTGAAACATCACTCCGTAATCCTATCTCTACTAGTCAGAGGAAAGGCCTGCAGAAGTAACAAGGGACTCTAATTAACGAGATCATTAGCTGCATATGACATGTCCTTGTGTGGTTTCCTCTTTCAAACCCCACGGGAGAGCTAGGCTGAAAAGTAAAAACCAAGAAAAGATCCTGTTGGTGGCAATGCCCGAACCAAGTTAAATATAATTAAATGAAAAATGTGACCGACTCAGAATTGTCTATGGTATGGTATTGTTCTGTAGTGTTCATAGATCATTTCAAAGCCTTCTGTGTTTGCCCCTGAAGTGAAAAAAAAAAGTAAGAAATGAGAAAACGATCCAGAAAGTTTGCCAAGGTGTGAGAGTAGGGGAATAAATACACTTCGCCAGCAATTGGTGAAGGTGGTCCCTGGCTTCTGAAGCCTGACTAAGAGAAATTCTTTAGTAGAGTAGTTAAGGACTGGTATTGGGGGTGTGATGGTGGACGAAGAGAAACAGGTTATCCAACCCCTGTTTGCATTTAAGGGGTGAGAGGCCACTGCTTGAAGGCAGTTGATATTCTGAACCATCTTGCTTTTGTAAGCTTTTAAATTGTGGAGCGATTGATAGAGGGACAGGAAGGGAGGACATTCTAGGTTTGTCCAAGCCTATGGACATGGTGGAAGGGACGCTAACACACCCCAGCTGAGAGCACCCAGGAAAGGCTATGAGGCATAGAAGCCAGTTACCGTAAATTGAGCTCCAGCGATGTCGCTGAGATGTCATATGGGTGGTCCCCTTCTAGCCCACTTCCAGCCACGCCAGAGTTTAGCCAGGCAGACCGAGTTCGACGTTTCTTTTTTTCCTGCTCCTTGCGTTTTCCGGGTTTGCCTTTCTTTTTCTTGCCAGGTGTCTTCAGTGGCTGCTCCTTGTATGTCTCCACCTTGTTGGTTTCCTGAGTTAGGTATCTGCCCTCATCATCAGACCCAAATCGGACGGGGTGGTTCTTTGTGTTGGGAGCAGGCTTGGAGTTGGGGGAAACCTCCGAGGTAGCTCTGATTTCTGCTGTGTGGATTTCTGCAATCAGGTGATGAAGGAAGAATCGTCGCCGTAAGTCTTGGATAGATTTCCCCTTGTCATGAAGGAGCTGATGTTCAGACACAGCTCTTTTGCTTTAAGAAAAAAAGGCAGGAGAGGAAGAAAAGAATATTTTAGTTGTTGGTATAAACCTCAAAGACAAGAGGAAAGGCCTTTAGTTTTCTAGTTGGTCCTATACAGAGTATAAGCTGGAAGGGCAGCAAGCTTGTGGAGCGGGGATAGAGCAGGGTGGGAAGGGAGTGTGGGCACTTAGGAGTCTGCAGCCCCAAATCTCATTTATGCTATTCTATCTAGATCTGTGACTTTGCTGAGAACATCGGCCTCTCCACTGAAAAGGAAGGAGTCAGATTCAGAGATTTCTAGGCTCTCTTCTCAACTGAAAACATTATGATTCAGTTATTCTCAGCAATGGACAGAAACCACTAAACTTATTTTCACATTTTTCAGACTTGTGTTGGGAAAATAAATCCAGAAGTTCCAGCTTGTGAAATTAAGTTCAGGGTGAATTTACCTGACTACTCACCCAGGCACATGCACCTCACACACACACACACACACACACACACACACACACACACACATGCACTCTGCTCCCCTAACAAGATACCAATAGTACTGAAACTCAAAGAACTGCAAGCTATAAGGGTAAAAGAAACAAAGGCTGAGGATGACGTGAGCAGTAAAGCCTGTCGAGGGAACTATCTAACAGACTGAATTTTAATATGATAGACTACAGGCTACCAAGGACCTACATTTGAAAGCCAAGTGTCAGAGAAAGACAGAGTATGTGTATTTTTCTGTAAAGTAGTGGGTGGTGTCTTTAAAACGGTTTTCTCTGTGTTTAAATTGAGATGATTCTATTTCTCCCATGCATCAAGTTATTTTTAAGTTCAGAATTTCAGAGGTTATTATCCTTAATTGAGACATTCACTTTTCTACTTGTTCTCTTTGTCCTAAAAAACATCTCTAGGAACAAGTATGAGGTGACTTTTCTATTTCTTTTTTATTTTTTTAAAGATTTTATTTATTTATTCATGAGACACACACACACACACACACACACACACACACACAGAGACAGAGAGAGGCAGAGACACAGGCAGAGGGAGAAGCAGGCTCCATGCAGGGAGCCCGACGTGTGACTCGATCCTGGGACTCCAAGATCACACCCTGGGCCAAAGGCAGGCGCCAAACCGCTGAGCCACCCAGGGATTCCTCGACTTTTCTGTTTAAACAACACTTTAATGAAAATATAGTGGAAAAGAATAAACTCATCTCCCATCAATCCATTCAGATGGCAGCCTGACTCTTGTTTAAATGTCCATCCACATTATTCTCCACATATATGATGAACCATATGTAGGGGTCACATACATTAATGAGTCATATCATGCCCTGCTTCAACCCCATCTTACCTTACTCCCATTTCTACCACTGTGTAACTCTTCAGAGTGCTTCATTTTCAAGTGTCTCAGGGAACCTCCCAGGGCTATCTCCCATGTATTCCTACCTCTCTTACACACCATCGCTGGGTCCCTTATTTGCCTTCATTAGTACAGCTTTTTTAACTCCTCAGAGAAAAAGAATGATAAAAATGGCATTATCTTCATTTTATAGGTAGGGAAGTTGAGGTTCAGAGAGATTAAATGACTTGCCCTTGCCCACAAAATGAGAACAGATAGAACCAAGCATCTAAAAACCAGGTCCCCTGATTCGGAAGTCAGAGATTGCCTTTCAACTACCTCAACCCTTTCTCCTATGGAAGCAGAAGTATATGTTGAGGAAACCAAGAAGTGAAGGGCACAGAGTAAAAAGCCTGAGGTGGAAACCCTGACAGTGGGCAAATGGTAGCAATGTATCAGTTTCCTTGAAGGTCAAGCTTACTGCTCCAAGAAGTCCATTTTTTCATCTCCCAAATAAGGAACTAGGATTGCTAGAGTTTGGATGATCCCTGGGGAAATTGAGAGATTTCTTAGGTGTACTGTGAACCAAAGAGGAGTAAGACATGAAAATACCGGCATTACTTCTCCAGACCCGATAGCCAGTATACCAGCTTCCTTTTAGTATTTTGGTGTGTGGACCAACTTTAAGCCATGCAGCTTGTTCAAAAAAGACATGACTTAATGGAAAGGAATTTAACAGGAGCCTGGTTTAAATGAGGCATGAAGGAGTCTCTCTTCCTTTTTGAAGGTGCCATATGTGACTAGATTAAAATTCACTTAGTTTATGGTAACAGCTAGTATTCTGGAAACTTTTAATAATATACAAATTTGAGGTTTGGGCACAATATAGTTATACTCTCTAGTAACATTTTTAAAGAATAGGACTGAATTAATTGCATATTTCCTAAGTATTGCAGTTGAATAAGTACCTTTTAGCAAAGCGTCAATTAAAAGAAGTTCTTAACTAGTGATCATTTATAGTATCTGGGGGTTTTTATTTCTTTCTCAATTCCTGGCAGATAACCACCCCATTTGTATTGCTCTCCAAATGTATAATACAGCTCATTCTAGCTTAACCCCAAAGCCAAAAGTTTTAATGGTCGGTCTGTCCTAATCAGGCCACCACTGCTTATGCCCCCTCTGCCTGGCATATACGCCTGTCATCTTGGCCAGCCTGTCAACTGTGAGTCACAGTGCCTTCTTAACCCAAGCACTGCACTTTCCCAGGATGGTTCTCATGAGAAAAGCAATGATCATTCTATCCTTCTGTTTTATAAAAAGTCTACAAAGATGGTACAACTCTGTCCAGTTTAAAATAGCATTTCTCTTGTGAGGTACAAAGCTTCTTTCTGCCTTTTAGGGGTAATTGTTGATATAATATTAGAAAACACAGATTTCCTTAATGCTAAATCTGAAATGCTGTTAACACTACGAACGGTTCAAAGATGTCTGCATTTAAAATATTGTGAAGAATGGATTTCTGACTGGGCAACTGAATTGGAAGATCAGGAATATAATCCTATCTTTATCATCAACAAGGAATAAGATCCATAGAGCATTTTATTTATTTTCAAAATTTGACATGAACTGACATCAGGGTAAATAACTAGCATGTACAAACTGATATACATAGGTGAGGAGCAATGAATCCAAATTAAGGAGGCTTTCAACTTAGAGAAGTCTGAAATGTTTAAGTTGTATATACAGCCTCAGTAACAGTCTATTATTCTATTCCCCTGCAAATATCCCATAGCACAGTGGTTCACATGGCATTTGTTACAATCCTAATATGGTATTTTATGGCCTGTGATTATTGTAAAAGAATTTTTCAGAAATATGGGGGAAATGCTTAATACTGATAACTATGGATTCAGTCAAAATGTAGCTCTTCTGCTCTAAAGAAAAATCATCCTCAAGGAAGTTTTCAGGGAGGAGAGTCAATTCAAGGAGCTATCAAGGAACGCAGGGAGTAAAGGGAATGATGGAACTGCCTCTTCCAACACGGGAAAGAGCAGCATGCTTGTGCTGATGCTCAGCTACTTAGGAAGGAGTCTGGGTTTGCGAAGAAAAGTTCTGTGGTACATGCGCAGGTCAGGGTTCGGGTGTTAGAATGAAGATGACTCAACACAAGTCCCTTCCAACCCAAATGACTCAGTCAGAAGTAATGCTTTTCATTAAATGGAATAGACCCAGTCTGGCTCCTAAGCAAATCAGCCAATTATGCTTTTGGTTTCTGAATCTGCGGGAATTCCCTATCTAACTTAAACACAAAGGTTGCTACCTGCCAAAAGGGGGACAGAATTGGGACAAGAATATCTGTAGACCTCACTCTCCAACCTCCAATTTATTCACACTCTAGCTCCACTAATTAAAATCTTCTGGACTATCACAACTTATAATTGCTTCCTTGGGTGGCTTAGGAAGCATTATTGTTGTAGTGGTCCTCTTCCCTGCTCCCTAAAGTCAGGGCCTCCTTAGAAAAACATCGAAAGCAATTTCCCCAATCCTTGGTGTGAAAAGTAATTGGGGTGTAATATGTTTGATTATATGTTAATATTTCTTTCAAGAAATTAGGTTGATTTCATGTAACAGTAGACTAATATTTTGTCTAGCACACACAATTTACTGTTACTTGGCAGCAATGCAAAAATAATGACTTGTTTTTTTAAACTCCATGTGGCTGTGATAATTTGATGAAACATCTTCATCTACTGATGATTTCAGCCTTCATGAAAAACCATGGCTGTAATATGATGATCTATTAGCCATTAACTATAAGAATGTTTTGTGGTAGTTTATAACCATCTGCTGAGTGTGAGTGTTTAACTACAATATTATATTTCACCCACAAACAAAACTGTAACAGAGTCTCTGGATGTTAAATGGTTTCTGATGTGTATTTTGCAAGGTGCAACAAAGAAAGAGTTAAAAATAGCCTTTAGGACAACTTAGCACTATTTTTATGTCATAACTGTGGATTTAATCATGGTCCATTTACTGTTTCTCAAAAGAGAAAACAGGTATTTCTCAAGCCACTGTAAAGAAAGAACTGGCTCAGTTCCAAGACACTGTTTCTTGGCCAGTATTTAGGCGTGCTTTTAAAAATTCACTCTTCATCTATATTTATATATGGACTTTAAATAATTTAATACAAGTCTCAAAAGGAGCAAAAAGTCTGAAGACAATTTTCAGAAATACATCAGCAAAATGCTGATTTGAAGAATACAATGCAGCTTTATCTTCAGTACAATGTTCTACACAATTTGCCTTAGGAGATTCATAATAGATTTTCATTTTGGTGCCAAGGTTCAGACACGTCTAAAGTAATTTCATTTAAGGATTTTCTGCTGTAATAATAATAGACCAAGGGCACATATAAAACAGTTGCCTTTTTGTACACCCTCGGGAATTTACAAGGAAGCACCATGAACTTGATTGTAAATATTGGATATTGCTATTTTTATTGTTGGTGTAAAAGCTCCTTAATTCCTTCTCCAGAGGCAAACTCCTTTCAGTTCTCAAACTTTTATGCTTTTCCCATCCTGAACACTGAGTCTGCAGCTTAAAGATCACCCAAAGAAGGCATTTACACACATTACCGTACTGCTAGGTCCAACAGATTATTAAGATAGTGTTACTCTACTGCTCTTCCAACTTTTCAGTCACACAACATGGTAATATTTCTCTGGTGTGCTTAGATGTATGATTATGTTAAAGTCAAAATTATCCTTAAGAGAACCACCAAACGAGAATGCCAACATACAAGCTTTCAGTCTACAATGCAAATATTTGACTCCAGATTAAAGAACTGTTAGCAATAATTCCAAGAAAGAAAAAAAAAAAAAAAAACCAAGTTTCCACACCCAATATTCATTTTGGAGTCAAGCACTCCAGCGTTCCTGAACTGTATCAATACTAATGTTGGAGCTGTGCCATTGCAAAGTTGTTACTACTTTATTATATAATATGCCTTCATTATGTAATGTGGTCCATTTTATATGCTTAAAATTATGTCATTCATAATAAAGTCAGATGTAAGGCTTTTGCTTTTCACACACACACACACACACCGCCACCCACATTCAGTATGTAAATCAAACGCACACAGATGTAGGTCCCCCCCGGCTCCCTCAGCCTCTTCCGAGTTATCTCCCACTTGTAATCAATCCTCAGGGTTCCCCCAAACCTTCCCAGGTCCTGAAAGTGGAACCTTCCCCTTCTCACTGGAGGCAGATGAGCTTTGTCTAGCGGAGATCTCTGCGCTCCCTCTTATGGAAACTCTTGGAAAATTAATCTCTCCTGCCCGTCTCCCCTAGAGGTCCGACCAGTTCTCCCGCCGGGGTTGCGGGCACGGTCTCGGCCCCCGGCAGGTAGCCGGGTCTCCCCGCTTTCGGAGTCGGGCAGGGAGCATCCGTGACCGCTGCGAGCCCTCGGCAGCGCCCCAGCCTGGCGGCCTCTCCCCCTGCCCGTCCCAGCCCTCGCCCGGCGCCCCGGGGAGCGCGGGGGCACTTACAGCCGGCGGCCGAGCTCCTCCACCGAGCGCCCGCAGGAGGGCACCGAGTAGCTCAGCAGGAACACCGCGACGCCCCACTGCTGAACCAGCCTCCGCAGCATCGTCCCCTCTCGCTCGCGGGACCTGCAACAGAGCGAAAGGGCCCGAGGGGTCAGCCCGCAATCCCCATCTCCCCCGGACTACCACGCTCCCCGTTTTAGCTGGCTCTCCAGCAGCCTCTTCAACCCCAAGGGCATCTCCCAAGTTGCAAAGAAAAGAAGAAAAGAAAAAAAAAAGAAAGAAAAGAAAAGAAAAGAAAGAAAGAAAAAAGAGCACACGCAACTTTCTCTGAAGCCTCCCAGCACTTACTTATTTAGGAATCAGCTACTGCAACTGTGCTTTTCCCAAAATCACACAGGCGAAAAGGGACCAAAAGGGGGGGGGGGGGGGGGGTGAAAAAAAAAAAAAAAAAGAAAAAGAAAAAACCAAACCAAAACAAAATCAGAGACGGTCCTCTGAAATAGCAACCACAATGAAATGCTTTTCTACACGCATCGAGGATGAGCAGCGTGTGGACACGTCTTCCCTAGCAATGTCTCACTAGATCTGGCCGGCGGTTCTCCTGGGTTCGTGGAGCCGAGCTGACCCCTTCCTAAAAAGAGAAGAAAAAGTTCCCCCTCGGAAGTCAGCTTCTTTGCGAACTAGGCCGTCTGGCTGCAGAGCCACTCGGGGAGGCCCGCGTATATATACATGGCTGTCTGTCTACCTCCTCTGGTGGGCTGGGTGCTTCCGGAAAGCTGATCCCGCACACCCTGGGAACAAGCCTCGAGCGCGCGTGTCGTCGACCGGGAGGGCCAGGTGGCCGGGAGGGCGGGGGGCGGCGCGCGCAGGGGAGGCGGCGGCCGCGTCACGGGCGGGGAGGCACGCGGGCCGGGCGGCGCAGGTTGGAGGCGAGCGGGGAGCCCGGCGCAGCAAGGTTCACACGCTCCCGGGCAGACCTGCCGGAGAAGTGAGCTAGTCGCAAAGAGGTGGCGCCCTTGGAACGCGCGCGGGGCGAGCGAGGGCGAGGGCGCGGGCGCGGGCGCGGGCGCGGGGGGCGGGGGGCGGGGAGCCCGGGGCTGGGAGTGCGCGGCGAGCGGCGGAGCGGCCCGGAGGCGGCCGAGCCCCCCCACCCCGCCCACCGCGCCCACCGCGGCCACCCCGCCCACCGCGCCCACCCGCGTCCACCCCGGGGCGCCGGTCCAGCCGCGCCGTCCCGGGGCCGGGGGCGGGGGCGGCTCCGCTCGTCCCCGCGGGGGCTGCGCGGCGGAGCGGCGAGCGGAGGTCCCCGAGGGCGCGCGGGCGGCCCCGGAGCGGCCCCGGCTCCCCGCGCGCCGCAGCGGCCGCGCCCGGCTGGACCCGCGGGCGCCGAGGCCGCCGAGGCCGCCGGGGAGCAGGGGCCGCAGGGCGCGGGCGCCCGGGCTCCTCCGCGGGGAGCTTCAAGGAGCCCCGACTGCAACGGGAGCTCGGGAGCGAGATGGGAACCCTCCTCCCCGGCCCTTCCGGGGGACCCGCTGGGTGCGGAGCATCGGCTAAGGAGGGGGGTGCACGAGGGGGGTGCAGAGCCTAAGCTTGGAAGAGTCAGGCAGACTTCGGACCTGAGGTCGGGATTGCGTGTCTTGCTGTCCTGGAACAGCCGAGGGCGTCTGGAGGTGGTCCCGGGAGACCCGCGCGCGCTGCAGACCCCCCTTTGGAGCGCCGAGGGGCGACCCTCGGGCCCACCCGCAGGACTGAGCCGCCCGCCGCGGCCGCCTGCGCTCCCGCCCGCAGCCCACCGCGGCCCCGCCCTGCCCCTGTTACATGTTCTGGGATGACTCTATCCGTGTCGCTTCAGCCCGCAGACGAAGCGGAGCTATCGCTGCTGTGTGCGCGGCTCTGCCCCGGAGGAGCGAAGGGAAAGCGGGGGACTCTTCCCGAACTATTGGGCGGGGAAGAAGGACGGCCCCGAACTACTGGGCAGTATCCTCCGCGGAAAGCGCCGCGGCGCCTGCGACGCCCGCCCCGCGGACTCTACGGCTCGGACAGGAACGCGGGGAGTGGGAGCCGCTCAGGGGATGCTCGTCTTCTAGACACAACCCCACGGGTACGTTACAGCGCTCTCTGGAAGGCTCAGGGAGGCTTGGGACGATTTCGGGAGCCTGACCTTTATCAAGCCCGGCTTCCTGGCGGAGGCTGCACAGATTTCACCGACGGTGGGTGAAACAGCGCCCTCTCCCTCGCGGGGCTCGGCTCCCTCTCCCCCTCCTTAGTGCAGAGAGTCAGCAGTTCACATTAGCTGCTTAGTTTGGGTGGGAGTCACCCCTTCTTACAAGCTCCTTTCTTTCTCCCTCATTTGATGACTCTAAACTCCATACTTAAAAAACTTGGCTTCCTCCCACTGGAAAAAAAAAAAAATCTGGGAATTTCCACAATTCCCTCGTTTAAGAATTTCTAAATGTTAGATCTGTTTGCATGGCATGAAAAGACAAAGTATCAGCGCTCAGAAATGTCAACCTTTGAACCCCTGACGCTTTCTGATTTATAATAATTTCTTTCCAAAAAGAAGCAGGAGCCTTAATGTAACCGTTAGATCTGAAGGAGGAAAAAAATCTAGAAAGAAAAAGTAAATCACAAATGAACTATTTAATACTTGCAAGTTGCTTAATATTAAAATGATAATATTTGCTTCCACAGTAAAAAAAAAAAAAAAAAACAACAACAACCCAAAGGTACTTAGCCAAATTTTAAACTACCCAGGCTTTAAAAAGTCAACCCTCTCCCAATAAAAGGTTAAAAGTCAGATCGAAAATATCAAATCACTTAGGCCATAAATAAATTCATTATAGTCTGAGAACACTATAAATTAAAGACTGGCATCAATAGACTGCTTTGATTTATGTTGCTTTTTCTACTAATGAAACAAAATTGACCCTCCTCTCCCTCCTTTCTTTTCCCCCACACACTCTTCTGGTGTTAATGGCAAAACATCTATCAAATATTTTTAGAATTTCCTCTCCTCCACAAAAAGAGAAAATATAGACACAGGAAAAATAAATAGTCTTTATATACTTGGAATCCTGAAGCTTCCTCATAATGTATTACTTCACCTTTTCCTTGATTTACAGTCCTCTCTTCTCTTCTGGCCAAACGAAGGGGATCTTCTCAGCAGTCTCTTCCAGAAATTAAATTTTTTTTTTTTTTTGCTTCAAAAGAGTAAAATGAAGTCTTAAATGAATGAAAAACTTCCTAAGGAAGCTTTTCTATTCTCACTAAAGGCAATTATTAGAAAGCAGGTAGCTCTTCTAAGCTGCCTTGTTACTTCAAGCAGAGATTCTCCTCAATATATACTCGGGACCCTGCCTTTCTGCCTTTCTGAAAAGGATATTTTCTGACATCATAATCTCATTCCCAATATAACTGAATAACCTCCATGATAATGCTGAGAACACATGACTACAAATGAGATGACTCCACACTAGGAGGGTTTGGGTTTTTTTTCCCCCCCTGGGCTTAGGCGTAGAGTGAGTGCCAACAGAGGCTGAATGTCTGCTTAGGCCTTGCTTTCACCTAAATGCACCTTAGCAAATAGGAGGATTTGAAGGCCTGTCTTTAATCTGAAGTATTTCCATGTGAAGACAGGTTAGCATTGTGAGATCTACACCTACACGAATGCCTAGCTCATGAGCAAGCCCCAGACTCCCATCTTCCAGTCCCTCATGGCAGCATTATATGCCAGTTTTAAGAGATTTCTAAATTTTTAAGTTCACCTTTACTCCCCAATTCATGTTAAAATAACCAATTGATGTATATCTCCAGGGATATTTACTACTGCAATTCGGTAAAACAAAAAAACCCTAACATTTATGTTTCGCTTTTTCATCTCTCTTTTTCCCCTCCTCAGCCCCAACAACCAGCAAATAAATATACTAACCAAAAAGGTACCTAGAGCTCTTTAAGCAGTGCATCTGGGCTCAGAAATTCCCTTATGGCCAATCAGCATCCCTTGTCTTATTACCAATAACATTTGCCAGTAGTTCCAAGGTATTTTTTTTTTAAATTCTATGAAACCAAACAACTAAACTCATCCCTTCTCCTAACTTTTTCTTTGTTTACATAGGGAAGTTTGCAAAATTACCTCAAGTAAAATTACCACTTGATTCTGCTAGAATGCGGTCTGAGACTTGAGAGGAGGCTGTTACCAGCTGACCTCAAGGTAGCACAAAGGGGGATGCCATGCCTTTAAATCCCAAGCAGGTTTAGGAAAGGGCGTGTGACTGTTAAATCTCTTCCTAGTTAGATGATAAGACCTAGAGCCTGTCTTCTCCAGGAACAGGACTGTCTGCTGACATCTGCAGGAACTGCCTCAGGGAGCACTGCCTAGACATGCATCGGGCTGATGGGATTTTCTTATTGGAAAAGTGGGTTTCACACCATCCTCAACCTTCCCTACGTCCTGGGCAATGCTCAGCTTTCCACAAACAGGACCAGAAAGTTCAGCAGTGCGGCACTTTTCTCTGACACCGCAAGGCAACGTGAGCTCAGAAGGTCTTTAGGTGTCTAGGGGCCCGTTCACCATGGTCAAGCACGTGTGCACCTCCTAAACCCATGACCATCATAACTCCTCTGAGGAGTCTTCTGGCCAGGGATGGTGCTTCTGTGTGTGTTGGGTGAGGTGGGGGTTGGGGATGGGGGGGAGTTGGGGAGCGGTTAGGAACAGGAGTTCTGATATCCTGGACTGATGCCTGATGGATGCCCTTGGCTGGGCCCAGTTCTTGGCTCCGGGAAGTAGGCAACTCTGAACTTGTGCGAGACCACAGGGAGAGCCCCACCTGGCTCACAGGACAACCCCTCAACCTGCAACTGATCTCCGGTGGAGCGGTGCCACACAGCCTTCCTGGCCGGGTCCCAGCTCCTCTGTGAGTAGAAGAATTGTCCTTTCTTAAAATGTGAGAGCCCTGCTGTCTGCAAGGCGCTGCCCCCACCCCCAGCTCGGGAGTCACTGGGACCTGGAAAGCTGTTTACTTCCCCAACACCATTCTCCACCCCTGCAAAACAGGGCAGCTCTCAACCTCTCCCCAGAGCAGCGCCCAGAGTAGGGCATCCTACTAGGATCCTAGTAGGATGCCCATCGCCTCCGGCACAAAGACATCCAGCAGCCTCGCTTAGATGGGCGTCGTGTCTGTTGCGCTTTCAGCCTGTGAGGACGGTGTCGTCGGGTTCCGCTCGCCCTTCCCGGGACTCCTTTAAGAAGCAAGGCCTCCAGGAGAGCTGCGCCTTCCCTCTGCGGGGTATCCCGCCTCCGTCATTGCGCCCCGGCCCGACGCAGCAAGGCGAGGTGTGGGTCTCTTAGAGAAAGAGGATCTCGGAAGAAGCGTGCGCACCCCTCAACGGCCTTTATCAGCCTCCCCCCACCTCTCGCTACAGAATTAGCTCGCCCCTTTGCAGATACTATCTAGCCCCCCCCCCCCCCCCCCCCCATGTAGGATGCTGGCTTGGCTCCGGGGGATCCTAGGCTTGCTGCAAAGTTCAGAAGCCTGGGAGCCCGTTGGCAAGTCTAGCTGTGTTTCCCGGGTTTGGGGGGCTTCCTTCCCTGGGAATCTGGATTCAGGCTCGTCGCACACTCTGTCCCGAGCCGTAGAAACCAGGCCTTCGCGCCCCGCCCCGTCTCGCTGGGTTTTGCGCGTGGTTTCGCTCCGGGGTACAGTCAGAGTCGCCCTCCCAGCCCTCCCCCTCCTCGCGGGAGCCCCCCCCCCCGCCCCGCTCCTGGCTGCAGGCGAAAGGAAGCCTCGGGAACAGTGTGTGACCCGAGGACAGGGTCCGAAGGCGCGAGCGAACTTCCTCCAAGTGGGGCTCTCCCCTCCCTTTCCCTCCTGGTCAATCTATGACTCAAACTTGACATAAGCCCCTGGCAGACGGTGACGACAAATTCCCGGTGGGGGTGGGGGTGGGGTGGGGGAGGAGAAGGGTGGGGGCAGATGCACCCCACCCTGCCACCGCCACCCCCTCTGCGCCCCGGCCCGGCCCGGGTCCGGGTCCCCGCGGGGCGCTGTGCGGGGACGGCTCCCTCCTCCCGGAGCGCCGCGCCCAGCCCCCGGCCCGCCAGGCCCCTCCCGTCCCTACAGCTCCGGAGCCCCGGGGCCCGTCTGTTTTATTTCATTTAACACGATCCGCGAAGCCAAGGCGGGGTGAGGGGCCGCGCCGGCGAGGAGAGGAAATGAAGGGACTTGGAACGAAGTCCTCCCTGCCAACTCTCTCCGTCTGATTCTTCGAATCCAGGGGTACCTTACAGGACCGGGGTGCGGGCAAGGAGGGCTGCTCATCCTCCAAGCCCGCTCCGCCTCTATATAGCGGCTCAGTGGCTGCACTTGGCGATCGCGGGGGGTGTGCAGAGCGTGGGACACGTGGCCTGTCTCCAGGGCAGAGGAATCCAGCGAGCCGGTGGCTCCCGTGGAGTTTGCGAGCGGCGCGGAGCCGGCTGGGGGAAGCCAGTGAGCTGTCCATGGTGGTTAAGAGCCCTAGACGTGCGTGTCGGGCGGTCCCGGCGACGCGCGGACCCCCCACGCCCGGGCCTGCCCGCCACCAGCCGCTGCGCACCGGGCACGAGGCTCGGTGTGCTCGTTTGCACGACTCCAGGACGCTGTGTCACAGAGGCAGGACTCCAGAGATAGACGGAAACCAACTCTGAAGTCCAAATTGTGGGTTTCCTTTTAGCTCCTTCCTGCAGGTGTCTCTCCCCCCTCGGGCCACGTTTAGCTTGCTTTGAGAAACCTTGGTCCATCCAGCAGCCTACTGCTGCCTGCCCTTCCCTGTTCCAAGGTTCCCTCCTCAAATGAAGGAGCGTGAGGGTCTTGGTAGGCTTCTCCTGGAGAAGCCGGGGAGTATCGCTATGGGGATGTCCACAAAACCACTTTGTTGACTGGGAAACTGCTTCTGGGAGATCGTCGGATGTCTCAGAGCTTTCCTAGGGGGTGTTTGGGGTCCTGTGTTGAGTATTATTGCTCAGAGGACAGGCTTCTTTATTATTCACCAGAGCCCTAGAACCCTGTGATTGCCACTCTTAGGAGGAAAGGAGGAAACAGAAAAATTCCCATGGAATATGCGATACCGTAGGTCCATTCTACTGAAGTCGATTTTGCCCAGTTCTTGTGACATATTTGTTTATGAACTCAGTTAAGCTCGTATACATGTGTATGGCAAAGAATGTTTCGCCTTTTTTGTCACCACATCTTACCTTTTAATTTCTCTTGTCAATTCTCACCCCTTAATATAAAAAATAGTGAAAGGGAATAAAGGGGGAAAGGAGAAAAAATGAGTGGGAAATATCAGAAAGGGAGACAGAACATAAAGACTCCTAACTCTGGGGAACGAACTAGGGGTGCTGGAAGGGAAGGTGGGCTGGGGGTGGGGGTGACTGGGTGACGGGCACTGAGGTGGGCACTTGACCGGCTCAGTACTGGGTGTTATTCTATATGTTGGCAAATTGAACACCAATAAAAAATAAATTTATAAAAAAAATTCTCACCCCTTATCTCTATCAGCCATTCCATTTTCATCTGAATAACGAATTCCCTTAAATACTAAGGAAAATTTAAAAATATATGTTGTAAACATTTATAGCTTTTATTTGAATTTTGTGCCTTTATTTATGAGGGCATATCTAATTAGCATCCAGTACATAACAGATCCTTTTATATATTTCTGTATAAATCAGAAGATATCAGATTGGAACACATTACTTGTTTTTACCCTTCTTTCTTATGGTGGTGCGGTACTTAAAAAAAAGAGAGAGTGTGTATGTGCTGATAAACCACCTTGAGAATGCCTAATTTAAAAAAGAAAGTGTGATGATTCAGTACTTTTTCATAGCTTGTCTCTCAGTTTCTGGATCTACAAAAATAAAATAATGAAGAAAGTGGAGTCTTTCTATATATTCTTCCAAGTATTTTCCCAAGTCAATAAAATTGATATAAAGCCTTTACTTTCCCTTTTTCTATCAAAGTGAATGAAATAAGACTTAAATGTGTACCCAGTTCCTTGAAAATTATGAAACTGGAATAATAATATTTTAGTATTATTATTTTGTAATCTAGATTAGTTTTGTCCTATGAATTCTTTGATAGTAAACCTCCCCCTATACACCTCTTTACTCTCCTTTCATCAAAAGGAGAAAAAAAAATAAAATGATATAAATGGATTTCATTCTTCTATCCTTTATGTGCTCATAACTTAAGGAGCTTCTTCCCCCTACTTCTCCTCCTCTCATTGGTAGCTTAGCATTTTCCTCTGTCCCATGGTGATATCAATTGAGAATTCTCCCTTCGAAGTTTATCTAAGTCTCCCAGTTTCTTTATTTTTAGAAAATTAGTTTTCCTCAACAGCTCATTTATTAGATTTTTAAGATTTCGTTCTTTTATCCATTAAATTTGATAAATTTATTAGGGAGGGTTTTAATCCTTCTCACCAGCAGCTCCGTTAAACCTGCTGGACTGTTTTTTCTGCTTTCAAGAGCAAAATACTCAATTGGTATAATTGTCTATGACCTAAAAACAACAATAATTTAAAAAATCTATCAGTTTCTCATTTGTATTCTGCTTACCTTCCCAATGTGCCCAACACTGTTATGCGCCCAGAGTATCTGGAGGTATCTGTAGAATCAAATTGAATTGTAGCCCTTCCCACTTGCACTTTTGAGAAATGAAAGTGTAGTTTTAATTATTTTAGATCTGTTTTTCAAAATTTGTTTATAAAGCTCTTTGATCTGCTACTGGGAACCTTTTTTTTTTTTTTTGTAAAGCATATTCTTTTTAAAATTGTGGTGGATTTGGGGGCATCCTGTGTCTCATTCAGTCTCAAAAGCTTCTTTCCTTCATGCTAAGTGCATGTATTACATACTTTCCCTGAAGATATTTCCCTCTCCATTTCATTTGTGCTTCACTGCCCAGAGACTGGTAAGTGAGGGGGGAAAATGTGGACTTTTGATGTATCATAATATACTGAAGTCAATTACTATGTGAAAGTACTTATGTTAAGAAAATTTAGACTGACCTTAGCAGAATTTTCTTGCACTTTGTTCCTTTAATTCTCATCCTGCTAAGCTGTAATTATATGTAAAACTGCCAAAGTATTTTTAATGGTAAAAAAAAAAAAAGAAGCCGCTTTTTGTGGAAAGGATTAAAAATTTTTTTTGTCCTATAAACACAGGTCATATTCTTTGTAAAGCTGTTCTTAACAGGCAAAAATGTACATGCCTATAGCAGTTAAATTACTCCTTAAAAGACCTATGATGGCCTTAAATGGAGCAGGAACTCAAGTGTGGTTGATATGGTTCCAAAAAACCCTCATTTTAAAAGAGTTTCATTGTCGAGGTGCACCAGGATGTTCTTTTAGTTCTATAATACACAGTCTGGGCATCATAGCCACATATTTCCCTCATCTCATTCCAACCCCGGTGTGGTAAAACCAAAGAGACACAGGATCAAGGAGAGTCTGAGGATTTGCAGGGAAAGAGCTGTGTAAGTACAGTGAGTACAGATCTTTAAGATCTTCCCCAGACTTCTAAACAGTTGAGAAGGTAGCTTGTTTGCTAAGTAGTGCAAAGTGTCTCCAGGTCTATCGCTGGAGCTGCTGACATAATTAATGATTTCATTCAGAGCCTGAAAGAAGGTACTTGTATTCCCTCTGGCATGGGCAGGCCAAGTTCTTGTCCAAACTCTAATACCTTGGGTTGATTTTAGCCAACAAGACTGTTGGTCCTCTTGTTGCACACCCAAAACTTGAAAGCCAAATATTATATTAGGCTATGATACTTCCCAGCCTTGAGGAGGTTGACACATCCTAAATATATAAACAGCCACTATTATCTAAAGACGGATTACATTCTGGTGAGAGATTCATTACTCCTAGGTCAAATTGGGAAAACGAAAAACCGTAGAACACCCCCACCAAACACCCAACACATAGCAAACTACTTTAAAAATCAATATTTCCCAGTAAACCTTATATGCAAAAAGTTTTTCTTGTCCCATTTTACACTATGAGGTTAATGGCAATCCTTGAAAATTAATTACGGTACTGAAAAGACTTTAATAACATTTCTGCTAAAAATAAATTGGAGGCAGAGTATTGCCCTGGATTCATGATTGCTTACATCTGGTTTCTATTTCTGTGATTTTCATTTGGTTCTCAGAGAGTTCATTCACAGTCATCACAAGTTTCGTTTCCTGTTCTCCAATGGGAGAACTTGTCTGATGACCCATGTATTTTTCATCCAAATGCGGCACTTTTCTACATTAGGAGATGTAGAAAGGAAGAATGAAAAATACATCAGACTAATTCAAGCAAACCAAAACCTGAAAGCATCTTTCAGCACCTGACTAATCCAGAATCCAGTGGCAAATAACAAGGAGGAAATCACTCCATCTTCTAGACCCTTGTAGAACGAGGTAGGGGAGAAAAGAGAAAATAGAAGGAAGGAAGAGGAAGAGAAGATGGAAGGAGAAGAAGGGAGGGAAGAAGAAACTAAAGGAAGGGCTTCTTTATCAATAAGAATCCCCATGCCTACCCCATCATTCCTCCCATTACCTGTAATACATGGGAAGGTAGTTTTCTTTTTCACCATGTTAACTTTCAGATCTTTTTCAAAGAAGGGGATGAGCTATCCTGGCCTCAGGTTGAAAAATCTCTTGAACACCCCCACACATTTAGGGAGGAGCCTCCATACATGTTGATCTGGACTTGTGTAGAACAATTTGACTCTTACTTCTATGCCATTCTAATATCTTTTTTCACCATCCAGAGCATCTCAGTTGTTCTCTAGGTAAGCAACACCTGCCTCCCTCTTGAGAGGATTGTTTTATCTAAAGATCCTATCTAGTTCCTACTCCAAAGTTTCAGGAAGTCTACTCTTTTCACCTTACCATACGATTTTTCTTAATTTTCCTTCCTACTGATGTTCCAGAAATGTAGTCTCCAAATTATCTCAGATGCTCTCCACATTCAATAATAATTACAAATATTATTGAGCTTTTATCCTTAGGATGGCAAAGACTTTTCATTTCATTTGCCATAGATTGCTGCCCAAACTACCGTAGATAATTACTAGAACTGGGACCTGAATTAAGTTTGTCTGACATTACATTACCTCTAGTATGATGTAGGCTCTGGCTGCCACATTTCATATCCATTGATCTGTTAGGGTTGATTTGGCTAATGTGACTGGTTAGGCAACTGGTGTGCTCTCCACTCATCCATGTGGGTTCTTGAAAGCTATATATTTAGTTGAAGAGGTTGAGAAGAACCATTCTTTGATCAAGGGTTATTGAGGCATGAAACATCTTTTCTGGAAAGCAAGCCATAGGATGGTCTAACTCTACAGACTAAAATTTAAAAAAGAATATTTTAAAAAATGCTGATTGTATGAGCCTATTACCACCCTATAGAAATAGTCCAAGAATTAATTTTATCTGATGGTCTTATGTCAACTTTTATTAAAATTCTAATTTATGCCAACCAAGTTCTACTCTTGAAACTTAAAAAAATATATATTTATTTATTTTAGGGAGAGAATGTGCAATTGGGAAGAGGGGCAGAAGGAGAGAGTGATAGAGGGAGCAGACTCACTGCTGAGTCCAGGCAGGACTCAGACTCAATCTCATGATCCTAAGATCCCCCTTTTCTTTCAAAAATCACATTTGGACCTGCCCCCTCTCAATTTTTGATAAGGGATGTAGTGTATTTTTGAAAAAGGTTTGTAAAAATATGTATGCATTTTGGGAAAATTGCTATCAAATATACTTTCATTTAAGCTATTGACCACCTACTATGTCTAAATCCTGTATTTTAAAAGAGCCATACATCATGACTCTATTTCTTCCTTTATTGCTTAGGCTATATTCTTTACCTAAGTTAATTCAAACCTTTTTTGGAAGAAAGAGGATAATCAATAAACATTTCTTGAATATCTCTTAAGTCAGGCACTGTGGTAAATTCTGGGATTATACTAATGATATGGGATCTACAGTCTCTTTAGGACTTTGAATCTATTCTTATTTACTAAACATCTCACTAATGTTTTATTATAAATCTTTAAATTTTGATATATTAAATATTTTACTCACATTGTTTATTGTCTATCTCTTCCCACTGGAATAAATACAAACTCTAAAGGCCAATAATTCATCTGTCTTTATTATACCTCCAGAACCTAGAGTAACACTTGGCACGTGGTTGTAAGTCAATAAAATATTTTTTTTCATTTAAATTCAAGTTCGTTAACATATAGTATATTATTGGCTTTGAAATAAAATTTAGTGATTCATCACATATGCATAACACCCTGTGCTCATCACAACAAGTGCCCTCCTTACAGTGTGCCCATTTAGCCTGTCACCCCACCCACCTCCAGAAGTCAATAAATATTTCAAAGGAGAGAATGAATGAAAATTAAAAGGTGCAAATACTTTTTTTCTAAATACTTATCGTGGTACATATACATACTTATGTGTTTTTTTTTTTATAAAACAGATTTCTACCCTGAGTCAGCAATTTTCTTCGTGAGTGCCACACACTTATATCAATAAACTAAAGGATTACTGACAAATGAAAATAACGTCAGTTTAAACACAATAATCTTTTAAAATATGCTACGTAATAAGAAGTTAGACTTGTTCAGAAATGAATTATTTTTACCATCAAAGGCAGGTCCTATTTTTATTCCTGCATGCATTTATTTTACCTCCCAAACTATAACACAATTAGAATAGTCTCTATTATCAGATCATACAGTCAGAATGGAGAATGTTATTTTACCACACCCCAGTAAGGATTCCTACTAGTAGGAAAAGCTGGCTATTGTCCTTTAAGTGGTTCCATTATAGCTCAATCATTAATCAACCAAAGCCTTACGTATGTTGAATTTGTCTTTTTTTCCTACAGTAAGTAAATACATTTTATTGTCATGGCAGATGAGTTGGATAGAATAGTATCATACCTGAGTCAGTTCCTTACTCTTTTCCCTGACTGCCACATTCAATTGTATAATAATGCCTATGAATGCATTTTTCAGTTATTTTTTGAAACCACATTTTCCCCTCAAATGACCTGTTATAGCTGTGGTTTAAGTGCTACATTTTCCTTACAATAGCACTGAGCAATAGTCTTCCACTTCACCATGGAGTTATGAGCTTAATATATTTGCTACGTTAATTCAAAAGAATGCAGAATTATATTAAACACCTAAAATAAATCTGATCTATAAAATCCTATCTTGTATAATACTGTATATGACATTTCATTGGAGTTTCAGACATCTGTGAATGCATGAAAGCTTTTTTTTTTTTTCAATCCTGACAAGAAAGGCATAGCTCAATGTTTAAAACCTAAAATGCAAGCAACATTGCATTACCTGTCAAGAACTCATCATGGGATAGAACTTGAAAATCATAGTTACTGTCCTGTTCAGTCATCATAGATCTTGGCCTAGAGTTCTTGGCAGGAAGAGTATTTGAATGGAGCCTATCTCCAACTCTAATAGATGCTGTTAGAAGAATAAAAGTTGGCAACATTTTCCATAGAGAGCCAAGGGTAACAGAAACTTTCATATTATAAACTGGAGATAATAGAGCAACATGACCCTAAGTGTTAGTTTTAAAAGGGACTTTACACAATCCTGTGTTTAACAGGGCATTGTACTCTTGATTTACAGGAAGAAACTCAAATCATCAGAGCATCTGTGAATGCATAAATAGTGAAAATCAGGGTGTTCAACAATTTCAATGGAAGAATATTCCCTAGTGTCATTCAGCCAGGCTGTAAGCACATTGTACTTTCCAAGTCTCCATGGGAATATTGCTCATTCATTAGGTACTCTCAAATGCTCCATAAAGAAACATTATTGTGATCTTACATTAAACTGAAGAGAAGCAGACAGGAAGGCAAAGCTATAGTCTCCACATAAAGGAAGGAACACCTGAATTACAACCTGTTGACTTTCAATTTTTGGTACAATTGCTTAGGCAACGAGGGCTGTAGCTTGTCATGAATGTATATTGGCAATGTGAGCAATGGAAAGGGTGAGTCGAAGATCTAGATTTTAGTCCTGTCTCTTCTTACCAGCTAGTTTTATAAATTTTTTAAAAAGGCACAGAATCTCTCAGAGGCAAAGTTTACTCACCTGTGGAATGGGAATGGCATTAGCACATACTTCACTAGGATGTCATAATCATCAAATGAAATAATACATGTGAAGTTACTTTATAGACTGTAAAGTCTTACTGAAATATTTAATTAAATGCATATATTACATGTGACTGTTACTCTATATAGAAATACAAAGGTAGATATTAATCTAAATTATTCACTCCTCAGGCATTCAGATGAACATTTGATAACACTTTGGGACAATTAGACAACGAAAATGACCTTAAGATTGAGGGGTTTTTTTGTTTGGTTTTTAAATCTCTTGATATTTTCCTTCATTTTCTTGACAAATATTAGCATTGTATGAATCAGTTCAGGAAATACCATTCTCCCTGATTTCCAGCGTGAATACCATACTGAATATCTTTCAAATAAGGGGTAGCTAATTGATTTGTAACAAGGGTTGGTCGTTTTTAATAGCTGCTGTTACCTAAGCATCTTTGTTTGGATAGTTATTCCAGCTGTGGCTATGACAGTCCCTGAGGCATCCCATGAATCAGCAACGTTCAGTTTGACCCTTTTGAGTAACCATGGTATCCAAGGACTTCTCAGACATAACAACAAACTCTGAGTCTGGGGACAGAATAGAGAGATAAGAATTGCAAGTCAAGGAATAAGAACCCAGGGTCATGAATCTGTATATTCAGCAAATATACTGTGTCACAAGGGAGGGGGGGAAACCCCAAATCTTTTAACGAGGGGGATTAAATAAGAGAAGAGGATAGTAAAGAGAAAAAGGAAGAAATCTGAAATCATATAGAGAATTTCATCTAAACCTATTATTTGTGTGTACATCTGTCTGAACATGTTGAAGTTTTGATATTCTCTCCTGGGGGATTTTCAACCCACTAATTCTTTTTTTTTTCTAACCCACTAATTCTTAAGAATGAGGAACCATCTGATGGGCAAAGCTAAAAGAAAATGGATTGGTAAGGTCTTATCAAAGTCTGAATTTCTCCAGGTAGTGCCTGTCTGATTTAAGCAATGCTTTTTTTTTTTTTCCAACTTAAGCCCGTACCATGACTGTGAAGAGCATTAGAATTCCATCTTGAAAATCCCTGCTTCTGGATGATACTTGTGGTTGGAGGCATGGAGAGGAAAGTATCCTAAAGCCAAAGGATCTTTGCTAATGCACACAGGTTGGATATAGACCACACCTAGCTTGGAGACTTAATTAACTGTCACAAAGGTTAATCCTGGAAAGAACGAATGAGATTAGCAATTAGACTCATCATTTCTTTGTTGAATGGAATTCTTATTATATACAGCTAGCTTCATAGGATATATAAATAGTAAAAAAAGACACCATTTGTTCCCAGGAGAGGTTTATAGATTTGTTTGTTGGGAGTGGGGTGGGATTATGCCTATATAAAATAATTAAGCTCTCCAGTTTTACTCCTTCTCTATCAGAAGGATAACTTGAATAAAAATAATTCAGCCAAATACAGTGTCATTTTCTAGCAAGGAAGAAAGGACATTTAGAGGTCTCTACCTCTTTTTGATGACTCTAGGCTTCTGATGGAACAGAAAGCACCCAATGTGCCAAAGCATAGTAATACCTATTCCTAAAGAGCAGGGTACAGCTCTGTCACCAATGAGTATTCTTTCATCAGAAATTATTAGAGTGTACCATTGCTAAGAAAAATTTATAATTTAGATGGATTATTTATTTAAGAGATACAACTGGTTACCTAATATCTTTTCTTATTTTGTTTTTGTTTTTTTTTAATTAATTTTTAAAAATTCTAGTAGAGTCAACATACATCTTTTTTTACACATACTACCTCCTTTCTAATAGGACTCTGATTTTGTTCAGGCTCTTCCCCTCTTTGTGTGACTTTATTCTTTGGGGTGGGTAGGCCCCAGTTTTGACTTTAGTGCTGGGGGTGGGTCCTGGTGGGTCAAAACCAATCGTAGTAGTCCTAACCCTCTATAGTGATTGGTTCAGTATTGGCTTGTGATCCAATTCTGTTCAATAAAGTCTTAAATGGAGGACAGCTAAGAGATTCTCAGAAGAGTTTATTTGTTCCAAAGAGAAGCAGGGAGAGTCATCATTAACTTCTGTAAACACTACTGTATCTGGATATGATGCCTAGATCTAGAGCAGCTATCTTATTTTCTAAGAATGAAAATAACCTACAGAGGCAGACCGAAGAGGGGCTTAGAGAAACAGAGTCAAGGTGACGTAGATTGACCTACCTATGAAATTTTGTTAGGAGAGATAATAAATGTTACAAATAGTAGGCCACTTTGGGTTGAATCTTCTGTTATTTGTAGCTAAGAAATTTCTAACACATACAGTTACTATATGAGGCAGCCAGAGTATCCATAACTCTTACTGGTGTTCTGTGATGCAGAGGAACCCACTTTCACCCTTCCCCATAACTGAAGCCCATTTTTTTTTTAATCTAGACACCATGAGATTCAGCAGATGTGAATGTCAATGCTCATCTAATTGAAGCCCAGGATACACCTTGAGATAGAGAACTCAGAAAGCAATTAAGTATCAGATTTCATCCTGTGGAAATAATGAAATTTTCCTGAAGGAGGAGTTGAAGTCAGTTGGTCTGGGCGAATTTTGAGGCATGACATACGTGGGGATATGTTTTGAAATATCTTTCCTAGGGGCCCCTGAGTGGCTCAGTCAGTTATCCATCCAACTCTTGATTTCAGCAGAGGTCATGATCTCAGGGTTTTGAACTTGAGCCTCGTGTCAGTCTCCTCGCTGGACACGGAGCCTCTCTCCCCCCACGTCCCCCGCCCACTCCAACCCCATGCTCACGGGTGCTCTCTCTCTCTCTCTCTCTCTCTCTCTCTCAAATAAATACATATATTTCCTAGTGTAGTACAGTGAAAGTCCAAATTAGCTAAGATTAGATCTTTTGTTCCTCCATTCTGAGACTGCTTATTATAATCCCTCAGTAAATTACCTTGAATATGTGTCATAGTCTTATGTGTTAGGATGGCGGAAGCTGTAAGACAGGTGGCCAGAGGTAGAGGTATTTGTTTTAGGCACCAATAACCAGTTTTTCATTGGATGGACTGAACTATAATATATCATAGCAATGGAAAGTGACTCCTACCCCTGGAATCACCAATGGCAGTAGAACATACTTCATTTTTTTCTAAAACACTTTTTTTCCCCCCCTAATGTATTTACCTCTCTAATTGCACTGCTTTTCACAATTGCTGTTGGACAAGTGGCAGTTATGATGTAGCTGTCATTGCCTATTCACATGCATTAAAACTCATAGAATTGGCCCTAGTATCTTAGAAGAAATTCCTAGAGACAATAGCGGAGCATTCTTTTAAGAAATGCTGTGTCCTTAACAGTCTAAATGGCACAACGGATGATATTGTGTGCCAAAACATAGACATGGTTGATTCTGAGTCTGAAAGTCACTTAGAAAAGCCAGACTTTGAGGGGTGCCTATGTGGCTCAGTTGGCTGGGTATTCTAACTCCTGATTTTGGCTCAGGTCATGATCTCAGGGTCCTGGGATCCAGCTCCACTTTGGGCTCTGCACTCAGTGAAGAGTGTACTTGAGATTCTCTCCCTCTGTCCCTCCCCCCACTTGAGCTCTCTTTCTCAAATAAACACAATCTTTAAAAAAGTCAGGCTTAGGGATCCCTGGGTGGCTCAGCGGTTTGGCGCCTGCCTTTGGCCCAGGGCGCGATCCTGGAGACCCAGGATCGAATCCCACATCAGGCTTCCGGTGCATGGAGCCTGCTTCTCCCTCCGCCTGTGTCTCTGCCTCTCTCTCTCTCTCTGTGACTATCATAAATAAATAAAAATTAAAAAAAAATTTAAAAAAGTCAGGCTTAGAATGTGAATAACTTAACCAATATTTTTTTATGAAAAAAATGGTGATTTTTTATGAAAAAAATCATTATGTCTAACATGTTTTTGATAAGTATAAAATAAACATTCTAAGTTACAAGACCACATCATATCATAGCTTTATTGGAAGAATTAAAAATTATTTTAGAAGTATATGAAATAATGGTTCTTCTTTAAGTTGATAACATCTTAGGTTCAATGAAAGATGGTAACTAGAAGCTCAGATCTCATTGTTACTGAAGAACTAGATGCTTCTTCTACTACGTTTGCCGGAAGATTCCTTCCTCTGAGCAGTCACCTCTCATGTTTCTCTTTTTGAATCAGTTTATCAAGCTGGTACTCCTGATTGACTAGACTCAAGTCACATGACTTCTTCCTGACTATAAAGGAATCTGGGGATGGGATTTCTAATTTCCGAGCTAGAAAGATGAGACTCAAGACATGAATATATCCTAAATTGTAGAAAAGTAGCCATACTTCAGTAAAGAAATGACACTTGAGATGGATTTCAAAGTTTAGATGCTGTTTTTAACAAGCAGAGATGAATACAAAAGACGTTCTTAGCAGAGAAATTAGTATGGAGGCAGGAGAACATTGCCTATGTTTGGATAAAAGGGAAAAGCATTGCATATTTATGGGGATTATTAGAAGGCACACTGGAACTAGATAGTGGCAAGTCTTGGATTTCAGGTTTAAGAGTTTGTATGTATTTCAGGGGCTATATGGAACCAATAGCATGGGGAAGTGGAAGATGCTGTGGTTGCGTTTATCTTCAATAATACATGGACTCCAGCATAATCCCAGGACAGGATTGGTTCAAGGATATAAATGGGGGAAAAAAGGATATAAATGGGAATTTAGAGGTAATCTGCCTTCAAACATAATTTTCTTTGCGAATAGATTTTCTGAAATATGAAAAATATATACTTAATTAGTTACCTCGGTTCCTAAGCAACTTTCTTTGTGAAGTGCTCACATTGTATGATTATTTTCTAAGAATAGTCATTGTGGGATTTGTTATGGATATGGATTCTATCCTAAATGCAATCCCCTATCCTTTTTTCCACCCTCTAACAAAAGAATTTGAGTTGGTTTGAGGTTTGGAAGAAAGGTTGGAAGATACCATGCTTCAGCATGCCAGTCTTCAATATTGAAGGATTGTTGACATAACAATTTCTTTCTCTTCTTTTTGTTCTTTTATCCTTTTGACCTTCAAACCATAATTCTTCTTATTTTAAAAGCTATAAGTAATGATCCATTGTGATGGGAAATGGATACAGATCAGGAATTATACTTAAGGTCGAAAGAGTTGAATCTGATCATTTCAAGAAGGGATGCCTCATATATTCTCATTACCATCTTAGCTCTCTATTATGGATGCACTGGGCAAAAAAAGGATGCCCTGGAAAAGTAGTACATTGCATAAATTGTTATCAGTAGATCAAATGGTTGAAGTGACTGTAGCTATTTGTGTTTTTTCTGCTTTTTAAAAACTAAGACACTATACATAAAATTTATTATGTGCCTTTTCCAATTTCTAAATACACTACTAGTGGCAACTACTAACTCTGACATTATGACATGAAAAAATAATGTGATTAGTAATTTTTATGCCATGCACTTTTTGTTCTTTAGCTCTACTGCTGTTGACGATGACTGTTACTATTTGCAGATGGCATTTAGCTTCATGATTTGCCTGATTCTTCTGTTTCCAGGGTCACTCATTTTATCAGTTTCTAAATAAACACATAGTGGCTTAAAACAACAACCATTGGGCAGCCTGGGTGGCTCAGTGGTTTAGCGCCGCCTTCAGCCCACGGAGTGATCCTGGAGACCCAGGATCAAGTCCCACAACAGGCTCCCTGCATGGAGCCTGCTTTTCCCTCTGCCTGTGTCTCTGCCTCCCTCTGTGTGTGTGTCTCATGAATGAATAAATAAATAAAAATCTTTAAAAAAAACCAACCATTTATTGTTATTCATGAGCTATGAGTCAATTGGGCGCTTCTGCTAATCTGAGGCAGACATGTGGGTAGCTAGGCTCAGTCCTGTCTGGGGTCAGCTGGTGACTTGGCAGAGGACTATGTGTGAGTGAAGGTGACCAAACTTCTATGTCTAGTGGCTATCTCACTGTTGGTGGGGAAGTTGAGGATGACGTGGGCCACGTGCCTCTATCATAGTCTGAAAACTGTAATGCTATGGAGGCCCAAGTGCAGAACTCTCATGTGGCAACTTCTTCCATATTTTATCATGTAAGTCACAAGGCCATCCTAAATTCAATGGTTGAAGAAATAGACTCCACCTTTTGGTGGAGGAGATTCCAAGTATTGTGGCCATTTTTGCAATCTATCACAATCATTTTCTTTCAAGATATAGTACCTGGCTGGTATGTCTTCCCCTATGTTTTCCATTTGCAAAATCTATACTATGCAAAGTTGTTTTCCTCTCTTCATGTTGTTTATGGCTGATTCTCTCTGGCTATAAGTTGAAAATTTTGTTTTCCTGACTTCTTCTTAAACATTCAAAGAGATATAACCTGGCCTGACCAATGTGAGTATGGAAAGAACATTAAGCCTTTGGTTTTATTTTGATATGTCCAGAGGCAATGGGAGAATTTTTGCAAGTAAAGCCTCTGCCACAATTTTAGAAGTTATATTCCACACAATGTCAACTAGTTAAGGTGGAGTTGGTATTCCACTTGCCATATTGACATCCTAGCTGCTTCCCCATGGAGCATAGGTCATCTTTCAATTCATACATGGGCACTATACAGGCCTGGCATCCTGATTAAGAGCTCTCTGAGCCCCAGTTTCATCAGCCTCAAATGGAATGGGACGAAGACCTCAACACAGTTTCATGATAAAAACTTTCAATAAGTTAGCTATAAAATGAATTTACCTAAATATAGTGAAAGCCTTATATGAAGAGCCCATAGCTAATATCATATTCTAGTGAAAAGCTGAAATCTTTTCTTCTAAGATCAGGAACAAGGCAAGGATGCCCACTCTTGCTACTTCTATTCAGCATAGTTCTAGGAGTCTTAGCCAAGCAATTAGGCAAGAGAATGAAAGAAAAGATATCCAAATTGGAAAGAAAGGAGTAAAATAATCTCTGCTTGCAGATGGCATGATCTTATATTTTAAAAAACCCCTAGAGACTAGAAAAAAACCACTAGAACAAATAAATGAATTTAATAAAGCTGTAGGATATGAAATAAACATACAAAAATCATTTCTCTACCCTAACAAAAAACTACCTGAAAGGGAAATTAATAAAATAATACCATAGCATCAAAAATAAAATACTTAAGGACAAAGAAACTTAACTAAGGAGGTAAGTGACTTGTATGCTGAAGCTATAAAATATTGATAAGAGATATTAAAGACATGTGTGTTCATAGATTGGAAGATTTCATATTGTTAAAATGGCCATACAACTGAAAGTAATCTACAAGTTCAATGGAATCCCTATCAAAATCCCAATGACATTTTTTTAGAGAAATGGAAAAAAATCTAAAATTCATAGGGAAACACAAAGGACCCCAGATAGCTAAAGTCATCTTGAGAAAGAAGAGCAAAGTTGGAGGCATCACAGTTCCTGATTTCTATATTATAAAGCTACCATAGTTAAAATAGTATGGTACTGACATAAAGATATAGACCAAAGGAACAGAATAAAGATCCCAGAAATAAACCTATGCATATATAGCCAAGTGATCTTTTACAAGGGTGCCAAGAATACATCATGAGGAAAGGATAATCTTTTCAGAAATGGCACTGGGAAAACTGGATATTCAGTTGCAAAAATGTGAAATTGGACCCTTCTTACACCATCCACAAAAATCAACTCAAAAACATAAGACCTGAAACTGTAAAACTCCCAGAAGAAAACATAGGAGAGAAGCTTCATGGCATTGGTCTTGGCAGTGACATTTTTGGATATGACACCAAAAGTATAGGCAACAAAGGTAAAAATAGATAAGTGAGATTACACCAACCTACAAACTTCTTCACAGAAAGGAAACAATCAATGGAGTGAAAAGGCAATCTATAGAAAGAGAAAAAATATTTACAAGCCACAAGTCTAATATGGGGTTAATATCCAAAATATACAGGAAACTCCTAAACTCAATAGCTAAAATAGCTAAATAAATAATTAGCTAAGTAAATAAACAAACAAAACTATTTAAAATGGGCAAAAGGCTTCAACCGGCCTTTCTCCAAAGAACACATACAAGTGGCCAACAGATACGTGACAAGATGTTCTGCAGCACTAATCATCAGGGAAATGCAAATCAAAACCACAATGAGATATCACCTCACACCTGTTAGGATGGTTATTACAAAAAAACTAAACCAAACCAAACCAAAACAAAACAAAAACCCAAAAGATAACAAATGTTGGAGAGGGTGTGGAGAAATTGAAACTCTTGTACACTATTGGTGGGAATATAAAATGGAGTACAGGTAGTATGAAAAACAATATAGGGATTCCTTTTATAGATTAAAAAAATAAAATTACCACAGAATCCAGTAATCTCACTTCTGGGTATATATACAAAAAGATTTTAAATTGGCATTTTGAAGAGATATAGAGATACATGCATTCCTATGTTCATTGCAGCATTATTTGCAGTAGCCAAGATATGAAAATAACCTAAATTTCCACCTACATATGAATGGATAAAGCAAATATGGTGTATGCATTCAATGGAATAGTATTCAGCCCTAAAAAGGAGGAAATCCTGCCATATGTGACATCATGGTTGAACCCAGAGGATGTTATGCTAAGTGAGATAAGCCAGAATGGTAGTTGTCTGGGACTGGGGGTTTGGGGAAATGGGGATTTACTGTTCAGTAGCTATATAGTTTTAGTTAAATGTAATTTAGTCAAATGTAAAATGAATATGTTCTAGAGATCTGTTGTACAACCAGGTACCAATAGTTAGCAATACTATATTGTGCACTTAAAAATTTGTCAGAAAGGGTGGTTCTTGGGGTGCCTGGGTGGCTCAGTTGGTTAAACATCTGCTTTTGGTTCAGGTCTTGATCCTAGGATCTTGGAATTGAGCCCCATGACAGGCTCCCTGCTCATAGAGGGCCTGCTTCTCCATCTCCTCCCTGGTGGTGCTCTCTCTTGCTCTCTCTTCCTCTCAAATGAATAAATAAATGAAATTTTTTTAAAAAATGGTTGGATCTGATGTTGTGTTCTTTTTTTTTTGAAGTTTCAAAACCCTTTATTTAGATAAAAAGAAAATTTTAGTGAGTTCCAAACAAAACAAATAGATTACCTGAAAGGAGTAAGAATCAGACTGACATCAGGCTTCTCATCACCATACTAAATGCTAGAAAAAGAAACAATGCTTATACGTTACTAAGGGAAATTTATTTAAGTGCATAACGTCTTTGTCCTGTAAAATTACCAATGAAGAACCAATAAAGCCATTTTTAAACATGTAAGAACTAAGAAATCTTAACATCCAAGAATCCATTACAATGCATTATTAGAAGAAATAGAATAGCAACACCAAAAAAAATTGAAAGAGAATGATGAGAAGCAAAAACAGTAATATCTGAACATGAACCAGGAGGAGTAAAAAAGCTGAAAATAACTAAAAGAGGCTCCTCTGGAGCTTGACACTCAAGACCATCTATTCTGAGCAACAAGATTTTTAGTGACACAGGATTAGCTTTCCTTCAAAATGGGCACGACCACATGGCTTAGTTGTTGCTGTTTTGGGGGGCTTAAATTTTTAAAGTCTTTAGAGCAATAACAGAAGAGTTTAATTTTTTAAAGGAAAAAATGTAAATGACATAAACCTTGACAATTTAGAAATGATAAAAATCAGAAGTTGAAGCAGGAAAGGGAAGTGAGAGGTAGTAAAATGCTTTTGATTCCTCCTGGGAGATGTACCATGCATTACAAAGTGATAAAGCAGGAAAGAAAGTTTAAGTGTGACTATGTTAGGTAATGAAATAGTGACTTGTCTTGTGTTCTTACCACAATAATTAAAAAATTATTTTCAACATTTGTCATAAGGTTGTCCTATGAATTCAATGGTACAATTCCCATAAATCTTTGAAAAAAATAAAGTGTGACAAAACTACTTGGTTACTATTCTTATTGCTATTTTAATACTAATGGATGGCTTATATTTTAGGGTCTCCCAGTAATGAGTGTGCTTTTGCTATTTCAAGTATCACTCATCATGATCAATGAAACCATTCAGGAAGACAGTATAAAGTATTTATTGCCATTATCCAAACAAACAACAAATTGCTAAGCTTCTTTTGTATATTCAGCAATGTCCAGGCACTGTATGAAATAAAAGTATGAGATGAACATCATCCTTGTCTCTAAGTAATTTAACAATCTAGTTAGGAAAATGAAGCTGTCATGTACAAGACAATTAACAAGGAAAGAAGTAGAAATGAATCAAGTAATAAGCAGTCTGAGAGCCCAACTGAAGTTTAGACACGAAGAATCATGGAGGCGTGAGTGTTGCATAAAATCTTCTTGGAAAAGGTGGGACCTCAGAGAGTTAGGAAGAGTTGGCTCACTGCAGAACATTAGCTATGGGAGCTCTATTGGTATCATCCAGCTTTTTATGCTCTCCAAAACTATAAGGAACTTCTTGATTTAGTTGTCAATCATTAGACAGTATGTGGTTTAAGAGCAAAATTCCTTCTATAGCCTGGAAAGAAATTTCTCCCTATACATATAGTTTCCTTCGTACAGGCTGGTGCATGACCTTGGCCCTTCTTAGCTTACAGAATGTTTTATAAAGTCTTTACAGCCAGTATAACTTCTGACAGGAGGATATCTCTGATCTTGATCATAATCATCAGACATCTACATTATTTTATTATGCTTTCAGAAGATGTGCAGTTACTAAATAGATTCACCCAGAGATACACATCAATCAACAACCAAATTAATTGGCATCCTCATTTTATAGTGTTTCTTTCTTTTTCCTTCAAGAGTTTCTTAACGCAGTGTTTCTTGAATTGTGTTTTACTGGTTAAAATACAAGTTCCTGAAACCCATTGCAGGCCTCCTGAATTAGAATCTTTGGGGAAGGCTCAAGAATCCACATTTGTTGGAGCTGCTCATATGACCTTTAACACACCAATCATGCTTTAATGTTTGCTATGTTTATAAACATCCTGATGTCCCCTCTGCCTCCTACCTCTGTCCCTTAGATCTCTGATGTTGTGCCTCAGGCATCAGTGTTTTTAACCTCCAAGGTAATTCCAATGTTCAGACAGAGTTAATGACCATTGGCTTAACAGCACTATGTTTCAAGTTTGAAGGTGCACAAGAACCTGGAAATCTTGTTAAAATACAGTTCTGATTTTACAAAATCTGGAATAAGGCCATAAATTCTGGATTTCTGATAAGTTCTCAGATGTTGCAGATGCTTCGGGTCAATGGACCACAATTTGTAACAAGAACTTCGAGAAGAAGACCTTTAATTGCACAACTGCCTTATTCCTCACTGGCACAATCTTCTGTATGGCTTCTCTGTGATTGGACCTAATTCCTTATTAACTAATTTATGGCCCAGCAAACACTGTTTAAAAGGATCCTTTTGCTAGCTTCCCATAAAAATAGGATTTCTTTCAAACTTTGTACACCGGCCAAGCAACCTGACACCTACTCTGACTTCCTCTCTTACCTTTCCTTCTAAACTGGCCTTCCTTCTGTTCTTCACATATACCAGGTAATTCTTGTTTCAGGCCTCTGCCTGCTGTTTCCTGGAAAGCTCTTCTCTCAATTCACTGCAAGGTTGGCCCTCTGTCCTTTTAGAACTAAGTTTCAATATTGTTTCTGTAGTGGGCCCTTCCCTGATGCCTTCCTCCAAGCCATCGCCAGCATACATTATCTATTACATCATCATGTGTTTTTTTTTTTTTAAATAGAACTGATGATCTGAAATTCCTGTTGATTTATTTCTTTCCTTTTTAATTTGTCTATCTCCCTACTCCACCCCTATGATCATGTAGGCCATACCAGGATATAGGCCTAGTTTATCATGTTCATACCTGGATTCCAGTGCCTGGAACAACACGTGGTATGTGGTGATTGATTAATAATTGCTGAGGGAGTGAGTGGTAGTCTGTAAAATCACCTAGAGGAAAGGAATCAGAATCTCTCCAGTATTGGTTTAAAATGCCAATTTCTGGATCCCAATCACAGAATATTTCAGTACTTGAGGGATGGGCTCCTAAGACTCTAGACTGAGAAAGTCCTAAAGTGTGTATTCCATTCTTGTTTCACTGTATTTTCTTGGGTAATAACTATGGATTATCCTTAGCTATTAGAATTCCTTAATTCTTTTAGAAAGGGACTATCTCACAAAAACAATTTTTTCACTTGGCTTATGAGCTAGGGTGGATCTGGATGTGCTTCCCAAACTATGAGCACCATGTCAGACTGCACCTCTGATCTGCTGAGACAATATTTCTGGGTATCAGTTCCAATAATCTTTATTTCTTAAAAGATGTCCAGGTGATTCTGATTAGTATTCAATTTTGTGCAGCACTAGAGTATGAGGAACTTCTTATTAGAACTGATGGGACGCGAAGCACTGATGTTAATTCTCCACATGCATATACATAAAGACTCTGAATAACATGCCGTATCTGATAGAAATGCTCTCGGGGCAAGCAACAACAAAAAATCTGATTAATAGTAGATTAAACAATAGGTGCTTTTTTCCTTTCTCCTAACAAGAAATCTGAAGTTAGGTGTTCGCTGGCAACGGTTCAGTAGCTCTGCATGCCACCAAGGATTCAGATTGTTCCTATCGTTATCTTCCACCATCCTCGTATGCTTGTTTTTTTCCTCATGCTTATAACTTTGAATAAAGCCAACACAGCTTCAGGCATCACATTCACATTTAAGGAAAGATGAAGAATGAAGGGTTCATTTTTTTATCTGGAAAGAAAAATCTCTCCCAGGAGCTCCCTCGAAGACATATTGTTTTTCCTTGGCCAGAACTTGGCATTCTACCCCAGCTGCAAGGAAGCCTGGGAATGTGAATAGATAGCTCTCCAGACTTTCGTGGGAAGTGGCTAGTGAGAAGGGGACCTAGAATGGTTTTTAAACAGCCAAGAAACAGCATCTACTACATATGGCTGTTGTAGGAACACAGCTCAGCCCAAGATGATGTCCAAGAGGAAGCATTCTGCCCTCTTTTGATCTGTTCAATCAATGTTTTCTAGGATTATGTTTCTTTTTGCCTAGAGGATTTCCCCCCAAATGACTGATTCTTATGTCCACACTTTATAAAAATTGAGATACAATGGGTATTTTTAACATTAGTTTCAAGTGTACAACATAATGATCTGACATTTGAGTCTATTGTGAAATGATTACCACAGTAAGTCTAGTCAACACATATCACCTCACATGATTACAAATTGTTTCTTGTGATGAAAATTTTTAAATATACTCTCTTAAGAACTTTCAAATATACAGTACACCATTATTAACGATGGTCCCCATGCTGTATATTATATCCCCAGAAATTTTTGTAAAACCTCTAGCCTCACCTCTGGCAACCATTAATCTGTTCTCCAAAAGTTCTGTGGGTTTTTTTGTTTATTTGTTTGCTTGCTTTTTTAAAGATTCCACATTTAAGTGTGATCATATTTGTCTTTCTCTGACTTATTTCATTTAGCATAATGCCCTCAAGTTTCATTCATGTTTTCACAAATGGAAAGATCTCTTTCTTCATGGCTGAATAATGTTCCATCGTGTGTGTGTGTGTGTGTGTGTGTGTGTGTGTGTATACCACATTTTCTTTATCTATTTATCCATATTTACTCATTTATTTATTCATGGACACTTAGATTACTTCCATGTCTTGGCTTTTATAAAGAATGCTGCAATGAACGTGGGGGTGCATATGTTGTTTCAAGTTGTTCTTTTTATCTCCTTTGCATAAATACCCAGAAGTGGAATTGCTGAATCATATGGTAATTCTATTTTTAGTTTTTTGAGGAAACTCCATACTGTTTTCCATAGTGGCTGCACCAATTTACATTCCTACCAACAGTACACAGCTTTCCCTTTTCTCTACATCTTCACCAACACTTGTTATTTCTTATCTTTTTTGTAACAGCCATTCTAGTAGCTGTGAGGTGGTATCTCATTGTGGTTTTTATTTGCATTTCCCCAGTGATTACTAAACCTCTGGTGGTAACAGCAACAAGTTACTATATGCCAGGCATTATATACTCATTTAATCTTCAAAACAAACTTATGTAGTAGCTCCAGTTATTACCTACAGTTAACATGTGAGCAAACTGAAGTATAGAGAAGTAATTTGCCCAAGGTCACTTAGCAAGTGAATAGTAGGATGGGATTCAAACCCAAGCAACTTGGTTCTAGAGTCCATGCATCTAAGCATAAAGCTGTAGTGTACTACCACCCATGTGTACTTAGGTAAAAATCCACAGACTAAAGAAGCAAAACTTAATCAAACAAACTTAGACTTTGTTAGTTGCTGTGAGGCACTTCAAAAGGGGAAATTAAGGAAGAGTACTTCAAGGGTTTAGAAGACAGGAGTCAGTCAAAGGAAGGTCTTAACAGGGATAGCTCAAGAATTTGTAAACTAGGAGAGTTACTAGAATTCTCTCGTCTTATCTTTAGAACATATGAATCTATCTGGAATTACTATTAGAGCAATAAAGTCTGAATGAGCTGGAGTTAAGAGAATTTGAGCTTAGATATTTTGTCTTTATCATATTTTGCTTCAGTTTATCTGTTTTGTGAATCGTGCAGTTTTGCAAGTTATGATTTGTATTTCAATTCTTAGTACTCTCCTCAGTAGCTAACTACCAGCAGAGACGTTGTTCAGCTGTCAGTGTCTCCTTCTGGTCATTCCTCCATCTAAGTGGAAGGATAGGTCTTTCTCTTTCAGGAAAATGATGAATCCAAATCTGTACCACTGTTCAGTTGGTTGTGATCTTGTATTGAGTATGGCTATCTCAAGTGACAATCCTTCTGATTGTTTTTGTTGGATAATTTATAGAATCTTCTATAATTTATAGTCATCTTCTAGATGACTGAGTCATTCACACTCAGTGACTGCGACTTAGAAACACTGAGATGAAAAAGTACGTACGCAAATATGATTTATCTATTCCTTAAGCTACTTATATCGTTTCTTAAATAGCCACGTGGCCTTTTCCTTTGATCCGAGAAGGGTAGTTCAACTTTGTCCATTGTCTGGAGGTTGAAGTCTATTTCTAAGATATTGTATGTGCCATGATTAAGGATAAGAGTGTCTACTAATAATTTAAATTCCTGAACCAGTGGATAAGGCAGAAAATAACCAAAAGGATAAAGAACAAAAACTTGCAAAGAAGTATGTGGCAATCTGTACCTTTGGGCATCTGGGGTCTTGGACATAAGCCATCTACCTCACACTGTCTTCTGCTTTGGGGCCAAAACAGCCGTGGAAGTCTTGTCTTTGTCATAGATAAATTCCCAAAGTGATGAGCGCAATGATATCTATGAGTTTATTCTCTCTAGTAGCAATGGTCCTTTTTTTTTTTTTTTTTGCAATGGTCCTTTACAGAGATTCTTTAGATGCTTTCCCCCCCCCCCAGAAAATTCATGTCTTCAATACTTTAGTCAGTACTCTTAAAGTTACACATTTTGGCCAAGAGAGTGGGGAACTCCATCACAAGTACCAAGAAAAGGCTCTGAGTTCATGTTTTGTGTACTTAAGGTCAGAACGACATCAATGCAAACACATAACCGCCTATTTGAATATACAACATAAAAGGGCAATCCATCATTAATTTCCCCTAAAACACACTTGCACCTGCAGACTTCCTGGAGGTTTTTTTTCTTCTTTTTCTTTTTTTTCTTTAGGGGGAGTGTCTTGAAGTACCAGGACTCTCAAACACCTGGAGGCCAACAACTGCAGATGTCTGCCTGAAGGCAAAGATTTGATCAAGCTGATGAAGCCAGCATGGTATGTCCTAACAAAACAATGATCTACAGAGATTATAAAGCTTGAAGTGGTTTTAATTCTGAAGATATGCAAACCCTATGCCTGAAAAGAGATGGGAGATTCCACAACAAAACTACGAAATGATTACCAAATGTGTACCATCAAGAACTAGGATTTTAGTTGACATTAAGGATTTTGTTTTACACACATTAATTCTGTATTGTTTGAATATAATAATCTGTGATTGTCTCAAATATGGCTTAAGTAGAGAAGAAAAGAAAAGTTCTTTGTGGCCATGCATTTAGGATCTCTGCTATTGTTACTCCAAACTAGGACTCTGAACTTTTCCCAGAATTTAAACTAAGTATTGTAGTTTTTAAAATTAAAAAAAAAAAGTATCAATATTTACTTTTTAAAAATCTCTGAAAACTTTTTGGCTACCTAAAATATATCAAAGAAGAATATTTGAAACAGGTCAGAACAATTAAGTAAATTTCATTTGCTTAATAATTAATTTCTATTTAAAACAAAAGAAGATATCTTAGAGTTAAATCAGCCAAGATGCTGGTTTTATATTTTTATATTTTTAAATTTATTTATTTGAAAAAGAGAGAGAGAGCACAAGCAGGGAGAAGGGGCAAAGGGAGACGGAGAAGCAAGCTTCCTGCTTCTTCCCAGCAGGAAGTCTGTCAAGGGCTTGATCCCAGGACCCTATGATCATGACCTGAGCAGAAGGCAGACACTTAACCAACTGAGCCACGGAACCCCTAAGATGCTTATTTTAAAAGCTTTAAAAGCTGTTGGGTTTGTCTATCCTTGATTCTCCTTTTCTGATTTCCTTGTAGGCCTATCCTGTTGCTAGCAAACCTGACCATTATGCTAAATTACTATAGTTCACTTCTCTAAGTGAGATTCTTTATGGTACTGTGTAAAAATTAAGCATTTAGCAAGCTTAGTCACACCATATAATTGCAAAAGTTTTTAAGTCTAGGTCAACTCGAGCAAGTTTGTTCTTGATTTATGTGCTACCTCCAAAAATATGTCAAGGTATTATTTGCTTTCAGAATAGCTTACATTTCCCTTCACAAAGGAGTACTGAGGCAAATATAGTGATTGTGCACCCACCTGGGACTATAGGACCTGCATTTTGGATTTTGGCCACACCAATTTAAAATACATAACTTTTTATTTTTTTAAGATTTTATTTATTTATTTATGAGAGACACGGAGATAGAAGCAGAGACATAGACAGAGGGAGAAGCAGGCTTCTCGCAGGAAACCCGATGTGGGACTCGATCCCCAGACCAAGATCAGGCCCTGAGCCAAAGGCAGATGCTCAACCGCTGAGCTACCCAGGTGTCCCAAAATACATAACTCTTATGGTCACATATTATTTATTGGTACTGATTTACTTCTCAGATTTGTGCTAAATTATTTTCTTTCTTTTTTTGAACCTCCTATACCTCTGACCAGCTAAACGCAGACAAATAGGTAGAAATGCCCCTTTAAAAACAGGTGGGAACATACCAGTTGTTATTCTCAGACTTATTAGATCCAAGAGTTATCCTTAAGAATTCCTTGACTCATGCTATAAAATTTTCAGAAATATTTACTGGAAAAAAATATTTAAACTCTGAGTCAGCTGTCATATAATCTCTACCATCATTTATATTGTATGCTTGGGGCTGTCATGCTGTTCATAGTAGTGAGGTGATACAATATAGGTAGGACTGATGTGTGATTACTTATATTATTTAGCTTCAGGAGAACTAAGAGGCAACTCACACTGAAAGAGTCAAAACTTTGGTTTGCTGATTTCTAATTGTTTCAGAGGGACTTATTTTACTACTGTCAATAGTACTTTTAGTTAACTCCAGAGAACGAATACATACCTACCCAGCCAACAAATCAGCATATTCAGAAATGATCCTATTTTTTTAAAAGAACTTTATGTATTCTCCTAGACTTATCTCCCAACCAAACCAGAGATGGAAACTGAGATTATTGAACAATGGTTCCAGGCTCTCTTTTCTTCAGCTGCGTTGATCACCTGTTGTTTATGGGTGGAGTAGGGCTGATATTTGCCTGTTCCTTGTGCTTTGTAATTGAAAAGAAGTCAGTTTTAGGGGATGGGAGGATGAGCTGATTGGATCACTTTAATTTTTTTTATTTGTATTTTTTTAAAGATTTTATTTCTTTATTCATGTGACAGAGAGAGAGAGAGAGAAAGAGAGAGAGAGGCAGAGACACAGGCAGAGGGAGAAGCAGGCTCCATGCACGGAGCCTGGCATGGGACTCAATTCCAGGTCCCCAGGATTAGGTCCTGGGCCAAAGGCAGCGCTAAACCACTGAGCTACCTGGGCTGCCCAATTGGATCACTTTTAGACCAGTTAAGAGAGAATATACCCTACTTCAATATGCAGGGGCTCAGTTTTATACATGCCTCACCTTTACCCATGGCTCTTTTAAATCAACCCTGAAAATGGAACTAAAAAAATTCAAGAGTTAACTGCATATAACCAATTGAAGCCATAAGTAGACTGGATGCTCTCTGGGAATAGACCAAGCTTTTTTCTTGAACATCGATTACTGAGCAACCAGAAATGGAATGTTACCAAGCTAGCTTTGAGTAGAAGACTAGAGAAGTTCTGGTTTAACCAGGGTTTTGGAAAAAGTGGCATTTTTAAAAACCTTTATTTTCAAGTATGAGCAATGATGAGACCAAATGGATCTTCTCTGAAATCAGTCTATCCCAAAGTCAAAGGAAAATATATTAGTAAGAACCTAACCCCCACCCACCTGCTAGCCTCTTTTCTTTCCTTATTTTCATTTACACTCTGCTTTTCTGTCAAAGTTATCTTTCTAAAATTCCAATCTAACCATGCTATTTTCTGCTTAAAAGTCTTTAATGGGTCCCCATTCCCTTAGAAGATAAGGTCCAATTCCCTCAGCTTGACATTTGAGATCTTTCATAATCTGGTCTCAGTCAAAGATCCCAGATATTTCTTTTCTGACCCAGATTGTCTGCAACCACACTAAGCTTTTCATTATCTCTTGAATACATTGACTCCTCTGTACAGTTCTCTGTATCTGGAATGCCCTCTCCACACCAAGATCTAAGCATCCCAGATAGCAATTCCTCTGAGGGGTCTCTCTCATCTTACTTCTCCCCATTCTATTTAGAAAGAAGAGATAATGTCTCCACTCTGAACTTGTCAAAGGCCTTTTTTCGTAATTAGTTACATGCTCCTGAGTCTGTCCTACCAAACTGAAATCCTTCATGGAAAGGATAATATAATATTCATCTTTATTTCCCCAGCATATTGTACAGATGTGGTACATAACACATATTCAATAATTGTTAAATTCCAGAGTGTTTTTTAAACAGTAAATTTGGTCAGGATATGCTGCAAATATGTGATAATAGTTTTAAAATATTGATTTATTTATTTTTAGTTCTTAGTACTTATTCTGTTAGAACAGTGCCGTCCAATATAAATATAATGTAAGCCACAGATGCAAGCCATATATACATAATATAAAATTTTCTAGTAGCCACATTAAAAAAAAGTAAAAAGAAACAGGTAAAACTAATTTTAATAGTATATCTTAACAGTATTTTTATTTAACCACATATATCCAAAAAATCATTTCAATATGGCATAATAAATAAATGATTAACAAGATATGTACATTCTTTTTTTTTTTTTTTGTCTTTGAAATTCAGTATGTGCTTTTCACATCTCAGTTTGGGCTAGCCACATTCCAAGTACTCCGTAGGCTCTTGTGGCTTATAGCTACCATACTGGACAGCACAGCTCTAGAGATTTCTATTTTCATTCTGGAAGTTGCTGGGTGCTCTACAATAACTGCTTCAGTGGTGGGATGCAAACCTGAAAGAAAAGAACAGGAATGATTTTCCTCTGGCGTTTGAGTTTCAAAAGTTTAGGTCCTTGAGGGGAAAGAAAAGCTGTGTACAGAGGAAATGAAATAGATTTGGGGAAAAGATCATGACGCAAAAAGAAGGATTCCTGTGGCATTCTCCTACAAGTACATACATGAGCAGAGACTCCCTATGCCAGAGAGTGGGGAACAATTTAAGAGAAAGCAGAAAGTGAACTGAATCCTGGAGAAAGAAGGGCTCCTGCCTCTCCCTCAGGTTCAAAGGAGGAGGCCAACTGAAATTCAATTTGGTTTGGGGGGTTTGAGGGCAATGGAGGCCTGGATTCTCTCTTCTGGGAAGAACTGAGGAAGGTGGCAAGTAGAAAGTCTGCTATGTAGCGTGTTCAGGCTGATGGAACTGAGATGGCCTCACAGAATTTCCACATGTTTCTGGAGCTATCCAAGAGCAGTTTGGAAACAGTGATGGCTTCTTCACAGTCACATTGGATTTTCTGTAACCCAGCCTTTTGTAAGGGAAACAGAAGGATCCCATGCCCCAAAAAGGGAGAAGCATGGACATTAGAAGAAAATGACATAAACAGACATAGACAGACATGGAGAAGCCTTGTAAATAGGAAGGGAGAACAACTGAGTAGTGACGTCAATGGACATGGAATCAAAGACCAGTTAGAAACAGAACAGCAGGACAAATGTCATCATGGTTAGGTGATGAGGCTGATAAAATGACACCCCCTCAGGCTTGGGTACCAAGACTTCCTAGAAATTAGACATAACTCCAGGGAGAGAATGACAAGCCTATGTTGACTGGGTTTAACCTTCTCCTAACTGAAGCATGAAAGTTTATAATGAAAATTAAGTTCAGTTATAGAAAAATAAGGGAAGTTACATCTCTTTCACAGCTGATTTTGTGGACAAAGATTCATGACCATCATATGAAGGATATTCTGGACACCTGGTAACTTGGCTGTTTTGTTTTGTTTTGTTTTTTTAAAACAGTGTTTAGAATACAGTCTTGTTTTTACTCTTAAACATTTTTAATGAAATATTTTTTAAAAATTAATTATTCATGAGAGACACAGAGAGAGAGGCAGAGACATAGGAAGAGGAAGAGGCTGGCTCCCTGTGGGGAACCTGATGTGGGACTCCATCCCAGGACCTTGGGATCACGACCTGAGCTGAAGGCAGATGCTCAATCACTGAGCCACCCAGGCGTCCCTAACTCTTAAATATTTTCATTCAGGAAGGCCTTAAAGTTGCAAAAAGAATCTGGAAATGTTTTTAAGTATAAGTTATAATTAACCATAATTAAAAGTGTCTGTTAGATTGAGAGCAACTAAAATGGAAAGACAGATACATCTGCCTATAGTCAAAAAGGAGATAAAGTAAAATATAGATGGTGTTGAGTATTGAGAAATATAGGTTCAATGAAATTAATAATTGTCTCTAGTACTCTAAAGAAGTGCTAGTCATAAACAGATACCATCTTTCTACAAGGCCTCAGTGTACCCCCTTGCTCTTGCTACGTTGCTTCAGGAATTCTTGAAGAGAAGAGGAAAATCTAAATTTTATGAAAATGAGGATTCTGCTGTAGATTTCTCATGAACAAAGAACTAGAATTATTGTTCTGAATTCAGAAGAAATAGGTGAGTGCTCTTAGCCTATTAAAACACACACACACACACACACACACACACACACACACACAAAACCAAACAAAACCAAACAAAACAAAAATAAAAAAACCATGCCCATCATGGGTTGTTGGAGGTCATGGGACTGAGGAGGAATGCAGGTAAACTACATCTGGATTATGGATAGAATACATTTAAGAACCAAGATTTGATAAGGCAGGATATACACTCTAAAGTTACATAAGCATTAGCTCTCCAAAGACTTCGGTCTTTTATGTTTGAAATCCTCTACTCTCCCAAGACTAAGAGAGAGAAATCATGAAATCTCACTAGCTTCAGGGTAAAGATCTTTAACCAACCCCTTCTGGAGAAATACTTTGGTTCTAATCATCCTGGAAGTCTGTCTGATCCAATTGGCCAAGGAGAAATAGAAATTCAGAGCTCTCCAAACTCAGGAAAGTACAAGGGCAGTAGCAGGGAAGTGATAAATTGAGAGCATTCTAAGAAAATCTACTTCAAGTGACTTGACCTCTGTGGGAGTTGAATATATTGAAAATTTCTAAAAAGTTAGAAAAAGAGAAATTAATTTACCAAAAAAAAAGAGTTGTCCCTAAATTAACAGGGGTGCACACTGTCTCACAGGACCTGCTTTCTTATTTCTGCCATCTTCCCTAGGGAAGCCACATTCTGCCCAGCCCCCTCCCCACATCACCAGAGGCTTGTTAAAAACTTTCTAATTTTCTTTTTCTTTCTTTCTTTCTTTCTTTCTTTCTTTCTTTCTTTCTTCCTTCCTTCCTTCCTTCCTTTCTTTCTCTTCTTCTTTCTTTCTTTCTTTCTTTCTTTCTTTCCTTTTCCTTCCTTCCTTCCTTCCTTCCTTCCTTCCTTCCTTCCTTCCTTCCTCTTTCTTTCTTTCTTTCTTTCTTTCTTTCTTTCTTTCTTGGATGAGATAAAGGGGAAGAGATCACAAATGTTCACTTGTAGGATGGGAGGGAGGAATGCAAAAGAGTAGATGTCAGAAATCTTTCAAGAGATCCAGTTTAATGATTACTGTTTGTGATGGGAATTGCAAATGCTCTTTGCTGTTTCTTGTTTCTTAAAAGATGAAATGGTAACTTCAGTTCTCTCAGAGATTTCTTAAAGTTTATTTATTTATTTTTATAGTAATCTCCATACCCAATGTGAAGCTCAAACTCATGACCCCAAGATCAAGAGTCCTATGTTCTTCCAATTGAGCCACTCAGGTGCCTCTGAGTTCTCTCAGAAGTTTTTTAACAGCTAGCAGAGAAAAGTTGAGGAACTAGAATCCACACAAGCACAAAACATTCCTGAAGATGTTAATTCTGCGCCCATGTCAATATCTTTTCCTTGGCATCCAATTCTTTTTTTTTTTAAAGATTTATTTATTTATTTTTATTTATGATAGAGAGAGAGAGAGAGAGAAAGAGGCAGAGACACAGGAGGAGGGAGAAGCAGGCTCCATGTCGGGAGCCCGATGCGGGACTCGATCCTGAAACTCCAGGATCGCGCCCTAGGCCAAAGGCAGGCACCAAACCACTCAGCCACCCAGGGATTCCCCCAATTCATTTTTATGTTAGTTGCCGTGGCATTGAATTAGTAATGGTAGATGTAGTAGTAAGTGGAGCATTGGATATTAATTGAGACTTTATTATGTGTCCGGCACTGGAGCATGGAGCAAGTACCTAACCTAGAGCACCCAATTTAATTTTCATTATAGCTATTACTGTTATTATTTTAATTTTTAAAGATTTTATTTATTTATTTGAGAGAAAAGGAGAAAGGATACAAATATGGATAATATCCAGTTCATGTCCTTAAGGGTCTACAGTCTAGTCAGGAAAACAAACATATACCCAGAAGATTTCTGTTTTCAGGTAAGATAAAGCCACAGAAATCAGAGACAGAACAACCATCACCCAGCCTGGAACTTCTGAAAACACTAATTATTGTTTGTTGTGAACACAGTAATGGAAGGACCTCCCTTGATAGTCCTTTCTTTCTTTCCCTGGTTGAGAAACAGGACACAGAAGTCTGAGAGAGATAAAATGTGGCCTTACGACTGAGAAACTGTTTGGACAAGTGGCGGTAGACATGTGGCTGAATGCGCTTGCTCCCATCCAGCTCCTGACTGAAGAATCCAGCTACCTGATTCTGGCACCGGGGATAACAGGGGGTCCCATGGGCTGCCCATGGAGGGCAACCTGCCCTACTCAGCCCAACAGAAATGCTTAGGGTCTTCTCCAAAGGAGCAGAAGGAGCAGAAGAAATGTGAGTGAGGAGAGAACTTGTCCAGTAAGGTCCCTCTACATGAAATCACAAGGAGGGCAAAATGAGCATCCCTCCCATAAGGACTCAAAATTGTGTGTTAGGGTGGATTGGCTCACATTTTGATCTGATTACCAAACCTTTACTTTCTAGCATGGAAGTATTGTTTTACTAATTCCTATGATCTTGTAATTCTATAATGATTTTTGAGGAATAAGAAGAGAGTCTATATTCAGAGTATCATCCTCCCAAATTTTTCAGTCCTCAGGGAGTAGAGAAAAGCCTTCTTGTCTCTAGATAGTAAGATGCTTCTGATTTATCCTTCTAAAGACAAAAGGTTTCATTTTAACGTTCTAGATTAGATTATGGAACAACATTTAGTGTATAGAGATGGTTTGAGTGGGGTAAATGGATGAAGACATGAAAGCCCTCTTTGTTAGAGATGTTTAATATACTAGTAATTAGAAAATTAGTAGACAAAGAAATACTTTAGAATACTGGACTCCATAGTAGGCTTTTTTCTCCTCTTTTTAAGTGGATATTATGAAAATGTTTCATTTTTATTTGTTTACTAATGTTGTGAGAAAATTCCAAGGATAGTACCCTGGGGTATGTATGTGTATGTGGATCTAGGACAGTGTCTCTCAAAGTGTGCTTTGATTCTTGGACTAACTATACCAGAATCACCAGGGCAACTGGTTAAAAATGTACATTCCTAGATTCCACCGTAGAAAATCTGCAGAAATCTACATGTATACTATGCTTCTTAGGCAAATCTTTAGTAAACTGAAGCTTCAGAGGCCCAGAAATCCATTTCAATGACCCATCTCTGACAAAAGTCAGTAGTTTGTGGTGGATGTGATGTGGGTATAGAGGGAGTCATGATAAGAGAATTTGAAGGAGAAAGCATTCACCCTAGGCTGGGTGGTTGGTGAGGCTTTGAGTGCAGGGAGGAGACCCTTGAGCAGAGGGAAGGAAGGATATTTCAAAGGAGGAAAGAGCAAAAGCCCTGGGGAAAGTTACTATAAATTCTCTTCTGGAGGCAGATCTATATTTCATGTATATTTGGGATGGGGGGTAGAGGTAGGAGCATGTGAATTACTGATCTTTTCTATAATTTTTTTGTTCCTAATTCAGAGTGGAAAGCAGTTACTCTCTCATGGGCCTCCATAACAGTTATCCTCTTGGTCCTATATAGATGGTATATTGAGAAAGAAATGATGGCTGTAGATGCTATCTAGGAAGGACAGTATTACAATGAAGATGTTGACTGAGTCCATGAAAGAGAGAGAGGCCAGGCTTCACAATACCCGTGACATGCTGCCCAGAAAGTCTCCTGTGTTTGCAAGACCAAAGGAAATGAAAGAACTCATTTATCAGACTTCTTTGAAGCCATAATTGGGGACTTTCAATCATTTCTAAATTGGGGATCTACTTTTACTATCAATCTGTACCTCATGTCAACTCCCTTAATGAATCTTTACTCCCATCACCTTCACCCCCAACTGGTGAGCACCTGCAGGTGAAGTCCTTTCCCTTAGGAAAGCAGAGCCAAGTTTGAGGCCTGTTCTTGGGTTTGCTCAAAGCTGATCTATAAATCAGCAAGCTGAAGGTTGGTAAAATAAACTCATAAACCAAGAACCTGTTTTAGAAACACATTTTAAAAATGTATTTACAGGATTCTCTGACTCCACCCATTTCATATTTTTCAGCTGGGGTAGAGCACTTTTTCTATTTAAGTTTATAGTATCATTAAAAAGAGAAGGGTGAACCCACAATGAGGACTGTGTTTTTATTTTAATATTATCTTTAAATATCACACATTATTAAATTTCCACAGACTGAGGTGTTGTTTTATTTATTTTCACACTACATTATGAGCCCAGGACTGAGTTCTAGCCACAAAGACTTATGAAGTCTTAGAAGGCTGCCTGTCCTGGCCCAGACACACACAGCATCACTGAGGTGGCCACAGATGTTCGAGTTGGGGTACAGAACACCTGTGAAACTATCTGGGTCATCTTCCTTACTCCAAATCCCCACCTGTCCCAGGCCATTCCCTTTCTCTCACCCCCCAACCCTCCATTTTCTTCTGTAATGAAATTCATTTTCTCTGTATGCCAGGGATATAAGAAGAAAGTAGGTGGAGGACATGTCCTTTGATCCCGGGGTAACTCAGGAACCCCTAAAAGAAATCAAATACTTGGATCCTTACAAGACTTTACTAATTGGCTCTGTCTCAGGGTCTTTTGAGACCACCTTCGTATTCAGTTATTTTCCCCAAGGCCAGCCCTCCCTGAATTCTCTTCTCTCTATTTCCAGAAGTAGTATACTTGGGGGTGGGCCTGGTGGATAGTAGGAGGTAGGAAAAAAATCAGAGGTCAGTGAAACATGGGCAGCACATCCTTCAATGAAAAGAAACCTGTATGCTGAGATTTGACCTCCCAGGTGAATCATTCTGACTGTGGGCTTGCTGTGTTTAGTGGCAGCTCTGGCCTGAGGAAGAATTGTAGTGCAGGAAACATTTGTTTGAGTATCCCCTACACTGCTTTACACACCCCTGGCTCTCCAGGGCTCTCTGTATTCTATGGTGTCTTTTCTCTTTTGACAGACATACCAAGAGATCATACAGACCAACACAATGACATTACCATGGACTCTGAGGTCTTCATGGCTTCTCACCTTGGATGTTTCTCCTTAAGGACAGCAAATTTCTCTTGCGTTTTCCTGTAACTTGCATGGCATAGGCCACACACCTAAGCAGCTAACTTATTAAGTGTTCAGTAAATATTTGTTCATTGAGAACAAAGTTTTGTTTTGTTTTGTTTTGTTTAAACCAAAGAATAAAATCTCTTATGGTGAAATTTCAGTTACTATGACATGAAGATGCAAGGTATTTGGGGGAAAGAGAAATTTATTTACACTTCCAGTCACATATGTGGTATTCTTTTAGAGCATGGAGAGCTAGAAGCATCTCAGAACTGTAAGGATGTCTGCTGGGGCTGTGATGGCCCAAGCCTTCTATGGCAATGGTAAAAGCAAAGATGAGGCCTAAAGATTGAGTGGAAAATATTGGGAGGTGGGGAGGGCTTCAGGTCTTCTGAAAATATCTGGATTTCTTCTTTTAAAAAATAGTCTTCCCACCATCCAAAACTAACCAACTTGCTTGGTATTAGAAGCTTTATGAACACTTGTGTCTCTATTCATCTGGACCTCTGAAAAGGAGCAGATACTTGGAAACTGCTTAACAACAGTGCATATCCCATTGTTTAATTACTTACATTAATACTTCTTGGGAAAAAATGTGACCTTCTATAATGATTTTTATACCAGATTCTAAGATGTTTGTTGAAGTGGCGTAATTTCTTAATCCTAATTAGTATAATTAATTATTAGCCAATTTTTCCATTGTTAACGTATTATTTTTATTGCCAGCTAAAATTACTATTTTCATTTGCATCACAAAACTCATAAGTGGTTTGAAAAAATGTGAAAATGTCACAAAACTTCTCTTGAGGTGCACTGGATACATATTGGATAGTTTTTATTTCTCTGTGTAAAACATGGAGATTTTGGCTGTTCTATTAATTCTTACCTCAGCAGATTTCTTTTTTCAGACTGAAATTAATTGCTATAACAGAAATTATTTTTCTCATTCTATAAGGAGCAGTTTCTAGTTCAGGGTTCATTCCAGTGTTATGTCTGTTTTGCAAAGTGCATAGAACATAAAAGCCAGAGCTCTTTGGAAATTCCAATATGGTATAGTAACTAAAGAAAATAGTGATAATTATTTTCTCAACAATTTATGCAGTCTTATTTGTTACTGTAAGAGGAAATGCTAATTGAAAAGCTAGACTGGTTGAATATGTGGTTTCTTTGTAGGTATGCGATGTTAATTAAAAAATAAAGAAGAGATTTAGTTTTTAGTTATTTTTCATGGTTTCTAAGTTAAATTTCAAATTACAGGAAGTTCCTCATTTTATTTTGTAGCTCTTCATGGCACAAAAACCTATTTCAATTAGAAAGAAACAAAGTAGGTCAAATTACTTAAATAAGAATCAACAATGCCTAATTCAGAGCCCGGAGGCCAATTTATTCCACTGTACCTCTCATCCCTGTCATCTTGGGCCAAGACTCAGTGGCAGAACTTTTGATGATCTATCTCCTAGATGCACAGATTGATACTGCGCTGTGCTTCCTCTCCTTGATCTATTCTGTTTCCACTATGCCTTCTGGAAACCCATTTCAATAGGTACCAAGATGAAGGAATCTTAATTGTTTTCTCTCAGCAGTAAGCCCATGAAGTGTTTTTTTGTAGTAAATGCCTTGGTGGGCCCACTCAGAGGCTGGGCTTCCTGGGCCTGTCGGCAGACTAGTGCCCTGAAAGAATAGGGTCAGAGCTAAATTTCCCTGGATAAGAAGGAAGAGGGATAGATGTAAGCGAGCACCATGCAAGAGAAATGTCTAGGAAGAGAGAATGAGACTCAACAGCTGGTGATTTGTTGAGTGACTTGGGAAGACTTATCTAATGAGGATCTTTGCAAAGAAATGCTATGTCCTGGGTGATGTCACTACCCATGGTCAATCTCAAATTCTTAAGAAAATTTTATATGTTTAGCTGATGTTCTATGTAGTAGTCTTGTTTTTTTTTTTTGTGGGGAGAAGGCGAAGAAGTATAGAATCTTAGTTAAAGTCTGACATTATGGGATCCCTGAGCAGCTCAGTGGTTAAGCGTCTGCCTTCGGCTCAGGGCATGATCCTGGAGTCCCGGGATCGAGTTCCATATCAGGCTTCCTGCATGGAGTCTGCTTCTCCCTCTGCCTATGTCTCTGCCTCTGTCTCTGTGTCTCTCGTGAATAAATTCATGAGAAAAAAGTCTGACATTAGACAAAAAAAAAAAAAAAGTCTGACATTAGACAAAAAATAAGGTTGTCCTAGACCTACTGTGTCTTACAATGTCTCACTGTGTCTCACAATGTCTCATTGTTTGACCCCAGAAAATTTCTTGGAAGAATGCCCACTAATTGTTTCCACTTCCACCTCTAGTTTACCTGATCCATTCTCCTTAGTCAACTCCTGTCTGTGGCTAAACTATTAGTAGCTGTAGATGATTCACAAGTTGTTCTCTAATCCAGTCTGCTCTCCAGAAATTCAGGCTCATATATCTACTGGATGTTAAGTAGGCCTGAACTTCCTCTTGATCCTTCTATGTTCCTTAATGAAGCCAACATGTGAAATCTGAAATTCTCTTTTCCCTATCTTCCTCCTCTTTTCCCTAAACCTACTTTTCCTCAGGCTTTCTGCAACCTAATGTCACCAATATCAATTAGGTGATCTAAGCTGAACATCGTACTAGACTCCTTCAACTACCTATTCGTTCATCAAACCCTAATGAGCACCTTCAACATCTGGATTTAGCTCTTTATAATTTCTCCTTTTGAAAACCTGCATGAGGGAATCCCTGGGTGGCTCAGTGGTTTAGTGCCTGTCTTCAGCCCAGGGCATGATCCTGGAGTCCCAGGATCAAGTCCCACATCAGGCTCCCTGTATGGAGCCTGCCTTCTCCCTCTGCCTGTGTCTCTGCCTCTCTCTATGTGTGTGTGTGTCTTTCATGAATAAATAAACAACCCCCCCCCAAAAAAAAACAAAACCTGCATGAAATATATGACTGCATTTCTTAAAAGGTGCCTTTATGTTTATATTCATCATGAGTTCCTTGATGGCAAAGGTTGTCTTACTCATCTCTTTCTTTGGCTATCTCTCTAGAGTCTAACACTTAACATAATCTATCAATTATCTATTGCTACATAACAAACCATACCAAAACTTGGAGGCTACAAACAGTACTTCCTTACTTGCTCATGATTCTGTGGGTCAACATGTGGAGATTTCATTTGTGATGCCTGGTTTCTGCACTACAGGGTATTGGCTGAACTCATTCAATCCTTTGCAGTCAATTGGCACATCAGCTGGGGCCTGGATGGTTTTATTTGGCTTCATCTATATGTCTGGCAGTTGACTGGGGCTATTGGTTGAGGTATATTTGTTCTCTGCTATACGGTTTCTCATCCAGGCTTCCTTGTATAGTAGTCTATACAAGGAAGAGGGTAAGCAAGAGGGTAAGAGAAGATCATGCAAGGCCTCTTGAGGTCTAGAGTCCAAAGTTGCATAATGTCACTTTGGCCACATTTTTATAAAACCAAAGCAAATGGCAGGGTCAGTCAAGATTCAATAGATAAGGAAATAATCTTTACCTCTTGATGGGAGGAACAGCAAAGTCACATTGCACTGTTCATATGGGAAGGAATGATTCACTGGGGCTACAGTTGCTTCTGGCACATAGTTAAGCTTCACAAATGCCTGTAGGATACGCTGAATAGATGGCTGGGAGGATGGACAGATGGAAGGATGGAGGAAAGACAGTATGGCATGGAAGCTAAAACTAGGATGAGGAATCCTAGTCCTGATGTTTGTCACTAATCATTTGATCCTGGGCAAGCCACTTTGCCTCTCTTTACCCATCTTTCTTCACCTATAAAATAAAGGTAGGAAGTAGATAAAGTCCAAGGCCTTCGTTGAGCTAACATTTATGATTTTATAGCTATTAATCCCATTATTATACCACAGGTAGCAATAATTGCTTGCTACTTGCTTTCTTGAAATGACTTGATTCATCCATGGATGCACATTGCTAGGGAAAAATCATGTTGGTACTCATTTCATGGGAACATCCCAAATGGTGTTTCTATTGTTAGTCAGCCAACTAGAAGCAAGAACATGTTCATAATAGGTATTCTTTCAGCTTCTTTATTTTTTGTATTAGTGGTTCCTTTGAAATGACTATCAAGACTTTCTATTTAACACTATTAAAAATGTAATCCTTGTCCTGAAATACAATGTAGAATGTATGGGCTTCCTCTTCATTCATCTCCCTTAATGGAGGCAGTTGGGAAAATATTGTTGGCTACTTAGGGAAGAGATTAGGTTTGCTTAGAATTGTACTTACTTTGCAAAATATATTCTTTCAACTCTGTTCAACTTTTATTCTGTTTGGTATAAATCAAATAAAACATGTCAACCTGTGAGTTTGCAAAGGCTTAATTGCCAGGTATCAAGTAAGTTATTTCCTCTGCACACTGAAAATAATATTTAATCTTTCAAACCCCTAAAAGATCTTCAAATTACATAGTATGACAGAATTGAATTATATAAATATTGTTTGGGTTTTACTTTTCCAATTCCTCCTTTCATATGAGACAGCATAATATACTACTGATTTTTTTTTCAATTTTCTGTTCGATATCAATTTATACTGGTGGTGGTAGGATGAATGGGGGAAGATGGAAGGCAGGATTGGTAATTGTTCTAGAGGTTCACTGTAGCTGCCTTCATCTACTTAGATAATTAGCCTTTTGATATCATACTCAAACTAGTCTCCTCCTATACATTTCCAGGCAGATTTTATTTAGATGGCATTTCTTTTAAAGGGAACTCCATGGAAAGGGGTGTTAAGAAACCTTGAAAGAGAATCAGATGCAATGAGTTCACTTGTACTCTTATACTAGGTAAGTCTCAAAGCTGTATTAAAATGAGCTACTTAGATCTGTGAGTAGAATAACCTATAAAGTGAACAACTGAGTTGTGTGAGTCTTGCTTTTAGTCATGACAAAACAGCTAAAAATACAAAGCGCTAAAATGGAGCAAGAAGGATTAAAGTACAGGTCACATCCTGAGAGAAAAAGGGCTGTGGGGGAGGAAGGGGGTGGTTGCATGGAAGGGAATGGGGGAGGTAGTGTCCAGCTGGAAGCAAATGATGCCACGTAGTTCAGCTGGCCGTGAATTCTTACAGTACATCCTGTGCTGAGGTAGTTATTGCTGTTACAAGTTTAAAATAAAAAGACATCATGAGTAAGTAATGTAGTAGAGTTTATCTTAAGGGTGTTAGTTCTTTTTCAGGGAGGGAGTGGAAGTGAAGGCTGAAGGAGTAAAGGAGTTCGCTTTAATTAGCATTCAGATGATTTTTTTCTAGACAGCTAATGGCATCTGCCTAACTCCTTCAGTACTGTCCTACTTTATATATGGCTTACTTATTATATGGTAATCTTTATTGTTATTCATTTATAATACTTCTACTTCCAAAAAGGATTTGAAGCAACCTATGATAAAAGATACAGATATCATAAACCCCTCAAACCATTAACAGAAGAGTAAAAGTCAAAAACTAAGTATTAGGAGTAGCAGAGGTAGAGGAAATAATTATATTAGAAACAAAGGGGGAAGGAAGTTGCTATAGTTCTGAACTTCTTAATAGTCAAGACAAGAATTTTTTTTTCAAGTTACCAAAATTTTGGTAACTTATCCTACAAATAACCTGAGCAATTTAGATTATTTTTTTTTTGAGAAGAGTAAAAGCAATTTAATAACAACATTAAATTGTGAGAAGTTATTAAAGACAATCTCTTTCTCACCTCTCTCACAGAACGACTTTTACTTTTTAAACATATTAACTTCTAGCTTTTGCCCCTATGCAAACATATTTTTAATATTAGGGTAATCACACTGTATTTTGTATTTTTTTTCTCATTGACTAAATATTTTTCAGACTCTACCAATGGCTGCATATTATTTTCAGCCTACATAATAGTCAATCACATTGTTATAATGTCTTTTGCTTAACCATTTCAGTTTTTTTGACCTTGTTTCTAATATTTTACTATTGTAAAGAATGCTTTCATGCATGTAACTTTTTTCTCTTCTGACGAATTTCTTCTTCATTCAGTCAATAAATACTTAATGATATTTTTTTGTATATGCCAGTCATGATGCCCTGGGACACAGAGGTAAATATATTCAAAGTCCAGAGGAGAAATGCATAACTTTCTTGGACAAGGAGATACCACAAAAGGTTTCACAGACAATGTGATATTCAAATAGTCCCTAAGAATAATAATGAAAAAAATTACTTGACAAATTTCTTTCCAGATAGGTTTTATCAGACCACAATGTTGATATTATAAAATATTTCCTTAAAAAAAATCCCCTCTTTTCCTATATTTTCAAAACTATACCAGTATTTGTGTTATTATTAAACTTAAAAAAATAGAATGCTTAAAATTTACCTCAATTTGCTTTATTTTACTTAGATTATATTTGAGGATAATATAGTATCTGTGTGGATTCTGTTCATGGTCTTCATGCTTTCACCTCTATGGCAGGACAAGTAGAAAGAATAAGACTTGAGAGTCTTATTTATAAGACAACTTTGCCATTTGCTGGTAATGTAAATCAGGGTAAATTATCTTATCTTGCTAAACTGTAGTTTTCCCATCAGCAACGTTAGAATAACAATACTTAACCTTGTATGATTATTGGAAAGATTAAATGAGAGAATGAGTAAAACATCTGGAATATTATCATGTATTGAAATACTGATGTTTTCCTGGTAGGGTTAAGGAGTTCTTTACATAGGTTAGCCCTATGTCCTATTTGGTGATAATAATTCCCCCAACGTATTGTTCTTCTATTTCCAATTTACAGTAGAAGAACCTTATATTTTAAAAGCTCCCTATTTTTGCAAAGTTGAGTAAGTGTTGTGTTAAATATTAGAATTTCTGACGATTTTTCTATTGTAAGATTATATGGAATTCCTTAAACCATTTGGGATCTATTTACATATGTAGAAGTATAATGTTTGACATAGCAAATATCAATTGAACTTTTATACACATTTTTCTGCAATCAAAACTACTGTCTCAAACATGAGAGTTCAACATTGCTAGTATTTTCTTTTCAGTACCTAAAATCACAGATTTCCCCAAGCAGGTTACAATAGACCTGCAGCTTGTCGAGATAGATTTTTAGATAGAAACTGTCGATTTGATGTGAGATCAATGAAATCATAAAGGCTGAGATAATATTTACAGAATTATTCATGTCGACAAACACTTAGCTCAGGTTCTTTGTATATTTACTTGTCATAGAGCATTATAAAAAAAGGTAAACATTTCTTAGAACTGTCTTTATTATAGCCTGAGTCTAAAACCTTAAACAAAAATTCTGAGCAGTTGCAAGGTCTAACTTCCATAGTCTGTAAATTTAAATTCTATTTTTTGACATGACTTTGAAATGGCATCTTATGTATATTTAAGAGATGAAAGATAAAGGAGCAAGAACTCAATTAAAAATTAGTGTTTCATTTAATGGGAGAAAACTCTTTTGCAGGCCAGCTTTGGTTTATCAATTTACCTAGCCTCAGTTCCCACAGCTTTGAAATTTATACCAAAAGTTCTCACGTTTGAAGACCTTTTTCTACCTTGTATGCCTTTGTGTGTTAGTCTTTCTACCTGTAATGGACTTTCAAGTCTTAGAGTCTGATCAACTTCTGATCTTTGTAGACCCAAAATAAAGGCAAAACCTTCTCTAAAACCTTTAGACATCATTGCTGACTCTTTCCCTTAGTAATCTCTGGAGTTTTTATGTTTTCACTGTTGTATGAAACCCATTGCCTATGTCTGGGAGGCAGCATTCACAGGCTTTGGAGCAAGGACTTTTAAATCGGTTGTGGGCTTGAGTCCTAGTTCTTCCATTTACTAGCAGAAGAGCCTTACACAAGTCAATGACCTCTCCATGTCTCAATTTTCTCATCTGTAAAAATGGGGATAATAACAGTATCTTATGAAGTTATTTTGAGAAATAAGTGAGATGATGCATATTAAACATTTAATCTAGTTTCTGACACATAGAGACAAGACATATGCTAGTTACTTTTTGTTATATAACCATTTCCCCAACCCCAGTTGTCTATTGTTTCATAAAAATACCCCCAAACTGGATGACTTAGAATAACAAACACCTATTATTTCCATATCTATGGTCAGGAATCTGAGTGCAGCCTAGTTGGATGCTTATGGCTCAGAGTTTTTCAAAAGACTTTAATTAAGATATTGGCTAGGGCTCCATCTTCAGGCCCTTGTCTCATGGGCCACTCCATCTGTTCCTTGTCTCAAGGGCAGCTCACAGTACAGCAGTTAGCCTCTTTTACAACAAGCCAGTGAGAAGGCATACCTAAGACAGAAGTTATGGTTTTTGTTTTTTGTTTTGTAATACAATCATCAGCCCATCATTTTTTTATTTCTTGTATTTGTTAGAATACAAAGTCCATTACTCTAGGTCCAGTTCACATTCAAGGTGAAGAAATGACACAAATTTGTGAATATCAGGAGGAAGAGATCATTGGGGTCATCTCAGATACTGCCTAGCACAAGGAGGGCTGGAACCTCCAAATTTTTGTTTTTATGTTTTCAATGCATGGCATGACATAGTTCAATAGATCCTTACCCTATAGTTAAGAACTTTTTCTTAGTTCTGGAAAGTATGAGAGATTCTTAGTTATCAGCTACCTACACAGCATTGTTTTTGTTCTTCCTCCTTAGGGCAATAGCTATTACCAAAGCATGAACCCACAAAAGGTAGAAGGATATTGGCAGCGGCCTGTCTCACATCTTTGTAATGGGAGGGATGGACTCCCAGATAGCATGCATGAAGAAAGATTTAAAAATGGGGGAAATTTACATACATCAGTTATTTACCTGAAACTTTTGCTTAGTGTGAAGAAATTGAATGAACTTTGTATTCCTTCTAAACTTGTTAGATGTTGCTACATTTAAAGGAAAGAGAATTCAAATGATAACCAGTTAAGACAGATATCTCCTAGGATATAGCACCTGGTTGTATACATCTGATTGTAACCATGGCTTGTGCTTATCAATCTCCTAATAGCTGGCTAAATAAATTCCTAATATCCCAGGGCTCCTGGGATGAACCTCCCTCAGAAAATCCCCGGGCTTATGAGTCCTGGGCAGAAATCTTGTTTCGTCTGATGTCATTGAGTATGGAGAGATGCTGGTGGAAAGAGAATGCTTAGTAGCCAGCTACTTATTTTCTTTATTTTAGTCTTCCTGCAGAGTAACCACAAAATCCCTGGGTAGACCACTTAGAAAATATCCCTCTAGTCTCACAAATGTTAGTTTTCCTCCATGTTCTTTTAAACATCTTTCATATTGATGGCTAGAAGTTATTAAAGCAGTCCCTGATTGCAATTTTTAAATTTTTAACCATTGGTAGGTAGGATGGAGGAAGTGTTTTTTCCATAATCTTAGGCATAGGAATGCTACACAATAGATCACCAAATAAATGCAAGCTACTGTAATAATATTACTATGCTTTTTCCAAAAAACAATCCCCTCTTGATTGTTTCATAGCAGCTAATGATCATGCTCTGTTATTTATGCATTTATACATCTACAGAGAATTCTAGGATAGTAAGCAGTAGCCATGTGAAAGCCCCTCGCTCAAAGGCCACCCTGCCTGGGGTTTAGGCCTTTTTTTGCTGTCCATGATTGCTTTCTTCTCTTTCCAACATAGGCTCTCATCATTCTGCTAGACTAGCCAACTGACAGTTCACAGAACTTCTTACCATCCATCTCACCCTACAGTTCCAGAGTGTTCTTTGTTCCTCCTACAGAGCAACTTTAGATTTGAGGCTGCTAAGACTCTTCCTTCCTCTTTGGAGTCATGGAGCATCTATTTCCATCTATCCACCCATCTACTCATTCATTTGTATATTTGTTCATCACTTTTGAGAAAAAAAATGATAGGGTTCTTGGGATCCAAGAGTTAGCAGTCTAGTAGGTTTGATGAGACATGAGCATAAATAATGGTGATGAAGAGCAGTGTAGGAGAGGCAGTGGGAGGCGGCAGCCAGTGTTCCAAGGGTTTGGAAAGGGAAGGTCATTGCTGCCTGAAGTGATCAGAAAATGCTTTGTGGAAAATGTATGATGGGGAGGATTTTATCAGGTTAAAATAGTGGGATGGACCTTTTACAAGGTGAGGAGAACATGAAGAAGTGGGAGAAGGCCATGGATGGAAGATGGAGACAAGTCCAGTGTGCAAAGAAGCAGGTCTGTGGTGTGGAGACAGGGTTTGGATCCCAGGCCTTCTGGATGGAGAATAAAACAGTGCCAAACTGGGATGCAAATGCCCAATGTATTACTTAAGCTTTCTAAATCTGTTTCCTCACCTGCGAAGTAAGATTGTTTACATCACAGAACTGTTATGAGAATCAAATGAGACAATATGTATACTGTGGCAAGCTAATTTTTTATATATTACCTGAGGTCCTTCCCCACTACTGCTGTCCGTAAGTTCCGCTCCTCTGTCTTTACTCCTACCACCTTCTCCTTGCAGTAGCTAGGCCTATTCCTTGTCTCAGGGCAAGCATGTGGCAGAGCAGAAAAAAGAGAAAAAAGGGAGTCTCTACCCGTTTCCAAATCCCACCACCTTAGGGGAATGGGAAAGACTGTGGAATTATCCACATTTCTGAGAGTCTGATAATGTTAGAACTCTCTAGATTATCACTTGGATTCCCCCCAGGAAAGGTGGAGTGGAGAGAGTGAGGCACTGATCCTACACAGCAAGGTTCCACTTGGCCTCCTCGATAGGTGAGCTATAAAACTCAGGAGGTGGACATGTGGATAAAGTCCCTGAAAGCTACTTAGCCTAAGAAGGGAACTGCTTTTCAGTGAGTATTGGCAAACAGGGCTACAGACCCACAGAGAATCCCATACTCTAATTTACAAGAAAGCCACAGAATGACTGAGCTGCTCCAAAGGGTGGAGCTCACCTAAAATGGCCAGGAGACAGGGGCTCAGGCTGCCTCAGGGCTGAGCTGGGAGAAGAATGCCTGAAGGGCCATAGATCGCTAAGCAAGGACACGGCACTTGGAGAGCCAGATACTTCCCCAGACACTACAACAGCTTGATATTGGGTGAACCCTTGGATCTCTCATATAACCCTTGAGAAAAAGGGATTTCAGCTGAACTAATAATCAAATTTCTGTAGCCGCAAGCAATAGAACTCAAAATAGAAATTAAGTTGGTATAGAAAAAATAAATAAATAAAAACATTTGCCTTGCATATCAGTGTTGTGGCCTGAAATAGATATTCATTACAGTAACTTTAAAAACTTTAAAATGTTAACAACTAAAATGAAAACGAAGCTGGAAAACTAGGTGCGGACTGGAGTGTGCACTGCCCTGGAATAGCATCTGGCGAGGGTTCTCTACTTCCCTATTCTCAGCCTCAGAACAGTAAAAACTGTGGCCCAGCTGTTCTGGTTGTAAAGGGCAGCTATGTAGGGCAATACTCCCAGAAGCCTTCTGTGCTCCCAAATCAGCTCCATAAAAAAGTAAGTGTTCTAAATATCAGGCATGTCGATACCGACAACCACAGAAATTCAGCACCAAACGTTTTTATCTTTGTGGCAGATGGTGGCCTGTTTGTGAAACAGCATTTCTCAGAGCAAGGATGCTTTTCAACACTTGAAATAGCTGAGACCACTTACAATCCTTAAAATTAGAGGAAGCGTCAGCTCTGAGAAAACCTTCAGGGCAACTTAACTCTTCGAACCAGATGCCTTGTGGAAGAGCATCTTTTCATATCTGGAACTTTTTTCCATTCCCTAACTGGAATTACGAATTGTGATTAATTCATATTTATTGAATACTCTCTCTGAGCCAGACAGCATGATAGGGGCTGGTGGTACAATAGTAAAAAGGCAGAGCTCCTTTCTTCAAGGAACTTAAAAAATTTTAATAGCATGTGTTAGTAACAATAAGGCTATAAAGAAAGTAGTCTTATTATCTTCATTTTACAGCTAAAAGAACTGAAATTCAGATAAATTAATAAAATAGCCCCAGATCGGGATCCCTGGGTGGTGCAGCGGTTTGGCGCCTGCCTTTGGCCCAGGGCGCGACCCTGGAGACCCAGGATCGAATCCCACATCAGGCTCCCGGTGCATGGAGCCTGCTTCTCCCTCTGCCTATGTCTCTGCCTCTCTCTCTCTCTCTCTCTCTCTCTCTCTGTGACTATCATAATTAAATAAAAAAAAAAAAAAAAGAAAAGAAAAAAAAAATAGCCCGAGATCACCTAGCTAGAAAAGGCCAGATCTGTGATCTTAATCACAACACTAGTGTCCAGTAAGGAATGAGGATGAACAGGTTTGGGACTACAAAACAGTATGATGGAAGCTCTGATTAGGTTCTCTGTAAGATTTTGGGAAAGGCTTTGTCCTGTCACGGGAGGGCAGGTGCTATCTAAGAACTTGAGATGGGCCCTTACCTGTCTCAGAAGGACAGGGTGGGGTTCCCAGAGGAAGCTAGATAAACAGAAAGATTGTCACCTGGGTACCTGGTTCAGAGGATTTGCTCTGGGTGCTAGGTCATGGCCATTAGGATTCATTTTTCATTCTTCAGTCTATGAAAGTTAAGTTCAAAGCACATACTCTTTCATGTTTGTCCTCAGTGGAACAAGGACAATTGCTTTTCATTGAGCCTGGATTCTTTATTACCCTTCTTCTTACCCTGCAAATATAACCATGGAGCATTAGTGTTTACTGGCTGTGGAGACTACCTAAGGGGTGAGGCAGTGGGTAGGGCTACCATGGCTGGGGTCAGCTGGTCCTGCAGGCAGCACGAGGCCCTGGTCCAGCCTCCAGCCCATGCCAACAGCCTCTCACTCCATCTGTGTCGGCCAGCCTCCAGAAACACCATGAGACGGGTCTGAGTCCACACTGACCCTGCCTAACCCTTGGCCAGAAAATGACCTCACTAAGCATCAGTGGGGACTCCAGACACAGCCAGGAAGGAAGCACACCAGGAGAAAGCGGTGTGAGGCAGTAAATGACTGTTATTATTGATTTGTCTCGGAAAGGAAGGAAAAGGTAAGACTCTGTTTTGAGGTAAAATTCGACACAGAAAACCAATGCTCTCATGTTCTAGTCTTAAACCCTTGAAAGCACCTGGGAATTCCTGTCAGCATTACTTGAGCCACCCACCATTTGTCTTCTCTAATTAGATCCCCATTTCCTCACACATGAGAATCAAAGGTAACTAAGACCAATAATTTAATTATGTTTTCAACACTATTTAGTTACAGATGTCTCAAAGCGTTCCAGAAATTACTATATATTTTATTTTTGATATATATTTATAAGGCCTAGGCTTAAATACACATCTACTAGTTTGAAGGTAATACATTCTCCAGGATCATTTGTTCTTTTTGATTGCAAATATGCAGTATTGCAGCGACGTGTGGGTCAGATATGCTTGGGAAAGAAGATAGTCTAGGACTGTCACTACGGTTTGTAATGTTTCTTTGGAAAATATTAGAAATTAACCACTTTGTAATCAAATTTTACTAACACATTAAGGAGGAAATAACATACACATGTTAAGGTAGTTGTGATCTTTTCGTTAGTATGTTTTTCTGGGTGCGTATGACAGGTAATCCAGTGATGTGCACCATCGACACTTGTTTTTTCTTTGTAGCTATTGATGAAGGGGGGGACTATTTCTAGCTCTCTAGAAGTTAATGCGGCTGTTTAATGCTCAGAGAGGAATGGGGCCACCCTCTGGGCTTTTGCGGCTTGCTTATGATGTTTTAAAGAGGCCTGCCAGGAACAAAACAGGCAATATTTATGTAATTGTAAACAGATCTGTAGATCCTTTATAGCTGAGATAATCTGTACAAGGAAGGGGGCTCTCTTTATTCTTTAGAAGGGAACCAGGACCTTGTCCACTCGCTCTGTAACTGTCTTTGAGGCCATGTACTGTGCGGCTGTGTGTCCTGCTAAGCAAATGGTCAGTATGTGATAATTCACTGATTACTCAAGCCTTCCCGAGTTAGTGGCATGAGCTAGGTAGTGTGGCAACCTGTTATTAGTGTCTATACAGCTTGGGCCAGGCAGATTGCCCCGAGAGAGGACAAGGTGTGCCAGAGAGAACTCGAAATGGGCATCAGGGAGGTAGATTCCAGATGTCTACCTTTCACAATGCGTGGCCAGGAGCAAAGTGCCTCCTACCCCACTTCTTCAGGAGCAAAGTTTCTATACTGATTCTACACATACCAGAATCTCAATGAAGTGACAAGAAAGCCAGCCAGGTCCAGGCATTTCAGTGTCTGATACTGGGGTGGTTGGGACATAAGAAGTGGACCTCTGACATGTCACATCACAAACATATGTTGTAATAGAGAGGTTTATGATCTTCATACATTTTATTCTAATCTGACTGTTGTGTTTGCCATAAAATATGTTAGATATTGTTAGTGATCTGACATTTTTATTTTTATTTATTTATTTTTATTTATTCATGATAGACATAGAGAGAGAGAGAGAGAGAGAGGCAGAGACACAGGCAGAGAGAGAAGCAGGCTCCATGCCGGGAGCCCGACGCAGGACTCGATCCCAGGACCCCAGGACTGCACCCTGGGCCAAAGGCAGGCACCAAACCGCTGAGCCACCCAGGGATCCCCTGTTAGTGATCTGACATTAAAAAAAAAAAAAAACAGATTCTGCTTTTTTTCTTATAAGCCTCTGGATCAATCTAATAAGAAAGAATCCTGAGCTTCTAGGGAGGACTATTATAAGAGCAACAACAACAAAGTATCATCCACAACTACTTACTCATGTAAACCAGGGTTCCCTCAATATTATGAAACAAAACAAATACAGAAATAAACCAAATTCTGAGGCTCATGTAGGAGTGCAACTATCTCAGTATGATTTTTTTCTTTTTTTTTTGTGCTTCTTGAAATGATCTATGTTCTCCCATCAATTGGCTTAATAATAAATAAATATCATGAATTTGTATTTATAAAAAATATATTTACACTGGCAAAACAGAGCCTTTGTTCTTTTATAGCAGGGTGACCTCTATCCTCCTTTGCCTGGGTCTGTCCCAGTTTTAGCACTGAACATTCTTCATCCTAAACCCATCAAACGTCTGGTCAAACTGGATGGCTGGTTGCCCTGTTTATATATCAGAACTCTATGTTAAGATTTAGTTTTTTAAAAGGATCCTGCTACTGAAAATAGTTTTTTTTTTTTCAAATTACTGATGGATGTTCAAATATGGTGAGCAAATAATTTATTATCCAAATCTGGACATCCTTGAAAGTGAAAGGGGGCATGCATAGGACAAGAAGCAAACCCTATCTTGAAGATTCCTTCCAATTCTAAAAGGCTAGGATTCTCTCTGATTGAGAAGTATTTTACATCATTTTATGCTTAAGGGTCATTGATCTGAGCATAAATTCACACTCTTTATTTGATCACAAACAGAAAAGAGAAACAAGATGAGCCAGAAAAGAATTTTGACTAATACCTGGTTACGCCTTGGAACTGGTTGGTTCAAAGATAAATCCCTCATGTCAAATTACTTTCTTGTGATTCACTTCATTTCTCATCGAAGCTAAATGAAAAGGAAAAATGTTAATTAAAGGTTGTAGTAAGTTAGGCTCCAGTTGACTAAGGCTTTATTTTGTCTAAACCAATCTCTAGGGTGAATAAACTAACTATTCCATGAATGAACAAAATTCATGTGGTCTGTTACCTCTGCACAATCTGAAGGAAAAACAAATGCCTGGCAACTTGCAAACTTCCTGTCCCCAAAAGGCAGTGGGAGGGATGCGTGGGGGGTATGACACGCCTGCTCTTCATGCCCACACCAGCTGTTTGTAAGGCAGTACGCAGGCTCTTGTCCTTTAGCAAATGTGCTTTGTATAAATCCTGTCCACACACATTGGGCTCTTCACTGACCTTTCTTAAATTGCTTTACTTTAGTGGCCATTACGAACTTCCTTAGCTCTGAATCAGGAAACTCCCTCCCCTTACCCCTTTTCTTTTCCTTTTTTTTTTTTTTCCTGGAAGGGTACTCAAAGATCATCTAGCCCTTTTCTGTCAAGATAGACATAATAGCATGATGGCAGTGGCTCAGATGCTGGCGCATCGAGGCAAATGAGGTGCCCTTGGTAATTCTGCGATGGTATGGTTTCTCCCACTTTCAGGTTTTCACACTAAATATGATTAGGGTGCTTTTCAGGTCATAAAAGGAAGCCTTGCTCACTACTACTGAAATATTTATATTGTATTCTTTTTTTTTCTTTTGTATATCTGTATCTTCCTATTATCTTTAAATTTGTTTAGGAACAAGGAGTCTTTTCTGCTGAATGACATATTCACATGATCATTTAGGATATACTCTACATTTCAATCTTTTCCTTTTTTCCATGTTGAACATCGTAAAGTTATCTAAATGATGACAGATGAGCACCACACTCCAGCCTTTTCCTTAGAGTTTCATCGCTGTCAGCATTTGCACAGAACTACATCATCGTTCTGATTCACCCGCTGAATAATCTGTTCTGTCTCTGGTCTATTTTCCCCATCTTTGTAACACCTTACTTGGACTGTTTTTTAGGTGATTCCAAGTCCCCTTATATCTTCCACAGAGAAAGCAACAACACTGCTGCGAAATTCCTGAGGAATGTAATCCTCTGAGCTGTGGATTTGAACATTGTATGTGTGGCTTATATGTAGACTTCAATATATGGATTTAAATGATTGATCCATAGATTAATATGGACATATAAAAATAAATATACAAATAGTTGATCAATAGATTAATATAAAATGGATAGATAGATCCATTGTGTGTGTGTGTGTGTGTGTGTGTGTGTGTGGCTAGCATTTCAGCTATTGGTAAGACAATGATCTGAACAAGGACAGACTTGTTTGTTGTTGTTTTTTTTAAGATTTATTTATTTACTCATAAGAGACACAGACTGAGAAGGAGAGGCAGAGGAAGAAGCAAGCTCCTCGCAGGGAGCCCAATGCGGGACTCGATCCCGGATTCTGGGATCACGACCTGAGCCGAAGGCAGGCGTCCAACCTCTGAGCCACCCAGGTGTCCTGTACAGACTTGTTTTAAACAGCTCTAAGTAAGCACCCATGTAGAACTGACATGTCACTTATGGTCACATTGCTGGCTAAGCAGAGCTTGATCACAGATAATAAAAATCACCCATGTTTATTGAATGGAAACACATATGGACACTCTTCCACACACTCTATTACTCACTTTATCCTCATGGCACTATTGAGGTAGATACTTCTATTGTCCCACAGAATTCAGGCAAGTTTGCCTGGCTAGCCAGTTGTAGAACTTGAGTGACCAAAGTTTCGGTTTGTCCAAGACTGAGGGGGCTTGCAAGAGGTGAGACTTCCATCGTTAAAAATCAGAAAAGTCTCTTGCAAACCAGGACAAATGGGTCTCACTGTCAGTATGGCCAGAAACTGAAACCAGGAAGTTGGGGTTCAGAGGCTGCCCTGCTAACTATCACATTACTCTGCCTCTCTTGGCTGAGTTCAATAGTAAGTCACAGTTTGCAATGTGCATGACTGTTTCCCAGTGCAAATAGTCAAGAACTTGAATAAGCCATTAATATTAGGGTGGACTTGGGAGCATCCTCACTGACAAGGCTTTCCTGCTCTCTCCTCAGTTGCATAAACCTGAACATATAAAATGCTCTTATGTAAGTCAGCTCTAAATTACTATTTTCCCTTTTCAGGGTGTAATTTCTTGAATCCTTTCTCTTGTTTTTCCTACCTTACAAACCCCAATTCCTGAAGTTTAGTGTTTCCAAACACAACTTTATCCCCACATAAGGAGGGAGCTTTTCTAAAGTTGCTCTATGCTGTAGAGTTCTGCTGCATTAGGCAGAGCATTCTGGTTATGTGACTTTAATCTCCTGGTTTACGTGATTAAGGGTGCAGAAAATTCAAGGGTTTTCTCTCAAATCCCTAAAAGAGGAAGACTACCATGCTTGCTTTCTTCTTGGAGCGTTGTTCCTCCTTGGATTCTGAACTCTGGAATGGAGTTCATCTTTCCCCTCCCATGGAGGACTCCCTTGTGCAAAATTCTTTAAAGACCCAACCTTCTCCCGAATCTCTCTCATGGCTGGGTCCTTGGGAGCTCCAGAGACAGCGTTTTACTTTAAAAAAAAGGGCACTTGACGGGATGAGCACTGGGTGTTATTCTGTATGTTGGCAAATTGAACACCAATAAAAAATAAATTTATTATTAAAAAAATAAAAAATAAAAGCAAAATGGAAAAAAAAGAACTAATTGTGGCAAAGTTCTTTTTTATAATGTGCTGAGATTTGTCGGTTTTTAACATTATTGGTTCACTCTCCTGCTTTCTGAAGCAAATAGCATGAACTACTTCTCTTTAAGACATACGAAGGCAGCTTGAATGTTTCCCTTTAACTTTTTCTTCTCCAGACTAAAGACCCCAGGTCCCCCCTCCGTATCAGTTGTTTCCACATATTTTTTTTTCCAAAGGAAAACTTACATTGAAATAAAAGGTAAAAAAAAAGGAGAAATCAGTGTTTAATTAGTGTATAGTTATTTTATAAGTTTACATTTATAATATTTCCTTATTATAAAGTCAGTTAAGGACAGTAATGGGACTATATATTAAAAAACTAAATCGAAATGGAGCTTATAGACTTGCTGCAAAATTGCATCAGCACCCAGTTATCTTCTGTACTGAGGAGATCCTGATTTGCAAATAGTATTAGTTTTCTAAAGCAATGTTCGTTGCAATCTGAAGATTCTCTTTAATTAAATTGATGCAAATGATTGAAAGAGAATTATCAGGACACTTTTGTTTCAAAATTTCACTGCCAATAATATCTGTCAATTGCTTACTTTTTTTACAATGCATAATAAGTCACATAGGAAGCTCACAGTATGCCAAAGCTCTTTCACATTTTGTCACTATGACTCAACAAGTCTTGGTCATCTCTTCTTTTTGTACAATTCATTATTATATATAATATATATTATACATCATGCTAAAGGCATGTGCTGAACAAACTTAATGAAGCCTTACTTGACCTTCATTTGAATGTGGCATATCTGTACTCGACTCTGGAGAAAAGTAATATACTCATAATTTTATACAAGCAGATATGAGCAGAACTGGGTTTTTGTGGGTCAATCTGGAAGTTTCTGAGTGAGTTTTATCCCTCTTATTATTTTCTGCATTTTCAGAATGTCTTAGAGTGAGCTTATCAACTTTTGGAAATTATATTTTTTTCATTTTTAATTCTCATTACGCATGTCTGCTTTAATAATGTAAAAATAATTGCATAACAAGAAATTCAGAGATATCGCTAATATAATTACAGAGTGAGACTCTGGGAATGTTTTTCCCTATTACACTTTAGGTTCTCTTATAGGAATATGTCATTTCTGACAGTTCTCTAATTTTTATTTAATGTGGCAAAATTAAAGAATTACTACCAAGCATAGACATTTTATCCAGGACTACATTAAAAAACTGGTTCAAAGCTGCAGCATTTCTGATAATATTTGCAGGTAATTAAAAGACATACAGGGTGATGTGTGGAAAAGCTTCATTCATTCAGAGTACTATGCAGTGATCATGTAACCTGGCAGTGCAACTCCATAAATGAAGGTCTCCAATGGATCCAATCTTGATACCTACTATGTTTGAATATTTTTATTATAGTTTTAAATACTTAAAATATAACTTAAAGTAAAATTCAAATTGAGCATTTGCAAAACTCCAAAATATCACCCTATAACCTATTTTGAAAACCCATGATATGTCCATACAGGAATTCATTTTCTCACAGTTCTGGAGGCTAGAAGATTAAGGTGTCAGCAGGTTTCTCCTGAGGCCTCTCTCCTTGGCTACCTTCTCCCTGCATCTTCAAAGGTCTCCCTTTGTTCATGCGTCTGTATCCAAATGTCCTCTTCTGACAAGGACATCATCATACTGAATTAGGAACCCTCCCCCCCCGCCCCCCCTACCATGATCTCACTTTACTTAATTACCTCTTTAAAGCCTCTATCTCCAAATATGGTCACAGTCTGAAGTACTGAGATTTGGGACCTCATCATATGAATTTTGCGGGGTACATGATGTAGCCCACATTGCGGAATTCTCCTGATTTTCTATATCCTTGTTAAAGAAACTTCTTCCCTCTGCAGAAAGCCATACCCAACTTCTCAATTTTTATTTAGTTACATGTTTGTGTATAGACAGACACATTTATAGAAGTAAAAGGTCCACGTGTTGATGCATCACTTATTCTGCACTCATACAAAATTTTTAAATGTTTCTAAAGAATCATGTGACATTTTAAGGGAAAAAAACTGTTTTGGGGGTTCTGGAATGACTTCACCTTTGGCTATTTGCAATTATCACACGGACTTGTGTAAACCAACCAGTATCAAGTTAAAAGAAAATCAGATCAATGGTTAGAAAAATCAAAACAGATGCTCATTAGATTCGTCTAAGTCAGAATTAACTCCACCTTTCAAATTTTGTGGGAATTGTGTTTAACATCTGCAGAACAAAGCAAATACATTTAATTCGCCACAGCCTTGAGTTTATAGTTCAAATTTGGCCTCTCTGATCTGTTATATTTGTGCTAAAAAGCTGAGGAAGTAAGTTATAAAAACAAAGAAACTAGAAATATTAATTTTTCTAGTCCAAGATAATCATCCTCCTTAGCTTTCACTTTGTATAACTCGGGGAAGTTTTTGGTATTAAAAAGGAATACTATCCATTCTCAGCTTACAAACCAGTTATGTTCCAAAAATTCATTTGTAAGTCAGTTATTAAGCACTTTCAAGAAACTTTCCCATAGAAATAATGTTATTTATGATGATTACATCCTAGGCCAACCCATAAAATCTAGTGTAACTCTCATCCCCCAAAGTACGGTATTGATAGTATAGTGCTCTGAGACCTCCTTACCAACTAAAATACTGCCTTGATGGAAAAAGAAATAGTGTCATGAGGATAATATATATTTTTAAATCTATCAGCATGCTTTTCTTGTCTGTATTTCTCTCTGATTTGCCAGAGGCATCCGTTGGTGTCAGGGGGGTTTGGGCTTGTTACCGCAGGAATGCGAAGTCTGTATTCAGCTTTTGACAACTGGAATCGAAGTTTTGAGACTATAGTCTTAAAATCTAAAATTTATCGAGAGAAAGAGTTTCTTAGTTTCTTAACCAGTCCCTGCATAGCCACATGTGGACAAAGAGTTAGACCCTGAAAGCACTATGGCCAGGGCCTGTGAGAGCCCAGAGCGCCAGGAAAGAGGTCCTCCTGCAGCAGAAGGGTGGAGTGCCTGTGGAGTGGGAGACTGAGACAGGGAAGGTGGCAAGTGAGTACTTAGACCCAAAGGTAAAAGACTAAGGAGGGATTTAGAGGGATTATAGGAAAAAAACAGAAGAAGGGAGGCTGTTTCATTCCAGGCACCATTTTGAACTCTGGCAAGGAGACAACCACACAGGGTGGCCTGCCTCAATGCCCTTGATCAGGCCCAGCTAAGCAAAGAGTACAGGCCTGGTGCTCACCAGTTGGCCTTCAGCGTTGTTCCCGGCATGTGTCCCCGGCGTGTGTCCCCACAGGGCTCAGGCCCAGACACTCCACTGTGGAGAACAGTGCAAACCAAGGCCCTGGACAGAGATCCAAGGCCCCAGAACACGCACAGAGACTGTCACTTCTCAAATGTGTGGGATTTATTTCTCGCTACTGTGCCCCACCCCCAGCAGAGTGGGGACTCACTGGGGATGTTAAATTAGGTATATGAAATAAAGGAGATTTATTTTATTTTCATATCTTTGTAGTTTAATTAATTTATAAATCATTTATCATTGGAAAAGCCCTACTCTGTGCTTAACCTCAGCTCATCTTTAGAAGAGTCTTATATGTATACAATGCCTGTACAACTGAGGAAATTGGAGCAATTGTGCCCCAAATTTCACAGCTTCAGAGGGAGAGAGCTGGGATTTGAATCAAGATGAGCGATGCTCTGAAATTCATGCTTTTTCAAAGAATTCACAGTTACAGTTTGTAATATCTGGATCACATATTCCCTTTATCTCCTTTATTCTGACCAGGGAGAAGGTAGCCTATGGTGGTGAAGGGATGAATGCCAAGATCTATGGAGCGAGGACTGAGGCCAAGGCCTCAGGTTGATATAATTTCCCAGTGATGTTTCTCAGTTCTAGGCTGTTTTCTAGATACCTTCATTGTTTCTTCAGGGATTCACATATCTACTTTCTGTTTCCATTGCCACCACCTGACCAAGACCTCTCTTCTGTTATTCCCTACGTTTTTAAACTCATTTACCATAATGTGCTGTTGCAGTGTGGCAATGTTCTGAATGGTGTATAATGTCACAGAACAACTTGATATATCTTCCCAGAGATTCAATTTTACTCAATGATAATTGAGTCATTTTTAAAAAGATTTATTTATTTGAGAGAGAGAGAGAGAGAGAGAGAGAGAGAGTGGGGAGGGGCAGAGGGAGATAATCTTCAAGCAGACTCCCCACTGAGTATGGAGCCCAAGATGGGGCTTGATTTCACGACCTTGAGATCATGACCTGAGCTGAAATTAAGAGTTGGCTGCTTAATAAATCCAGATGCCCCACCGTTTTTTAATTATTCCCAAAAGGCATCTAAATAAAGGGTGGGTGGGTAAGGAAGCAAGCATGGTGTGAAATTTTAAGGTGTAGTGTTAGATTGCTAGTGAGAGCTGCTTTGGGCTACAACCCTAGGCCCTTGGGATATATGCTTAATTAACTCTGCTATTTAGGGTAGTATATTTTGATGGAAAATTTAGAGAATCAGAGTGCTAAAGGAAACATTTTTGAGGTTTCCTTAGGGGCTTTTCTGCTAAGAATAGTAAGCAAGCCCAGCTTTCCCCAGAAAAGTAACTAGGACAGGGATTTCCCCCAGGAAACCAAAATACAGAGGGAGGGTGACAGAAAAAAAATTAAACAATAATTTTAAAAGCTTAGCACTTACTTACCATGAATAATTAGCTAAAATAGGAAGCTACCAGATGGCTCAGCCTTGTTATTAAAACCCACCTGTGAGCTACGTTATAAATTGGGTTGTTTGAGGGAACTTTGGCCTCACGTCAGCTGCCCTGCTCCAACTGTAGAAGTGCCAGTGATGACCCCTTTCCCCTGATCCCTCCAGTCTCAGCTCCCATCGTTTTGTCTCTTTACCCACCCCCAATCTGGTTTGCTCGAAAAGGTTTGTGCAGAGGCCACACATAGGACTTTATATACACAAAGGAGTTAAGTCATTTAGCTGTCACATGCATGGTACTTTTCTTGGTTATTTCAGGATGGAAAGGGAAAATGATCTGGGGAAGATAGAGTTGGGAGACAGTGGTATATAACATGGAGGTGTTGGTGATATTACTTTAACAAGTGGGGTGGCTGGAGGATGACAAGCATATAGTGGCTTGGTGGGGGTTTACTCCCCTTTCTTCACTCTCTTCCTTTCTCTTTGGCAGCTACCTAGCCCCCATAAGGATGAAACAGACGATGATCCCTCTCCTGGGCAGCCATGATAGGATGATTATGTGAAGTGACACACGGTAAGATTGCTTGTAACTAGACACACCATTGGTTCTTCCTTCAACTCTTAGAGGGCTGGGAACCTGGATTCTGAAGATTCAAAAGTCTGCACAATGGCAGATATTCTGGTGTGCATATAATGCTTATTGCTAATTAACGCACAAAGGAAAAACACCCCTGTGTTTTTCTGTCTGTGAGGCATTTTGTTTATCAACTCTTAAGTATTCTCAGAGCAAGTGACACATTGGTGTTTAATACCTGTATGTTTCTGTCCTTACAAATTTTTTCTTTTCTTTTTTTTTTTTTTATAACAAATTTTTTCTCCCTTTGACACTCAGAATGCCAGGTTGTGAGACTCATCACCTCCTAGACTTCATGTTAATTAGGTTAGATGCATTTATAGTGTTTTGCAGAGTCCTTAACACATGTGAATACTATGAATTTAGTTTCTGTGTTGTTTGTATTTTAATATTTTGTTTATTATGACATTTTGACATCTTAAAAATACCTCTGGCTGGGAAGAGTTTACCTTCCCTGGGTTGACCAATTCTTAGATTTACCAAAGGGCCCAATAGGGAGCATTCCTTTGATATGCAAATTAGCTAATCTGGAGCCACATTTCCTTTCTCTGGCCCTCACCCCAGGAGGCAATATTCCTCTTCTTTACTCATCCCAGGACCAGGTATCAGACAACTAAAGACTATTTTATAGCAGTGCAAAACCCACTGAAATTAGCCAGACTAGCCAATCCTAACCTGCCTTGTCGTGCCTTGCCTTTGTGGCTGAAACTCAAAGGCATGGTCTAAGTGCTCCCCATATTCTCTCCAGTCTTCTGCCTCCTGGTGTCATTTCCACGTGGTCCTGTGTGCCATGCTGTGCCTCCTGCCTCTAGGACCTGTGAATACCATACATTTGTTTCCCTTGAGACTCTCATCTGTCTTCTTTTGTGGCTGTACCTGACTGATCAGCTCATAAAAGAATGCAAAATAGTAGGTATTAGAGTAAGAGCTCAATTCATGATAAGTCCTGTTGTTAAAATTATACGGTCATTAAAATCTTCCTATATTCATTAAATACCTGGAAACTCTGGATATTGTAAGTGCTAGAGTAAGGACACATATTTTATTCTAGTCCCAAGAAATCTCTGTGCCATTTTACATGGCATTTTCTTCCAGATGTTTTGGCTACAAACCATTGTTATAGTGAAGATAAAAGTAGTTAACAAGCCCAGCAACATAAGAGCTAAAGTATAAAACCATGTAGAGTCCTTTAGTCATTACCAAATTTTCAAATATCAATTAACCAAAATTTTGCAAGATTTGACCTCAATGGATTGTGGGTAGGAGACAATGAATTCCAAGGAAGGTAAAATTGACTTAAACAAAAGTGTGTATTAACTTGTTATTGCCAGCAGAATGAAGTTGGCACTTGTGACTGAGAAGTCAGGCAAACCCATGAAAGGTACGAAGATTTCAGTTAGATATCATTTTAGTATCCTGCAGCCTTGTGTAGACCTAGCAGGATGGAAGTGAAAAAAAAAAAGGCAGAATTGAGGTTCTAAGGGTTTTAGAGTTCGAGGTTAAATGGGTGCCTGGGGCAATCAAATGGCTGGTTTGTGTAGTAGTTTCAGACTTCTGTGAGATGAATTGGGATGAGGACCTCACCGAAGACGAGCCCAGGAGAGCCAGGAAACCAATACTTCTTTAACTTATATGTGGCCTCTGTTATAGACTAGAAGTGGGCTTAGTATGTTCCCTCAGAGTTACCAACAAGAACCCAGGCAGCATCCCAGGTCAAGTGTCTGGGGGAGAAGTAGACTCAGTCAAGGAGTTTTCCTAGTGGGTATATTTAGCATTAATTATAGATGATTAAGGAAATCAAACATATAGCATTCATACCTTTTTAAATAAATAATCTGGGATGTGTATTATTTTATTTTGCAAGATTTAAGAATATTTTTGTCTATTCAATAATAGCTTAGCCTTATAATTTCAACTTAAAATGTATATACTTGCATGATTGATTAGTTATGTTCTTTTCTTTTCTTTTTTTTAAGATTTTATTCATTTATCCACGAGAGACACAGAGAGAGGCAGAGACACAGGCAGAGGGAGAAGCAGGCTCCATGCAGGGAGCCCGACTTGGAACTCGATCCTGGGGCCTCCAGGATCACGCCCTGGGCTGAAGGCAATGCTAAACTGCTGAGCTACCTGGGCTGCCCTAGATTTGTTCTTTTAAGTTAAACCTTACCAAGTTTATTTAGAGTATTGGAGGACATAAAAAAAACATAAAGCTCATCATATTTGTAAATCCAATTAATTAGAATGTTAAGATTCTAAAAGTACTCAGAAAATTATTGTCACAATAGCAGTACTTAAAAATACATTAAATACGCTAATGCATTTAAAATTATATGAAAGTGTTTGGCAAGGTTTGTAAATGAAATAATACATTCTAAATGCTTTTCTAAGAAATTGCTAAAAGTTTTAAGGCTTATTTAATAAAATAATATTTCTAGGGTGAACATAAAAGCTTTAGGTTTTTAACTTTTTAACTTCAATAAATTGGATGGTTTTTTTAAAAAAATTAAGTGAACTTACAAACAATTTTTTCTGCCCAATAAAACACTTCAGAGATCAAAAAAGTCACATTCATGCAATTATGTACATTGAAAAGCTAGCAAATTTGTTTTGCTGGAATGAAGAACATATTTAGGTGAATTTAGAGAATACAAGAGGGGTGCCTGGGTGGCTCAGTTGGTTAAGCATCCCACTCTTGATTTCAGCTCAAGTCTTGATCTCAGGGTTGTAAGTTCAAGTCCCTGTGAACTTATACAAGTTTTAAAAAGCAAAACAAAATGCAAGTAATACATCAGGATGGGTGGTGGCTTCAGATCAAGCTATTTCTTGTATTGATATAAGGGGATATATTGTGGAGAATCCCTCCATATATTAAGCAAATTTCAACAACAAAGTGCCACTTTAAATCTTAATGATTAGCAAAATGATGGTAATGCTATCTGATTGGGAGGATGAAACACTGCTAATGGAAAATCTGAATTAATTATGGAATTATGTATAGGATAAAAATTAGAAATATTCCAAACATTCATGAAATTCAATGAACAAATTATGTTGGAAACATACAGAATACTATAATTAAAATGAAAATTATAAAGACTGTGAAGGAGCCTGAGGAAATATATTATATATTATAGGAAAAGGGGGAAATTCAGAAAACATACCTCTCTGCTAGGATTTTATCTATATGATCAAGTGTTGGAGGAGAATATGGGAAAAATGGGTGAGTTTGCCTTTTAAAAATGTTATATTTTGTTACAACATAAATGCAATAAAAGCGTTTTCAGGCCATACTTTAGAATCCATTCTTTGTTAGCATCCTATTATGGATCTACTATATATGAATTCATCTACATTTAATTCAGGATTCCAGGAATTTCCAAGTAATTTTATCCTGAAAAATCTGATAACTATAGCTATAACATTTACTGGAATAGGCATCTGTTGCTGTTCTGCCTCATAACCTCTTTTTTCTCTGGTAACAGAATGAGCACTGTAGTTCAGAGAACAGCCCTACCCCCACTGGATTCAGCCTTGTTGGTATTGCCAATCAAAATGTTTGACCCTCCTTGGCCAGCCAAAAAACACCTTTAGTGTCTGCTCCCTACAGCCAAAGAGTTACGCTGGTTCCTGTTGATTCAGAAATCTGTTTTCTCAACTTCCATTTCATTTTCAGAGTTATTCTCTATCCTTCCGAAACATTTCTATCTTTGCTTATGTTAGATTTCCTCCATTGGTATATTTAGATGTTCCATTTTTTCAGAATCAGCTCTACTATCCTCAAGGCTATTCCTACAGAAGCTATCAGTGTGAGTGTCTTAATATAGTTGGGAAAAATTAGCTACTAGACATTGCTCCAAGTCTCCCAAGAAGTGACTTCTGTTCTAAACATCAGGAGACTATTGCCTAATGTGAGGTCTGTTTCTTTTGCCTAAAAGACTATGCATGGTCAAATGTATAAGCTGAATTCAAATCCTATCCCTGCAAGTTACTGTGTATGTGACCTCAGGAAAGTTACTTAATATCTCTCTCTTCTGTATTGCAAGGCTGTCATTGCAAATATAGGAGAAGACAAGTAGAAAGCTAAGAACAGGATCTGGCACATAGTAAGTTCAAACAGTCAATAACATATCAGCTCTTGTTATTTAAATAAAAGTTGCTTTAGGGACACTTAGGTGGCTCAGTCAGTTAAGCAGTGGACTCTTGATTTGGGCTTAGGTCATGATCTGGGGTGGAGATGGAGCCCTGCATTGGGCTCCCCACTCAGCAGGGGGTCTGCTTGAAATTCTCTCCCTTCCCTTTTGCCCCTCCCCCCACTCATGCATGTTCTCTCTTTCTCTCAAAATAAATAAATCTTTTTAAAAATGTTGCTTTAATTTGAACTTTTAAAAAAACTGAGTAGTTTAGGCACTCTTCTAATGACTCATTGGAAAAATAATGGGCAAGACAATAAAAGCCAATTTGACATATTCATTATTATATTTGTGATTTCTTGTCTTTCCTATTAGATTATATACTTCTTAGAGCAAATTCCCAATGTTGTTGAAGACACATGGGCCTAACAATGTTTTGCATTGTCATAGTCATTCAGTAATATTTACTAAATGAATTAGTTCTAATGCATGCTTTAGTACTCCTCATGTGCTGAGCATTGTATTAGGGATGGAGGACACAGAGGAGCAGAGTATGGTCCCTGTTGACAAAGAGCTTGCAGTCTGGTGGGGAATATGTATACATATTCAGTAGTACCATAAGTTCCACTCTGACAAGTGCCATTTAGGAGATTTGTTGACTCATCCTTTTATCACAAGCAATTATTCAGCAAGTGATAAGTTAGTGCTGATTTGGCACCCTGCAGGATGCTAGGAATGGAGATATATTAGTGAGCAAGAAGGATGTGGTCCTGGCCTTACTTTCTAGAAGATAAGTGCTATGGGAGTGCAGATAAGAGAGTCCTCAAGGACACCTGGTTGGCTCAGTGGTTGAATGTCTGTCTTTGGCTCAGGGTGTGATCCTGGAGTCCCTGCATGGAGCCTGATTCTCCCTCTGCCTATGTCTTTACCTCTCTCTCTCTCTGTGTGTCTCTCATGAATAAATAAATAAAATCTTTTAAAAGAAGAGAGAGTCCTCAATTCTGACTTTGATGTTGGAGAAGTGTTCTCATAGGAGGGACCAATGCTAAATAGAATTTCTACCAGTAGTGGTAAGGTGGAAAGTACACTTCAGGGAGGGAGAACAGTACTAGAGTGGTGTAAGAATATATGACATCTTTGAGAAACAGTTAATAACTGGGTGTTGCTAGGCTCAGGATACTTGCAAGGAGCTTGTGTGAAGTTCTTATAGTTCAAAAGACTGTTTTTTTCATCTTTGTGGTCTATAGTGCCCAACATAGAAAGAGTTCAATGTATTTATTGAGAAAATGGTTGAAATAGGGGAGTGAAAGTAGAATTAGGTAAAAAAAAAAAAAGATGAGATGTAGATTATAAAGTTCTGAGAGTGTGATGCTCAAGAACTTGGGTTTGTTCTGAAGCCCTGGGGATTATCAGTGTTTCAAGGAGGGGAGTGAAACAATCAGAGAATGAAAATATAGAGGAAACAAATGTATGATGTTAACACTAACCAAAACATTGGAGCTGTTGAAAAACAGAAGTGAGCCATTCTGCAAACACGTGGGTCGTATGTGTTGTACACTGACAATATTAAAGTGGAGACTAGCCATCTGTTGGGGACATGGTATGGTAGATTTTCTCACTCCATTGAGTGGGATTTGGATCAGATGGCATTTCTACACCCCAGACTAAAAGACTTCAGTTAGCTTCTGAAAAACTAATTTTTTTTCTCAGACCCACTGGAGACAATCTCATGGTTTTGTCATGGAATGCACCTTCCTATTTTCAGATCTAATCAAAAGGCAGCAATCTTTTTAAAGAGTGGTGTCCTTTAAGAGTGACATGACTAATGAATTCAGGTCAAGGGTTGGATACTAGAACCTTCCCTTGTGCTGTTTTATGCAAATTAATAGAAATGCCTATGATAATTGGATGCTATATTTGGGCAGTGGAATTGGCTGATTTTGCAAGTTACCAGGAAAGAGAATGATTTTGGCTCTAAGGATGACACTTTTGTTTCAGGAGCCTTGGGCAGGGACTGGGCAGATAGGATTGAGTAATGAGCATATTGTGCCTTATTGTTAAGCCTTATTGTGCCTCATCTGTACAAGGCCAAACCTGCACATTCTAAGGACAAGGTGTCCAGGTGAGGGCTGCTTCAAGCTCCCCTTCTTTCTCTCTCCAGTCCCAACTTCCCTTTCTTTCAATTAACAATAAAACATGGATCGAGAAAATCCTGAAGAATCCCTCTTCTTAATATACCCTTTCTCTGCCCTGGTAAGAAAAGGAATTCCCAGTTAGATGTCATAGGAGATATTTGCTTTTTGCTCAAGACATGCAATGGCTGTAGTCTCTCAAAAGAAGTAGAGGTGATAGAAGCCACACAGGAGTGTAGCTCCAATGCTCGCCCCCTTGCTAGAAGAAAAAGGCATCTCATCTAATACTGATGGATTTGTTCACCTGCAGGTTGTAAATATTACCATCAACTCCCTGTTTCAACTTTTCTCTATTTTTTCTCTGTTTCAAATTTCTCTATTGTATAAAAAGAAATAAAGAAATATTTATATGAATGGTAGAAAAGGTAAGTAGCAATAAAAAGATTAAATACAGATAGAAAAGCAATTCCCCCCAAAACAGTCAATATGAATCTTTTCCTAATTTAATTTTACTCTACAGCATTGAATGAGAGGTAGACAAACATGAAACTGGAAACAAATTGTGCTGCTCTTTGGTTTAAAACAAAACAAAAAAAATGCTCACTTTTTTTTTGAAGTTAAACTTTGCAATTTTGCCAGTATGTACATAGCATATTGAAAATACAGCTTTAGAAATTACTGGATCTAGGAAAATTCAGAGGAGTTTTGCTATATGATTATGAATATAGTTGATCAATATTTCCCTTGATCTTTCCTTCAGATCTTTCCCTTGATCTAAAATGATATATTGGGGATCCCTGGGTGGCTCAGTGGTTTGGCCCCTGCCTTTGGCCCAGGGCGTGATCCTGGAGTCCTGGGATTGAGTCCTGCGTCAGGCTCCTGGCATGGAGCCTGCTTCTCCCTTTGCCTGTATCTCTGCCTCTCTCTCTATGTGTCTATCATGAATAAATAAATAAATAAATAAATAAATAAATAAATAAATAATAAATAAATAACCTTTAAAAATAAAATGATATATTGAGGGAAGGTTTAATCCACGCATTATTGTCTTTTTACTTAAAATTGCTATATTTAAATGACCTGTTGGGTCTGAGCTGGTGATGCTATCAACTAAGTTAATTAATGTCATAATGAAAACCATGAAAGGTAGCAATTCAGGAAGAGAACAGAGGTCTTAACTCAGAATGACACTGCAGCCTCTGTTGTTGCATTCTTGTTCTAGAGTAAAGGTAGAATTCGTACAATCCTCTCCAGAGCCTTGAGTTCTCTTTCCACCAGTGTGGTCTGCTTATCCTGATCCTTACCCCTTACCCTGCTTCCCCTGAATGGGAGGGGGCTCCACCCAGAGCACTTCCTACAGTAATTCCTGCCCCAGAGAGCACTACTTTCCACCTCAGCAATGTTCTTATTTCAGTGGAGTGTGCAGGCTTTGCTCCTCTTAGACTTAGAGCTTTGCTCCATCACCAAGCAAGCAACTGGTAAACTGATGTGATTATGGATATTCATGTGTCATCCTCCCAGGTAACCATACTGGCATTTTAACATGTGCCTCCTGGAAACTTGTCTTAACTCTGAGGAGTGACTAATGCAGGGGGGGGCGGGGTGCTCAGTATCGGTCACTGTGGGAAGCTATTTGGATCAAAAGCCTTCAGATAAAACATTTCTACCTCTTTCACCTAGTTTTAGACCTATTATTGCCCATAACCAGACTGAAAAGGAAGCTTCTATAGTGGAAAGTTAATTTTTTTTTTCACAAATCTTCTGTATTTTGGTCTTTCCACAGAGAAGCTTTAGCATTAGCAACCTCTGCTCTTACGGTGGTAGCTATAGGGTATGCTTCTGTCTACCACAAAAAGAATTTACCAACCACCTTATCAGATCAGACAAGTGTCAACAAGTAACCACCTGGGTAACTGCTTTTTATTAATACCCTAGGATGGATTTATATTAGGCTCTTAATGAGGTTAAAAACCCCAGCCCCCGATTACCTATCTCCTGGTTTAACTCTTCCACCTTAGATGGATTTCACTTTCCTGATGTTTTATTAAAGCTGTTTAGCTTGTATGACAGCTAATAATTCTAGTTTGTGGGAAGGAATTAAGTGGTTTATGTTGTACTTTGGCAGTAGTACATTTAGAAATGAAAGCAGACTCAAAGTACTCTGATTAATCTAGGAAAACGAGCCTCCTTCCCCAGTGGGGATGCCTTCCGCCTTGGCAGACTAATTCCTGATGCCAGAGCCTGATCTTACGGATTTTTTTGTCTTTTTTTTTTTCTTCCTCTTTTGTTGTTGTTTTCTTGGAAGAATGAACTAAGCACTACAGTCATGGCAATTTTCCTGTATTGAATTAGGGTTGTGCCTTCGTTCTTTCTGAGTTTCCTTTGATCTGGATGTTTTGGCTGCCCCTAGGGCAAGGACCGAGCAGCTGCAGCACCCTGAGCAATGCTACCTGTCCCTGTGCCACCTCGTTCGCTCTTCCCGGGACACGAATGTACGCTTAGCATGGGACCCAGAGTGTTCAGCTTGTTATGAAAAAAAAAAAAAAAAAAGACAGAGTCATCATTGAGCAGCACACTGTGAGTCTGTTCCGAGCAGCATGGTAATTTGGACTGCAGCTGCTACAGTTATAGCTAAATCTTACCAGATGACATGAGAAAAACTGAATTAAAATAAATAGACTTGAGCCCACGGATCCTTGCTGAGAATAATAGATTACATAAGGGGTGCTATTTACAGACTCAAAATGCTAAAATTTCAACTATGAACGTGGTACTTCCTTAGTTCATTTCTGTAGTGAATTCATATTCTTTGTAAATCTTCAATGAATTATAATAAATAGAAAGGCCAGTTCTTAAGAAAACAGCATTGTACATCAAATCAGCAGACGTAGGGATTAACAGAGCTTCTGTTTGGGAAATGACTTGGTAGGCTGGACAACAGACACCAAGGCTTCCATGGATAGGTCATCAGTGTAAATTCAGCACAGCCAGTGGTGGATAAATGTCACTACCCATATGGCTTGAGTCTTTTGGAAGTATCTGTCGCTTCTGGCCTCATGAGGCAAGTATATTTTGGCTATGATGTGCCATGGTGCCAAGTTTAGGAGAAATAGAAATAGGAAGAGTACCTTCGGTCCTAGTAATCTATGATCTGCTCTGAGAATCACATTAACATTATTAGATGTTATCATCACCACTTTACAAGCAAAGAAAATGCAGCCCAAAGAGATTAAGCAATATGCCCAAGTTTACGTAGCCACATGGCACAGACACAGTCAAACCCAAAGTCCCCAGAGGCCTACCCTGGTTCTGGTCCAACTCAAGTAGAGTGCAGTGTTAATTCCCCAACTCTGAACTTTTCAACTTGTGTGTGATCTGAATCCATGAAAACCCCAATGCTATTATCAGAAATCTGTGAATTTATTGGTGTACCAAATATGTCTGTGGCTTCAAAATATCTTCTACATATATGCATTATTGTTTTTCAAAAGTGTATAAATGGCCTTATGGTTAGTTAAAATAGAAATTCATTTAAATGTTTCTTAATAGCTAGTAGCAGTATCAGATTATGTACTTTCCTAAATAACATACACCAAAAACATAACCACAATTTTGTGTGCTTGCATGTGTATGTGTGGTATGTGTTGATGATTGCTTTTTAAATTAAAAAATGGCCTTCATAGGAAAAAATACTGAGAATCAGTGTTCTAGTATGATAACACTAGTATTTGAAATTATTTTCTTGTATCTTATTCATTCTCTTTGTTGCTCAAATCAATAGATTATATACTGCAAGGAAGAAGTTGCATTTCTTTTATTTTCTTCCATACAAATCTCCCCAACAATGACGAGTCAATCATTCCACAAATGTGGAAGGAACTGGAATAAAGACAGTAAAAGAGAAGTTTCTCTGCATCCTTCGTTAGCAACTAGAAACATCTGCTGGAGAAATTTGATGTGAGACAAAAACTCATAGTGCCTTTCCACATTCTCTAATCACCAAGCATCTTCATACCTGGCCTTCAAGGGCCACCCTGCAACCTCTGCTCAAAAACGGGAAACAGAAGGTGGCTTGAGAGAGATGCAAACAATCTCTGTACCAAACATATAAATGGAAACTTAATTGGTAGGGAGACAAATAATTTGTGAACATGCATTTGTGTGACTTGGTGAGGTTTTCCCAAGTTAAAATTTTGTAACTTGTCCATGTTGGGCAGTCATGGAAAAATAAGAACGGCATTAAGAGCTCCTTAATTTCCAAGGCCAAAGAGATTTTTCTTCAAAAAGGCATCCAACATTTTGAAGCCAGGAGCTCTATGTGGTAATTTGGGTGTGTTGTATTGGACAAGTGAGAAACACGCTACACCCAAAAATCAGCTTAAAACATGCCTAAAAATGCCCACACGTATAAAAGGCATCAAGAAAGACTCCATGGAAAAAGCGACCTTGTGTCCAAGACTGTTGGGGTAAGAGCCACCCTTTCTGATATTTCTCTTCAGTTGGATATGGCATCTTCTTGATCCAAGTCCCTAAGTATATGAGAGGGAAAAAACCCCAACCAGCCAACCCATTACCTTGACATTGGGGGTTTAAACTACCTTCCAAGCTAGAGCCTCTCTTTACCTAAATGTCACTCTAATTTGAACCTGCTTCCTTATTTCAACACAGTATTTGACTGGATAAATCTTCCAGCAAATAATTGTGAAGTGGTTTGTTCCTCTACCCCTTGGATAAATCTAGAAAGCACAAGAGGACTTGAAGTTCATTTGAAAATTTCTGATTAAAGGACTGTGTTTCCTTTGAAAATGTTTCTCATTTGTTTTCCTTTAAGAGCAGAGTTTTGTCTGTCTTGCTTACTCCTAAATCCCTAGCACCTAGAAGACTTGCCAGGCCCTGGCAGATAATAGGCACTCAATAAATATTTTTTCAGTGGATGAATGAATCCATCTCAGTCACACATCTCTTCTTACGATTATGAGATGAAAAATGCAGGCCTGGCAACAATTGTTAGGCTAGGCTGGCTTCCACTGGCAACCTCTTCCGTTGAAGAAAGGATAACTAATTGCCACCACTGCTAGATTTATGTCAGCCTTTCATCATGAAAACTGTCATTTTGCCTCTGTGGCCAGGGATCAAATTAGGTAAGATTAATCAAATTATTATTAAATGAATATTATGTTTCTGATATTGGGCTCTTAGGGGCTCTCCCATCGTTTCTTGCCTTGGTGGACTTGAATAGACAGCCTAGAGGATTTGAGTGTGGTTCCATACTAAAAACATTTGTGTAGAACTATGGCCTTGTGATTTTTCTTATATTTAGATATATTAACCAAATCAAAACCATTCCATCAATTATGGATAACTTAATTTGTTCTTATACATTTTTATATTTTCTAAATTATATCATGGGTGTATTTTTCTAATCAGAAAAAAAGAAAATGAAAACATTACCCATCCTACCTAGGACTTCAAATAGAATGTGGCGTTTTGAAGGCATAACCTAATTTTCTTTTTTCAGGGCCTGAACAGCATTTGTGGCTGTACAGAACAGAAGTAAAACAACACACTTTGTGAATGAATGCAAGGACTGTGATCACTTTAGCAATTGGCCTGAATTGGCATTTGTGACAGTTGTTCTGGTTTCCAAATTTTCTGGATCTGTGGCCATTGAATCCTGACCATTCTGGTAAAGGAAAAAAAAATGCTACATTTCATGGAAATTCCAGGTTATAGAGAAAACACCTGAGACCAGATCAGTACAATACCTGACTATAGCAAGTGCATTTTGAGGCATCATGGTATGAGTGAAAAGAGTAGGAGTTATGGAGTATGTGTTTGAATCTTGACTTTCTTATTTACTGCTCTGTAACTTCTGTCATCTACTTATTTTAGCTTAAGTCTATGCATCTGAAGAGAAGGCATACTATTATTTTCCTTCTATTATCAGAAGGATTCAGGGCAATAGTACACATGAAGCACCCAGGACAAAACTTGGAGTACAGTAGACACTCAATATTGGTTAATTCTCCTTGTCTATGTAACCATCCATGTTCTAGGTCTGTAGGGGAAATATACTATATATGATGCCTCCCTAAGGAGGGCAAGTAATTAGAAAATAGTTATCCTAAAGTCTATCTTCATTTAGTAATTTGAAAACTAGCCTTGAAAGTTGACTAAGGTATTTTTAGGCCTCATCTGGTATGTGTGAAGGAGATATTCAGTAAAGGTTTAAACAGAATACATTAGTATTTTTATTTTTCTTCAAGACTTACTATGAACTTTTAATTACAGGAGAAGGACAAGCTAATAGCTTTAGCTTCCACCTCCACTAGACAGAAGAGGAGATGCATTAGAAAACTTGCTAATCCTGCAGCCCCCACCAAGGAAATAAAAGGAGGGGGTCAATTTGTTTTGTTTCTGATTAGAGATATTTACTCCTGCTCTTTAGCCTGCTGACATAATGATAAATGGACACAAATTCTCAAATATTTTCGTAAGCTAAGACCAAAGTGTTGAAATAATTTTCTCCCTATTTTAGAGTGAACACAGAGAGAATAAAGGATATTACAGAAATGGGGAAAGTGTTGAGTGAATAGATCCAGGGTGCCAAAAATATGAGTTTATGAAAGAGTTCCATCAAGGGGGCAGATATTTAAAAATAACAATTCTCAATTTGCAAATGAATTAGGAATAGTGTTTCTCAATTTTAGTTCCCTTGAAGTTTTTTTTAGTGTGTTGGCACTTGTTTTTATTCCTCAGAATCTGAGCCTCTTCTGGTGAGGGTACACATACCTACAGTTGAAGCATATGACCTACAGTGAGCCTCTTGGATGCTCCCATGTGGGACTCTGAATTTTGAGGGAATGGGGCAAAGACACACACACAAAAAAACAGATTAGAAGTTATTCCTGGGACAGCAGTTGCTGTCATCTAGTGTAGTGTCCAGCTGTAGCCCTGGTGGAGATGCCAGTGGCAGTGTTGTGCACACATTATTCATGTGGAACCATCCATGGTTCTTCATTTTCCTTGGTTCTGGCTTTTTTCCCTCAACCTTTTGTTCGCCTGCTTTCCTATTTCTTATGTCATGTAAAGTATGCATACTCCCCATGATTTCCTTTTTTGCTTAAGTAAGTCAGAATGTATTTCTATTGCTTGCAACCAAGACCTGACTAATACATATTGAATTTTTAAAAATCACATTTACATTCAACTTTTAAAGAGTTCGTGTTTTTGTAAGGAAAGATACACTTTCGTTTAAGTATGGAAGGGGGATATAAGGGAGAGCAGTGGACAAGTTCAAGTGAGGTTCATCTGTAGAGACTTCCCAGAAGTATGTTTCAAAAAGGTTTGTGAAGCACCAACAGACACGGACAAGCCTTGAGAGTTTGTCTTCCCAAATTCTCCAGGCTTGCGGTAGACATGTCAGTTATATCCAGCCCAGTTCCAGTTCATGAAAATTCTTTAAAAGGAGCAAATCTTTCTGAGGAGAATGAGAGATGCTGAGTGTCCTCAAAAAGAGACCTCCAGTCTGACTGGGTGAGTGTCATTTCCTATCCAACTCCCCTTGCAATAACTTAACAACTGCCACTTAATGATTTCAAACCTCTCGTTTCTGGGAGATGGTACAGAGAAGGCGGAAGTTGGCCAATGCAAAGGAACACCTGGAGACCAACGACATCTTTTTTCAATTATGTTTTTGACTTGGACAGGGAGTGAAAATTCCACTGAGGGCCCAACAGGTGATCTCCTTTGGGCAATGGACAAAGGCCACATGCTCATGCTACTAGTTAAGCTACCTGTTTTTGCGTTCCAGCCAAACATAATATGCTACCTATTTGAATTGAAGACAGTGAGTCATGCAGCCTCAGAAACTCACTTTCGTGAGAGGATGTATATCTGTGCCTGTGTGTATAATCTGTTCATGACCACAAAATACCATTACTGGCTTTCTGGAAGGTAATTAAACATCATGCCCCTAAGGGCTTGGGAGAAACCCTCAAAACTACTAGGAGAAATCATAATGTATCAGGGCTTGCAGTGCCACCAAGGAATGAGAACTTCTGTAACCAGTAAAGATTGGACTCTTCTGGCCTCTTCAACAGTTGGGGTACATAGAGCCATCTGGAGAGCTCTAGGCTTACTTCCTCCTTGCATTTGTTTTCTGGTCCTCAGCAACTGTCAATTCTTTGAGTCAAGTTGGTTAGGAGTGGGAACAAAGGATTTCTGTTTGAATCTTAAGATTTTTAAGATATAGAAATGGCAACTTCAAGTGATAACAGGGCACGCGATTGCTGTTGAAAGTCAACAGGAAACTTGAAGAGCATACACTAGAGTCTTTGCTTTCATGGTTCTCTCAGTACATATCCTGTTAATGGGTGGGTGAAAACTTTGATGTCAGGGTGTTCAGAAGTGTATAAGCATACAATAGGCTGTGTGTTTAAGAAATTGGTTAGTTCCTTTACTCTGTGTTAAGTTTTTGTGACTTTTTACTTCGTTATAATTTTTAAGATGTTGAAAAGTTACAAGAAATAGGACAAGGAGCTCCTATATATCCTTTATCCAAATTCACTGATTATTTATAGTTGATCTATTTGGTTTATCATTCTCATCTGTGTCTCTCTGTCTCCATGCATACATACACATATATATACATAATACATACATATCTCTACATATACATGATGTGTGTGTCTATATATAAATATGTATGTATATATATATATATACACACATATATATATATATATAGATAGATCCTTAGTACAGTTATCAGGTTCAGGAAAATTAATATTAATACTAAACTTTAACTACTATCCATATTCCAAGTTTATTGTCCCAATGGTATCCTTTATAGGATTTTTTTTCTCTGCTACACAGAATCTAGCCTAGGATTCTGTATAGTGCCAGTGGTCTTGTCTCTGTAGTCTCCTTTAATCTGTAATAGTTCTTCAGCCTTTCTTTGTCTTTCTTGACCTTGATATATTTGAAAAATCTCTATCTTACTCTTAAAAATATGATACTCCTACTTCTGTCCTCTTAACTACTCTGATTCTTCCCTTTGCTATGTTCCTGTTACATATTTCAACCATTGACCCTTTGGCTCCCTTATCTCTATTAATCTTTCTGATTTCCTATTTCTTCCTTCTCTCCATCCTGTAATCAGGTTTTCTGCACTCTTTATGGGAAGAGAGGAAAGTGTTCCTAACAGCATATTGAAATACAATATCAGGCTGCAAGATAGCCAATGTACTTACTTGGACTTAATTATCTTACTCTCTTCCTTTAATTGATCAAGTAATTTAGAGGTATCTCTTTCCTTAAAATACAGAAGTTTATCTATCAAGAAAACCTAATACAGTATGCATGACACCCTGGATTTCTCTTTAAGAATTAGGCCCATTTGTGAAGATTTCAGCAGTTAGGCACATAAGAGATATGTATTCCAAAGATTATTTGGAATCTGAATTCAATTGGGATAAACTCCTAAATACCAGGTAAATGCAACCACCCAGATGTTATCATCTTTCCACTTCTTTACACTATATAAATAAGGTAAGGCTCTCAGCTTAGTTCCCATGAGTTTTTTCCTTTAGCAATTTCTCTTTTTGGAAACACTTGAAAGAAGGGGAAGCTCTATCTCATTGGGGTCCAAATGATCAGTGCTTGGCATTCCTTAACCTCACCCCATGATATTTTCTTGCGTACAATGTTAAGTCTGGCAGTTGATTCTGGGCAATACTCAAGATTCAATTTACCGCTCCAATGTCAGAAAATAGGACAATCATACATAGAGATAAACTCTTAATAATTACCTCTGTTTTATGAAATCTGAGTGAAAATATGACATCAGAGTCAAATTAAAAACTCTTCAAGATTCACTGTGATTTCTGTAAGACTAAGACTCAGAGTTTGAGTAAGGAGTCCTGATTTATACCTAAGACCCAAGCTTCCTGAGCAGTCTGGGCAAGTTATTTTTTTTTCCCTTAATTTCTTCCTTCCTTTGCAAAATGGAAATAATTATATCACTGAGATAACTTTATGCAACTGCTATAAAAATGGTAGCAAAGACTCAAGCACAGAATTAATAAGTATTCATCCAGAGCCATGATCATTTATGAGGTGTATTGTGAGCTCCTGACACTGTTTCACACAATGGGCAGCTTACTGACAGAGCAACGTTCACCTCTATTTATTTAAAGTCACTTCTGAAATAGATGATGATGGACGATGACTCTAGGTCTGTGCTGTCAAACAACTTGGATTAAGCAGACTAGCATTGTGATGAAACTGGCATTTGTGGTGGCTTATAAAAGGATGAGAATTACCTGTGAGCACTCTTAAAATATAGTGGAGACTTTTCTGGCCTTGGTATATGTTGCCTCCTTTCCTCATCCCACAAATGCACAGATTCTTGGTTACACTGCACATGGTGGGAGGGTGCACATAGGCATGCATGTAGCACACATACATGCCGCCCACATGCCATGTACCAATCAGTCCCTTTCATTCAGTCCCTCATTCCCTCTGCTTCCAACTGTCCCACCGTTGCCCCCATAAGCCAGCCCTCTTTAGTACTTAGCAAGCCTGTGTGGACCTTCCCACCATCCTCTCTTTCTCTCTCTCTCCCCCTCATACACACACATATACACACGTAAAGACATCCAGCTCTGCCCTAATCCCCCCAGATACTGCTGAAATAATATGTCTGATGAGATCATGAACAACAATGGCTTTATGTGTTTCTCCTTCTCCTGCCTTACTTCCACAAAAACTTGTTGCTGTCAGTGCCTTATAGCATCCTGGCAGACCAATAAATAACACTTGGCAGTTGGAACTTTTTTTTCCTTTAAATCACACTGTTTAGGTTGGTAGTCCTTAGGGGGCTAGCTCTGGGTCACTGCACTTGTTTGCTAATTTTGTATTTTGACTAAACACAATTCCTGAAATAGAGCATCGAGTGCCACCATTCTTGGCAAAGAAGTTGGAATCCAAGGCCAGAACAATGGAGAGTGACAGTGACTCACTTTGTTCCTGAGCTCCCAAGCCTGGAAGTTTCTAGAAGATGCTCTGTTGCTCATCTAGGATAACGTTCGTATCTTACAAAACTAAAAGTCCCTACTAAGCTAGACACAAGGGCAGCCCGGGTGGCTCAGCGGTTTAGCGCTGCCTTCAGCCCAGGGTGTGATCCTGGAGACCCAGGATCGAGTCCCATGTCGGGCTCCCTGAATGGGGCCTGCTTCTGCCTCTCTCTCTCTCTCTCTCTCTCTCTCTCTCTCATAAATAAATAAATAATCTTTAAAAAAATTAAGCTAGACACAAGAGTGTCAGTAAGTCTCTGTTAGGTCAGAATGAGTTGCTCTTTTGATACTGTAAAAAAAAATGATGAAGTAAAATAGCCAATTTGAACAGGGAGGGTTTTTTGTTTTGTTTTGTTTTGTTTTTGAATTCCTATATATAGTGACCAACAGTAGTATTTGATTTTTAGGCTTAGAAGGTAGAGGTTTCTTCATTCATTAACCATTCCCTGTCACCATCTTCTTTCTTTCATAATTCATATTTCCATCTCACACGTATTTTCCTTGTATTCTTGTTCCCCTCTTTAATGCTCTCTGAATTCCTTTCTTTTCACATTCATCCTTTTCACTTTGTAAGAATGCTTGTTCACCTTTATACCTGATTTCCAACATTTTTTTTTTATCTTGCAGTACTGATTCTTCTTATCTAACTTAAATGCATCTTCCAAACCTTCAAAGATCCAGTCATACTCTTCTTGGACTCATTGCAAGAAGTTGTCACTGAGTCAGGAAATGGAACAATTGGCTGTATGTTGGCATGAGATTTACCTTAGCACCAGCCACTTTGGGCTCATCACTGAATGCATTCTTCTAGAATAAAGTTGATCTGATCAGCACACTGGCCTCAAAGGATATTTCTAAATCACACCATGGTTACCTCCCTGCCTTTGTGCAACCATGTACAGACTCTTTATCCACACACATATATTTACTCTTACAAATGGGATTTGATATAGACTTTAATTTGCAGTTTGCCTTCAAGGAATTTAGTTGCAGTACTTTTAGATATGCTCCCTCAACTGCATCAGTTTTAATAAAACATAAATTAGTGGATGGGGGCTTAAATTTGCCAATCCAGATAAAGTGTACAGGATCATTGTAATGTGAGCTTTCTAAATAAGAACTTGCTGGAATAAATATGATGCCTTGGGGAAAAGTTGGCAATATCATCAACTAATTAAGGAGAAAGAAACAGTGACACCACCTTTGGAAGGAATCTAAGATGCCACATAATTCCACTTTATTCTTGGGAAGCCTTGATGACTATGACATAGGTGATCCAGATAAAACATTAATTTCAAGACCTTAAGGGAGGGAGAAATTGATTTGTTTCCAGTTCCAGAGCATATCGGTGGAGGCATCAAGACTTGATCTCAGTTCTTGGCAATTTATAGTACAGACATTTGGATTTATCCCCCCTGAGAATGTTACCTTAAAGTTACTATGAAATTCTTTATTCTTAAAAAAAAATGCAGTCTTAGAGTAGAAGCATCTTTTATGGTAGCTCTCTGGCCACTCAATCTCAAGTATTCATTGAGATGAACTCATATAAAGGCATATGGTAGAAAATAAAACACTTGCAACTATTTGATCTGATACTGTTATGTTAGCATATTGATGACATAGCCTTCTTTTTTTCCTTTCTGGCAACTCATATTTTAGTAAGCTTGATATATCCTAAACTTTTGTTGAAAGGAGAATAATAACTTTATTTCGAAATTGGACAAAAGCTCACTAGCCTGGAAGTTATTAAGTGGTTTGTCTCCTACTTATACAGTGAGCAACCACTTATATAAAGGTAGTGATAATAGGAAGTTTCCTAAGCAAATGTACAGTATACTATAATTTAGGTTGTTTGGTTCATAGTTATGTGCTTTTAAAGGTTTGGGGCAAATTCAGGCAAATTAAAGAAGCCTTATGTTGACTCATTAGGCTACCTAACAATTCTATGAGCATTGACAGTCACAAATATAAGAGTGAAAAGCAGAATTTAGAGTGGGAAAGGAATCCCTTGTTCATGTGATGTAACTCCTCATAACAATGCTGAGGCCCAGACAGCTCACATGAAGTCTTTTAACTCTGAAACTTGTACTCTTCTTTCTGTTGCCAGGTGAGATGTTGCCGAATAAATAAAATTTCCTAACATTAGGAGGATATCAGTAATTGCTTTTTCAGAGCTGAGCAGTTTTGTCCTCCAATCTTTCCTAGGATAAGGACTAAAATTTGCTGGCAAATTGGCTGGGACAAGACACACAGGATATGGCTCTAGAACAAGGAGTATTTCCTGTGCAGAGTTAACTGACTTAACCAGAAATTGCATCCTTGATTTCATACTAAGTTGAGAGTTAAATCTTTCCACAATTTGGCATGTGGGAACAGATATCTATGAAACACTTGATATCCATGAAAATGGGCAAGAGGTAGAGATACTCCAGGAAAAGGAGAAATACAAATAAGTTAGTGTTTGGCTTTTAAATGTACTGAATCTGAAAAATCCACAGGATTAGGGTGATTTTTCAAGTCCAAAGAAAATTTTTACACCATTCTATTTATAAATATAGATAGAACCATATTAAATGTCTGTTTTATAGGTCAAAAATGGTCAAACATCAGCAATGTCTTACAGTTATACCAATAGTATGTAATAGAGATCTATAGGTAACTGGAATGTATCCATACATTTCAAACGACTATGGGTTTCACATTCATATTAGTCTCCTTCTGAGTTAGTTGCTGCAATGAATTGATAATTGATCCTGAAAAATAGGAGTGGATTAGCTGTAATCCTGGTCTGTCCCTTACATGTGTCTATCTAGACCTGACTACCCCCCCATAACTGCACGTTTTACCCCCACCACTGCATTCATTTCTTCAGGATAATCTAATGGTATTACAAGGACGCCTGCTGCCTACCCCAGAAGCCATCGTGCTGCTGCTTCTAGGCAGTTTGTCTTCCCCTATGCCTTGTCTGTCAGTTCCTCTGTTTCTTTGCTTTCTCACTGCTGTGCTCCTAGAAATGCTCCGGTGTCTCTTTGTTCTGCATGCTCTGACACTTCTGCTTAGCTAAATGATGGCTAATAGCAGTGGGATAGGCTGCCAGCTATTATGAGGACTTTGTGGGGAGTCTATCTGACCTTTTTTATTATATAAAAGCGTTAAGCTAGTTATTAAGGGAAGAGAAACTGAAAAAAAAAACATATGAAGAAAAAAGTGGCAAAGCAAATCTACTTCTAAATCTGCCGACCTTTAATTATCTCGGAAGCAAGAACTTCCTTATTATGAGTGACGGAAGAAAATAAAGTTGAAGGCTTATCACCTAATGATAACCCTGTGTTGGCATCAATTATAGGTTATCTTGATGAATGTATTGGGATGTTGATTTCAGGAGCTCAGACCAGACTTTAGTGGTCAAGAAAGCAGGTTACTCAGAGTGATACAGAAAGGCTAATTCAAACACAGGCTTTGCTGAAAAGGGCAATCCTGTTTGGTAATTCAGGTTTTGGTCTTAAATCAAATAGGTGATGTTTCCTCAGACAGTGCAAGAGCTAATGTGTATCTAAAATGTCTAGATTCTACTTCTCAAGTGCTTTAAATGTCCCCCCCGACATCAAAAGTTAGATTCTAAACTGTGCTCACCTTTCTTTTCCTTTCAGTACATAGTAAAAATTCTGTTTGGAAAATACCAACCTTGCTTTGGCAAAAGATAAGAAAAACTTATTTGGACTTTTCAAAATGTGTCTTACCCCCACACTTTGAGTCTTCACCCAAAGCACTCACTAAACCAAACATTCTTTGAGGTTTGAAAGTGTCTGGTTCACTTAATTATTAATTATTATTATTATTATTCCTTTGGGCATACCTCTGCATTTCAAGATATATTATGATAAACATTATCATTTCCAGGCCAAACACAGGCAAAAAGTCCTGGAAGAGCACAATTTTGCAGACTAAAGATTTTCAGAAAAAATTGGATAAGCCATGCACGAGCATTTAAATTTTGGGGTGCTTAAAATAGAAAGTATCAAAATGTATCACTAGCCCAAATCCTCATCTGACCCAGATCTTTTCATGGTTATAGACCTTGAAGTTTGCCCTCCATTAGTCTGTCAAAGACCCCCATGTTCTCTTCAGGATTGATTTCTTGGTTTTTATAAAATACGAGGGTCAGTTTCTCTAAGGAAGCTGCTGTTTATTTGGTAAGCCTTGCTAATCCTTTTCCATTATAACAAAAAGACAATACAGCTTATCAAAGAAGTAAAAACAGACTTTTGCTGGATATTTTCACATTCTAACTGGCACTTGGGTCTTGTACGTTTTGTTTTCGTGAGATATCTAGGTTTACATGAATAATACACTGGGAGGTTTGGGTGATTTCTCAAACATTATTTTTGGGAGTTACAGAAGCCAAACCCAAGAGGAATGTATATGTTTGTGACAATTTAATTACATTTCTATGGGCATAGGAGAGGAAACATCATTAAATCAATACTCTAAAGCACCTCGTTGGGGTGAAGTTACACTGTAGCCTCTATGTTTTGAATCAGGTTCTTGTTAAGCTTTTTAACCTTTCTGATACTGTCATTCGAAAATATTTTGTATTCTTTTCTTTTTCTATTTATCTGATTTGACTCCAATCCATTTTGTGGTGTTGGCTGGCTTTTTGGTTTGAGTCAAATTTTCCATACAACCCAAAACTTCTTTGCTCTCACTCTGAGAATGTTCCTTAAGTCAAGAATAGAGAGCTGAGGAAGAGCTTGTATTAACCTGTCTGGGAAACATGTTTGCGACTTTTTTTGGGTCTTCTTTCTTTCTCTCCTTCTTCTAGTAAAACTAATAACCTGAGGTCTTAGCTGAAATAATGGAGATGATAAAAGTGGCTATGAAAATGCTCATAGTGGGGCACATGGGTGGCTCTGCCCATTGAGTGTCCAACTCTTGGTTTCTGCTCAGGTCATGATCTTAGGATCCTGGGATCAGAGCTCCAGGTCTGGTGAGAATCCCTACTTGGGATTCTCTCTTCCTCTGCTCCTCTCAGTTGCATGCACACACACTCTCTCTCTCCAAAATAAATAAATAAATTTTTAAAAAAGAAAAAAACAGAAAACAAAAGAAAATGCATAATAGCTACTAATCATGCTGAGCTTTCTAATGGTTCACTTGTGCAGTGCTTTTTGAATTGACAGAGCAGACATGATGGGTGTTTGGAGGGGAACTGATACATACCTGAATTTATGTGGCCCAGAGGCTAAGTCTACTTATTGGCAGGAGGGAGAGCAGAGGGGTCTCCTTCAGCTGCAGTTGGGGATGACCTGTTGCTGTGAAGTTCATTTAGGGAGAATGTTTCCAAAGGGCAGTTCAGTCTGCAGCAGAATCACAAGTGTCTGTCCTCTTGGTACCCCAAACACAGAACTCAAGCAAATATTTAGGCAAATCAAACCACAGTGTTTCATACTTTGAGGTCATCCTGAAAGGTTATGGATGGTGAGCCCATGCATTTCTCTTTCTTGCCATAAGCTTTGTGTTTCCCCAAATCTCATCATTGCCAGTTCACACTTTTTTCCTAAAATATGTGTGATCTTCTTATGGTTGCTTTCTTGCAGCCTCTTGGGGGTGTGTGGATTTGGTAGTCTAACTGCTTCTCCTCTCTCTGCAAATGACATGTAATTTTCCTTAAAACAGCATTAAATTAAATAATCCTTATATTTTATTAATGTAGGACAGGAGTAAGTAGTAGAAGGGAATAAAAAGAGAAAAAGGGGAAAGGGAACTACTATTTACTGAGTGATTGCCATGAGCCAGGCATCCTGCTTGGTATTTTATGAACATCATCTCATAAACTTCTGTAATATAATTAAGATGGATTTAAAGCATGAGGATAATTATCCCCATCCTCTATCTCAATTTAATTAGTAGATACAGCTCCATGCTTTTGATCCACCTTCGGATGGCATTCTATGGATCAGACTACTTCTTCAGACCAAAGAATATGAAATTGTAGCTATCATAAGTAAAACCAGTCTTTAAACTGCTTTGTATACACCAACTTAGCAAACTTAATTGTTTGTAGAAGCAGTATGTCATGGTGGGAGCAAGACCTGAATTCAAATTAGAACTTTAATACCGACTAGATTATGTGAGTTGGTCACCTTTTTACCCTTATGTTTCTTACCAGTACAATGAAGATAAAAATAGTATCTGCTAATGCTTAAGTAGAAAGCATTTTATTCATCATCATCATCATCATCATCATCATCATCATCATCATCAAATATCCAGCTCAATGGCATGAGCAGATACTGGTTCTTAGAATGTAAAACTAAAAATGGATGTAAGCAAGGTTATAAAATCAAGGATAATGTGGGTTAGGAAAAACTATACATAGAAGGGACAAAAATCTCACAAGACTTTTCATATTCCTCCTTTCTTTTCTCTTCTCAGAGTTAGCTGAAGGCCTACCACCTCAAACATGAATCAGATGGTGTCTAGCTTTACTAATGATTTCTGAATTTTATTCATCTGCCTTATTATTCTAAAGTATAGCTTTCATCATGTCAGTCTCTCTACTAAAGATCCATGTACTATTGGTTGTTTGTTGAAGCCCACTTTCTCAGTAGGGTGGATAAAAACTCTTAGGATCTGTCTCTAGGCTCCAGTTACTTTGCTTCCTGGGGTCTCTAGCACAAACATCCTATTTCATTTGATTTGTAGTTTTCATATGCCAATTTCATCCTCTCTCAGTCTACAACATACATCCCTGTGTTCCCTTGCTTGAAATTCTTTTCCTTTTCTTCTCATCTATCTAAATTTTAGCCATCTTTCAAGGCCCGTATCTTTTGTGTTATTCCATAGTAGACTAAATGCTGAATCGAAGTAGAATGAGTATGGGCAGGACCTGTGAAAATGATGGGATAGTCCTATCTTCGATTAGGGTATGTCATATGCAAAAGTAATGGTGTGTCATTCCTATAACAGTGTGACATTACTTAATTACAAATTAATAGTGTGACATTGCTCTTTAGTAAACTGACTTTCAGAGATTTGAAGCAAGAGGGATGCTTTCCTGCTGGAAAAGCAAATTGGAGACACAAATTGCCATGTTAATGAGAGAGCCATGTAACAGGAAAACTGAGGGTGGCCTCTGGGGTCTAAGAGCAGCCCCCTGCTGACAGCCAGCGAGAAAGAGGGGAACTCAGTCCCACCACAGTGAGGAATTAGCTATGGCAAATAACCAGTGAGTTCGGAAGAGGACCCTGAGCCTCAGATGAGATCACAGTCCCAGCTGATACCTTGATTTTAGCCCTATGGGACTCTGAGCAGAGGCGACTCAGCTAAAAGGTGCCAGACTCCTGCCCCACAGAAGCTGTAAAATAACAAACTGTATTAGTTTAAGCCATCAAATTTGTGGCAATTTGCTGCAAGCAATAGAAAACGACTATAGTGGGTAATTGAAGGCTAGACCATCTTTGTGAGTTCTGATGTTTAGTTTCTGGAAGCCCAGATGACTGGCTCATTGATTCTTTTGTATATTTTCCCATGAGTGGCACAGGCATTGTTTCTGTCTAGGAAAACATTTAGAGAAGTAGAGCAACTATAAGTGTTACGAAATAAAGGATTTATTATAGGAATCAGACTTCACACAATTGTGAGACAAGCTGGAAAATTAAAGTTCAGGAGGGAGAGTTGGAGAATTAGAGAATTATGAGACTTACCAGTTCTGCAGCACTTACAGGGGTGAACTTCTTTCTTAGTAATAAGGAGGGATAAAGAAAAATTATTCTTCATCTTGGACCTCTAAAAACCTCACCTGAGATGGTGGGCTGACATTTTTTTGAAAGCAACCTTCTTGAAGTACAATTAAATACAGCATTATAGTGTAAGGTTTGGTGAGTTTTGGCAAATATATACACCTGAATAGCTACCTCCACAATCAGGGTATATATCATTTCCATCACCCTAGACAGTTCCCTTTTGTCCCTTTGTAGGTAAAAATTCTCCTTCCCTGGGCCCAGGTAACTCTAACCCTCTATCAGTCACCCCAAATTAGTTTTCCCTGTTTTAGAATTTCACATGTATGGAATCATGCTATGCCCTCTTTTGTAATTGGCTTCTTTCACTCATCATAGGTTTTCTGGATTCTTCCATATTGTTGCTTGTATCAATAGTTTGTTCCTTTTTACGGCTGAGTAGTATTTCATCATATGGATGTGCTAAAATTTATTTATTCCTTCAGCATTTGATAACCACTTAGGATTCAAGTTTTTGGATATTATGAATAAAATTTCTATGCACATTCATGTGCAAATTTTTTTAAATTAAATAAGTACTAAGGTGGAATGGCTGGGTACTATGAAAAGTATATGTTTAACTTTATAAGAAACTGCCAAATATCTTTCTGAAGTGATTGTACAATTTTATGCTTCCATCAGCAAAATATGAGAGTTTATTTGCCTCATTTCCTAGCCCAGATTTGGTATTGCCAATCTCTTTAATTATAGCATCATAAGATATAAAATACTATCTGGTGGCTTTCATTTTTATTTTATTGCTGACTAATAATATTGAGTATCTTTTTATATACTTATTGGCCATTTATGTAACTTCTTGTGTGATAAATTTACCCCCAATACTTTGGCTATTTAAAAAATTAGATTGTTTTATTTTGAACTCTAAGAATTCCTTGTAAATTTTGGATATAAGTCTTTTGCATTGCAAGTATTTTCTCCTGTATGTGGCTTGACTTTTCAAAAAATTTTTTTAAAGATTTTATTTATCTATTCATGAGAGACACACAGAGAGAGAGAGAGAGGCAGAGACACAGGCAGAGGGAGAAGCAGGCTCCATGCAGGGAGCCTGACATGGGACTGGATCCGGGGTCTCCAGGATCACACCCTGGGTTGAAGGCGGCGCTAAACCGCTGAGCCACCCAGGCTGCCCGTGACTTTTCAATTCTTAAAAAAGACATAAAAAAAAAAAGACTTTATTTATTTGAGAGAGAGAGAGAGATCATGAGTAGAAGGGTAAAGGGAGAAGCAGACTCCCTGCTGAGCAGGGAGCCCAATGCAGGGCTTGATCCCAAAACTCTGAGATCACGACCTGAGCCAAAGACAGATGCTTAACTGACTGAGCCACCCAGGCATCCCTTAACTTTTCAATTTTTTAAAGGTGTCTTTCAAAGACAAATGTTTAAATTTGATGAGGTACAATTTTCCAAGAATTAGTGTGACTATTCTGAGAAATCTTTGCATACTCTAAGGTTGTAAAGACTCTTATGATTCTTTTAGAGCTTTGATAGTTTTAGTCTTTATAATTTGGTCTATGATTTATTTTGTATTAAATTTTGTGTATGGTAAAAGCAGGAAATGAAGAGAATATCCTTTCTCTGTTGAATTTCTTTAGTAACTTTGTAAAAAAAACAATTTGCCATATAATTTGGATCTATTTCTAGACATTTTATTCTGTCTCATTGACCTATTACATGTCTAAACATATAACAATACCACACTTTCCTGATTACTTTAGCTTTATAATAAATCTTGAAATCAGGGTAAGTCCTTTAATTTTATCTTCCTTTTACAACATTGCTTTGGCTGATACAGGTTCTTCTGAATTTTCTGTAAGTTTTAGAACCAGATTGTTAATATCTACAAAAAGAGAGAAAGCCTTCTATCTCAGGTTTTAGTTGGGATTATGTTATGTCTGAAAAACTCCATTGGAAAGAATAACATCTTAACAATATTGTCTTCCAATTCATGAACTTGATATATCTCCCTATTTACTTAGGTCTCCTTCAGTTTGTCTTGAATTTTATTTTACAGTTTTCAATATGCAGTGAATCTATTTTGTTAAAATGCTATCATTATAACATATTTAGCATTTATAATATTTAATATATTTTTGTAAAAATGCTATCATAAATAATATTATTTTATTTATTTATTTTTAAAGATTTATTCATTTAAGAGAGAGACAGAGAGAGAGAGAGAATAAGTGAATGTGGGGAGGGGCAGAGGGAGAAGGAGAGAGAAAACTTACCAGACTGCTTACTAAGCTCAGAGCCTGACACAGAGCTCAATTTCAAGACTCTGAGATCATTAGAGTTGAAACCAAGAGTCAGATGTTTAACTGACTGTACCACCCAGGGGTCCCAATAATGTTGTTAATTTACTTCTACATTTAATTTATTTACTATTAATATAGAGGAATATGGTCAGTTTTTGTAATCGATTTTGTATAAATCTTGATAAAATCATTTGTAACTTTTTAAAAATTCCTTATGACTCTACATACACAATCATTCAAATGAAGATTTTTTTTACCCTCTTTCCAATATTTCTGATTTTTAATTCATTTTTCTTGCTTTGTTGCATAGCTAGTACCTACAATACAGTGATGAACAGAAATGGTGAAAATATACATTCTTATCTTGTTCCTGATGGGGGGAAGTATTTATTCTTTTACCATTGTAATAATATTAGCCATAGGTTTTTTGTAGATGCCCTTTATCAGATGGAAGAAGTTGACTTCTACTCCTAACTTCCGAAGAGTTGTTATCATGAATGGATATTGAATCTCTTTTCAAATAAGCCTTTGTATATTCTTTATTCTATTAATATGGTAATTTATACGGATTAATGTTTTAAAAGATGGACAGCCTGGGTGGCTCAGTGGTTTAGCACAAGCCCCCATCAGCCCAGGGCCTGATCCTGGAGACCCAGGATAGAGTCCCATGTCCGGCTCCCTGCATGGAGCCTGTTCCTCTATCTGCCTGCTTCTCTGCCTCTGTGTGTGTGTGTGTGTGTGTGTGTGTGTGTGTGTGTGTGTGTCTCATAAATAAATAAATAAATAAAACTGTAAAAAAAAAATAAAATAAAAGTTAAACTAATCTTGTATTCTTGAGATATACCCCAATTGGTCATGACGTATTATCCTTTTTTAATATTACTAGATTACATTTATTAATAATTGGTTAAATTTCTTTTGTTTATGTTCATGGGGAGTATCAGGCTTTAATTTCTTTTATAATGACTTTGGTTTTGGTATCAGAGAAGTCTGGCCTCATACAATAAGTAGGGAGGTATCCCCCCCCCCCCACTTGTATTTACTAAAAGAGTTTGTGTAAGATTTTTATTGTTTCTCCTTTAGACATTTGATAAAATTCAGCACTGGAACAAATTGGGCTGGGAATTTTCTGTGCTGAAAGGTTTTAATTTCAAATTAAATTTCTCTAACATATGTGGGACTATTCTTCCTGTTACTGGTTTCTAAATTATTTCATTGTGGTCAAAGAACACATGATTTTAATAACTTTAATTATATTGAGACTTCATTAATGACTCAGAACATACTCTATCTTAGTGATTATCCCATGTTCACTTGCTGAGTATGCATTCTGCCTGCATTGCATGTAGTATTATATAAGTGTTAGGGCAAATTGGTTGGAAATGTTGTTCAAGTTTTCTATATCCACACTGATTTTCTGTCTGCCTGTTCTATCAATTGCTGAGAGAGGAGTGTTGAAATCCCCAGTTATAATTGTTGATTGGTCTATTGCAGTTGCCCATTTTTGCTTCATGTATTGTAAAGTTCTGAAATCAGTTACACTAATGTTAGAATTACTGAGTTTTCTTTATAAATTAACTCATCAATTATCATGAAATGTCCTTCTTCATTTCTGGTAACATATCTTGTCTTATTTATCTGATGTAAGCACTACAGCTTTCTTATGATTAATGTTTTCATGACATGTCATTTAATATCTTTTCACTTTAAATTTGTGAGTCTCTAATAGATAGCATATAGTTGGGTCTTACTTTTTAAGTTTAAAAAACATGTCTCTCCTCCCAACAGATAAAAGTCCAGGACCAGTTGGTATCGCAGGTGAACCCTACTAAACATTTAAAGAAGAGTTAGTACTTATTCTTTTCAAACTAATTCCAAAATAGAAGAGGAAGGAATACTTCCAAATTCATTTTATGAGGTCAGCATTACCTTAATACCAATACTGGATAAAGACACCACAAAAAAGGAGAACTACAAGCCAATATGTTGTTGAACATAGATTCAAAAATACTCAATAAAATATAACAAACTGAATCCAACAATACATTTAAAAAATCATTCCCCTGGATCAAGTGGGATTTATTCCTACGTTGTGGTTCAATATTCACAAATCAATCAATGTAATTCATCACATTAATAAGAGAAAGGATAAAAGCCATATGATCATTTCAATAGATATAGAAAAAGCATTTGACAAAATGCAACATCCATTGATGATAAAAATCTTCAACAAAGTAGGTTTAGAAGGAACATACCTCAACATAATAAAGGCCATATATTAAAAAAAAAAAACCCACAGCTAAACATCATCCTTAATGGCAGAAAAACAGAGCTTTTCCCCTAAGGTCAGGAATGAGACAAGGATGTCCACTCTCACCATATCTATTCAACATAGTACTGAAGGTCCTAGCTGCAGCATCAAAAAACAAAAAGAAATAAAAGACATCTAGATCAGTAAGGAAAAAGTAAAACTTTCACTATTTACAAATGACATGATATTCTGTAAAGAAAACCCAAAAAACTCCACCAAATAACTATTAGAATGAATAAATGAATTCAGTAAAGTCACATGGTACAAAATCAGTGTACAGAAATCTATTGCATTTCTATACACCAATAACAAAAAAGCAGAAAGAGAATTGAAGGAAATAATCCTACTTAGAATTGTACCAAAATAAGATACCTAGGAATAAACCTAACCAAAGAGGTGAAAGAACTATACCCTGAAAACTATATAAAACTGATGAAAGAAACTGGAGACATGGAAAGACATTCCATGCTTACAGATTGGAATAATAAGTATTGTTAAAATGTTTATACTACCCAAAGCAATCTACACATTTAATATAATCCCTATCAAAATACCAAGAGCAGTTTTCACAGAACTATAACAAATAATCTAAAATTTGTATGGGAGCAAAAAGATCCCAAATAGCCAAAGAAATCATTAAAAAAAAAAAAAAAAGCAAAGCTAGAGGCATCACAATTTCAGACTCCAAGTTATTTTACAAAGATAGAGTCATCAGAACAGTATGGGGCTGGCACAAAAATAGATGCACCAACCAAAAGAATGGAATAGAAAACCCAGAAATGAACCCACAACTATATAGTCAGTTAATCCTCAACAAAGCAGGAAAGAATATCCAATGAGAAAAAGACAGTCTCTTCAATATATGGTGTTGGAAAAAATTTTTAAAAAAATATATGGTGTTGGAAAAACTGGACAGCCACATGCAGTTTTAGGTCTAGTAAACTGGACCACATTCTTACACCATACACACCATTACACAAAAATAAATTCAAAATGGATTAAAATCCTAGAAGAGATGTGCAGGAACCTCTTTGAGATTGGCTGTAGCAACTTTTTCCTAGATATGTCTTGTGAGGCAAGGAAAACAAAAGCAAAGATAAACTATTGGGACTACATCAAAATAAAAAGCTTCTGCAAAGTGAAGAGAACCAGCAACAAAAGTGAAAGGCAACCTACAGAATGGAAGATGACATTTACAAATGACATATCAGATAAAGGGTTATTATCCAAAATATTTAAAGAGCATACACAACTCAACACCCAAAAACAAATAATACAATTTAGAAATGGACAGAAAACATGAGAATACATTTCTCCAAAGAAAACATCCAGATGGCCAACAGACACATGAAAAATATTCATCATCAGTTACCATCATGGAAATGCAAATTAAAACTACAGTGAACTATCACCTCACATCTGTCATAATTGCTAAAATAAACAACACAAGAAACAACAGGTATTGTTGAGGATGTGGAAAAAAAGGAACCCTCTTGTAAGGTGGTTAGGAATGCAAACTGGTGCAGCCATTGTGGAAAACAGTATAGAGGTTTCTCAAAAAGTTAAAAATAGATCTATTCCAACAATCACACTACTGAGTATTTACCCAAAGAATATAAAACACTAATTCAAGGGATACATGTACCCCTATTTTATAGCAGCGTTATTTATACAATATCCAAGATATGGGAGTAGCCCAAGTGTTGTTAATTTTTAAGTCTTCTTTGATTAATGAAGGGAGAAAGAAGATGTGATACACACACACACACACACACAGAGAGAGAAATATTCAGCTAGAAGAAATATCTTTCCATGTGCAATGACATGGGTGGAGCTAGAGAGTTTAATGCTAAGAAAAATGTCAATTGGAGAAAGATGAATAAATGTGATTTCACTCGTGTGGAATTTAAGAAACAAAATGAGCAAAGGGAAAAAGAAAGAGGGAGGAAAATCAGAAACAAAATGAGCAAAGGGGAAAAGAGAGAGAGAGACCAAGAAACAGACTCTTAACTACAGAGAACAAACTGATGGTTACAAGGTGGGGGGAAGATTACATTAAGTAGGTGATAGGAATTAAGGTGTACACTTTTAATGAGAACCAGGTAATGAACGGAATTTTTGAATAACTTTATTGTACACCTGAAAATGATATAACACTGTAACAACTAACTGGATTTAAAATAAGAACTTAGGGATCCCTGGGTGGCGCATCGATTTGGTGCCTGCCTTTGGCCCAGGGCGCGATCCTGGAGACCCGGGATCGAGTCCCACGTCGGGCTCCCGGTACATGGAGCCTGCTTCTTCCTCTGCCTGTGACTCTGCCTCTCTCTCTCTCTCTCTCTGTGTGACTATCATAAATAAATACACAAAAAAATAAAATAAATAAAATAAGAACTTAAAAAAAAACACAGAAAACACTGCCTTTCAATTGGTAATTTTAGTACATTAACATTTAATATAATTAACAGTATGATTAGGTTTAAATCCATCATGCTATATCTTTTTTTTTTTTTTTTTCATCTTTTTCTGGCCACTTGACTTTTTTGGTACTCTTTTTTTGTTATTTTTTTAATTGGTGTATCAGCTATTCCTCTTTGCTTTATTGTTCAGTGATTGCTCAGGGGTTTAAAATATGCATCTTTAACTTAACACAATCTATCTTTAAAGAGTATTATACTACCTCACATATAATTTAGGAACCTTAAAAGAGTATAGTTCCATTTCCACCATTTTTTTGTGTTATTTTTGTCATTCATTTTACTTCTATATTTATTTTATTTTTTTAAAAAATGTTATTTATTTATTCATGAGAATACACAGAGGAGAGAGAGAGACAGAGGCAGAGACACAGGCAGAGGGAGAAGCAGGTTCTATGCAGGGAGCCTGACGTGGGTCTCGATCTGGGGTCTCCAGGATCACACCCTGGGCTGAAGGCGGTGCTAAACCATTGAGCCACTCAGACTGCCCCTATATTTATTATAATCCCCCAATACTTTGCTAATATTTTTTACTTCAAATTTTCAATTATTTTCTAAGAAATGAAAAATAAGAAAATGTCTTTTATGTGACACATATGTTTACAATTTTGCTTCTCTTTTTTTCTTCTATATAAATCTGACTTTTCATGTGATTTTATTTTCTATTGGCCTAAAGAACTCCTTTTAATATTTCTTATGATGTAGGTCTGCTGGTAACAAATTCTCTCAACTTTGTTGAAAAACTTTATTTTTGTATTTCTTAAAACAAGAAGTAAGCACACATTATTGTCTTTGTTCCTCTAGGTGTAATATGTCTTTTTCCCTCATTTCACTGCTTTTAACATTTTTCTCTTTATCACTGTTCACCAATCTGATTATGATATGTTTAGGTGTGGTTTTCTTTGTGCTTATCTTTTTTGGACTTGTTCAGCTTTTTAGATATGTAGGTTTATAGTTCACAATAAATTTGGAAAATATTTGACCATTATTTCTTCAAATGTGTATTTCTGCCCCATTCTCTCTTCTCTTTCTGAGGCTTAACTATATATTCAATCTCTTGATACCATCACACTTTCTAAGGTTTTGTTAATTTTTAAGTCTTTTTTCTCCACTGTACTTTGATTTAGTTTTTATTCTCCAGTTGGTAATCTGATATAATTTTAATTATAATTATACAGTTACTTTGTGGTAATCCAGCTGTATTAGTTCCCTATGGCTGCCATAACAAATAACCACAAAATGGATGTTTAAAAACAATAGAAATTTATTGTTCCAAAATTCTAGAGGCCAGAAGTCTGAAAACAAGGTGTTAATGAAACCTGTTGGGAAGAATCTTTTGTTGTATTTTCTAGCTTGTGATGTTTGCTGACAATCCTTGACATTCCTTTTCTTGTGGAAGCATTGCTCCAATTTCTGCCTCTACTGTCACATGGCCATCTTCTTCTCCTTGTGTCTCTTGTCTCTTATAAGAATACTGGTCATATTGGATTAAGCACCATCTTATTCCAGTATAATCATATCTTAACAAATTACATGTACAGTGACCCCATTTCCCAATAAAATTGCATTCCGAGGTACTGGAGGTTAGGACTTCAACATATCTTTTTTGGGGGCACAATTGAACCAGTAAAGTTTTCATTCAGGTATTACATTTTTTACCCTTTTTTACCCTTTTACCCTTCTAAAAGTTCCCTTTAAGATATATTTTCCATTTGTTTCTTCATATTATAATAAATGTTTTAAAATCATTGTTTGCTAACTTCATCAGCTCTAACATTTCTTTCTTTTTTAAAGAAAAAGATTTTATTTATTTGACAGAGAAAGTACAACAGGAAGGGTGACAGGCAAAGGGAGAGGGGGAAGCAGGCTCTCCTCACTGAGCAGGGAGCCCAATGTAGGGCTCCATCCCAGGACCCTGGGATAATGACCAAAGAGCTACACAGGTACCCCAGTTCTAACATCTCTAACTCTGTTTATGTTGACTGGCTTTTTTCTTTGTGACAAGTCATATTTTTCTGTTTCTTGATTGGTTGTCACACATTGTGAATGTTATTATTTTTTTTTCTTTTTGAGTGCTGGGTTCTGATTGTCTTCCTTTAAACTTTATTGGGCTTTGTTTTGGTATGTAGGTAAGTTAGTTGTGGAATAGCTTAATCCTTTTTTAGGTTTATTAGAGTGGGCCTAGAATAGCCATTACTCAAGAGATGGTTTAATCCTACTACTAACATATAACTCTTTTGGAGTCTCTATTGGATTCTCTCTGAGTTCAGTGAAGTGAAGTCTCCCTTCTCTGATTGGTCAGAACATGAATATCTCCCTGCCCTGTGTGAGCACTGGGAATTATTCCTCCTGTAGCTATCTACTAGTTTATCTTTGCCTGGCAGCATGAAGAGTCACTCTACACATGTACAGCATATTAATCAGCCAAAGACTCAAGGGTACCTGTAGTCAGGTTTGTAGAGTTTTCAATCTCTCTCTCTCTCTGCATAGTTTCCTTTCCTCAGATACTCAGCCCCACAAATTTTGACTCCCTTATCCTCCTCAAATTAATATTTATGCATTTAGTGCTGCAGACTGGTAAGTGCTTCCATGAAGAAGTTGGGGTCTTATCTTGCTTGTTCTCTTAGAGATCTTAGAGATCATAGTCTTTGCTGCCCTTTGTCCCAGTGTCTGATCGGTGTTGTTTCATCTTATAGGTCAAGTTTTACAGTTGCTTATGGTGACAGTGGGTAAGTCTTACATCAGTGATGTTTGATGGGCCCCTGAGTATTTGTGGAATTGATTTCTCATCTTCAAGCCCTTATGGGTCTTCTCAAGCTTTCCAGAGTAATTGCTACTTTTTACTCACCACATTCAATCAGCATATCTTCAATATATTGGGAAAGTGTTCTGTAGAATAAAGAGGCAACCAAAGTCCTGTGGACTATGTTATGATTGTCAAGAATTCATAAAGCCCTGAACAATGGTACAATAGTGAATGTGTATTGGTGATCCTCTAAGATGAACCTTGAAGTTGAAAGCAAAAAGGTCCTGGTGATCTTTACCAACAAGCTTGAAACAAAGCAATACAAAAACCAAACAAATAAATGTTCACCAGCTCAACAACTGTATACCAACTGTCAGAGAATGTGTTGATTTGTCCAGTAAAGAGACTACATTTAAAAAAAGAGAGAGAGAGACTACATTTTTTAACAAGTGCAGTTTGAGTCACCAGTTGATTAAGTTTATGATCATACACTGTCATTCTTCAGAATCCATCTGTCTTATGCACAGGCTTAAGAGGTTATTTGAATAGGGATGTGTTAGGAATCACCACTTACATATCATTCAATTCCTTGATGATGACACAAATCTCCACAGTCCTTCTAGGAATGTGATGCTGCTTTCATTTAATATTTTGGAGGATATGGGAAAAGTTCTAGGGGTTTCCACCTGGCCTTACCATAATATACCTCACTCCGTAGGTCAGAGAACAAATATGAGGGGTTCTGCTAATTACTGAGGTTATATATTTTAGAAATAATGTGCCTTCTGAAATTTTGAATATAACCATGAAGTAATTTTGGAGGCCCACTGGTCTATTGTGAGATAAACCTGTCCTAAAATTACACTGATCTGACCTTTATTAGCCTCTACTCTGACTGGTGAGCCCGTGTCTTTGGCTCTCAGGAGTTAGTTTCAGTTCAGAGTCAATGTCAAATAATTTCTTTAAAAATGGTTATTTTCCCTTTCAATATACAGTCACCAGGATAAGTGGCTGTGGTTCTTTTGGGGAAGGCCAAGAAGAATTACGATAGTAAGTTGATGGCAGTGTACCTGAGTTCTTCTTTAGGCTGAGTGCTGGCTTCTCCTAGAAGTGTGCAATATCCCCAGGCTATCTTTATCCCTGATATTCTCCTACCTATATTTACATTTCTATATATTCCACGCAAACCTCTCCCTTTTCCTCTTCAAGGTAGGAGATAGGGGTGAAAGGCACTTTTGTGAGTCTGACCTCTTTACTCATTACTTCTCACAATCTTTCAAGCTGGATGGATTTCTGTTTTATTTTCCTCTATGAAAGGGCCTTGTCCTACAGCATATCCATCTCTACTTGGCATCTCATACTTCTCCTCTCCCTATTCTGTAAAGGTTGATGGGGAACAATGCAGATGGACCTACGTATGAGGACAGAGGCAATAATAGTATTCCCATTAAAATTTTATTAAAGAACTTATTAAAGTTTATTTTTTTCTCTTCCACACAACCCCTGGTGCTCATCACTACAAGTGTTCAAAAATTTATTTTTTTATAAGCTAGACTACATACTTCCTAAGAAAAGACTTGTTATTTCATTTTCAATCCTTAAGCCTATTAAACTTTTGGCACATGATAGGCACAAATTAAATTTTGTTGAACGCAGAGCATGAATGTTTGAGTGCAAATGCAGTGTTATTATCAGCAGAAAGCCTGAGTTCTAATTGCAAAATTAGGATGATTATCCTGAGTTTGTAATGACTGTAGGCCACTACATTGGAAAGGTTTTTCTAACTAGCCAAATCAGGAATCCTTCAGGTACCCTAAGAAAAAAACATTTTGATACGCTGAAACCAATTATGTGAAGAAAGAGTTAACAGAGCTATTAAAACAAAGGTAGCTTGACATCCTCAGCTTTTGCAGGACAGAACTCAGAGAAACTCTAATAGTTTTAATGACTTTTTGTTTGAAGTCTGAAGTTCCGTGAGTGAATCACTTTTAGCATATTTAAATTTATTAACTCCTTTGCTTCTGGCAATTTATTTTTGGAAGTGTCTTCCTTATGATCCAGTTGGGGAGTCGGGTAGGCAAGTACTACAGCCATGTCAGAGTTCTAGAATCAAAGGGAAATGTAAGAAAGAACCGACTTCCTGTCCTCTATTTCCCCTGCATCCTACACACCTTTTTCTGTGGGTGGTTAAATACCTACTGAGGAAAGTAACTCTGAGGTTTTTTGGAAGGAAAGAGAAAGAATATGGGAGGAATGTGTAGGAAATATGAATATGGTAGAGCCAGAGACTGTCTTCAATAGCTAAAGGTCTACCAGTTGGGAACATATTATATCCTTCTTTCATTTCAACTTAATCCAAGGCAGAAGAATGAGGCACTAGGAGAAAAGAGATGTAGTTTCCCTTCACGAAGGAAAATAAAATTCTACTTCAATTTTTCCTTTATTATATGTCAGATTTCTCAGTCTTTCTCTCCTTTGGAGTATTCAGTCAAAAGCTTCTATGACAGCAGGGAATATGTCCTCAGAGACTTGTTCATATAAACAGTAATATATTAAATTAAAATTTTTATTTTAGTTTTTAAGAAAATTATGTATTTATTTTAGAGAGAGAGTGTGTGAGTGAATTGAAGGGAAAAGGGAGGAAGAGGAAGAGAAAGAATCTCCAGCACACTCCACCCTGAGTGCAGAGCCCCAGGTGGGGCTAGATCTCATGGCCCTGAGATCATGACTTGAACCAAAATCAAGAGCTGGACACTTAACTGACTGAGCCACCCAGCTGCCCCCAATTTAACATTTTAAGTGAGGGGATCCCTAGATGGTTCAGCGGTTTAGCGGCGCCTTTGGCCCAGGGCGTGATCCTGGAGTCTCAGGATCGAGTCCCACATCAGGCTCCCTGCACGGCGCCTGCTTCTCCCCCTGCCTGTGTCTCTGCCTCTCTCTCTCTCTCTCTCTCTCTCTGTGTGTGTGTGTGTCTCACATAAATAAATAAATAAAATCTTTAAAAAATAAAATGAAATTTTAAGTGAAATATATAAGTGTGCATTTTTTAAAGGCAAGCAGTATAGAAGAGTATGAAATACAGGTATTTATCCCCACTTCCTTAGCCCCTTTCTTATTCCCATGCCCCCCAAACCACCAAACAACCCGTGGTTTTATTTCTTCTGGTGATTGTCTTCATATTTATTGATTTATCAGTTTTATATATCTTTGACTCTGCATTATAAAAGACGAAGAATCTATATACCATCTCCCAACTCCTCCCAGCAGGTCTCAGTTTTTATAGTTAACATTACTTGGTTTGGACAAGTTCTGGTTGAATGGGTGAGTGCACAATCCAGTTTCCTTCTTCATTTCTTTGCCCAAATGATGGTACCTGCCTTTCGAAACCACTGGAAGCCAGACCTCTGGCAAACAGTGAAAGAGCTTCCCATGCTGTGCCATTGGGTATTTGTGTTGGTAAAAACCCTCTACCATGCTCAGTGACCTGCTCAGTGACCTCCTGGTTAATTTTAAAACAGTATGTATGCCCTTCTCAGAAACATCTGAGTCTTATCAGGTCTCAAAGCTTGAAGGGGGAAGTCCTGACCCTGGAACTTGAAAATGTTTAGTCTTGCTCTTTAAATCCTCCAGGATGCCTTGTAGCTTCCTAGTGAGCTGCCGACTTGGGCTGAGCAAGACAAAAGTCGGTGGAACTTATGCTTAGTGACTAGAGATCGTCAACTGTTTTTATTATGTCTGTATTCTGAGGCTTTCTTTTTGGCTGTTGTCAGTTGTATCAAAATGAAACATCTCCAGGAAAAAATATCAGAGGACCTAAAATTAATGTGTTATTTCAGATTTCTTCTATGCCAGCAAAAGAACGTCCCTCTCTGACTAACGTCTGATAATACAAGCCTCTGAGGCCAGCCCCTTTAACGTGCTGATTTAGGGCTCATGCCCGTTTTCCTCTTTCCTCTTTTCATCTCTGTCTCTCTGATGCAATCAGCATGCTGGCCTTAGGCTCACCTCAGTTTTGTTTTATTTTTTAAGGAAAAAAAAAAGTCTTTTGGTTTTTCAAGTGAATTTAAGATTAAACTCTTCTCCCCTTTTACAACAGATTCCCTAAATCTTAGAGTTGGAAGGGTTTTTTTTTTTAACTTTTTTGCCTTAGAGTGGGTCACAAAAAGTAGATTCTCATCAGTGATCTACTTTGATAACACCGCTTGACTCTCAGCTGTGGTTTCCTAAGAAAAGCATGAAACTCGGAATTGAAAAACCAGGTTTGAGCCCTTGATGTGCTGTTTACTTGCTGTGTGACTAGGGGTAGGTCACCTCAACTCCCTGAGTTGTCCCAGCTGAAGATTGAAGATAACAACATAGCACTTAGCTCACAGAGCTGGTGTGGTACAAAGTGGGTGCTCAATAAACTTATCTCATACTTCCTGTGTCTACAATTAAGTTACTGATCTTGTCTACTTCTAGTTCTTCTTATTCTGGTCAGTGGCCATCTAGATCTTCTAGTTCCTTCTGTCATGCTTGACACTTTCTCTCTCACCTCAGATCCAATACCTCAGCAAGTCCTCTCGGCTCTGCCTTAAAAATATATTCCCAGTCTGATACCCCCACTGCCACCATTGTCCGAGACACAATTACCTCTCACCTAATTAGTACAATGGCCACCTAACTGGTCTCCCTATTCTACTCTTGCTTCACTAGGGTCTGTTCTAGAGAGAGAGAGAATCCTTAAAAAAAAAAAAAAAAAAAAGAGTCTGATGATGTCACTCCACTCAGACATAGCCATGATTTCTTGTTAAGGCTGATCTCTACCTGGTTCATACTGGAACTAGGTACCAGTTGTTAAAATATTGAAATCCTTCCATCTCTATTGGTAGAGAGTCTTTCCCCAAGGTACCCTTTTCCTGATGTTCCCTTTCAATTCACAAGGGGATCTCTCCACAGTGCAGCAACTCAAGGGATAATGTTTGACTCTTCAGGGAGGTCTCTAGGACGCTGCTTGCATGCTCTGGCCAGACATCCATGCTGATGGGTTGGTGTTTGTGCTGTACCTGCTATTAAACATTTTGAATAACACCTGGTTTTGTCCTCTCATTCAAAATAAAAGCCAAGTCTCCACATTGATAGGATTCTTTGATACATTTTTTTATTGCATGTCCCACTACTCCCAAGCTTGTTCATTCCACACAAGCCATGAATGCCTCTTGGCATTTCCTCAATCAAGCTAAGTATGCTCCTGCCTCAGGGCCTTTGCACTTGCTCCTTCCTCTGCCAGTAATGCCACTGTACCAGATATCCCTTTGAGCAGCTCTTGTACCTCTTAGAGCTATCTGCTCAAATATCTTCTCAACAAGGCATTTTCTGATTATCCTATGTAAAATAGAAACCCTACCCCCTTGTCCACTGGTATACTGTAATTACTGTTCTTGATCATGTTTTTTTTCTCCACAGCATTTATCTCTGTCTGACATATTATGTGTTTTTCCTATGTATTCATTTAATGTCTGCCTCTTTTCTTCCCCACCCCAACTAGAATGCAAAATTCTTCAGAGCAGGAATTTTGTCTCTTCTGCTACTGTTTTATCTCCAGTGCTTAGAACAGCATCTGACAAATAGTAAGTTCTCAGTAAAATTTTTTGAATGAAAGAAGTACTCAGTGCCCAGTTTTCTTATTAGAATAATAAGGAAAATAATACATCCCAGACAAATTGTGAAGATTAAATGAATAAGAAGCAAGTACCTTGTAAGGTATAAGGTCCTGAGTAAAGATTAGTTATCATCAGTCTCCCCATAGATACCATCCCTAACACTATTACTGACAATAGTCTCCATGTTTGAAGCAATCTCTAAATATTCTTCCCTGGTGTCCTGAGTGTCACAGCCCCGACTGGCCTGTGGTACTGAATGTTCCCGGAATTCTGAGTGGACCAGAGAGCCTTCCCAAGGCATCAGGACAAGTTGTGTGGGTCAGAGGCCAGGGCAAACACATGGCACATTTTTACTAGCTCTTTAATGTTTCTCTTGTGGGCATATGCAGGGGTGGAGGCAGTGTCAGTAGACATTTGTGCTCTGGTACTTTCATTAATAAACCCTATAAAGGGAAGATAAAGCAGAAGAGGAAGGAGTAGACACCTGCTTTATTCTCCATGTCTGGGAAGAGAAGTCCAACAGTAATAATAGGTTGAGCATATGGCAATGTCTATATAACTTCACAAGAGTGTTTTTAAAATTTAAAGATTTGCTTCAGGAGACCTTTTGGGAGATGTGATTAAGGATCATGGGAAAAGCATGCAGGGAGTTTTGGATTGAAAAATATTTAAGCCTACTGAATCCTCATATCATATATTCCACTGAACTCTATTATTCATTCTCATGTCTTTAAAAATAAACAAGCACACAATACATACAGAAGGTGAGTTGTACTATGTGTTTGGAGTCTAGCATGTAGGCCTTGTTCTCAAGGTAATCTAAAGTAAACCTACTCGACTCGAGACCTGCGAAGATATATAGTCAACCCCACGGAAAGCACCACTTTTCCCTAAAACCTCACATCCCCTTTAATTCACAAAAGAGACTTGGCATCTTTACTACCCTCTTAGAATAAAAAAAAGGAAAGATAAAGCACTCTTACTAAAGTTATCGAGAGTAGCCTGCCTTGTTACAGAATCCTTTTTCCCCTGTACCTGAGGAAATGAGGGGTTTTGGTTCAGAATCAATCATAAACTTGTGGCAAAACAATGTCATCCTGGAGATTGGAAGGTGAGTCCTGCCTCCCAGGCCATTATTACAGGGACTAGACCCCACCTCTACTATGCATGCTTGCACATTGGAGATAGGTGCCCTTTCTCCAGTTGTAAGATAAATATTTAATTCTGTAAGGATAGGAGTCTTTAGGTTTGCACAATGATACATAGCTTTAAGTTAGTGGAAAATAATTTTGGAAAGCAGATCTTAGTTTCCATGTCATAAAAATATTTCTTTCTAGTATTTTGTCCTGACAGCTCAAACAAATATAATATGAGAATACTACCTGTGGCTTATTTTTTTTTCTTTTGGTTTCTAATGCTGAATTTATAATCTTCTCTTACTTTGTGCGACCACACATATTTAAAATTCCTGTATCAATTTGATTCACTGCCACATTTCCTTCTGTGTAGAAAAGGAAGTTACAGACCTCAAATGGCTTTTACATTGTCTGTGTGATAAGTATACTAAACATATGGGATATCAGATGCCTCATTTCAAGGCTGCTCTTGACATTGCTGCTGTTAATGATTCTTCCATTTCCATTCCATACCAAAAATCTATTGAAAGGGTGAAGGAAAGTGGTGAAAACAGGCACTCCACAGATGCCAGCAAGTTTCCCAATTGGCTAGGATCACTACATCATTCCAAAAGGGATGACTGGGGGTAGGAGTTGGGGTGGGGGGTAGAAATAAAAACAAATTTTGGCAGACCCAAGTTTAGAAGAAAAACAATACTTTCACCGAATTTAGCCTCTGCTCTCTGTCATAGAAAATTATAATAAATACAAGAGAATTGCATTCAATTTTGGTCAAGTATTATTCTTGGAATATGCATTAGTCAGAATTGGCCTCATTAGGAGGGCACTTTTTGAACAGCTATGTAGTGGTTCACAAAGCATGCAGACTCCTGAGAGGGTGTGATTCGAAGTTTAACAAGCTCATTTCAAGCTTGATAACATTTACATTTCAAACCAGGATTCAAACCAGGGCTTTGCTGCTTTACATGACCAGAAGTAGAACAAAGTACATTGCCACAGAAGCATGCAGTGACATTATCAGAATTGCCAGAGCCCACTGATTACAAACCTATCTATTGATACCACAACCAGTATAATAGGCTTCTTTTTTTTTCTCTTCTTCGTAAGTCAACAAATGAACCTATAAATGCATTGAATTCACATACCAATCTACAGTGAAGCACATGTTTTTATTTTGCTTCCCTATTTATAATCTTTATTTTGAAAACAATTGTGGTTTGGATTTACTATGAGGCTGAATGTCACACATGTAAAGGCTCATAATATTTTTTTTCCGGAGGCTCTTAAATCATTTTTAGCTATATGATCTGATTTGCCATCATCACATCAGTGTAAAAGTAGATACAGCATACATTTCCAGATATATTTAATGGATGAAGAAAAGGAAAGGAAGAAGATTAAACAGTTTGCCCAAGCTTACAGTAAAATTTAGGGGTATTTGGTTGGGGTAAAACTGGACTGCGGAGTAGATCTAAAGAGGCATAGAAGAAAATCTTATCTACTTTTCACTCAGAGCAGAAAGACTGAGCAAATTAAACCTCTACATATCCTGTATCTTGATACGAATGCAAATTCAGAAATTTGGTAACCCAGAGCAAAGAAGCCAATAGCTTAGAAATATCAAATCTATTTACCTGGAGGAGGTGCTCTGGGAAGGATATCGCAGCCTCAACCTAAGAGCACAGATATTTCTTTCCAGCTGGTTTGGGCTTCTCCCTAAAAACACTGTTGTTGCCCTTTACTTCTACAAAGTAAACAAAGAAACATTCGCACTAGGTGCTGCCAAACTGTTTAGATCTTCAAAACTGGTGCTGATTTCAACCCTAGCACGGAGGTACTTTCCTCTCTGACTACTTCTAGAAGAAAGCTTGACCTAGGTGAAATCACTAGAGCTTCTGTTGAGATTTGAGGAGCATCCATACATAAGCTTGCTCAAAGCTTTTTGGGTTCCTCTGAGGGAGTAAATTATCAGTGAAACTCGGTTCCTTTACTGGTGCTGATTTACATAGCCTTTCTCGCAGAATTCTAGCATTCTCGCCTCTGGCCCAAGTCAGGAAATGCCCAGGTGCGTGTAACTCAGCACTAAAATTAACATCCATGAAGCTTTTTAGACCTCACATATTCGAGTTCAATTTCATTTTGGTAATTAGGTTTCAGGCAGGTTTTTATTTCTTTTGAACCGAGTCATCTAGCCCCGAGTTTTCATCAAAGAATCTTGGTTAACTTTGATTTTTAATTCTCAGACACCCAACTCGTTGAACCACCCATCCTGACTCAATACCCTGCTATTTTATTCCATATAAGGCCTTGAAATGTACTCACCTTACTCAGTGAAAATCCCTCTGGGATGGGAAGCTGCCAGCACATTAGAAATGTGATCTAGAGTCGCTCTGCCCGAGGTTGGTCATATCCAGGTTAGAAGATATCAGGTATAAAATGAGAAAAAATATTATCTCCCAGCACTTATCAGACCATCTTCTTATAAGACTTTTTCTTGTTTAGTTTTTTAGTTCATTTCTTGGTTTTTCTGGAAAAAATGCTGCAGTTATGTTGCTCCCGCAGCCAAAAATCTGCACTTAATTGGGCACATAAAAAAATAGCAGACAGGAAGTCTATTTCCTCACAGAGAGATATTGTGGTTTATGGACTCTGCTTTCGTACTGCAAAGCCAGTGCATTATTTTATTTTTTAATACACTCCTGTAAGATGTCTCTGGCAACCCAAAAGCTGTTTAAGTGCCCACCAGAATCAGTATCAGCCCAGGTAGAGCTACTTGATTACCAAATATTAGTTTACTCTGGGTTTGATTTTGAATCAGTCTTCAGTTCTTGCATTTTTATGGATGCTAGAGAAATCGAGGATTTCACATTTGTGTATGCACTAAGAGAGTTATACATATTTGTGAGAGAGACCGCAGCATCCCACAAGCAGGGCTGCATTGACTCTCCATGAGTTCTGGGAAAACATTTAAGTTGCCTGTGTAACTTCCGCGGCACACACCCTCAACCCACTCCCCTTGGGAGCCAGAGAGCTTCCTGAGGTCTCTCAGGTTACAAAGGGGAAGGAAGCCTTTATCAGAAGTTTGAAGATTCTTACTTTTCAAGTTGTCTTGCCATCTCCTCAGCCCTATCCTTTACATTGTTCTTTAGTCATGTTAACCTCCTGTATTTGACTCATAATAATTACATTTCTGAGAATACTGAGGATCTCAGAGTTTTAGAGTCCAGCTTCCCCTTGACAGACGAGGAAAGTGAGACAAAAAGGAGTTCATGATTTTCTTTTTTTGCAAAGAGACATGAGACTCCAGTAGCAGAGACAGGACTAAAACCAGATTTTCCCCCTGACACCACGCTGCCTTTCTGCGTGAGTGGAGAAACAAAAATGAAACTTATGTTCTCTTGTCACTTGGTTTAAGCCATAAGACAGGGTACATTTGGTTCTAGGCACTTTCTATTTACTTGTCATGGGCACAATGCCTCATAATTTGGAAGAATTATATAAGCCCCAATTCTTTCCTAGGGCATGTGAGAAACTGCCATTTGTTTTTAGCAACCTAGTGTCATAAAGTTAGTGTGGGCCTAATCCCACTTAAAAGTTAAATGAGAGCTTTTGTGTAATTGCCTTGCCTTTTAATTCAGACTAAGCCACACGTAATCAAGTCTTTCCCTAATACCCTGGCTTTATAGAAACCCAAATCCATTGGTTTGTACAGGTATCACTGGCCTCAGACTGCAATTCTTTAATGCTCCTGGTCAACTCAATCCCTTGAGGGGATTTATGTCATGCTGGTGTTTTCACGTAGTTCTTTGTCTGGGACTAATTTTGACACTTTGCCTGCCAGAGAAGATAAAACTTGGGGTCTTTCTCCAGTCGCTGCCCTGTCCAGATTCGGCTGGGCACTTCATCAAGAGGATCAGAGAGCCTAGACGCAGTCTCAGTTTCTCAAACTTGTCTCTGATTCTTTGGCGCAGTCTTCAAAGGAATAAACCAAACAGGAAAGAAACTATTGCATATGGTCATGGCTGGGTGTATTTTGATTTTGTATTTTTTTCTCCTTTGGTTGTTATAGAAGGGAATTGTGTGTATGGCTCAATATCTCTGCCAGCTGATTTGGGGATTTGGGGGTGGGGAGTAGTACTCCTTTACTTTTACAGGAATGATGGTTCTGGATTTTCTTGGATTGTTCTGTCCTGACTTGGTACTAACTACCTCATATAGGAAGGGAAAAATAATGATACTCATTATCATTTATTATCGAGTTCCTATTATTCCTCAGGGCTGGTTCCAAAGTCTTCATCTGTATTATCTTCCAAATCACTGGATAAGGTAGATTTCCTTATCTTTATCTTATCGGTGAAGGGGGAAAAATCAAGTTCTTTCCCATTACCCTCAGGATAAAGTTCAAATCTCTTAACAGGAAGAATCAGGAAAAGGCAGTGGTTAAGGGTACAAACTGTATAGCTAGGCTGCCCGCCTTTGAATCCCAGATCTGCCATTTACTAGTGGTGCAAACTTAGGCACATTCTTCAAGTTTTCTCTGTCTCAGTTTCTGCATCCGTAAATGGAGACACAACCTTATGTGGTTATTAGAGAGTTAAATATTGAGTAAACTTAAAGTGCTTAGAACAATGCCTGGCTCATAGTTCTAAATGTTAGCTAAATTATTACCACCATCATCATCATTATTCCATTTAGCAACAGCAATGTTGAATGAGGCCTTATTATCTCAGGTTTCAAAGTTGAAAATACTAGCTGGTAAGTACCCCGACATTTTAAAGAGGAGTCCTAGACACTTTTCTGCAGGACTTACTGAAATATAGCAGAGCAGTCCTGATTCTATTACTCCCTACCTCTCATGCAGAGAAAAGACTAGAAATTCAAGAATACTTTGAAGTGGAGAATTCATATGATTATATGCTTTCTTTCTTCTTTCTTTCTTCTTTCTTTTTTTCTTTTGGATTAGTATGTTTTCAATCTAGTAGGTGGAGCTGTGATATTTCCCTAAAACAAGGAACTGGCTTTAAACATCTTGTGCTCCCAGGGAGCTCTCTCTGGTGAGGGAGACTGGGAACTTTACCTCACCTGGAGGCTTGCTATGCTGGGGCATCTGTAGGTTGCTCTGGCATTGCCTGAGCAGAGTGTGAAGAGAAGATTCTGGGAAGTGTGACAATCTGGTGAACAGAGAGATTCATGCCTGCTTCTTCCCTAGTGTATTCTTTTTTTGCCCCTTAATTCCAGTATAGTTAACATACAGTGTTATGTTAGTTTCAGGTGTACAATATAGAGATTTAACAATTCCATACATCACCCAGTGCTCATTACAAGTGCACTTCTTCATCCTCTTCACCAATTTCACCCATCCTCCACACTCTTCCTCTCTGGTAACCAACAGTAGTTCTCTATGGTTAAGAGTCTGTTTCTTGGTTTGTCTCCATTTTTTTCCTTTGCTCATTTCTTTTGTTTCTTAAATTCCACATATGAGTGAAATCATGTAGTATTTGTCTTTCTCCAACTGGTTTATTTCACTTAGGATTATACTCTCTAGCTCCATCTGTGTAGTTGCAAATGGCAATGTTTCATTCTTTTTTATGGCTGAATAATATCCGTGTGTGTGTGTCTACCACCTTTTCTTTATCCATTTATCTATTGATGGACCCTTGGGTTGCTTTCATAATTTGGCTACTGTAAATAACACTGCTAAAACATAGGGGTGTATATGTCCCTTTGAATTAGTGTTTTTGTATTCTTTTTGGGAGGGGTAAATACCTATTAGTGTGATTACTGGATTGTTTCCCTGGTGGATTAAGGAGCAGTCCTCATTGGCAGGGTAAGGAAAGAGAGTTTCATGTGGTGAGGACTTGTAAGCTCCCTATGGGTCAGGTGGATGCCTTGAAAGCTTGGATCATCTTAAGATACTCTGGAGGAGGACTGTCAACATTGGGAGTCTGGAGGTATATGGCCAAGGTCAAAGAGAAGGTGACAAGAGTGGGCTGTAAAGTTCACTAATCATGTGAACTGTGGCAGTGGAGTCCCACAAAAAACCTACATCTCTGCCCCATGAAAAATCCAGCATCTGAATGCCCATGACACCCAGCCAGTCAGCATTAGTGCTCACTCTGAAGGAACTATAACAGTAGGACCAGTTAGGTTAAATATATACTTTTATTTTATAGTTCTCTATGTTCCTCTTCCTCTCCCCTGACCCTAGAAGGACAATAGATGAAGAGAGAAAGAAAAGACCATGATATTTTATCCAATGCACATCACTGAGCCACATCTCAGAACACTTGGAGATTGAAATTTTAATTTAGATTTAACAAGGCTTTTTTCCTATCTAAAAGTGAGTCCTAATTAATGAAATTAAACTATTCTTTTAGCAATAAGTAATCTAAATGTTATGAACTCTATTTGAAAGATCATCAAGGAGCAGGGAAGGAATATTCAGCAGAATGTGTTTGAATTCTTAATGTGAACAATTAAATATTTTTAGTAACTTGCCTAAGATTACACAGCTTAAATGGCAGAATTTGAAAATGAACCCATGTCTGATTACCAATGCCATGGTATTTTTACTACATGGAATTTCCCCTGAAATTTTATGGTAAAATTAACCAGAAGAATTCTGTTAAAATGTACTACAACTCATAAAAGACTGGCTAAATTTGCATAACCTATTAAAAATGACTTATAGAAATAAGCAGAGATGATTAAAGTATTTTGGCAGCCCCTTAACATTTAAGGCATGGTACCTTAGGGAGGAATATCTAATCATAAAAGAAGGACACTAGATTGACACCACAGCTAAGAAATATATATGTATCTCATATATATGCTTACATGCGTATATATACATATATACTCATATACATTTATAAAAACTATAGAATAACAGAATTGTAGGGGCATGGAGTCTCCAGTCAAACTTGTTATTTTAAAGATGAAGAAACTATTTCTAAAGAGATGAAGCTGTTAGGTTAAAGTCTAGGAGATTAAGTAACAAAGTCTTTATTCCAAGTCAGTTATTTTCCCAGTTAATGTAGCTTAGGTGCTGGGCAGAGCCAAAGGAGATGTATTTCTGGGCCAGGTACCACAGAACTCCTTTCTAAAGTCCTGGATATGACCCCTCACCTTCAGGTGGTTACACGGACAATCTAAAGAGAGGATGTCCTTTATTTGGAATCTTAGTAAAAGGAAGCAGACTTAGCTGTAGAGTTGGTTTGAAAGAGTGATCATTCTTGGCCCACTCAGGCTGAGTTGACATATGCTTATGGATCTAAAGACAGCCTGGAATACTGTGGCCCTACAAATCAGGAGCTGAGCCTGTGGCTTAGGATTAAGTGGATGGCCCTCTTTGGACAGACAGTGGGCTACAATTTAACACCCTTGTCAACGTAGGGCAGGAAAATGGCAGAGGGTCTCCGCTGAAAACGAATCTTTCCCTTTGGGAATCTAAGTGACACTGAGGTCCTTATGAAGACCAGAATGCTTAGTCTTAAAAATCTATATCAAGACCAGAACCTTAGCTGTGATTACTCACACATGGGGCTGAGCAGAAACAAATGGTCTGGAAGGCTTTCTTGTAATTATAAAGGAATTGTATTGCCAGAGAAGCCAGAAAAACAGCCTGCCAAAACCTGTGACAAATCAACCCGACTTCTGGATCTATAAATTGACATCGACAAGAAACGGAGTGTGGAAGTTGTGGTGGCCCTAAGAAAGTGTACTCTCCAGTGTCTGCTTCAAATGCAGCCATGGGAGGCAATGGACAAAAGAAATCCTCCCAGAGAGCTAAAGCCAGGGCTGCCAGATGTGTTGACTGAAGGACTCACACCACCAGCAGGACAGGAGTTTGTACAGTTCCTTTCCAACAAGACTTGATCATTCTCATAGATTGATGACAGCTGTTTGTTTCTCATTTTCCCTTTTCCAGTGGGAGTTTTATTTTGGTTTTCCTGTCCCTACTCCTTCATTTTTATATTGGGTATTCAGAGACAGATGATTTGTCTGTTAATTATAGACCACCATATTATAAAGAGCCACATCAGGATCCCTGATATAGTGGGCTGATCTCATCCAGAGAATCCCCAACCTTGACCTAGATGCAGGAAGTGGATGAAGCTTTGGGATTGTATTCCTTGGGAAGGGATGAGGGTATTCTCTGTGGAGAATGAATAATATAAACATGTTCAAAGGGATGGAATGTGGCCAAGACTATCAACTATCCCTCAAGATCTGTCCTTTGCCCCCTTGTAAATGGGGTGGGTATGTGAAGTTCCACCTAATGGGTTATGTGCAGAAGCAAAGAACACAATTTCATACCCATGTCTCTCTTAATGGAGGGGACATGTTCTTCCTCCTTCCTCCCACCCATTGTTTGGAATGTGGATGTGATGAGGAGCTACCCAGGATCTTGCAGACAGAGAACACCCTAGCAATAAGGGATCTGTAAGGCAGAGAACGAAAGTCCCTGGACAATCTTGTGGAATCTTGGACTGCCTGCCTTTGGACAGTTACATGAGAAACAATTTTCTGTCTTCTTTATGCAACAGCTATCAGGACCTCTGTTACACAGAGCCAAATTTTTATCCTTTCATTCATGCCTACTTTAATATAACCTTTAATACATGCTGTCAAGAAGTTTACAATTCAGACTTTTCTTTCAATCTCTAAACACTAAGACCAGTTCCCTATATATTTTGGACTAAACAATATAGAGCTAAAATGTAAACCTACGTGGTCCAAGATCTTGTCTGCCTTGTTCATTACCACTGTATTCCTGGTACATGGTAGGCACCAGTCTTTGTTCTTTTGCTCCATGCTCATAAATGATCATTTAATTAACCAGTTCAGACATGTCTATTAAGTACCCAGTATGTGTGAGATTCTGGGCTTGGAGATCAGAAGAAGAAGGAGGAGGAAGAGGAAGAGGAAGTGGGGGAGGAGAAGGAGCATTTATCACTTACTGAGTACTGGGCATCACTCCAAGTGTTTTATTTTTTTTTTTTTTAAAGATTTTATTCATGAGAGACACACAGAGAGAGAGGCAGAGACACAGGCAGAGGGAGAAGCAGTCTCCATGCAGGGAGACGGATGTGGGACTCGATCCCAGGTCACCAGGATCAGGCCCTGGGCTGAAGGCGGTGCTAAACCACAGAGCCACCAAGGCTGCCCACTTCAAGTGTTTTAAACACACAGTATTTATATATTTAATCCAAATTGTAAATCAATAAAACAGGCTCTATTATCATCCTCATTTACATATGAAGAAACCAAGGCACTGAGAAGTTAAGTGACTTTCCTAAGGTCATACAGATAATAAAAGGAGTATCTGGGGCTAGAACCTTGGCAGTTTGCCTTGGAGCCTCACCTCCTAAGCATAGCACTTTACTGCTTTCCTGAAGAGTAGGAAGCATCATTCTCCCCCATTAAACAGTTAATTGAACCTCCAAAGACTGTAATCTCTCTAATGCATGTTCTGGAAAATGAAAGTTCATATTTAAAATCACAAAGCCCATTTTAGACAAAAAGTATTATGCATTTGGTTTAAATAGCAATTATTTTGTCAGACAGTAATAGAGCTCCTCAAATGGGTAATTTCAATGCAATGAAAGTAACTTTCTAGTACACAAACCTATTTTCTAATTTTACAAACCAACAATTTAATTTCCTGGTCATTAAAAAAAGGAAATTTTAGAGTCTTTACTAATTGTTTAATAATACTTTTGGCAAAATTAAAATACCATTTTTTCTTTTGATAACTACTCATTATATAAACCAAGCAAAGGAATAATTCTCTTCCAAAAATAATGTCCAAAATAATATAAAAAGGCATGTCCAGAATAATTACTTTCTTTAATAAATTAAAAATAATTTTAAAAAGATGAATATAGTTACTCAAAGTACAATTCTCACATGAAAGACTTGCTGCTAAATATAAAACAGCTTATGCACTAAATGGAATAAAAAGGAAGGAGAAAACAAAGTGCTTATATTCAGAATGCTTAAAATCAACTGGATGGTTTCCACCATGGACTATCTCAAGCTACCAAAGTAAGGTCACTGCACATAGACTTGGGAAGAGATGTGTACAATCTGGATTCATGGCACATCTGAGCAAACTCCAGTGCACCACTGGCTCATGAGTCACCACATTTCAGGTACAAACATGAGTGTCTACTGTGTGTAGACAGGGACTACAAGTAGAATGTACCCAGGACTATAAGAATAAGAAGGTCTTGTGCAAGGTCAGAGATGTATCTCAGACTCAGAAGGATAATAATCATGATTTGCAAAATGTCTTGAGAGATCACTTAAACATATAGCCATATCTTGGAGATATTATAGGTTTGGTTCCAGACTACTGCATTAAGGTGACAATTACGATAAAGCAAGTTAAATGATTTTTTTAGTTGCTCAGCGCATATAAAAGCTATGTTCACACTTCACCGTAGTCTACTAAGGGTGCAATAATACTGTGTCTGAAAAAAAACCAAACAAACAAGGTACGTACCTTAAAATGCCTTATTCCTAAAAAAAAAATGCTAACCATGATCTGAGCATTCAGAGAACTGTGACCTTTTTGCTGGTAGAGGGTCTTGCCTTGATGTTCATTGTTTCTAACTGATCAGGATGGTGATTGTTGAAGGTTGCGGTGTCTGTGGAAATTTCATAAAATAAGGCAGTGAAATCTGCCTAATTGATTGACTTTTCCTTTCATAAACATTTTCTCTGTGCCATCTGATAGCATTTGAGAGAATTTTACCCAGAACTTCTTTCAGAATTGGAGTCAATCCTCTCAAATCTTGCTGCTTCTTTATCAATTAAGTTGATTAGTATTCTAAATCCTTTCTGTCATTTCTACAATCTTCACAGCATATTCGCCAGGAGTAGATTCTACCTCAGGAAACCACCTTCTCTGCTCATGCATAAGAAGCGACTCCTAATCCATTAAAGTTTTATCATGAGATGGCAGCAATTCAGTCCCATTTTCAGGCTACACTTCTAATTCTCTTGCTATTCCTTTTTTTAAAATAATAAATTTATTTTTTATTGGTGTTCAATTTGCCAACATACAGAATAACACCCAGTGCCCATCCCGTCAAGTGCCCCCCTCAGTGCCCGTCACCCATTCACCCCCACCCCCCGCCCTCCTCCCCTTCCACCACCCCTAGTTCGTTTCCCAGAGTTAGAGTCTTTATGTTCTGTCTCTCTTTCTGATATTTCCTACCCATTTCTTCTCCCTTCCCTTCTATTCCCTTTCACTATTATTTATATTCCCCAAATGAATGAGAACATATAATGTTTGTCCTTCTCCGATTGACTTCTTTCACTCAGCATAATACCCTCCAGTTCCATCCACGTTGAAGCAAATGGTGGGTATTTGTCGTTTCTAATTGCTGAGTAATATTCCATTCCCATCACACCCTCAGTTACTTCCTCCACCCTCCATTGAAGTCTTGAGCCCCTCAAAGTCACCTATGGGGGTTGGAGTCAACTTCTTCCAAACTATTTTTCTTGTTGGTATTTTGATCTCTTCTCACAAATCATTAATGTTCTTAATGGCATCTAGAATGGTGAATCCTTTGCAAGAAGGCTTTAGTTGACTTTTCCCAGATCCATCAGAAGAATAGCTATTTATGACAGCTATAGCTTTATAAAATGTACTTTTTAAATAATAAGAGTTGCGAGTCAAAATAACTCTTTGATCCATGGCTGCAGAATAAATATGGTGTTAGCAGGAACATTGTACATTTGTATATTGGACATGTACATCTCCATCAGAGTTCTTGGGTGACCTGCTACACTGTCAATGAGCAGTAATATTTTGAAAGATAATTTTTTTCCCCTGAGCAGTAGGTCTTAACAGTGGGCTTAAAATATTCAATAAACAATGTTGCAAAGAGATGTGCTGTTATCTAGGCTTTGTTATTTCATTGATAGAGCATAGGCAAAGTAGACTAAGCATAATTCTTAAGGGCCCTAGGATTTTCAGAGTGGTAAATGAACATTATCTTCTTCAAGTCATCAGCTGTATTAACCACTTAACGAGAGAGTCCGTCTATCCTTTGAAGCTTTGAAGCCAGGCATGAACTTCTCTTGTCTGGTTATGAAAGTCCTAGATGGCATCTTCTTCCAATAGAAGGTTATTTTGTCTACACTGAAAATCTGTTGTTTAGTGTAGTTACCTTCATTAATTATCTTACTGGATCTTTAGAATAACTCTCTTCAGCTTCTGCATCAGCACCTGCTGCTTCACCTTGCACTTTTATGTTATGGAGACAGATTCTTTCTTCAAACTTCATGAACCAATCTCTGCTAGCTTCCAACGTTTTTCTGCAGCTTCTTCACCTCTCTCAGCCTTCCTAGAATTGAAGAGAGTTAGAGTCTTTGTCTCTGAATTAGGCTTTGGTTTAAGGGAAAGTTGTGGCTGGTTTGATCTTCTATCCAGACCACTAAAAGCTTTCTCCGTATCAGCAATAAGGCTGTTATGCTTTATCATTCATGTGCTCACTGGAGTAGCACTTTTAATTTCCTTCAGGAACTTTTCCTTTGCATTCACAACTTGGCTAACTGTTTGGCACAGGAGTCCTAGCTTTTGGCTTATCTCAGCTTTCAACACGCCTTCTTGACTATGCTTAATCATTCCTAGCTTTTGATTTAGGGTGTGAGATGTGCGACTCTTCTTTTCCCTTGAATACTTACAGGGCACTGTAGGATTATTAAGTGGCTAATTTCAATATTGTGTCTCAGGAATAGGGAGGTCTGAGAAAAGGAAGAGATGGAAAAACAGCTGGTTGGTGGGACAGTCAGAACACGCACACCCTTTATCAATTAGGTTTGTTGTCTTATGTGGACACAGTTTGTGACGCTCCAAAACAATTAAAACAGTAACATCAAAGATCACTCATCTCAGATCACTATAAGAAATATAATGAAAATATTTGAAATATTGCAAGAATTACCAAAATGTGATAGAGACATAAAGTGAGCAAATGCTGTTGGGGAAATGGTGTCAATACTTACTTGATGTGGGTTGCCACAACCTTCAATTTGTAAAAAATGCATTATTTATGAAGCACAATGGAGCAAATGCCTGTATTTGGATTTGTGAATACTGGTAAATCTGATACTTACTGTGGCAATGCAATTCTGTGTGTGTGGTAAACAGGAAAGGAGTAATACATCACAGCTTTCTTCACCTATAAGGAATCTGAGGTTTCACCAAATCTCTTCTTGCTGCAATTCTAGTATTTCCTTTAGGCTCTATAGAAAAGGATGATGAAAAGACAAAAAGGAACAGCAATTTGTTAAAACTCTTCTGCCCTCAACTTTTCAGTTAGGCTTGTGTCAAAGTGGCTCTTGGACTCAGTGACCACACCCTTTGACACAATCTCCATGCTTTAATGGAAGAGAGTGTTCTGCTTTCCTGGGCACAGTTGGCCTTGACAACAGTCCATCTGATATTATGGAAATGCAATGGTACCGTAAGTGAAAGAGAGAAAGCCAGGGAGCAAGACTAGAAGCTGCTTGATCAGCTGCCTCTTTCACTTGAGATTTTCCTTCCAAAGTTAACCTTGGAGATTCATAGATAATATCACTTAAAAACAACTATCACCATGGTCGCATCGTCCAACTGGTAGGACCTTCAGCTCTTTTCCACTATCTCAGTAGACATGAACAAATTCCTTCTCTTCTCAGTTCATTAGAGACAGCATCAAATTTTTTCTGTGTAGTGACCTTTTCCTTTTTTCTGTGTAGTAACCTTTTCCTACCCCATTTAAATAGTAGGTGCTGTATTAAAAGATAACTAATGTTTTAAAGAAATTATTGGCAAATTTAAAATTCATCAAAATGTGAGTTTTCCAGCACAGATTTCTTATCAAAACCTTTTTAAGGTCTATTCTACTTTAATTTGGCTGGAGCATTTAATGGGGTGCTCAGGTTTTAGCCTCTTTTCTCAACTTGAATTTACTATGAGTTTAGACATTAGACAACCTTACAAAGACCGATGTGGTGAGGGTGCTTCTAATTATTCCTACTACAGATAGATTTGGTGAGCCACCCTCTCCTGCCAATAGCAGCTTGTAATCTTACTCTTCCCAGTTTTTGAACTCCCAGCTGGTTGCCACTGTGCCTAGGATTCCCTGCACTTTTTCTTCTATCACCTCAGAAATCTGTGAGAGCTTCAGGCTCACTGGGTGAGGAATTTCTGGATCATTCCCTACAAACTTCTCTCCTGGGCTTTAGTTTTCTCTTATCTTATAGGGGATCTTTACTTTGCTATTCCCTGCCAACCCTTTTCACCTCCCCATCTCCTGCTAAGGACGATTCTTCTTTTTCTTGTTTTTTTTTCTTACTCCTTCTGTTCCTCTTCATCTTCCTTCTTCTTCTCCTCCTCCTCCTCTTCTCCTCCTCCTTCCTTTTGCTTTTGAAACATTTATAATTCATTTGTAGAAATAAGATATTTTCTACAAAAATTTTAGGAAGCATTTGTGAAAGAATCCAAAAGCAGGTGCAGTGATTTTCTTATTAAACTAAAGAATAATCCTATCTAGTGCCTTTATCTGTAGGCAGAAATCTAAAAGAGCACATTCTGGAACCACAGTAGCTATGTGGAGAAAGTTCTTATTCTTTTTAGTGTGCCTTCATATCATTGTCCTACTTCAGCCACTCAGTGATCCTATGAAGAAAGACAGGTACTCTACAGCTTTAAAGATGACAAAAATGAGTCATAAAGAGACGGAGTCACTTGTTCAAGGTGGGCTCTTAGTTCTGGAGCATGTTATTGCCTTTCAAGGATTCTTACTATTGTCTGTCTCCCTGTACTATTCGCACTGTGTGAGGCCTATTCACAAACTTTATAGCCAGGCTGGTTCCATTCTTGAGTCAAGCCAATCTAGCCTCTCAGATGGTCTCTCTGCCATCCAAGTAGTCTTAAAGGCTGACACCATTTTTGGGGATCCTGCTATTTCACATCACTGCCCTCTATCCCCAACTCACCAAAGATCATCAACTCTACATAGCTCAAAGGTTTGCACCCTAGTGAATTTTCCACTTACTTGTCTTTTTATTATTTGTTTCCAGTTTGTTTTTTGACCTGCATAGCTCAGGTTATCTGTTTCATGGAGTATCCCAGTACTATAATCATTGCATTATTTGCCTTTTTGCTTCTTCCTCTCTTATAGCAGGAAGAAAATTAAAAACAGAGAAGAAAATAATACTTCATATGCAGTAAAGGCAATATATGAATAGCAGTAGGGATCATTTGTACAATGAGTGAAAACCAAGAGTTTGTTTCTCGTATCTACGAGTCTGTTTCTGTTTAAACAGGCCTAGATTTAAAAATCAATTCTATCTTCTGCCAGATGCATGAACACAGTCAAGTTAGCTTCATTCTTCTCAGCCTTAATTCTCCCATCTGTAAGTAGGTATAATAATAATACCTATTTTGAAGTTGCTCTTGTAATGTTTAAAGAAAATTAAATGATACAACATATGTACAATGCCTAGAAGAGTGCCTGACACTTGGTAGTGTTAACAAATACTAGGTGCTCTATTAAAGTAACTAAAGATTTAAAATTTTATGGCCTGGATCTATATGTTTTTTCCTAAGATATTTAATTTCTATAACCTCTTATTTCATTATTTACTATAAGTCATGTTCCTACTCAAATGCATGGTTGAGGGAAGAGAAAGAAGTCAAACTTATTATTAGATGAACATGCTGAATTGTTTAAGTGATTTTCATTCTTCTGAATATTAAGAGTTATAGTAATTGATATTTTTATAATATTTCAATTATGGCATACTTTCCCATATATTGGAGTAATTTATTTCTTTCAAAATATGAACATTAAGTTAGAGTTTAAATATAAATTTCATTAATGCCATAAATTACTAATAATTTGAGCTTTAATATTCACTATGGAAAATACATGACCTAAACATTTAAGAATTAACAATATTAAGGGGCATCTTTTTCTTCCTGAAAATTGAAAACTGACAATATTTAGAGGCATATACTTGGAAGGCAGATCTATCCTCTGTAAGATGAATCAAGAATTATTTACTATGGGTGATAAATACAGATAAATAATGAGTAGTTCGGTTTCCAAGTTGGGTGGCGGAATGGCGGAATAAAAAGAAAACAGATATAACAGGCACTTTTAAAGTAAGCATTAGTCAATTTTTCCTTACTTAAATAATTCAAAATGGAAATACTCATTTAAAAATGTTTGTGTAGTTATAAACTCAGTAACTGAAAAATCCAAAAAATCCATCATCTTTGCAAGTAGGTAGTCTCCCATTAGCTAAGAAGAGTGATGATTAATTCTGGGTGAGAAAATGCTGACTTGCTTTGCTTTTACTGCTCATGTTATCTCCTGGGAGGGGAAAATGGTAAAAATTTTAGTAGAATGATGAACTTTCTAAACTCCTTTTTAATGGTACTTATTGCCAGTTTCTTATTGCCTAGAGTACTCAGTTACCATATCTGAGAGGGATAGAGTTTTGCTGTATCACTCTCTTCAGGCCTCCTGCCACAGAAAGTATTATAGGTGAAATCATGTGAGAGCAATTCCCTTTGGCACTTACAGTAACTGAATCTTCTTGGGTGGGATCCAAACTTGCTATAACAAACTTCACACCCCAGTGGGTTGTGTTATATATAATGAGACTCTGATGTGCATGTAATGTTTCTCTTTGTTGACGGTTATGAGAGGATCTTGATTTCTGGTGAGCAAATTTGTTGTCAAATCACTCACCCTGTGAGAATTCAGAATTTATTTCTTGCGTCAGAGGATAATTTCTAACCCCAAAGCTAAGTTTTTACATGATTATTTGCAAGTTGAAATAATCTTTTTTCCTCCCTGTCCCATCCCATGCTAAGAGGAGAAATTGATACTGGGAGAATTTTCAGGTCCTGGGATTAGTAATGCAGTATACCTCCTGGAACATATAATGGTACTCGTACTACCATTTCCATTTTGAAGGAAGGAGGGGGAAGAGAGCTAAGAAAAATAAACTGGTGGGCAAAGTATTATCTCTGGAAGTTGTATTTTGTGTTGGTTGCTACGGTAGCATTTCTCAGACAAGCTATTGTTCAATGTTTGTTGCTCGGTTACTTCATTCAAACCCCATTTATACCTGAAGTATAAGCCATGGAGTTATTATTTTTATTTTGAATTTTTATTTTTTTTAATCAAATTATCCATTAATCTCTAGTGGCTTCTCGGTGTATTGTCCTCCTTTAAAATTGTCCATTTTGGATCAGAATTCTAGTCAGTTTTTTTTTTCTTTCCCTACAACAGTGATGTGAACATGTCAAATGACTTAGTGGTTCATCTGGCACAAGTAACTGAAAATTTGAATGCTTATCTGAACTTTATCTGAACTATCCTGAGTTTTCTTGGGTCTGTAAAATTGGAACTGAAATCTCATGGAAACTGGCTTTCTCAAGAAATTTTTGGTGAGCCAGAAATACTGTGAGAGCAGCCTTTCCCGTGGTGTTTTGGCAATTTTACTTTGGCCCAGACAAAACCAGGAAGTTCAGAGGTGAATGAGAATGAAAAATAATGAAATGGTAACTGATCTTTTTTTTTTTTTTTTTTGGTACTTCAGAAAGATTCAGTTCAAGATGCTTAAAGAACATATCAAGTCAGCCTCAGTAACTATAAGCCTACGAGAAGCATTAAGAGGGAGTTGGGATGCTATTAACAATTAAGTCCATCTATGGTAATGAAAAACGAAATTAAAAACTACCAGTTTTTCTTGTTCTTCACACTATTTGACTAATATATCATTTTTAGAATTGCAGAGTCTACAAAATTATTGGTCAGTTTAATTAACATATATCCCCTAACATTAGCAATGACATGGAAGATAATTTAACGAATTAATATCAACTTTCCTTACCATACCTTAATTCAAATTCTTACCACTAGGTAGATTGCATTTCCATGGATTTTCATATTTAGAGGTGAGAACCTGTTACAGTTTACTGTAGATTTTAGTAGATGGATTATCACAGATTTTCATGGAAATCAAGTTTCTATTTGTATACCAAATATCTCTAGAAGATGCGTGAATTATATTCGTAGAAGCATGCTGAAGGAGAGGGAGGAGGTTCTTATATATTAAGCACTAGTTCTCAAACCTCGGTCTACTGTGGTATTTTTAAATGGGGATGCCCTGGCCTAACCCCCATCTACTACATGTAAATCACTGATTGTGAAACCCATGCTGCTGTATTTTTATCTTGCTCCACTGGTTCTCATCATGCCCCACTGACAAGTGTTCACTTAGGTGTCATGATTGCAAAAAGCAATCCTGCATGAAAAATTGTATCTATATAAGGCTTGAAAGGCTATTTCTATCATTCTTGCTTTATGGTTGAAGATACTGAGACTTAGAGAGTTTTAGTAATTTTCCCAGTTATTAAGTGGTAGAGTTGAAACTCAAATCCTGCTCTTTTGCCTCGAAGCTCTAGACTTTTCCCACTAAAACACCAACGTACTGCAAGCAGAGAAAGAAGGAACATCTGTTCCTACTATTTAAAAAAATTAAAAAGGGATGTTTTGTCTAAGAAAGATATGCCATTATAAACATTAACACCAAGTATATGACAGACACCTATTTCTAAATTACCTTATGAGACAAAAAGGTAACTGAGTCAATCTATAGATAACTTCTCTCAGATACCTGTTCTTAATTGTGAGTTCTCAGTAAATCCTTTGTGATAGACTATTGACTTGAAGTTTTTGTTCTCTTTGTAACCCTTCGAAAATCATGGCAATGAAAGTGCTAATTGCCGATTCTGAAGGCTGTATTGTCAGCCATTGGGAAGTGTCCATCTACCTTGTTAGCCACTTCATTAGTTCTGTGTTCATTTGTGTGCAGAGGCTTGGACAACAAAGGGACCAGAAGCCATGCTGAATTATTCCATTTTAATATAATAACATATAATTCCTGTAGTGTTCTAGAAAGCCAAAGTTTACAGATGTCTGAAAATTTTCAAAAATTTTTATGAAATTAATGCCCCCCAAAGATTCTTACTTCATTGTTTTTGCTGGCTCTATTTTACAAGCCATTTACCTTCGGTGAACTAAGGTACTGGGCTTTGAATAAATGATGCCCTTTGGATCAGTTGTGTCTGCTCTGTGATTTGTACAGGATTGGCAACCATCAGCCTGGCCTTTATCCCAGGCATTCATTTGAAATGTAGTCACATAAGATAGGGTAGGGCAGGAGGACATGAGGGCAGTGGGATGATTTCCAAGCTCAAGAATAGTCAGGGGGAGAAGTCTATCCCTAGAGGAGAAAAGTCAGTGGAGTTTGTGTGTAACCAAAATAAAAAAGTGCGGATGGTTTCTGAAAAACACTGAAATGTATACAAGTTACAACAGACCGCCCTTAGGCAGTTTTAGCGAGTGCAATTGGCATTCATACAAAAGATAACCTAACCTGACACTAACCCTGCCAGTAGTTCAGGGATAATATTTTCACTAGGATGAACTGCTCTTGAACTGTTTCTGTAATTTATTTGGTGCAAACAGGCTTTCCTTCAACATCAGACATGCATGTCTTATGGCCACCCATTTGTTTATTGTAAAAACATATTTGTTATAGCCAATGCAAGCAAAACCCTCCTTTCCACTAGTGTTTGAATTCCCCCTGAAGCCTTCTCATACTGTGTACCACAGCCCTGATGATGAAGTATACGCAAGCTTGTTCCAAACCATGTCCCATGTTTTCTTTGGACTTATCTTCAAAATCTATGGCTAAAGAGCAACTCCTAGTGTTTTATGACCTTTTAGCATGATGGTGCTTATCCTTTGGACTTGAAATGATTTTCCTTCTCTTGATGAAAATGTCAAGTGTGCCTGAAGATCCAGTGAGACACTGGACATTGGGCTAACTGAAAAGAAAAGAGAAGAGCTGACTAGATGTAAGAGAGAACAATCTTGTTTTAGAAAACTATGGATATGTAGTAAAGATCACTCGGTGGAATCTATATAAAGCACTATAATGTATGATCAGTTTCATCATCAGTATAGTCATTAATATTATATCATATTCTACATGAGTTGCCAATACTTAGCTACTGGACTGATCCTGAGAAGAAGGAGACCTTGGATGATTCTAGAGATGATGGCTTCTATGGGCACTAATTGATTCCAGAAATATTTCCTTGAGTGGCTACTATGTGCCAGTAAACAATCCAGAAAAAAATAATTTCCTTTGCCAAGTCCAGTTATTCTTTTTGTGTTTGGAATGACTCAATCCCCATCTTGTGTTAGTAAAGCAGATTGTTTTGGGTTTATTCCCAAACTTTTGGATGCCATCTTTTAGGATGCCAAAGACTCAAAAGATCTAATGAACATTTTATTTATTTTTTTTCTAATGAACATTTTAGACTTCATTTATGAGCCTGAAGAGAAAAGGAAATGAGGAATGATTGATTCTTGTTGCCCAGGAACTGCTTCGATAGAGTTGCAGTGATTCTACAGAAGAATTAACACTTTTTAAATAACAGATAGTAGGACTGTTGCTAACACATATGACACCTTCGAGTAATTTGGTGTCTTGTTGGGGATCCTTGGGTGGTTCAGCGGTTTGGTGCCTGCCTTTGGCCCAGGGAGCGATCCTGGAGTCCTGGGATCGAGTCCCGTGTCGGGCTTCCAGCATGGAGCCTGCTTCTCCCTCTGCCTGTGTTTCTGCCTCTCTCTCTCTCTCTCTCTCCCTCTATGTCTATCATGAATAAATAAATAAATAAATCTTTTAAAAAAATTTGGAGTCTTGTTATAATAAATATGCAAATCCATGACATCCATGTCACTCTCTTAGATATGTTTCTCTTTGCAATGCACAACTTGCCCAACCATACGTAGTGGCCCTATGTAGTGGCTGTCTCAGACAGTTTGGAAGGACTGCAAACAAATTGGAACAACACATCAATATCAGTGTGTATCCTCCCAACAAGGAACATGTGTTAATAATATTCTACCACCGAATTACTATGACTTTCTCCTTCTTTTTTTTTTTCTCCTTCTTTATAGTTTTTTTCCCAAACACATATTTAGTTGGGAAGCTGAATTTATCTCGAACATTTAAACAAAAGCTATTTTTACTACCCTTCCTCTTTAATTTCCCTAGATTTTTTTCTCAGTTGAAAGCTCTGTGTTTCTGGTTAATCTAATTTCACCTTGCAACCCATGGATTATAACCTGTTCATATTTCTGGCTGACTTCTTTTTAAGATATTTTCCTCTAAATCAAATGGATGATAAAGTCCATGCATTATCTGACCATGCAGGACAAAAATGATATATAAATATCAGACATCTATATAACCCCTACATATCTGAACAGTGTGTCATGGAAATTCTAGAACCCCGTAATTCTAAACTAAACTAAAAAAAATGCATATTTATTTTCCTGCCCTTATAAATGAACTTTCTATCATTTTTAAGTACTTACATGGCAGAAAGAAGAAAGTGAATACAGAATAAATTAGTGAGGTTATCATTTTCTTTTCTAGCCTCAACATCTAATTCCTGGAAAACCCCAATATCTAAACCTTCAGATAGCTTTTATACTCAGGCACTTACCTCACAGATTTTGCTAAGACAAAACTGAATTGGTCTCTTAGAATTTGGTTGATTTTGAAGAGCCAGCTTCTAAAAATGTGAGCTTATCTATACTTATCACAATCTAAGACCTATGTGGAATGCCCTAATATATACAAGACCTCCTACTAAATACATGAAATCTTCAAATGTTTTGTAGACATTTGCATAGTGTCCATAGTATACACCAGTTGATGTGGTCAGTTGGGAAGAATTGAGGAACAAAATTGGCAGTAATTATCACAAAAAGTTATCCATAGAAGTTTGGGTTTGGAACATCTGGTTTGTTGATCAGCAATAGAATGAGAAAGAAACTTGCTACTGTCATCTTTCACTCGTTTTTATCTACCTCTTTTTATCCCTCATTCAATTCTACTTTAAAATTGTATTCTAGTCTGTGGCACGGCCTTCCCAACACATATAGCAGGAAACGGCTAGTACACATTAAATATATCTGTTCTCAACTATTTGGACAAAATACAATATATACATGTGTATATACAGAGTAGGGATTAGGAATGCCTCTGTTTTTTTCTCCCTGAGCTATACTCTAAAACCCCTAGGAACTTCCATAGAGGAAACCTAAGGGTTGCAAGGAAGTAAGATAAGGGACCTAGCAGGAAAGATTTATGGTGTCCCATTCGTATTTCAGTCAGAGGAGTTCTGCTTTTATGTGTCTCATAACTTTGACCTACACATAAAATTTCATTGGAAGAAGGATTCAACAAATGCAATAAATTTAAAACCCATTTGCTTTGGAAATGCTTTGGCATACAACCCTTAAGTAATTGCTGTGTATATTCTCCATTCTAACTTTGCCTCCACCTAAATCCTCACTTCTTAAGGGCAGGCCCTGTGTCATAATTAATTCTTTGGCTGGCATAATTGCTTCTTAAATAAACAAGTCTATAATAAAATGCTTCAAATAATTTACTGATATACAATGAAAGTAAACTAGCATCATATAATTTCTAGGGGTGTCGGTTGGGTTTAGACTGATGAAGACTGGTCAGAGAAGAGTAAGGCAATCATAAAGTGAATAATTTCCAAAAAATGCCTTTTAAAAGCTTTGAAGGTGGACTGGTATGCCTCCATGGCATTTCATGTTCTGAAACACTGGATGCCTCTAAAAGCAGCCATATTTCAAAGAACACTCCTTTTTTCTTACTTAATTACTACTTCTATTTCCTTTACAGTGGTCCAGGTGCACTTATTTGTCATCTGAAAGAAGAAGGAAATAGCTTTGTTTTTCAGGTTTTGTAGAACATAGTCCGAAGAAAATGTTCTAATACCTCAAGTGCCCAGCCTGTTACAAAAAGAGAAAGTGGTAAATTGTACTACTCATTTCCAATATCCAACGCCTTGAACTCAGACAAAGCCATGTGACTTGCTTTCATTGATGAAATGTGACAGGGAGTCTCATGTGTCCCTTCCATGTGGAAGCTTTAAGGGACAATATGTGCTCCCCCTCTTCTTCTGCAGCACTCAGTTATCAGCAGTACTGTCTGTCAGGAGGTAGAGAGTGAGGAGCAGAGAGCCAGCTGACCACCATGGGCATTGTAGTGTGAGCAGGAAACACAAACAACAGCAACAGCCACAACAACAACAACAACAACAACAACAACTTTGGTGTTTTAAGCATAGGAGTGAGAGTGAAAAAGTGGTTTTTGGACGTATGTTTTTATTTTTGCGTGTGGAGTCTGAGTCCAAATGTGTTATCAGACTCTTGTGGTCTTCCTGTGATCTGGGCCAAGTCACTATGTACAAAAACAAACCACACTGGTTTCTAGTCCCCCCTAAAATCAGAGAAGGGGGAGATGGAACTAGTGCAGCTGTGGCAACAACCTTATTGTTAGAGAACGAGGGTATCTGATTTATAAGTGCCTAGAAGTTTGAGTATGAAAAAAAGAAACTATGCATATCAGGGCAGAGTTTTTCATTTAGTGGGAAACCATTCTTGTGTGCATGTGTTGATTAGTTATTTTCATCCTCAAAAATTGAGATGTAAATTTAAGACTCTTACTTTTTACTAATTTAACTAGAATTGTTGAGTTCTAGAGTCTAGATTTAAGGCTACCTTGGGCCAAGTTGCTTTAATTATCTGGGGACCCAGCATTCAACCCTTTCCAGCCCACAGATTACGTGTGGGCCTGTGATGGAGAATATCTGAGTGTTCTTCCTGGTAAGCATTAATTGTACTTCCATTGCCTCTCATGGAAAACTTGCCAGGAGCCCAAGCCAATATTTAGACTATTGACATTAATTCTGTCCCTCTCCTTCTCTAAGGTGGTATACAGTAACTTCTAAGATCAAATTGTTAGACAAGCAAAAACATTTTCAGATTTCCGATAATTTTATCTTTCATTTTATGCCAAAGATATAAATTTACATCCAGCATTTGCTATAATCACATGGCCCTCCACAGCTACCCAAGCAAGCAGCCAGCAGAAACAGGAAGTTTAATAAAACCCTATACTTCCATAAAATGTAGCCTGAAATGTGTCATGGACCTGGGCCTCCCCCTTCCAAAGTGATATACTAACATTTTATTTTTTTAAATTGCCTATCAAAATCTAAACATATTTGATTCTTTAAATGACAAAAGGGAAAGACACTTCTAATGGCTACAGTCCTTGGTTTGAAAATGTATGAGAACATGTTTTCATTATCAGTTGCCTTGGTGTTTCAAAATAATACCTTTTTATATCAGCTTCCCAATTTCACACAAGCATAACTTTTGTACAATGATCTTTATGGTGATATGTGTATTTTGGAATTAACTGTAACATTTCATTTGTATGTTATACATCATGGTGTTTGCTGCTTATCATAGAGAAAACGTTTTTTCACAATTTCATTGTGATTTTTCTATTGAGCATATAATTATAAAATTTTCTTAATTGTAATTCTATACTAAGAAGTGATAATTTAGAAGACTAATAAGTGGGGATCCCTGGGTGGTTCAGCGGTTTAGCGCCTGCCTTTGGCCCAGGGTGCGATCCTGGGGTCCCAGGATCGTGTCCCACGTTGGGCTCCCTGCATGGAGCCTGCTTTTCCCTCCTCCTGTGTCTCTGCCTCTCTCTCTCTCTCTGTCTATCATAAATAAATAAATAAATCTTAAAAAAAAAAGAATACTAATAGTATCCTTAAGTATATACCAGAGGTTTTAGGCAAGGCTCTAAAGTAAATTGCTTTTTATGCTTTGTAGGGACTATGCCCTTATTTCTAAAATTCAATTGCACAGGATTGAAAATAAGTTGTAAATAGTCATAAAGAAAGGAATGAATGTGACTAAAGAGTTAGAAATCAAAGCAGTGAGAAATTAAAATGGAGTATTTAAAAGTTTTCTGCCATAGAGACTCTTTAAAATTTAAATACAGAATGTACAGTTTTTAAATGGATAAAATGGGGGTGCCTGGCTAGCTCAGTTGGTAGACCATGAGACTCTTAATCTCAGGGTTGTGAGTTCAAGCCTCATTTTGGGCATGGAGCTCACTTAAAATAAAAATAAAAGTAAATGAATGAAATGAAGAAGATATTCTCATCCTCTTGTCTTAGAAATTACACAAGTAAAGAAAAAGAACAGGAAATAAAAACCTAAAACTCAGTTCCCTGACACTAAGAGATACTTTTAACTCTGAAGCCTGACAGAAGGAAGGCTACCAAATCTTTTGAAACAGAGATGCAAGAAGATGCTGAGGGAGGGTCCTGAGGCTGTGGATCTAACTGAAGGTGGGCAAAGACCAACTCTTTGTTGGGGCAGCATAGTTAGATGAATTGTTTAATTGCAAAAGCCTCCTTAGACAAGGTTTGGTAAAAAGAAAGGACAGGTGGAGCTGGGTGAGGAAATAGAAACACAAAGATAAGCTATATTGCCCGAAGCAGTTTCTTGGTGACAACTGGGTAGAGTAAAAAGAATGCATTGTGAGAAGCCCTGAAATATCAATCTCTATCAGCTGGAGAGAGTAATTCACTAATACTCACAGACTAGTATCATCAGAATTCCTTGTGATCTAGAATATAGCCCTAGTCCTCCCACAAACATATCACCCTACAGATAGCTAGTTCTGGAAGAAGTAACTTCATTTAAATAGGAACTTTTAAAAAATTGCCATAAAATCATTCAAATATAGTATATATAACCATTTAAAAACTGAACAGTGTTTGCCATGAATTTTAAAATGTTAGGAAGTTATTGCTTCCATTAAATAGGAATTCTAAGTATAGACATACGAGTGTAGGAAAAGTAGGGGGAGGCAGCAGAATGTAATGTAATTTGAATTGGCAAGCTAAAAAGAAGTGGAAGAGAAAACAAAACTATCATAGACATAATGGCCTCACTGGCTGCAGCACAAAAGAGAATACACTATACTGAAAACAGTGAGTGGTATTAAATATTGTAAAGGGAGGGGCACCTAGGTGACTCAGTCAGTTAAGCCTCCAGACTTGTGATTCCAGCTCAGGTCATTGGATGGGGGTTGTGAGATGGAGCCCCTCACCTGGCTGTGCACTCAGTATGGAGTCTGCTTGAGATTCTCTCTCTACCTCTCCCTCTACCCCTCCTCCTACCTACTCTCTCTCTCAAATAAATGAAGAAACAAATCAGTACAATCTTTAAAAAAGTATTGTAAAGGTTGCAAAATAGAATAGAAAGTTAAAAAGAGATTAGAAGAATTTGAAAATGTTATTCCTGGAAAACAAATATGAACGATTTAATAGAATATCAACACTAGAATGAAACATAAATTATGAAAGAATAAAAATATTTAAAGATGTAATTAAAGAGGGATGCCTGGGTGGCTCAGTGGTTGAGCATCTGCCTTTGGCTCAGGGCATGATCCTGGGGTCCTGGTATCGAGTCCTGCATCAGGCTCCCTGTGGAGAGGCTGCTTCTCCCTCTGCCTATGTCTCTGCCTCTCTCATGAATAAATAAATAAAATATATATTTTTTAAAAGATATAATTAAAGATAAGTTTATAGCACTATAAGTAGCTTTAGATATTTAGATTAAGGGGTTATGTATAGCATAAGCTAGGAAAAATTGCCTTAGAAAACAAACAGAAACACACTCTGATAAGTTTTCTACCTATTAAAAATAAAAAAATTACTTGAGTCTCTTGTTAAAAAGATAATAGTTAAGATGGACTACAGAAAAGTTTACAGAAAGAATGAATTCTAGAACACAGACAAGAAATAGAAAGTATAAACTAAGAATTTTATATCTGTCTGAATTTATTCAAGAACAAGTAAAGTTAATTTTCTAGAGGAAAACTTTCAGTGAACCAAGAACTTAATGTATTAAAAAAAAAAAGAACATAGGATGGAGCATTGAATCCATTTAGCTGTCAAACTCAAAAAAACAGAAGACAGAGTTTATATATTGGGGGATATAAATATTTTAAAAACTGACAATGTAGCAAACAAGCAATTAACAGAAAACAAAAGACAAATATGCTTGAATGCCTTGCTGTCTTATAAGAAAAGAAATAGAAAGTTTGTAATGAACAGCAAGAGACTCCAAATAGCCAATATAATCTTGAGAAAGAAGAACAAAGCTAGAGATACCACCTTTCCTGATTTCAAACTATATTGCAAAACTATAGAAATGAAGACAGTATGGTACTAGCATAAAAACAGACTCATAGATGGATGAAACAGAATCAAGAGCCCAGAAATATACCCATGCATGTATGATCAACTAATATTGACAAGGGCGCCAAGAACACTCAATGAAGGAACAATAGTCTCTTCAATAAAAGGTGTTAGAAAAACTAAATATTCAAATGCAAAAGAATAAAATTGAACCTCTGTCTTATACCACTCACAAAAATGAACTCAAAGAGTATTAAAGACTTAAATGTAAGATCTGAAAATGTAAAACTCCTAGAAGAAAAAAGGGGAAATCTCCTTGACACTGGTTATAGAGATGATTTTTTGGATATGACACCAAAAGCATAAGCACCAAGCAGAAACAAACAAAACAAAACAAAACAAAAAAAAAGGATTGTAGCAAACTTAACAGACCTCTGGGATAAAATCTTTAAAAAAAAAAAAAACACTTAAAACTTCTGTACAGCAAAAGAAATGCCAAAACGAAAGGGAACGTATGGAATAGGAGAAAATATTTGCTGATTATATATCCAAGAAGAAGAAAATATCCAAAATAGATAAGGAACTTCATGTAACTCAATAGCCAAAAAACAAATCAGTCAATTTAAAAATGGGCAAAAGACATTAGACATTTTTCCAAAGAAGGCATACACATGGCCAACAGCTACATGAGAATGTGCTCAACATAACTGATCATCAGGGAAATGCAAATCAAAACCACAATGTGATATCATCTCACACCTGTTAGAAGGGTTAGTATCAAAAAGACAAAAGATAACCGATGCTGGTGAGGATGTGGAGCAGAGGGAACCGTGTGCACTGGTGAAGGGAATGTAAACAAGTGCAGCCACCATGGAAAAAAGTGTGGAGGTTCCTTAAAAAATTTAAATAGACATATCTTATGATCCAGTAATTTCCCTTCTAGGTAAATATATTGAAAGAAAATGAAATCACTGCTTTGAGGAGATAGCTGCACTCCTATGTTCATTGCAGCATTATTCACAATAGCCAAGACATGGCAACAAGCCTAAGTGTCAGCCGATGGATGAATGAATAAAGAAAATGTGATGCACCCACACACAGGAATGTGTCATGAAAAAGGAGGAAATTCTACCATTTGCAACAATATGGATGAACTTGTGGACGTTGGTAAGGGTAAAATATTAGTAAGTAAGGTCTAAAACAGAACAAAAAGTGCATATCAATGATGCCACAAAAAGGGGGGAAAACCTAGAGCGTATTAAACTCAAGATAAACATTTCTGTGAAAAATTCAATAGAATGAAAGGGATTGAAGACTTGGTCTGCTGGGCTACAAGACAGGAAGCACATGCCAGGAAGTGTCATAGCTTAGCAGTTGAGAATGTGGGCTTTGGTATTGAATTGCCTGGGTCAAGTTTTAGTATTTTGCACGTTAGCTGCATGAGTTGGAACAAGTGTCTTAACTTCTATATGCCATGAATTAAAGATATGATGAAAGATGTAGTATACAAATATTTAGCAAAGCTGCTATATTAACATTAATATCAGATAAGATAGAACTTGAGCAAAAAGCATTAATAGAAATGAGGATAGACATGATGTAATAAGTCATGATCCATGAAGAACATATAGCATGATCTTCAAATTGTATTCAATAGACAAAGCCAAAAGAGATACAGAAGCTTTAAGTAATATTTATATAGCTTTATACCCCACATTAAAAATTTACATTTCTTTCAAGTCCATATGAAATATTTTTTTAATTGACTATCTTTTAGGCCACCAAGGACATCTTAATAAATTATAAGAAATTAATATATATAAACCAAATATATAATATATATAAATATATATATTCCAAAGAAGGCATACACATAATATATATATATTCCAAAGAAGGCATACACATAATATATATTATATATAATATATAAAAAATATATAAAAACCAATTTTATGTAATTTTAAATAAATTAAAAATAATTTTTAAGAACCCATATATGTTTGAATTTTGAAATATTTCATGTGTTAGGCGAATATTTAAATATAAATAATGATAAAAGTAATACTATATGGAATACCTGAGGGATATACCAAAATGGGTACATGGTAGCAAAAGTAAAGACTTTGACATATTTAAAATTTTTAAAAAGATTTAAAACAAATCAGTTAGGCATTCAATTCAGGAATGTAGAAAAAAAAGGAAAACAATAAAAACAGTATACATGATAAAGTAATAAAGGTAAGAGCACAAATTAATAAGTAGAAAGTAAAGAAATAATAGAGAATCAATAGGCCTAAAAATTAGAGCTTTGATAAAAAATTTAAAAATAAGGAGTACATATAGTTAATAATAAAGAGACATAAATATAGACATAATACAGATATAAAAAACAATAGGAACATACAAAGTAAATCAAAAGTCTATTTTTTTTAAATCAAAAGTTTAGATGAAACAGTAGTTTCCTAGAAAAATTAAAATTACCAAAATTCACTGGAGCAAAAATAGAAAACATGAATAAACCAGTAACTATTAAAGAAATTAAAAATTTCTTGCTCCAAAGACACAAAGCTAAGACATCTTTATAGGTGCATTTTAATAAACTTTCTAAAAACAGAGATCTGTTAATTTATATAAATTGTTTATGATAAAAGTAAAAATAAAGCTTGCTGGCTCAATCTATGAGGCTAATTTTCTGTTGATACCCAAACTAGTCAAGGACTTTATTAAAAAAGAAAACTACAGAATAATTCCTAAATGGATATAAAAATTCTAAATAAAATATTACAAAGTGAATTTAACTGTTTATTAGAACTACACATTCATCATGTTCAAGTAGTATTTGTTCCAGGAGTACAAAGCTGTTTCAATATCAGAAAATCTACCAGGCTTACTAGCACATAATTAAATCATAGGTGCAGGAAAAGGTAAAATATTGACACATTTATTTATTTATTTAACAGATACTGATTTAGCATCTACTTTGTTTTAGGCGTTGCCCCAGATAATGGGGAATATCACATAAATAAAACTCCTCTGCCTCATGGATTTTACATTTCAAGTAGATGAATTGAAAGATAATCAAATAAACAGTTAATTATAAAACGTCATGACATAATAATTGCTACAAAGAAAACCAAAGCAGGATAATGAGGTAGAATGTAATGAAGAGTGCTATTTTGAACAGATACTTGGATGAAGTGAGGAAGTGAGACAAAGTTTTTAGTGAGGGAGCACATCAGGCAGAGGGATCCGTGAGTGTGAAGGCTCCAAGGTAGGAGTCTTGCTTGGATCAAAGATTAAGGAGGAACATTTAGGAGGCATTTAGGAGCATGCCTGGTACACATAAGAAGCAGTAACTTGGACAGAGTGAGGGAGCACAAGATAGAAAGTGAGATTGGAGAGATTGCTAGAACCCTGATCATATACAGTTTTGGGTGCCAAAATAAGGACTTTGAATTTTATTCTGGATGTAATGGAAAAACCTTGGAGGGTATTCAGAAGAAGAATGACAAGATCTCATTTGTGTTCTAAATAACCTCCCTGGCTACTGTGTAAAGAATAATCTATACTAGAACAAGTGTAATTTATGGGAAAGCCAGTGAAAGGGGATAAACTAGTTCCAAGAAAATGGCTGTACGTCAGATGAAATGCATTGGTGGCTTCTACTAGGGTAGTTGCAGTGGTGAGCATGATTAAATTGATGCATATATAAAACCTGGTTGCAAATGCATTGGTCAGGATTTTCCAAAGAAACAGAATCAATGGGATGTATCTGTGTTTTATCATAAAGAATTGGCTGTGCAATTATGGTGGCTGACAAGTTTCAAGATCTGCAGTTGGCAAACTAGAGACCCAGAACAGCTAATGATGCAGTTCTAGTCCAAGTCCAAAAGCCAGAGAACCAAGAGAGCCTGTGATATAGTTGCAGCTTGAAGGCTGGTAGGGTCTTAAGCCAGTTTCGGTTTGATATTGAAGGCAGGAAAAAAATTGATGTCCCATTTTGAAAGCAATCAAGCAGGAAGAATTCTTTTTACTCAGTGAAGGATAACCCTCTGTTCTATTTAGGCTGTCACCTGATTGAAGGGGGCCACCCACATTAGGGAGGACAATCCACTTTACTCACTGTACTGATTTAAATGTTAATCTTGGGATACCACCCAGGGACACCTAGGTGGCTCCTGGTTGAGCATCTGCCATTTGGCTCAATTCATGATCCCTGGGTCCTGGGATTGAGTCCCACATCAGCCTCCATGCAGGGAGCCTGCTTCTCTCTCTGCCTATGTCTCTGCCTCTCATGAATAAATGAATAAAATCTTTTAAAACATGTTAATCTTACGCAGAAGCAGTACTGCAGATATACTCAGAATAATGCTTCACAAAATATGTAGGCACCTGATAGCCAAAGTTGACACACAAAATTAACCATCATGACAAACTAGGAATAGTCTGTAGTAAAGAATATCTATGAAAAGCCTACAGATATCACACTTCAAAGGTGAAATTTTAGAAGTGTTTCCAGCAGCAACACCAGGATATCACTATAACCATTTGTAGTCAACAGTATGTTGAAGGTCTGATCCAATGCAATACAAGAAGAAAAAGATTAAGTAGTACAAAATTTGAAAAGGAAACAGAATTACCCTTATTTGTAAACTATGTGATTTTAAACAAAGAAAAACCAGGAACTCTTCAAGCTACTAGAATTAATAAGAAAGTTTGTTAAGTTTACTAGACTAAAATCAGCATGCTAAAATCATTGTCATTTCCACAAACCAGCCAGAAAATTAAATAGAAAGAAAAACATAAAATACATGATGATCAACCTAGTACATGATAGTTAAGATCTCTAAGAAGAAAATTAAATATATTTGAAGAACAAAAAAATATTTGAATACAGTTAGCACTACTACCTTCAAAAATTGTAATGATGTCGATTTCCCTTCAAAATACCCTACAAATAAAACTCTAAGCAAAATATGAGACTTTATGGAAATTGACAAGCCAATCTTAAAATTAATATGGAAGCACAAAGAATCAAGAATTGCCAAAATAAATTTGAAGAAGAATAGGTTGGGGGGAGGGGGAAATTTGTCTGAGCCAATAAATCAAGAATTTATAGAGCTATAGAAAATGAGACAGTGTGGTATTGGCATAGGAAGAGTCGAATAAACCAAAGGAACATAATAGAGAGCCTAGAAACAGATACTTACATATGTGGAAACTTGAAATATGACCAAGGTGGCACTACAAATCAATGAGAAGAGGCAGGACTGTTCAATAAATGGTACTGGGACAATTGGTTAACCATATGGAAAAAATAAAGTAAAATTGGATCCCATTCTCACACCATATACAAAAATAAAGTCCAGATGGATTAGAGATCTAAATGTTAAAAGCAGCTTTTGGTAAAAAATATGGAATATCTTCATAACATTTATATGTGGAAAAATTTCTTAGACAAGACACAAAAAGTAGAGCCAAAGATTGGTAAATTTGATGATACCAAGATAAATAAAAAAACCCTCTTATGTTTAACAAAGACACAAAAACAAACTGAAAAAAGAAACCACAGAATGTGAAAAGATATTTATAACTCATATAAATGACAAAGGAATTTATTTATTTTTCTAAGTAACTGAATAGAAGAATGAACAAAGTCCATTAACAGGCAATTCAAATAAAAAGTAACCTAATACTAAACATATGAAAAGATGCTCAACTTAACCAATAATTAGAGGGGAAAAATAACAGTGAGATGTCATGTCAGATTGGCAAAATTTAAATAATGACAGTACCAAGAGTAACAGTAACTATCATAGACTGCTAGTAAACATGTGAATTGCTACCACTATTTTGGGGAGCAATTGTGAAATATCTCATAAAGTTGACATCATAATCTCTAAATTAGCAGTTCTACTAGTGGGTATATAACTGGGAGAAAATTTGACATGTGTGGAAGGAGATGGGTGTAAAGATATTTATTGCAGGTTTCTAATGAAAACAATTTAAAAGTAGAAATGGCATTCAATAGAAGAGCAGATTAATAAATTATGACATAGTCATATACTGGAATACCATATAGCATCTGAAGAGAACACACTAGAGGTATCTGGGTGGTACAGTTGGTTAAGCCTCAGTCTCAGTTTTGGCTCCCCTTGTGATCTCAGGATCATGAGATTGAGCCCCACATTGGGTTCTGTGCTGAGCATAGAGTCTGCTTGAGGTTTTCTCTCCCTCTCCCTCTGCCCCTCCTGCTCCTACTCTCTCTCTCCCCCTCTAAAATAAATAAATAAATAAATAAATAAATAAATAAATAAATAAATATTTTTTAAAAATGAAAAGAATGCCCTAGAGATACATGTATTAAGGTGAATTATCAAAAGCATAGATTGAAACACAAAAAGCAAATGGCAGAATGATACATACAATAGCACACAATTTAAGTAAACTTTAAAAACCAGTCGATAGTGCCGCATGATGTACTATTTATTATCTATGTTGATGAATACATAAATACCGAGTGAAGATATAAATTATACCTAAATGTTTAATCTGTGACTATGGTGGGAAGTCATAAATTATATGTACTTAAGTATATACAATTATATTTGTTATTACTTATGTGTCATCTTTATTATATATACGTATATCGAAAACACACACCACACTGACACCACTTCCCTGGCATGGTTTCAAATAAATTAAGAACTGATTGGGGGTCGTTTTTAAAGAACATGAGACAGTAGTCCCACTCTCAATACAAATGCCACACCCAGTCCCTATCTTCCTGCCCCTCACTTGGCATGTGAAAGGCCAGGACCATTTCACATTTGTCTTCTCATCCTCAGCATCTGAACAAATGAATAAAGTAATGCTTCTCGAAGTATTCTTTACATTTAGAATGTGATTGTCCACTGTCTGCCATGTTTTCAGGGTGAGTGTCAGAGTATTTCTGAGAGACCTGAACTATCTTCAGAGGTGATTCGTTAAAAAATCAGATACTGCAGTTTTCAAATTAGATATATTTCAATTAAAATGATTTAAACTGGAAGTATCAAAGCCATAGAACAATTTTCTATAATAACATTTTCCCGTTCAGCTGGAAATAAACTTGGAAGGTGAGGTTTATACTAAAACAAAGGAGAAATTTTAGAGTCTGAAAATAAATGAGCTAAACAGAATTCCCCTTCCTTCAAGTTCTGAAGATAAGCTACAGCTTTCATAAAGCACAAACTCATTACTGGAATTCACTGTGTTGGTTCATTTTGCCTCTGTTTACTGTGTGGCATCAACCTGAGAAGCTTGATTAAAACAGTTGTGTCAGAGGCCTTGATGAGTTAATGCCCAAATGGGTTTTAAAGTCTTAATTCTTCATTCAACTAGTAATTAAAATCCAAAGCTTAACTCAGCTAAGACTTTTTTTCTTCCATTCAACAGGTAGCATGCTTGTCATGGCAGGGGGTTTCTAAACTCTTTAAGCCCTGATTAAAATATTTTTACAAACACAGTACACAATCACCTGATAATATGTAGTTGGGGTTTTGTTTTTTTTTTTAAATCTTGTGTTAAAAACATAAGCTGATAACAGCATTTTTTTTCTTTTCTACTAATTTAACTCTACCAATTAGTTTTACTGAAGATTTATGTCATTGAAAAAGTAATTCATACTATAAAAAATCTGGAAACTCCAGAAAACGAGCAAGTGGAAAAATTGATAAAAACTCCGTAGCCACCTCACTCAAAGTTTAAACTCTTATTTTAAAGTTGATGCTTTTCCTTTATTTTCATTTAATTGTTTCTGAATGCAGAGCATTTTGGTTTGGGCTTTGCATCATTATAACACAGCACAGCATCATTTTGGGGTTTTGTTTGTTTTTTTTTTAAGGAAGTGATACAAGCTTAAAAAGACTTTCAGGCCAATAGGGTTTACCTGATTCTTTTCTTCCTTGAAGCAGGATAAATAAATCAAACTTTGGTTGCATTTTCTTTGGCATGATTTTTAGTTAGTTTCTTTAGCTCATTCTTTAGCTCATGTAGGACTTGAAAGCTGTACATTGTAGCCAAAAGAAGAGGGACTTTGGAATCTCACCAACCTGGGTTTGAATACTAGTTTCATTTTCTGGTAACTGTATGTCTTAGGTGTGTTCACTATAACAAATATGTACTTGGGCTATTTTTTTGTGTGTTACAGACACTTATTATTCAATCTGAAGCCATGTAGTTAAGCTCTGGGAACCCCTCTTCTTTACTCTGTCAAATGAGTCACACACCCTCCCTAGCATGACTGATGAAGGTACTAAAGGAGGCATATGAGAACTGTGCATCACCAACTACAAATTTCACTAAGTAATGCTGATTTTAGTCACTTAGAAAAGTCTCCATTGATTTTAAACACGTGAGCTTCAAAGTACCCACACAAGCACTGTTAATGACAGAAATAAAAGTAATTAATTCCAAAGGAGCTGATTCACTCTGAAGAAGGTATTTTAAGTAAATCAACAAAAGAGTTTTCCTCTTTGCTTGGAAGATCTGTAGAAGCCCAGAAAGTTGAGACATATTGGAAGAGGGGGAGGAAGAGAAGGTGGAAGGGAGGGAAAGAAAGATGAGGAGAGAGAGAGAGACCCAAGGAGAAGAGGGTGGGGAGGAGGGAGGAAGGAAAGAAGAATGGATTTGACTTTGATAGGGAGACTAAAGAAATGTATGCAGTATGACTTGATTAGAAGAAATGCAAGTGTCTCTAAATAGCTCAAAGATTCAAATCCTAAAAGAAGAGAAACGGACATCAGACAAGAAAGCAATAAAGCATAGTTGCATTGGCCAGCATCAGGAAAGGATGAATTGGTCCCATGGCTGGGTGGGATGGTCATTGTGATTATATTCCAATAAACAAACCTTTTAGGAACAAAGCAAAACACTAATTGCCCTCTCAGATATGGAAATCTGGAAAAAGTTTGTGGCACCTCAAGTCCTTTGGGTTAAATAGCTTTTGGGACTAGTCTAACCCTGAGTGACAGCCTATCACTCAAAACAGTCCTAAAGTTGGCCAACTCCCCTCCTCCACCTAATTGTTTTCCCCAGAACACCTCTGACCAGAAAAGGAGCTTAGAGCCGAGGAGGCAGGGAAGCAGTGGTATGCCTTCGTGGCATTGTGAAGTAACTACTGATTGTGATGAAATAAATAACCGCATCATTGTATTTGTCCTCCTGATCCTTTCAATAAACAGAAAAGAAATGCACATTTTATAACAAAATGTATTTGTTCAATAGTACTAAGTTGCATCAAGTTGGAGTTTTTTCTTTGCTGTTTCTAAAAAAAGAGCATATAAAATGTAAGGGTTAAAATGTACACAGTGTGTAAAGGCTGATGCAGACGTGAAACTCTGGGCTTGGGTTTGGAGGCCCACAGGTTTGCAGGGTAGGTTCATGTGGGTCACTGGCTGGACAGCCAGCCCTTCAGCAGCTTCTCCTCCTCGGATCCCTCCTCCCAAAGGCAATGCCGCTTTTACTATAAAGAAGTGGAAACTCCTTTGATAAGTTTTTCAACTTCATTATTGAAACTTGTACGTGGTACTCTACCTAATTCTCTGGTTTACAAGTTTCGGTTTTATCTCTTTAAGAGGATTGCCAGCTCTTTTATTTTTTTTATTTTATTTTTTTATTTTTTATTTTTGGATTGCCAGCTCTTGATGGCACATTTGAAAATCTTCTGTATTTCCTTCCCCTTCCTTTGCTCTTCTCAGGTAGGTTTGACTTGGTTTTATGTAAAGACTGGACCTAAATCATTACTTTTTCTATCCTTTACTCAGTTATAATCAGTACCACTTTTAACCAATTGTAAATTCAGGGTATTTTTTTTCTTTTTTTCTGAAATGTGAAAAGCTTCATCTTTATTTAGAGGACTTTAATCTGAGGTAGCTCTCTCATATATTGTAAATTATTTCCTTTTATGAAATGTGGAAAAGAGTTTAAAAGAAGGCATTGAAAATAAAAAATGTAAAAATACAGAATCTTTAAGTATAGCTAAGATAAAATTACATTAGTAAGAAAGTAACATTAAAACGGAAAAACAATCCATGACGGCAAAACTTTTTTTTTTTTTAATATTTAAATACCAAAAAAGTTCAAGTTAGGAATGTAAACAAAAAATGAAATAAATGTATAAGAATGGAATACATTCAGGGAATGATAGTTTTTAAAAGAAATATATACAAGAAAGAGGCAGACACCATAAGTTTTGGGATGCCCTATTTCTTAATGTTTTCTTTAAGAATGAGGTTTTAATTATCAAAGGAATGTTTAAAATGAATTATTGCATACATGTATTACATTAAACAGTCTATTGTGAATACCGTGTATCAATCATTTGATACCTTTGAAGTTTATACTTTGACATCCTCAAAGCGATGAAGAAAAATCAAATTCAAGCCCTAGGGTATAAACGGGAACAGGGAAAGGTCAGGTTGAATTTTTTTCCATGTTAATGATGGTGAAAGTGGGTTTAATTCTTTATTGAACAAAGTGGACCTTTGTTTTGATACAGTTTCTCTTCTTTAGAAAATTGGATGAAAACAGCCGACTTAACAGCAGACGAGAGAATTTCTTGCTGTAAGAAACAAATGCAATGCTTAATCAAATTAAGAAGTGCCACAGAAATCCACACAGATAGGATGGAATGCCAACTGGCTTGGGCACAAAGCTCCTGGCTTTGTTGAAAACATCCAGATGCAGCGAAAATATGACATTTCTTTAAATATCTTCCTCTCTCTTTTTTGTTGTATTGCAAACATTTTGGTTACGGGTTCCCCTGCCATGCTCTCCCCAATTTACTAATAGCAGACAAATATTATAGTTCTAAATTCTTTGGCCTGTTACAACTGGCATAACTTGTTTATTCTTCTTCCAAGGAATATTTTATGTCTAACCTTTCTTCATATTCTGATGCATACTGATAACAAAAGGATCTCCAGTACTTTTTGTTTCAGATTAGAAAAGAAAAAAAAAAAAAAGATATCACACATCATGTACAGTCCAAAATAAACAAAACTGAAATGCTTTCAAGCATCTGGTTTGCTCTAGCTTTCAAAGTACTGGGACTTTAAAGGAGATTCTTTTTTTAAAAAAGCACTTTAGTAATGGAGTAAATAAAGGGAATAAAGATTTCTATAATGAGAAAGAAACAATTTTTCTGAACATTTCCGTTTTTTAGTCACAGTCAGTAATTTTTTTCTCCATTCTTATTTAAAAACATGTGAATAGAGAGGTCTTATTTCAGGGGCACCTGGATGACTCAGCCTGTTAAATGTCTGACTCTTGATTTCTGCTCAGGTCATGATCTCAGGGTTGTGAGATGGAGATCCCCTGTTGGGCTCCTCACTGTAAGTGGAGCCTGCTTGAGATTCAAGAGTCTCTCTCCTCTCTCAGCCCTTCCCCCATCTCTCTCTCTCTTTCTCTCTCTCTCTAAAAAAAAAAAAAAAAGAAAAAAGTTCTTATTTCAAACTATTATAAAAATGTTTTCCCTTGAGTAATTAAAATAGTCTTCTGGATTAGAAACTGATGATGAAAGAGTTTATTGATTTAACACTATTTTTGACTTTCAACAGAAAAATAATATATCTTTTGTCTTAACTATTTTGTAACATAGAATAATAGCACAGCATTTTTTCCCTTCCCCATGCCTCCTATTTCCAAATTATGTTCCTGTGTTAATTATCAAGCACTTTTTTTCCCATTCATGTAAGGAAAAAACTGCAACACCCAATTCCAAGATTTATATAGATTTATCACTTTAAGCAGAAATAATTTTGAGACAAAAATGGAAATAATCCAGGTCCCATCCCATTGCATAAATAAATTAATTGTGTGTCAAGAGGTCCCTCAATTGTTTTATCTCATTTTTTGAAACTAATCACTAACAAAGGACTTTCCAGTAATTGCAGGTTCTTCAGATTTTAGTTTCTGATTTCAACACTGTTTTTTAAAAGTTTGTGTAGCTGTAATATTATGATAAACATTCAATTAAGAAAGAAGAAATCAAAAAGCTTTTTATCTTCTAAGCATCTTATAGATGAATTGCTATCATTAATCACAAAATAAGTCGATACTGAATTTTAATACTGTAATAAATATGCTCTCTGATTATAATTTTTATTATTATATGTAGAAAAGTTTTATCTTACTATACAAACCCTTGGCTAAATTTCATGGAGAATTTATCTTTTTGTCCACTATAACACTCAGGTATAGCCGTGTGCATAGTAGGTGCTTAATAAATAACTGTTCTTGGGTGGCTGGGTGACGGGCACTGAGGTGGACACTTGACGGATGAGCACTGGGTGTTATTCTATATGTTGGCAAATTGAACATCAATAAAAAATGAATTTAAATAAAAAAATAAATAATTGTTCTTTGGAAGAATGTAAAGTCAATATCATTTCACATAAAATGATCTCATGTGAACTTTCCTGTTCATTTCCCAAAAGAAAGATTTTTTTTTTTTGGAAGAAGTCTTGTCTCCTCCTGGCCTTATTTCAACTGTAAACACTTCCCTTGGCAACCTTCAATGTAGATTTTTCTGCAACTTTATTGCTGATTAACTCACTCATATTTAATGTTTACTTTATTCATGCCACCATACATTCATTCATTCCCTATTCCCCTGAAGAGACCATTACACAGGTAAGGATGATTGCCTGTCTGATTTATACCAGTGTTCTAAAAAAACCATTATCTTTTACTTTCTTCTGGTTCACTAACTCTGGAACAAATTAAAACAAGTATCCTCCAAATGTGATAAAGGGAAAAATTACATATTTGTACCTCTTTCCTCTTAATGTCTAATTTTTTTTCCAAAATGAGTGATTTCCAGTGTGAAAAAGCACTGAATGCCTTGCATCACAACATCCTTTTTTTTTTGTAACATTTTTCATTCTAAAATGCTGTCGAATCCTAAACTCCAAAATAGATGCACATCTAGAATTGAAATGCTATAGTAATGGAAAAGAACACCTGCATACACAATCAGTTTCATTATGCAGAACTGATTCTGTACCTATGAGAACTGAGCAATTATTGAGGCCAACAGCGGAAACAACAAACTCCTATTCCTGCTTTGATCACGAAGAGTGTGATAGTGGGCTGATCTGGTAAAAGCCAATGCAAGGGAAAAAGCCATTCAGATATTCTCATTTTCACCTCTCCCCACTTCTGATTCACTGCTACCTTGGGTACATCTAGCTATTTTGGGCATCAAGTTATTCAAATGAAACTCCTAACCAAGGTATTTGCTGACCTACATCACAGAAGTATTGTGAGCTCAGCTATTAAGCTATTATGAGGCAATCTAGAAACATAAGATGCTGTATAAGCATTAATGGTACTGTCTCAGTGAGTAAATCAGAGGCATTGTCTCCTTCTTTTAGTCTTTTGTGGTTATTTTCTGAAGGAAAAAAAAAAGGACCTTTCCAGGGTGACTAGGTCTGAGCCTGCTCCTGGAAGGTCACGAGGGGGAACTGAATTTGAAGACTATAAAGCCATGGACCATATTTCTTAATTACTTGGGGAAAATTGATTTTGTTTGTTTTTTAAAGATTTATTTATTTTAGAGAGACAGGGAGGGAGGGAGAGAGAATATTGAGTAGGGGGATGAGCAGAGGGAGAGAATCTTCAGATTCCTGGCTGAGTGCGGAGCCCCACTGGGGGTTCCATCTTGGGCTCCATCCCATGACCATGAGATTATGACCTGAGCCAAAACCAAGAGTGAGGCTCAACTGACTGAGCCACCCAGGTGTCCTGTTTTGTTTTTGTTTTTGTTTTTGTTTTTAATTAGTAGAAATTTTTTTCAGAGCAGTTTTAAGTTCACAGAAAAATTGATCAAAAAGAACAGGGAGTTCCTACACACACACACACACACACACACACACACGCACACACACACACAGTTTCTGTGATTATGTCTTATATTAGTGTGGTTTGTTATATTTAATGAACTAATATTAATACATCATTATTGACTGAAGTCCGTAATTTATATTAGGGTTTACTCTTTGTGATGTACCATCTATGGGTTTGAAAATCAGTATTTTGAATGAGCTAAAATGGGGGAGGGGAATGCAGTTGAAATCATACAAACAATATGTGAGGAAACAATGACAAAAGAGACCACAGTTGGTTTTTAGAATGGAGAATGCCTTACATCATTCATTTACACTGTAGTGGAATATGCTAAAGAAAAGAGGGAAAGGCTGGAATGAGAATGCACATCATCCTAATGAGGATGATACAACAAAATATTGATAGAAATTTATAATGAAAGAATATTCTTCTGGGGAACCTGGAGTCATGCAAATTTATTTCAAGCAAATGAGGTAGGACAAGTCCTTAAAACTCTCCCCTGAAATGGTCAATAAGAGCCTAAAATCAGACTTAGGGTAAGCCCTGGAAAGATATCAGGGTCACAGAAAAAGGAATTTAAAGCAAAGAATGTAGTAGGGTAATTTTGAGAGTAGTTCATATCTGTCAAAAATAAGAGCTTGAAAATGTTTGAATTGTGATTTTATGAAGCCAAAAGAAATCTTTGAGAAAAGAATGTTCAACCACTTTCTTATTTGGTTACCTTTTTTCTTATGAAGAACCAGACTTAACCTGTCTGGGGCAAACCCCTCACCTATTTCCCTCCATGAAGTATCACCTTATGATTTTTCAGAACTACCAATGAAATATGGAGCATTGTGAATGAAAAAGTGCTTTAGTGAGAATTCTGACTCCTTAAGTTCATGTAAGGAGCTTACTTGCTATTAAATAAAAAACAGTCTTGAAGGCTGTAATAATGAGATCACACAAGAGAGAACAAATAGACAAAATACCAGGCTTCGTTGGATCTTAAGCAGTCATCACCTGTAAGAAGCACTATTATCTTATGCATCACCAAAGAAGGGAAAGCTTTCCCAATTATAATTTTAATAAGAATCTTAATTTGAAATGTGTAACTATGAAAAAAAGTGTGCCTTAGAGTTGATGAAATACAGTTTATGAGTAATCTAGAAGAGAAAGAACTTGATTCTTTCAGACTCCATTTAGAAATGTATTACATTGCTGGTAACATCTTTAAGGGACCCTCAAATAGTTTTGAGTTTAATCCTCCATTAGAGAATTTTCTGTCCTTTTTGCCATTATATTTTGTTCTATTAAATTTTAGTTATTTGCCAAAAATATCACTGAGTTGCTCAATTTTAATCTTCTAATTTTGAGATACTCTTCTCAGAAAAATTTTGGTTTGAGTCAGTATCAGTTTCACTTAATTTTTCTCTTACTTTACCTGAACTCATTAAGCTTTGGTTTTCTGATCTGTTAAAAAAAAGTATCATAATAGTGCTTATTTAAAAAGTTTATTATGAGGGACAAAAGAGCACAGTGCCTGGCATCTCATAAACAATAATAACACCAGCTATTGAGATTATTATTTGCATATTGGAACCTTCTTTCTCTACCATCTTCTAACCATATTAACTTAAACAAATTGATTATTCTGTGTGCCTCAGTTTCTTCATCATAACCGAAGATAATGACACTGGTCTTTCAGGTTCTTATTAGGGTTCAGCGAAGTAACTAAAACACTGTATATCACCTTCCCTACATTACGCCAGCCATATTCTGCTGATTAACTCAAAATGGGATACTAGTACATGTCATCCTTTGAGCACTTCTGTGTTCAAGCGCTCTGAGACGGTCATTGACTCCTTTAGTTTTCACAGTAATCTCAGGAGGTGGCTACAATTATTTATCCCCATTTTACAGGCAAGTAAACTGAGGAACAGAGTAGTTAAGTCATGGTCACACAGCATTGGCAATGCTGAGTATGGAGTCCAGGCAGCATGTCTTCAGAGCTTGTGTGCTGCTCAAGCTCCTTCCTCACTAGCTTTGACTTTACCATTCAGAATATTACAAGGGAGCCTTACCAGATGAATGAGGCCTTCTGCTACGCTAAAATATTAGGGAAATAACAATAATCCAAGATATGAGTGGCAGCCACAGATATGCTTCTCAGTGAAGGCAAAGGCAAGGCACAGGACGCCATGTTAAAGAGGAGGATTGCTCACAGCTACAGCATTTGGCACGCAGCTCAAGTTGAGTCACTGACAACTCTGCACAGCCACATAAGCTGGGGAATAACATGGAAGGTATTTGACAATCTGTATGAACACGTAAACCCAGTGTAATAATGAACAATCTGTCCCTAAAATTAGCAAAAAAAGAAATAGTTCTAGGCAAATCCGGACATTTATGAAGACAGCCATGTTTTAGGGTGAAAGGAATGGAATACTTGTACTTGAAAATATTTAATAGACGAGTCAAATGAAGTTTAAGGGAAAGCAAGCAAATATGCTAAAATGGTATAGGGAGATGGACAGATTTAACAATCCAGGGCTCAGAAAATTACAAGAGAGCTGGTAAGAATGGAAGAAGTATAAAAACTGGAAAATCATGTTAGCTTACAAACTCAGACCTCCATTG